>NC_050202.1:39635800-42035800 GCF_013141755.1 Anopheles stephensi
TTCAGGCCTCGTTCGCCTCTTTACAACCGTAAAGCGGAGGTAAAGCTGCTTTTTCGGCACAGAGATTACAATAATTAACCAAAACCAACAGCATTTTGTTTTGCGATATTTATGAAAAAGCCGGAAATATTGTTTTAAGTTGTTGTTGGTCGTTTTTAGCTTATCATTTTGCATAATTTTTTACTCCTATCAAATGATCGTGACGTACCGCACGGTGGGGGGTATTTTGTTACAAGTCACTGTAGAACACGTTTTGCAACATGCTACTACTTACTGCAAAGAAATGGACTGCCGCTCATCCTGCAGTCTCGCAAATTCTACCATCAATCATCAATTCATCCCGTTTGTTTTGGCCTGTTTTCTGTTGAATTCACCATTAAACCTCTTAAAGACTGCACCTTATTGTCTGTTTTTGTGTCGTGCACCTGGTTTATGTTAACTGTCCCTGTTTTCTACAATGGTACCACTTGCGCTAAGTGCCCCAAATGACACTCGAACTCTCACTACTGTTGCAACAGATGCTCTTGCTCCCCATATGCTCCCCTTTCCCTCACCGACTGCCCCCCACTAAACGTAAGATCCTATTTTGTTATACTGATATTTCAACTCCAAACTCGAAATCAAACCCTTTTGTAGTCGCCAGACATGCAAGTATGGACGAATGATTATCTCAGGGGAACGGGGATGGAAATGTACACCGAAACACTGAGTCCATCTTTCATTGGTATGCCGTTTGCGCAAGCGACAGAGTAAGTCCCCTCAACTATACGCAACACAGTCACACTACCTCTCTTTCTCTGTCTTTCTATACTGTCTCTTTATCACTCTCTCTGTCTCTCTCTCTCCGTCCAATTTCTTCGTCCTGTGTGTCTATGTTCGTGTGTGTGTGTTTGTGTGATTTATGCGTATGCTATCTCCACCAATGCTGCCCATTGTAACTTGAGTTCATTTTTGACGCTTCCACTTCTGTTCTATTTGATCATTGTCTGAATTATACATACTATCGTTTAATTTGCTCCATGCAATATTCACTTGTAGTGCACCATCTTGGTGCTAATCAGAGCACTTGGATATAAAGAAACCGTACACACACACCCGTTCACAAGAATGTTACCCGTCCACAAAACATACAACACTGCCATCCAATGAACGTCTCTCTGTTAAAAACAGTTGCAACATATCCAGCCTACCAACATGGTTTCAGTGTATCCTACTTAACACTTTTCACTGAGATGTATAGCTGCATCAACTGGATGCGAATGTGGTGGATATTGCGAATGTGGTTGATATTTAGATGACGTATTGTTTGGCCGTTCCGTTCAGTTTTACGCCTACACTACACTATCAATTTGTATCCAACATTTCAGTTCATGGCGACTGTTTGTTGACAGTGCTTTCAATGTTATAGGAATAAATCGTACAGTTGGGTAATAAATATGCTTATCACGTGTGTTGAATGTGCGTGCCCAGCCAGGTTAATTTTCCACCGTATCCTTTCAATCCCCCGTGGTCCGCAAGTCTGTATCGTTCTCTGCTTAAAGTGTTTAGTACGAGCTTTTCCAGGATATTGTCGTCATTCTTGTCTTGTTATCCTGATAACCGGTCGCTTTTCCTCCTGCGTGACAAATATGGCAACATTGAAGCTGCAGTTGCTAAAGTTGTAAGCTGCAAATGAGTCGAATGAAAGTGATCGATACGACGTAACTCCGGTATCACTTTTAAAATTGTGTGATAGAAAAGATAAAACTAATATCCTGCTGCTCCTAAGACGCGTTCAAAATTTTCTTGTGTAACAGTTCCTTGACTCGACTCGAATGGTATTTGATTTCATTCCCTACCGTATCACTTGCTTTATCGTCATTTGCATCAACAAATCTCGATCGTATAATTATCGGTTCCCACCTGACAGCGGACTGTTTGTTTCGTACCGACCGAGGACACATTATTGACTGCGAAAATATACAAAAAAAAAAAACCCTTCCATTCCGTGTTTCACTGGTGTTCCGGCAATGATTCGTTTCCCAAAGACGCTATTACGTTTTACTTTGTAACGCATTACGCCCGCATTGCAAGGGTATAACTACTGGAACATCAAATTACCTTCACCTGTCAGAGTGAGGCGGTTGAAAGGCTATGCGGACGCTACTGTTCGACCACTATGTCATCATATCCTTTCGCTTTTGTTATCTTTCTTTCTTTCTCTCTTTTTCTGTCTTTCCCATATCTCTACTAATTACAGTCGCCAGATACACAGGCCTGGCAAAATGATTACCTACAGGGTACCGGATGTGAGATGTATACTGAAACCTTATCACCTTCTTTTACCGGCATGACTTTTCCACAAGCCAGCGAGTAAGAGTTCCCTTTATTTTGCTACAATTAATTACATTCTTTGTTTCCTTTTCGGTTTCATGATCATTACTACTAAGCCACAGACACGGTTAGCCATCCTGTGCTGTGACACTTATTCTAACATATCCCAGTTTCTATGCCTACTAGTACCATCTCTTTCTCTTACTCTATCTCTTAGTGTTCATTTACGATCATAGAATCTTTACTGTTACTACTACTTACTATCACTTTCCTTCCCCCTGCCCTGTACTGCTACTACCAATACTTATCATATCTATTATTATGAGTATGGTTTCGATATTCTTTTCACAGTATTTTACTACCATTCCTAACAATGAAAATACTATGAGTATTTTTTCGACTACTGCCCACTAGAATATCTAGTAAAACCAACTAACCGTTGTTTAGTGTGTGATAACAATACGGTTTCGATAGTCCTTTCTAGTTCAACTATTCATTCCGGTAGTCCTTTCTAATGCGATAATTTTGTTTGAATTTTGTTTTCCAAAATTATCCGTACCGCACGGAAGTCAAACGTGTACGTGTCCTGCAACAAAACAATAATCAAACTATTTGGCAAACTCCGACATTCTCGCGAATGTTTTGCTTGGCCAGATCAAAATTGACCATACTCTTGGAATACGTGTTTGACATTCCTTTCTTCATCATTACTAAACAGACTAGTTTTGTTCCATGCGTTAGTTCCATATGATTTTTTTTCTAACGTTCCTTAGTTGACTTGCTTCCTATGTTAACTGTTTTGTTTCGTTCCGTTCCGTACTTATATAGACCATACTACCAGTGGCTCCACTGTCACTAACAACCATTTGTCAGTAGATGAGCTTTGCTCATGTGTTTTCAATAATCCCATCTATCTGGAAGCATTGTACCAAAGGCTTCGCTCTAACGATAGCATAGCAGCTGGCTCGATTAGTTGAGCTGCGTGAACCTAAGCGAACTTTCATAGCTCCTGTAGTGGGTAAGCGCGCGCGCCACCGCAACCTTGCTTCGTCACCTTTTTTTCTCTCTCTCTCTCTTTCTCTTTCTACCGTAATTCACCTAGTTACACCATTCGAACCATAGATCAAGAGCCATATTATAGATCGAGCAAACGTACTGTAACCAATTACCTGTCCGCCAATTTGTCATCCTTCCACCGCATCGATATCCTGGTTGCAGTTTGTTTCACCCTAACATCGTCGTTGTCGTGTTCCATCTTTTTGCAACTTTGAAGCATAGGTGCTTGTAGTCATAAGCATTCCAGCCCTGTTCCTACCTTTGCCGTAGTGTCTCCTGCTTTTCCAGAACAGCGTGAGAGCGAACGTAACTCCTCCGTTGGTCGATGAGTAGTGTATGATAGTGCTTATATGATCGCTAAGCGTGCTTCGTAATAAACGAAATCGAACGAACGAACAAAGTCCAGGTTCAGACTTTGTGTAAACCATTGCATTGCCCAATTGTCCGTATCCATGCGTAGTTCCCCCCGTTGATAGAAGGTAGCGTATATAGCTGTGTGTTAGTAATAACAGCTAAAGTGGTAACGCATACGCCAGCGACATATGCTGTCAATGATACAAACTGGCCACGCATATACAGAAGCAAACATTTGTAAATTTGCTCCACACCGCTCGATACACGCCAAAGTCTCTTTTGTCCAATATCCGTAGCTCTGTGACACATTAGAACAGTAGTAGTTGTTGTTGTAGATAGAACACCATGCATGTGTAGTTAACGATCCTCTTCATGTGTGTATTGTGCCCTGCATCAGTGAACCTATCGTGTAGTTTTTTTTGTTTACCTTTTCTTCGAAATAATCGGTCACTCTTATCGTCACTGTAACGTCGTCCGATCGTTTATTGCCAATCGGTTCACTAATTCACCTGCTTTTCCATCACGTTCGCGACCTAGGCTATGCTTCACCAAGCTTAAACTGTTACTGCTAGCCATCGAGATCAAGGGCGGCGAAGAAGGCAACGATAGCAAGATTTCCATCAATCCTCGAGGAGCTAAAATACTCGCCAACACGCAAGGCTTTTTCATAGCGCAGAGTGCGGACGAAGTAAAGCGGTGAGGACTACTGGCGGCCGGCAGCCGAGTGTGCCAAGCTGGACAGAGCTCACAAACCTAGCTGTGGACGGTGTATGCTAATTGTGTTTCTTTCTTTCAGTGCGTGGTTCTACTGCAAAGCGTGTCACGACGATATCAAAGACGAAACGTTGATAAAGAAATGCAAATGCAAAAACTGTAAGTATACGTTTAATCGACCATTCCCCTTAATATAACTACTTCCTAGAAAAAAAAGAAAAAAGAGAGAACGTACCGACCGACAACGATATCGGTTATGTGTGTACAATACACGTCTGTGCTCATTGGTCGTCATGTATGGCATCGGCGAGGAAGGTGTCTTCGCAAGTACGGTCCTGCTGTTGCCACAAACTGGAGAGATATGCCAGCGACTCACCGTCTTAACCTTTACCGTATTACTACCACACCATTCCACAATCTTAATGTCTAATTTTGTTTATATACTCCCGTGTCTTCCTTCCGAGATCCCTCTCTGTACTGGTGTATCAAACCATAGTGCTCCGAATAACCATAGTACCTCAAAACCATGTGTCTTCCCACTTTGATAGAATATCCACAACTGATCAGATGCGCATCTCCTAATCTTGATAATCTTTTCTAATTATTTTTATTCTCCTGCGACTCCGAACTGCGACTATTCTGCGCTGAACCTAAACACTATAAAAACAAACAAATAATACGTCCACCTCTATCGAACATGATCGATACTTGTGATGTGTTGTGTCTTGCGATTGCCAAACGGATTGCCTCGAATGAACAATACGAACCCAATCCGAACACGACTGTGTTGTTCTGTTTGTGTGTGTGTGAATGTATCTGTGTGTTCGTAACGCATTGTACAGTGACAGCACAAACGAGGACAAAAATAGGCGATCTAGGTAAAGCAATTGCATACGTTTTTTTCTCTCGACTATTCTTGTACCTTAGTTTAGAATTTTCGTTCCTTCATTTGCTCTTATCACGACTCGATCTATGATTTTGTGTTTCCCGTTTAACTAGTTGTCTGCCTCGTTTTTCTATCAAAATTATGCGTTTACGATATCATCATCCGTTACACATTTGGTTTGTTTTCAACTGTTCCGTTTTTTTGTTACCTTACTATTGCAGTTTGTATTTTGAAACCAAATAAACGAGGCTTTATTTTTATTAGGTACGAAACGAAACCCGTTTCTATAGTTGGTTTGTGTAACATGTTCAGTTGAAAGTACACCTTTTAAAAACGTATATTTACAAGAACGCTTGTTTCTCTTTTGTCTTACCAATTCTTCCATAAGTTTAGATTCATTTGTATAGTATTACTCAACACACGAACACACATAATTACTTTCGTGCGTATATGTAAAGGCGAGTGCGAACCCCGTGCTCAGCAGTACTCCTCTGCAGAAACTATTGCACCTGTACATAGGAGGAATTTTGATGCGCATTGGATGCTATATTTATCTATCTATCTCTCTTTCTCTCTTTCTCTTTTCTCTTATACATTTTCTACTTTTCTATAAAGTAAATATCCAGTAAATAGTAGTATTGATTTTTAACTATCTGCTGCAGTAAAGAATGGGCGCTTTTCTGTATAATGATTTCTTGTTTGGTAATGTTTAATGAAATTTGTCTTAAAAGTGTACTAAAGACTCGGTTGGATTTAAATGCAACTCCCTCAACTTTGTCCATTGCATTTCGCTCGCGTCCAAGTTTTTCGTGGTGGGAAGTAGCATTATGCGTTTGTGTAATAATTAGCATTTTTTTGGTTTATTTTGACTTTAGCCGTCAGATGGTAACTACTAATAGTATTTACTTTTAGGTTTGGTTTCTATACGATTTCGCTAAGTAGGACGATTATACTTATATTAATAAAAAAACGAAACAGGCAAGAGGGATGGGCATATCGTAAACAATACTTGGCGGGCTATTTCCATTAGCAAATGCAAACAATCAAATGCATCAGCACCCTATGGCTCTGTACAGATGTTGCAAATGGGTTTGAATTTGAATGAAATCGACCAGAAATATTAGTTAAAGATCAATACTCTACCCTCATTGCTTACTCCACTCTCTTGATGTTTTGTCACAATTTGTTAGTGAAACTCTTCGTAAAATTTAGTCCCCAGTTCCCCAGGCGAGGATCTTGTTTGTGCACAGTTTTTTCATGGAGAGTGTGTTTGGTCCTTTTTTTCAATACATTTTGATTGGTGCCAATTAATGAATGCTGCAAAGTTCGTAATGTTCAGATCCACTATAAACATGATGCTAGAAATTTGAATTCACTGAACACTTGAGATTTACTGAAAATATGATGCTAGAAACCAAAAGTAAACTAAAGTTATGAGTAGGCATAAAAAAAAAACATTGAAACACCATAGATTATCATGAAACTGGTGCCATTTACATCGATATTTGCGATTTCGATAAAAAAGCGTATAGAATATCGGAATGCCACGTAAAATGATACACAATATTTAAACGCCACATGCACTCTTTATGAATAGAGTTATCCCTTTTTATTATTTGTACCGTACTTACCTAAGACTCTTCCTTCCTTCATACGATGTTATTGTACGGTTTCATGGAATGGAATGTATTCTCATTGGTACGCTATCGAACAAGTACCGCTTCTGTACAATCATGAATGTACCTCGTTAATCAATTTTGCGGTAATTTATAGAAGAAAACAGAAAACTAAGTCATTTCTTTGTGGTCATCTGGTTGTTTGTTGAGGCGATATTGATCCTCAAATATTCTGACACGTTCCAAGCTTTACCGTTGAGATTTGTTGCTGAAAGTTCGACAGTTCCTCAAAATGTTTCCCTTGAAAATGATGAAACACTCCGTCAATTTACGATAAAAATCGTCTGGGTTTGGGGGTTGGTTTCACAATCATTTGAAGCAAATACCACCTAAGCTCATCTCAATGCTCAGATCCACCAATTCGTTACTAAAACATCCGTTGTTTTCTTTCTTCCGTTTCTGCATGAATGCCTGGTACTTCAGCACGAATTAATTGAGTAGATGAATAAGAAAAGTGTCGTTCCCGTACCGTACCACCTATACATCGTTTCCGATACGCTATCTTCCACACATCTTGTAATAGCATGAGTAACATTCAACATCATTTCTGTCGTAGAATACTCTATCTAAGCAACGGTTATATTGGACCTTATTAATTCGAATTCGGGTATCATGTCGCTAGATACCACCTTCCACAGTTGTGCCCATCATTCAGCCGCTCTGACAAAGCGAGAAAGAGGAAGTGTAATACTTATTCTTATAGTTGTCGTGTTTAGACTTGGCGACGATAGTGGATCTTACGCTTCCACTGTGTACTGCATCTCTCCTTCTCTCTCTCTCTGTTGCCTCTGTGTTGCCTCTGGTTGCCGTTAAGACAAGATGCTTAGTATGTATGTTGCCTGTTGCTCTGTCCGGCGTCGGAGCTGTGCTCATTTTTGTACAAAGGAACTATCCTTCCCTGGGCAATTTACGCGTGATTGGGAAGAGAGGGAGGAAGGAATGGGGCAGGGGGTGAAAGGGGTTGTTTGATCGAACATATTGTATTAAATGTTACAGCGGCAGGAGGAGGAGGCATATTCCGTATCTCTCTCGTATAGTGCCATAAATGCGCCATCAACTCTTTATTAAGCGTCATACGTTTCGCAAGCGACAGTGCTACTGTTCCATACATCGCTCTACCGTCATCATCACCATCATCATTGTCATCGTCCTCGTACTCGTCAGTCCAACCAACAGCGGTTATCGCTTCTCTGCTCTCCCGTGTTTTGCTCAAGCGTTATTACGCTGCGTACCCCGTATCTCTACTACAAGTGTTTTGTTTTATTTATCGAAATATCGTTTTCTCTTATTATACATGTACGCGTTTCAGATGTGGGCATGATTATGATGCAGACAGGAATGGTTAAACAGGGCCTTAACTCCGCCTGTCACACTTACATCGACGGTACGATACCAAACATTCAAGGCAAATGTATATTGTATATGCAACATATTACTATATCCCGCCTATACCTACTACCCTCAGTTTTCTTGAATCTACTAGGACACACTTACCCTTTCCAAAAAAGCCATTGAAGTTAATATTTGCTAGTGAATGTATAATTTACCGACAAAACTAATACCTTTCCTTGTTTTTGGTTTTTACTTTCACTATCAATCGTTTAGTACCGCTCCGTTCTGTAAAGTTCTATCTTTTCATGCTCTAACTCCTGCTCTGCTGGAACTGTTCCCTATCTTTCTATGCTACCCTTACTTACCGATTCATACCATTTATGCGTTGATATGTTCGTCTTTGTACATTGATTTGTATGTGTGTTATTTTACGCCTTTTTCTTACTGCTATTTGCATCAGCCAATATTCCGATACGTTGAACGAGAAGTGTATGTTTTTGACCTTCAGTTTGTTAATGTCTTCAACGCAAGAGCGAATAAACGCTCTTCCACGATTGTTTCGTTGGATATTCTGTTGTTCACCCGTTGCTAATGAGTTAACCAAAACGAGCAGATTGTTCCATTGTTTGGTTCGTGTTTGTGTTTCAATCTTTCGTTCGTTTCTTACTGTATCGATCGCTTACCGCACTAACAAACCCCTTAAATAAAAACCAAACAACTAAACTCTCTCTCCTCTGTTAATGCTACTACCACATGCTGCTACACCTATCCGATTTAAACTAGTTGCGTTGACGCGTTGTTCGCGTGACCGTTCTTCGACAACCTTTTTTTAGTGGAATGTGTCCACAAAGTGAAGTCACACATGGACCTCGGTTTTATTGGTTTGATTTGAAAATTGTAAACACACTCATTCACAAAACAGAATTTGAATGCTCTACTATTACTCTTAGCCAGCCAGTTAGCTCCCTTTTTATACCAGAGTTTCAATGCAGCACTCACACGTCCTGGTCTTGAACGAAATGATGCACACTAGGAACTCACTTACAGAGCTCTCGCATGTGATTTAAGAAAAAATACACGCTAGTTTTTTTCCCAAACCAAAACCAAAAAAATGATAATAAAATTACAAGAGCTCAATAGCTCATATCAGAGATTGTAAGGGGAAAAGTGGTTCGGAAGTAAATTGTAACCTAACAGCTATTTTAAGTCTACTGCGAAATGCTTATTCGAAAACGTGACAATTACGTGGGCCAAATGTGAAAACGAATTTATTTTTTCTCTCGTTTCCCTTATTTTGTAAAAGATCATTTATGCTGCACCTGGGTGGACACTGAATTCCAAAAAACTTAAACGTTAGCAACGTCTTCTAGCATACCGCTCGCTGGTGTGCGACTCGTTTGATTATGCGGCTTTGTGTTTTTATGTTGATGTTTTAATTCCTTGATGCAATAATAACCGTTAACGCTATGTGTTCTGTTTTGTTTCAGGAGCTTTAAGCATTGTATCGTTCACTGTTCGTTTTTAATGATGTATCGGTACAATGTAAAAAAGAAAGATGATTAGCACCCTCTACTAAAATACCATTATTGTTGCTATGAGGCAGCGACTCTAAAGCTCTTCAATGCTTCATTGTCGTAAAAAAGTTGTACAATGTAGGTAAAACTGCATGAAGTATTGTAAATTGAAAGGCAGTCTCATGTACAGCATAAAATGCGGCAAGCGGGATACCTATCCGACATTGTTGTTCGAATATGAGCTATGCTGTTAATATTCCCGATCAATGTTTTATTTCTACATGTAGTGCATGATGGAATATTACCACCTATTCGAATGAAACGGTCAGTCGTCCTTGTACATTTTGCCCAGCATCTGTATGATGGGTGTAAACTTTCCTTCCATAGTTGTACAAAACAAAACCAACTCCGTTGTATATTCACATTGCATTTGTTTCCGTAACGCCATCAATCCTAATTTTCTAACGATCGCTGAATTGTTAGACGTGAATGAAATCAGCAAAGTGTAAGGTTTGGGCAATAGATCACGCTTCTGTGGTGTGTACATTACAACTGTTGTCCTTTTCTGTTGTAATTGTTTCTGTTTTTTTAAGCCCCCCTCCACTTTCTCCCCTTCTCCAAGAGACTATCATATCACAATCCTTTATCGGAAGATTTCCTCAACGCTCACTCGCTCGCTGTTCCAGTATGTCAAACATTGTGTATCCCGCCGTTGTTGAATCTCTGCGTATACCTGTTGCTAGGGACACTGTGTGTGCGCCCTTGCCTGTCGCTCTTTCTATTGATCTAGACAACCCGGGGCGTCGTAACGTACGAAAGCTCGCCCCTTCTGCACACAGATGGAGAACCGCAGTTTACGCCCACCTTCTCTACAGCTGCTTGTCATCCCTGTTTTGTTTAACGCAATCTTACTATTGATTCTTTTTCTCTTTTTTCTTTATCTCTTCCCATCGTTTATCGTATCGTATCGTTCGGTACACCATTGCCAATTGTGTTGCCAAAACATACTACTATCTCCGCCTCGGTGTGTAACGCGCAAACGGCAATCTTGTCACTAAACCAAACAAATCAAAAACCATTCTCTCACGCCACTACCGTTTCGCGGTGACGGATGATCGCTTTCTATCCCCGTATGTGTAACGTAACGTTGTTGTCCCTCCCTATATGCCATACTGCACGCAAATATACAGTGGCAACGTTCAGAAAAGGCGTCCGAGCGATTCAGATTGTTGGACGTGCAAGTACGTATGATTGTAAAAACAAACTAAACTAAGATAAGATTACAGTGTTAGGTAACTATTTATCAGTCGATGCTATTGTATGATGTATATTGTATGTTTTCGTTACCTCTTTTGTTTCATGGTTTTGAACGGAATATTCCCTAGAATAGCGCGACCAACCCCTCGTATCCGTGTCCCGGTGCCGGTGTATATTGAGCATTTGGCCACCCGTTTTTATACCAAATAGATCTGTCGTGTGTTTTGTTTTGTCGTTCATTCAATGTTTTCCCTTCCCGTTCACGGGGCCCGTAACACGCGATAGTTGTCAGAAGAAAACAGAAATTGTAATATCTTTAACCACCACCACCACCACACCTACTCACCCTTGACCGATCGATCCCTGCCCATGTGTCTCGGTGTTTATATTTCTTGTCCAGTGTTAGATGGTTAACGTTAAATAAGCCATTAGAGCAGATTCCTTTCCGTCACTATGAAACAGCCCCCATTCTATTCATCTACTATTATACGTGTTTCTACGTGTCACCGAATGAATGAATACATGGTATTGGGAAATCTAGTTTTTCCTTTTTCTCTACTTTCTCTTTACTCTCAAGTGTACTTCCAATGTCTCTGATTCCCATTCTGACAGTCCGGCTGCTCGAAACTGTTCCTCCGATAAGCGTGTAGTTGTGTTACCGTTGTGTAAGTCATTTTACAGCAATACCAAGATAAATGTTAATCGTATTTGCCCGTAGCGTACGTAAGTCATCGTGAGGAACAATTTCGAAGCGTTCGCACCGTCGTGCGTACCCGTGATGTGAACATTCGGATGCAAAGCGACACTAGCGCAAATGAAATAAATTAACCGCCCCGAGAGGAATAAGCCACCGGCGCTGCTCTGCAAATGCTGGATTGTAGCGCAAATAGTTTCGTTTTGCCTCTGAATGTTTTCCGTTAGTTTCGGTGATACGAGTTTTTGCTCTTTCCTGTTTCTGAACTCGCATCTGTTCATCGGATTTTGTTTTCTTGTTGAGAGTCACAGAGATTGTCTTTTGCTACGAGATACTAACACCAAAATAGACCGTTCAAAAACTGTTTTACGTGTTTGCTTTATTTTTAACCTATATATGTTTGTGATTCTTGTCGTAATCTCAACATATTTTCCATTACTTAACAATAGCTTTATGTTTATTTTCGTCATACGTTGTGTCCTACGCGAGTGTGTCAAATCGTCTTCTGTAGAGTATGTTACCAAAATTACACATCCCCCATGTGGTAAGGCTTGACGATTGGATTCTGAAGAAAAGGAAGAAGATAACAAACAAAACCCGGTAGGGACAGCTCGGAAAACTCGGAAAATTAAATCCACAATGATAGTCATCGTGGAGAATCGGTTGTTAATTGGTTGTCAATTAATTCGGCTGAAGCTGCTACAGTTGAATCGATTTGTGCGTTCATCCTGCCCCAAGAACTTTGCTCACCTTCATCCTTCCGTGTGCGTGCCTGTTTTCACGTGAAGTTTATCTACCATTCGTTGTTTTTCATATGACCATGATTCTACTTCCCGTTGTTAACTGATTATGATCACTTTTTCCTTTCCCCTGCAACCGATTTGCTAAACTCGTGTGTTGCGCAATGAACAACGATAAACGAATCTTGGGGCCAACGAAACAAACCAAACAAAAAAAAAACATGAACAAACGTTTGTACAATACATATGTTAAAACGAAACCCTATTTACCGATCTATAGCCGACGATTTCTTACATCCAACACGTAAGTTTTCATCTAGTATCGTCTACATAAACGCAGTAGTGTATTAGAAAGAAGCGCATTAATCGCAACCAAACAGATAAGAACGCATTTTTTAAGTGTTCCCCTGTGTGTGTTTGTGCAAGAGTGGGGATAAGGTTATCTTCAGTTTCTCTTTTTTCGATTTTTCTCTTCCGAAAAGAGCATATTTTTGTACACGATTGATCTGTATCATACAAACAACAAAAAAGGCTTCACTTGCTTGCACCCTCGGCTATGTTGAGAGCTTTCCACGTGCAAAAATCTACAAGAAAAATTGAAAAGCAATTATGCTGATGATCTGACCTCCGCCAAGCAAATTGGCATTGTGAGCAACACCCGGAAAAAAAACCCGGGCGACAGCCAGACACACAGACAGCATGTCTGTACGTTATGCTATGCTACAGATATGCTCCTATGATATGCAATGGCCAATGCTTCTAAGATGTGGATAGTGATTATTGTTTGGGGTATAGAGATCGAATTCGTTCGGCGGAGATGAGCAAAAGGATTAGCTAAAACAACCTATGGACAAAATCAAGCATTACACTACCACTTGGTTGAAATATGCCGGAAAAAAGAAAGTAAAATGCTGAAATTATTTCTAAAATTAAAGAATGAAAAACCCAAAATCACAAATGCTTAAGTAGAGTAAATACACACACACATAAGCTTATATAGTAGAAGGTAAATTAAGATTAGCTGTAGATGGTAGAATCTCATCCTCACACCGAATCATAAACGTTTTAGCTCACGCACCGTACAACGTTTACCAGATGGTGGCAAAATAGCGCTGAGCAAAAATCAATAGCAAATCAACAAGAGTTTTGTTTTATTAGTTCAGTTGAGGAGAATTGTAACATGACATGGTTCATTACCATCCATCACCCCACACTACTAAAGCTCTGACTCACGCGCGCATATAATCTTGCGAATCAGATCACCTGCATCACCGTCCCTGCAAGGGTTGCGCCCCCGCTGTTCTTTTCGCTTTGATCATTGTGAGCTATACATCTTTCGTATCATGCGTTTGTACATACATTCATATATTTATAAACTGTATTGTATCGCATTGCATTGTACTGTATCGTGTATTGTGCACACATTCCTCCATGCTTCACGCTCTGTCTGTTTGAACATTTTGTATCGAAAATCGTACTTAGTAAAAGTAAGGTCATGCTTGTTCTGAGACTGCTCTGCTGTGCTTTTATTGTTTTCGTTTCGTTCCGGTTTTGTTCTGCTGTTGTGTGTTATAGTCTCAGTCAGTTCAGTTATAAAAATGCATCTAAACGCTAGTGGCCTTGTCAAATCGCGCTTCCGCTAATCCATCTTGCTAAAATGGTGGTTTCTGTGACTCAAAATTTCGATTCCGTCGTTTTGTTTGTATTATTAGTTCTACATGCTGCTACAAACACATTGATTTGGTTCGGTTTCTTTTTATTTGTTATTATCACTCTTTTGTTTTGCATCTCTCCATGGTAGTGTCCGTGGGTTTAATCGTAGTTGATACACACTGCCGTTGCGCGCGCTTTTTACCCAAATTACAATGTTTCAAATCGCTTTCCAATTCGGAAAGCAAGCAAGCAAGTAACTAATTATGTTTTCAAACATTTAACTGCATTTTCTGCAACTTTATACCGTTTTTTCCCTATCTTTCGCTCTCACTCTCTCTTTCTCTCTCTCTCTCTATCTCTCGCTCTCTTGACACACAAACACACCTTTTCACTTTTCTTACTTACTCTTTGACACAATAGCAACAAACAATAACGATGTAACGATTTTGTGGTTTTGTTTTGTTTTAGCATTTCTCGCTCTCGTCATAAACACAAAGATTCCCGGTTTTGTTTTTAAATAGCCATTTTTTCATACATAGTTCTTTCTACGTTACGATTATGTTTTTGTGGTTTCCTTCATTTTCGGCTTGTTGTTGTCGCGTGAACGGCGTGACGGCGACGGCGGTAAAGCGAAACAAACTTTAGAGCTCTTGTTTGTATGACTTTTGCAGACGACGGTCATCATCCTGCTCCCACGTTCACCCCACCGGAACTTCCGAAGCGGGTGCATGTTCGTGGCATTTCATCGGGTAAACTGATCTTTTCTTGTTGAATTCTCCATCTTCCTGCTTGTTGCAACGTTTTCTTACGTTTCTTTTTTCTTCTTATTTCCGTCAAACTGCTATATTGTTTCTGTTACTTTAATTGTCTCACGCCTTGCCACTCCCTGCAGCAGCTGCAGCACCAGCAGCAACACCCGTTCTGTTTTAGCGTTTTGTGCGTCAAACAGATGTATAGTTTTCTCTTCCGTTTGGTGAACGTTTCGTTTGACAATTTTAGCGATTTTAGTTTTTGTTTGATTCGAAACAAAAGTTTTTTTTGTTTCCCATCGCAGCCTATTAAATCGTCAATATGTATGGCTCTATTAGTTTTCGTATAGAGGTTATATATTTATATGAATAGTTTTTAAAATTATGTACGTTTTAAAAGTTAAATAGCTGTTCCATTCTGGCGACGCCATATGGAACGTTGTATCTGTTCGATAGAGTATGGCAAACTCAACGGCAGAAAACATTAAAAGTATATCAGAGTAGAAGAAGATTATGCAAAAAAACGAACTAAAAGAGAAAAATTAAACACTCTTGATGAACTCCAAAGCAAGTGTCACTAACCTAACTAAGTACGAGCAACAATCAATCAACAGATGGTTCCTGAAGATACTAATACTTGTTACAAAACTTTGTCTGGTTGTGCATCCGTTTTAGCTAACGTTTCGTACTTCCGTCAAATTGTTCTACTCTTAACTCTGATCGTTGTATGTGATTGATATATAACAGTAAAGTTAATAGATAGTTGGCCCTCACACTCTAACGATACATTCTGTGCTCTCTGGTGTAGATGCATTGGGCAGCTGACGATTGCATGTACCGGATTGTCCTCTTTATCCTTAACCACTTTTCGTATTTTATGCATTTGCATTCGCTTCTGTAGAAAGTTTTTTTTCCGTTGAGTTCCCTAACCGCTTTAACCAACTTGCTTTTGCTATAGTGTTACTTTGAACCTTTGTTTGATTGATTTGCTTTGATAAGACTAGCGTCGCAAATACTATCATCTGTCCGTCGAACCATTATACGCGTGTTGTACAATGTATCGCGGACAGAAGATATAATTGTATTACCTATATCTTTAGCAATCATGCGAAGGCCGAACGGCGGCAGTACACCATGACTAATTGTGCATTCCGTTGTTCTTTTTCTAACCATTCCCTTTCCGACTTGGCGCTCCAACATGAAACACATGCCCAAAACACACGTTCAAATCGTTCATCTAAAACGAAAACATGTCACACCTACACACACACACCCACTCACACACACCTCCAATCAATGCACCGGGTGATGTTTGCACCTTGTGATACTACTACTACAACCGCATCCAATCACCATCGACCGATCGATCGTTCGCCCACCAATCGACATCATCATGGCTTTCATGTCGCAAAAACATACATACTACTACCACGAAAAACTAAAACTGATACCCGTGACTGGGCAATCGAACCTGGACCGAATCGAATCGAAACCATTGTCCGCACACACCCAGGCGATATAACTCGGGATCGAGAGGATATAAATTGTGAGTGTCATATGAATGTTTCTCCATTTGCGGACTTTATATTATTCAATCGTTTCTTTTTATCGCTCTCTATTTTGTGTCTCTCCTTTTCTCTATCTCTATCTCTCTCTCTCTCTCTCACTGTCTCTTTGTACTATTTTCTTGCCTTTCTGTTACTGAAAAGCTGTGTTTGGTTCTGTTTGTTCCGAAAAAGTGCGTCAGTTACTAAGTCTCTTATTCGACTTCATTTCAGTTCTTATGTTCTCTCTTTCTTCATTATATGTGTATTCAGTCTCCCTTTCCTTGGTAGAAATTATTTTAACTGCTAAATTATTGTGTAAATAATGCCAATTGAAAACGCTTCTGTTACAATGTCTACAATGTGTTGTACTACCTTCCTGTACCATCTCTTACTTGATTTTATTTTCTCCTAGAAACAATCTATTCTTCACGTTTAATGATATGTACCAACCACTACTTCCCTACTTGTTGTACGTTACCAATGATTATCCCAGAACTCTTTCAGTGTTGTGTGTTGGCGTCATTCAATGAACCCGTGTACTATTTCGTTCGATGTTTCCGACGTTAAACACCTATATGTCCCGTCTCTACCGTATACGCTCATCGTTCGACAGACCGTTACATTCCAAAACGCGCGATACTAATGCACTTTTGCCAACATTTATTATCCTTTCAATTTAGTGATCAATCGAAACCGAAGAAGCAACGTCTCGATGACCGGCTCCAACCAGATGCTAAACTCGACGAAACAAGTTAACAAAGTAAAGCCCAATGTAAATAGACAACCACCGGACAACTTAATATCACCGTCGACGTATAACAGGTACGTGTAAATGAAGCGTTCAATCCTAGCGCGATGCTTACCTGTGGATTGTAAATGTGTTCCGTTTCCTGTGCGAGCGCTCCTGTGCTCCACAGAAGAAATCTTACAAGTGGAAAGTGATTGAAATGACCTGACCGGCCAAGCGAAAACTACTCACTACTCACACACACCGATACTGGTATTTTTTCAGGCCTCCCGAAACCGAACCAAGCCCGTACGCTGGCTATCAACTCGCGTATGAAGTGAAGAAGCTAATGTATGCACACACTGTTTTTTCCTTAATAGCTACATATGATTTTGATTGTTCATTCTACCACAGTTGCCGTTGATAGATTCCCATTTGCTGTCTCTTGGTTTTTGTTTGATTTGGTTTGATTTGGTTTGATTTTGCTCAATGCCTTTCGTAGTAGATTTTACACACAATCATTTTCTTAAGCTCAATCTCTCTCGCTCTCTTTACTTCCCCTTTTTACATTCCTTTTACCCAGAAACCTCCCAGAATCTGGCCCACCACGTTTACTGTTTGTGCAATTGTTATACTTGTGTCTTGTATTTGTTTCCATTCACCAAGGATAGCCTAATTTCGTTTCGTTTGCCTGAGTAATTTTCGATCGTATTCGTTAGACACAGCTATCACCTTGTTTTGTTCCTTCTCCTATTGATTGGATCAAAGTTGTGCCCTGGTTTTATCGCTCTCCGTTTAATCATTTTATTGCTCGGTATGGTTTGAACAACTTTGGTTTCGTTACCGTATCTGTGGATGCTTTGAATTGATAGTTGTTCGATGCATAGAATGTCATTGCCAGCCAGGACATTGTACGTGGCTATGCGCTGCTACAGTATTATGCATTACAATGATGCCACGTTTGTAACACCCATTTAGGCCAACAAGTCGCGGCAGCGGATCCGGTGCGCAGAGTCAAAACGGTGTCACGCTGCAGGCGGGCATTGCCGATGATCAGTCAAAGGACTTTGATTTCGAGAAGACGGAAATGAAGTACGATTCAACGGGCATGTTTCACTGGAGCCCTGCGAAAAGCCTCGAGGAGTGCATATTGGTAAGACCCCGTGTCCGACGATGGCGATGGTGAAGGAGCATGCTGTGGATTGATTGAAACGAAAAACGCATCTGGTGGTTTTTGCTTCTAGGATCGAAACCAGGCGGCGATGACCGTGCTGAACGGGCATGTGGTTGTGTGTCTGTTCGCCGATCCGGACTCCCCATTGATAGGACTGCGAAACTTGGTCATGCCGTTGCGAGCGTCCAACTTTCACTATCACGAACTGAAACACGTTGTTATCGTAGGATCGGTCGAATACATCAGACGCGAATGGAAGATGCTGCAGAATCTACCCAAAATCTCCGTGCTGAATGTAAGTTAAACATGTATGTATGTTTCTGTGAGACGCACCTCCGTAATGTTCGTTGTTTTGTTTTGCCTCATCTCTGAAGGGTTCGCCTCTTAGTAGAGCGGATCTCCGTGCCGTCAACGTCAACCTATGTGATATGTGCTGCATTTTGTCAGCGAAAGTTCCTAGCAACGATGACCCAACGCTAGCCGACAAGGAAGCCATCTTGGCATCGCTGAACATTAAGGCCATGACATTCGACGACACGATAGGCGTGCTTAGCCAGCGCGGCTCCGAGCAAGACAATTTAACTCCTGTAGGTAGTCCAATAGTTCTGCAGCGTCGAGGTTCAGTTTACGGTGCCAATGTGCCCATGATAACAGGTAAGCTAGCTTCTGGCGATTGCAGCATAAAGAAATCTATCCCCCAATAACCATCCTCCTGAAATGGGGAAATGTGTCTCCTTGCAGAGTTAGTTAATGATAGCAATGTACAGTTTTTGGATCAAGACGATGACGATGATCCGGACACTGAGCTGTATCTGACGCAACCGTTCGCTTGCGGTACAGCGTTCGCTGTGAGTGTGCTGGATTCACTGATGTCCACGGTATGTATATAAGCTCTGTCACGCTCTGTGGTGGCGTTTAATTTCAGCATCTCCTCTTATCTGCCAACTTACTTGCTCACTTACAGACATACTTCAATCAAAACGCCTTAACTCTAATTCGTTCGTTAATCACGGGTGGAGCTACACCGGAACTAGAATTAATTCTGGCCGAAGGTGCTGGACTTCGTGGTGGCTATAGCACACCCGAAAGCTTGAGTAATCGGGACAGGTAATTGGTTGATCCCCGTAACTGCTTGGTAACTAGCTCACACGGCTAATGTGATGATCTTCACCTTCACTGTACAGATGTCGCGTCGGGCAGATATCGTTGTACGATGGCCCGTTGGCCCAGTTCGGCGAGGCCGGCAAGTACGGCGACCTGTTCGTGGCGGCCCTCAAGTCGTACGGCATGCTCTGTATCGGTTTGTACCGATTCCGTGATACCAGTTCGAGCTGTGACGCAAGTAGCAAACGCTACGTTATCACCAATCCACCGGACGACTTTTCGCTACTGCCAACCGATCAGGTAGGGTCCTAACCCAACTCTGTGCTTATGCGTACGTTAATTGACCGATTTGTTTGTTTTGCGTGCGCAGGTGTTTGTGTTGATGCAGTTCGACCCCGGGCTGGAGTATAAACCGGCAACGGTGCGCGGACCCTCTAGTGGTGGCCGAAATCAAAACAGTCAAGCTGCGGGCGTCGGTGGCGGTGGTTCCAACAAGGACGACAACTCTTGACTATTACTGTGTAGCGCCCTTACCGATGGACCCTACTCATACATATGAACAAAAGAAACTGATTTTATATACCAGATTGCGCTCTACATCAAGCGATTTTTCCGCAAACTCGTCTACATTTTCCGCACTCCTTCGCGAGCTATAACGACGAAAGTACACCACTAACTAAGCGTATTTGTGCAATACGTTTCGAGGGAAAGGAGCGTTTCGTTCGGAATCTGAGCAGGTGTTGTTTCACTCGATCGACACCGGTGCTACTTACTAATACACACTATCTATTGTAACACGTGGTATGGAGCGCCATCTAGTATATAAAACCATTTGCAGCCAGTTTATATCGACCGTGTGCACAGCGCGGTGATAGCTGCTTTAGATGCTGACGGGACATGTGTCGTTTAACGGTCTCGGAAAGAGAAACACATCCATCTCTATTCTGTTCCCATGCTTTGGTCATCGATAGGCGATCACTGCTGTGATCAATCAAAGCATCAAGCGCTACAACCACCGGGCTGTGCATGCCAAAAGGCTGTTCATATGGAGAACGAAATTTCTGCGCCAAACAACATGGAAGAACTCCACTTGCTTCCTACACCATTCCGTACACAAATGCTTTTGTTTTCTTCCTTCGTCTTTTCCTTTCGTACATCCTTTTGTTCCCCGGACACCATGAGTAGGTTAAAAAAATTGACGCTTGATCATCGATCCGTTGTATTACCTTCGTTTCCATCGTAGTATGGCCGTTTGTTGTTAAGTTTGAGTAAAACATGTTACTATTTTGACGAGTTTATGTGAATTATTTGTGTGTATTTATTAGTTGCCAGCTTCCGCTCGATAGAGGCGAATAAATCAATCGTGTTCTTTTCAGTATCTTTTAGTTCCTTTTTAGTTCTATTTGGTTGTACATTACGCTAGCACCACCAAACTGTAAGTAGTAGTGTACACGTTTCATTCGTATTCGTTCATTTTTCATTCACTACATCGTTTCCCTTTGGTTGTTCAACTGCAATAGGATGTAAGACGGAGTGACAAACTAAGATCGAAAGGCGAAATTTCAAAATTCAAATCGGGGTACCATCGCAGGGATGCTACACAAAAACACACTCTGACGGACTGCCATTTAAAATTGGCCGTTGGATTGGTAGCAGAACATGCGAAATCAAACAAAAGCTGTATATGTAAAACGCCATGTACAAAGAATAGCAGTCGAGATTGAATGAGTGGAAGAGAGAGAGAGAGAGAGAGAGAGTGAGAGTGAGACGAGAGAGAGAGAGAGAGAGAGAAAGAGAGATCGAAAGAGCGAGTGATCGTACACAAATAATGCTAGTGCTAGTGATAATGCTTTTCCACAATTCATCCCTTAAAAAACGAGACATAATGTTTAAACAAATCCAAATTTAATCGATTCTAGATAATGACTGTGCTGTTAATCGAAAAAAAAACAAACAAAAAAAACAACAATGCAGTGGGTGCGCGAGCAACACATATATGAAGTATGAGAACGGAAATGTAACTGACGAGTAAATACAGCAAAAAAGGCACACGAAAAGAAACCAAACAAACTAACAAACACAGCGATACAGCTCAAGATCGTTCAAAATGAGCGCTACTGAAATAAAAAAAAAGAAAACCGCTACGAACGCTGCTGTTTGATACTTCATAGTGAAACAATGCGCAAATTGATGAACCTCTAACTTGATTTAAGGCGAATTCAATCGAAAGACACAATCATTTTATAATCAAAACAAAACAAACAATACAAAAACCAATGTGTAACCTAATGGAAAGCTGCAGACATAGCAAACAAAAACGACGAAGCGAAACGTCTTGTGCATTATAAAATTAAAAGAAGAAAAAAAAACATGCAATGACACAACAACAACAAGGACAGCGCGGAAGCGCTTACATTAGAGCTAAACCAAAACAAAACAAAAAAAGGCAAGCAAAGCAGAAAAGCAGAAAAGCATCCGGAAGCAGACCGAGCGAAACGGAAAATTCTCTCCCCGCGAATCGGACGCTACACCTACTGACAGACGATAGATAGTTGATCCATACTAAAGAAAAATCATTCTAACTGTTTGCTCTTGCTACATTTATCTTGCACACCACCCACCCACCCCACACAGGCGGAGACACGGCGGGGGCACGGCAGGGGTCGTGGGTGGGACAGTCGGTTTGTTTTCGAGAACTTCTTCTCGCTAGTCTCGGTGTTTTGCCAGCAAATGTGCGTTAGTGTGGATTGCGTTACTACTACTACTGCTACTACTAATCCTACTACTGTCATACCTTAGGTCATCATTGCTAAACGTCTTTCCTAGTGGGTTTTTTGGTCATTGATTGTTAAGGCGAATTGTTACGGACTTGATGTATAATAAGGCTACACAGGGTGCTTTAGAAAATCGGTTACTGACTGTTTGTTGCGTGAGTGCCATTTAGTTTTAGGGAACTCGAACGAAACACAAGGAAACAACAATAGCTGCTCCTTCCGACGCCCCACTTTCCATACCTCCCTTTCTCCTTTCCTCCCTTCCTCCCGCTGCTCCAGCACCACTCTTATACCCCTATCCGGAGTAGTAATTTCACACACACAAACAAACACAAACACGCAGAAGAAAAACATACGCGCGTACTGGAATTACCACTTATTAGACTATTGAAACCATTAGTAAAATTAGAAATCGTGCGGCGGCACACCATTTTGTGGTCGGTGGGTCTGCCGGTGGATTCGTTTTTCATCCCCATCCTCCCCCATTCGAGTGGTATGGTAGTATGGTGTCTATTTGCTGCATTCCTGCACTTGCATGTTTGAACTCTGTGTGTACATAGAACTGATAAGCGAGCTTTTTTCGTACTTATGAACCGTGCAACAACTGCTGAAACCAGGTGAATCTTAGTCAATCATGTGCTGCTGCTGCTGCTGCTACTACTACTACAACTACAACAACTACTACTACTACTACTACTACTACTACTGCTAGTACTACTACAACTACAACTATTATTAACTTACCAAACATTGTATGCCGTTACGTGACACGTGACGAAGAAGCGTGATAACGAACATGGATAAGAAAATGGCGTCGCCTTATCCTCTATGATGAGCATAGCCGTTTTTGCAAGCTGCAGGTTGATGTGAGTGATGTTTAAGCTCTTATCCGGTAAGGGCAAACGTTTCGTTTCTTGCAGTTTCTGGTTTGTCCTCATTTGGACATTGGTTGGCATCGGTCGGTGGCACAGCTCAATGTCCAATTGTTTTGTTTGCTTTCGTTTTCCGCGTGGGATTAGTATTCCTGCCTTGCTCATAAAGATGGCCTTCGATCTGCTGGTTCACTAGAACAATGCTTTCAATGTCTATTGCGAATATAGCGGATGCAATCAAACACACTGTGATTGTATCCGGAACAAAGCATTTGCAGTCTAGCCGTGCAGTGGAATAAAAAAGCAAAACAAACAAAAAAAGAAGAAAACATGCAAAACTTATAGCAAATCGTTATCGCACCGACACTTTCCCATCGTACACTTGCCTCCCTAGTTTCCCCTTAGTGCGGTGAGACCACCGCCTATCGTGTTGCAAACGCGCGCGGGCGCCATTAGTCGTCGCGTACTCAGATAAGTAAAAAGTAAGGAAAAAATGCAAAAAAATAATGAAGAAACTCATCGTTAAAATCACCCCCCGCAGCCATCCATCCACATGCATCCATCACTCAACATGTCTATGCATATTTGACCTAATTAGATAGCGCCTTAGAAAAGAAATCGAGCGAAACCGATTGACCGATCGAACCGACCGAAGCCCGGCGTTCGGGGGAAGTGTACGCGTACGCGCGCGAGAGCTTCGCGCATTGAGCGAATCAACGATGATTTAACTGTTGTAATGCATTTTGTGATTTCTACTTCAGTTAACGGCTTCCATCGTTGATTCACACGAGTAGTAGTGTAGTGTGTACTGTTTTAGTGATCGCTTCACAAAAAAGCTTGAAGATTGCGCTACGAAGTAAGCAGCCTTCACCACCACCACCACCACCACCACCACCACCGCCGCCGCCGCCAACGGTTTGTTAGATACCGGAACGGCTGCTTAACGGCTGTAAAATCGTAACATAAGTATGACATAAATATTGTGTTCAAATTGCACTGACCCCCTCTGGGACCTCCGGAAAAAGAGCGGGGCTAGGGCAGCGTCAGCTGAAACAAGCAAGCATCTGTTTGTAACTGTTCATTACAAACATCATAATGCGTGACAAATAAGCAAAGGAAAAGGAACCACTCTCCAATAGCACATAACATAGAAACGAACTCACGACGACGCTGGACGCTACTCATGGCAATAGGCAGGCGGCCGGAACAGCCGGCACAAAGAGCTCGAGCTCGTCGGTTCTTCCGAGATCCGAGTGTTCTAGCTCCCACAACACCACACAACAACCACAACACTTACAACCGGGATAAGATATGAAACATGGCCAGGCGACGAGGTGTAGTTAATGCGTGAAACACGTAGTGCGTCGAGCGATTTATACTTCTAGACTAGTGTAATTAATTTCATATACAATATATACATAAAGCAACAAGCTAGAGCGAGGTGCTGTGGTACGCCGATAGTCGTCGTGCCCTGCCCCAGCACGCAGCAGCATGCAAAGTCGTAGCGCGATAAGTAGACATATAGCCATCTCAGCTAGGCGAAGCTACCCTGAAAAAAAAACCCGCTTCATTACACTGTGCATGACGATACAGTCACCGCCCCGCTACATTGGGAATCGAAATAGCCGTCATATTTTCTAAGTGTATTGAAAGATGTAAGATACAAACTTTGTGCTGCCCATCGTTCAAACTATGGTGTCCGTTGTTATCCGTTTATAATAAGCCCGTTCCGTTCGCGAGTTCCGTTGCCCCGTGTCTTCCGAGATGCGGAACAAACCGCCCTGAGAAGAACTGAGCGCGGGGTAGTGTTGTCGGGAGATGTCGCTGAGCTGCTGCTGCAACCACTCACATTTCGAAATGCAATAGGCAATGGGGAGCGATGGCGCCGTGTGGAAGAAAGAAGAAAGAAAAAGACGAAGCAGCAGGACATAACACATAAAAAGTACAGTTAACTTAACACAAATACCATACACAAACCACAACAGCAGGAAAACATTATCACACACACACGCAGCACGCAGAACTCGCAGCACACCGCTGAGCCAGTATTGTTTCACCCGATTTGACATATTCGAGCCAGAGTGAAACAAACAAACTAAAACCAACGCTAAACAATTAACATTGTATAGAAAGATGCGATTTGTGTGCGCGAGCGCGCGTGTTTGTGTGCGAATCGTCAAGGTTAGAATCCTGTTTTTATAGATTTTTCAAAAAAGTGACAAAAAATCATACAAAAATAACTACTTCTGCTAGAGCGATAATTTAGTAAGGTATAAGGTATGTGAAAATGAGGCTTAACACACATTGTACATAGCTCGTAAAATAATTCTCAGAAATTATCCGTGCATTTTTAGTAAAAATACACTCTCACACACGTACAGAAACACACGACATAGGACACAGGAGACGGGAGAAGCGCGAGGCAATGGACTGGCTATATCTGTAAAAAAGTAATCTAAAATCTTAAACAGACGATAGACATTGGCTTTTTGTTTCATCTTGCGGGATTGCGCGCCGAGACACACAGGTACACAGTCAAACATAAATACGTAGAGCCACCCGTACGGCGGAAACCGTCGTTAACGTAAAATACGCCATCACGCAGCAGTTAGCCGCAGCTTCTAAAGATACAAGGCTAGGCAATGGGATGTTCTTGACAAAATCAGCTAACGCAAACCGCCTACAGTTGATATAGGCCAAACACTGCACACGAAACACACATACACACTCCAGCACACAGGAAACTAGGCAGTAAAGGACCGGATTTATAAAGGCGACACAAGAAGCAGAAAAGACATAGTGCCACTGCTGCCCTTTCGTATATTACTGCACTGTAACTCTCTGCCCCTGCTGTTGGGTATGGGTTTGTTTTGCTAATACAATTTTGTAACGGTCCCTTCACGCGCACCCCTTCGTGTGTAGAAGCTTCGTGCCGAGAGACACGGTGCCCGAGACACGGACATTTTAATAAGTACTTTGTTAAGCTAAGCGGACGACGACGCATTGCTGCTCGGTGTTTACGTTTCGGTTTTTGTTTTGTTTTTTATACATGCGTCCTCCCACCCCACATCTTCTCCCGCTGTTTAGTTTGTCGTTTTTTCCCTATAATGACGTATGCAAGACGCGATGAAAAATGTTGTTAACGTTAAACTTATTGTTAATTATAAAATTCAATGCAAAGAAAAACCAAAACCAAGAACAAAAAATGAAAAAGAAATTGATGAATATAATAATTGGACTGGTGGGAATTTATTTCATTCGACGCGCATCGATGCAGCTCATCCGAAATGTGTGCCTGTTGGTGACGATAAGCCAATGCAATGCCTTGACGATGGCTTTGAAAATGAAACACGTGTCCACGACTTTTTTTCAATTCAAATTTGAACGGGGTTGAAATATTTCATTGAAATTTTGCACGACTGAAGGGAAAGGACATGCACAGTTGGGAAAAGCGAACAGCTCGAAACGGTCAAAGCGTTGTTCAGCAAACTGCTCGTGCAAATCGAGCAACCGCTACGTCAAAGTGCTCGAGCCAGAGTGCACAACACAATAACAACAGTGCGACCAAACAAAAGCCTTTCAAAACAATCAATCTTTTGTTGCGTTTCGTTGCTGCAGCATCCGGTGAAACTTTGGCAAAGCGCTGGTATCGAACTATGCAGTGGAAACCCCTTTACATATACTGTTAGTACGTGTAGATGTCCCTTTTACCCCCGTCGCCTAGAATGTTTTCCGGCAGATGAAAGGGATGTTGATTGCTAAGTGTGGTATCGATTTTTTGTTCGCAGGTCGCAAGCACTTTGCTGGATAAGACACTAATTACATTGCTGGTTCCGGCTACCGTCCTTCTAGTTCCTGTCCCGCGTTTCTACTGCCCTTGGTGGAGGCAAGCATTTTCGTTTGTGCAAGGTATTCGTTTACTGCCTCCCCCAGTTCAGTTCCCCCTGTGATTAGTGTGCTTCCTGCGTTGTGAACCAACCGGAAAAGAAGAAGAAGACTCTTTGTCGTGTAAACAAAACATCCGGCAACTATGCAGTGAGAGGTTCGACCCAAAGAAACAAAGTAAAAGCATTCGCGTGAGGAAATATTTTCAACCTACATTGGCAAAGAAATGTCCTAAAAGGTAAACGGAGAAGAATGATCCTTCTGGACCGTCGGCCATAAACTCCGCCATAGCATGTCGGCACAAACGAACAACAAAGGGCTGTACCGTAGGAAGCATCCCGATGAGCGCAGCAGATCGTTTGACCGAACCGTGATTAGTGACGATGATGATGACGAAGAATCCGACACACTGACGGAGCTGTCACGAGAGTCGCTTACGAGCAGTCAGGGACGTAGCAGCATCGGTTCGATACCATGGGCAGAGGACGCTATCAAGCAGAATCAAACTGAATGGGAACGGATCGATCGGATGTTTTACGGTGAAGAAGATCTCCCCTCAGACGCAAAGCTGCGGGAAGAAATATTGGAATGGACATCCGTCTTTCCTTTCCTGCGTGTTGCGGGCAAATCGATTACCATCGTCGAATCGGCCCATGCGAAAGGAAACGATCCATTTCACGAGGAAATATTTATGATCGATCCACCGCTCCCTAGTCGGACGCGGTCTTCCCGTTCGGGCCGGGATGGACTGAGCAAATATGCGGGCAAAGATGTGGAATGTTTGCTAAGTGCCTGCGAGCTGGACAAATGCTTGTGCATCAGCTCAGGCCAGCTGCACCGTCAAAGCAATCAAGCATCCGCGCAGGCGAAAGCCGGACGACGCTCCGGGATGATGGATGTCGGGGTCGCGGAATCCATAGATAGGATAGACAAACCGTACATCAAAGTAAAACCTCTCAACAGTCTGATGGTACCGCAGGTGCCCGTCGTCTCGGTGGGTTCGTTTGGGTTATTAATATCGAACCACTGCGGTGTCGTCGGCCCAGCGAACTATCATGCCCTGTCGGGTGTGAGTAGAAATTGCAGCGCACAATCAGTCACGCATAAAAACGCTGACGTTCATGCCGATCGCTATAACAGAAATGTGAATCTACAGCGAAAGCTCGCACCCTTGCCCCACCGGCCACCGCAGCAACAGCATCAGAGCAAACCGTCCGCTAAAACGACCATTGAAACGACCATCCTGTCGGCGTCGGCATCCGCAACGCACAATCGCATCCCACCGTTAGCTAAGAACTATAAGTTCCTGGTGCAAAACAGCTACGTGGCACCGACACTTCTGGCCGAAATTGAGCAACGGCATCACAACAAACTGAATGTGGTAAAATCGGCAACGACCCGGTACATGGCATCATCACCCACCAAGCACATCTTTGCCCTGCCTGCCTTAACCGGAATCGACGGGCTGGTGCGCCACAATCCTGTTACGGGCGTTTCGGGATTGCAGCGGAGTCCGGCCAAGGGCCGAACGTTCCGATCGGAGGTAATCGGTCGATCGATTTCTGCTGCCATCACGCAAAAACAAAACCCAATCTAATGATTCATTTATGTCGCACACACTGAAGAAGATACCGAATTCCGTCCTACTCGCAATACGAGCTAACCGAAGCAGAAGTGTATATGCATCGAGAGTTGCAAAAATATGGTTTAATTTAATTTATGATAGAATCACGTTACGATCTCATAAGCTTAAAAAGAGTATGTTTTATAGTATGGGTTTTTTTCAATGCATACATGGAAACTGTATTGTAATATGAGTCGAAAGCCACAAGAAATAATGTTAAAGAAGTTAATGTGGTTGGCATGCAAATAAATCCAAGTTTCAAGAGATATGAGCTGGTTTTAATTTTACATTGCAGAGATTCTTGTACATTCACGCATTTGCGCGATGATTGCCAACAACAATACGATCCAATACGATCATCTGATGCAGTTCGTCGTGGTTGATTGATTTTGCATGAATAAACAGTAGATAATTATTTCAGTATACTGAACGACAGTAATGCAAAAATGTAAGCAATGTAACGGGCTTTTTAAACTCCCACCACGCGTCATCGCTTCTGCTGCATGGGCACACTGAGCAAAGCGCGTTTGACAGTAGCTGTCAAAAGGGGAGCAATTCACACACACCCTTCGATACGTGCAGGTCGTGCTGTAAGTTTCTGCGTCCGTGTTGTTAAAAATTGCCATTATTCCATTTGTTGCCAGCCCCAAAGGTAGAAATTATCGTTAGCAAACAGTGCACGTTCGTACGGTGAATTTGGGACACATTTCGGTGGCCTCGTAGGGGTGTCGTGTATGGTTGTTTGAGCTAAGTCAGCCAGCTAACCTCTGGGCGCGGTGGACAACTTTTCTTTTTTGTTCCTGCTGTGTTGCCCTCCAAGTCCGGTTCGGTTGATGAGTAATTAATTCGCTATCGGTCGTTCGGCCTGCTTGCTAGCGCTGTGCGGTTGCGTTTCACGTAAAGAAAATATTTGCAGTGTCGTGAGTCGTGAGTTCGTTCTTTTTTTTTCTAAACTGTTGTCTTGCATGATGATGTGCACCATGCTTGCCTGATTAGCAATACAGGGAGGAATGTTAATGAGGCAGAAAATAATAGTAACGAGTGTGCGCGTGTGCGTGCCCCCGCTAGGAGAAAGTGCAATGAAGGTTGTCGCGAAGTCATCTATCGATCCGAATTTGGCTCGCCGTCGTAGCCTACTGGTGTTACAAAACGTTGCTAAGGATTATCCGCCACTCATGTGATGATGGTGGTGATGTCGTTAGGAAATCCATTCGAATCTGGACGATCACAAGTCGTGAAAGAATAAAGTGGGATTTGGTTTCGATAAAACGTGCAACCCCTCAATTTTTGAGGTGGATTTTGAGCTGATAACCACAGGCACGGCACTGTTGCCGGCTTTACTTGTGCCAACATTCGATGAAGCGCATACAGTACAGCTTTGCTAGCATAATCCTGCGGTGTTAGCAAGCAAGATAAGATGCAGAGTCCGAAAGAATTTGATGGACCGCATCAGGGTTGGCTTTTTGGAACGTCAGACCAGTCTATAGTTCGAACGCCGCCGATCGAGGAGACACGTGCACATTCTTTAATTAACATTCTGCCATTTCCCTTTCAGTCCAGAAGCTGCACGACACCACTATTTGGCCCGAAGCAACTGCTAGCTCCTGGAATCCGGCACCATGGGGTCTCTGTTCCGCAGCGAGGAGATGTCCCTCTGCCAGCTGTTTCTGCAGAGTGAGGCGGCTTACGCGTGTGTGTCGGAATTGGGCGAGCTAGGATTGGTCCAGTTCCGTGATGTAAGAAACCGCACGGCTCCAACTTATTTGCTCCGAACTCACGTTGTGCTATATAACTGTGCATTATAAGTCCGTGCTTGTTCCACCTTCCCTCACAGCTCAATCCCGACGTCAATGCGTTCCAGCGTAAGTTCGTGAACGAGGTGCGCCGTTGCGATGAGATGGAGCGCAAGTTGCGCTACCTGGAGAAGGAAATAAAAAAGGATGGCATCCCTATGCTGGACACCGGCGAGAGCCCCGAAGCACCGCAGCCCCGGGAGATGATCGATCTGGAGGCCACGTTCGAAAAGCTGGAGAACGAGTTGCGCGAGGTGAATCAGAACGCGGAAGCACTGAAGCGCAACTATCTCGAGCTGACGGAGCTGAAGCACATCCTGCGTAAGACGCAGGTTTTCTTCGATGAGGTAAGTGACGTTTGGTAGATGAGCTCCACAAATTCATCGCTCCTAGGCTCTAGGGCTTGGTGCTACGTTTGAATTTCGTTTCGTGTACATCATCACAAAGATGGATTTGTAGATGTTGCACTGGTCCATACGTTATGTTCCGTTGATTTTACTTTCATGTATGATGTTTTTTTTCCTTTTTTTCACAAAATAACTGGAAAAGTTGTATTTTTTCAAAACACTACATATTGCTGATAAGCGTCTAATTTTAAGTTTAACAAGTTGTTCCAACTTTCATTGATTGTTGTTTAGTTTACACATTATTACAACCCGCTAACATTTCATTACTCATTGAAAAAAGTTTATAGTGCCATATTGCCTAACCGTGTACCATTCGAAGGAAATTAAATGCTATTAGTTCAGACAAAAGGTACAACCATTATTTAAACGCAACGTCTTTAAACATCCCACGGGTGTGTAGCCCGCGGGATTTTGGAATGTTAAAAAAAAAAACAAAAACTTTAAAACACCCACTTATTAACATTCCCATAACACATATGATGGTGGTCAAGGTGGAAAAGAATACGGCGCACGCGATAGCGATAGCATTTCTTTTAGCTGCTGGCAAAAAATAGCAGCATGCATGCGCTCGCCTATCTTAACCTTCTGTTTTTTTACACCCTACTATTTGCAAATGTCTCTTGGAAAACACCTCCCTCTACATCGATTTTGAAACGTTATTTGCATGCTCTTGTTTATTTTTCAACTTATCTTACTACCACAATGATAGCTCAGCGCTGCCGGCAATGTGCGCCTTTTCTTTCCTTTTTTGGTTTGTTTGAATTCGTTTGTTTCTTTCCCCCTCTTTCAATTACTTATTCAATTGTTGGATCCTGTTTCGTCCCTTTAGCTTCAGTAAGTTAGAGCTCCGTTTCTATTTATATATACTAACATTTATTAAATGCAGATGCTACTACTGTGCCTGTTTTTTCGTGAAAATCGAACTACTCCGTGTTTAAATTCGTAAAAGAAAAAGAACGATTTCATTCGCAACAACACAACCAGAATATGCGCTACTGGGTGTCGAGGTGATTGGGGTTCTCCCGCATAAGCACTTTATGTAATGATTCTAAATTCTAGTTCATGTTATGCTGTTTCATCATTTTCATCGCAATGTTTAAGCATTTCTGCGAAAGTTCAATATTAAAGGGCATCTCTTAAAAGCAGCTCCAATTGCGAGAACGAAAAGAAGAAAAAAAAAGTACAGTACCATCTCACTAATTTCATTAAAGTCATTTGAGCTGGTTTGGATTATTCTAGTTATCGGTCTTTACACTGCAGAGCCATACGTATTGTATCCCGTTCAGGGAAAGTCTGCACCAGATACCCAGAGAATCCAGCGACGGGTTAAATAAAGTCAAGGAAAGCTAGAAATGGCAGGCCAAAAATTCTCGAGGGTTGTGCATAGGAAGTTCAAATATATTCTCTTTTTATTCATTTGGAAAGGTCAGGCCAGGCGAATATTTAAACCAGATAGTGAAATATTGAAAGCCTCAGACATTGCCCAACATTTTTTTATTTGTAAAACGTCACATGATTTGTTGAAGAACGGCCAGGTCGTCTAACTCAAGGAACACATGATTTAGTAAGCATAGATTAAAGGCTTACAGCTTTATCGATGGCTGCATAGAAGCAAGGTAAGGAACAGCTCACTTAGGTTGTCCAGTTTCTGTTAGTAAGGTGGTACTGTACGCGTCTTTGAGGTGTATTTCGGACACATCGATGCTTGACCCATCCCCATAGCGCTGTATGTGTTTTTCTTATTCTACAGAGTAAATGTTTGCAGCTGTGTAATTGGTTCTCACGTACTAACATCTTCCCCGTGGGTTCGGTTTAGCTAACAATCTAAACAATCACACTTGCTGGTAATGGTCACCGCTGGTTGTTGATGGTCGAATGTATGTACTAACAACGACTCACAATTAAATTTAATCATCTCATGGCAATTCGAATGCTGGTCCCGGCCTAGTTCCTTGGCTTCTTGAAGGAACACCGGGTTTACATACTTTTGTACATACAGCTATATTACAAAACCCCTTTTCCACTGGGGGGTTGACTGAATCTGATGTAGCGCTTTATTAATGGATTTTATACACATTTTTGTCCCTTCCCTCCCTGCCTTTTCCAATTTTTATTTTACTCTGCTATGTTGCTGGTTGGGTACACATATATTTTTTCGGTTGTGTTGTAATTGCAAAAAAAAAAACAAAACAAAACAAAAACAAAATAAATAATAAAAAATTAAAAAATATAATAAAAAAACAAAAACTAAACACATAAACAAACAATGATAAACACACGCACAAATAAACATGTGTTGAATGCGAATGCGAAACGACAAACGAAAAAACAGGCCATATATACTGGACATGTACCTAATAAGACAAGAAACCGCTATCAACAGATGGCGGATTCGCACAGGGAAGAGGAGCAGGTTAATCTTCTTGGTGAGGAGGGCATACGAGCAGGTGGTGCCGGGGCACAGGGACAAAATCTAAAACTAGGGTAAATATACACATTTTTCGTTTAATTTACAGTACTATTATCCTTCCAAATCACCCCTTCTCTACTCTCTCTCTCTCTTTACACTTACTCCTCCAACCAACGTGTTTTGCAAGTGTGCTGGCAGTTGTCGGCAAGGCTTCTCCCGTTTTTGGCCATTTCCATGTGCCAACCAACGGTGGTGTGCCTGTTGCATCGTAGTTTGCAATCGGGCGCCCTCGTTGATGAACCCTTTTCATGCTCAACCTTTTTCCACGACCTTTTCTTCCGTAGTCAATATAAACCAGTACATCCCGTTTTCTCGAACTATCTCTTTGCCTTTCTCTCTCTATATCTTAACTGTGCTAACCGTGTGGAGAGTTCTAGTAGCAAAACATGGGAATTATTAAAACTATTGTATGTCACTGATTTATGTAATGCTAACAGCCGAGTTACGACAAATATCATGTCATGGTGGCATGGATGGTGATGGTGGGAAAGCAGCACGCCGCTACTTGAAACATGTACTACATCCAACTGCAAGTCACATTATTCCAAACAGTTTCGCACAACTTCACCCATATCATCATCTCGTACCGTGTGTCCGTGCGCTGGTTCATGGTTGTAGCTCTTTGTAGCTGCTGCTGCTGCTAGGATGTGTGTGTCCCCTGGTATCGAAAGCTCTTCAATTTGTATCTCTTTATCTTTTCTTTCCCACATCTCACATGACTCTTTCCCCTGGGGTTTGCTTCCATCGTCTCTTATCTTCACTCCCCCCGCCCCTCCTCCCCACTCCGACCCGCCCGTGCCTGGGACCTGGGACGCAGAAACGTTACGAGCGTTTTCCCGAATTCAACCCCAATTACAGCCGTCACTTAAGGCAAGCCGTTGTGATTAATCCTGTGGCAAAGCAACGCACGCCCCACGACGGGCAGTTGCAAATCATGCATGTCTTTTACTAGGAGAGAAGTTTTTTTTTTGAGGCTCTGTTTTGTTTCATTTTTGTTCATTTCGTTATCTCGGAAAACAACGGCTAAAAGGGTTTTAGATAGAGGAAGTAACCAGTAACAGTGCGCTTGTCACAATGTTGTCCTAATAATAATACTACTTAAAAATGCACATGTTTTGAAATGATTTGCCGCTGCACCCGATTTGTTCGATCTCGTTTTGATTGATGCGCTTTTTGTTTGCTCTAGTGCTTTGGTTATTTTTATTCTTCGCAAATAGAACACAAATGTAGCTACTCTCTCTCTCTAGCCCAGCTGTTCGGCAGACGAATTCGCCGCAGGTATTGTATCCATGTAAAATCTAACAGTCAGCTTCAGCCGTTAGCCTGCTGTGCATCGTAATGCTTTATAACCACCGTGTATTTCTAGTTTGTGTTTTTTCCCCTAACTCGTAGAATTCGCTGTACTACTTACAGTTTTCTAACATGATGTAACGGAGACTGAAAGCAAAGCTAGCGAGTATTAATAAGTTTTATTAAAACGTTTTATTTAAATAATGGTATGTATTTTTTCTTGCTCTTTGAGAGAGAGAGAGAGAGAATGTGTGTGCAAGAAGAGTCGGTACACCATTTTGCAGATCGTGATTGTTGCTCCTTCACCGTACGTTCTTTCTCGTTCTTTCCGTTCACTTGCTGTTTTTGGTACATCCTTGCTTAGGCGATCCTAATGTGTCGTCCGTTTTCGAGTCATCCATTTGTATACCGCATCATCCCGTTTGCGATGGTAGAGTAGCTCCCGTTTTGTTCTATTGATCATCCGTTTTTGTTCACCAACAAACTCACTGTTACTTGTTTGTTATTTATGTTACATATCGCGCTCATATCACTCTGCTGAAAGTGATTGATACACAACGGCACACGAAAGGAAACAAAAAATAGTCATAACGAAACAGCAGTTTAATATTATAACCAATCAAACAAACAAACAAACAAACAAATATCACTCACACGTACCTATCTGTTGAATGTACAGCAAGAGGGTGGCATGCATACCACCGAATCGATGACCCGCGCGTTGATCACCGACGAATCACGCACCGGCAAGGCAATGGGTCCCGTTCAGCTAGGGTAGGTTTGAATTTGATCGTCTTATGACTTTTGTTTTTCTTCTAATCTTTGGTTTCAATTTTCACTACTTTCTTTAGTTTATTGGTTTCGATTGGTTTTTGCGCTCTATTTATTAATGCATTAGCTTACATCTATTGAACAGTATCAACAAGATTCGATGCTCTTCTTACTAAATTTACCGTGTAATTTCTTAACCAATAATATACCACTGCTTAACCGTTTTGCCGTAACCAAGTTCTAGCCTTTCTACTATACCTACGTACTATTACTATATTTTCTTTTCTTGTTTTCTCTTCCGTTGGTGTTACGTTTGTTTTCTTTTTTTATTTGTTTCGTATTAACACATACTCGTACTATCCTTTGGTTTTGTATTTCTCTACTTATGCTTTATCTTTTCATCTTTTTCCCCTATATGATATTAACGTGACTAATTTTTAACTGCAGTTTTCTGGAAAAAGCACAAGACACAGAAGAGTACCTTCCATGGTCAGTAGTAGTGATAAAATGTTGGACGATCTTTGTATTTCCATGTTATCAAGTAGTAGTACATATGACGCTGTGTAACCCCGTATACGCTGCTTAATGCTACTATATATGCACCCCCGGTTATAAATTGTACACGCGTACACTGCTGTTGTGTCCAATGCACATCATTATAACGCTCGCTTTTTTTACTGCCATTATGAACAGTATTTTTCAGTCCATAAACAAGTGTCTTCAGTTTTAAAGCAATGAGCGATCGAAGAGAACAGCACATTGTTTTAAACCCGGAGTCATTTGCTTCCATGACCATTCTTCTTTTACTGATCATTTTATTTTTTTTTTGAATTCCCGATGAATGCTTATAAAAATTCCTTTTTCATGTTATTGTAAATCACACTGTAGTGCGCCATCATTTGTCATAAACGTATGCATTAAATAATAGGCTAATGTTGTTTGTGCGGTTTTCATTCACCCATTTGGGGCGTTGTGTCGTAACGATTCACCCAACATTTATAGGTTGTTTTGCAATCATGTCTTTTATGTACAGACAAACATATTTCCAGCAGTATCGACTGATTGGTTGTAACTATGGTCATAATAGTTGTGGGAGTTCCTTTTGAAGATTTGTGCATTGTATATGCAAGTTAGAGATAGCGAGGCGCGTTCTGTCGATTCGTGTCGACACTGTCGATCGATTACAACCTTTTGGAGTATTACAATACGTTCAGTGCTTCAGAAAGACGTTTGATTTTGGACCAGTAGATTAAGAGTCGCTCAAGGCTCTGAAAGGAATGGCCAAAAATTAAAAAAAGAATCTGCTTGGATGTATAGGATTCGGGCAGAATTTAATTTATTGATTGACTTCTAAAAAATTTGTTTCAAATGTATTTTTATTCCCATCAGCAGTTAGTCTATTGGTCTAATGCACACGTTATTGTGGTTTTGGCAAGCATTTCTGTAAAGCATTCATAGCTTCCATCGTATAGGATCGTTATTAGTTTTGTCGGTGCCTTCTTCACGTTCATTCGCTCATTTTACATGTACGTGCGTTATGCGTTTCTATCTCACATCTGTTACACATACATTTCGTATAGTTTCGTATTGCATCTCGATCCGAAGGTTCCTCTATCTAAGGGGTGCATTTATTTAAAGTATTGTTTATTAAAGTTTTATGTAAAGTTTGGCACGGTGACTGTATGAAATCATAGGAAAAGGGATAACTAAACATTCCATTTAGGCAGCATCCATTTCTTTCATTTCTACTACTAGAGTCTGCCACCCATTGTACCATATACTTTGTTATAATGCTTAGCGAACGTTCAACGCCGTAACATTTGTAGAGTAACGAGTGCAAGACGCGCGCTGTGATGGTCATACTCAGTTTAGTATTACATAAATCAATACACACAAAACAATGGTTGGCTCACCAACACGAACAAAAAAATTGAAAATGTGGTACAACATTCATGCACTTTTGATTTTGAAAAACACACATTTCTCCATCGTTCATTTTACGTTCTTCATTCGCGTGAACCACACGCACCTATTGGTATAGATATAGTGCGTATAACGGTGTTTGTGTTTCTCCGTTAAATCACTGACGAGAGTTCATGTTGATCACATGCATTGATATCGTTCTATAGCTTTGTTTTATGATTATGATTGTTGTTGCAGCTGTATTAAACGCCGCTAGCTAAATATTGTCCTGCTCATAGCGCAAATTGCTTACCAATCCCTTTCGAACAAATACAATCATGCCGATGCTGATGATGATCGTGATGATGATGTTTGCACATTTTCAATTTTTTCCGGATTGGTTTCCTGTGTTTAACAAAAAGAAGAGGAAGAATAAGAACTATGCCACACTGTCCAGCCTCTCTAAGCTCCTTTTCGTATCTGGCTGTTTCTGTCACTCTCCTACCTCACCCTTTTTCTATCCCTTGTGTTCCACGATCCACTTAATCCTGCACTTAAACGACGTTCCCGAATTGTCAATAATCTGTGTCCTTTTCTTCGTCCGTATCGTTGTCTGTTGGAATGTCGAACGTCGTTTGTATGTCGACAAACAAAAAATACCCAACGCGCCATCATTACACACACGCACACGGACCGCAGCTTTGTTGCCGGAGTGATCCTGCGCGAACGTTTGCCGGCATTCGAGCGTATGCTGTGGCGTGCCTGCCGAGGCAATGTGTTCCTGCGCCAGGCGATGATCGAAGATCCGCTGGAGGACCCATCGACCGTAAGTGATCGAGCGTGCTCGGTGCGCGATCGTTGCAAACAGATGTGATATGAATTTCCTTTTTTTCCGATTTCCCCACAGGGCGACAAGGTGTACAAGTCGGTGTTTATCATCTTCTTCCAAGGTGATCAGCTGAAGACACGCGTGAAGAAGATCTGCGAAGGTTTTCGCGCCACGCTCTACCCGTGCCCCGAGGCGCCGACCGATCGCCGCGAGATGGCGATGGGCGTGATGACACGCATCGAGGATTTGCACACGGTTCTCGGCCAAACGCAGGACCATCGTCACCGGGTGCTGGTGGCGGCGGCCAAGAATTTGAAGAACTGGTTCGTGAAGGTGCGCAAAATCAAAGCCATCTACCACACGCTGAACCTATTCAATCTGGACGTGACGCAGAAGTGTTTGATCGCGGAATGCTGGGTTCCGCTGCTGGACTTTGAAACGATTCAGATTGCGCTGCGCCGTGGTACCGAGCGGTCCGGATCGTCCGTTCCGCCGATCCTGAACCGTATGGAAACGTTCGAGGATCCACCAACGTACAACCGAACGAACAAGTTTACGCACGCGTTTCAGGCGCTGATCAACGCGTACGGTGTCGCTAGCTATCGCGAAATGAACCCAGCACCGTACACCATCATTACCTTCCCGTTCTTGTTTGCGGTGATGTTTGGCGATCTTGGGCACGGTACGATCATGGCCCTGTTCGGCCTGTGGATGGTGTTGAAGGAAAAGCCTCTGGCGGCGAAGAAATCGGACAACGAGATTTGGAACATTTTCTTCGGCGGACGGTACATCATCTTCCTGATGGGCGTGTTTTCGATGTACACGGGCTTCGTGTACAATGACATCTTCTCGAAGTCGCTGAACGTGTTCGGGTCAGCTTGGACCATCAACTACAACACCTCGACCGTGATGACCAACAAGGCGCTGCAGCTTGATCCGGCCGGCAAGGATTACGCCCAAACGCCGTATCCGATTGGGCTCGATCCGGTCTGGCAGGTGGCACCGTTGAACAAGATCATCTTCCAGAACGCGTACAAGATGAAGATATCGATCATTTTCGGCGTTATTCACATGCTGTTCGGCGTGTTTGTGGGCCTGTTCAACCATCGCTACTTCAAGAACAAGATGGCCATCTACTGCGAGTTCATTCCGCAGGTTATCTTTCTGGTGTTCTTGTTCTTCTACATGACGCTGCTTATGTTTATCAAGTGGGTCAAATATTCGGCGGCGAATGATCCACCCCATTCCGCTGGCTGTGCCCCCTCGATCTTGATCACGTTCATCAACATGGTGCTGTTCAAGGCGCCCGATGAAAGCTCCGGCGATTGCTCGCCGTTCATGTTCGCCGGCCAGCAAGGGTTGCAGAAGTTCCTTGTCATCGTGGCGCTTCTCTGCGTACCGTGGATGCTGCTCGCGAAGCCCATTCTGATCATGCGCGGCCGTAAGGAAGCAGCCGTGAGTAGATTTCCGAAACTGTATTGGAGCCATCCAATGGGTTTTCAACCTTTTTAACACATGGTTTAATGGTGTATTTTATCTCTCTCTCTCTCTCTCTCTCTCTCTCTCTCTCTCTCTCTCTCTTTCGAATCGCAGCATCAACCAATCGCACCTTACAGCAATGAAAATGGTGATGCCGACGGGTTAAATCAGCACAACAACGCAGCGGGAACCCAGGGAGGACAACAGCCGCCGGCACAACAACAGCAGGGCGGAGGTCATGGACACGACAATGAAGAAATGTCCGAGATCTTTATTCATCAGGGCATCCACACGATCGAGTACGTCCTCGGATCCGTGTCGCATACCGCGTCCTACCTTCGTCTATGGGCTTTGTCGTTGGCTCATGCACGTAAGTACCTTAAGCTGGCCTTAACTATACAGGAATGGTTCTAATGCTTGCTCGGGGTCTATAAAAAAACAGAGCTTGCGGAAGTACTGTGGAACATGGTGCTGCAGAACGGACTGAAGCAGGATGGCTGGATCGGTGGAATTGCCTTGTGGGCCGTGTTTGCGTTCTGGGCTGTGCTGACCGTCGGAATTCTGGTACTGATGGAAGGTCTTTCCGCATTCTTGCACACCCTTCGTTTGCACTGGTAAGTTTATGAATTTTCTGCAATGTTATAACGTTAGGCAGCGCAACATTTACAATAACTGCATGTATGACACAATTGTACATTTTAGGGTGGAGTTCCAGAGTAAGTTCTACGCTGGACTAGGTTACGCGTTCCAACCGTTTTCCTTCGAGGTCATTCTTGATGCAAGCTCCAGCTCGTCCGAAGACTAAAGTGGCCACCTGTGTGCCGCGGAGAACCATGGATGCGATACGCCAGAGCAACAAACAAATACGATATGAATATATACTCTTACACAAAATTTGCTCTTTGTCGGTACACTGCTGGCCAACAGGAAGCAGTACTAGCCGTGTACGTATTCTTCTTCCTTCATCGCCATTAACAGTCGAGATCAAATGAAGCACTCCGCTATGAATGAACGCGGCGAGTAACTAACACCGTAGAGCGCACATAACTAACTAACTCGAAATATAAATTATACGTGTTTAATCCGTTTGGGAAATTGATAATGACATTCACGAATTTATCCATGCTGAGGTTGTTCGGACCTTTCCTCATCCCGATTATCCATTCTGTGGACGCTTTGATGCACAGCTTAGCCAAACCAGCAAGATGTACCATGCTAAATTATGCTGTCACAGGAAAGGTACCATTCTTCGGATGGTCTTCGTCACTTTGTCAGACAATACGCAATTCAATACGTTGAAATCGTGACAAGCCCTCTGAGATTACGGTTCTTATCAATTATATTGGAATAAATGTTACTTGTTCAGTAGTATCAGTATCCTGTGGATGGTGGTGCCACATCCGAAAAATATATCAACTTTCAAACCATGTTTAACGTAAAGGTCAACTCTATGTCAACGAATTGATGGTGATCATGATATTCGCTCGAAATTCTGCGTCATCACTTTGAACAAGTTGATAATGTAAGCAGTGTTACATATTCAAAGGAAAAGAAAAAAGGATACACAGAGGGAATCGAACTGGTTTTCCCACAATATTGCTACTGCGCTGTAAACGTTAACATGACCATCGCTCTTTGCACTTAGACATTCTTAGCCACTACTGGAGTTACTACTCTGTGAGTAAGTTGAAGAACTAATGTAGAACGCCGATAGAAATCATCATCTTCATCCAATGGAAAATTGTACGCATATTGCTGTACCACTGAGCTGCAACATCTTGCCCATCCCGGCCTCAATACCATTCATGAGTATGCAAAGAACTACAGAGATTCGGAGTATACAATTTTGTAATGAGATCGCCCAATAACACTGAATGGGAGTAAACGATCAGTTACGTTACTGTTTTATGAACAATGCATTCGTTTTAAATATGGTTAATTTGTTCTTATTAAAAACGTAAAAGCTTCGTAGACATTACCTTGGTTATGGTAGTACCCATCGTTATTGCTAGATCGTAGTACCCATTGATATTACATGGTACATAAGAGAATGCAGGAGTGATACACGGGCAGTTGAATTTCAGTTGGTGCAAAGTTGGTATTATAGTGAGATCCAAGTTGAAGTGAGCAAAGATACATTGGAATCCCAACGGATACAACAATGAGGAATCGCGAACTACAAACAAGCAACATGCCGGACGTAGACGTCTTCAACGTGCAATACTCTAGTATAGAAACTAGTACAGAAGCTGGTAGCACTTCTTACGCCAGCTCCTTGCGAATTCAATTTCGATCCGTAGAACGACATTACGCTTACAGAGTAGCTTAAGAAAACAAATTATGAAGAAAACGGGAGATTTTCGCCACCTGTTAGCAACTGTGAATGCTCGAACCATCAATGCAACAAGTGCAACTGTATTGGTCACAATGGTGGTTGCTATGGTTAATTCTTCAAATCAAAACTCGCGGAAGAGGAGAGCATATTGAAGCAATCTAGCAAAACACAGCTCTAGAAAGCACTTTATCGTGAACCATGGTTCTCGAACGACCAGTTACCGATAGTTCGCCCCAACATACTTCAATTTCACCCAAGTTGATTCAAAAGTCATTAACAACTCGCCAACCTCTTTTGGGCTGAATACGTTGGGTCAATACTGAGGGCGTCCCGGTCTTCATACGGCAGGACCTGGGGTTCAAATCCCATCTGGACCGCTCCACATTTTCATCCCTTTCTCCATAGCTATGGCAGATTTGGCGAGCAGAGTTGTGACTCTCCTCCGTAACACCAAGGATAAAATAGTGGTTGACAGATTTTATGTTCATGAAGATTGATGGTTGTATGTCTATCATGCGCCGTTACTGCCAAAGTCAGCGCTATGATGAGTAGTACTGATACTACTGATCTCGCTACGTTGTTCATCCTGGGTGCCATGATGTTTGTATTATTAATGGTGATGTGGGTCTATGGAGCAAGTGTTCAGCCGAATTGTATCGTGCTGGATGTAGTTGACGAAGCCATATAGAAAACTGTACGGAAATCAAGTCTTTTATGCCTATTTCACATTAACGGTACGTGTTTCCAAAGTGGTTATAATATTGACCCCGATCGTAACCCGATCGTTGTTAAATACCTTCTGTAGCAAAAACATTCATATGAAGTAAGCATTCTGCCATGTTCATTTACCACTATGGTAGTACTTTATTTCGGTTTAATTCCAGTTTAGTAGCTTATTTACGATCGCACAGGATGTGGTGTGCGCATAATGCTTTAGTGTATCCATTACATTACATGCGAATAGAAGTGTTGCATATTTACAGAGAATTTGTTTGGTAGTTGATTACACGCAGCAACACACGAACATGAGAGTAGAAGAAGTACAGAGATAAGGAGAAGGGATATAATAATTCTGTCGTCTGTCTGGCTGAACATAAACCTCCAACTTTCCTCGTTCGATCCTATGCGTACGTACTGTTGGCACGGATCCTGATCCGAATTCGACGAATGTTGCAGGGTTCGGTTTTCATGTCCCTGTCGTGTCGTTACATTTAACATACACACACACACGGTACGGTCACTCATCGGAAAACGAAAGCAAGACTACAAACGGAGGAAAGATGGGCTTCCGTATGTAAGGGCTATTGATGTGGAGTAACGATCGTGTTAAAAGTTGTCTTGATTTAAGGAAGGTTAGTTAACTTGCATCAGTCCTTCAGCATCAGCACTGCAAACTGTACAAATACTTATGTGTTTTGTTTTACATTATGCGTTCTGGTATTCTTTTCCCTTCTCGGCAAGGTGCTTCAACACTGATGGGTCGGCCCGAGAAACCGTTTAGTAGGGAGTGATGAAGGAGAAAGAGATAAGGAATATTTGGTTGGCTTTGGTTAGGCGTGTTAGACAGCAGTAGCAGTTCGTAGCAGAAGATTTCCGAGCGGAAGCTTTATTGTTGCCGATTCGTTCGATACATGAATTTTTTTGGGTTGAATTTTTAACTTCCTATACGCTCATCCCGCGACGTGTTGAAATTGAGGTAAAACAACCTTAACCGATAGGAGTGTTGAAGTTTGCGTTGCGTTTGGTTCAATAATTAGTTACAACATTATGATACATGATACAAGCTCTGGGCCGATCATGTTACGGTTCTACATTGATCTCGATTAGTTTGGCGACACATTTCAGGCCGGCTTGCTTGCTGGGCGGCCAACCACCGTTCGCGTGTAATGTTTTTGCATGGAGAAGGAGAAGGTGGGGGACGGGGGGAGAGAGTGAGAGAGTGGGAGGTATGTGTTATTTTATATATAATTTACACTGCTGTGTGCGAATGGTGCCGAACGTCTCGGCAGAACTCGGTTCGGCCGTGCCTGACTGGTACACCGGGTGCTGGAGCCTAATGGGAGGCGGGGGCATTCATTTCCAATCACACTCGCACACACGTTGGTTTTTGGTCTTGGGTGATGCACCGGCCACGCGACGGAACCGCAACCGGAACCGGATCCGAGCTCGATCGATGGTGGTAGAGATGGTGCGCGCTGAATTAGCGCTTGCCGAGGCCAAAGTTGTACCGGTTTGGAAGCCGCTTGTTGAACTCTTCCGCATCGAAGTAGCGTTTGCCGAGTCCGAAGTCGTACGTGCGTCTCTTGCCCAGCCCGAAGTGATAACGGTACGCGGCTAAAAGAAAGAGGAACAGAAAGTGTCCGGTCATCATGGGATTTCTCCAGGGGCGAATCGCTCCACTTACCACCGGCCCCGTTGCCAGACGTAGCCCGTTTCGCAGCATCTTTGTCCTTGTCCGCGTCGTAATCGAACTGGCCATCCTTCGTGATCAGATTGGTGTAATCGTTATCGTTCCATCCGAGCTGATTTCCCATCAGCCCATCGTACTCGTAATCGTTCCCGCCCAAAGGACTGTGATCGTGGGACAAACTCGTTAGGATCGTTGTTCGCCACCTCCTCCAAACGCTCATACTCACCTTCCGCGTTTTCCTAGGCCAAAGTTATAGTGAGGTAACCGCTTTGCGCCAGGTACGTCCTCGATGATGTAGCGCCGCTTGCCCAGCCCAAAGCTGTACTTTGGTGACCGTACGGCGAGCATATGCTGGAACTGGGACGTGGAGATCTCACCCGACATGCGATCCCGGCTCAGGTCGTCCACGTCGAGATCGTTACTATTACCGCCGGTCGCGCCACTGGCCGGAAGTGACCAACTGACTGACAGGCAGAGGGAAAGCGTCATGTACGCGATCACTGCCATTACCCACGTGTAGCTACGCATACTTCTGCTGTGGAGTTTTCTCGCGCTTGGTTGACAAGATTGTAATCGGCTTCGTGCTGGAAGAAAGATAAGGTTTGATAGCGAAAGGAAAGTAAATATGATGATCCCACATGCCGTTTCAATTGTTTGTACGTAGGAGAGCAATAGCAAAATCCTAGCAATTGGGAATGGAACATATTTATGGTTTTAAATATTATTTGCTGTTTCTTAAGAAACGGAAACGCTGGGTATCATAATAATAAATTGGAATTATTTCGGAAGCCATACGTGGACCCTGGAATCGAAGTCATGGAGTATCAGCATTTTGACAAGATTGTTTTTTGGTGGGTAGGTGGGTTTTTTTTTGGGTGGCATGAAATTAATGTATAGTTTAGCTTCCTAGAACCATGTAACTGTACCTCAGTAGGCAAGTAAGTTGACGATGGCGAGGCAGCAGATGGATATGACAGGATCTTAGGAATTTTGCTAAGACTCGTTGAACAGGCAGCCTCGTCGAACATGTCTTCCATGATATCCTATTTTTTGAAAGATCTTACTGGCTAAAGCTCCAGGGTAGCTGGAGCCGCGCCGCACAATTTTCTTTTGCTATAGTAGAAAAGGCCGTTGTTTTTACTAAAGATCAATGCAATCTAAGAGACTGCTTCTAATGGATTTCGTGTGCCAAGAGATCGTGCCGTCGAATGAGGCTTGTGGTTTAAATTCCCTTTTCGTGTCCTCATGGGTAGATTCACCACCGCGAGGATTCTCATTCAGTTTCTACGGCTTAGGCGCGAGTTGAGAAGAACCGCGGCGAATAAGATTCTGAGCAAGATGGCTACACTGTTCCCACTGACGATCCGACGATAAGTTGAAAAAAGGCTACGAACGATGGATGCTCCGAAACTCCGTTTAGTTTAATTTGGAAAAAATCCTTTAATTAGCCAGTTTCAATTTCATCCTTTTCTATGTCGTTCCAGTTTTAAGGGGATACATTATCCTTTCTTTCAGAATTGATAAAAAAGAGCATTATTTTTCTTCGAAGCTGATACAAAAGATCTCCCAAAATAAGCAATATAATTTGAATAAGCTTCCAATTATTACTAATTCTATGCGTGTATTTATACGGGCAACAATGAGTGAGAAAGCTCAAAGGAAAGGATTTTGTTGCAATTGCAAATTCATTTACTAATGCTACATAGTAACGACTTTTACATTTGACCGCGAGTCTCATTTTTACGCTGAGGTCCGGCTCCGGCCAACATCATTCGAATTCGACAAGCCATCCATGCATCCATCCGCGGTTGTTTGCCATGTTACATGAGGTTCCCATTAGCTTTTACGGTGTTTTTCCCCAGCAGCGAACGGGTGCCTTTATCGTCTGCCGAATCTCGACCGTCAAACTGATAACATTTGATCATTATGTTGCGCCGATGCATCTCGATTCAAAGAGGCATCTCACCTCACCGACGGTCGCAGCGTGACACCCTATCGGCCGTAAATTTCCACGATAAAGTTGTACCCATGGCCACGTTGCGATTTCAGGTGAACCGTCGTATAGTTGTATCCGATACCGCCGGCATACAAGCTAGCGTACCCGCCCTTACCGTTGGTGTACTGGTCCGTCACGCTAATGGCACTAATGTTACGTCCTACCTGGCCCTATTTGGTGGAACGAAACGCATCCAATGACGGATGAATATTAGGCACCTTTTGGAAACATGAGGCACGGCCCACCACACTCACCTTCACCGGGTACACGAGATCTATCGACTTGACCTGCAGAATCGTACCGGACCGGACGGCGATGGTGCGGTTAAGCAGCGCATCACGCGGATCCCGAACGCCCCAGAAATAGTTGTTGCTCTGGCTAGCTACCAGGCACACAAACAGCAGCACAGCGGCAACGACGGCGAGTCCTTTCATTTTTATGACGCGAAACGCAGTAATTGTCAACTAATTGGCAAGCAAATGTGGCAAATTTTCGCACGTCAAATGTCTAGAGATGCTGCTCGGTACACCTGTCTGCAACTGTTTGTTGTCCTAGGCGCCAACCAATTAGACTATTTATAATGCAAAAATCTCGGAACCCCTTTCTCCCTCGCACCTTTATCTTATCAGCTGGCCGAGCAACGACAGCAAGGGCTCAGAATCAATGGCAGTAGTCGAGATTGTGCATGTCTTTTTGTTTTTCTGTTTTGGCACGTGTGTGTGTGTGTGTGTGTGTGTGTGTGTGCTCCCAACCACCCACTGGGGTGAGCACCACACTAGCAGGTAACAAGTAGCCTCGTGTACGGGAAGCCGTACCAGATAAAGCAGATAGCAGAAGAACACTCGCCGCTCGTTTGTCACCGTTGGGGGGTTCGGGCCACTGATCTTAGCCGGGAACATTGAAACTCACTTTATCTACTTCCGTCCGGGCGGGTGTGAATCAGTGACCGGGTGACCGAATGCTTTGAGGACGCGTTTGGAGCTTATTAAAAAGGCGGGCGATAAGCGGACACTTGAATGGTCGTGATTAGGTGTTGCGCACGACAGGTACTTCATTAATCATACTGCATCCAGTTGGATCATCGTTCTTCTTCTACTTCTTTGGCAATAAAACCTCGAAAGGTCTCGGCCAGCTTTCTGTGTCGGGGATTCGAACCCCGGCCCAGTCGTATGAAGCTCCCGGAACTGTTATCGCTTCGGCCACCGTACTGCCCCACTGCTGATCATACTTAGCGGTCAGTACCAAAATATGAATTGAGTAGAAATCTTGCTGTATGGAGCATTTCACCTTTAAAAGCCAAATTAAAAATCTTATCTTTTTATTATCAATACTACAGAGCTTCTGAGATGAAGCAGTAGTGTTCCAGCTGAAGCTAAAGTGGAAATTAACATGTAAAACTCTGTCACATTTTCTCCAGTCTGCTCAAGGTTATGTGGACAGTTGACAAGCAGACCTGACCTGAATTCAGAAAGGGGTACGCCCATATTCCGCCATTCCTGAATTATCCGAAGACCCACCCGCCTGCCCATGAAAATCTTTCCAACTCCATGCAATCTTTGTTTGCTTCATTGCTGTTTCCTACTTTCATCAGCTACATCTCTATATCTGTACCAATCAATCATATCGCATATTTTTTGCTTTCGTGTTACATCGATATCGATTTTATGGAGAAACACAAGATGATCTTCTGGGTTCAAATCTCATCCTGATCCCCTTCCAGGACTGATCCAAGGAGAAGAAGATCCTCTGTTTATGTGAAAATGAATTGGAAGAGTCGTAAACCAAAGCCAAACAGCCGTTGCCGACAGCTACCACGGATCAATGATAAAAAGTATGGAGTAATTGAAAGGGAGTGGATAAGTGGGAGAATCATTTATTACTAATGGGAGGGGAGAAGTAATAATGGGATGTTTAAAAAGGTGAAAAGATACCATAGGACAAACTCAAACTACATAAAGCACAGTGATGCGATTGTGACTGCAGCCAAAGTTCCCAGTTTTGCAAACGGTATTAATTATGTGTTGCTTCATCGCAAAACCGCCTTCCTTGAAATATTAAATGCATCCATTTTACAGTTGCTGCAGTCGACTGTAGTCCTTCGATCGATTCAACACCAGTAGTCCAGGTTTTCTGCATCGATTATCGTCGCTACGCTATCGAAGCTGGCCAATCGATACTGGCAGAATCTGGTTCGGTCTGGCTTATTTTTATACCGTGCAAACAGACCCGCAGCCAGCACCCGCTGAATGTTTTGCTTTTATTTTCAGTGCTGTATAATCCTTTCAATATTACTGTTCTCTCCATCCCCTCCACACTTTGGTGTTCTGTTCCTGTACTGGGAGATTTGCGCGTGTCTGGCGTGTGCGACACGTTGGCTCCTTCCACGTAAAATATTTTCATTCATCTGAGATCCGTGAAGCCAGCAGCCAGCCAGAAATAGCCGGCCCGCGCTAATCCCACCGCGCTACGAAGGACACACTGTGTTCGTTTGCGGTAGTCATTTCCGAGAAGAAAAAAGCGAAGAGTCAGTCGAAAACTTGCCATTATCATAATGAAAAACATAATCCACAATCGAGACACGATCACCGCAACCGCAAAAGGAAGGCAATTGAATTTGCGTTAAACTGGTTTTGACAGTTGACAACATTACGACAATTTCTTGAGGTCAAGACAAAGCAAAAACTCTTATTAAAAAACATATTTTAATGAATAATCTATATTTTATAAAAAGAGGCTGATTTTGTATCGTTTTAATTTTACTGTTCGTTAACTTCGTTGTATCGTAATTGATTTTTCGTCTACAACAAAGGCTTCTAGCAAAAGGTTGTGACTTGAGCATTGAGAATCAGACATCCATGAACGGTAAACTTTGCCTTTTTTAGGATTGGGCTGATAATACAATTAATACCAGCGCCCCGTTCCAGTTTATCCAGTTTTACCAAAAAATTGTTTCTGTCGAAGTTATGAAGTATATTGAAGTTATTCTTCAGTATGATCTTCTCAGGTGACACCACGCAAGTTCACGCAAGGCTTCACGTCCTGATAAACCAATTGACCCCTTGATTTTTGTATGTGTCTTGTCTGGTTCTTTCATCCATCTCGATTCTTATCCATCTCTATTTGAGGTGGAAACTGGTTTCTTTAAAAATCTATGTTAACTGCTTGTCGGGTTGTTAAAGTGTCCACAAGCTGTGTCCTAAACTGGACGAATACAAGCAAAACTTCTTAAAAAGTATTCCTGGTTCTTTCACAATCCCTGATACCCGAACCCTAGTTAGCTGACTGTCTTTTGGTATTATCTTGGTAAATGCGTCTCTTAAAGGTGAGGATCAACTCAGCAACTTTCATTAGCACCAAAGGTAGAAAATCAGTTTAAAGAGTCTTCTTAAGGCCACATGTTTTCGTAGACATCTGCGTACCTTTATGGCCATGATTTTATGTAGGAAGGACAGGTGACATGAATCTCGTTGAGGTTGGTAATTTGCCTGTCCTTCCCTAGATTGATAACGTTGGAGAGCAAGTGAAGAGTTTTAACTTCGTAAGGACGGCTTTTCCTCCTCCTCTTCTTCTTGTCCTTGTCAGACTTTATGCATTTCCTCTCATGAATAAGTAGCACGCAATTTTGCAATTCATGCGGTTTTATTATTACTTCTTCTATCTGTCTCTTCTCGCATTCTTTCATCACACTGGCAATCACAATCCCTTGGTCAAGGGTCATCTTTGTGGATCCAGTGTATGATTTTCCTTTTCAAGTTCAACCAATTCAATATAGCACCCTTTCGTCGGTTTGGTCCCTTTTTTCTTCAAAAGAATGCATCAGAAAATACGCTAATCCAGTATTGCTCACCCGAAAAGGCTCTGTAACGTTACCCAAGGCGTTACCAGCGTTACGAAAAAAAAAACGTACGCAGCCCCAAACGGGTGTACGCAGCCGCTACCGCAACGAGCTTACTTGTAGCTAGCGCAAGCATTCTTTTCAACTAATTTGTAAACGTAACGAGTGATAATGACGAACCAAATAATCATTTGGTTATTGAAAATATTTCCAAAAAGACTTAACTTATGTCGCGGCGATTATTTATTGCTTCGGTCACTTTGCACCAGGGTTCGCAGCACCCAAAGTTCCCTTACACAGGGGGTGAAAGTGAGCCCTTGTTAGGTGTGCAGAGTAGCATACTAAAAGCGGGGTAGGAAAATACAAAAACAATTAGCAAACTCAATTGTGCGTCTAATTGATGGAGTGTTTTCTGCGCTGCCCGCCTTCGTCGTCGGCGGACGACGTGCTAGTCACAGCATAATGTGAATAGGGAGTGTAGCAAATGGGTTATTTGCATCGAGCGACGGCCGACGACTGCATTAATGGCCGGGTTCGGCTGCGTTTGACACGATGGCAGAAAAACTGTTGGTCAGAAAGTCAGAAAGCCGCTTGGCGCAAACATTTTCCAATGTGTTTAATTTATTTTGAGAGACAAAGCCCAAAGCTTCTTCCATCCCTTTAGTCTTGTATTAATTGTTTTAACAGCTGTTTAACGATCGCCCATTTGTTCCTTTAAAACAGACTTGTTTGTTTCGTAACAATCGATACCCGGTACCACAGCACGGTGGATGAAATTGTTACCCGCGCTCGAGACGCCTTCAAGGTGTTGCGCCGTGAAGCCTTTTCAAATAATAGTTGATTAATTACAATCATTGTACTCGTCATCGTCACTAGTGGAAGCCCGCTCTAGGTGGCAGATAGTCAGTGGGTCATTGTGTTTCGTTGAGAAAGCGAGATACAGAGAGAGAGAGAGAGAGAGAGAGAGAGCGAGAACGAAAGTGAAAGGGTAAAGGACACAAGGAGCAACGGCTTCGCATTGGGGAAAATCCTGATCCAGCTACAGCAACGATACAGGAATTACAAGCAAACCCACACGTGGTCCTTTATAGCCCGGTAAGGTACGAACCGAAAAAGCACAGCAAAACCGCGTGCCAGTAAATGTTTTGTATTGGCCGCGCTATTATTGCTAGCGGCGCAATCATATCATCCACTATGGCCACCAAACGACGTACGCAAAAGGACGTGAGGCGACCCCGAATAGTGCGCGAGGCGTGATCGGAAAAGCCAAACATACACACACACGCACGGAAAGCCCGTCAAATCGCCAACAACAATAGCTATTATCTGGCATTATTTATCATTCCGCAAATAATCCTCGCCCTAATCCTGGTGCGGTACACGCTTCGATGGCATATTTTATTGCGCGCACAGTTTGGCAGGATCGTACAACGAAAGAACCGTGGCTGCGTGACTATGACCTGATTAGACGCGCTTATGCATCCCCTACGTACGTATGAGCAGCGGCCGCCTGGTCGCTGACGTGTGTATTTGTGCACCAAAAAACGTCGAACGAACGCCCCCCCCCCTCCCCCCCCCCACACGCTACATATTATGGCCACTTATTGTGTAGCTGCAGGCTGCGATGGTGTCGACGGTTGGGTCTGCTTTATGGGTTCACATTACCGAAATATTCTTCCTCAGCACTAATCTCATTACGGGTGATGTTTTGAAAAGGGGCTTGTTAAAGGATTGTTCCATCCTCTCTGCTGGCACTTGCGGATCGCTTCTTAAACTATCCACTTGACTGTTGCTGACTGGCTGAGCCTCTAATGCAAATTAATCTCTGCCGATAATACCGCGTCAGTACGGTCGAAATATCAAATCAACCTAATCTTGGCTTAAAAACACTTATCGAACATATCGAACAGCGTTAATGAGCTTATGCTGGCGAGCGTGTGTGTGCATCATAAATGGAATTTCTTTCATTTTAGGAAATTTATCGAAAAAGGCAAACACACACGCACGATCGGCTCGATTGCATAGTTCACGCTCGTCCGGTTCGAGGATGATGGCATCAACGTGTCCCATTAAATGGTGCCTACGTCGACCAAATTGGCAATATTCTGGCAGCGATTTGGGCTAGGATGAATTTAATTTTCTCCCGATTGTGCGCTGTTGACGATGTCGTAGAAGTTGTGGATGCGAAAAAGATACCCCGATAATCACGCGCAACATGCGAGAATCAATCTTCTTCGGTTATGTTCAGGAGCATAACGCGCGCTCTTTGTTCTTTTTTTTCTTTCTTGTAGCTCAATTTACTTTGTCCTCGACTATCTTTGCTCTGCTCCATCAGTGCACATTGGGCTATTGGTGGCATGTAGCCTGGTGTGTGCGTGAAGTTAAAACACTTTTTTTAAATATTAAACTGAGCATACTTTTCAACACTAACGGATCAATCCAAGCGAGGAATAATTCTATTTTTACAATATCACACATTCGTAGTTTTGAAGTCACCACAAGTTAAATTGAGTCTTAGTTGCATCAACATTTTCTATACATAATAATAACTTTAGATTGCTGTAAATGCTGCAGTTCTTTGAGTAGAATGTCGAAAGTAATATTTAATGTTTATTTTGAGCTAAATATCCCCTTAGAACAAGAAAAATCACAGAAATGGCGGTCCAGTTTGAAATCAAGTTATTGAAATGCTTCGACAGCAAAGTTGGTTGTGTATATTGATAATGTCCTGTTAAAATCGTCTAGATCTACATCGTCGTTGATCGTCTATAGAAAGATTAGATGTAGCTGTAAGAAGACTTGTTGGCGTCTACTGAGGTGCTCAAAGCATCGTGTATTTCTTCAAAATACTGTTTTCTATGAACTTTAAACTGTTTTATTATTGCAATATTGATTGAAGCTATCCTACATGTTTTGTCTAAAGCTAAAGCCGATTTTGTTATCAACCAGTCCGATACGAGTGCAAGTTTAAGGTACAAATCCCGCTACGGCTCGATGTAAAGTATCAGAATTTAGGAAAATTTGGAAAAGAATCTGTTGGGACCTGTGTTAAAAATGGCAGTAGTGAGAACTGACTAACCAACTACGCGGTATCGATAAGTCTAATAAGTTAGAAATTGCAGGCATGACCTAAGCGGCCATTAAACCAAGAAAAAGCACCGTTACCGAATATTCTCCGAATCGTTTGCTTTTGCAGTCGATAGCTTATAAAATAACCCAAACCTTCTGGCGGACGCATCAACGCTATCACTCTAACTTAGTTTGAGCCTACCACGCTGGGTCTTTCCGGGCTGTATCGTATGGTGCCATTCTCATGACATGACCAAGGCACGCCATAATATACTGGCGCGATCACGGAACTCTCTTTTCACACATACAGGGCCAACAAGCTGATTGACTATCGTCCTGTCGAACATTGCCAAGAGGGATTCGTCAATAGAATCAGTCAGGTCAAATAAATTAAAAAAAACCTAACCGTCAGCAACATTTCAAATCATCTCGTCAAACTTTTGTATTGTTCTAAAAAAGTTCTTCTACTCGTGAAATTTTGTTGCGTATTTCGCTGGCCAGTATAGTCACTGGTGCCCATCATCTCATAAAAATACATGGACTGGCTGATAAAAATGCATCATCATCATGTCCTTGGTAAACAAAAAGCACTTTTATCCCGACATCGATTCAAAACTGACCACTGTGCACTGGATGCTTTATTCCCCCTACTGCTCAAACTATGCATGCCGAGAAAACGATCGTTAAGTTTTACTGTGCTGCTTCGTATGGGACACTAAAAAACCACCAGATTATCGTCCAAGGAGGTAATTTTATTGTTCATAGAAAAGCTTACGATCTCTCCATTTTTCCTGCCTGATGTCCTTGTGACGCTGCTCATTTTTCCAAGCGCACTTGTTGTCGGTTGCGAGAGTGTAATAGCGGGAAAATTGGTCACACTGCTTGCCACACAAACACACACACTGGGGTTGGTAAAAATAAAATTTAATAAAGTTCACACTTGGCGCCATTTTTGTCGTACTCTCGAATCAGCCCGCAATCAGCTTCGTTAATTGTTCGCCCGTTAGCTACCAGCGTTGCGGTCGTTATGCCGTCGTCGATCGCGTCACACGCTCTTGATGACTTCTTACGACTTTTAACTTTCGCAGCTAATTGAGAATGGTGTTTTGCAGTTAAGTACGGCTATCCGTTTCATCCGTTCCACAATCTCCTGGTGTCCTTGAAGCTACGGGTACGGTTCCGAAGGTACGAGTACGGTAAACGGATAATTGAGGAGTTGGTTTGGATTAACCACCCTACGAATAAGATTCTTCTGCCACCTTTGTTGATGTGTGGCAATTATGATCTAAGGAGATTTCCTCGGGTCGAACATTTGTACCAGCATTTTGTTGAGGATCTGTCTGGTATGTTAAGGGTGTTAAACTTCGCATCGCTCTTTGGGGAACGCACGGTGGCCGAAAACCCTTGAGCAAGAAAAAAACACCCCACAAAAAAGGAAACACTATGCTATTTAGAGCTTCGGCAAAAATGCTGATATTAACGTTTTGCTTATTTTGCTTTTCTCGACTTCCGCCTCTTTTTCTCCGGTGGCTGTTGTTCATGACTTGTTATCAAAATATTTTCCACAGATGACACACGCAGCTTCGCACACTGATGGTACGAGATTTTCCACTTGTGGAACTTTATTTCGGTGCCAGGGTTTTCTTTCGTTATTGTCCGCAATGGTTCCTGGTCGTTGCTTTTGCAGCCTACGGGCGACCTGTGCCGCGTCGTCTCGCGTCCTCGTAGTCGTAGTCTATGGTGATTTTTTATTAGCATACCTTCACACCCATCCCCATGTCCCACATCACACACCGGATCATTACTGGGAAGCGCAGGACAAAGATCGGAAGCATAACGACACTTTTCAAACAAATGACACCCACATCCCTGCAGACACATGGATGGCCCTCCCCCACTTCGCATCGCTTCCGGCCCCGACCGAGCACATTGCGAGCGACGGTACGAAAAATGTGTATGAACCACCCCACATTGGCGGTTGGCTTTCCAATCGGATGGCAAACTGATGAACAGCGGCAAAAAAGCACTTACGTGTCGTGGGGCTTCGCGAGTATCGGTTCCCAGTCAACACAACGACTGCGCTGGCTGACAAACATAAAAATCACGTCCGTCAGTTATCATCATGAGCGTTTGGATGGTTTTTGCGATTGTGTTTAATGGTGGTTGGCACGCGTAGAGTGAAGGGAACTGGAGCCCAAAAGGATAGACCACCACCGACCGCAGGATTTAGGGTTGGGTTGGGAAGGGAACACAGAGGGTGCGTGCGGTGGATTTTGGGTTACGATTGCATTCCTTGCATAATCATGAAGGCAAGAAGCATCCGAAAAAAAAACAAAACATTTTTGAACTCTGCTTCTAGGAATTCAAAAACGATGTGACAGGTTTGGTGCTGGCTACAAGTTATGACTGATTGAGTTATAAATTGCATTTTTGCTCTACTAATTGAACATGCAATCACAAGCGGCTTAACGTGGAAACGGGTGTTGGGAATGGGAAGCTTGAACTTGTGTAACAGGTTATATGTTTTGAAATTGTTTTTTTCTTTCATTTCTATCTCGAAAATGTATGAATTGTACGTTTTCACGGAGCAAGGGTTCACGTAGAACTTCTTCTTCTTCTTCTTCCTTGGCACTACAACCTCGTGAGGTCTTGGCCTGCCATTTCTGGCTTTCTATGACTTGATTTTACCCGCAGTAAAGTAGTCAGCCCTACCTACGGAGTGGCGGTCTGGATGGGATTTGAATCCCGGTCCTGCCGTGTGAAGACCGGAACCGTTATCGCCTCGGCCATCGGACCGCCCCCCGTTCACGTAGAGCTTCATTGTTTTATCCCTGCGTGATCCTCAGTGATCATTAATCGTTGGGGGAGCTTATGACTATCTACGGTATCTCCTCAATCACAAGAAGCAAATGTTCCGCGTGTCCCCTATACAAATACTCAGCTGGCACAGTAGAATCTTATCGTTATGAATTTCAGATTATTATTGAAGACTTTGTACCTATACGAACAGCTTAGCCTCTGATGGATGGCATTATTGGCTGTCTCAAAACTCTTCTCAAATATCAAAAAAGATAATCAAAAAAGAAAGATAACTGGTGGGTTCCTAGCCATGCTGATATTCAGAGCCATGCAATGTGTCCACCAGTTGGACGAAAAAGTTGAGAAAAGCTACAGACTCTCTAAACTCACGAGCACAACTCACAGCTCAAGGTCATGTCGCGAACAAGATTTTTTAACTTGAGGTAGCTAGCTTTCTCGGATACGTCAACTCTGCAGCAGCAGTCGGGAAAGATTATACACGACATGACACGCCACAGAGCTGTTTTGCCATATATTCCAGAATGCCAGGAAATCTTTCTAAAATTTTCCTGGCACATGGCCGGTTAAGTGAATCCATTCGTATAGTCTTCAACCTCAAATATTTGTGGACCTTCGAATTGTTATTCGTCTTCAACGACCAAACTGCCCCTTTTGAACACTCTTAACCAAGATTGATTGGAAGTAAGAATATCTCAAATGTAAGTCGAAGGAAAACAGACGATATGTAGCTCACTTTAACGTCACTGAACGAGTAGAAATGCATGATAGCAAATCATTGAATCACCATCCAATCGTTGAGAGATGATGGAAAACCTTATCAATACACGGAACAGGAAACGGAAAAGGAAACGACTTTGGAACAACAGAGACAGTTTAATAAAAACTCCTGTATTATCCAAAGACTTGGGGGCGAATATGTTTGGACGATCGTTTAAATTATGATGTCCATGCCAGCGACAGATACATCCGACAACTGTGCTTTGGGAAAATTAAAAATAAACGAAACCTAAGACTTATTGTACCATAAAATTACAGGTTGAGTTCACTTGTATCGTTTGCAACACAAATGTAACAGGTACAAATCATCGTATAGTAGAATTGTGATTTGACTATAGCATTTACCGATCGAAGTACGTCTATCGCCTATGTCTTTTTCCTCAAAAACCGTTCGCTATAAAATACGGCTCATATCGCACTCATGCCACAAGTACTTGGAATGATAATCTTTATAAGCCACATGCTCAATGTGGGCACCACTTGTTATTAAGCAGCTTAAGCGGTTCATTCTAAACTTTTGCATAATATTCACTTTCGGTATCAGGTGCCGGCAACCAAAAGCCGATATAGCGGGCTTAATTTTTCACTCCATCCTTTTCCTCGGCACAGACGATACTGTCCCCCTTGCGTTTTCCATAACATCAGCGACAATACACCCCAACGCTGACAACGCACCGGCCATGGCTTGACGCATGCACCGGAGGATGTGCACACACTTCAAAGGCTTTCGGGCGATGTAAATGCAATTGTCACGCCATCCCCTGCGGCGAACCTGTCCTGTTGACGCCTCGCGACACGATAAACGAAAACCTGGAGCAAAAAAAATGCTTACCAAGGCACGACCGAGTTGCTCACCGTCAACCGGAAGCGTATGTGATTATCCTTACAATTTCGCGTTTGTGTTTGTCTTTCGTGTTGTGTTTGGTGCTTCCGGTGCTCGGTTCCCTTTTCGACCCGACATTGCCTGTCATAGACACCGGTTCGAGTGGGTAAGCCGTGTTCAGCGATTCACGCTAGCTAACGATCGGTCCTTCACGAACCAAATTATGCAAGTAATAAGGGATAATGAATTTCGTCAAAACACCATCAGCGCCCGGTGTGTGCCGAGAGAACCGTACCGGGCACACGTCACGAAACACACACTTGATGCATCCGAACATCTTTCCCTCAATCGCCAACCCCAACGAACTTCCCATTACCATAGGGACGCGACTTTACAGCTTATTTTGTTTGGGGAACGGCCGCCTGGCCGGTGTGCTGACATGGAGTCGGGTGATGACCATAAAGTGGACGATGATGACTATCGAGATCAATTAGGTTGGTGGAACGTGATGGGGGCAATCAAACTCTCGTCCAAATCGTCGTTTGAAGCGTTGCCCACTGCCCAATTTCCAACCCAAATTTCTGCGTATCATCCTATCAGCACGTTTATCCGTACCGGGTCACATGCATTCTCTCTTCTCGGAAAGCTCACTTTTGACATCCTTTGGCGTATCTCCTTCATTACTCAACCAGGCCAACTGTTGCCTAACAACGCGTGAAAACGAGGCCAAAGAAATAAATCGAACGCAAACGCAAACAACGCTTTGCAGCAGCAGCACCAGCAGCAGCATGCCATTCGCTGCAAATTGGCCATTTGCCTTACCGGACAGCTTTATTAAGTGCAACGATAAGTGCCATAAACTGCACCAGCACCAGTCATTACAGTTGCTCACATAATGAAGAAAACTTGTTCCTGTGTATTTTTCCAAAAGAAAAAAAAAACCAACTAAGAAAGGACATCCGAGGAGTATTGAGCGCAAGCGGATGATAGGGGCAGAATATAAAACTCCTTTCGCAACAGAATTTACTTATCTGTGTTTCATTTTCTCATTTCCCGATCAGGCATCGGGCAGCCAATATGCTTCGATCGATTGGCGGGAAATTAACTGCACCTGGGAAGATGAGCAATTCTATTGAATCCCATCGGTTGGCCGCCATTCTGCCCTAAGCCCGGAAATGAGACCGTGAAATGGTTTTTGTTAAAGTTTTATTCTTTTATGTCTCATAAAGTGGGTAGAAAGACACAACTGTTGTACGAAACAAAAAAAGGGTAAAACTCATCCTACGCGAGCAAGGTCTTATTGGCTTGGCTTGAGCTGAGCTTGTGATTATCATTTGTTAAGGCAACTGAGTGAAAGGTTTGTGGGACCACTGTACCTTACTGATTCTGTGCAACGATGTAGTTTGAACAAATGTTAAGGCTTTAGAAATATGTATTAATAGTATTAATAATTATGTTATGGGGCGCCGGAGTGGCGTAGGTCGTCGACTCGGCAGTTGGTTGGTTAAGTAGCTAATAAAGACTTTAAGGGAGTTTATAGAGAATTATTAAACTTAATTCATTCACCTATGAATGTTTGCAATATTTTGTGGTGCAACTGTAAGAGTTCTGTAAGAGTTTGGGCAACGCAGAACCAGTGAACAAAACTCTCAACAAAGTTTCACTATCTATTTAAAACATTCTTCTAATACAAGTTAGTTGACAATTTCAATGTGTGGATCGCAAACCTGTATCATCTTGCCGCTAACCGTAAACGCTTATGCACTAACGTACTCACAGTAAAGTAAACGACTGCTTTTTACTTAACACTTGCATGGCCTTAGCTTGGATATTAATAAAGCCGTTTTTTGTTTTCAGCCAACAGAGAGTTGATTGTTAGCATTAGACTTGTATGAAACTTTAATTCTGACGTTCTATTTCTTTTAAGCGTTGTGACCATCTGGCTGCCAAAGTCCAAAATCTCCAACCAACCAGTAAGGGATATTGCTTCCTGATTTCGGAAGACGCATCCGAGCACGATATCTATAACGCTCTAGGAAGAAACGGTCTCTTCTGAAATCCTAACTGAAATCTCTGCCTGAACAGTTATTGTAAGGAAAATATTATTTTTAGCTCAGACACGAGATAACCTGGCGCCGCTGTAGTACGTGCAGGGTTTCCAATCATAAAATGGAACTTTTGAATCACTCGGTGGAAAGTTTCAACTGGATAATGGAATATTGCAATCTCGTTGTAGGCAGTGACAAGCATTCAATAGAAGGTTACTTAAGGTTAGGGAAAAAATTGCAATTCGGCTATGGAATTCTACTGCATCTGTAGATTTTTTGCCGCCTATTTGGGGTGCAACCCTGTCAAATTCTAATTTTTTTAAAAATTTCATCGATTTTGTTTGTTTACAATATCACGCCGCATCATTTACCTTGGGACGGATTAAACGCAAAAAATAGTGTAAAAAAGTATTTTTTAATTGCTACTTCTTTAAAACAATTAAACGATAAACAAGCCAAATCCAAGCCAAGTGGCAAATCTCCCCTAACCTAATGCGGCATTCCATTGTATGAATGCAACTTTCCACTGCCTGTAATCGCGCATTGATTCCTGATGGTTGGCCATCTTTACAAAGAAATTCAAATGCTGTTTTAGGCAGTAGATTGCGGCTGTCGTTACAGCGTTTCCCACGTAATCAATTAAAAGTCCTCACATGTTAAACATGGTGCCGCTTACAGTTTGGATCTTTTGGTCACGTATTAACGATTGATTTCCACCAACGATTGACTCGCTTCTGATGTTCTGAGAAAGCTGTATTTTTTTCGGGAAGAAAAACCGCTTGTTAACGCCAACTAAACAAACATGCACATCACTTACCGTGAATAGCAAAAGTAAACCAATCATGAAACAATCACGCTCGCAACAAGGAAAGCACATAAACAAAAGAGACAAAGCGCAAACGCTGCGGGACTGGGACTTGTTTTGTTTACGTCCATTCCGTTCCGACACGTCTTTTGTTCAGCAAGCAGCTCCCACTGGGCCGTTGTGGGTCGTCGGTATTGTTGGGAATACCGGTCCCTAGTAGAACGGATCAACAGGTTCCTTTGCTGCACATTCTGCCTTCCACCCGTGAGTGGGAAATTGTCGCGAAAAGCTGGCTGGTTGCAACTGTCGTCAGCAAGGTCGAATGCACAGGACCTTTCTGTCGTGCTGGCTTCGCACTACGCTACTGGCAGGCAGTGTTGGCATGTGACAGGTTTAATTGAATTTTTCTCATCGCCCATCACCGTGGCTCGGTGGACCTTTACCGTTCACGCGAGTTTATTTGCAGCCAGTGAAATGCAAAAGTGATAATCCCTTCCGGTGCCGTACCGATTGCTGCTTGCGGTAGCGGGTCCATCGCCAGCCCTCCGTTCGATGCACGGCTTGAAGAAAAGGTTTGATGTCGCGCGCGTTCATCGTCTCGAGAATCAACTCGATGCAACTTTCCCACAATGCGGAATGCAACCATCATCTGGCATCTGGGTGTACTAGCGCTCGAAGCTTCCCACGTTATGTTTATTACATTCTGCGGCAGCTACATAGCCCACATTGGTTGGCCTTGAATGTGCCGTCCGCGAGAACGATCGTATCAATTTGTAAACATTTCTTACTTTCTTTTTCACTTTGCCCGATACGAATGAAAATGGCGCACACCGAGGAGGGCAATCGAGATGGCAGATACACGAGGTTATTGTGCTTTGTGTGCTTCTTGTAACTGGGCCGTTTTAAATGTGGCCTGTGCGGGAGGAATTTGAACCCTCTACCACATCTGCTTTATGGTTTATGGTCGATATCGTTGTCGGTTTTTTTTTGGAAAAAGAAAAATATTTATTACCCTGTGTGTATCAAAACACACAATTTTATGTGAGGTCCGCAGACAGAAGTACGATGAACTTTTAATACATTTTACACTATTTAAAGTATGTATCTTCAACCCAAAAAAAATCAGGCTGCTTCTCGATATCCGTATCTTTCACTCTCTTTCAAATCACCCAAAAAAATCGCTGTCTTTTCTTTTCTGCACAGCAAGTAAATCCATCGATAAAATTGATAAAATCATTAGAAACTCGGTACTCCGGTTCTGAGCCAACGTAACGTAACAGAACAAGAAGCTTAAAAGATTTGGCTAAGCCCAACCCAAATCAATACCACTGTACGATACACTGCAAAACACATGCAATTGGTTACACATTTTTACGAATCTCAGCTGTGATTCGTATTGCGGTGGCTCTACCTAATGTCTTCCCACTCAATACCGACTCCGACGACGGTGCTCGGGGTTGGCTTTGTGGGCTAAGCGAGGTACACGGGCGGGGATTAAAGTGACTTCTGGTGCATTTTGTTTTGTTTTGTCCCTCACCAATAAAGCCAACCTTCGAAAAGCGGATAAACAGCAGCGTCGTCCTGGTGGAGCTAGCGAACAAGCTAGCAGTAAAAAGTCTCCTTGAGTCACGCCGGAACCACCGGCAAGGCGTTAAGATTGTCGCGATTCTCACTGTGTTGCAATGGTTGTTGAATGGGATTGTGCTTAACATTCTACGCATATCGCACCGCACCCTTAGGGCTCCAGTAATGGTGACCTGGACGTGTCGCTGTTCGCTGTGAGCGAACTGACAAACCACAACACCAAACCAGGGCACCGTGACTTACGGCTGTGTGAGAAGTGCTTCACGGCATGAGGAAGACAACCAGCATGCTGAACTTACACTTTAAACCATTGTACTTTTGCGCAACTCTACTTAAACGCCCGTCGAAGCCTTATTTCGAAGCCCATTATAGAAATGCAGCTGGAAAAACATTGTCCACCACTTCAACAGTGCGCGTAATAAAAATGGAGCAAATTGAAGGATGCTTCTCAAGGCACGACCGCTCCCGGCTATCCTTCAAACTTGTACCTTGTTATGCTTTCCATTGTCCAATCCTGGCTAATCTTCTCGCCTCAAAACAGCTGCCAATGGAGACACTGTCCAGCCGATGGCAATCAAGACCGCTCGCCATCGAGAGGTCCGAAAGTAAACCCAAGTAGGTACGTGATCAAATTCCGCTTCAGTGTGAGCTCGTGTCGACCGATTGCTTTTTTTTCGCCTCCCACATGACCCTTGGCACCCTCGTTCTGTTTTTTTGTTTCTTCATTGCCCACACGTCAATGTGGGGCGATTTGCTCCAACTGTCCAACCGATCAAGGGTAGATCCTTCTGGCCGCAAACGAACTTGAGATGATGAATTTCTTTTCAGGGGTGACAATAGCAACCGAAAAAAGGTTGGCATCGAAGGGCCGAGGCAAGAAATAAAACATGCCCTAAACGTGACAATTAGGTTATCAATTTTTTGCGCTCCCAAACACATGTGAGACCGGCCACCAAACTACTTCGGCTGCTCAATGGAGACGCCCGGTGGTTTTGCTACCCAATGGAGACGCCTGGTGGTCGACTGGAATTTCATGCAGGACGGGCGAAATGCTCTCGTTCTCGATGCTATGCATACCTTCGCTCCGTCACGTCTGATTGAAACGCAATGGACCGGGGCCGTGACGTGTTATCCATCGTTCATCATCATGTTTGCCTCTCGCCGGAACCATCTGCATTCCGGGTTTCGGTTGTTGTCCAGTTGTCCAGTATCGATGTTGATAATCAAAGACTAACATGAGCGCGTTAGACCCTTCAACACCGACCGGAATGTGGTTTGGTATGCGTTCGATGATTTACTTTTTCACACGCCTTTCCAGCGAACTGTTGCAATAGCTAGGCACCCAGGACAAGGGTGTAATCGAGTTGCAGTTGCCGACATTGTTGAAGGGAAAGCATTCGTGGAAGCCTACAGATACGGGAAATCAATTACGCAAAGGCTTGGGGAAAAGTTGAATGTCACTTATTATTCAGTTTTGTGTGTGGAGAAAGGTTTCGAGCAACTGCAACCGAACTCAATCTGTCAATAGCACTACAAGAGGAGAACGCAAATATTTCTACTTTGTATTTCTTGTTGTCGACGTTTTCATCTTAAAAAGCTGAATTTAAGATTGTCGAATATTGTGACGTTTGCCCACATTTTAAACTCTTGCCAAAGCTCCCTGAAACACTGCTTTATCCAACGAACGATAAACCTTCCTTTGTGTGGCACAACACAATCATACCGGGCGACAAGATGATAAAACGAAATTGTGTTTGAATAAATACGATTGCTTTAATGTCCATTTGTCTGAATATAAAACCACGTTACACCAACACGTGGTGTTGACGTTCTCCGTGGCGTCGAACCGTGCACCGTTCCGTAAGCGAATTAAGTTCAGACGCGTGTGCAATATACAGTAGCCTGGCCGGAGCGTAATCATGAAACCCGTGTCAAACCGTCCACCGAAAACGGTTGTTTCGTTCCGTGTTTTACACACGAAAAATTGCTTTGGTTCTTTCCGGACGTTAGGATGAACAGCTTTCCCGCACAACATCCGTACACACAATGGCACTCATTAACATTCTGACAATGTTCGGTGGCCGGTTTGCTAGGTGGGAATGCTTTTATTGCAGTTTCGTACATCATAATTTGGTACAGCGCCCATACTGGCCAGCCATCGTACTGCGATATTACACCGGTAACAAGCTGGAGACGAGAAGCGAAAGGACATTTCGGGTTTGGCAAGCAAACATTAGCCTAGGTCCTGTAGCTTGCAGTGGCGAACTTCTCGAAGAATAGCTCATCAGGTACCCTCCGGCGAGGTATCCTTCGTAAGCAGGGATGCAAATATTTAACCAACTGCTTCTGTCTCCGTACACTCCTAGTCACGCATGTGGAAGACAGCATGGCAAGATGATGCGAGTCGATAAACTTCCGGTAAGAATAATGTTACGCTGCCGGACAAAAGTAGAGTTATTTGGCATTAGCAATGCAAGCAGACCGGCCAAAAGTACAACGGTCGCATCGTGAAAGATCGGAAATATTCACATAAGGTTTCCGGTTGACCGGATTGGTTTCTCTTGCGAGTTGGGAACAAATCCCGTTCTGGGAGTTCCAGCACGCAACAAAGCTTGTTAGACTTCACTGTTTGCATTACTCCGTGCCATGCTTCGATCTGCGCTACTCTCGATTAACATGCACCGAACAATGAGCTATTTCCGTTGCGAATTTCTCCGGATACGATAAATTTTAAATCGTGAACCACGCCGCCTCTAACGGCTTCCCCGACGCACTAGCTATCTAAGCCAACGGTGGATAATAGTCCAGAAACAAATTCCAAGTTTTCGGCAATCATTGTAATACTCAATATGACGATTCGCTGCAGGGAAAATGGAAAACTTTAGCCAGCAAAGCACTGCGAACTGCACAAGCTCGCGAATGACCGTTCGCGTGCATTCCTGATGGCGCCAAGAAAGCTATCGGCGTCCGCCACGAAAAACACATTACAGCGTGCCGCCCAATATGCTTTCGGTTTCCCAGAAAGACACGTTTCTCTTCCCCTGTGTGCTTGGGGTGTGTCGTACGGAATGCCATTACAGAGCATCGGAGAAAAATTGGCGTGTACATTTTAAATGTTCGCGGAATGTTGTACGACACAGATCGTTGGGTCTAATATTGGAAAACTAATTAAATTTCGCCGCCCAGTCCCGCAAATGGAGATGAATGAATGAGTGCGTCAATAACAATACCCATACACACACACACACACGCACACAAACACACACATTTTTTGAGATTGCCGTTTCCTAACGATCGCATTACTGACCGGTGCTTCCGTCCGGTGCTTTGATATATGATACAGTTCGATGAGTGTTTTTTTTTTGGTTTTTATTCAAATTATTCACACCGCTTGAGCTATTTTTGGGCAATTAAAGAAAGAACCAAACGCGGGTTTTTTTTTTTTGGCGAAACTGCAAGGCCAGAGTGATAATAGTAATTGTACTCTGGTCAAGGTGATGTTCTGAGCCACCGGGAGGTTTTATGAAGGCAAACTTAGCGACAAAGCAAAAACACAACGGTTTTGGGAAAGAATTTTTGCATTTCGTGGACTAAAGCTTCAAAGAAACCTGGACAGCTGGAGACGGTGGACAGTATTTATAGTTTAAGCATTTGCATAAACGTCGGAGGCGCGCCGTTATCAAAATTGGTCAAAATCTTCCTTATTTGTATGTGTAAAAGGGTCACAGTTTAAATGTTCACTAATGAAAACCGTAACCGCTTTTTTTCAGTTGACTCATTCAAATCGATCGTATTCTTCACAAAACGGGGAAGTTAGTATAAGTAAGCAGCTATTTCAATTATTAATAATGATTTTCATTATTCAGTTCAAGCAACGTACGAGGCTGATAGGACCCCGTTTTTATGGCCCTTTTCATTCTGACATAGACATGGGTAATTCAAGTCACAGCTGGGAAAATGCCACAATGGTTGTGGAGCCAATTGAAGTATTTTTTTTGTACTGTGGTATTTAACCTCAAGCCTCGCTAATTTCACACTGACAGTGACAAATAAAAAAAACTGAGACGCTCTGCATCTTCTTCTACTGAACGAAACACCAAACGGAGATATCATTTCCGGCGTGAACAGAGCTGGATGCTTATTCCAAGAAAAATTACTCAGCCGTTATTTTACCATACGACGCCTTTCTGGAAGGAAGATCTAATTTAATGAAACATCCCTAAAAATAAGCCCTTTCCGAGGATTCATCTTTACAAACCACGCAAGTGTGAAGATACGTTGAATTACACTTCTTTTTGAACTCATTCATCGTGCACAACGGCGGGCGGAAACAATAAGCATATTTCACCGCCGAAAGCTCTTTTTAATGGCATCGTTTGGAATCGTTCAATTAACACTTGCCGAATCCATGCCGATGTAGTTGATTAAATTAAACGTTCTAAGACTTCTGCTACCGTCGCGAATGTCACCGAGCATTGGGGACACCTGGGGAGCGATTTGAGCGTTTATGCTTCCCAAATTGCTTGCCCCATTCGTGACGCAATTGAACTGCGGGGTAACAACGGTTGAATACGTGTTCCCAAAAAGTGAAACGTTACTCCACGAACGATAGGGATGATTATGCAAATGGACGTTCGATTAAAACACCACTTCGTACAGCGAGATTAAGATTCATTTGGCAGAAATTTAAAATTATCTTTACATTTGGCCCAATCTTGCCAACCCATTAATGGCACAAAATTGGACTCAATTCCATCACGACACACTGAAACACTTATTGGCGATGCTTACCAGACTCTCGATTACTCGCCACTTCCGTCAGCCGAATCGAATTGTCACAATCTGCTCGGTTCGGTGCACCAAAACTGTGGCCAGCAAACGGTTGAAATGTTTTATCTTGTTCGGTGCACTCTAAAGTTTGAATTGTGGCATACACACGCTAACAAACACACACACGACACTAAACACTAGACACACTAGAGGTGGTCACACCAAGCTGTCGAGCAGCATTTATTCACCATCAATCGCGGCAGATGCTTTTGCGTGTGCACGTATCCTGTGATTCACCTAACGCATGAAAATGCATGCACACTTGCACGAGGACTTTTGTTCCACCGCCACGATCCTCGCTCACCAGGGGAAGGATCTACTAGCCGCGCAATAGCCAAGTGTTGACTTTATCTCCGTACAGCAGTTGATGAGCATTTACAGCCATCGCTTATCGTCCTGCCGCTTTTATATTATTCGGCCGTGCATTTTTGCCGCCGCACACCGCACAACTAACTGTTGCGCGACCCATCGCCGACGCCCGCGGTGAGGTGCTTTTTCCCGCGGCTTTTTCCCGACGCGGCACGGGTTCGGGTGTGCGAAAAACGCACCCGCTGGCACTCACCACTCGGGCTCGTACTGCTCGGTCGGTAGCGGTTCGTGTCGCACCGATGGGTTCATGCGTGAGTAGCCTGAGCTGTGGCGGAGTGAACCGGAAGCCTCACGGATGAACTGCTGCAGTCGCATGAACTACCGACCACGTGTTGTCGCTGACGGTTGTTTGCTGAAGCAGTCAACGCTTTACGCTTGATATTAAGCCCGCTTCCGGTGGTCTGTGGCGAACCGCGGGCAGTTGATTAAGTTGCGAGTAGGCTTCTGCCAAAGTTTGTACATTTGTTGGAATGTGATTGCAATTGGGTTTCCGCGCCATACTCTCAATCGACCCCAGACGGCCGGCCCCAGATCCGTTTTTTGTTTTTTTTTTGCTCCCCTTTTTCCAATACTCAAACGACCGAAACGGGATCGTACGCAGCGAGCGAAAACTTATCCATTTCCTGCCGGTTTATCCAACCGAATCCGCTCAGGGAATCCGTCTCTGTGGAGTCATTCCGTTCGGCCTGTGGCATTCAGGAGTCGTCGTCGTCGGCATCGCCCTCGTCATTGGTGTCGTTGGCGTAACAGAAGCCACAGCTGCACAGGATTACGCGTACTGCTTATTCATCGCGAATGGCGGCGGGTTTGATTAATGTGGGGACTATTATTTTGGTTAATATTTACCACCCTCTGTCAGGGAGCGAACTTGATATTGGCAAAGTGCTGAGATGCGTGAGATTTCTTTAACATGCATCACGCTGGTAGACAAAAACGAGGGCTCAATTAGAGCATTAAACGAAACGAAGCCACGAGAGAATCTTTAAAGCCCTGGGTGCGTAGAGCACCTCGACTCTCGAGCTGTGACAAATGTAAAGTTGTTGGACAGATCAACGAGGGTAGATGTATAAATTACGCTTTGCTGTCCCATAGGTAATTGAGGTATTTTGGAAAGATTTAACCAATTTTTTTTAAAATTTTGAAATCGTGTCAGTTCAATATGTATGTTCCGTCGTAAACGGTGGATTAAATCGACCCATAGCACGAACAGCGCACTACCAACATATCATATTCTTGTCCACTCTACGTTACTCATTACGCGCGTCCATAGTGAAGAGTCAACTGTTTACGGGAACCTAACACCTGTTCATACGACCCTGCTTAACATAGCCACCACCATGCCATACACTGCCCGGTAAAATGATTCATTGCGCCTTATCTCCGGTGGCAGAAGCTGACCGTATCTGATACCAAGCCCCGAAACGGTTAATGTAACAACGTTCGAACCGTTCCGCCCGAAAATCCCGTTAATAAATCTGGAAACTTTTATTATCAACCGCCGTTTCCCGCTAGTTGGCTCCTTCACTGACTAGCACTCCAGTTACGCCGTAAACGGTACCGGGGACAACACAGGACAACATAAGCTACAGGTCTTTGGGAAAGCAAGCCAATAAAAAAAGTATACCATGTGACTCATGGAGGCGAAATAGTAGGTGCTGGTGGTCGGAGGGCGTATGTTATGCAAGTTGAGAACGAAACGTCCTTAGGAACGTCCCAATTATTGACTGTTGTAAACGGGCCGGTTACACCACACCAGCCAGGCGCGGTATGCAAAGCGTAACACAAGCTCATTAATCTCTGGTTGAACTTTTACGTGGGTCGCTTGCTGAAGAGTTTCTCGTGAAGGTTCCCTACCTTCACTGTTAGATAAATAATAGTCTGAAGCAGCAAGACTTGAAGGACAATTTAATGAGCTACAATTTAAGTACAAACACTAGGTTTTATACTCACAACTACTAATAAAGAAGTCTAGCAAGAGCCATGTTAAAGTATAAATCATGAAGGTAGATTCCTGCAGAGTTACCGAGCTACCTGGCTACAACTGTTCTGTTCCAATCCTGTCCTAGTTATTGATTGTACGCGAATAAACATTCATCCCCCCATCATCATCCATCCATCACCTCACTCTCCACAGTTTGATCGAGCCGAACGCATATTCCAAGATACAAATACTGGCTCGACCCGCAAAAATACAGATGGGGCCTATTATTTCAGTGACAATCACGATTCAATTTCCTTCTTGACGGAAGGGAGCGTCCGGATCAATCGCACCGATGCTGCAGCTCAGAAGAGAAGAGGCTGTTGACTTCCAAGGTCGGAAAACAACCATGTTTTCATGGTGTGGAGGATATGTAATACTGCCCCTATACCTGCATTACAATCGTGTGATATCGTCCGCACAGACAAAGCCATAACCTCTTACCGCTTTAACTTTGCCCACTCCGAGAGTTGATGTTCCAGTTTCTCGGGGTTTTAAAGACTGGAATAATTTAAAGGTTAAATATTTTACGCATCACCAATATTCGCCCCCAAAAAGAAAGAAAGCATGCATTTTCCTTCCATTTACGATCCATCATTCGGTGCTGGAGGTTTGATAAATAGCGCTTCAAACGAACTTCCGACCCAGTCCCTTATTTCATTCATACAAAATATCAAGTGTGGTACAACCGTTCGCCCCCCAAAAAACAACTACAAACAAACTAGCCAGCCACCCACCAGAGATACGCCACAAACTAAGGACGAAGAGTGCCCGTAGAGAAAATAAAAAGGTTCACAGTACCCAGTTCGGATCCCGAGTTTGAGCAAAAGGAAATCGGAACACCCTTTCGAGTGCCACCATGACTAAGTACCTCTGCGTATGTGTGTGTGTGTGTGTTTGTGTGAAAAGCCACAAAATGGGGAGATAAAAATCATTTCTTATGCTGATGGCGCTATTTGGATGGATGAGGATATACAACCGACGGTTCATTTGTTCCCCTAGACCGGTTCGGACAGCGAAGAAGCACATCAAGTAGTTCAGTCATCTGTCTGCTTGACGTATTATCGCTTCTTCTACTTTGGCAGTATAAAGTCAAGAGAGAGGTCTAGGACTTCGATTTCTGCCTTCCGTGACTTTTCGTAACCGGAGCTGTTTAGTGTGGATGGCTTGCGATTAGACACCAGTCCTCCCGAGTGAAAATCCAGCGCCACTAACACTCTTCCGCCGGACAATCTCACGTAAACTATTCATTAATTCAAAGGGACTGTGTTGATGCAACAGGATAATTTACAGCTAGAACTGGCATCTCCAGCACATTTTCCACGCCTTTCAAGATTTATGCTGCAACACCCCTTTTTCTCAAGCGTTTTCTTTCTGATTCTACCTTACCAGATTTTTCTTCACCCTGAAAGGAAACTGAATCCAGTTCCACATGTCAATTGTCCGTTTTAACCAACAACAGAGTTCATCAATGGTTCGAACTTTGCTAGTACATCTCAAAATTTCAACAGCATACGTGTTTTACGCTTTTCTATGAGTTTTGAGAGATGTTTTTTGACGGTTTCCCAGATATTTTTGGTATCGTCCGACTCTATTATGACGGTACCCCAGATATTAGGGTAACAAGACGTATAATTAGATTTTTGCCAACGCATAGGGACATGATTGATGCTCATCACACAGCAAATGCAGTGGGCTGTTCATGTCATGAGAATGACACCGGACGACCAATGCCGTAAATAGGAGGCGTTGTAAACCCAAATTGAGATGGTGTGATGGCGTTGATGCGTTCGCCAGAAAGGCCAGAATAATAGGTTGGCAGACGACGGTGTTAGGCCGTGAACCGGTATCGAGGATTATTGCAGCAGGCCGAGAACGCGAAGCTAGAAAAAACTGTATTTTACATCCTGATAACAATACATTTGGATTTTTGGCGCCTTACCATACGTTTTTGAAGGTCCTGAATTAAAGAAAAGTGGCCCGTACATTTGTTGTTTAGTCCTTAGGTTTCGTGATAGATTCTCTTCTATTCTAGGTCTCAACTAGGGTTATTTAGACGGTTTCCTATATATTTGTATTTTTTCTGTTTTCATATTTTTTATGCTTCCCAAAATCGTATTGGTTTCGTTCCACAGTTTTTAACGGCTTTCCAGATATGTTTGCTTCCATAATATTTTTAGATTTGATATGATGGTTATGAAAGCTCATAACGCTCGTTAAAGGCAGAACTTTAAACAAAATCTGTGTCAAAAAAACATTGTGTTCCTACATGTTGGTTAAAAGTAGAGTTGCAAGAAGGATTTTCCGTATAGCGAATAAACCTCGATGTGAAACTATAAATATATGCGACAAGCGTAAAAATTCTGGGGACGAAATCAAAAATATCCAGTGAATAAATTAACCAAAGCTAGCAAAACTTACACAAAACTCAAAAATAGATTCAAATACTGTGAGCGATGCATTATCTGCCACATTCACTTCACAACAGTCGGATGGTTTGGGATCTTCGGACAGAAGCTCCCGAAGAATGGTACATCGCATCTGCTGGCACCTCTTCTAACACCTCGCAAGCATTCATTGTTGACCTACAAATGAACATGAATAAGCTTTCCTTGAAACGCCACAGTAGAGGTTTCCTTCGGTGTCCTTGCGAGAACCAAACAGTTGAAGCTATTGTCAGTTCCATTGTGGTGCTATGGCTGAAAGAAAGCGTATACCTACGTCTTGTTTTGCACAGAACTAGGTGAGTGTTATTAAATTAAGCTGACAGCTGAATCTCCCCGCCCGACGTTACTCATTGGAAGTGACAAAAATATGGAACAAACGCACCGTTATCTCGCTTCAAGGATCTTGCTCCTTGCCCCGGCCTGTCAACACGTGCACAGTCTGTCCTTCGGGTTGCCAACAGTCCATCGAAAATGACTCTCCACACCAAACTTCTCGGCCACCCGGCGTAAGCTGGATGGCGTCAGCAGGGCGGGGAACCACACAAAGTGGCGCACCACACAAACCCCCGCCGGAAGTATTAATCGTCATCTGCTTGCCCACTGACAGTGGGTCGGTTTCTTTATTGCTGCGACCGTGTCATTGCAGCAAACGCAGAAGCCATTATTTGTTTCCGGTGTCCTAAATTTCTGCACCGACAAACGACATTCCCTGGCATATGGGGAGCCGTTCCCAGCTGCATAACATATGTATCCTAAGAAAGTTCATTTTCCCCACCGCATGTGTGATAATGTATTTGTCCAACTGTCTAACTGTCCGATAATTGCCGATAACGTGTATTAAAATGCCGACCACAATTATTATTGTTCACTAGAAGGCATTTGATGGTGTCGAGAAAAATGCGTTTTCCATTTCCATTATTCCCGTATGCGTATCGTGCTGGTACATCACCACCATTATCACCTTCCAAGTAGAGCAAACTTCCTTTTCCATCCCGCGACACATAATTTATGACACTTGCACCGCACCAAATAAATGGATGTTCGGTGTGCATAATGACGACGGCGACCATGCGACCGCGGCCACGTATTATAGCTATCCGGCCCCGGGTTTTGCTCACAAAACAATCACAGCCAATGGCAACACCGGCGGCAGTAGTAGTAAAACCGGGAGATAAAGCAAGGTAAAATCTGTGCGATAAAACCGGTGCGGTTGGTGATAGTGCTGGCAAAAACAGAAAAAAAGCACTGAGCCCTCTGGAGAGAAAGCGAAATTTCATTTCACCACAATCGTTCCTGTGACGTGGCGCATAACATCAAGCCGTAATAAAAACGGTGCAATGTGCGGCCATAAAAGCCACCATTGCTCGATATGGTGATGATATACGGCTAAGGTGACAATTGAATTTCTCCGCTTCGATTCGCCACACACCGATGCCGATCATAACCCATTACGGTACGCCGTGGGCGGAAGCTTAATCGAAATCAAAGTGATAATACCCACCAACTAGAGGGCGACAAGTCAAAGTCGATTTAATTCCCGCCGCGAGACCTTTTAATCAAACCGCCCGGGGCCGGCAACGGTTAGCAGAAGCTCCGTATGCATGTACATATTTCGGTCAACATTTGCGTCTACATTAGCTACCAGGTCCAGGTCCAGGTCCAGATCTCACCTCCACCGATCCTGTGACTTTGACTGAAAAATGAAGCCATGAAAGACAGTACACCTTTTTGCAACTACACCACTTCCACTTCACCAATCACAGGAATGACGTCATTCGAGCAGTGAAAGCTTTCGTAAAGCTTCTCGCCCTTGCTCGCTTCCAGGAAGGTAAGCGAACGAAAGCTCTTCGCGATGATGGACTGATGCGATGAAGCGCGAGGGTTTGGGAGACAGGCGGGTACGCGGGATTTTGATTGAATTCCTCTTCTCCCGAGTTTGGATGGGCGGCCAGCTTGTGACGTCCGTGGGACGCACTTTATCGTGTGCCGCGTGAACATTGCGTAGGTTGCAGCTGAATGGCGTAGTTGGCCCGATGCTGCTGATGGGTTCAATTTATCTTTTTGTAGAAATTTTGCGTGTGTCTCTAAACCGTGACTCCGCCTTCTGTATTCTGGCCTTTATGTATGGGACAGAGCAGTACGTACAAAGCAACGATACAATTAATTCGGTTCCGTTCCAACATCTGGGTACGGAGAATGTGACTAAAAAGGCATTTAACTAGAAATTGGATTTTGTTTCGGAAGATGAACACATTCTCATTAGATAAATTTGATAGCAAATGCTACATACCTTCCGGGCGACGAGCCCGAAAATCTCATTTTGCATGCAACGGACAGGTATATGGAGTGTAGCCCGGATAGCATACAAAACAACAAAAAACCAAAACCAAAACAAGCTATCTTCCATGCCGATCAGCCATCACAAACACATTCGTATGCATCGATCAGTCAACCGAACGGATGGACGACGACGGACGCCGCAACCCCATGGTTCGCACACACGACTTTCCAGCGTGCGATTTGCAATGACCCACATTTTCAAGGTGGCACCAATTAAAGGGCAAGGTGGTAAAACGGGCCGGACAAAAGAGAATGTTGATCTCGCAGGCAGCAGCTAGCACCCACCGTCAACGTTGGTGATCTCACACCAACACGAAGAAAGAACTGGATGGAATCTCCTGGCCGCGCCCTTCCCCGGCAAGCATTCCGAACTCTGATCTCCGAGCTTTTGCTTTGCGTTTCGGGCCCAACCCCCGCCCAAACGGACGTGCATTGACCCCAAGATCGCGCGGTAAAGATGTGGTAAGGCAACGGGGGACTCTCTATTCACTCCAAAGTGTGTGAGTGCAGAAATGTGGTACAGTGGGCTACAAAAATTGGTGCTGGGAAGTGATTTTTATTGTTGTGTTTCGTAGTTGAATATTTTTCTATTATTTTGGAAATTATGTTGACATCGAAATCTCTTTAAAGTTGTTGAAATCTTTTCAATTTCGATTTGATTTTCGAAAATATTTTGAATCAGCTAGGAACTTAACGTGCTTCCCAAAACAGAGTTTAAATAAAAAGACACAACACAGGACAGGACAATCACAGAAATATAAAACACAAATAAACGGTCACAAACGTACGCTAATGCCATAATGTAAATTTTTGTAAGTTTTCCTTTCGGAAATCAATATATCCCTCCTCCTTTTTTCATTTTCAACTTCTTCTTTGGCCTAACGACCTCTGGTCGTTGGGTCATGCATGCCATTTCTGACTTACTAGAGTTAATGATAACACATAGTTGGATAGTCAGTCCTCACTACATTGATAAGCCTTAGCATATGGACAATCATCGCGAATTAAATAAATAAACTTATTCGCACATAGTAATAGGTCTTCGACTCCTTTTTCATGGCTGAGCGATCTGTTAAGGTCATACCTGCAATTTCTCGTATACAAACCTTGTAGATACCACGTAGTTGAATAGTCGGTCCTCACTACGGGGAGGTATGGTCTAGATGCCTCTGCCTCTGCCGCCGGAGCGCCCATAAGCGCCCAGGTGAGAGAGAGAGAGCTAAAGGAACTTCTTTTAAAATAGTTTATTCAAATAAAACACTTTACAAAAGTGTAGGAGCCTTATCCTTGAAACCTTGTAGCTTAGTGCCACGCCTTATGCCAGAACTTAAAAAAACTTCTAAACTTTCTTATACTTCCTTCAAAACAGATATTTGGCCTACTTGATAGGTTCTTGATTTTTTCACCTCTTACAAATTTCGAGTCAAGGCCTAGTGATACGAAACTGTTTGCGCCCACTCTCGGAGGTGCTCTTACGGCATGCACTAAGGAAATGTATCTCCAGGCTTGCCCCTTTCTATAGTTAATTTGCCTAGAATTGTTAATCTATCTACGCATCCTTAGTAGAACAACTAAATGAGGTCTGCATTCGGTCATATAGATTTTGTTGTGTTAAAGATCTGCACTTATATGCCACTTTGTCTTATGACCGCCGGCTATTAGAGCATCATTTGAATTGTATTTTATTGGGGTAACACAGCAAGGAGGCATAAATCTGACTACTTTTCCACTTCTACTATTTTTCATGAAGAAACATTTTTTTATCAAGTCATCTGCAGCTACTTTCCGACGCGGACTGTAGTAACCTGTTACTGCCTTTACCTAACCGCAAGCCACTGGTGGCCGTTTTCCAAAGAATTCTCACAGCGCTCGCGGTGTTTGCGAAGGATACGCGTAGCATTGTGAATTGATGTGTGCATTCCACACTTAGCGGCATCCGAGTGGTGCAGTGGTGGTGCTATGGCCGCGGGTTGTTGCTTTGGGTTCACTTTTACCATCTTCCAAATACACCCAAAACTTGTCCCTCTCAAGGGCATCGGTAACTGCCCAGCAACAGCAACAATTCTCCAAATGCAAACACCCATTCCAAGGCGTGCGTGTGTGTCTGAGTGTGTTTATATCCACCCCAGGCTGCTGCGGCCAAAACCAGTTGAATGCTCTCCCGTATGTGTGGGGTCAAGCATGGTTTTTCGTCTTTTTGCAAGTGAATGTCCGCCGAGGAGAACAGGTGATTTTGGTGTGATCGCTGCACACGCATCGAAAAGGCACGCACACACAAGCACCCCGATTTGTGGTGTGGAATTAAAAGACTTGACGCACAGTTTGCGAACGCAAGCGACGAACTCGATCGCCGATTTCCGACGCCGATTTGTCCGCCTTTGATCGCTATGCAAAATCGCTACACCGCCACACGGTGCTGCACAGTTAGGTTTTGTTTAGTGTTGGTGAGTTTGCTCGCACCGCAGCCTCCGCCAAACGCTTTTCTAAGCCCTTCCCGTCACGATCTCCGCGACGATCTCTGCACCGGGACTCACCTGCAGCTTCGCGTTCCCAATACCCGTATGTACCGCTAGTGGAAACGCGAAGAATGCTCTCACATGCCGGGGCTCGATCTTCTCGTGAAAGGTCGATCTTTCAATTGGCTTGCCTCGTATGCCTCTACGTGTGTGTGTGTGTGTATGAGTAGGGCGCGCACACGCGCATTTAAGCCATTTATTCAGTTATTTTCTATGCGCCGTTCTTCATTCGTTCTGATTTCGTTCGTTTTCGTCGTATTCTTCTCTTCTGTCTCTTTTAACCGCTTCTTCGTCTTCTTCTTGTGCTTCTTCTCGCCAACCATCAGCTGTGGGACGTCTGTTGATGCCGCTGCGCTCGATCTCGATCTCGAGGTGGCCGTTGTTGTTTATTCGTAAATATTCGTCAACGGGTGCCAAACCGAACAGTGCGCAACCCAACGGGAACTTCTCGTCGCTCGTCGGTCGGAAACTCGGTTCGAAAATTCATCGCGTGCGGCCGCGCGGACAGGTTGTGTGCAAAGCGAACGGAACCGGGCTTCGGTCGGTGCTCGGTCGCAGGTTGCATAAGACTTTCCAGCCTCAGCTGGTGCATACGCCGCAGTTCCTGCTCGTGATTGTGTGGCTCGGTGGAAAAGCACTATGCGTCTGTAACGCAGCGTCCAGTGTCCATAACGAGACCGTGCGAACAGAAAGTGCGCTGCGGTGTGCAACGTGTGCACACTGGAATTGAGCTTCGTGTCCGGGTGTCCGAGTGTGCGTGTGTGTCAGTGTTTTCGTACAACATGTCGTCGAATCCGTGCAAACACGGTGACCGAGAGAAGGATCAGAATAATAATTTCGTCAACGCGACCGCCCACGGCGGGGCGGGAATCGATCGCGAAGCCCGGGCCCGTCGCATCGCGTCCCGATCGGCGAGGGATGATCTCCAGATGTTTCGCGGGACGCGCAATCAGCACCACTACCAGCAGCAGCATCCACAGCAGCAGTCACCAGCATCAGGTGGCGGAGGTGGAGGCCGTGCTGACCGGGACACGACGCCCGGCAATGGGTGTGGTAATGGGGGCGGGCCACAAATGACCGCTAAAACTATGTGGGGCAATGTCAGTGCCATCAAGGAGCTGCGCGACCAGGAGCAAAGCGATCGACAGCTCGGCACTCGTGCCACGGGGCGCCGACAGTGAGCAAGCACCTATGTGGAGTATGCACCAAAATGCTCGTGTATGTGTGTGTACGCAATTTTGTCTTATGTTAACGCCTTTCCTCGAACAACATCGTCCATTAAGAACATTTAGCTCGTATGTTTTTTTGGAGTCCTCCTCCTCCTAGCAGCTTCCCCAGACTTCGTCACATTGTGCTGTGAATAGCTAATTTTACAATAAACAAACGACTCCCTTCGATTGTCCACCCGGACACAACCGACCGGACTACCCGAAGGCACCACAAAGTCTAATTCTTTCTGCTCCTGTGTGATATATTGGATACGTGTATTAGATAAACAAGAAATAGAAGAGAAGGAAGAAGAAGCTCAAGCTCAAATGGACATTGTATGCGCTGCTACTTTGTACGGCGTACAAGATCGAGAACCGATCGCGCGCCTCAAGTGTTTCATCGCGTTTCATCGTCGAGCAGTGGAAAACCGTTCCTGAGCATCGCGAACCTCGGATCCGATCCGGCGGGCTGGTGTGCAGGTGAGTTTATATACCGTCCATCGGTATCTTTCTCCAACGCTCACACTAACACAACGCACTACGGGCTACGAACGGACGTTCAAACGGGAGTTCCCTCGGGGCGGTGGAAAAGATGCGAACGGCTTGGGTTATGTGTGTGGTTAAATGTAGGTCAAACGGTGGTTGGAAAATGCTCGCCTCGCTTTTCCATCAAGAATATGTCAAAATAAACGATGATATTTAAACCAAATACCACAGTTCGTTGGAATAGGAAGAAAAAGCAGAAAGTAAAGTGAGAAATGAAAGGTTTCAAAGAAATTTAGTAACATAATTTTATGTTTAGCACAAGTGACATATAAATAAGTTGGTTCTCCTTCCTAACACAATTATAAGGCGTAGAGATACTTTCACGAAGCAAGAGATCGTTTCTCGGCGGATCAAGTCCCTGGGAGGCCCTGAGCAGAGGTGTAGTTGTAGACCTCCAACACATCCCAGGATCGCAGAACCTCACAGCCTTCTGATAGAAAAATATTCCCCTCGTTCGATATATGCGAGGCCGTTTGAAAGCTCGGGCCCCAAATCATCTGCTTAGTTTGCCTATAATATGATCCTTACCTGTGCGGCATTATTTTCCACCAAACTTCTTTTTTTTTAACACGCTTGATAGTTATAATTTTTACACAACTTTTGGTCCTTTATTATTAGTTTTCTTTCTTTTTCTCTCAAAATGCTTACCCCTAATGGCAGACGGAAAAACGCCCCAAAATATCTCAGTTTTTTACTTAACAGTTTATAAAGGCGCTTGCAAAGGTGTCGAACACAAGCTTTGGATTGACTTGAGCAGATCAAGCTGATGCAATAGGTTAACTTTTCTAAGTAATTCGTGTTCATTTATCACCTAAATTGATGCTTTACACATTAAATGATTTTTTTTTTGTTTTGAATTCACTATGAAAACCTAGGGCTGATTATCTAACTCCAGGTTGCACATTTCCTACGCTTTGCAAGTTGAGTTCAAAAATCGTGTCCCCACTAAAAATATTGAAGCAGATTTTTTATTTTATTATTTTATAAATATTTTAATAAATATTTCTGATATGCCAGGAAAAAAAAATCCGGGAAATTTGAACAAATACCAGTAGCAACTACAGGGAGTTTGATAACTCTGCTTGCAATTTTCCCACAAACCATCCATTGCTAGGAAGATCTTCCTTGCCTTTGTTGACCGAACCTTTGAAGACCCGATCCTGACCTAATGGGCCGGAGAAACGGCTCGAGTCAAACCGTCACCCCAAACCAGTTTCACGGTTGCTTATATCACTTTCTTCGCTCATGCTTGTCGCGCCCTTGTTCCGGAACGATCGTGAAGAGCGTTTATTAGTTTTTTTCTGCCTGTCCGTGTGTGTGTGTGTGTTTGTGTGTATTTCGCTTCTGCTGGGCCCCGGTTTACGGGTTTTGCACGTTCCAGATTGAAATCATTGCTGCTTTGCTTCCCTGAACCCGGTGGTACAAGGAAGGTACCAGGGCTGATGGGTTTTAAAAGACTCTGAATCTGAATAATTTGCGACACACCGCAGCGGGAGGTGACGATCGGGCTTTGTAATCATCGCCTCAACCACAGGGCGAAGCATTCCACTCAAGCACACACGAAGCACATCATATTTCTATGCCAGCAGCGTCCGTCCTATGTGTCAGTACGGGAAATGAGGTGAAATTATGCCGTTTCACCGTTCGGGCGCAGAAGCCGCAGGACCAGATGGCATCAAACGACAACGTTAAGATGTGTAACGCTTCTTACCGGAACGCACCCAAACAGGAATTCAATTGGATTGCACTGTGCGTGGCCCGGGCGCCACGACGTCGTCGATGATGATGATGATGATGATGGTGATGCTGATTCTGATGATGACGGTGAAAATAATGATAGGAATGACGGTGCCAAAGGAGGATGATCGCCAAAGGAAGACAAGACATCCGCGCTTCAGGAGATGTTGGGTCGATTTATGGGTCAGTCATTCTCCAGACTAAGTCAAGTTCAAACGCGACGAGTTGCCTCCGGAGTCGTCAGATGTGCGGATCCTCCTTCGGGGATCTGTCGCCGTGTTTTGGGGGATGTGTAGTGTGATATTATAAGAAGAGAGGTGAAGAATTTTTTGTAAAGTGCAGTGAAGAAGGTTCGAAACAAATGTGCTACAAACAGTGAAACGGAAAGTCGCAAATTATCGTACAAAGGTGTTGATTTTTTTACTACTCTAACCAAGTGAACATTCCCGAAACACACCTGAAATTCCTCAGACCTGCGTGTACAAAATATGGATCGAAATTCTTCTTTTGAAGGACGTGAAGATCTTACAGAAGAAATAATTGGTTCTTGAGTGTTTCTTCAAACCAACCGTTGTTTTTTTGCAGCAAATGTTTCAATGACACCAATTTAATTGGGCAGTTAAAAATGTCGTAAAGAGAATAACTTATAATTATTACCACCTATTGACACTTGTTTCCAATTTGCACCGTCATATCGCCGAACAGGCTTTTATTATCCTCCACCATCGTTTCAATGAGCATTTCATTGCTGTTCCCTTACAGTTCCTTCGATGCCAGATACGCTCCATGGCAGTCCATCAATCGCGATTGAACATTGATTAAACATATTAAAAAATCTCGTAAACTGGTCAGTCACTCGGCAAGAATGGCGACAAGTGATCAACAAATGAGGGCAATCAAGCGGAATGTCCTGTGTACTTCGAGGCGTCGAGTTTATGCGACCGCCGCTAAGCAGACAACATCAACGGCCAAGAGGTAAGTGTAACTTGCTCATAAAAATATGGGTTCAGGGTGCAGTTGAACAAAAGAAAGTCATATTTTATGGCTTTCTCCGCAGTAAACATACTTTTCAACTGTGGAATTTGCAATAACGGAGATATCAATAGTGGTTATTAACCGTCTTGTGTTTATATTAAAACTAATATGCCAGCAATACGGTCAGGCCGTTCTTGATGAATAAAAAAAAACTAAAATGACAACATGGTCAACCAATTGCTGGTTGTTTCATTTGGCATATTTAAGACCCACTGTTTACAACTCTTTACCGTGCATACACAGCATAGGGTCATGCCCACCAGTCGTAAGGCTTCTGTTCGAGCGCTTACGGCAAACAATTTTCAAATCAAAACAACCAAGTTACTTCACTCCGCATAGCCAGACCGGCCACCATTTGACGCCTCGCTTTGTATCAATTAAGTCGGCGGGCACCGTTTGTTTTGGTAGATTTTACGACTCTTTACGTGACTCCTCGCTGCTTTTGTTATGGACCCGCTCAGCTCAGTACCGTACTGTGGCTAGGCGGTCGTAGATTATGGTTCCCGGGGCACAGTGAATGTATCGGTTTTGGAGGCACGTGCTTCCTCTATCGGCCGTACACCGTACTACCTTCCTCCGAGCACGAACTAAACGCGCGGAATGATGAAAGTAAAAGTGTGCTTCAATACGGCCCTCCGTGCTTAGGCAGCTTTCGTAACTTCTTTCACGCACACTTTTAAAATTCTGAGAATCTTATGTACGTGGAAGGTTTCAGGTCAGACCTGAAATCATTTGATATATTTTACACCAAGCACCAATCACAGTCACTAACAGTTTTCCTTTTATTTTATGCTATTTTTTCTTTCGATCTTTAGCTGCCTCTCACCATTTTTATGGTCTGTGCTGTTTTGCCTTACCTTTGCCTTTTGTACGGGCGAACTAATCTCCTTAGAAGAGCTTGCAAAGCACGTGAAACAACAAGATTTACTAAACAACGATACAGCCACCAATAATTCCGATCTTCCGCATCCGATCGTCACGTTCCCGACGGATCATAATGTAACGCAGCTCCCCGATACCTCGATGATATCACCGAGACGGCACAAAACGCGCCGAAAGGGCACAACCGGTGCAAACAATTCGCATCGCAGTAAGCCGAAAAAACGAAAAAATGTTATGCAGATGGCGTTGCAATCGGCCGCACGCAAGGGACTGGAAGCGATGATCGAGCTGTACGATCGAGCGGAACCGGAGCTACTCAAACGAGGTACTTGCTCAAAAGCTGTTCTAAAATAACCCAATCGATAACTGTGTTTAATGTGTTTGTCTTGCATTTTAGGAGCCGTGTTGGACGCAAACGACCCAGGAGCATTGCTGGCGCAGTTTAGTGCCTCGAACCAAACGGAAATGGATGCTAAAGCTGCCTACGCGACACTTGTCGCTGCAAAAACATTCAAAGAAAGGTATAATAGATGCTTGACTTCATTGATATTATTTTCTTAGTAACTGGCGCATTGGATAAATAGTCATGGTCTGTTAAATACGTGTTACAATATCAATCCATGCTAGTCGTTAATTCCAAGGTTATGGTTATCGATTGTAATACTGAATTTAAATTTTAATCTGGCTCTGTACGAGTTGATGAGGATCAACGGTGTAGCTGGCAGAAGGACGAGCTTTATGAGCTACAACTTCAATCATAACTGCCCGACTTCAGTGTTTTTTTTTATTTATTTACGAAGGCTTTGGGTCTCTTGAGCCTTATCTTCCGCTGTTCTTTACATGATTATAATTGATATACCCCGACTTCGGTGAGCTAGACGAGCGGCGGAAATGATATCAACAAATCTAGAAAGTGATTTGGATTAAAGGAATCCACAGGGACATCTTACAACATTTATGAGAGGTAGAGTTAAGTCATTGCAAACTGTGGAGTTCAAAACCTTAAGGGGGTTCCAGAAGGATACTAAACCTCTTAACCGTACTTGTATACCGTAGTTTTTCATTAGCTTTTGTTATAAAAAAGACAATACGTTGTTATATTACAATCAATTATGTAAGCTCTGAGATACTACTTGACTTTTATTGCCATCATCCTATATACATAACAGTCATTGGATATTTCATATCTCTTTGAAGTTTTTGTGACTCAACCGATGGCTGGCTTCCTCATATTAATGGCTTTTGGCTATTGATGCCAGTCTCTAAATGTCTACTTCTCTTTTTGATTTTCTTTTTTCGTTCTTTCTTGTAATCTCGTGGAAAGAATAGTTAATAGAGCCATTTAGAAGATAAAGTTTACTAATTGAAACCCCCTATCACTACAACTATCAGTTGTGCTCTTAAACAAGATGTCAACATCTTGTTCTCTTGACTTTGGAAGGCCATCACATAGATAAATAATGTAATTAAGAATTAAGTAAAATAGCTAAACCATTTGAGGATACCAGTTGAGGTTTTAGAATCAAAATATCCTTATTGCACTAGAGCCACAAGCGCTTACTTACATGGTCATGGCCTGCTGCAGCAATTCTCGATCGTCAGCCATCCCGACCGTTTTGGTGGACGCATCAACGCCATCACTCCATATCAGTTTGGGCTATCACGCCGTGTGAATGGCCTATAAGGACTTTACGGGCTGGGTAGTCCGTCCGGTGTCATTCGCATGATAGAACCCGATGTATAGTGCTGCTAGCTCGATCCTTTGGTAAACTTTTGCTACATAGTAGAGCCTCCAACCAATTATGTCTACGGCATCAGATCAGAATACGTCAGGTAGTGGATTGATTTGTAGAAGAAGGTCCCGAAGTTTCCCCACAAAAGCAACAGATTTAGACCGTTGGTGCTGTTTGGTGCGATGAGTATACGATTTGTACTAGGTACTTTCCTATCCCCAATCGTCTTATGATAAGTAAGTATTACAAGCTAAAACTGTGATACCAAGCTAACTCTAGCTCCAGTAACGTCGCTATAGTGCGGGATTCGTATATCCATCTCATACGGAGCAAAGCACACAACTGTGCGTGTTATAGTGGAACTTTTACGATATGCTCGTGAACATTTGAAACACAACGGTTGTTGCACAAATAACACAACATGGTTGTGATAACCACACCCTAGCTGCCTCTTTAATTCATTTATAACGCGACAAATCCCGAATAAGCTATACCCCCTGGCTTGGCTAACACTCACGTACGCGAACAGCGGCACAGCTACAGCCCGTTCTACATTTTGTATGCGCAACATTTCTCCCATGCAAATTGGCATATTGATATAATGTTTCGGGATAATTTCGATTAAATGTGCGACCCTGTGCGTGCTGCGTCGGCCACCCATGCACGTTCGACCTAGAAAGCATAGCTCGGCGGCCAACAAAAAAACGAAGAGGAAAACAACAATCAGTGCAACCAATGGCGGACTATCGATGACCATTAAAGCATAAGCCGATAGCGTCTGCCTCGTGCACACACAGCACGATTTGTTGCACGGTTTGATTTGAGCTGCGAAACAGAACCGCGCCGCGCTACGCACTGGCGCAATAGAAGGGCACACTTTAATGTTTGGCCGTCTTCGTCTTCGCACCATTGCATATCGACGCAAGGGCTGTGTGTGCTGCATATTGATTGCGGAGCGAAACCACCGACGTTCACCAACCCAAAGCAAAATAATGAATGATCGTAGGCTCGCAAAAGGAGTTCAACAATTTGGGGGTGTTTGTTTTGGGGCCAACACTCATTTGTTTCATAATTAATTGTGCGGGATGCGGGGAGAGGCCGCAGGGGGCTGTTGTGCTGGTTTGCACAATTAGTAAACACGGTGTATTAGTATTCAAATATCTACCCAACCTTTGGCAGAGTTGCAGCCGATCCACCAGGGTGTACCGGGGCTGGAGGGCGATCCCAGGGTGGCGATGGCCGGAACGACTTCATGGTTATTTAATTACGCACAATTGTGTTGCTCCAGTTGCTTCAACTGATCTCGATACGTTCGACCCGTTGGGCAGCCATCCATAGAATGGATATTGAACTTTGCATTTGCATATAAGGGATTATTAACCTCGAAACATGGTTTGGTGTACGCCAAATGTCCATATTTTCTCTCTGTTTATTCTATATGAACCCAATCGGTCGAAGTATGTCGGCATCGTGGTGAGCTCGCGTTAAGTTTTAGACGACACTTTGCAATACACTCCCCTCGATAAGCGAAGTTGCAAACAAAGATGGTCTATTATCATGCAACAATGTTGCTCAGGTTCATCTCGCCCTCTTACCCGTACCGTACTCATCGATGCAACTCGCCTGCCCGCACCACGTTATTTGCATAGAGTTCACAGGCTCCCATTATTAAAAAACTAATTGTACGACATGAAATACTGACATACCGCAAAACACTTATCAGTCGTGCGAAAGCTCAAACAGTGCCGGAATGGAATGGAATGGCATGTTGGCTTGGGCCACAAAATCGGCATCTTGCCTGTTGCAACCACCGCCCTTTTCGCAACCAACCAACCGATGCACGATGAATAATCCCCAAACTCCCCCAGACACAATGGCCAACTTTCTCGCAACGCAATTACACGATGATCTTTCTTCGACCCTCTACTCTGCAACTATATCAAACCACTCGGCCAAAGGGCACATCGGCCCTTGTTTGCTGTGTCCTGCTTTCCGTGTCGACAAATTGAGATGGACAGCTACCGGGGAGATACCCGGTGGACAGTTTTGCATGCCAAGACCAAAAGCACCGCGTTCGTTCCGCGTACGAGCATACGTACGCTGTTGCGGAAATTTCTTTTCAACACGTTCCGAGCGCATCTCCATAGTAGCTAGTGGCTAGTGGCCGCCCCGCAAGTCCCGCAACCGATTTCGTAACTTCGGTCCGCTGTCAACGTGCGAGCGCGTAGAGCAACCGACCCGTCCGTCTTTGTCATGGTCCATCTTCGAAGCTGTGAGCAATAGGAGGTTGCTTTTTATTATGCGATTACCACTGATGGTCGCGTACCGAGAGGCGCAGGCAGCGACATGGTATTTGGCCCGGGAAAACAGGCCCTACACAATGGGTCTTCTCTTAAGGCAGTGCTGATAACCGACGTGATGGCTTGTCGTAGAAAAAAACTCTACTATTTTCCTCGCCCGTTCGACGACTATGGGTTCAGACGTTGCGTACGAAAGGAAATTAAATGTAGCGTAATATTAAAATACAAGACAGTGTTCAGCTTTCATCGGCCATAGTGGGTTGCATTTTGCTTAATTTACAACGATCAGCAATAACTAAATCATAACTGAAAAGCTTAGCTTAGATCGTCAGCTTAGACAAAATTGTTTACATTATGGTTAATCATTCATGTCTATAAGATGAGATGCAAAAGAAACTTGTAGCAACTTGTTGTGGAAGCTAATTTTTATGTTTGTTTTATATATTTTCAAACGGACTTATATATTTATCATCGAACTTTTTAACGTATACAATTCACGCCAACAAAACATCAAACAAACGGACACATCACATACATCGAATCTGGCAGAGATAATTGCTTGAACGCTAGGACGAATCTGATTACTCAATCTCTCACTAGGACGCTCACACTCGTTCGCTGACCTCGCGGTAGATCGCACTATCACATCAACCGGTGACCGTTGCATGTCACCGGTGAGTTCCCGTGACAGATCTACCGAGCCAGGTTGGACCATAACACTAATGTCCATTAACATCTACTTTGAATGGCTTCTGACTTAGTAAATATTCATTTGTTTTGATAAAACATTACGTTTGTTAAATTAAGGAGAATTCAAGTGTTTGTGTTAACGTTCGCATTTAAAAATAAAAATTATTTTGCAACCCATTCCAGATAATAGCATGGAACGACTGCTCCTAACCCTTACGGCCCTTATGCATGGAGGAATTTAGTTATGAAACCATGGCGTAAACATAAATGGTCCCATGTTTTTCAAGCCCTCCCATGCCGTAACGATTAGATGATCCTCCGTCTTGGTTGCAGAACCTTTGGTGGACAGAAGTGTTGACGTTTAAAGAGTCCTACGTAAAAGTGAAGTCCAATAAATTCCATTGATCGCCGCTGAGATCAGTTGGCAATCTCTTCGATCGACGAACTCATGCTCAATGCCGGAAAGATATTTTTCACAAACCTCGACAGCCGTTATTGTTGAAGATTTTGAATAACAATTTTGTTTTTGTCCAGAATCTGCTTCCCTATTTGTACGGATATTTAGATCCCATGTTCTCAAGTTTCCTATAAAGCAAGATAAAGTCTTATAATTTCCTCGCAAGAAGCATTCAGCAAATTTTGAGAGGTTACTTTCAATTTGTTCAAGATCCCAACCTAACGCCACAACCTCTTCTCCACAAAAATCTCAGTGGCTTAGGGCCGCTGCAGTAGTCCTTTGATCCATTCTATCTTTCTTACACCTGTTTACAGTTACAGTCGAATCGCTCACCGTTTGCTGCGACTCATGAGCTGCTTGCTTTGATTTGCGTGCCGTTTCCATCGAATGCGCGACATGACGACCGAATCACATGCCGTTACCATGGAATCACGTGCCGATATACATGGATTTTCGATTGCTCCTGTATGAAGTATTTGGTGTAATGAACAGACCGGTTAGTTTGTTACCATTAGAAAACATTTCGTCGGCATTTTTATACGAACAAACGGCTAATAAACCGTAAATGACGAAAAAATGTGTAATACAATACCAACATCGAACAGTATCGTTCGCTATCGAACACAAGACTAGTTTTTCAGATGTGGTGATCTATACATTAAACTAGCGGAAATGAATGGGTTCGAACGGCGAACAAAATTTAGAAAAGTTCATTTAGCTAGTTTACATAATTTCTTTTTCAATATTTTTCATTGAATTCCATGAAATAGTTTGTATGTATCGTTCATTTTTGCTTTGACACAATATGTAAAACACGTGAAAAATTGTTTAAAATAATGCTTTCTATTGCCTTTAGTCGTTAAAATTATCCGTAAGTTTAAGCGATAACAAAAAAAAACTATTGCTTCGAGGGAAGAAGCGAATTTGAAAGGTGCAAACATTCACAAATCCATATATACCGGCACATCATTCCATAGTAACGGCATGCGATTCGACCATAGGGTCGCTCTTTCGATGGTAATGGCACGCAAATCGAAGCAGGTAGCTCGTGAGTCGAAGCAAACGGTGAGCGATTCGACTGTAACTGTAAACAGGTGTATATACCCCATCCTCTCAGTCTATGAGGACGATTTATAATAACTTGACGGATTCTGCCATTCGATGTCAGTCAAATTATATGATTATATTACAAAATTATACATTCAGCCCAAGATACAAGGAACTTCGTTGGAGTAACAGGTCAAACAAACACATATTAATGCATTTTTCTTACCGAAATAACCAAACCTGTTTGGCCTAGTACAATTGCTTCGTAGTGCAAGTGTTGCTAACGAGATTTCTCAATTTTCATGATACATCTTAATAAGCAACGCAAATACCATCGTTTTCCATCAATTGTTACAAAATCATAAGCTTTTCCCATTAAACAAATGAACTGAGGCTTCAATGTTCCGCAAACGCTCCACAGCCGTATTGTTTGCGTTCGGTTAAAAATGTTAAACACTTTCTTTTCGCACAACTACTTTTTTCCCATGCACTGTTGCAGTGTTGGGCGTCCGGACCGATGTGCCGTTCCTGAAGACTCTCATCTAATCAAACCCCATACTAGCTCCCACACTCTTCTGCATCATTATTGTACCAAGCGTAAGCAAACAAAGTACAATAACAATACCGCCTACCACTGGCCTGGCTCTGGCTCTATGCATCTCAATCGTCACGCGGAACCACCGTTGGGATGCAAGAAGGCAAACTAATGTTTAAAAATGATTTGATAACTAAACTTCACTCCACAGTCACGGGGCAGAAACCACCACGAACTAACCACGCTTTTTTGTTATTGTTTTGATTTTCATTTTTGGCGTGCTTGCCTCCCCGGTCTTGGGGCGCGGGTATCGGCATCGTCTCTTTTGGCAACGCAACGCACTCTCAAGCGCGTATGGTGCTAACATACCTTTTAGGCACCTAGCTGTTACACAATGCACCACAACCAAACCGAAAAGCCCATCGAACACGGCAAACAACAAATAAAGCTGCGATGAGAACCAAACTTTCTCATCAGCGAACAAACGAATAAGCAGCAGCAACAGGAGTAAAAAATGAACGACGAATTCATCACGCAAATATCTTACTAAGCTTCGTCGTTAAACAACACACAGCGAGACAGCGAGACTTTTCACACCCCTCAACATTGTCTGCCAGCTGGCTGGGTGGGTGGTTGGCTTAATCGTCGAAATGAAGCAGAAGACAACACAACCCAGAGAGAAAAACGACAACAACATAACAAAATGAAATTATGACAGTCTCCCGGGGCTTGTTTTTGCGGGTTTTGGAGGGTAGCTCATTTGCCGATGCTTACATGCCCTCCCCGGGCAGCTGTGTGAGAACAAATGGTAAGGTGGAGATCACGGAACGAGAAACCTAAGAGAAGCATTCGGTTTGATTACGACGGTCGGTGGCTTATGGTATGTTAGGTCTGTGCAAGATGATTCCATTATGAAGCAAGCTTCAGTCAGGTTGGTTGTAAAGTTAAGGGCTTGTTTCATCACCAAGCCAAGGTAAATGATGGTAGTGATGAAGTAAACAGCTCAAGTCCCCAAGTATATCTTCAGTTCCAAGAACTCACCGATGAAAGGGATGGAAAAGCTATAAGCAATTCATATTTCTCCAATCTCAATCTTACCTCCCATGGAGCTTTCGATCGACACGTACCCACCACCACCACCGCAAAGGCTTCCGCGTTATGTTGTGTCACCCGCTTAATGACTGGTTCGTTCGCACTCACCGCCATGCCATCGCCGATTCGGAAAAGCTCCTTGATACATTTATAATGTTTCATTTTGTCTTTCGATTCCGAGTTGCAAAAAGAAAACCCGAACCATAATTTACATCTTTCCGTCAACCGCCCCGGGACACGGTTCGTATCGCTTCTCGTAACGATCGGACGATTGGTTGAGGCGGTACGTACAATTTACTTTTGATTGGTGCCATTTCTACGATTGATTGGTTCGCTGTGGCAAACCGGTAGCTGGCGCATTCGAAGACATCCGGTGGAGTTAGTCGACCGATCGTAAAACAAATCAAAGGCCACCCCCAGCGGCAATTCTGTGGGCATACGGAAACCTGCACATTATATGATTAGTGTTATGTCGAAGATGATTGACGATTACCGTTCGAATGTTCCCAGGTGGCGCGACGTTTTAATGCTGATATTTGCATTTCCGCACTACTGCTGAACGAGCTCCCAATTCATTGAGTGTTTGTACAGCGCAGTGATTTTGATTTTTTGGTAGGAAAATGTTATGTTTGCTGCTAAGGTTGGGATTTATTTGCAACTCTCTCAGTACGAGCAACAACAACATATTTCAAATGTATAATTTTTCCTGCTGCAGAAGTCCTCCAAATCTCTCTGCTGATAGACTCGCCAATGGTACGACCTAAGAAGGTTTTGCAAGCCCTGCGTTTAATAACATCTACTGCAATCAAAGCCGTAGCGGAGCTTAAATAGTTCCTGGTTATAAAATAATCTCTTTTGTCCATTTGCCCATAAGCGGTAAAAAATCCTTCCGAGCATCTTCCCATTCCAATGAGGCCGTAAAGGATGGCATCACTTTGGGACAAACCCGAAAGCAGCGTTAGAAAGGCTCGTTGAACTCAGCACCTGTGCGACGCGACTATTTTCCAAGAGGAGGCCGAGATCGGAGGTCTCGATTGTGGATATAGAACCCAACAGTAGAAACTAGGACATCCCTTTCGAGAGTTTAGATGGACGTTATCCACGTTTCGAGGCTTCACATTCGACATCGGTCCACATAGGATGGTCCAGTGATCAAGCTTCCCTTACGGATAAAACCATCTGAAGAAGATAAAAGCCTTTCGGGTCCGCGTCCTTCCATCCAATGAAGCTCTTCCATGAGGAACCTGCCAATGGTGAAAAGTCGCCGTGTTGTCTGTAGAATTCCTCTGGCAAATAGTTTCAATGGGAAAGTTTCATCGGTTGTTGTTTTTAACTTTTGACTAGAGAATAGATGGGATTATTGTCGACTCCGAAGGCGCGATCACTTTTCTGTAAAATTTTCTCTTTAACACCCATAAACAAGAGAGATTTTAGCGTATTTAGAATTTTTAATTCATACACCAGAAACATGATACTGTTGCTTATTACACTGCTTCGCAATTAATCCTTCCTCGATGGTATACGAATTTTATTAGAAAGGTGATACAATACCACGTACCTGTGTCGCTGCTGTAACACTGCTCCTCAGCGACCCCGCTCCAAACGGTCAACCCGACCCGAAAGACACTTTTACTACTCCCACAGTTCCCCGGTACGGTGCTTTCCAATAATAGCACTCCAAAAACGAGTCAAACCGGTGTGTGATTCAATGATGCAAATGGCGAACGTCTTCACCATCTTCCTCCCACCCTTGGATCTTTTGATGCTGAGGAGCATCACGATCGATTCGAGTACCGTTCGAACTCCTCGATCATGAGCAGACACCATGATCATGTGTGGAGAAAAAAAAGGCATGCTATAAGACCTCGAGTCATCGCAGCCATCCAATCCAGCATGTGTTACGGACGGACACCCGACACAGCCCAAAAGCCGCGGGTCGGTCGTCGGTCCCAGCACGTGTTCGATGAATTAATTATCACCTTATGTAAGGCTATGCTCGGCCACTTTCTCCCACACTGTGGTGCACACTGTTTCTTTCGGAGGAGTGATTTTAAGCCAACGAGAGACGGGCTTCTCCCAGTCTGATGATGAGCAGTGCGATGATTTCTGATAACCTACCTACCCATGGCAACCCAGGGGTCTGGAATCGGACGCACTCACAGAAGCACTAACAAAAAACAGGTTATGCGGATGGACCTGAATCTCTCCATAACCTTTTTTCCCATAAGCGCGCTTGCTTCTCCCATCAGGAACGATCTTCGCCAGGGACGGAGAAAATCCTACGTTACGTTACAGTTGCGGAAGTATCGTGTTGCAGACTGTATAACTTTTTCCATAGTCGGGTAGCTCTTGCTGCTTCATTTCCTAGACTGGAAGAGACTGGAACTGGCGGGTGGGTGCGGGTAGATACGCATAGACATCGGGCGCCACCGTAACCCACCGCATCCCATCCCGATGGACGACAGCTCTTTTGGGCTGATTTTTGGAGAGACTCCACTCCTAACAAGGCATTCGAACCGCCTTCTTTGCCTCTTTGAAGGCTACATCCTCTCGAACTTTTTGAAGAGGATCTTCAACGGTTTATGTTTTTACTCGCTTGTCCCAATCGGTTGGTTGTGTCATAGTGGCGCACGGTTTGGTGCAATAAATAGATCACCGTGGCAAAGCTTTCGGCTGGAACACTGAAAAGCTCTCTGTTTGGGCACAGCCCAGTGATCGATAAATGAAATTGTTCACATTTGCTTGTGATGAATAAATGTTAGCTTTGTGGTTGGCTAACGAGTAGCGACTCCTTTGCAAAGGGACCAAAGTAAAACGATACCTATCAGGATGGGGAAAGCTGTTAAATATTAGGAGAGCTGATCGATACTAAAATTTGTGTTGTAAAGAGCGCAACGGTAAATATTTAAATATGCTGCGTAACATGCACCTGTTCCATAAAATATAGAGAAAAAAAAACTAACACTTCTCAGACCAACAGCAGTTTCGATTTATCCGCAAAATGCTACGCTGGGTAGAAAAATAATGGTAGTAATCACTCAAAACATGTGAGGCCACCACGAGGTTGCTTTCGGTTACCGCTACTCGTTCGGGAGGAAGATCGCCTCTCATCTGCATAATTACATTAGTTGCGCTCCGATTTGGTGGCCAAAAAGTAGGAACTTCACTCCCGCCAACTTTTCACCCACTCGCCAAGACAGCAACCTGATTGATGCATTCGATGTGTTTTCCACCGATTATCCACTCCATTCCACCCCGGATCATTCCGACCTGATTTGGCCTTTCTTTCTTCCACCTCTCCGCAAGGCTCAAGACACTTTCTATTTCCGGTCGACTCGACTCACGTACCCCGAAGCCACCGCTTTGCGGATGTGCCGCGCAGGTAGAAAGTAGTTTACGCCAAGTTTCCTGCGTTGACCGCAGCATCCGTACCAAGGCTGCCACCACTGCTTACCTTGCCAGCACTTTCCTAGCAAAACGGGGCGAACCTTCGACAAGGAAGGCTTTCTCGCCGCTGGAACTGCAGCCTGGTGGTGCTGCTTCGGATTTCACTTTACGGGTCTGATACTCATCTCATTGCGGGGCGCAACCAAACCAACCAAAACAACAACCAAAAAAACCAACAAGACGATCGCAAACAACAATTGCCTGTCTGGGATACTTTCTCGAATGCTCTTGCCACAAAGTTCATGATCTCGCGCCGGGCAAAGGTCTTGGACTTTCTTTTCTCCTGCGAAAGCCGTGGCATAAGGGAGACGCCGTCACCGAAAGCCCACGGCGGCCAGTGACCCAAAAAAGCCACGGAAGCAACGGTTGGGATGTGGGAGGTGTTCGTTCCAAGGACTGTTTAAACGTTTCCCAGCCCGGCCGGATGGGCGGATTGCTTTAATTGAATGTGATAGTTTGTTTATCCGATCGCTCAACGAACGGCTGGTGGTGTTAGGGAGGTGCGGGCCAAACGATGGAGCCCGATTGATGGATGTTGTGTCAGCTTACCTGTCAAATGGTGAGACTTGATTGAATGCACAAGCAAAGGGAATAGAGGCGGCTTAGGAGAGCGCTAATAGTAGTCGTAGAGTATATGAAAGTGTTGTTTTCGTTTGACAGGCAACCAAGAAAGTTTGGTGCATTATTTACAAATGCATTTTCTTTAGTTTACGTATCAATGGAAACATTTTGTTTATGCTTATGCTACATATGACTCAACTAAATCACGTTATCACGTGCTAATGACAGAAACTACCAAATCTAAGCCCGCAGAGGTCGACCTCGCGGGCCCTCGTTAAGCATAACCCACAGGCGGCACCAGCAGGAGAAATTGGACAAAACCTCAACCCAAACGGCACGTATACCACCACGTGTGCCAGTTTGCCTGGGGCGAATAACAAACAGACTGACCTCGGAAACGCTGCATCGCGTCGCGTCGTTGCGCATCGCCAATCGGATCGATCCGCATCTCGGCCCAACCCTGATCTCGACCCGCGTGCAGCCAAGCCAACACCGCCCGCCAGCACACAAAAATAGCGATGGTTTTGATTTCGGGATCACCGGCGTCAAGTTCAGTGAAACGAGACCTTTCTGTCAACTGCGCGACGGATTTACTTGGCACTGTTTGCGGAATTTCAATTTCACTCGCAGGCTCGTGCGGCGTGCATCAAAAATTGGTTGTGGCCATTCACTTACTAAACTCCGCTACTGTTTGTTTACCATATTCCCCATCGTAAGAAAGTAGGTGGTTGGGGAAGTGTTAAGGAAGGTCAGTTAATGGCTAGAATTGATGTAGCTACATTGTGGCTTAGGTTAGTTGAGCTAACGGTCGTATTGGGGAAGTTGTGGATCAAGCCCTTTAGACGCAATCCAAGTAGAATTCAACATTGAAGCCTCTAGCATGTCGAATATGCTGACTGGAACGAGCCCTCTTAGGGAAATGCTTGGCCCACTAAATGATCGATACTTCCTACAACCAGTTTCAAGGAAGATGCTGCATAAGCTCAGTTTACTCGCGTTACGATGCTCTCCTGTATAGCGGGACTCTAGGCGGATGATAACAACTCTATCCCTCTATCTTTCCCATCAATGCCACCAAAATCAATCACAAAAAAGAAGCGATCAGGGTAAAGCAAAAAGCTCCACTTTAAATTAGCAAAGTAAGGAAACCGGAGCAGTCCATGACGAAGCCGAAACGGGTAGCCTACTGGAGAACAACGGTGCTCCGAAAAACCGTCATCCGAGCCAAACATCGCATTCGTCATAGTCACCAAAACGAGGCGATTTAATTTTCTTTATATTGTGACTTAACCAAAAAACTTACCAACTTGTGGTGTTCGACAGAGAGAGGCATGAGAAAATGGCAACAGCGCAACTACGGAAACGTTAAAGCGTAAGACATAAAAAGAAAATTTATAAAGACGACACTCGGGCCGGGAGGGAGGCACAGATGAAGATCAAAGTGCTAAAATGACGAAAACAAAAAGTGCGCTCCGAAAAGAGAAACTGCAACGCGAACAGGTCGCGTCAGTGTCGCGGTTCATGGTTACGATCGTCAAGAAGACGTGATCGTTCACTTTCCCCTGCTTGGGATGGTTGCAGTGGGTCGTGAAGCATTAATTCCGGTTCACCAACCGTTTCCGTTGGCCTGTAGAGCCCAGCGAGTGACACTCACGTACAAAACCGTACGGCAGCACGTTGATTAGAGCTCACAGGAAGACCCTGCTGTGCCTAGGAGGAGGCTAGCAAATGGAAAAGCTTCCAGAGAAAATTGCTATGTGATCACATTCGGGCGATTTTTTTCTATTTGCTTTCCCCTAATAAAACATCTGCACAGAGCAGATGGAGCGATAGGCCAACAGATATGGGTTGACAATTCCGTTCAGGCATTCAGCACCAGCTTTCCATTCGTAAAATATATGTGGAACAGTGTACGAAGACCATCAGAAAGATAGACCACTTAGCAAGATGTCATCTCGCGGATGGAGGGTCGCCGATCGTGCCGGCTTCACGTGTCGCGTATCTGACTATTTTCTTCTGCACATGTACGGTCCACACGCGGTGCCTGCTTCTGGCTTAAACCACGGCCACCCTTAAAAAGAAAACTGACACGATCGTTCAGGGATCCTCCCTTCAATGGATGGTGCAAAGAGCAAAGCGCTAGGTTAGGGAAAAGAAAACCGCATTGATCCCAACCCCACCACGCTCGGTCGGTGGAAAGTGGCCCCATCTGCTGTAGCGCAGAAATGTGCAGAAGGTGCAAAACGGGCGGGGAGCACTGAATCGGAAGCGATCGTCCGCTCGGGCGCATCCAAGGCGTGGTGGAAAACTTTATAAATACGATCGTCACGATCGCAAGCCAAGTCAGTGTGGCGCACGGTTCGTTGCAGTGTGGTTCGTCGCAAGCCGCCAGCACAACGAAGCGAGCGAAGTGAATCACGAGTGGGGCGATCGTAACCTAGAAAAACAAACGGACAGCACGCGCATTCGAAATGCAATTAAAGTGGCACCGATCGAGGGTGAAAGTGAAAGTGGTGGCTGCCGCTCGGGTTGAAGTGATCATGCACGACCGGGACCAACTGGATAGAACTGACGATACATGAGCGTTGAAACAGTGTTCCTCACTAACGATGTGATTTTTTGTTTGTTTGTGAATTTCTGCCACTTGCGGCGCGTCCAGCACCAACGTCGAGTACGTTGCGATCGGTCGACAAGCGCCACCGAAAATTTCGCTCAAGAAAACACCGCTGGAAAAGTTGTGTCCGTCGCGGGAAGCACCACGCTGTGTGCCGGCTAGTTTGCGCTACAGAACGCACGATGGAACGTGCAACAACGCTCGCCGACCGCGCTGGGGATCGGCCCAGATGCCCTTCCATCGGTTTCTGGCCCCGGAGTATCAGGACGGCGTCGAGGGAATACGGTAAGTGAGCTGTGATAACAAGTGGCGAAGTTTTGTATTCATGTTGTTGGCACTGTGATTGGAATCGATAGTTCGATTAGTGATTTCCTTTGATTTATGGTTGAAAAAATAATGCAAAAGTGGCCAAAAGAAAAGAGAAGGGAACTATTTAATTTCTGAACTGAAGTGTTGTGGCAATGGCAGTGACGCGCGACAAAAGCACCACCAACTACGTGGATTACTTATTTCCTAAACCATTGTCTCCCCCATGTAGTCGATCCGTAACGGGTGCCACGCTTCCCTCGGCCAGATTCGTCAGTCTCGTGGTCCATGGGTCCCGCAACGAGGAAGCACCCGTGACGATGATGCTAGCCCTCTGGGGACAGCTGATTGACCACGACCTCACGGCCACGGCTCAGCCACGCAGCATCAACGGTTCGACGCCGCGTTGCTGCAACGGAGGCGAAGAGAGTACGCATCCGTCCTGTTTGCCGATCAAAGTCCCGCAAGACGACCCCTGGCTATCGCATCTCGGTGTGCGCTGTCTGGAGTTTCTCCGCTCGGCCCCAGCTCAACGGCGCGACTGTCTGCTGTCGTGGCGGGAGCAAACCAATCAAGCGACCTCCTTCCTCGACGCATCCCCAATCTACTCGAGCAATCCACGTTCGTCGGACAATGCACGGATCTTTCGTAGCGGTATGCTGCTTTTTGGCCGTGGTCCACCCCACGAGGACGTCTGCTTTCGGGCAGCCCTGGCGAACCAGTGCATACGGCCCGGTGACAGCCGGAGCGGTGAGCAACCGGGCCTGCTTATGATGCACATGATATGGGTGAACGAGCACAACCAGATCGCAACGCGCCTGTCCGACATTAACCCACACTGGAGCGACGAGAAAGTGTACCAGGAAACGCGACGCATCGTGGGGGCGCTTTTCCAGCACATTACCTACCGCGAGTTTCTGCCGCTGGTGCTGGGCAAGGAGGTGTGTCGGCTGTTCGACTTGGAGCTGGAAACGAGCGGCTACTACCGGAGCTATGATGCGAACGTGAACCCCACCATAGCCAATGAGTTCTCGGCCGCCGCATTCCGGTTCGGGCACTCGCTTATCCAGAGCACGTACATGCGTGCGGACCGCCATCACCGGTTCATCGCAAACAATGTCAGCCTGCACGAGGACACGTCCGAGGGTGACTTTGGAGGTCCGGGTTCGTTGCACCGATTGCTGCGGGGAATGGTCAACCAGAGGGCGCTGAAGCGCGACGAGTTCATCACGGCCGAGCTCACCAACCATCTGTTCCAGACGAAGAGTAAGTGCGCCGTACGGAGCGTGAGCCTGGAGAACGATTTTCACTCATACATTTCTATGCGCTTTCCTTTTGACAGGTTTCCCGTTCGGTCTCGATTTGGCTGCGATCAACATCCAACGGGGTCGCGACCATGGGCTGCCGGCGTACGTCAACTGGCGTGGTCCGTGCGGTCTGTCCAACATTAAAGATTGGTCCGATTTGGAACGTGTCATGGGTCCGGCTTCAACGAACCGTCTCCGGAAGGCCTATCGCACCGTTGATGACATTGACTTGTTTGTCGGCGGTTTAGCTGAACGGCCGGTGGTGGGTGGCATCGTGGGGCCAACCTTCTCGTGCATCATTGCCCAACAGTTTAGCAATTTGCGCAAAGGTGACCGGTTTTGGTACGAAAATTCGGGCTTCGAGTCGTCGTTCACGCCTGCCCAGCTCGAATCGATACGACAGGTGGCGTTTTCGCAAGTGCTTTGCCGAGCGCTGGGTGGCGGCGGAACACTACAACCGTTCGTGTTTCTTCCGTCCGATTTTGGCCAGAACGAAAGACTACCGTGCGAATCGAGACTGATGGCACCGATCGACCTGACGCCCTGGAAAGAACGTGACCCATTCAATAACGACCCCGGAGACGAAGACGAGGACGAAGAAGATGACGAAGATGACGACGAGGACGAAGAGGACGAAGCGAGACCAGCCAATGGAACCGTACCGACAGCCGACCAAGCGACTGCCCAATCCTCGACCTTTTCCTCAACTACGACCACTACGCGACGCCCCTCCCTGGTACTAGACACCCCCAGTAACGTCATCAACAAGGTGGACCTCATAACGAACGGCAATACCGGTGTGCAACCGAACCGACAGAGACCGCAGTCTTCGACGCTGACAGTGGGACCGACGGTTATTATAAGCAACAAACTAGACCTGACACCGACACCAACCAACAGACCAACACCTGCCAGTGGACAGTCCTCGACTCCGACGGTTATAGATCACAAACTCGACCTGAAAGTGACTACGAAACCTACTCAGAAACGCAAACCTACACGCAAAACGACTACCAAGAAACGACCAACATCGTCGGGCACCAGACCGTTAGTGACCAGCAACCTGGACTTTTCTGCCTCACGCAACACCAACGGAACGATTACCTCCGACACAGAACCTACCGACCACCAACAAGAACTTGTACGCACGAGACGGGAAGTGACCAACGTTAGGGATGTGGACGCACGGTACGGGTACTATCAAACACCTTCGCCACCACCCGACTACGGGGACTACGACGCGGATTACAGCACGGACAACGAGCCTCCACCACCGTACCTTGCCTACGGCTACCATCTACCAACTACTACTACGAGGACGACTACATCGCAACCACTAGTGTTTGGGTACTATCCTCCATATGGAGGGAACTACTACATGGCTCCACCGACACCACCTCCACCCCCTCCTCCACCAAACCCTTGCCTCGACACCCGCAGACCGTTACGAACGACGCCGACGACGACGACACCACGACGTAGACTCACGGACAAGCACACGCTAAACGCAGACGTACCGCAGCGACCACGGACATCGACGTTTAGACCTCCGACCGACCAGAACCTTCACAAACCACCACCATCCAATAAACCATTCAAACAACCCTCTCTCGCACAATCTTCTGTCTTTTCGGTGGACTTTAGAAGCCTTCCCCTCACCGGTGTCCGTCGCCCTTCCACTAACAGTAGCAGTAGATCCTTACGCCATGCTATCTCTACTAGTAACACCACTGTCGCCTCCAACGGTTCCTCTACTCGCTCCGTTTTTCCTACTTCCGGGGATGTTCCTATGAAGCTTTCCGAATCTTTCTCTGTCTATGACTACGGCAATGACTATGACGATACGGTACCGAACCCGACCCGACATACGACTACTACCGGCGACTCTAACGACGCCGACCGACTGACGGTTCTTCCGCTTGACGAGCACGACGGCTATCTGCGACCGGAACAAACACACTACGAACCACTTGTACGCCAATCCGGCACCACTACGGGTCACGCTTACCGAGACTATTGGACGCGGGACGGGACAAGGACGAGATTCTATACTGACTATCTGACCGACAGAACATTGCGACCTCTGTACGACAACCGTACGCAACAAGACTACTACTACTACAGATACGCACCCGAACATGACAAGCCACTACTGTTGGACGACTACTCAGACAAATTTGTTGGACAGCTACTGAACGGAGAAAAACGTGACGCTACATCTTCACACGATGACAATGGACCGCCGGCTAGCTTACCGAACCACAACCGAAGACTTAGAACGATCGACTCTGACGGAAAACATAAAGACGCTCGCTACAAAACTGACCAACGATCGATAAGAGACGACACAACGAAAGACAGGACATTGACAACGAAACTGAAAAACAAACGACCGACCAACAATCGACTCAAGACGCCGACCAAGAAACCGAGTGCCATTTCCTTGGTACCGTTTGTACTGCTGACCAGCATAGACAGGTAATTGATGATGGCTACACCATCCACACACGCCGATCGAAAGCAAATTAGCTTATCGCAATTTTTTGTTGAACCTTCTCGCCACAGACCAGACAATTGGGTAATGTATCATTCCAAACCATCGAAACAGCGCAAACCGCCGGCGACGGTACCACTGCTTAAGAGTGATGCCCTGTCGCTCAGCGAACTCCCGTCACCGATTGCCGATCAGGATTGAGCTGGATGTTGCATGTTTCAACAAACGCATTTCCATGACTATTTTACTGCATACTCACTACATTATCATCAGCGTATGGCTATTTATTTATTCCACAACATTAAATAAACTTTATATTGATGAACGCATATCGTATGGAAAGCAAAGGCGACTTAGCACGCAACAGCACGCTTAGCACACATGATGACAGTCACGCAATCGAGTATGGTTTACGCCGATGAACGTCGTCCGGTAGTTTTGGGGAAAGCAAAGCAGTACGATATGAAGTGCATGAAGGTTCAAAGGTTTTCAAAAAAGATCCAGCTACATTGGGTTGCTGCTATGCCAATGCAATCGCCGGCTTGTAAAGCATTTCGGCCATTTTCCTCGTTCGCTACCGCAATGCTGTCGTCCTAGTATCCAGCAGTTGATAATCGACGTTGATGAAAACCATCCTCAAAAAAAATCAAACACACGAAAGATTGATTGAGACTTATGTTGGATAGTGAGCTCGAGAGCTACTGGGAGGCCTCAGCTTTAAAAGTTTAAGGCTCTTAGTGCACTTTTCTATTTTAAAATTGGTCCCTTGGAACAGGCCGCTTAGATTAGGACGATTGGACTATGTCCCCTCCAAGGGGACTATGCCCCTTGGACTATGTCTGTTGGACTAGGGTCCTTGGAGCAGGCCCCTTGGGCTAAATCCTTTGTACTAGGCGCCTTGAGATAGGCTCTTTGGACTAGGCCCCTTGAAACAGAGCCCTTCCTAGCAGCCCACTTGGACTAGGCCTTTTGAGAATGGCCCTTTGGACTACGCCCAGATTTTGTCATAAGCTTTCTGTCACTCATGGTACAGTGGCTGGTTTGACCGGGTACAAAGTTGATGCACCTGAACATATAATCTGTGTTGCACTTTATAGCAACGACACAGTTGGTCAGTCAGATAAACCTATATGTAAATGTGTACCGTTTTCAACTGGAATCCACGTTTCCATCATGATTCTTCTTGTCTGATTAGGTGTTGTACAACTCTGTAAGTCAATAGGAGCCTTATTATTCAATTCCTTAATATTCCCCTTCAATACTAAGCCTTTTTTTAATTTTTGCTTAATTTCTCAAGGTCAAGCGACAGGAATGTAGCACCGACACACTGGACATTTCATCTTTATCATTCAACGTTATGTATTTATGTAATATATAAGGGGTTTGCTGATAGGTTGTGTATACGAGTACAAGTGGAAGGTGTAATATTTTTTTTCTTTTTCATGCATTCGCCTCCTATTCGCGTAACAATAATTTGTATAGTTGGAAATATGTTGCCTCCCCATAGTACATAATTCTTTTTGTGTGTGTGTGTGTGTGTCGACTCAGCGTGCGATTGCTTTACAAATTAACCGAGCGTAAACAGTATATGCATAAATCTATGGAACGTACCAACTTTTACATAAACGAATGTACCACGTTCGCCTACCGGCCTTAAGCTTTTCGTACAAATAAATAAATTTCGTGTGATTATTTAAAAATTAAACAAAACAAAGGAGGAATAGTCATCACTGATTGGGAACGCATTGATCGATGAGCAACGAATTCCATTGCACGATCGCCCTGAACTGCCCCACATCCTCTCCTCATTTTACTCCGTTTCTCTTTCTACAACATTACACGTGTCACACCTTTGTGTATTACTAACCGTTTTGTTTCATTATATTGCTTTGCCAACTATTCAGTAGCGTGAACTACTTCCTTCCACACATGCACGCGAATACGCGTTCCCCCTGTTCCAGGAATTTGTGTTTTCAATTAATGCATCCCCCATTCAACGGCTCTCGCTTTGAATAATCTCGCACAGGACGCAAAACGTTTCGCTTGTAAGGATTCGATCATCTAACGCTCCTCCACACATTATAGGCGTGAGCCACAACTAAACTCGGTACACTCGAATGGTACAAGGTTTCCCGGCATTTCCTGTAACATCACAGCACAAGTCAATCGAACCTTACCTTAACGCATCAAATCAGCCTAAGCCAGGTTTGATCCTTCCTCACATCTGACCTTTGCTAGTAGTATTCACACGTGCCTGATTACGTCCTCCTCGTCGTTCGTGCCTCTCGCTGCATTATCCTGAACTGAACTAAAGTACGCCTAACGTAACGTAATAACGCCTATTTGCCACATTTGCAAATTGAAATCATCATCGCAAAGCTTCTGTTTGTTTGTTTGTTGTCAAACTTCTATGTGTTCCTCCTCCTACTATCATTAGATTATGAACCTAAAACCTTTCTATTTAGCTGATAGTTAGTATTCGTTTTGTAAAGCATCTGTTTCGCCACATCTCAACACTCGTCAACACAACGACCGTCTTCGTGCCCCATGGCCCCATGTCGCGTGAACAATGTCGGCACGACCCCATATCCGTCATATCCTACACAATGTACATTCTTATCTGAACACCGAATGAAACGCGCATTACATTTCACTTTTAGCTAGAGTTTTTGTTTTTGGGGGGGAATAAGTTACTGACTTATACACACATACACATAGTGACGAACAATCAACAACGTGGGCAAGCGCAGCAGTAGCAGCAGATACAGATCTGCTAAAATGTTTCAGTTAAATTACAATTCATTACTATCGCACCGCAACTCGCAAGGACCAGTGTGCGTGTGCTAAGTCCCATTGTTAAGTGCTATTGGATTAACATGCATCTGAATCTGGTTACTTGTATGTTTTTTAACCTCATATAACCGTGTAACACTCCATATAGACCGTAACTGCACGTAGAATTGCTACATATGTTATTCTTTTGCTGCTGAAACGTCAAATATTTCTTGCCTTACAGTTCATTTGTTCTAAAAATCTTCACTCGCTAGTCAGCTGGTCAGATTTTTTTTTGTTTTTGTTGGGTTTAATTGATCGTTTGATATATGTTTGTATACCGTTCTGCTACCATTAAAACACTATGTTGCTGCTTTTGTTTCCCGTCCTTCGTGGGGTTCTTCTATGGTAAATCATTCAAGTGTAAAGAGCTTTTGTGGCTCATGTGGCAAATAATTAACAGCATTTTTCCATTTCTCGGAAGGATGTTTCAGTTCCGTGGGTATAAATTGTATTCCCGTGAGCTCCGTGTTTCAACGTTGTGGCAATTTATTTCAACAGTTTTGTTGGAGTTAGAGGTTTGGTTGTGTTATTATTAGCATTTTTATTCAATGAATGATAAGAAAAAAGTATTTCCAGTATATATAAAGGGCTAGTAGCTTGATCCGTAATGTCGTCTTTCTTTCTGAACTGAACAATCATCATCGGAAACAATTCATAAGGAGAACCGGAGTAAATAGAAATGGTTTCTTTCAATGGAACGCAATGTAGGTAAAACCGCGTACGAAAAAAACATGTCCAATATACAGAAATAAATACAAAAAGGAAATGAAATAAAACATCAAACCACAAAGGTTGAAATAAAACGCATCGGGGTGTTGATAAAGACGCATTGGAAAATTAAATTCATATCCATAGAAAATAAAACTGTTTCCAGTTACTGTCGAATCGCCATCACCTCCGAATGCGCTCACTTGGACACTATGGTCGATGCCGCATGCCGTTACTATGGAATCACGGAAGCTCGTAGCAAAGTAGGCAGCTCGTGAGTCGAAGCAAACGTTGAGCGATTCGACTGTAGCTGGAAGCAGATGTAACTCCCCCGAAATGTGTAAAATGCTGTTAAAATTTAAGAAAACCTGCAGTTAAACACTACATTACTGAAGAAAACATATTTAATTGTTTTACGATACGTTGCTACCTTTTCCAAGAGCACTACAGCGCCAAACGATATTTGGATAAGGGGTCAGATTTCTGGCTGGCTATACATGTTATAATATATTAACAGTTTATAATACTCTTTCCCTGCCCACCTCCGCATAAAGGCATGGGGGTAATAAAATAATGGTACTTTCCTGTTTTATGCTCTATCCTATGCTTTACTACGTCACTTCCTGCCAATGCGATCCATTCTTAAAGAACGCCAACCGGCCCCAGAATGTATATTCTGCAATGTGCCGGTGCTTATCATACTTCCATAAATAGTGACATAGCAATTAAACGATGCAACGCGGTGTGATGTTTAAAAGTGCACTTTCGATCAAAGTAAAACATCAACGAAAAGGACAAATTATCACATTAGCTTCACTCTAGCATTTGCGCCTTTCAGTACTTTGTCCGCGCCTTCCCGACCCCTCCCGCAAAGCCCTAACCAGAGTCCATACAATTACTATTACTGATGATATTATTTTGAAACTGTCTTTTCCGATCGGGAACGATTCCATTCCGTCCCAGGGTGAGGAAGAAAAGAGGTACGCTTCTACTACACAAAAGGAACACACGTTACAGGTTCGATGCATTAAACACTCAAAATATTTCTCGTAAAACAATCGGGACTAACGTGTGATGTTTTTTTTCTGTTTCTTTTTCTTTTCTTCGGAAACGCTTTCCATTCCAGATGGAATGCGATATTCTTCGACTTCAGTCGGTCGAAAAGTTCGGGAACGTGTGGGAATAATTAAACTATTGTAGTAACGTTCTAACAAATTATTACCTACCCCTCTCTCGATTCACACGCCCGGCCGTTGTTAGAGCATGTTGGCGCTCTAGTTGGAGAATAGATTCTGTTGGCTCACGTCACTCTCGAACTCAGTCCAAGCGTTGTTAAGCTCCATGAATATCATTTTCGCCATACTTTCATTCTCCGTACCAGTGTGCTGTAAGACAGGGAAAAACAATTGAAAATAAATCGATAAAGCTCTTAACGCTGGACTATCGCATGATTGAGTTAAAGCGTAGTGAGTGAGTGGCTAGTCGGCACGGAAAGTTAAATCACAAGTGAGCTGAAATAACTCGTCGTGATGATTTAAATGATCTAATTGCATTGCTATGATTTAAATCATTCACTCATTCTGGCTCAATTTCAACTTATTATTGCTATAAATATAACCACTGATGTTTCCTAAAGATATGTTTGCTTGTATCGTGATTACGCTCGTACGTAACGTTGCCCACTTTTTGTATCCTTCCAATAGATACGTTCATTGAATTGATTACTTTAGTACCGCTATACGATTATAAAAATATTATTTTATATTGAAAGCAAAAAAGTTCAACTGAAAAATGCTAACTCAATCAAAGGAACTGGTTGAAAAGTACATACCTTGTCGGGATGTACGGCGAGACACGCTTTGCGGTATATTTTCTTCACATCTGCTGCCGACACCAGTTGATGCATTTCACACTTTGTCCACTTAGCGCCAGGCCACAGCACAGTATGCACGGTGCAGAGTAGTGCACGAATATTGTTCTTTTTACCTTCAGTCTGGAAATAAAAACGAGAAAGAAAAAAAAAACGATAATTACAATGCAATTTAACAAAAGACCGTTGGTCAGCAAGCTTTACATACCCATTCCATCAGTTTCACCCTTTCCGGGTCCATCTCCTTGACCAGCTCCTCCTTGCGCATATCGTTCATCGTTCGCGGTCCTTGGTTTTTGGTACTACCGAACGAGTAACCTTGCTGGCCAAGAATGTCGCCAAAAATATCCCCCGAACGGAGACCACCACCACCCGGCGCTGCGTCCTTTGCATTGCCATTGCTACCATTCTTCGGCGGTTCGAAATGCAAACGACTGTAATCGGGACGGGCCGCCGTTGACGGTTGGCTAGGATCGTTCGGGCTGCGCATCTGATGGTTCGGCGTCGATGGTGCCCTCGGCGACGGGTTCGCCGTGCTAGCGCCACTGAACTGATGGGTCGGGCTGGAGAACTGTGTCGAACGAGGGCTGGGTGTAGTTCCTGGTTTAGCACCCCAACCGCTGGCAACGCGTGCACCACTGCCTGCACCTCCTCCTCCTCCGAGACCTGCTGCCAAATTGCCGATATCTGCAAACGGATCTTTTGATGCAGCACTATTCGATGACGGTGGTGGTTGCTGTTGTGGAATCGTTGCGGTAGGTTGCACCGAAGCAGCGCTATTGTAGATCGATTGCGGAGCAACCCCAGCGAACGCATCGAATCCAAAGCTGTTGTTTGCATTGCTTGCAGACGCGTCCGATTGCCCGGCGCCGTTCGTGAAAGGGGCACCACTTGCTGGCTGCGCTACACCACCAAAGTGGTCAAAGTTAAGATTGAGGCCATTTAAATCACTGCTCGATTTGGTAGTGGGCAGGGTGGTGCCCCCACTGGGCACCGGTGCATCGTCAAGCGTTCCGAATATATCGTCCAGTACGGCCGTTGTCGTGCTTCTGCCAGCAGCAGCCCCGTGCGCTTCACTGCCACTTTGCCCAGTAACGACCGGCGGTGAAAGTCCACCGAGAAGATCGTACGTTTCTTCGATCCGCGGAACCGGCTGTGCATCTTCCTGCGGCTGCCTTGCTTGACTAGATTTGTTTAGATTTAAAAGATCGGCTTCTCGCTCCTCCATCCCGGTTCCAGTTGGTGGAGTACCGGACGCTGTCATTCGCGACACATCATCACCCAACACTCGGTGCGCTGGTTGTGGTGACGGTGGTGCCGGTCGTGGCGGCGGAGGTTTATGTGGTGCAGCCGAATCTCCGCTTCCCTTACTGCTGGGTTTTGTGACAAAGTTGTCGACGTTCTCTTCATACTCCAGCTGAGAAGCGAAAAGGGTGCGAGGATCGCGCGAAGCTTTCGGCGTATTCCAGGGCGGACTGGCAGATGGCGGACGTTCCGAGTCCCCCACGAAAACGCTCAGAGCAACGCTGAACTTTTGCGGCACATGCTCCACATCTGGCACCTCGTCCAACTCCGACCGATCGTAATTGATCAACGTTTCCTCCTCGGGTATGAAGCCGGTGTGAAACTGTAGCTGGCATATCTTAATGCCCTGCGGTCGTCCTATGCCACCGAGTGCGTTCCGGGCATGGTACAAGCTGATCGTAACATCACCGCACACGGTGACATTCATTGCGAGTGCAATTTTTCCCTCCGATGTATGATACAGGCGCATCCGTTCGTAGTCCTGCAGCGTACAGAATACCGTACGATCGGCCGTTGCTACCTCCACATACATTCGGCAGCCGTCGCGTGCCTTTGTCATGCGGGGTACGGGTGTCACTGCGAGAGATACTAGCGTTACCGGCTTGTAGTGTGGCAGGTGCGGTACCGACCGGACAATGTCTCCCAAATAGTAAAGGTACCGAAGCTCCGAGGCGCGCAAACTGGGTGGCGTTCGTTTGATAGCAAACATTTGCATCGCATCTTCCGGTTCCGTTACCAGCGAGGCATAGATCAATAAAGCACACACAACGGTCGCTGCCAGCGCACGACCACAGTCAGGGCTCTGGATGATGACGATCGTTTTCGGATCGGCACTCAGAAACCCGTAGATATCTTCCACGAGCGAGTACAATCCGGTCAGTACCGGAGCTTTGCCACTTTGCGGCGGAACGGGAGCGTAAATAAAGCCGGCATCAACCGTCCGGACGGGGGGTGGCATCCGGGGACAACTGTTCCGACCGACCAGATTGTATACGCTCAGTTTCGTGGGTTGGTAGCGACTGTCCAGGAACAGCTTTACGTCCTCGATGTTGTTCGTGCGGTACGTCGACTCGATGCCCTCCGACGGACACGGCATCACTATGATCCGCTGCGTAATGTAGCTCATGTCAAGGTCTGTGCGGGCAATGCTCTGCTGCACTGTTTGCATCACCTTCGACGAGGTGTCTTTCAGATTTTTCAAAAAGCTTCCCGCACCGCCCTTTATCGAGGAGAATAGACCGCCACCACCACCGCCACCTATCGCTGGCGGGACCGGTTGACTAAACTGTTGCGTGTGAGGCGTTGGATATGGCGATGGTCCAGCCTGCACCGGAGGTGCCATACGCACCGGATCAGGAGGACGCTGGGGGTACTTGTTTCGAAGCGTACCGTCGCTAGACACCGGTACGGGACCGCCCGGCGGACAAACGGGTCGGGGTGGTGCAGGCCGTTCCGGTACTACACCACCATTCGGTCGATTGTGACTCGGGCTGGGTGCCGGTGTCATGCCCGTGAGGGGCGAATTCAGTGGTTTGCCCAGTAATCCTAGCGGGGCCTTCAATGGCCATCCCTTCGTCTCCGCGACGGCAGCCAACCGTTCCAGTATCATGGCCGTATCGAACCGTTGATTCGGATCGATTTGCAAACATCCACGGATCACTTCATTGAAGCATGCGTACCGCGAATCAGTCGCTGGAATGGTATAGTTGGCGTTTATAATACGCAGTTTGGCCGAATCCTCGAACGGATGCTTGCGGTAGCAAAGACAGTACAAAATACATCCGAGCGCCCAAACGTCCATCTTGATACCGATCGGATGGTTGGCCCAGGTATCGAGCTGCTCCGGTGCCCGGTACATCGGAGTCGTGCACCGTGTTAGTGCATCTTCCAGCGTATCGCGCTGCTGCGCGTTCCATGTTACGTCCGGTGCGTAGCTATCCGTGGATGCCGATCCAAAATCGCACAGCTTCAACAATCCATCGCTTCCAATAAGAAAGTTTTCAATCTGAAAATGGTGACAAAAAAGGTAAACAATCACATCGTTCCACCTACAGGAGACGCGTGCAAACCTTTATATCCCGATGATTGATGGGTTTCGGTTGGCTGTGTAGATGGGCAACGGCTTTGGTGGCCTGGTAAAACACCCGCAGCACCGTTTCCGGCGCGAGATCCTGCTCGAGACAGTCGTACAGCGAGCCGCCTTTGCAAAGCTCCGACACCAGCAGATATTCCGCCCGGCGCTGCGAGTTGGTGCTTTGTGGTCGATCGATGAAGGTGGCGGCCACGAATTTTACAATATTCGGGTGGCCAGACACCTGCTTGTGGAAGTTGATCTCGCGTATTATGTTATTGCACTCCTCCTTGTCCGTGCCGAGCAGCCGCTTCAGTGCGTACTCCGTGTTGGATTGCACGTCCTGTGCCACGTACACGTAAGCAAATCCACCTGCACAAAGAAAAGGTACGCAGAAAATTAGATAATGCGGCGCGACACGGTGCGTCCCTTCCCGGCTCGTTTGAAAGGACCACCAACGCGAGTGACCTTTGCCCACACAACACACATAGCATGCTGCCAGTCGGCCAGCCAGTGGGCAGGACGAAAAACGCTTTCGTTCAACCCACGCAGAGACCGTCACGCGAGTATCCTTTTGACTGCGTTTGACATTTGCGCTGCACTGGACAAAGGACGGCCGACGGTCGGTAATTCGATACCGAAAGCTGATTCCGGATGAGTAACAGCTGGCTGAACGACCACCACCTATCGGCACCGTCGCCTTTGTCGCTCGATCCGTTATCGATAACGATAAAACTGCGGTCCGCGACACTAACCTTCCGCTATAACGCGTTTGATACGCAGCTTCACGTTAGCCACCTCCACCGCCTGGCCCACGAAATCGTTGTCCAATCCATTCGAGGGTGTCGCATTGAAATAGTTTATGGCCGATTTCAAGAAATCACTCATCTTGTCCCCGAGTTCGCTCGCACTGCGCGATGTTTGCCCGCACTTTTATCAACGTTGGTGCCCTCTCCGTGACCCTAAAGCTGTTTCCGTTTTTCAGTTTCGTTGCGTTTTCCTGCGTGTGTCAACTGAACTGGGCTAGTCGATCCTAATCGCGAGACACCCCCTTTCATAGAACGAACGGAGTTCTTGCTTCTTTCTTCCCGATAATCGCACAACGACGACGACGAGCCACGAAAAGTCACCCACTTGCGCTTGTATTGGGCTTCCGTCTCTTTCGCTCGGTGTTGTACGCACTGTCAAACACCATTTTCACCACGCTGTCAACAAACGACGTTTGTACGCGTGGGTCGACTACTCCCATGCGTTCGACATCAATTGCGAGGAGAGTATGTTTATTCGCGCAGGAGTTCGATTTGCTGCCGGCATCGATAATGCATGTTTTTGCCCTTTTCTAAACCGCATTCCTGCCCTTTTCATTGCAATTCGTACGCACTTTGCCACGGCCGCCCTTTGCAGCGATCACACTGACAACTGTCGGAATCGGGCGCACTTTGACAGCTGATTTTGACGTAACCACAATCTTCACAAGTGAAATTCATTGTTCGCAAAAAAGAAATTTGTGATCTCGGCCAGACACTTGCCCATTTTGTGTTTGTTTTGTTTCTAGCCCAATACCTGCTCATCAGTACTCCTAGTCGCCCCAAAGTGCAGCACATCGTATTGGCTTTATCGCTTCCCTGCTAAGTGCACCGAATTTGCTACTTTTACCCGTAGGCATGTCGCACCAAACTGGCATCAAGGGTAGGTTTTTTGCGGGCGAACCTGATGAATGCGTGCATAATCTTTTTTGTTGTTGTTGTTGTTGGCACCAGCGCTTTGAGTTGATTATCAAAACGAACGACGGGGTATGACGAATCTAATTGCTTTTTTCCTTCGTCCCCCCAGCAAACGCCGAGCTGTTGAAGTTTTTTGGCAAAAGCAAGGATGGAAAGACGAGAGTGCTGAAAGTTTCTATCGAGAATGGTAAGCTGTGGGAAATTGGCCGTAGCTTTGTCTGAAAGTAGTTTTGACCCGTTGCTACATTTCAGAGGAACTTCGACTGGTAAGCCACAGTGATGTGAAACGAGACTGGGAAAAGGACTACGATACGTTGGTAAGACCGCTGATAGAAGAGAGCACGCCTTGCTACATCCTCTATAGGTACATTTTGCGTTAGCGGCGAGCAAAGAGATTGACACTAACATCATCGGGTTTTCCCCCTCTCTGGCAGATTGGACTACAAAATTCCCACCGGATACGCATGGCTGCTAATGAGCTGGGTGCCGGAATCGGCAACAGTGCGGCAGAAGATGCTGTACGCTTCGACCAAAGCGACGCTGAAGCTCGAGTTCGGTTCGGGCCACATCAAGGAAGAGCTTAACGCAACGACCAAGGAAGAAACGACGCTGCAGGGTTATCACAAGCATCGCGTTGACTTCAGTACGCCGGCCCCGCTGACCAGCCGCGAGGAAGAGCTGGCTGAACTGCGCAAAACAGAAGTGAAAACAGATTTCGGTATAGACACCAAGCAACAAACGCTCGGCGGCATTAACTGTCCCATATCGGATTCGGTCGCACAAGCGCTCCACGATATACGCCGTGGCGGTTACAACTATCTCCAGTTTCGTATTGATCTCGAGGAGGAAAAGATACACCTTGTCAAGGCGGACAATATCGAGCTGACTGGGCTGCCGATGCAAATCCCAACCGATCACGCTCGCTACCATCTGTACATTTTCAAGCACCATCACGAGGGTACCTATCTGGAGAGCGTTGTGTTCGTGTACTCGATGCCCGGGTACAGCTGCTCCATTCGCGAGCGGATGATGTACTCAAGCTGCAAGGGACCATTTTCGGCTACGATCGAAAAGCACGGCATACAGGTGGCAAAGAAGCTGGAGATTGACAACGGTGCAGAGCTGACCGAAGAGTTTCTCCACGAGGAGCTTCATCCGCGCAAGCTGAACCTTCGGCCGCAGTTTTCGAAACCGAAGGGCCCACCTAGCCGCGGAGCTAAAAGACTGACGAAACCACAGGCTGTCGAGTAAGAAGTGTTGACGAGGCTAATAATCGAACATTAGCATTAACAGGGGTCACTATGAAGGCGCTATACTACTACGTTGCTAGCTAGAACACCTGCCCGACGCACCCACCTTTCATCGCATTTTGCATCGCATTGTGTGGCAATACGCTATTATGTATTTTTTGTCTGTTTGTGTAGACAACATAACTTATTGAACCCATTTTACGTCGCTCCGGAAGCAGAAATACAGACACAACAAGTAGAACAAAACCCCATTCGCAACACATTAGACACTTGCAGCAATGCACACGCAGTCAGAACCCGTGTACAGTATCAAAAGTATTATAAAGTTCATCAACATTAGAGAGCATCAAAATAGCATCTTTGGGGAGAAGGGAGCATAATGCCAAAAACGAAAAAAAAACATTTCTCGAAATCGAAAACAGATAATAGGGATCGTGCGTTTGCCTCACCAGGCAATCCCAATGGGTACGACAAATGCGGGCTTGTGTCGTTAAATGTACGGCCAACGAGATTACAGGACATCATTTACAATTAAAGGTTAACGTTGCCTGTTTTAGTTCGTGCTCCATGAGCCATCGCTTCACAGTGTCACTGCATGTGCGCATAAGTATTTAAAGTGAAATTGTAATGTAGAATAGCTACACTTTATCGGAGTTGTAAGATGTGCTTTACCTTACCTAACTATGTTATCGCTTTCTTACGCAAGCTCAAACTATCCAATCAAAACTTCCAATAACACGATCGAACTGAATAAAATATTATATTTTTCAAAAAATAGAAACTCGTCATATTTTCATCAGCGATTAGAATCCTTTGCCGGTGTGAAGTGCATGATCGCGATCCCGGCCTACAGCCTACTGTTGTTTGCGTGTAGAGAATCGCTTTGCAGATGACCTTGAACGCAATACAAATAAACAAACCTGTTGGCATGGAGAAAATCTAGTTGTCAAAGGAAACAACTTCAAGACGCCAAAAGATGGCGCGCTAAATGTACGAACGGAGTGTACACAGTCTCGTCGACGCTCCAGAACCATGGAATCAGAATTCGAGGGCTTTTGCTCCGGTAAATAAACGTACAGCCTCAATGCTGCAGTGACAGTGTGTTTGTGTTTGAAACAGTTTTATGCGTGCTTACAGGCAACCAAATACTGACCAAACATGCAGACCGCTGGCAAAAGATCAGCTTCGGCGTACCGGTTCTAGATCGGCTCACGGACGGTGGTGTCTGTTGTCGAGGAACTTTCGAAGTTTCCGGAGATCCCGGTTCGGGAAAAACACAGATCGCCTTAAAGCTGGCACTCTCAGCTCAACGCGAGGTGCCGGATGCATCCGTCGTCTACATATGTACCGAGCATATGTTCCCGTCCGGAAGGCTTCTACAGATGGAGCAAGAGTACAAACGCAGGCACCCGCATGATAGCGCAATACAAGCCCGTAACTTTGCGGATCATATACTCGTCGAGCATGTACGATGTGTGGTACGTACCCGTCACCATCTTAACGTTCGTCTTGTCGGTATACAAGCTTTCCCTTAATTACAGCCCTCTTTGATGGCGTGTCTGTTTGACCGGCTGCCAAAGCTGTTAGCGAAAACAAGGATCGCCGTGCTTATCATCGATTCCATCACTAACCCATTCCTGGAAGAGACGAACTACGTTTCGCGTGCCGAAACGTTTCGTGCGATCGTGCACGACTTGCAACAACTCCAGGAGCAGCACAATTTTGCAACATTCGTCACAAACCAGGTACGTGCGGTGATTGATTCTGCTACACTCGACGATCAGCGACTCGTTCCCGCGCTGGGGCTAGCCTGGAGCTCGCTGGTGCACACCCGTTTGCAGCTGTCCCGAAATCTGAACTCCAGTGATCGACGCTGTACGGTAGTGTTTGGACCGTCTTTGAGCCCGAAGCATGGGTACTATTGCATCGACGAGTCGGGTCCGGTGGATGCGGTAGTACACACGGACGGAACGGAACCATGTGAATGAGAGAAATCGCTTCATTGTTGTTTACACACCTGCAGTAGTAGTTCTACAGATTTATTATTGTTCGTAAAGATAGACCTATGTAGTATGAGCGATCGGTTGCGGATCGGTGAGATCTTCTTTTTTTCGGGTTTACCATACACACCAATTACCAATTAGTCTCTCGACCAAATACGATCAAAAGTATAGTATATAGGGGGGATGGATTGTTAACAGTACATTACATAAATGGGCTCGTTTAGGAATGCCTTCTAAACAGTGTTCATTTGTCTAAACAGATACCTAAGAGCGAAGATAACATTCACCTTTGGCAAATATAGTAAGAAGAGTTGACCTTCTGTTAAGCATTCAGAGCATGGACATGTGTGTATGTTCTGCTTTTTGTTTGGCTATTGTTTATGCGTTGTTTTCTCTTTCTTTTTGTTGCAACGAGTCCCTGGTGCCGGTTTACAATTTAAACATTTTCCCTAAACTAAGCACATGTTCTTGCTACCGAAGTTGTTTTCTATTTATATATATTTTTTTGTTGAGTCTTTCTTCTTTAAAATGCCGCTTTCACGTACGCTAATAATCATAATCATCTCTAGTCTAGTCTCTGTTTATCCGTATGTTTTAAAACATTTCTCACTAGTTTTGGTTTGTCTTTCTTGTTTACGAACGGTGGTGGGTAATGTCGTTTTTAAAACGTTGATATCTCAATAACAACACGTTAGGAGTAGAGTAGAGCGGTAGCCGTTAGTACAATTAGGTGTGTAAGTATAGCATTATTAGTAGCAGTTTTAGTAGTAGTAGTAGTAGTAGTAGTAGTAGCCGTAAGGTAGCTCGTTTTGCCAGTACACACAGTGTGCAGCAGCAGGTATCCTCGCAATTTGATGGCCGCTTCCTGTTGTCTAGTGAAATTAGATTGTCTTAGTAGTAACATTACACAGCTGATAGACACGGTTTGATGTTTTTTTTTTTTGGTTCATCTTACTATTTTGTTGCCTATTTTGTCCGTTATTTTTTACGACTAAACGCTATTTACACATCACATTCTGTAGAATACCCGATAGACATTGGTTTTGGATTTGTTTTTCCTACGATACAAAACAATTAGCCGGCGCACGTTTAGCAGTAAACACAAGGGGCTGTAGTATATGTTGTTCGGTTAGTGCACATAGTTGTTTAAGTAGTAAACGATAGGTTCGAAAGTAGCAAACCGAATGGAGTAGCATCCATCTATAGATTGGCCTATTCAATCTGACTATTGGATATTACATTTATGTTAAACAATAAACTTGTTTGTATGCACCAATTTCAATCTCTTAGCAAAAATATAGTTTATCTACTTAAAACCACAAGTATTGCATTTTATGCGGGGACAATGTTTTTTTTTTCTTTTCTTTTTCTAATATAGTCTGCAAATCTAGGTATCGAGGCATTGCAACGCATATCGAATATCGATTTCAAGCAAAAACAGGGTAAACGCAAACGCATTTAAATGCGCAGCACTGCGAAGTAGTGGGGAAATAACAGGCAAAAGTTAATTTATCACAGGCGTATCTTTTCTTCCAGAAAATATTCGAAGTCCTTTGACGGATGTCTGAAAAGTTATGGGGATTAGGCGGTTAGAATTTTATGTACGTTTTACAGTAAGCGAAATTTGGGACTAGTTCATATAACAGTACAGCAAAGGTAATAACGAGAAATGTATCATGCTCCGTTGTCGAGCACATGCTCAAGCGAAAGATGGTTCTATCATGAGTTTGGCGTCAGATCGATCGGACCACCATCCTATGGCCCAATGGAATGATGAAAAACAATAATGTACACAGTATCTGGTTACACGTTATCATCGCCCAAACCAACTTTAACACACATTAACATCAACACTGAACGATGTACTTTCAAAATACGACCTATTTTTAACCTACAACCATACCCTGCACTGCTAGGAGCTTTTCTTCAGTTTTTGGAACTTGCTTATGTTATAGGTCCATCATCAAAGGATACGGACCATCATCTTACTAGCGTGTCTAATTACAGGCGGATTCTGCCAATTTGATTCATTGTTTTCTTCCATCGTCTACTAATCGCCTTTTTTGGTTTTGGTGAAAAATGTAGAAAAGCTCTAAGAGTTTATCCATATCTAATGCAATGCAGACGGCGCGCGCTGCTAGTAGTATCCCGGGATGTATTTTTTAAATGATTACGTACTTACAAACACGCACACCCAAAAGACACAGACACACATTTCATGTTGTTCCTTTTTTTTTGTACATCATTGTGTTTGAGTCTATTAAGCTTATGGGAATGTATTTTCAAATAATGAATAATGATCGAGATGTGCGAAAGAATTGTTCGACAACTGAGGAAAGATCTTACCAATGCATAACTATGATCAATGTAAATCAATCGTCTATCTAACTAGTCGCAAATCGAACTAAACTAAAGGTAGAATGCATGATCGAACCAGAGAACTATAATAATTAACTGTTAGGTATGTACGGTAACGGCAAGCACAGCATCTAATCTATCGACAAAAAGCAGCATTGTCAAAAAACCAAACAAAACGTAGAACTACAAATCGAGCGATTTTGGCTTTACTGTATAAAAAGAGAACAGCAAGAAGAAGGCTGGCAAATCAATCCGTACAGATCGAGTACCAGCAACGAGTATATCAAGTTTTTTTTTAAAGAGCACCTTGACGCACCCCATTATCTAATGGTCTAAGCTAGTCTAGTAGTTTAACTTTACGCCAAAGAGGTTAGGAATTGACTTTACCTTCTTCTTTGAGCCGTTCAGACAGTCTTTGTACATATCGGAACGAAGGAAGCGCGAGTAGGAGTCACTCTTCATCAGATAAAACACGTGATCGGCTGCAACGTCGAAACACCAGCGGCTCGGCTGCGCGGCCCCCTCCTTTACCACCTCCCGTGCCAGCTCTAGCGACTTCGAGTCAATATTGACCGGGCAGGCCGCGTCAGGTGCGAGATACTCGTTCCAGATCGCTTTCGCCGCATCCTTTATCTGGGACTGCGGTAAAGCCTTCATGTCCTGAATCGCTTCCCAGAACCTGTGAAGTAAAACAAAAACACACGCACACACCAACACACACATCGGTTAATCGGTGCTGAACCGGGTGCTGAAGACGGGTATTACTTTAAGTTTTCACCACTAAATTCTTTATCAAGAAACTTGGTAAACTGCTCGCGCCCGATCGGATCGTTCAGTAACTCTCGCAAGCTGAAGCCCCACCGTTTGACACGCTTCATTGGAATGTCCTTCCTGTTGATAGAGGGAAGAAACGTGAGTGGATCCTACTCACAATGATGGACAGGCATCTACGAACCCGAGTTTCTCCGCATCCCAAAATTCAGTATTATCCGTGTGCCATGGATTGGGATGATCCGGCGCTGATAGGAAATAGTCAAACTCGCTATACTGCTCATAGTACGAAATGTATCTGAAACGTTGCGGGTGGAAAGATGGTGAGTGATTCCTGGCGGTTCGCGAGCCATGACACTACTGTACTTACGATTCAGCCACCTTCGAGACTTTAATCGTGCGTCGATCGAGCTTTTGCTTGAGCAGTGAAATCGTTTTTGCCATCGTTTCCACCGGATTGCTGTGTGCGGCCGTTCCGGCCGAACCGGACCCCAGCGACGATGCCCCCTTTCGGTACGCTTTCTTAATGTCCATCTCGGTCGTGTTGACGCATCCCGGCATTGGACGGTGCACGTCCCAGAACGCTCGTTCCTGCGAGTCCAACACTTTGCGCTCGAGCTTGTCGCGCTTCTTATCGACCTTGCTTTGCGCTTCCGCCTGCATGAAGATAAACTCCCATTTGCGGGAGAACATTTTCTGCAGCTTGGCCAGATTTTCGGCCTCGTAGTCGGCCAGCTCCAGCCGCGTCTTGTTCTGCATCGTGCGCTTGCACAGATAGATGGCGTAGTCGGTGTTTTCCGGCTCCCAGAAGTTGGACGGCCAGAAGTAGGGCGTCTGGAAGCGATAGAACGTACCATCGTTCCGCACCGTGAGCTGGTGGTCATCGATCGGGAAGAGATAGCCGTGGGACGCCAGCAGATGCGCCAGATGAAGCGCCTCACTAATGTCGTCGACCGTAAGGTTGGTCATGATCCATTGAATGAGATCCGCCCCGGTAAACACCGACGGCACTTTGCTCATGAAGGCTTTGACCGTGCGGACCGACACGCCGGTACCCTCGGTTTGCATCCGTTCGACGATGGCTTCCATTTTCTTGTACACCAGAATGTTGGGCGCATCCTGACCGTGGGGCAGGATCTGCTGCACCATATGGCTGCTGTTGGCCATTGTGCTGGGGCTAAAGCTTACGACCGCGTTGCACGACCCACCGCTGGTTGCTCCTCCTCCTCCTCCTACACCCGCACTGGACGATTTTGTCGGAAGACCCGTGGCACCACTGTTGGAGCCGGAGTGCATGTTTTTGGCAAGTTTTTCCTTCTCTATGTCAACGCTTTTCTTCGTAACCATCCTCCTTGCTACGGCAGCAGACGAAATTGGTGCAGTATTCTGTCTGTTGTTGTTATCGGTTCACCACTTGGCGTTGATGGGGTTGTGCAAGATATTTTTGGACACCCTTTCCCTTTCTCAGTCACCTCACGCACCTGACGATCGATTGTATATGGCACCTGAGAAAATGGTAAAAAAGGCCCACCTGTATTAAGACGCAAATGAAAAACGAAGGATGGGCGAAATTCACTCACTTGAATGGCTCCCGACTCCACCCCCAATTTTTGCACCAAACAGCCTTGGTCCAGGATGGGCCTTGGTCCAGGGATCTTGCTGCTAGTTGTTGCACAGTTTTCTTGTTGGCGTTTTTCCTGCGTATTGCACCGCGGTTGACACAGTTAGCACTTTTGGTGGCACGCCTCCGTCTCAGCACAAACGAATATCGTGCGGGTCAGTTCCGCGCAAACGATGGCCTACGGAACGATACATCCTCCCCAGCATGGCCAGCCACTTTTCTATTCGGTCGTGGTGGTGCGAAACATTATTGCCAGCCAGAGGAAAACAACATCCAGCCTACTACGATGATCCGCTGAACTTACTTGTTGGAGTGCAAAAATGAAAATGGAAATTTTCACATCTCTCCTGGCACGGACGGCAATGGACAAGGGCATGGACTGTCGCTGTGTGCGTGTGTGTATACGTGAAAATAAATGGGATTTTTGCCTATATTTGAGCGAAGTTTTCCACCATCCGGGAGCGGGAAATTATTTTTGGTGAGATTCGAAGAGAGCGAGACACTGAGGGCGAGATTGTATCTGTGTACATTGGGTGACAATCGCCAAAGGATACAGAGCGAGAACACGTACCCGAATATCCTAGATTTGTAGGGCGAGCGAGCGAACCAACAGACAGCGTGCTCGTCGATGGCAAGCTGATTGCAACATGTTTCGATTTTGGCTCTCCGAACGGGGGCTACGGTTGAAATCGAGCAATTAAAGTTAAATAGCTAAGCTTAGTTGCTCAAAGGGCTGAAGCAAATTATTTGTAATTATCAATAACATTTGAATTTTGTAAACATTTTCTGACCGAAATGAGAAGCACAATTTTGTGAGCAACGTGTTATTTACTGTGCATCTCAACTGTGCATTGCCTGCCCGCAAGTGGTGCAATAAAATTAAATCTTTAATCTGCTGCAATTAACGCTATCGGCTCGGTTTCGCAATAAACTAACCTGTCCATTTTCAATCCGCGCTCTACGTGATGTGATACGTGCTTCTTTCGAATGCATTCACGAGATAACACACAACAAGCTTCCTTCACACACTGAAATGCGTTATTTCGCTGGCTTTTTGTTTTATTGTTTAGACCCTGCCCCTCTCCGCACCCATTATCAGTCCCCGAAATGCACGTCAGTTCAATTGCACAATTCCTTGAACCACTGCTTGCTCACCGAACACTTCTGATTAACGCATGCCGGGCAGCGGAGGAGAAACTTTGGCCCAACGGTCGAACCGTTTGATAAATGGTGCCGCACCACGTCCGTGAGCGCATCTATAAACAGCGGATGATCGTTCGGAGCGGCCGCACGGCCAATCTTTTCCGCTCCAACCTCGTGCGCCAACTCCTGGCAGTATTCAATGTCCAGCTCGTGTAGCGTTTCGATGTGCTCATTCACGAATGCAATCGGTACGAGGATAAAGTTTTTCTTGCCCTGCTTCACATAGCCCTTGATGGCATCCTCGGTGAATGGCTCGAGCCAGGGCAGTGGGCCAACCTTCGATTGCCACACCAGACAGTAGGGTTGCGCCCAGCCAAGCTCTTGCATCACGTTCTGTACGGTTGCACCTACTTCCGAAGGATACGCATCGCCCCGATTGACCGCCCGAAGTGGTAGCGAGTGGGCCGAGAAAAGTAGCACCACGTCCTTCCGCTTCTCGGCGGGGAACTTTTCCAACTCTTTGCGAATGTTGTCGGCAAACGTTTTGGCCAGTAGGGGATGGGTTCCCCACCGATCGATAACGCTCCAGCGCGCTTTCTCTAGTCCGCTCAGGGAGTTCTCCTTGAAGTGTGAGTAGATTGCATTAAAGCTGGATCCGGATGTTGCACAGCTGTACTGTGGATACTGCGAGAACAGTACCACCCGTTCGGGTTGGTCACGCTCCACTTCGCGGAACGTATCCTCCGTTAGCGGGTTTACGTATCGAAACGCCACATAATGCTTGTGCGGTGCTGTTTCCGGCGATAGTTTGTCCAGCTGCTTGCACATCAGATCACCCTGCAGATTGGTCCACTTCAGAATCGGCGAACCACCGCCAATTTCGGCATACTTTTTCTGTACCTCTGGTGTGCGACGTTTCGCTATCCAAGGGCCAAGTTTGCTGTAAAGGTGGCATACATTAAACAAACGTCCAATCGAGAACGTTCCTTTCACCCGTCCGCTGTGACAACGTTGTTGCAAAGGCACACGTGTCTTTTTACCTCTGCACTGGTAGCTGAATCATGTCGCGGTCGGTCATAATGCGGTGCAGATAATCATGTACCTGGTCCGTGTTCTCTGGTCCTCCCATGTTGAGCATAACTACAGCCGTGCGCGGTTTGGTGGCAATGTTGCGAAACTGGTGGAGGCCTGAAAATGAATTTATTGAAAAGAAAAAAGAAAAACAAACAGATGTGTAATAGTGTAATTCACCAATCGATTGATATTATTTGTTTCCAACTCACGTACCATGAACGGCCGTACCACAGGAGAAACATTTCTTCAACAACGAATGCATACCGTTAGCATTGACCACTTTCACTTAATAATTGTAGCGATACGGGTCAACGAGACGTAACTTTATCGTCTTCTGGCTGTGATGAGGAGAAGCAAAAAACATACACTCGAAATCGCATTCACCAACCACAGCCGGCTAAACAACGTGCTGCTCCATCGGTCACGCGCGATGACAGATTGTGTTTTTGTTTTTATTTGTTTACTTGCTCAACTCTGTGGGACTGCACCAGTAGAACTATATTCTGAACATTTGCTGCCTTTAGAATACTGATTTTAAGGAGTTTAGCCATTCCAACTGTCCCAAATGCAAATATTTACATGATACATTGTAAACTACAAGCTCTAAATGAAAAAAAAAAAACACTTTTCAGAGTATACCAAGAGAGAGAGAGAGAGAACGTTCTCAAAACAAATACAAAACCGCAAAGTATGTTTCACCGTGGACAGAATTTTAATTTATTAATTTTTACCAGAAACAGTAATATACATAATAATACGTTGCTCATTGTCATGTAGAAAGAATGTAAATGGTAGACTGGTTTCCATGCATCATACGATTGGCACTTATCGTGTTGTTGCTACGGGAACAACAGTGGACATAAAACGTCCCCGTTGGTGAACCGGCCACGCGAAGGTATGGCCGATTCGGAAAAGGGGTCGCGCACCTTCCTTCGGACGTTGAATCGACGGATGCAACGTACCTGGCACAGGTCAGACAAGTGGCTTCATTCCCGGATTACCGGGCGATCTTCCAAAAGTGGACCTGATGGGAGGGTCGGTCGCGATTCTTCCAATTCCTCCGACGGAGCACTAGGTACTACTAGAGCACCGGCCCGAATTCCGTAGGAAGGACGAGGTCGAATCTTCCGCTGACCAACGCCTGGACACTGGCTTCTCTCCTTGCTTTCGACGAATTGGTAGACACCGCTGAGGTGTCGGATCTGGTATTCGGAGGGGAGCAAGGGGAGATTTCCGGAGGGTTCTCACAATCACGATTCCTAGTAATTTCCGTCGGAGTGGTAGACACCGCTGAGGGGCGAACCCGTTCTCCGGAGGAAGGATGGTCGCAAACCACGCTTGGAGCGCAGGTATCGATGATCGCGCACCTCAGTTCAAACCCATGCTATAATGTTTGTTCATTGATCGGGGACACTTGCGTTTCACATAATGTAAACATTATTCGCGCTGGACGCGCTTGCCGTTTGTCACATGCTGTAATGTAAACGTTAATCGTGCTGAACACGTATGTTGAGGCGCGCATTGTTCTGCATCGTAAACATTGGTCGCGCGCTGTTTATGCCTTATCCGCGCTGATTTGCTGCCTAAGCTGAAAGCTTCTCGGTGCGTGGGAAATTCTATCGAAAGAATTGATTCTTTCATGCATGTTTAATCAAGATTTGGTTTGATTATGCTCAAGGTTACCTTCTTTTTTTCTAGCGTTGTCCCGTTCGCAACATATCGGATCTGTCGACGGACTTGGAGTTGACCAAAACTAAGTACAAGTGGCGACACCAGTTGCCTGTAATAGGCAGGCACCACTGGTATCAAATCTCCCCCGAATAGTGCTCGTCGCACGTCGACTAAGTAAAACAAGGTCTAGCGAAGGTGCAATGCCAATGCCAGATCATCGCGACGATTGTGTGTGTGTATGTCAAAGCTGTAAAATTGTTCCCTTATTTCTTTAAAAAAAAAGTAGATGGCGTTTGTGTCGTTGCTTAACTTATAGTAATGCAAGTGTTTGAATGGTTGCTCCACTATGCACCTCCGATCAGTGCAGAAAGAACACGCTTGTAGTCGCCGGACGTTTCGTCCTGTAAAGGGAAAGCAAATAATGAATTATGTTTCTCTTTCTGCTTGATGCAGCTGCTGATGTTGGCGTCACATGACGGTAAGTACCTTAACCATGCTGAGCAGCGTTTTGTTGTACATCTGCTCAAACTCGTCCTTGATGTTCTGTAGATCGATCTCCGCCCGGCTGATGATGATGCGGATCAGCGTTTTATCGTCCGTACCGATACCGTCCATAGCCAGGAACAGCTTTTTTGCAAAGAAGTGTGGCGCCATCTGGACACACTCCACGATCGCACTTAACGCTTCGTAGAAGTCACCGCTAATCTCCGCCTTCAGCGCCTGCTCGATCGTACGGCCGGTAAGCTTTTTGTACTCTTCGAACACTATTTCCAGCTGGGCAAAGGAGGCGTGGGCCAGAATCTTGTAAAACGTTGACTCGTCCGTGCCCCATTTGCCTTCGCCAGCATTATACAGACTTTTGGCCTGTTCCACGGCAAGCTCCGGGTTGCACATATCGTTCGACTCACGCGTTCCCGTAATGATAAGAGTTAGCAGACGCCGGAAGCTACCAGACGTTTCCGAGCAGACGTGTTCGGCCAGCGGTCGGTTGTACATTTCCTCATACGTGTGCGCGATCTGGTGCATCTGCTCGTTGTCTTGCGAGCACAGTATCTCGATCAGTGCCTTCTCGTCCGTGCCGATACCGTCCATCGCTTTGTACAGCTGTTTGCAGAGATAGTTCACCGGCGGCATCATGAGTCCAACGATGACGTCCTCAAACTTTCCACTCAACTCCGACTTCAGGTCTTTCAGTAGATCACGGCCCAGGTCACGCTGGAACGCTTCCGAAATGTACTGGCGTTGCTGGTTACTGCGCGAGCAGAGTATGTTGATGATCGCCTGCTCGTCAGTACCGAAGCCCTTCATCGCTTTGCGCAGTGCGGCCGCATCCTCGGATGGGTTAAAAACTTCCGCTGGAAACACGGTCGGTTTGGGCTGCAATCAGTGTACGATGGCATTAGAAGGAGGATGTCGAGAAAAATTACCACAAAAAATTGAAAATGCACTGAGCAGCACGGCAACAATTAACAGGTGTTTGTGACGATACTCTTGCCAAGCCAAGGTCAGGGCGTCATGGTCGAGCATGTTATTTCTGCTTCATTTGATTGGCCCTATCGCAACGCAACACCAAAATGATGCAATGGACAACGATGGGTAGACAATATCAATATTAACAATAGCACTCAGCCTGAACCAGTGCAGCATATCTGTAGGATTCGGATTTTCCATTTGTGTTAAAAATAGAATCACACTCACCACATAATACCACGACATTGCTCTGATAGCGAAAGAGATGTTACTACCGGTAGGAAACCAACGGGGGAATTTCACCAGTGCCAGGAACTACGGTGTGAATCACTCGGAAGCACTAACTGTTTTGCACGATCGACCACAGAAAGACACGTCAGATGATCACTTCTATCGCTTGCTTGCTTGCTGCCTAATGATACACCCGAATCACTCGAACGGCCGTAAATGAGAGCGACGCGCGATCACCAAGCAGCTACTGTCTGCAGAGTGTGAGAAATGATAGTTGTTCACGAACTGCTGGTAGGGCGTTATATTTGTTTTCACGGCATAGTTCAGTCAGCTTCTCCCAAAACCGGTCCCCTCATAAGCGAAAAGTGAGTGCCGTGAGTGAGCGAGTGAGTGAAACTTCGGCTTTTGTCAGTAGGGAGGGGTTTTTTCGCGGCGGCACTGTGCCAAATAGCCGATGCGAATGATTCTTATTCGTAATGGTGGGAAAAACTATGTATTTTTGTTTGATATAACTCGCACGAATGTTGCAATATATTTTGCTTTTAGCTAGTTTTATCATGTGAAAAATTCGTGCTTAAGATCGTAAACAAACTCGTTTCTTGGGTCAGCAGAGCCAGACAGCAATAATTCTATGGAATGGAAAATCTCATTAAAAGTACATTTGCCTTCGACAGAACTAATCTTCAGAGTGGTAGACAGCCCATACATTTGGTAATTGCTGTACACATCGTTTACGGCGAACCGTTGCTCAATCAATCCCACGGTAGTATCTAGTGAGATTTGTTGGGAGGAAACAGTGTCACAGTGATGTCTCACTACGGTCGACAAGTTATCGATTTTTACATTAATTGCTGCGTGTCTCCCACATCGAATCGATTGCACAACGGGGAGCGGCAAAGAGCCGGCTTCCTACTTATGTCGACCCGGTGGCGCCAAAGCCTGTCTCTGGTGGCACGAAGGGTAAAGAAACTCTAACCATACAGATAGCTGTAACCGCGCCCAAATAAGGGATTATATACATAGCTTCTTTGCAACCGTATAATTTATATGGTACACTAAAAGCTTCGACGTAGTTAATAACAGTTTTTGTTTGCGATAAGACGTGATTAATTGTTTTTATTGTTGAACAAGAGATTCGACACCGAAACACATACATACACGAAACCCGACCATATAAAGGCATGCTCTTTGCGTGAACTTCTAGAATAGATGTAATACGATTCGAAACGTTAGAAATCAATTTCGTCATGATGCAGTTGCAGCCGCCTCTTCAAGCGTTTCCGATCAAAGCGCAAAGGGCCCGTTTGTAGTCACCGGAAGTTTCACTCTGCGGAATAGAAAAGGGTTAAATTAACAAATGGATGTTTGGTAACTGGAACTGGCACCATGCGACTGTACTTACCCGTACGGCACTGACGAGCGTCTTGTTGTACATCTGCTCGAACTCGTCCTTGATGTTCTGCAGATCGATCTCCGATCGCGAGACGATAATACGAATCAGTGTCGCATCATCCGTGCCGACACCATCCATCGCCTTGTGCAACCGTTTGGCGAAGAAGTGCGGTGCCATCTGTACACACTCCACGATCGCGCTCAGTGCGTCGTAAAGTTCGCCGCTGAGTTCCGCCTTCAGCGCTTGCTCGATCGTACGTCCCGACAGACTTTTGTACTCTTCGAACACTATCTCCAGCTGATCGAAGGAGCCATGGGCAAGGATCTTGTAGAACACTTCCTCGTCCGTACCGAGCTTACCCTCACCGGCATCGTACAGTTGCTTCGCCTGCTCCACGGCAAGATCAGGATCGACCGTGCCTTGCGGATCGCGGGCGCCGACAATGATCATGGTCAGGAGTCGTCGGAAGCTGCCAGATGTTTCGCTGCACAAATGCTCGGCCAACGGACGGTCGTACATCTCCTCGTAGCAGTCGACGATCGCCTTTATTTGATCGTTCGTCTGCGGACAAATGATTTCGATCAACGCCTTTTCATTGGTGCCGATGCCGTCCATCGCTTTGTGCAGTTGCTTGCACAGGTAGGCTTCCGGGCGTAGCATAAGCCCCAGAATGACATCTTCAAACTTGCCACCCAGTTCCGACTTCAGATCGTCGATCAGATCCTGCCAAAGGGGAGAAAAAGGGTTATAAATAGAGATTCTGGTTCCCTGGTGCTGCCTGTTGTCAAGGCGGTTCTGCCACCACTTACTCTGCCCAACTCACGCTTGAACGCTTCCGCAATCTCCTGTCGCTGGGCATTGGACCGCGCACACAGGATGTCGATGATCGCCTGCTCGTCCGTGCCGAAACCTTTCATCGCTTTCCTTAGCGCATTTGCATCGGCAGATGCATCGAAATCTTCTGCCGGCACGACGGTGGGGTGGGGCTGTGAACGGTACGCAACATCCGTTTAAGAAAAATCACCTGCTCTGCTCTACCGTCGGCCTTGTTTGGTGATAATTTAGCAAACAAAGTTTTTACGCTGGTGCTCCCCTTACTTACCGTGTAATACCAAGACATGGCTGGGAGTATTGCTTTAGGAGAACAAACAAATAATTTGACACACTGTTAGGTACTGCTGAGCGGTACACGACGCTGCAACGACGCGCGATGAGAAAGAATCCAGCACAAACCAGAAGAAAAGGCACAACCGGTGTTTTTGCCGGAATGGAAAGCGAAAGACGCTGGAAACAGCGTTAATAAAAATAAATGAATGCATGCACATCCACGACGCAATACATGGCTGTGCGTGACAGAAATGTAAAATAGCGGAACGCTGAGGGCAAGAGCGAGATGGAACACGTTTACGTTTTTCGGACGCGTCGTATGATGTTGTGTAGTGTGTGGTGTGGTATGCGTGTTACAGCGCAGTGAACACGTGCGATGAATTCTGTTGACAAATACAAACACAAGCAAAAGCTTTTTTCTACTTTTTGTGGTGGGCTTTTTTTGGAACTGGTTTCTCAAATTCATGTTTTCTAAACAAGGAAAAGTGGAAGCTGAAATAATGATCGTTGGTGTTTATGATAAACGAAAACATAATACGTGTTTACATTCCAACTCGAACTTCGAAACTGCACCTTGGGTGTAAATGATCGCAAAATACCACACCCTCTCGCCAACATGTCGCAAGCAAAGATAAGCAGAGAAAAGGGACGTATCCGAGTAAGCATGTTATCAGTCGAACATGATTTGCTGTCCATGCTGCGAATCAATTGCTTCCGATAAGCAAACACATTCACAGCAATTCATCGTTAGCGGTGTACCTGCTACGTTTAAACATACCTTAAGCCATCATTCGATGAACTCCGACAGCGGAGAAAAGCTCAGAAATGAGAAGAAATACGCAATAGTGGTGGTGACAGGACGCCGCTTACTGCGATCTCGCGAACACCGCGCCGTTATGATTTCTCATTCATCCGCATTCATTCGACGGTGCTGCAAGGTGTCGGCTGTATAGCTATTTTTGCGCCCAAAGTCTTCTCATTCCTGTCTCCTGGTTTTGGATTCTTTCTGTGTAGAGCTATCACCAGTAGAACATTCAAAGCATCAACAAAATGTCCTGGTACTATACGGTAAGTGCAAATAACTGTACAAAATCAGTGCTGGAATGTTGTGGCGAAGGTGTGGTGTGTCGTGTTTCCGCTTTCGTTCGGTATCATCGATCGATGTGTGTTTCCTTCCTGCACACACATTCCAACCAGCACTTTTTTTAAGTTGCTTGTGCTCATTACAACTGTGTTGTTCTATGCAGCCTGTCCCTACGGTGGTTCCGGTGGAAGGGTTTGACGCTTCCGCGGATGCCAATGCACTGCGCGGTGCGATGAAGGGCTTTGGAACGGACGAGCAGGCCATCATCGACGTTCTGTGCACCCGAAGCAACGCCCAGCGGCAGCAGATCAACGAGCAGTACAGCAGTGAGCTGGGACGGGTGAGTAAGAGACGACGGGCGAGCGTGTTTTCGTGCGTATTGCGATGACTCATGCATTTTGGCATTAGCGCACAAACAATTCCTTTGAATGATCAGGTGTGGCATAGTTTGCGTTCAGTAAAATGTGGAGTGAACGCGTGCAGCAGTAACTCTATATGTTGCGGACTCCAGCACGCCTGTGTGTGGTGCGTCGTCAAATCTTTGTTCCGATCATCCTAAATGCTGATTATCGATGTAAAGAAAAGGGATGAGGATGTAAGGATGTGCCTTTATGCCTTAGAGTGGCTTTTATATAGCTATTATATTCGTATTATGAATTTTATCCCGTGAGAGAAATTTCAAAGTAATAGAAAAACTCATCCCAACGATCGATTATTATCCGCTTCGAATTTTATAACTTCTTCTCACATCTTAATTCCGGCCTCCCAAATGCGAGAGTTTAACACTTCAAATGCACCCATCATAGGTGAAAAGTCTGGCTAACGGATTTTATCGTTCGTTGGTTTTATTGCTTTCCAAACGCTGAGGAATGTCCGCATTTGGGCGCGCTTTCCATCGAAAAGACTCGCAATTGATTTCAGCAACGATCATTAGAACTATTGGTCAATCCAATAGTCTAAGTCAAACTATAGGAGTACCTTATCCAATCTTTCCAAAGCCAACCAACCCGTCAAAAAACCATTGTATCCCATCAAGACATTGGAATGTCACGGTCTCGTCCCATTCTTTTTAATTTAAACCCCAATTTTAGTGTAGATATATATATTGAATCGCGATACATATCGATAATCAGCACACAGGGTCATCGGTACAATGATCGTTCGCTGTACCAGGGGCCGTACCTATCTGATAAATCGCGTGCATGTCTAGCACATGGGTGATTAAATTGCTAATCGATTACGTCTACTATTGGTAGGATTTAATTGAGGACCTGAAATCCGAGCTGGGCGGCAAGTTCGAAGACGTCATCGTCGGGCTAATGATGCCACCGGAAAAGTATCTGTGCAAGCAGCTGCACAAAGCAATGGACGGTTTGGGGACGGATGAGGATACGCTCATCGAGATTCTTGCACCGCAAACGAACGAGGAGGTGAAAAAAATCGTCGACAGCTACGAGGAGATGTACAGCCGCCCTCTGGCGGAGCATTTGTGCAGCGAAACTGATGGTAGCTTCCGGCGATTGCTTACGATGATCATTGTCGGTGCCCGCGATCCGCAGGGCACGGTCGATGCTGATCTTGCCGTGGAGCAGGCGAAGCAACTGTACGATGCCGGTGAGGGTAAGCTCGGTACGGACGAGGAAGTGTTCTACAAGATCCTTGCCCATGGCTCCTTCGATCAGCTGGAGATTGTGTTCGAAGAGTACAAAAGTCTGTCGGGACGTACGATCGAGCAAGCGCTGAAGGCGGAATTGAGCGGCGAACTTTACGACGCACTGAGCGCGATCGTGGAGTGTGTCCAGATGGCACCGCACTTCTTTGCCAAACGGCTGCACAAGGCGATGGATGGTGCTGGTACGGATGATGCGAAGTTGATCCGTATCATTGTGTCCCGGTCGGAGATCGATCTGCAGAACATCAAGGATGAGTTCGAGCAGATGTACAACAAGACGCTGCTGAGTGCTGTGCGGGTAAGTTGGCCATCACAGGTGCATTGAACCTGTGTTCCCGTAGTATGTAACGCAGTCCTGTACGAACCCTGAATGCAGTATCCTAGCTTCTAGCATTATTACCATATTGACATTGTGCGTATGTTTTGCTCTTTTCATAATGTTTACCTCTGACAATGGGGTCCGGCCTTTTTTGGATACGGTTAAACCCCCAAATGATGATGCATCAATTAGGAGGTAATCATAACATGCTCTAGTGCTCGTTTCCTAAAAACTCGTGTCCGTGTCACTAATGGTTGCTAACGGTTAGAATGTGCTATTGCTTATTTACCAAATTTTGATACGCCTTAGTGACGCGGGCACGTCTGAGGGGTGCTATTGGTACTATCCTTCCCTATATCTATTACACTATCATCTTCTCCAAAAGGCATGAATGCCAAAGATCAAAATCAGTTAGTTTTATGGATTTCCATTTATCTATTTCAGAACGAGTGCTCTGGAGACTACAAGCGTGCTCTCTGCGCCCTCATCGGCGGTGCCTAAGACAACGGAAGTTGGAGGACAACTAAGTTTATTGAAAAAGAAAGATATTTCCCATACACAGCATACCTACAACAAAAGAAAACCAACGATATTTATGCACTTTAAAGTTAACGTTTGCAAGCCAACATGTGAGCAACGCGGGCGCTTTCGTCGCTGATGATTTTAGTAAAAGTTCCTGAAACTTTGGTAGACGTGGCCTTTTTCGTAGCGATGTGTGTGCCTGGCGCTTAATCAATGTTGTGTAACCTATTGTTCGGTTTGCCTTATGCAGCGTTACGCTAGATTTAAAACAGTATTTTAATGCACAACGATTGGAAATAAAGCATTTAATGTGACGGTGAAGCAATAAGAAAGAGCGTCCATTTTCCTTCTTTTGTAATCGATTAAAGCCAGATCATCAGGGTGTGAGGTGTGTGTATGTATTGTATTATAAGGAATGCACAATTTCGCGCCGATCGCTGTTTAGTTGCTATAAATCCAATTGCCCCGGCTTCCGACGCTACCGGAACGCTTCTTGTTTCGCTCGTGCGCTGCATCTCGTCGCCCAAGCACCGGACTCCCGCCAGAACCAATGTTTCGGATCAAAGATTTCAAGCCTCTGGCTTGGCTTTCGGCCGCCCCACCGATGCTGTTCGATTCCTGCGCAATTATGTAGAAATCATCCACGATGTGCGTCGGCGGCGGAATACCGAACGGTTGCAGATCGTTCAGCGAAAGCATACTGGACGAGGGTCGCGTTGAGTATTTGATTCTACCGTCCGTCGTAAGCCGCTGATCTCCTCCTGCCCCGGAGGACAGTGCTCCACTCAAACGGGAATGGTGACCGCCAGTACTGGCTGACTGTAGATGCTGTTGTTGTTGCTGTTGCTGGATGGAGGCCAGCTTGCTGCGCAACAGCCCATTCTCTTCCTGTAGCTTTTTTATGAGACAACCCTCGGATTCGGCCTTCGCAATAATGGGCTGCGGCATGCACTGGTAGATGGTCGACAGGAAGTTGTGCAGCGATATTAGCAGCGTATCCTGCCACTGCTTGGTGAAGCATACGGCAAACGCGGCATGGTCCTCGGGGTTTTTGCAGAACGGGAAAACTTAGAAGCAGAAGAAAAGTTAAAAGTTATAATGCTGAAGGAAGTTCCCTCATTTTGTTGGTGACTCTGCTTCTACTTACAGAACCATTCCTTCCATTCGCTCTGGCTGACAAGCTCGGGCGAAAGTTTGGTGAAAAATTCCGTTATTTTATCCGTCTTGCTGGAGGTGTAAGCGACAATGAGGTAGAATTTCAGCACCGATTGTTCCAGCTTATTTACAGCTATAAAGATATTATGCTTTAGTCTTGTGGTACAATTATGGAAGTGGAGCATGGAGGTGCCACCGTTACGACACAGCAAACGCACCCACCTAACGGTGATTTACCGCTACACTTACCGGTGGCGAAATGGTGCTCCAAATTACGAAACAAATGATTATTTAAATGGGCCCATAGTTCACGCAACCCTCCCAAATCGTGATTGTGTATCAGCAGCAGTATCTGTTCTATCACTTTATCCACACGAAAGCTTTTGTCCTTGTCGCCTTTCAGCTCGTTGTCAAACACTTTAAGGGTGTTGGAAAAGCCTCGAAATAGTATGTATTCACGGATTAGCCCGTCGATGTACTGGATGTGAGCCATTGTTGCCTGTTTTTACTTCTATTCGTGGACAATTAAACGCTTTCGTACACCAAGTACTGGTACACCGTCAATGATTGTTGTTTGTTGATGTTGATTACGGCCGAGGTGTGTAGATGGGCTTTTCGAGGAAGATGTACGACTGACAGCAAAATGACAGCCAACATTTGCACTATGGGCGAAGACTGCAAGCCTACAATGTTTGTTTTCTATTTAAAAATGTTTCCCCATGAGTTGGTGGCATGCAATTGTATTTTATATACATTTTACAAAAACTTACAGCTTTTTCATACAGTTTATCTTCCATTTCTACATTTATTTATGTGTCGTCTATTATCGGACAGCTGATTGTCAACGCGATGCGCAGTGCACAGCCTGTCAGAATAATGTGTTGCTGTCAATTGTTTTCCTCCTAATCAAAACACCCGATGGTGTGAATTACAACTCCGTGAACAAATTTGCGTTTTTCTACAACAATGTCGACGACCCGTGTAAAAACGAGAGAAACCAAGACGGGAGAAATCATTGCGTACAGTGACACCGCCATACGAAACAATGCATCTGCAGTGGAGTATTGTCGAACTTCCATGGCCGCATTGTCCGGTAGCACCGCAGGTATGGCAAAACGGAACCGAACGGTACGAACGCGCACTAATGACCTTCTTTTCTTACCCATCGCAGGTGTTTTGGGACTAACCGGTATTCTTGGATTTCTCTTCTACGTACTTGCGGTCCTATCCCTTTGGCAGATGCTACTACTGAAGTCGGGCTCCAATTGGCAAAAGTATTTCATCAGCCGGAAAAGCCTTCTCACCCATGGGTTTCTGAGCGGTCTGTGCACCTACGTACTGTTCTGGACGTTCCTGTACGGTATGGTGCACGTGTACTGAGGCGAGGATGCAAAAGTGTGCAATGTTTCACGACGGGTTGTGGGGGAAAGGAACCTAAAACTAGGATAATACTATGGTAAATAATTTTTCCCAAATACACATACCATCTTCTACCACGCGTAAAGTGTTTGCATTAGGTACGAGGGGAAAGAATTGGCTCACCTGTGTTTGCACAACGGCTTAGCGCATCATTCATGAAGGGGAAGCGCATCAGCAAAGCGAGCTCGTACCGCAGTGACGACGGTCAGGTGCATATTTGTTAAATGTGGTTTACTCGGGAGAAAGAGAAAAAACCGGAGCAACCGGGCATCGAATCCCATCCAGATCGTCCCCTCACACAAAGGATTGACGACTGTCCAGCTGGTGGTTTAATCTAGTCATAGAAGCTAGAAATTGTAGAGCTAGATCTTCTGAGTCCATAGCTTCAAACGTAGAAGTACAATTTAACACTTCCCATGAGCTTCGCGAACGCGTCGCAAGTGGCACGTCCAAACTAATCCAGCAACTCGGTAGGATTCAAAACTGGGAGGCTACAGTTTGTCGTGTATGAAATCCAGTTATTTGTTAGTAATTCCGAATCCTGGGTTGAGTGAACAACGTAACCAAAATCCGAACGAAAACGTTAAAAATCCGCTCTCACACAACTTCGATGGTTCGAGGCGTCTTCGCCGGAAGCTTTCGCGCTGTGCTCTCGACCATGGACGTGTCCAGGTATCACCTAATGACCACCTAAAATATGGCTTATTTAGGGTGGTTGCAGGTGGAGTGAGTGACCGTCTCGTCGCCCAAAGTTCCGTCTCGATAACTCGATCTCAAATAGGGGGGCCCTCTTTTGTCTATCAGGATTGCCTAAAAAGATTTTATGGATAGCTTCGTTTGGTGCCAATCTCATGACATGACAAGCCTACCGGCAAGTCTACTGCGCTGTACAATATAAAAAGCATTGTTTAGCTCTTAGAGCTCCTCCATTGTCCTTCCACCACACGTACGGGACAAAAATCCTTCAAAAAAAATCCTTCAAAGAAAACAAAGTAATCCTGTTTTTTAACGAAAATTTATCATTAGTAAAAAAGAACTACCATTTAAAGGAACTTAAATTGTAATTTAAATTTTACTTAAAACAATAGTTCTTGACATTGCGTCCAATCGGGAACGGCCGTTCGATCAGTACAATTGGAAACGTAAACGGAATTGAATTGAACAACATGCTCAGTACGGGTTCAAATCGCACCTCGACCTCGTTTGGATTGAGCAACAAACAAGAAATTGCTTTTTTTATCATAACGTCATAATTAATTCTTCTCCATAGACAAGACTAAAACCAAATAACATAAAATTCCCATCCTTTTTGTCGCGGCCCAGACGCACGACCATATCAAATGACAGTGATTTGAATCAAATTAACTTATCATGCTCATCATCAGCCCTGCCGAACGCGGTCCATCATCTCGGCGGAGTATATTATTTACATTTCCCATCCCAGTGGGAGATGTGCGAGCAGAAGACGCATCTACCACACCTATCAATTTACCAAACCACACCAGTTCCATAGACAATCTGGTGACTTCATCTAGTTTCGCTACATAGGAAGTACCATGCGAGAGTTCGCCGAGCTGAGCGACAACGAGCTAATCGCCATTATTATACCTTCTTAGCAGCACGTGCATGCGTGCGAGATTCGGACGCAACCAGTCTGAAGTCGAATTGCCACGTGGTGCCAACGGAGGCAACTCATCCTATAACAGCCCACTGCAGGTACATTACATCAAATCATGTGAAACAGTAGCACAATAAAAGCGTGCTCCCATTTTCCGATCGCAGAAAGAGTTTTCTATCTTGTCCTTGTATCGCTCATCTCACCACCCTATGTCCCCTAGGTTGTCCCTTTGTAGAATTGCCCATACCGTCATCGTTTCGTTTCGTTTGATTGATTAAATCACTTTTCATCACCCTCTTGAGTGGTTACCACGGTAACGGCACCCAACTCCCGACGAGGAAACCACAAACCTCCGATCCCGCGTTGTTTCGACTGACCGGAACAATATGTTCGGGTGGATTAGCAGACACCGCCGGTAATTATACGCTCCGTGCGCACTGAGTAAACAAATGATTAAGCGGAAATGAATCAAGGAAACACAAATCAGCTAGCCGCAGCAAAGGGGTGGATGTTGTGGTTAAAGGAGAAGGAGAAGGGATGAAGGAACACACTACTTCCGGTTGGTGAGTGTGTGAAAAGTGGGCGTTTTGCGTAACAGTAGGCTGTAGATGGCTAGGAATATGCAAGCGTTTTGTTTCCAAAGTAAGAAGAAATTATTTAAATAAAGCATTTCCTGCAACGGCTCATTTTAAATCCTTTCTTCACTATTTATTATAACTGTCGAAATAAATCCTTAAAATGTAGAGCGACCCCAGTTCTCCTTAGTGTCCAATAAAACGTTAAAGTATCGATTACCGTGATACGCTCGGGACGGTCCCCACAGTAACAGGAGGCTCTGGGCGAAATGAAAATAAAGCAACTGACTGCTTCAAAACCGTTCCGGTGGAACAATGGACAAGTGACAACAGCAGTTGAAATAATAAGTCAAACGTTGTTTTACCGCCATGCGCGCACTTTAAAAGTATCGATATCAGTTTGTTTAACTCCGTCGGCCAGCAGTCGACCTTACGGCGATCACACGGCGATCGACGGTTTCCCTTTTTCCGATCGTTTTAGCAATAGCGGAGTCCTGAACTTCTTCCTGGTGCTCTCGGTTGATTGAACGGCGTAGGGAGCAGGTTAGAATTTCAGGTTTCGAGAGCGGAAATGTTATTATTGAGTGAAACAATATTTTATTAAATGAAACACAAGAACCTCGAAAAGCATGCGGGATTGGGGGAGCGCATAGACGAGAAATGGAACCTTTTCCGGCGATGTCATTGGTTCGGATGTTTGTACGTGCGTATGATTAATAATTTATTGAAGTAGATGCAGAAATCTGATTAAAATCATATGCATTTTGTAGTAATTTTACTTTACTTTCATTTGGGTGGAGGATATTTGACTCGGTGCATGATTCTTTTAACTAAGAAGTATGCTAGAAGACAACCCCGTTTCTTCTACGACGGCTTTTTTATTCGGTCCTGGACTACAAGTTGGAGCCCTTTAGACCAAGAGTTCTCTGGGTAGGGATCTTAGACAGAAGGAGTTCTCTTAGACTGGGAAGGCCTTTGGAAGATAAGACACACGGGAAGATAACACCCGTTAGATGAAAAAGGCCCTTCGGATTATCATTTTGTTATATGCCATGAAACTGATAACTTTAGGATCTCAGATTTTTTATCATCAATGTTAGAAAACAAAAGCAACAAGATAGAGAACGCAGTACTAAACGGATTTAGGAGTTATGGGTCAAAAAAGCTAGGGGAATTTAAGTAGCAAAGAAAATGAAAGGCAACATGATTCCACAATTCGACCTGTTTGCTACATTAAAAATCAAATCAAAAAATTACAAATATCCAAAATACAAGCGCCATGTCTGTTTAGATAGTCCCCTGAATTTTCCATCTAAATGAGCTTAAAGACAGTTGTCTTCCGCTAGAATTTAAAATGGTTCCCCTCATCTTAAGGACACGTCTGTTAACTGCAATTAAAACTGTTCGGATATGCTAGCCCTCCACACCGCACCAAACAGAACCGAAACGAAACAGGAACCATGTTGCTGTCGCCGTTTGAATCATGTGAACGGTTTTAGGGCTTCAACAATCGATATTACCGGCACTATACCCGGTTCCGGTCAAATTTTACCTGATTCATTCATACTGGTACACCGGTCGTCGAAGATTGAAAGTATAGGCAATCGGGACAGTACAGGAAACCGGAACCTTCAGACGACTTTTTGGATGATCTGTGCTAGGGTGCTATTTCTCGAACAAGACATCCGTGAGCTTAAGATCCGTGGTTACTTGGATAGTTTAGTAGCATGGCAACCATTACGATGCGCTGTCGCTTCTATTGTACTGGTACCGCAGGATGTGTAACTTCATCCATTCTACCAAATGAACTTCACAGAAATATCTATTTGATCTTTTGTTTGTGGTACTATTTTTGAAAAAAAGTTTTGGAAAACACTTTAGCGGTTATTTAAGAGAAATTTTATTATTCCCAAAACGAAGTGCCGGACGAATGCCTGGACCGGCAGCGCAATGCATTACAGTCAAATAGAACGAAAACTGCCGGTCGCCGCGCAGTATCGACACGGAAAAAGCATTCACATCACAACTCTGCGTAACACGTTACTGGCAGTCGTTGGCGTTTGCTGGTTTGCTTTGTGGGGCTTCATTTCATTTCAATTTACACCACCACCACGCCCTGCTTCACCGAAAACCACCCATCGCTTGAGCTTAACGAAAAGGGAAGAAAAAAACTGCATCATCACATTCATTCCATTCTTCGGGAAAACCATGAGCAAAGGCAAGCAATGCGAAAAATGGGAAAGAAACAGTAAAACACACAACAATGGCGTCTATGATGCGCGATCACTGGTAGGACGGGCGCGAAGTGGTAAATAAGTGGGGTGAGTGCGTGTTATCCATTACTTTGGGCCGATCGAAGGAGGATCAGAGGAGTAGTGGGAAGCACGGAAAACGAATATAATCACTTTCTTCATCTTTGTCGCGTTTTTCTCACACGCCATTTTGTTTTGGGGGAGAGGGTGGGCGCATAAACGAAAAAAGCTGTATTTTTAGATACTTTATGGTAATATTCATATTGGGTTATGAATATCTCTATGAATGTATGAATATAATCTATGAAAAAAACAATTTTATTTCCAACTTCAAAAACCATTATTTCAGTTCGAGGCAGTTTTGAGTGGCAATGGAATGGAGGTTCTCGAAATTATTCAAAAACCGTTGCCGATCATTTATTTTTGCGCGTCAAGATAGCTGTGTGTAAGGGGAAGCCCTCGCACAGTACGATATCTCCTCGAACCTAAAGGACTCATTTCGATCATTTGAACGATCACATTTTTGATCGGCACAGACTTGCTCGTCTTCGTGTCTTTAGTCGCCAATGTGTTCTAGATCCAACCTAACGATGGACCTTTACACTGCCGAATTCGTGAGCTTCCCTGAGACCACCACTATTTCCGTTGACGTCTTTTTGGTTAAAAGACTCTTGACCTAACTTACGTGCTTGTAGAGCAAGTGATACAAAGATATATTATTCTTACGGAGAAATATTTTTACTGCTAAATTATTTACACATTCAATTGCTACGATCCAATTAATCTCTTGCTCTCGTACATATTTCAGCTTCTCTAACCCTCCATAAGTTGTTGACCCTGAACAAAAAGCGAGACGGACGAAAAAATTGACCAAACGACACCCGTTCACCAAAAGTATGACCCTTTATAGCCTGGCAAAGTGGATCCGAAAATCGATCGAGTTTTATTAGCAAATTAGAACACACTTCAATGCTTACAGCAGGCTGTGACGAGTGTCTGGATCATCCTCTTAACCGCTTCAGAATGGACCCTTTTTTACTCTCCCCTTCGAACAGTCGATCGATCGCAAAATTCATCAATGAATTTGTTAGCCTGTGGGTGTGTGTGTGAGGATTTCGCTTACTACGATCACCACCCTTCTTTCTTGTGCGTTCAACTTCATCACAGCCTACTTGATCTGCGTATGGTAAAGCGACCATCCACATTTCTCAATTTGGGAAGGTTGACGACGGGTAGCGGCAGGGAACGAGACGATACATTTTGACGTGCTAGACCACCCAGTCGGGTGCGAAACAGAAGGAAGCGTCCACCTCAACTGTGACCGACTGGCTATCACGGTACGAGCGGCATATACTCACCGCTCATTTCCCAGATCCCGCTTCGGCGCTGTGCACGATGACGAAATAGAACGATCTCCCGACCTCGTCTGCTTAACCCCTTTTTCCGTCCCATCCGGGTGGTTAATCCCGGATCGAGGGACAGATTTTCTCTCGCGTCTCGTCTTACACAATAGCAGCACACCCGAGAGCGACCTGCTGGAAAAAGGGTGCGCGGATCGCGGGCGTTCCTCTCATTCCAGTTCTCGTGACGCTCGATTGAACATCAACGTTTTACGGTGATCCTCCCGTGCGTCTGGCGGAACCAGGACGCGAAGAAATGGAAGGACTGCAGCAAGGTGTACGAGAAGAACGGGACTGTTCGGTCGTTTAGGAACTTCAGCTCATCTGTCCCAGGAACAACCTGACGTCCAAGAAAAGCATCCGTGTTCTTCCGTATGTCAGCAGGATCGTGACGAGCTGCAAGTATCTTGTTTCGGTCGGGAATACGGGGGCGCGCACTGGCTGCCATTCGATACTGACTGGCCAACGTAGTAACGTAACGGGACAGCGCCAAGGATGAGGCTTGGATCATATGCTTTGAACAGGGTGGGGACCAAAGTAGCATCAGCAGTTTAATCGCTCATCTACTAGGAAGCTATTTTAGGTAAGGTAGATAACTAAACGACACTTGTACTTGTCCTGTAGTAAACATCATATTACGATTGTAAGATAAGCGCCAACATTCACCTGGTTGTTTGACAAGCTCGTCATGCAAGAGATTACTTCATCAGTCCTTTAGCTTATCGACGAGAAGATCCAGAGGATTATAAGATGCTCCAAGCCGTTCCAACACCATAGAAACACAAGAAAAAAAAGGATAAAGGTGTAACTGATAGCTTTCATTTCCATTTCGAAATGATATCTGACATACCCGTGTCGCTGGTAGCATTGGATCACATTCTACAAATCAATCCACAGCTACGTTTCGGTCACCGGGATGTCACAGGAAGTGTTCCTGTTACAATGTACCAAGTGCTTCCTGCGGATGCAACTCGGCCGATGTCTGCTGCACTTTCGGATGATTCGACCTGTCAAACTTTAAAAACCTCTGTCTGAACCGGACAGAAAAACTTTTTTTTGTTCAAAGAAAACGGAAGAAAAGGACGCAAGTAAGGTATCAAATTAGCGATGATCGTTGGGTCATCGGGTAGAGGAGCGCAAATGACTGGCAGGGAGGGTACCGAGAGGTGAGCTATCGATCTTTGGACGGCAGCAGTGTGTCGTACGAAGCAAGGGAGAAGGTTTTAATAAATAATTTCTGAACACAAAAAAATATGGAAAGTAAAGAGAAGGTGATGAAAATGTAGCGTACAGTAAAGTGCGAAAAAAGAATGTAAAATCAAGTAGAATGTAAAATATTTTATTCAAACTGCCAATTCAAATCCGAATATCCGAAAGTGTTGGACTACTTGGATCATATGCTGCTAAAAACGATGATCGATTCTCAATTAGTGCTAAAAACCGCATTTGCATACCTTTAGGCGCAATCGATGCAAGACCAAACTGTACTTAGTGTACTGTTTTATAATGTCTGTTTATTTTGGTGTTGCAACTCCGCAAGACCCTTCAACTGGCGTTTTTCTTGGGCTAGCGTTCTGTCAATTCATCAGCGATTTAAGGTTGTTTATATTGCAAAAAAGGTGTGTTTATACTGAGGTAACCGGAAAGTCAATTCTTGCTATATGAGAACGGCTCTGAGAGACCCAGTCGTGGATTGTAATCACACTTATTAAAGCAATACTTCCGAAGTTTTCGTTGTCTTTGGAAAACGTGCCTTAAGTTACTACTACATCAACCCACAATGCTAAGTGTTGGACTGCTCGGATTGAAAAAGGCTTAAAAGGATGTTTGATTAGTACTTAAATCTAAAATTGCATACATTAAGGGGCATTCGATGCAAAATAATCACAAAACATTGATAACTTTGATCAATAAAAAATACAAAACATGCTTAACAATGGTATCCTTCCAATCCACATCCGCCACTCCTTTTTTGTTATTCGTTGTGTTGTCTTTGTCTTAAGTGTTAAGTTTTTTTTTGTTGTAGTGCCACGGGTGATCCGCTGACGAAGCAACAGCATCCGGGGTCAAAGACGTCACTGTCGTAAGAAGAGAGGCAGAATTTTTCTGTAACAGTGTCCTTCATCTCTGTCTAGCCTTGATGGAGCGAGTGCGGCCTTGCTGGCGTTGGGTTCGGAGGTGGTCGGCGGGTTCAACCTCGTAATTAGCAGAGACCCTGCTGTTACGGGATGGAACTCGCCGATAGCTTCTGAATTCGGTGCTGGCTTGATCGAGCTCGGGCTATCACTGCTGGGCAGATTGAGGTCCACTGTTCACAGGCAAATGTTTGTGCTGTCACAATTGTTGTTTTCCTTCTGTTTTGTTTCAGTCCAGATCCGTTACACGGAAGGATGGAGTCCCGTGTGTACACATCTCAACCACCAACACACTCTACACAGCAATAGACCCGGACCAACAATAGAACTGGACAAACTCACCACAACCTCCACACATCTACAACCGAGCACGCCCGGGATAAGGCGAAATATCAGGGAGGAAATGCCTTGGTAAATTTTTGTGTCATTGAATTTTGTACTTCGTCAGCACATGCGGTACTGACCATACGGCGTCAAGCCGTCATAATCGAAAATAAATAAATAAATAAAATAATGCTTAACAATGGCACGCTCTGCAACGAAAGAAAATTAAATTTAATTTAAAACGAAAATGCAAGAGCTAAACATAAAATGTAACACCTACTGTAGTTTGAGAGGCAAGCTGTGAAGGTTGAAATTAATTTAAGCAAAAAACAAGAAAAACGGCCACTTCGAAAGACCGTGCAAACTCTAACTCCCACCGCCACCGGACGATCCAAGCCCCCATCTACCAACGTTTGCATATCGTGTAACACGGCTCGCAGGCACACACAAACACACCTTCTTGTGTTGGTTTATGCTCGGTGCATCCATGGTACGACGGGGCCGGTTGTCGTTGTCCCCGTTGCTTGGTGGAATTAAAATGGAGGTGACGTTGTGCGTGCTGTTGTTGTTGCGCTCCTCTACAATTTGTCGTCACATGTTATGCTGAGGGGTACACACTGCAGTGTGCAAAGAGTGTCTGTCCATGGTTCGTTCGTTGGTTGGCTGGCCAGCCGCGGCTGTCTATCGGATGGAAGGGATCACGCGCTGTTTCCTTCCTTGTTTTGCGTTCGGTTCCGTTTTGTTTCGTCATCGTGGAACGAAGAAAAGAAAAGGGAACACGAATTGAAAATGTTCGGCCGGCCCCGGCCTAGCCAGTCAACCAACCGATCGATGTTGCGGTGTGGCTTCCAGGAGAGCGTAGGCAGGGGTGCACCGGAGGGCCAATGTGTGCCGTCCGGTTTGTAAGGGATAGTTTTCGGAAAGTTTTCCAACAGCTCATCGTACGAAACTCATCCTTCAGTCCTTACCATACCGTCCTTCCGAGAGTATCGACGTCGTCGTCGTCGTTGCCGTCGTCGTTTAGGCGTTTCGAGTTTGATCGTGTTTTTTTTACATCACGCAATTCCCTCTGAGGAATCCTTTCACCTTCAAGTGCTCCTCCGACATCACGCTAGCATACAACAAATTAAAGTTACCGGGTACTAGTGTCTAGCGATCGTGTCCCGGTGTCGTGCTGTGTCAGCTTGAATCTCGCTGCAAAAATAAGTTGGCACAACAAAATTCGGCCAAGTTGTTAATAATGTTCAAGGGCAAACCGGTGGCCGGAATAAGAGGATTTCCCCACCACAACCTCTGACGCCATGCCCATGATCCAAATGCACAACGCTCAAAACGGCACGCAGGAATGTTCGATCCGTTCGATTACCGACAGCAAACGGCAGCATAGGGAAGTGCATGTGCAAGTGCAATCGGTGCAAGCAGGAAGTGTTCCTCGGCGCTCGCAGATCGCAGACCCTCTGTTGTGCAGGATGCAATTGCCCACTGACGACCGGTTGATGCGAGTGAAAGTGTGTGAATTATGATACTTATTGTTTGGTTGACTTCCGACGACGTACGGTTTGCGGTGGTATTTCCCCAGGATTAAGTTGAATTCCCGCACGATGATTTAGTCCACTGTGTGCTGTTAAGGGTAGATTGTGAGCTGTGTACCGATCTTAGTGTGTTGTTTCTTGGTGGGTTTTATCACTTTTAATCATTTGTGTTGCGGTAGCACAAGGCAGTGAACGGGCGTTTTGGATGGTACACACGGAAGGACACAGTAACGCGTTCACTCTGGGTTAGTATTTTGGTTTACTGATGTTTATTTTTTTTTTTGTTATTTTTATAACGATGCATTAATTTGTGCCAATACTATTTTTAGCCAATTTTATACTTTTTTTTATACAAAACCAGTCGTATCTTGCAAAAATATGAAAAACGTATAAAAATAACTTTAAAAAAATGAAAAATATGATTCGTGTTAGTTGGTTAAAAATTTGGCTGGCAATAAACGAGCATTGAATAGAAAAAAGGAAATAATATTTAAAAAAAACTATATTTTTGAATCAAAATGAACAACAAGTAAAAATATCCAAAAATAAACTTCAAAAATAAAATGGTTAAATGGAATAAACATTTAGGTAGTTTGCAATAATTTCTCAAAAATGTTAACTTCTATTACTACAGGATAACCATTTTACTTCCTATTGTTGCCTTAACGATCTGCATGGTCACACTACGGAAAAGGCCCGGATGGGATTTGATTCTCGTTCCTGCCGCGTGAATCTAGCGCTATAATACAATAAAAAATACATTCAACGTTGAACTAGACACGTTAGAATTAGAAAAAAAGGCATCAGACCGTCATAAGTTATAAAATAAATTGAATTAGATACTAAATAGTATTTAAATAATATGCTAGCATATTTTCGATGTGTTTGAAAAATTAGCAATCGTTAGATTAATGACTCAAAAACGAAGAAAATTGTCGACAGAATCGGAGAGCTTATAAAATATTATTATCGTTTTTATATTAATCTAGCAAGTTTGTAAAAACGTAAAATTTATTTCAAAGGCATAAAACAACTGTAGGATTTGCAAAAAACAAATATGGTTTTTGGTTTGCTGGTTTGAACTCAGCCTGAGTTCCTGAGCCTCAGTTTTATTGATTTTATTATGTTTTTTGTTCCTTTTTCCTTTTCTGCTTCACAAACCGGCATGGAATCGTCTCGGTTCATAAGAAGAATACCATGAAAGTTTTAAATTACTAAAGATAAAGTGATGTCTATCAGACGGATAAATAGTTTTCAGTAATAGCCGCTTCTACTGAACGCAAACCCACGCGATTCTGTTTAAATGAAAAGTGAAATTCTTTCTCCCGCTTTTAATTAATAATGAAGAAATCTGCATCTACTCTATCAATATCCTTTACACAGTAAAGGAAGATGCTCGCTTCAGTCCATTTTTTTTGTAGCGAAATTGACGCCTGTTCACAGCCTAGGATAACGCAACGCTGCAGCTGCACTGGCTACGCCCCCTTTTTCGATTGAAAGGGGCGTGTTCGCAAGTGCTGTTTACACTGCAACAATAAATTTGCGATACACGTCGCCAACACGCAACACAAGGACTCGTGTGGATTGATTGGGATTATTTAAAAAATAATTGTTTAGAGTTTAAAATGGCTGTTTTTTGCTACAACCGTTTTTGGCACTGATTTATTGGAACAGAAATGACATTTTCCAAGTTTGAAAGAGTTTGCACTAAAATCACAAAAGCAGCAAAGAATGATTTATTATTGATTTAAACATCTCCACATGAGCTGCTCGTCATCAAATCGTCCACCATGAGCAGGCAATCGCCCATCGTAATGCGCATGCGTTACGATGCAATATCCTGTGGGGAGCCGTCCCCAAACCAAAGATGTCTTCGGTACCGGTGCAAGAGCCTTCCTAGCGTAAAAGGAAGCTTACCAAAGGCTGGCATGAAACCCACCGGAATTACTTTTGCTCACGGGAATGTGCCGCAATCTAATGGTCCTTTCTATTTACATTTCCAGAGTTCAATCAAATACACGAAGGTGGAGCCATGTACATATCATGTGGGAGTACGGATAGCACTCCCATGGAGCCGGAAACGGGCTATGTCCCGAACAATCCCCTCTTCGGGATGCCCCTCGACAGTCCGCAGGTGAGTCTGGAATGCTGCGACATATTTCCACCTTCCCAACTCCATCTTCCCCGAGCCGTTCTCTATCTCTCCATCAAGCAAAGGGCGCAGGACGATACGGCGGGAACGAATTGCGATGCTCGGTCCTGATGCCGTAACATACACACAAAGGAACCTTACAGGTCGGACCGAAATGACTGCCATCCGTCCTCGTTACGCACACGCACGGCTTTCCAACGCTGCGAAAGGAAAATGCTCCCACACGTTTGCATAATTCACCCGAATCGTAATATCTGAAATTTCGCAATAATAGTTATGATTCGCAGCATCACTTTTTACCAGAAAAGTTGGCTTGGACCACTTTTAGTCAGCCGGATGTGGCTCAGCGTTACGCATCGTTTAGCGTCGAGCTAGTGATCATTGACGATCAGCAGTTGGATACAGCACACATTTAAAGGCACTGGATTTGTGTGAAAAACGATAAGGAAATATTTTAAACCATCAGAAACTACAGTGGAAGCGAGTGGAAGGCGCCAGTTGTTTGGACAGTGAAACGCATCACAGTGTACTCTCGAGTCAATTGGAAACAAAATTCGAACCGATTTTGGTGCTTTATGAAGATCAAACAAGTGTGTGGTTTTTCTATAATAATACGCTGAGTTGGTTATGTTGGTAGAGCTGTAGAGTTACAGTACGTTGTGAATTTGTTTTCCTATGTAAATTATGTTCTGTGTGTATGTTTGTGTGTGTGTGTGTGTGTGTGTGTGTGTGTGTGTTAACAAAAACGACCCCAAAAGTAGATTAAAAATTAAAATAGAACTTCGAGTGGCTTTGTTCCAAGGGACGTTTCGACAAAGACACTGAAGCTATTAATCAGCACGGAAAAAGCCAGGATATCCAAACGACATACTGGAGTTTTGCCCCAATAAGTGTTTTATGGTGTATAATAGTCTACTATCATGATAGACTAATGTTTTAATGAGTTTAACAACTGTCTTTGTAAGGAATTGTTCACCAAAGCTATTTACAAGCTTATTATGGACCATGATCATGCATATTGTTAAGTGCTGTGATCGATCAGCGATACGGAGCTGCTTGACTGAAGGACCCTTGACTGATCAGCAGAATAGCTTATGATGTGTGTTGTCTCAGAAAAGAAAAAAAAAAGAAATGGTGCTACGGCAATAACTAAAAATAGACAGAATTGACATGACAGTCGCCTGCCTAGTGAAAACACGAAATCGTTACCTAATGTTACCGTGCGGACCTCTTTCCTAAGTGAAAGTATTGTAACGAATCGAACCGTTCAGACTCAGTAGTCCCATGCCTAGTCCAAGCATTATAGAATGCTTATCGGTCTGAATACGGACACTGTTCACAATTGATTCTTGTCATAAAATTGATGTGACTAGACTGTTAAATGAGAAATTCAATTCTGACACAGAGGATCGCTTAACGCGCTTGTGCTACCCTGTACCACACCAACAGTGGCGGACTATCACACGGTGGGCGGAATAGGAAGCTGCCCAGTGCTCCGTGAAAAAGGGGCTCCGTAATAGCATCGTCAAGACCGCCATTGCAATTTACATGGAATCAAAAGCATGTTAGAGCTAGACTTACACAAGTTCACATAGCATTTCCTGCTACAACATTGCAGGAGCTCTGGAAAGGCTAGCCTGTCGATTTTTGCTAATAGCATATTTGCGCAAACACTGGCCAAATCCTTGTGCTGCTCATACATTCCGAACCAAATCCTACTGCATTTGAATGACATGAACCCTTGCTTTGCCATTGCCATTTTTTGTTTTTTTTTTTGGCCCTAGTAAATTTTAGTTTAATATACACTGATAGAACGAGGTACTTACATTACAAGATAAAATAGCAACAACTTTAAGTGATTTGAAGTTGAGGTTCTTTGTGCTAGCTAAAAACGGTTCAAATGCATGCAGACAGAGTTGTGTTCAACCGTGTTGCCTCAATTGCGCTACTCATAGGAGGGAATTTCGTTTCATCGATCAAAAAGTTTCTCTTGAGGCAAATGTCCGTTTACTAAACAGATATAGCGTAGATTGTCGAAGGGAATTTGGGATAGACGTGAGGTTCAGTCAGTTTTAAACACCTCAAACCACTGTTGGGCTTCCATTAAAAAAAAACTCTTGTTCTTTGAGGCACCAGTTTACATCCGGAGTGCTATGAAAGTTGAGCTATCAGTTGAGCTCGTATCTGACAATGGATCAGGCATGTGGCCGTCTGTTTCAATCGTACATCCTTGAAAAGAAAATTGTGGTAACGAACTACAACTTAGGGAGTTGGAAAAGAGAAGAAGTCAGAAGACTAATGAGATTGTTACCAAATTGAGATCCTTGTCCTATGTAGCCTCTTGCCTGCTTAAATGTTACTGTAAAAAGCTGCATATTTATAAGGGAATCATCCATTACTGACGAGTAGTTCTTCTCATTCACATTATCTAATATCACTTCAAACAAGTGATTGATTCTTCCGATAACTTCGAGCTTGGACTTCAGTAATATTCTCCGTTTTTTGTCCAATAAGAACGACTTGGCCGTACATTGTGGAGTAATTTTCTCTGAAGTGGCTTGTAGCAGCCACTTAAATTGCAGCTTTGGCTACATATGTTGAAGCATTCAGGTGAGCTGATTAACATAACGCTATAGATCATCGATCAGATGCCCATACAAAGCGTTTAAGTGAACTTCCAAAATCAATAGGTATTTAAAATTACTTCAAATAACATTAGGCCTAGGACGCTCAGTGCTTTGCGTCTTGGACATTTTTTACTTAGAGTTGTGCTTATGCTAAACACGGCCATTCACGCGACGATTGTATAACCGAACATTGTGTAATGTCCACCGCACGAACTCCGCAACAGTATACACAAAACTTACATCACGGGAGGATACATTGTACCGAATCGAAGTAGCCAAACCCTAATAGCCTTACCGCTGGCGATGCCTACTGGGTTAGCGGTTTAAGTAAATCAAACCGTTTTGTGCAGCAGCAGCAGCTCATCATCCACTGCGCCCCCACCCACCAACAACGTCCCAGTTGTGTCCTGCTTTCGTTACACATTGCTACTAAGCGCCGGCAGGGCTAACGTCACGAAACGAAAACTAGCGCATCACGTGATGGCATGTCCTTTTTTCTCGTCCTAATAAGATTATATTTCGAATCGGCAAGCGTTTGTTCCTGGAACTGTGTAGTGCGCGGTTTTGAAGGCAACGCATGGAACACCATGGCACGTAGCAGAATGGTTTGCGAATATTTGCCCATTTATAACCGACAGCATGGCGACAAATAAATCTTTACCGTTGGCGTAGCCGGGTGCCAAAGTCCGGTTAAAATTGTGCGGTGTTGGCCCCGCCGGTGTTGGACGGTAAAGCTCATTTGCCTTTATCGAATATGGGCATGCACGTGTTGGGAGTAGTCGATTTACGCAATAGAGTATAAGCCGCCGGTGTGAGATGTGCTGTCCCATTCGAACGCATGGAGTGGAAAGAGAGGTTTGCATAGTTTTTGAAGTTACATTAACAAGTAGAAGAAGACGCCTTTTTGTAAATTATTTTATATCATTTCTTTTCCTTAATTTTTTTTATATTGATGAGCTCAGTAAAAAACTAAGTAAACTTGCGATCATGTCAGTGGACTAAATTACCAAGTCGGCCCTCTGAGGAACCAAGTCGTGCCGATGCGACACGGCAGGACCGGGGTTCAAAACCCATCCAGACCGCCGCTTCGTACGTAGGGCTGACTACTTTACTAGGGATAAAATTAAGTCACAGAAAGCCAGAAAAGGCAGGCCGAGATCTCTCGAGGTTGTAGTGCCAAGGAAAAAAATCTTTAATATTTATAACGGTACCAGAACAAAAATTGGATTCAAACCTACAATAATTGCTTTTTTTTAATAGAGCTTTTTTAATAGGCCAATTAAAATAGTAAATTTACCTTCGATGGTAATGAAAATAAGAAACGCTACAGCTAAATCACTCAGGTGAATGTAACTCTAAACCTGAGGCCGTTGCTTCCCGGGCTGCCACTCTGTCCATCAGTTGATTCTCTTTCCAGGCCACAAAATAATAGAAAAAGGAGTTCGGAATGAGAAATGCGAAAGAACTTGGCCACTAAGGAGAAAAGCTTGAAACAACTTATGCCAACACCGCGCAGACCGTCGGAAAGATATTATTCACTTATCTGTTCAGTAGTGTTTCCTAATGAATTGTGTACTACTCAGAAATTGACGAATACAGGAGCCATCTTCTCAAAGATCTTTTTGGCTGTTTGACTATTACTTTAAGCTCATAAGATCTGTTAAGCCCATTCGAGAGGGGCTTTTTCTTCATCAGTATCATCGTGTTTGAAGATATTGTCGCTTTTATTCAGAATTTGACTAATCTTTAGAGTTCTGAATCCTTACTGAATTTCTTGCTGTTAATCAGTGATGGATGTAAAAATTGAATTGGTGTTAACTCTAATGAAAATCATCAGCCAAATAATGGTCATATATTATTCCTTGGTCCATCCTTTCCCACTAGCAAGGCATGACAAATCAGCTGTGGATAATGCTAATCACGAATAGACAGCCAATTAGGAAAGCCAGTCCAACACTAAATACCTATCCTATCCCTTTTAACCTAACCAAATGTGCAATTATAACTGCTCCTTCTGATTCTAACTAGAAGTAAGTTCCTTGCTAATTTTTTTATTGAAGAAATTGGAATATCAACGTAATTCCCAACAAATTCTCCATAATTTGTAATAGTAACCGATCTCTAGTAAATCTTCAGCAATGTACCAACGCAGAAGCTTGTCTACTCGGCCCGATTTGGCTCGAAACTTAATAAGTGTTCAAGAAGACTTTATCTTAGCTTCGTTAGTTGCTAAATAATAATATAAGCGTTATAAGCCACATATACAATCAGTGTAAATATTCATCGTAAAACAACGTCGTGGCACTCAAACTAATACTCAGCATGGTTATTCTTAAAATAGCTCTTTAAAATGTATATGCACTGTGAACTGACAAAAACAAGCGATTCTCCATTCATAAAGGGAGCGGGCGAGCCCCACCGGTGGTAGCAAAAAGTGAGCACATTCACATGGGCTCTATTTTTAGGCTACAGCATAATATATGTAACGCCGACATATTGACCACCACACAGTCACAGCCACACACAAACTCACCCACCTTTCCCATGTGCATGTTACCATCTGTCTTTCTAGGAATGCCCATCGTCCTGCGGTGGTAGTGGCTGTTCCAGCTGTCAGGAGAACGCAGCATCATTGCCCCTTGCGGGACTGCACGGATCGGATTTCAGCGACTGCGGAAACTGTCTCGACCACAGCGGTGTACTGAGGTAAAACATTGATGCGAAAAAAAAGTCAACTAAACCGAGGGGGGGTGGGGTGGGAGGAAAGGGTGTTTGGGAGGCTGAGCAGGCAAAACAAAAACACTCACACACACACACACAGGGTAAGACACCGAAAAAAAAAGTTTGGCCTCATGGGGATTTTTGCATGGAAGCATGTTGCCTGGTAACGGTTGAAGGTTTTTGGGAGGAAACGAGACAGCCATTGCAGCAAAAGGCGGGAAACTTATTTTAGAAGGTGCTTTTTGTAAAGCTTGCTTCATTGTGCTTTCTAAAGGTGGCTTTGATGCTTGGTTACGGTGAAGAATTGGCAACATAAAACATGTCATTCGGTTTGGTAAACCGCATGATACGCTCATGTTCTGAATGAATCCTCGGTCAACCGATCGTGGTCCCTCCGTCCGTCGAAGGTCCGGATATTCCTTGCTCGTTTTTCTCCATTTCAGTCTCTGCTTCTCTCGGTTTTACCTTGCACCTATGAATTACTTGAGTTGATAAGTGTTTTACGGTGGACATTCGATTCTGGGGCGGTTGTTTTTAGCGTTCATTCTGGAACCGTGTGAATTTTCCATTGCAGTCATTAATCTCCCGCGTGACTGCTCCCGCCTATCAAGCAAGGAATAGCATTTCATGTTTAATTATCTCTTCATCGGTACAGTTTTCTCCACTTTCCACCGAGCTCTGTTTGTTTGTGTGTGAAACGGCCCTACTATTTTCTGCGGAAAACCAGTGCGTCCGGAGACGGGAGGATGTCGAAGCTTAGGCTGGTGAGCATGGAATGAGGTGGGGCGATGGTGGAATCGTCAGTATCGAGTTACTTGCTGTGGCGTTCCATTTGGAGCTGTAAACCGATCGGCATGCGAATGCGATGCAATGAATGGGTTTGGTCTGTTGCCATCACCGTCACCGCTGGGTTGCTTAGAACGCGGAAGGAATTTATTCAGTGGTGATTAAATTAAGTGCGAAAGCGGATCATAACAAGAAAAACTGGTAGAAATTATGTATCCAGCCGGCTTCTTGTGCCCGTTGTGGTGGTTGTTTACTGATGATTGTACTTAAGACATGTTTTTAGCCATCCTCTTTATTTATGCTATGGGATCAGACAGAAGGTACAAATTGTGCGCAGATTTAGAGACAAACTGTTTTGGGCAAATGCAACTATTTTAAATCCATTTCACTCACAGCTCACAAAGCAATCTTGGCAGTTACTGGAGCGAGGACATGAGCACATTCCCGGGTCTGCCTCCACTGGACATCGATCCGCTACCAAGTTTGTTTCCCTTTTCCCCCTGTGGAGCTTCCTACAAGTAAGTGGACCAACATCCAGCTCAGCAACCTTCGGTGTCGAATGAGGATTTCTTATAATGTCCATTTCTCAACCCTGTTCTCCACAGTAGACCTGAGCGACCGACGCACGACGTTGCGGATGTGCTGCTGTCCCTGAAGCACGCCGTCCTCAAGCAGAGTCCGGATCCGCCACCCATCGGCCAGGGACAGAACTTTGCTACCCCGCAAGCTTCCCTCTCATACACGGTCCATCCACAGATGCTGCTCTCACCCGCCGGTCACCATGGACATGGATCGCATGCGCACTACAACCAGATGCAGTCGCAAACGGGTGGTCCGTATGGTACCAACTACTATGACTCGTCCTGCGCACAACACACGGCTCCACCGATGTACCCAAGCATGAGCGTCAACGTGAGCATGAACATGACGATGCACGGGTACGGTGCGGAAGCGTCCGTCCCCATGCAGTGTTCCCAGATGCAGTGGGGAGCTCAAAATGCAGCCTCCTCGGTGAATGTCCTCTATCCGCCTCTGCTCAGTCCGGTACCGTATCCTCCCGGGACGACCTACTCCTTCACGGCTGACTTTCGACCACAAAGTCAACCACCGGCACCGCCTCCCTCGAGCGGCTCCATATCGCCTCCACCCGTCCACGACTCCTCCCGTAGTTCGTCTACGCTGACGCCCCAAAAACAGACTCTCCCGCAAGCCCAGCAACATCTTCAACAACAACATCAGCAGCAGCAGCAGCAGCAACAGCAGCAACAACAGCAACAACAACATTTTCAACAACAGCAACAACTCCAACAGCAACAGTATTATCAACATGCACACCATGCCCACCATCATCCGTCCCAGCATCATCATCTCCACCACCATCACCATCATCATTCGCAGTCGGTGTCGGCCGCCGTGTCACCAAATGACTGCACACCACCAAAGAGCACGACTCCGCCCGACTTTAGCACCGCCGTGGATCAGTCCACGACACCGACCACAACATCAGTCGCCGCAGTTGCTGCAGCGGCGGCAGCATCCGTGGGCTTTGCGGCTGCGCTGAAGATGAAGGCGGAAAGTCGTTCCTTGGGGCTTGGATTTGTGGACGCCGTCGATCAGCGAACGACGGCCGGAGTTGACGACGAGGAGGAAGAGGATGGTAGCGGTAGTGGCAGTGATGGGGCACCCGGAGGTGACAATAAACCGAACCTCTGTCGGCTGTGCGGGAAGACGTACGCACGGCCAAGCACGCTGAAGACGCATCTACGGACGCACTCGGGCGAACGGCCGTACCGGTGTCCGGACTGCAACAAGAGCTTCTCGCAAGCGGCCAACCTGACAGCACACGTCCGCACGCACACGGGCCAGAAACCGTTCCGGTGTCCCATTTGTGATAGGCGCTTCTCGCAAAGCTCCAGTGTTACGACGCACATGCGAACGCACTCTGGCGAACGGCCGTACCGGTGCCGGGCGTGCAAGAAGGCGTTCTCCGACAGTTCCACGCTGACGAAGCATCTGCGGATACATAGTGGTGAAAAGCCGTACCAGTGCAAGCTTTGTCTCTTAAGGTAAGTGTCCCAAGGCTTTCCGCCCATCACTACAAACTAAAGCACTATCATACTTACCTTCGTATTTTGTTTTTCCACACCGATAGATTTTCACAGTCTGGCAACCTGAATCGCCACATGCGTGTCCATGGCAACAACGGACAAGCACTGATTGCTTGACACCAAAAAACGTCGCAGCTATCATCCACCTCGTCCGTCGGTCATAGCAGCATTCTGGCGCAACACGCTTTGCCACCACACTACCACCGCCATTCCTACCAATCGTACCAGCATCATCAATACCAGCAGCAGCAGCAACAACAGCAACATCAGCAACAGCACCACGTTCAGCAACAGCATCTGGCAGAATCCGTCTCATCCGGCCATCATCTTGCCGCCCATTCGGCCGCAGCAACGGCGGCCGCCGCTCAATACTTTTACAACCAAAATGCAAGCAGCTTTCACCACCATCACAACCATCATTACAACCGTGCTTGTACGTCAGTTGCTGCCATATCCGCATCCAGCAACGCTAGCTTGGCAGTTTCCAGTGCTGCCGGCCAGAGCAATTCCAGCACGACGGCTTCCACCAGCCACCATCATCATCCGTTCAAATCGCTCCCCACGGCGACACAATTGTCTTACTTCGAGGAATACCACCATTTCCAGCAACAGCAGCAACGTTCCAAGTACGAGGATAATTTGGCACTGTTTGGAAGGAACAATTTTGTGAACATTTTTTAATCACAGCAGCCGCTGTGTTGTAGGAAACGGGCGAGCACAGCAGCTGTTGCTTGTCGTCATGGCAAACGTGTGCTGGTTTGCTGGTGCTTGCTGTTGCGATTCCATCAGAACATGCGATCTAGTCATACAAACCAGCCAGTACAGTGTGAGGCACCGATCTACGGGGGCGCAAACATTCCTGTTATCCTCCTTAAATATAGCGTCGTTGTAGTTGATTGATCTTTACAAAGGCACACAGAAACTTCTTTGGTGCTGTTCGCAACACCAGCTTATGGAAGTGATAAGTTTAATAAATACGAACAAAACAACGCATACTTACTGTACTTACACCTAATTAGTAGTTAAGCTAAAAAAGAAACACAGGCTCAGTTATCGTTTTCTGTTTCACGCATCAAGGAAATATTTGAAGTCCCAGATTGTACTAGCGTGTTAACCACAACGAAAGTTTAAGCATGACTTCAACTGCAACACAATTAAATAAAAAAGTAAGGAGGAGAAAAAACATGTTAAGGAAATGTGGTCAGAATTGCAGTCAGGAAAACAAAAAGAGGACTGGAACAAAGATTACAATTAAATAAAAGTAGTGTACTAAAACCATGTACAAATAATAATAGCAAACGATAAGGTGATTTCAATGTCGCCTTCCAGACTCGCACATTGTTGGGCACATTTTTATCACATTTGCCCAGGTTGACAATCTGTTTTCTGGTAACTTGATTCAGGGTTACATTCCTCCAGCTATGACTGCATTCAATCTCCGACTCCCATCTGAGATGGGGCGAGAGTGGAGCATACTCGTGGAGCTCGTCATCGTGTTCTTTTAAGCTATAGCCACCGTCAGGATATATGCTTCACCATACAACTCGTTTACCTTGCGATTCATTCTCTTGCTCTACATATCCGGTTCTCACACACCGCCAAAATTAGTCCAGGATTCTTTGTCGTACGTGTGTATCAGTGGGTTTTGATCGTACATTTAGCGTTCAATGAAGGCCTTAAGCTAGAGAGGTCTTTGGGGCCACTGCCACATCAAACCAACTAGGTTGTAGAACTATCCCCTCTATCACCTCGAGAGCTTCGCTGTCAACTTATACTCTGTTTCACAGTCGGCTCTATCGGCAGTTTGAGCCTCTGAAGAGTAAGTATTTTATCTTCTTCGGATTAATTCTCCATCCAATAAGCCTTACATCCAAACCCGTCGATGTAAATGTCAATGCAATCCGCAGAGAGATTCCAACGGTTCCATCACGCTCAAATCCCGTTTCTTACACTGGAAATCGTCCATTGCAGTCCTCAACAGAAAAAGTAATACACTAGGGTATACCATAGCGGACCTGCCACAAAGAGTTAATTTAATTGACTATAGATTTTTCTTCAACCAACACGAGCGTAGTAGCTTGAGTAGTAGAAGAACACAGGGAACATGATGAGGTAGGCGGAAGAGTTCGGAACTGCGAAGGCTAAGCTAACTGTGTAAGACTTAGGCGCTACCAGCGATTCGCAATCTTTGCCTGCTATAGAAGTCCTCGATATTGCTATTGGTCTAATACAGCCGTCTGCCAACCCCTTTGTAAGATACGCATCAATGCCTTAATTTCATGCATGCACGATCTTGAAGTCAGCGCAGAGATGGGCAAAGCTATCCTTCTCCAAGATTTTGTAGTTGAATGGTGGCGATGCAGCATTTGTTTCAGTTCGAATCTTATTCCATTGTTAACTGGTGAGTTATTATTCTTAAGTCGTCGGATAATGCAGTCCATCCACTACTCCGGTTATTTCTTCCGGGCCCATGTCCTATAAATCAGCCAATCGGCGAACCTTGTTGACCTACCTCATTTCATCCCTTTTGACGAACTGATGGCTTCATCCAGTGAAAGCAAGTGAAGGTCCTAGGCATGATGTGATTTTATCATTATTTTTATACATCTTGCAAAGGAAAAGAAGCGATCGAAGCTAACCAACAACGTACCGCGTACATGCTTGCGTAAAAGCTATGAAATTGCTTTTGTATATCTTTTTTTTTATTGAAAATCATATAGCAAACCATTTAGTGTCACTCTTAATCTCGCCGCTTCTCATCCACATTGCGCCATCTTTCAAATCTGCGTTTTTGTTTCTCTTATCAGTAACATGCAAAATTAAATTGTATTGCGTTTGACTTGATCTGTCGTACGATTGCGTGTGTGCTTTTTAGCAGACAAATCGTTTTGTCGGTTATGCCACAGCAAAATTTCTTCTGGTTGTTATCGATGTCGACTCGTGATTCCGTTTCATTTTAACTTATCATCACAATCTGCCGCGTCACTTTTTCTTTTCCCTCGAGGTCATTCCTGTTCTATTCCTCGCTACTTCTCCTTAATAACACTGTAAGGTACAGGTAAAAAAAGCGTAAGGATCGATCGATCACCTCACTGCATATACCCGAGCGGTTGATTCACAGGCATAGGCTCTATTGCAACGAAGTCTTATAGATTATCAGATATTGGAGATATTTTGATCAAAAGTTCACCCTCGGGCAAGTGCCCATCAGTGAACGCGTCTTACTTGTAGCTGAGAGTAGATCACACGCTTTAGTTTTCATTGAACTTAATACTAACGATAGCATAAACGAAACTGTTTGTAAGTTACAAATTGCGATGCGACGAAACATCCTGCTGTGGAGCAGAGTTCGGCTTGGATTCGGTTTCGTTTTTTTGTTTCAAAATTAATGTTTCAAGCATATAACAAAAAACAGACAAAATTAATTAAGAAAACGGTAAGTCTGTAACGTGGGTTTGTGAGTGTTTTGCAAGGAAGCAAAACAAACAGAGAAAAAGGAATCTGAATCGATCGAACATTTTGGATAAATTATCAAGCTTTTTGGTTTGCGTTGGCGTTTCGTGTGCATCTACATCTACAGGGGATCACACGGAAAGGAATACGTTCAGCATGCAGAGCGACGGTTTGGTGTGTTTGTTGCCTTTCTACTGCTTCACTTCCAAGGATTTAATTCGATGCGATGCAGTTTCATACCATAATAATAATTACATTAAAATCAGAGAAGAGTTCAAGTTAAAAGAAATTCTTTAGATATTTCACATCCAGCTAAATCAATCGCGTTAAAACAAGAAGAAAAAAACGTCCAAACAGTAGGCGACGGTGAATAAATTCGCTTACGCAGTACAGCAGTGTCCTCCAGCCTCCGGGATGGCCACCTTCTGGTACGCATCCAGCGCAGCTCGGGTCCGTGGGCCGTAGGGTGTACCGACGATGCTACTACATCACAAACACTTTCTCGATCTTTGGCGAGCGGAACGTTTCGTTTGTTTTGGGACAAACCAGCACGTCGTTCTCGCGACGCATCTGTTCGATCGCCTGCTGGCCAAAGATTTGTCCGTTCGGCAACATCATCGGGAGGTTGTGTTCGTTCAACGGTTTACCAGTGATTCTAAAACATAAAAATAGTTAGATAACCAAACTAGGGAACCGCTCTTCCCGTGTTTTTGCGATTTATTGAACGTACCTGCATATTAGACGGCTCTGGGCACAGTGCGAGAAGGGCAAGTTCTCCGCTATCTCGTTCACACTCTCCTGGCACACGGGGCAGTTCATGTTTTTCGATGTGTACGAATAACACTGCGGTGTCTTGAGCGCGGAAATACCGGCCTGCACCGCAACACTCAGCACGGACTGGGCCGGCAGCTGGAACAGCCGATAGTTCTCCAGCCGAAAGTGCAGCACCAGATCGTGCCAGCGCTGCGGATCGAACAGCGTTTTGTACGGTTCGATTTCGGTGCTCACCGGGAATGCGAGCAGCGCCATACACTGGCGAATCTCCTTCAGCTGTTCGTGCTCGAACGCGGGGAAATACTTTTGGGCATGGCGCACGGCCAACAGGCGCTTGTCCTCGCGGATCAGCTCTACAAACTCCTGCACGCGCAGCTGAAACTCGATCGTGGAGTTGATCTTCTTCAGCTTCGACTTGTTGTCGTTGCACCAGGCAATGCACTTCAGCGTGCAGCGGTTCACCAGATCGCGTTCGACCTCACGCGTCACCTGGAAGATGTCCAGATTGGTCAGGTCACGGATGCCGCTCCGCTCGGCCAACCGTTCCGCGGTGTCGTAGTACCCGAGGCGCAGAAAGTGCTCTACTATCATCCGGTCGAGGCGGATCTTTTTCCACTGGTTCGTGGCGGCCGCCTGCAGCTCGAGCGTCGTTGCATCGACCGGAGGATTCACGTTCTGCTTCAGATGCTCCAACCGTCGCTTGCAAACGTATCCGGCAGAAAGTTCTTCCGAAATGCTTTCTTCCGCTTTACGCTTCAGAACCTGGAGGCGTTCGACAACGCCGCCCAGCAGACGGGATATCTCCGTACTGTCGGAACCTTCCGTCAGGCCCTTTTCCAGCTCGGAGGCCACATTCTGTATCTGGCTTAGTTCGCGGTCCAACGTTTTTTGAGCGATTCGGAAGCGCTTGTTCAGAATTTCGTACGGTACCTAGAACGAGAACATCAATGCAACACCAATTAGCCGTAATAACAAGGGACACAGATGGGGCCGTGCTTGCTGGCGATAAACAAGCAATCATTTCTTCGTCACCCAACTATTCCGTCTAAACAAACGCAAACAGCTGACATCGACTTGTGCAAGAGAAGGAACGGTGTGCTGCGGTTTGGTGGTGTGGGGTGTTGGGATGGTGAACAGACAAGTAGGCTTAGGTGCGAAAATGGAACAAAAATTGAAATGGAATTTGACAAGTGGCGAGTCGTCCTGCCAGCGAACCATTTTGTTTCATCGCCCAACCCCAACCAGCCAAATGAAAAATAGGGCCCGTTTGGTAGCAGCAGATGTAACCGATTCACCGTCCTATTCGGATACGGCTCACTATTGCGACGCAAATAGCGATAAAATTAAGGGGGCCGGTCCGTGGTACATTCCACAAACGCTAACAACAAGGGGACAACATATTTACCTTCAGCGATGGATGTTCCATTGCACGGATTTCGGCCATTATACTCTGCAGATAGCGTCCGTTTTTTGTGCTAGAGATTACGTTGCGTTGTGTTGTTTGCTCAAGAAAACTTCCACACCAGACGTCACTGCTGTTCGTGCCCTGCAACAATGGTGGCAATGAAACCACCCAAACCAGAACGATGCACTGCCGAATATATTGCGTTTGTGTTTCCTGCCGATTGTCTCCAACTACATCTCATTCTAGACACTATAATGAGGGCTGGGTGCACTTTTGGAGGAAGCAACGGTGGTACTGGTGTCGCGCAAAACACTGGCGCGTGCGATTGGCAATGGCGAACGGAGGAGGATCGAAAGAAAATGTTTCGCTGCAGCACACCAAAAGCCCCTACGTTTACTGCCTTTCTCGCGAGTCTTTTTTTCCGTGTGTTCGTGTGTGTCTTCAATATCACAGCTTCTTTTATGCCACAACAACAATGTTGGTCGTTTCGGTCGCACACGCTATCGCTGGCGGTAGAGTGAACGAGATGGCAGATGTTTGTTGTTTTGGTTCGAGATTTGCCCATATGACTGATTTGACGTTTGGTAACGGTTAGCTGTCACAGCTGCGTCTGTTATGTGGTAACGCAGAAGAACAGTGAGAAATGCTCGTTCAAATTGTCTGTTAAAAATAACCAAATTATTCAGGATAAAACGTAACTTGGAAACATTTACTGTAGGTTACGGTATTGAGTTTTTCTGATATGCCAATAGATGAGTTCGATTCGAAAAAATGAATGATACTTAGTGAAAAATTGTAGATCTTTTAATTAACCTATTGATTAGTTTTTGCTTCTTGCAACTTACCTTAAAATTATTAAAATTGTTGAAAAAGAGGACAGTTTTACGGCGTCGATGTCTAGGTGAATTTTCTTTCAGAATACCTTTTCTCTCAAAAAACTTCATTGTTTCTTCAGGAACTCGTGTTTAAAGAGCCATATTATCTCGTCGTGCAAGGGTTGTACTCCAAGAAGACTCGTCTACTAAGAGAGATCATCGAAAAGGGACTTCGTTTGCCAAGAGACCTCGAATCTCTATTATTACACATCTCTATACACATTCTGTTCTTTAAGGAGGCCTTATCATATCATGATCAAAGTAATTCCCAGTACCAGGCCTCTTCACCTTCAAATGTGCGACTTACCTGAAAAGCGCCAGTTTCTAACACGAAGAGACCCTTATCATATCCCACACAGATTGGTCCTCCGTATGTAGGACTACAACAGCTGCAGGACAGGACAAGACTTTTTATTCGCTAGGCTGTATCGTAGGTTGTACCTTGAATTAAAATAATTTCCTAAGCGCATGCAGCGAATATAATTGAACGTAATACACACAACTTATTTATCTTGATCTTCTTTATTTCATTATTCGAACAAAACAAAATAACAGGTCACATTAACGGAGAATATCGATCGGTGGTACACCGTGGTTTTTGGCGCTCGACGCATTTTAACCGAAACGTCCGTAATCCGTTGCTGTGTGTTTGTGTGTGTGTGTTTTTTTTAAATAATTTTTTATCACCAGATTGTAGTGTAGAGTCTTATGTACAAATGTTTCGAAACAAAGAAAGATAGTTAAAGATACCATACCCACGTACTTTAAGGAAAAGACTAATAAGAGCACCAGAATTTAGCCAGTTAGATCGAGCCGAAAGCTGCCAACACGTCATCTGCCAGTTACACGCTGCTGCGGACCAATGTGGCTGGCAGTGAGCAATTTTACAGTTTGGAAAAATCTGCCTAATCTTCCTAGAGGTAGAGATAAACGAGGTGGAAATGCTGGACGGGGAATTAGCTGTTGGTGGGGGAAAGAATAAATAAATAGCATGTTCCGCCTCATTTAACGTTCACCGTACATTGGGCTGCACTAGCTTCGGGAAACTTCTCTGTGTTTAATTGATTGATCGTAAGGGTTCGCATCTCGTTGGCCGTAAAGAAGGCATCAACGAGACGCGATGATAAGAGAAATTGTACCGTTTCACGTACTAGTGGTTGTGTTTGAGTAAGACGAAAATTTCAGTACTCGCCTATCCTGGGTAGACCCTGTGTACGTGATTTGATTTTTGTTTTCTCCGATTTAGCCTTGGCTGTGAATTTAAACACTTCTAGGTAATTTTAGTAAAGGCTTGCAGACATTCCAACTTTCCAAATAGAGTTTGATGACAATCTCAACTAGCTTGCTTGAACAATCTTATTTACACAATCTCCAACCTCGCAATCTCCACCGATGGAAATGATGTCCCACTCGGGAGCACTTAAAAAGCATTTTCAGGGAAAAGGAGGACACAATTCGACTGGCGACAGTGTAAAACGGAATGATAGAAATCAGTTTTAAATGATCGGAAGCTCTTCGAAACGGGGAAACGGGAACTATACGAAGTTTGGCAAAGATGAAGTGCAATTCCATTTGCTTCTCCTTATCTATGATCGCTGCGCTGCGTTCGTAGCGAAAGATGCAGAGAGCATCCACAATATGTACAGTATAAAAACAACAACATGTGCAATTCCGTTTCCGTAGATAAATTTCGTGAAAGTGTAATAGAAACCTTCATCATCGGCTCTGGGAGCAATGTGCAACAAAATCCAGCCGACCCACGGTCCGGTGCACGCCGGAGCAAAGGATGCACCGTGTGCAGCGGAATGTTGGCGCAACAAGATCGCTAGTGGTAAAACCTTCCGGCCCTACGAAACATTCCCGATTGATCATCAGCTCCACAACTGATGATTAATCGGAACGATCCTGTTGTTGCTGGATTGATTTGCTATCGTTGGCACTGAGCACAAAGATGGGCGAGCTGTAGTCAACGTACTTGTCCGCGCCGATGGCGAATATTTTATCCCCGTTCGTGTAGTGCTTCGTCTTGGTGCTGCGGCCACGCTTCAGCATCACAAACACCACAAAGATGGCGACAAGGAAGGCGGAAGCCGTCGCCAGCACGAACACGATCGTCTGGAAGGTGTTTTCCGGGATACCGGACGATGGCTGTGCCAGTGGAACGCCGACCGAAATGCGATGGGCGAACCGTGATTGTGTCATGTCCGCTACCAGCTGCCCATGATACAGTGCAAACGCTCCGTCGCGTACCATTTCCTCGATTGCGTACGCGTCGTCCACCTTGGTGCTTTCGATCAGATCGAATCGCAGTGTGACGCTTCCGTCGGCACTCTCTTGCACCCGGTAGTTGTCGTAAATGCTGCCTATCAGCATGGACAGTTCCGTTCGGAGGGTTTCATACACGTGCAGCAGAGCACGCTGAGGATGCAAATTATTTAGCCGCAACTCGATTTCCACCACGTCGATCGGTGTGAAGAGGCAGGATCGTTGGCCGCGTTTGAACGTACTAGATAGCGGTAGCTGATTGCCGGCCGCATCCACACACCAACACGTATCACCGTTGCATTGCATCGGTTCGAAGGATCCGGCTTCATCACAAGCCACCGGGAAGGAGGCAGCCATCTGCAGCGCTTGACAGCGTGTGGCAGAAGCACGCAGTCGCTTCGCGATCGGCTCGGCAACGTTGTCACTGATATAGTTTCGACTCTCGGCGGTGCGTGCCAGCTCGATGACTTTCTCCGTCGCTGAAGACACCGACCCGATGTACCGTGGTTCCGGGGCATAGTTGGCACTGGCGACAGAGACCGGCTGCACTGGTTCTAGCTCCTCATCCGCCAGGTAGTTGTTTTCGTCCACCAGGAACGTGATCTGTCGGATCAGTTCTTCCATCACTGTAACCGGAAGACAAAGCGCAATGTTAATACAATCGATCATAAAAGAATCCAGTGCTACACTTGCCAGGATCGCTGGAGGACGTCTCAATCGAGTCACCACGACGACGCGCCTGTCGACTACTGCACTTCGGCTCGGAACCTTTCGTGAGCGATCCCTTCACCGGAGCACCCTTCTTGTCTGCGCACCAGCATACTCCAACAGCGGCTGGCGCATCCGGGTTAGTTTTTTGCTGCGCCGTTCCATTTGTTGCGCTGGGTTCGGTTGCTGTAGCTCCCATCGATCCCAAACACTGAACCGGACTCCAGAAGCCAGTTTCCGGATCACAGCGGGGCTGGAACCAGGTGTTTGGTTGTCCTGCTCGTTTTGCGGCCATTGCGTTCTTCAACCGAAGTCGTTCGCACTGGGACAGTACAGGACAAACACCGTTACAGGCCTGCTCGCTGTGGAAGAGATTCTTCGACTGGCAGAAAACACCGCGGGGCAGTGTTACTGGGACGCATTTGTTCAGCCGAGGACTAAAGCGCCATCGCGTGATACTGTCCAGCTCGTTACTTTCCGCTCCCGATTCTGCGACCTGCAAGCAGCTCTGATCGATTGACTCGAAGCAAACATCCCCTGGGCAGAAAGCAATGGCACAAAAAGGGCGTTAATTTCGTTAATTTTAAAACTTCACCGAAAGGTTAGCTTCTCCACTTACTTGTCTTTCCACAACAAGCTCCACGGTTGCTGATCGGGTTCAGTTGGCAGATGTGCGTAGATGGACACGTGTCCGCATCGGTTTGCGGTCCACACACAATCTCACGACCACTGGAACGCAACGGAAGTCCCTCAGGGCAGACCGACTCTCGAATCGGAACACAAATCGGCATCTTTGGGCATGGCACCGAAATGCATTCCACCTGGATTAGCTGACACTCTTCCCCGCGTGGACAGGAGATCTCTCCGCACGGATCGCGACATTCGCAGGTCTTGCAACCGTTCGCATCAATCTTGTACCCATACTCACACGGTCGGCATTTCAGCAGTGGACATTCCGTTTTCGGGAACAGCTCACAGTTCGGTTGCCCATTGTTTGTTCGGGTTCCACTCTTTTCATTTCCAAACTCATCCACACACCAGCACACATTACCCGGACCGCACTGAATTGTGCGGAAGCTTCCATCGATGTCACACTGTGCAATGTACTTCTGCTTCGGTGGAATGCCCAGCTCGGACGCTTGATGAAGCTGGATCGTTTGCAGATGCTGACAAGCGGTCTTTAGCTGTGGCTCAACACACTGCGTTCCACAACCGTTCGAGCAGCACCGTTTCGATCCGTCGCAGTGTGCATCCGTGCGGCATTCGTACTCGCACGAGTCGGATTCTGAGTTCTCCGAGCCGGGTGGCACCAGGAACGGGCACTGCCCGGGCTTCTTCGGGAAACAAGCTGGAACTGGTGGACAATACTCTCCCTCGCAAGAAACCTCAACCGAGCGACATTCTTGCCCATCCGGGCAGTTGATACTATCGCACGGATCGCGACACTCACAGGACGGACATTGTGTGTCCGCGTCCAACACAAACCCATAATCACATCCCATTCGACACGTTAGATCCAGACAGCCGAGCGATTCTCGCTTTGCTTCACAGCTCTTGGTGGTTGCGTTGAATCCACGGGTCTTGGGAATTTCCGTACCGAAGCCATCGACACACCAGCACTCCTCAACCTCAACCTCTACCAGCTGCTCCTGCACAGGAGTCGGAAGCGTTGGTACTACGAGTGGACGTTTCAGCAAGGTCGATGGTTTAATGTCCGGTTTGTCGAGGTTTGCGTTACCGTTCTTCGATTCGAGACGGTTGAAATCGATAATCTTTGCCGAGCGCGCCTGAACGGCCAGATAACTGGGCATGCTGTACAGTGCTCCGGCGGCACCATCACCACCAACCATCTGTTCCGCGTCACTACTAACGGGCAGCAGTTTGAGTGTGCTGTCAGGACCCGGGTTGGCAGCACGACGCACACGTACCGGCGGATTAGCCGAACTAACTTCCGGGATGGTCGATGAAGTGGAAGTGGTCGTTGTTGGGGAGGATGCATGACCTGCGGCCGATGCATCTTCCAGAAGTTTTCTCATCCGACGAATGCTGTTCTGTTCGATATACTTCCGCTGTTCCGACATTTTGACTTTAGTTTTGCGGGTGACGCACTGCATTGCCTGGTAACCTCCGTCCGGTGTGCAGGATGGTGGGGGTAGCGCCAGTTCCATCCCTTCCACCGTACCCTCCATGCGATCGGAGAAGTCACGCAAATATTCGCACACTGAAACACAAACGTATATTTGGTGTTATCATGCGAATCCCTTTGACTGTTCATGCCAGTTCTCTACTTACTCGTTTGTTGACGTTCTTCTGCCACCTCTTCGTCTTCACCTTCGGTCACCAAAGGACAGCAGACACTGCGTGATTCACCGTGTAGCTTACGACACTCGTGCGTCTCCATCGGACACATGATCGTATTCGAGAGCGATCGTTTGCGACCGTTTTCCTCTTCGTCTTGCTCGTCATCGTCGAAGAAGGTACGACTTTGATATTCGCGGCTCTTTGGACGATCTGGGAAGAAGAATGAGAAACGTGATCATCCGAAATCTACACCATAAGAGAGCTGGTAATCTCCTGCTTACCCATATGACAGAACAGAAGTTCACCGGTAATGTTGTCTGCTAGTGGTGTTCCAATCTCGCACGGGTTTGAATACACCAGATCCGGCTTACAGACCGGCTCGGACGAGCAAAGTCCCGAGTACGCTTCACACTTCGGATCCTTGGCCACTTCGCAGTGCGATCCGCTTGGGCAAAGGTAACCCTCGCACGGTTCCGAACACTCGCACGTTGGACATCCGTTGTGATCATTCTTGAACCCGTACTCACAGACCGCCGCACAGATGTTGTGATCGCAGAGCGTTTGCGCCCCATCCACGCTACGTCCTCCACTGCGACCTCCGATCATGTTCTCCACACCTTCACAGTTGACGGTGGCAGCCGCTCCCATCGTTCCCTTCACTTTGTTGCCAGATTTCGGATCGACACACCAGCACACCAGCCCATTACGGGAGCATTGGCGCGTTGAGAAGCTTCCACCAGGACCATCGCACTGTGGCACATAACCGCGACCCTCACGCTCATTCACCGACAGCAACTCCGACAGCATGCGTGCCTGATGGCAAACGGTGACATTGTGTGGCTGCTGGCAGTTCCGTCCACACCCATTCGACTGACAGCACTTTTGCATCTGTGGACATTCGAGATCGTGGCTGCAAGGCGTTCCACATAGGAACCCAGCACTATCCGTCGATTCGATCTCGTTTGCACGCGGGCAGCTACCGGGCTTTTCGAACTGCAGTGAAGCCGGACAGCATACGCCATAATCGTTACCACCCTGGACCAAGCAGCGGTACAGCGGCGGACAGCTGGGTTTTCCCGGATCCGTACCGCACAGGAAGGGACGAATGGTGCCCGTGATCGCTAGCGGTTGTCCCGCTGGGCAAAGATCATTCAGACTGCGTGCTTTTCGACCTGCAGAAAGCAATAACAGAACGTTATTTAATCGAACTCAGTGGCCAAGCTAGGAATCTAGATACTTACACGTCGGAATCGGTGGACACGGTTCGGTCTTGCACTGGACCTCCTGCGGTTCACACTGCTGACCTCGGGGGCATTGAATGTCCTCGCACGGATCTCGGCAGCGGCAAATGGGGCAGCCGGACGCAAGATCCTTGGCGAATCCAGCCGGACAGAACATGCGACAGCTGGACGCCTGGCAGTGGTTTTCCACCCGAGTGCAGTTAACATCGTCCGCGTGACTGCGCCTGCTGCCCGTGATCTCCACGCCATATTCATCCACACACCAGCACTCGGTTCCGTTAAGCTCGTTGGAACATTGCACCGGTTCGAAGTCGCCTAGCGCAGTACAGCGCGGTATCCGGACCGTTTGCAGCAGACTATCGCCTAATGACTTGGCGCGACGCGCTTCCGCTCGCCTCAGATGCTGACATGCGGTTAATTCTAGCGTTTCTGTTGGAAAGGACGAACAAACGATGAGTATTTGATGAGTTAATTCAACGAACAAAACAGCTATCCTTGCCGCTGACGATTGAGAGGATGGCAACGATCAAATGAGACTGTGCGTTTCTCGAAAAGGATTGCAAGTCAAGGTCTTAAAACGCTTAAAGAATGTCTGGCTAATACTGACTTTCTTTCCTCGACTGCTCTGCGAGAGATTATTTAAAAGCTACTGTATTTCCCGACACCATCAATCCTTTTCATGCGCTCTCGATGGCTTCCATCCCATCCCACAGCATGTGATCAATTTTGTAGCACGGCTATTCATATTTCGACTCGACGCTCCAGCTGCGCCCGAAGCAGACATAACAGACACCCGATTATTATCAGCTAATTGGACGAGCGAGACCCCAACGCTTTCGGGTGGCTTTGCTCCGGTACGAAACAGGTTTGGTTTGCTTCACGTCCTGCGGGTCGACTCCATTCACCGTTGCAAAACTGTGACTGCACCCAAAACCGGCCCGGCTGACCGGTCGTCCGAGTGCACGAGCGGTGAGCATATTTGACACCAGCGCAAGTACGCGCTGCCGGTGCCATGCGATACGGACACTGTATTTGCGCTACCGGTTAGCATCCGGGCACCCGGGCACAAAACTTTATTCAAGGTGAATTCTACCCAAACCCGAAACGTCCCCAAAGCACTTCTTCGGCATAGCATTGGCTATAGCCCCTTTGCCAAAGCGCACTCCTGTACTCTTGCACACGCCGTTGTCACAAGTCTTGCTACAGCGTGAAGACGCGCTCCGTTGGCAGCCTTGAGCGGTTGGGAGCCAAGACATCTGCCAGGGCGTGTGGCGTTTGGGGCTGGTGTGGATAATTTGCATAAATCTACGATTGACAAAACCTGCTAGCAGGGGTTCGCGTGAAGGTTTTGCCGGTCTCGTCACCAGGAAAGCTGGAATGTGTTGAATATGCGTCGCGTAAATGAAACGCTCCGTCGCACAGCGATTGTTTTCGCTAGCAAAGCTGAAAGGTGGGGAATCGAAGGCAAGCGTAACGTGTGTAGCACGAAATTCGGCAGATATTACAAATGAACGGCTCTATCGGCGTCTTTGAGAAGTTGGTAGAATATGCAGATCTCTCGGCGCTGAATTTCGCCATCACCATCATCATCATCATCATCATCTTCAGATGCCATGGTCACTAGTGGTGCAGAAGGCGCACTGGATTCTGGAACGTAAGATTACCGGAACCGGTGGGAACCAAATTGCATTTGCATTGCCGTTGATGGATGAGTTGGGAAGCAAATGAATTCTTGAACAATCAGCCAGTCAGTGCCGAAAAAGGGCGGAATGAAGAGGCATTTGGTGCAAGATCGTTAAAAGTTGTGCACAAAACTTTTCACGGAATTCGGAATGCAGGGAAATAATTAAATTTTAGCATATAATGGCGTACATTTTGGTGATCCGTTAGGAGTTTTGGGCGAAGGAACGGTGATCTTCCAGAGATCCTTAAAAGAGACACTCCAGGAATTCTTAGGTTTTTACCTACAGTCAGTACAGACAATATGCATGCATATGGAAATCATAATTATAAACAATGGCTATGCGGTAAAAACGTAGACTCACGGAAACGTACAGATCCGGGAACGTTTCACCTTTGACTTCCCTGCGGATGTTGGTCCCACACATCTTTGGTGTTTCCCCACTCTATGGGAAGAATTAGGCGAAATAAGCCGGCATCGATCCAGGGTTAAAAACTTCTCCTGGTTATCCAGGACAAAAGGTTAACCGCCCGACTCTAGCGATTCTAACAAAGTAAAGAAATCTGTGCGGAGGTTTCCGAATCGAGCATTCCTTCGCATGGTAGGTTCAACAGCGGTTCGTTATCGAACTAACTGTAGCAAACCTGGAGGAAGGCTTCTGTACTTATTTAATGCCGTTTACGTGTCTAAATCAATGGACAGGACTTGACTAATGAGTTCAAATACGGTTCGCAAACCTGTTTAAGTACGTCAAGCGATCTCCATGCTCTGTTGGACACCGGGTCGATATGACGAGAAAATGAGAGTATAGTGTCGTATCCCCATGTTCTTGACAACAGACATTTTTAGAATTGCTACAAAATGTTATCTTTATCGAAGATAAGAATAGTAATCCTCGATATCAAGCATTAGGACACAGAACGAGCAGAGGGCATAGAACGTCCTATTAGGTTATGCCTGCCAGTTCTGGTTCACTAGGCTTATTTACACCACATAGTTGGATAGTCAGTCCTCACTATAGGGAAACAGCCCAGATGGGCTTTGAACCCCGATCCTGCCGTGTGAAGACACTGCTACCGGGCCGCCCATATTATTCATTACATTTCATATATAATTTAATTTACATCAGCACTATTGGAAAAATTCGCTATGAAAGCATGACTTTAATTGAGTTCGCCAGTAAAGTGCATCGACCTGAGGCAAACACTTCACACATCAAATGCAACCAACAGCTGGAGCACAGCTTCAAAAACCGACCAACCAAACTGGTTAGTGGCCAAGAATAAAGTATCTTATGAAACAAAATTTCAAGTCTCACTCACTGGCATACTTACGTGCGCTTTTCCATTGCACAACAACGAGTGCACGCCTTTCACGGACACACGCACACGCAACACAGAAAAATAATGTGATTACTTTCTTTCCTGCATTCAAAAACCAAAACAAAAAACGGTACACGAATAAGAGCTAGAAACATTGGCGGTGGGTTCCATATCGAGGCATCGCCATCAACTTCCACCCGGCTAGGTTTACGATCGCACTCTTTCGGTCTCTAAAAATGGAAAGTCCACTTTGTGGCCGGTGGTCAATGTTGACCGGTTTCCCACTCCCGCCAGCAGCTTTCAAGTGGGTCCGAGGGTACCGTGAATGATGCTAGCGAAAGTGCAACGATTAAGCTACTATTATCCTACGAGCGGCTTGGCCCTCGTGGCAGTGGACGCCTGGGAAAAGTGGATGTCGACGACCGAGCAGTTGGCCACTGCCACTTGCTCTACGAACCGCCGAGCGTTCCCGAGTAAAATGGGGGATGTCCTCATCATCCGTTAATTTTGTTGTGAAAATCTAAAATTGCCAACGAAGTGGAGTTCGTTCAGCTGGAGCGCAGCGCGATGCAATGTTTGCTGTCGTCAATTTCGTGCCAGCCACATCCGGCTGAGCAGATGAGCAGATAGAGCTGTGATGGCAAACACGGTGTTGTGTTGCGGTGTGTTTGGTTTTACTGCTCCAGAACAGATGATGATCGTTAAAGTTGTAGTGCTGGCATGAAAAATGGTTGAATCTTTTCCTTTTTTGAGATAAATACGTTTTAAACTCGGCAAAACGTACACAACAACTTGGTTACGGCCACTGTAACTCGAAGGCTAATTTCCGATGGAAACGTTTGGAAAAAGTTGAACCCTCGAACATGGCGCTGCGAAATACACAAGCTTAGCACAACTTCTGAAGCTACTTTGGCAGAATATTCTTAAATGGTTCTATAATGAGCTTAAATCATATACGAACTCGTATTGAAAGTTTCAACCCGTGCCTCGCAAAGTCTGGCGGAAAAATGGAAATGAAAAACTCCAAATAACCACCACCCTTTCGCCCACGCTTCACCCACACCCACCCACCGAGGTTTAGAAAGACGACAACAATGACAAGCACACTTCAAGTTATGGGACACACGTAAAATAGAAAGAAAGGAAAACTGGTACGATGAAAAGTAATAAGCTCTGAGAGCAACGAGAATGGTGGCTTTGTCTTCACAAGCGTGCACACGTCAATTTTCTACGTCCACGGCGTTTTAGGTGGCTCACTTTACATGAAACTCATCTGCTGCCAGGGCCAGGGTGCGCATGGGTGTTAGGAGCCCGCCCTCCAGCTTTTGACGACATTTTTCATGGTTATGGGATGTGATGTAAATGTTATCACTATTTTACGATGCTGTCGAACAAAGGCTACCCTACAAACGAACGGGTGTGGACGAATTTTTAACAACGAAAGTGATTTGAACTGAGAGTAAATATGTGTATACCTCGCCGGTAAAGAGAATAACATGTTTGGTTATCTTGGCGATGGACGTCGATGACACCTCCCGACTTGCTCCAGGAGCAGTGGCAAACTCGTGCCGTGACAAACAGGCAATGTGCAGAACGTTCTTTACTGCTCACTTGAGGTACTTGTATTGTTCCAAAGTTTTGCCATTGTGTTGTCGGAAAATCTCCGCAGTGTATTTGTCCCAACTGCCAACAGCTTGTACAGCTTGCATTGCTGAGCAAAGTTTTGCCGGAGCAATATGAAGCTTTGGGAGCTCGCAACCGCGGTGAAATGGGTGAAACCAAATGGGATGAAAAGTTGTCCTTTACCTTGAAGAAATTCAATTACACATTTATTCCTGCCACGCTGCGACTTACTCGCACGACACGCGCTGGCATGATCGAGGCCAAACAATGCGCATTCGGGGTTGGGAAGGGAATAGTTTCGGTGCTTTGGTTATGATGGTGGGAAAAGTTCATCCCAACAGGAGGTTGGAAAGTTTCCCAGATGAATTGGGTGATGGTTTAAAGTAAATTCATATATCCCTGTCTCGTTTCGGAGTTCTCTTTAGGGGATAGGATGATAAAGTGTTCAAAGAACCGCATCAAATCATAACTGCAACTGTGCGGTTCAGCGAGGAGAATTCGATTGATCGAGCCGCTTCAATCCGTCTCGTTAGGAGACTTCAGAAGGCGAGTCCAATTTCCATGTGGGATTTCAAATCGTGCCGCACTGGCTTGAAACATGGAGCTTTTTTAACTATATTCTCGCTGTTCTTTTACTTTAATAGCCGACTTAAAATTGAGTTCGAGAGAAAGCTGCTCAAAATAAAGATAGTTTGGACGGAAGGATAATGTAGGAGCCGTTACGTTGCCGATCGGTACGAGCAGTACTACGGTGTTTTCACCATCGTGCAGCGAATTATACTCGCCAGAAGGTCGTTGGGCTGGTCATGTCATGAGAATGACACCGAAAGACTCAGCCCGCAAGGTCCTTAAGACGTCCACATGGAGACGTGGTAGGCTCAAGCCGCGAAGAATAGTTAGAATAATGGATTGGCAGACGACAGTGCTAGACCGTGAGCGATAACGCAGCAGTTTTAAATTGAAAAGCAAAAAATAAACTTGAACAGAACTCATACATCGATTATCTTAACACTCGATTTTTACCGATCGACATCCGACACTCGTTAGCAAAGATTGGCGCAGGGAAGAGATTCATGCTTCCAAAACGTCATAAATTGGCTTGGGTTATATGGCAAAGTGGACTGTATACCTGCTGTTTGTGTTCCAATCCTAGAATTATTGCTTCATGGATCTCTACTCTATTACTCGGCAGCTGAAGGAAAGCTGTTAGAAACTGTGATTCGTCAACGATGTGGACAGTTGTCCTGAAAGAAGGCCAAATTCATTCGCAGATACTCGACGATGACCAATAACAGAGCGAACGCTTAGCAGACTAAGCGTCAGCCGAAGTTTGGCTTTAGTTGAGGGAGTTCAAGTATGATGGTCTAAGGTAATACTCGGCTTTTTAAAAGTTTATTCAGCATGCCACCCTTAGTTTCAAGTAGACAAATCGGTCAAAATACACCTGTACTACCGTTCGCTGGCACATATTCTGCTGAACTGATTTCTTGGAAAAAGAGAGGTCAGTTTTTGATAAGACATTCCATAGACACTATTGAGAGCGCCCCTTTCTTCCTAGAGCAATACTATAGGTAACAGTTTAACCTGGCGCATGACAGGCACTAACGAAACCTGATCGAATAGTTACCGACCACCTAATTTAAAAAAGTGCTTGCTTCAGCAGTGCTCTTATGAATGATTCTGCTAACCATGCGTCATAGGTGTGTTTCATGGGTGTGTTTTTGCAACCATTATGTCTATACTTGTCTAAAATTAATCCTTCCATGGTTTTATTCGATGCAGCCTTTCACTTGAATTCTTCACTTCTCGAGACCTGTCTGCTGTTTCGTACAATGTATTTGCTATATTACTTTTGTGGTAGCTACTCAGCAGCGATGTTTCATCGTACATAACACATGGTGCTTTAACGACAAAGGAGTATCGAGGCCCAGTCCGAGTAATACTGCCACGTTTTCTCTCAGTTCCTGTTAGTGGATGATGCACCAACTAACCGACTAGCCACACACACAAATACATACACATGCCTTGCCTCGCGAAATGGCCTCATGGTTGTTGCGTAATGTCGTTGATTGACGCGACACAGCCCCAGCTCTGGCCTGGCCAACACGTTTCGATTGCGCGAAGCGCTAAAACTCGGCAGGGAACGCAAAAGGAAACTAATAGAAAAAACAGCCGAGCCGATGATTTCATAATGCGCAGAAACAAAACGCGACAAACGGTGGGGGCGACCGAGTCTTGTGTTAAGGAATTCGACGGAGTCAGGTTGATGTCATCCGTTGCGCATCGCTGCATTCGGTGATCGATGGGGTGAACAAAAAACATTCCACCGTTGCCAACATATTAAGTCTAATTTGTGAACACAAAACCGGGTGGTGGGTGGCTTGCATTTTAATATTGGCACATCGACCGCCGTGCGCAGTTACTTATTATCAACCTTCGAACCGGCCGGGAAATCCATCCTGTGATAGCCACATTCGGATGATGAAGGATGGGTATCGTAGTACAACGACAAACAAAAAAGGAACCACACCCCGTGTTTCGTCCCGTGACCGTTGCCTTTGAGTCCCTACGTTGTGATATGTTTTTATTTTACTCAATTTAAGTAACGCGGTTAGCTTCGATTTTGGTGCGTGCTTTTATTAGTAGCTCTTGATACCGACTGACGCTTCAGTCCGAGTCCGCGCACTGCGGCGCCACCAACACCCATACATTCACACAAAATACCCTCTCACCTACACCACTGAAATACAGAAACAAACACCCCGTACACTACGAAAGGCCCTTGGAGCGTGGCGTCGTGAGCAGTGGCGTGACACGATGGTAAGGTATGGTATCGGATCGGAATGTGGTGTGATAATTAAAAATACTACCCCTCCCAGTTTTCTTCACCTCGCCACCGAACCCTTTCACCACTCCGATGGAAGGATCACGAGGGGCGACATTTTTATAGCGATTGTTGATTGTGTACTACGGCCGTTCATGGAAGGGACATTCATTTGAAGCTGTAATTTAAACACACACACGCACATTCGATAAACTGTAATTTAATCGTACGAAAAGCCAATTGAAATAGCTGATCAAGATGATTGGAATTCGTACGGAAACAGTTCTGTGTTAATGATTTTCAATGGGGCTTTCATGCGAGAGGCAGTTATGTTGTTTACTATATTTCCTAGGTGCCTTGATGATTTATACCTTTTCAAGTAAATTAATAAAAAAATGGACAATGTAAAGTATACTTTGTAGCGTATAAGTACAAGCTCCGGTACAAGACCAACACCAACTCCTGCGAAATGGATGCACCAGCAATAAAATGCACTTTTCTTTCTCTCTGTTTTTTCCCCCTATTCAACGCGATAAACTATTGTGCAGTGGAATGGGAGTGGAAAACAACATACAAAGTACGGAAAATCCCAAACGCGCTCAACCGACGCGCCTGCAGCAGGCAAGGTTCAACCATTTAAAAGTGTTTTTAATTTTCCCTCATTACTTTAAGGGTCCTTGGACGAAACGTTTCATGCAGAGGGCGTGCATGCCACGGTGTCATAAGTTATTTTACTTGCCTTTCAGTTTCTATGACCCACCGCACCCTCCCATCCTCTTCCCTTCCGCTCCTCCCACCCGGTTCAAGTTGGAGCCAATTGCAACTCGAATCCCGACGCCGAGGAAGTGGAGTGTTAATTACGAACGCAAAATAATAATGAAACAGTGAGCTCGTCGACCAAAACAAAAAAAGGAAAAACAAATGGCCACTGTTAACTTGACACGCGATTGTTTGGCCGCTTCCCGTCCGTCGTGCCCTTAACAACGGACGCTGCTCGAAAGAATGGGTTTCCCCCCGTTAACTTACCTGTGAGGGAAACACAAGCCAAGGTCGAGTAACGTTTGACGTTTCGTGAGTGTTTCGCGTAGCGTGTGGCATTTATGATGGATTTCGCCGCGCGATTAGTATTCACCCGCACGTGCGTTTTCTAATGGCAGTGTGTGTAGTTGTGCGCGCGCGCGATTCAAGTCTGCAAGCCTGGTGGTTTGTCACGGGTTGCCAGACCTTCTCCTGATTCCCGATCTTGAGTCTCGTACTGTTCAGCAGACCGGCGTTTCGCTTGGATCGCAACGCGGGTACCTCACGCAGTCGAAATTACCAGAACGTGTGTTTAATTTCACTGAAATCGAAAGTCGAGAGTTCGAGCGTCCGAAGCGGAACTCATCAAAGCGGAAGCTGTTCGCACGATTACACGATGATGTTAATAATAGACGGTTGATTGGAGATCTGTGGTTTTCTTTTTCGCTCTCCCTCTCTTACTTTGTTCATGATTATTAGCAATTTAGGAGATGGGCGAGGTTCATCTTTTATCTGACATTTTCTCACTTTATCTTGCCACAGAGTCCAAAAATGGCTCCAATATTGCTGGCTCTCAAAAACAATTCACAACATTTTTAAGAAAAGGGCGATTCGGTAGTCTCTTTTAGATGTACAAAGAAATCAAACTATCTTTATGTATATATATGGATGGAGCTTGCAAGAGCAGCAGTTACTCATCTTATGTCGATCTTTAGTTGTTGGAGACTTAATGCTTTCTGAGTAGAAATCATCGATTAGAACACATGGCAGGCAATACATTTTGCGATAGAAGGACAGATCATTTTGTCACAAAACCTCGTACAATAGCCGTTACTGTGGCTTCGTCCTCGTCTCTAAAGAAAAACGAACCAATATGGGTCATCGGTCCCCATTTGAACATTCAACATAGTAACAGTGAGGAAAATCCATCACTCTTCAAAGATCATTTCAGGATTGTATCTGTTACAAAAGCTAGCGTTTTGCGTGGTAATCTCTCCATGATGGTATAAAATTATTTGAACAAATCCTTCGAATAACCCAAAGCGATGCATTATAAGTCATGAGCAATCAAAAACCCTTTATGATTGAAGTTTTATTCTACTATAAGCACTCTCTTAATATCATGATGTTAAGTTTACCAAACCTGTCTTTAAAGAAATGTGCATATTTCTCCATTTGTCAAGCATTCGCGAAAAGCTGACCAATCCACAATATAAAAAGCATTTCTTTTTTTTCCTTTTTTTCTATCTCCCCAAAACTAGGTCAGTGCACCACGTGGAGTGGAAAATAGGCAAGCGCTAAGAGTATTATCAAATATCATAACAATGTCTCTACGCAAGCCACTGACCAATAATTTCACCTCTTACCGTGGTCATCGTCGTTGTCGGCAGCGATTTGATGCTTCCTTTGCGCTCGGTTGACCACTGGCGAAAACCCCATACAATAATGTTTCGTTTTCGCCTTCGCCGTGTCCGCCATCATTCTACGGGTCTGGCAACGGAATCATGTCGATTGCCAATAATCAATCACTCTTAGTGGCGGAACGGCACGACAAATTCGAGCCCCGGCAATCGTTTCGGACCGGCCATAAGCTTCCGCGTGTGTGTGTGTGTAATCGCTCCTTTCCATTCTCCGTCCGCCGATGGACGCTGCTGGTCGTAAGCATCGTACATCAACTACTAATTCGTCTACAAAAATATATATAAAAATCCGTCCCGCTTCGTATCACCGATTGATTAGTGAAATGGTGCTCGATAACCGCCGAATGTACTCCTTCCCCCAAAGGGTGTCGTAATGGTTCGCTGCTGTGGTTTTGCGGCATTGGAGCGCTTTCCTTACTTTTATGGCGACTCCGTTTTCCCGGGCTGACCTCGATTGCTGGTTTGACCATCATGCGAGGATTCTTGAGCATCCGAGTGGCACAATTTGGAAAACGAGCAATGCACAGTGTTCCGAGCAAAAGGCACGGCACAGACGGTGTGATTTGATGGGAACGAGGCCGTTTCAATGTCGATAGCGAGACGGTCTAGTAAAACTGATTGTAAACAGCAGGGCTATTAAAACAATCACTCACATACACACACACACACACATGGCCATTAAACAATAGTTCAGTTGATTGTCGACATTGTGGCATATTTTCTCGTCACTCTTTTCCACGAAAGGCTGTTGCTGCTGGGTCCATTTTTTACACCTGAGTGACTTTAGCGCGAGCAAAAAACGGGAGCAAGCGACGAACCCACCTGACGATAGTTTGAACCGGTGTATCAATTCCGACTAAAAGCTCTCTTTAATGCGTCTATTTTCCTTTTCCTTCGTTCCACATTGGTAGCGTAGTTTTTAATCGTTTCCGGAGAAAAAAAAAAACAAACGTTAAACTAGAATAAAGTGGCTTATATCGTAGCTTTGTTTTGTTCCGTTCATCGGTTTCTTTCGGTTTCACCGGCTGACCATTGCATGGTGTGAGTTCCTCACACATACACAAAACACAAAGTGTGACCGAGTTCCGTTGCGTGCTATTATTGCGAATTGTTGCGAAAGTTGTTACCTTTGAGCTAAATCTACGCCGCCGTCGTCGTCGTCTTCTCTTCTCGGCGTTCTCAATGGAAAACACATCGCGTCCAGCGCCTTGGGAGCCCTAATAGGGTACGCTGCGCCCATGTTCGTACGATTTATGGCAGACTCGGTGGCGCTTACTAATGGGGGCCACGGTGCTGCCCAGCTGTTATCTATGCAAAAGCAACGGATCCCCGTTCCCTTTGCTTTCGGCTACCACCTGGACCGGGACCGAAAGTCACCGGAGTTCCTGGGGTGTGGAGTGGAGTGTCATATTAGCATACAATCGATCGAGGTCAAAACGTGTACAAGTACGGCAAATGTAAGGAGAAAGTGCCTCTTTGCGTTACTCGGAGATTGAGCCGTACAAACAGCAACGAATGTATTTGTAGTAGAAAACGAATGTGTTCAAAGTACTTGCCGTCTGCAGGAAAGAGACATACCTCGTAAAGGAAGTCACACTGTGAGTACTATCGATGGCAGAGGTGTTGGCACTGGTATGTACGGCGCATGTAGTGCGGCATGTACACTTCGCCGTATGCACATTCACAGTTGTGTGTAGTGAACGATCCCGATACACCCATGATGATATGGATTTGGTATGGACGTTATTGCTCTCCTCTTCTCTGCTGCTGATTCAGCACTGGGAAAAAAGCTCAGCAAAACGCTCGGACGACAACGGGGGGCGGCCATGACGAACGAACGGAAGAAAGCAATAGCGATTGAAGAAGAAACGGATCCAACGGGACACATCCAACTTTCTCCCCGAGGTGCGCACGGGTTCACTTTCACCCTTGAACGGAATCATCGAAGAAATCGAATCTCGTCGCTCAAACCGGACCTTGACGTGTGCCGAAACGGGTTTTTTGGTTTTTGTTTCGTTCGTTCTTAGGCACCGACCGACAGCGCCACTTCCGGAGTTCCGGCTGTGTGTTTTTGACGTCTTTCGAGTGTGGACGAATTTTCCCGCTACTTTGTCTAGGTATGTGAGTGTTTTTTTTTTTGTGTAAAGCCAGCTCACCAGGTCAGCTCTCTTCATGGTTGATATTTGGTCAATTTTTATCTCTCACATGCGCGGTTGATTGAACATCAGGATATTCGTTTGAAAAACCGATCATGGTTCCAGTTTGGCAACCAGCAGCGGTGCTGTGAAGTAGAGTCTAGGTTTATATGACTTCCACCGGCACTCACCTCCTTTCGGTCAAGCTCGAAAGCATGCCAAGGCAGGCAGTCACGGTTGAATAACGCCGAGCAACGCAATGTTCCGAACTAGCTGCTGCTAGCTGAGCTGTTACCGGGAATTGTTGATGTTTACGACTTTTTAAGTGATGGCATGGGTCGTATTTTAGGAATGCGCGTGTTTTGTTTTCGAACAGCAAGCTAATGCTGCTTTACACTTAATTTAAATAACTTGGATATACGATGTTCCTCGTAATTTAAAGTAGATGTACAGTCTACATACAGTGCTGAGCAAAATAATCATCCACACATAGTTTTATAAAGTGAAAAAAGTAAAAGGTGATACAATGATGAGTTTCGAGCATCATATTTTTAACAGTTAAGAGCTTACAGCCTATTATCTTTGCTCGTGTAGCCCAGATTAACTAAAGAACCATTGAACGTCCACAATAGCCTTGCTTAACCAACGTTGTCCATGATTGTCATAATCCATTTCAGCTTATCATGAACTTTATCCTGCGGAGTAGCCTTCCGAGGACACTTACGGGCGATACGGTAGGAGACAACTGCTATCCGTTGTTGGAGCTTGCCTACATAAGATACCTGTTCCCTAACAAGCAATAGCCTTTATGTCATGGAATATGGAAAACAACTCGTGATATGAACGGTAACATTGATATCTGGAAGATCAGTGTTGTCTACGGAGAGACGTTACGCATCACGGATTTAATGAGATTTGAGTCCCTTTGTGTTAGCAAGTGTTGCTACCGCATGTAAAAATATGTTTACTAATGAAAGCTATCTTTTTTATGTCGACGTATTTTTGGCTATATGGATAATAAAACTTTTTTTATAAATAAGCCAAAACGTAACATAAATCAATACCGCCCCAGACGTTTTTATTGGATGATCGAGATGCTTTGTCAAACACTTTGTAGATTGAATATAATTTAGTTCAATTATATAATTTCTGAAGTAAGAAATTGAATGGAAAATCACCAAGTGATAATTTTCGTATCGTTTTCAATTAATTCCAAAAACATTAAATTTTGAAAAAGATTTTATTGTACAAAAGTTTTTAAGCGGAACAATTCAGTTTACTTAAAAAGTATGTACGTGGTGGGCAGAAGGAAACAATCAAATTTCCACTCACCAGTGAGTCAACTTCTTGTAATTGCTTTTCATCGATCCATGTCACCGACGACAATAAGCTTCAAAATTCTAATAACGTTACGCTTTGCACAACTTGTGAAAAGAAAATGTTTGCTAGTGTAAAGAACAAACTTTTTGCCCGAACCATGCTCGACCAAAACCATGCTCGACCAAGCGGTTTGGTGCAGCCAGCCAGCCAGCCAGCCAACCAGCCAGCCAGCCAGCCAGCCCGCCCGCCAGTATTTGGAGCACCAACCGAAAGTTTATGTTTATGATCTGATAAATTGTTATTCGCCGGGATGCCCTTACGGCCTAGATGTGCCATTAGATCGGCACAACAATACGAAGGGAAAATTCGGTTTGTGACTTTCCAGAACTCATTAGTGTACTTTTCGGGTTTGTGGAAAGACTGGCAAACGAAAAACAAAAAACAAGCAAGGACAACCGAAAGCGACATAAAAACTTTGCACAGTATTTAACGGCATTCGGCGCGAACTGGAGTAACCGGTGAGCCGGAGCTTTTCGACCGAGATGTTGGCTCGGTGGCATTTCCGTTTATCGCGAACCAGCCGATGCGTATCTTCAATTACATTTTACCACAAAAGCCTCAAAATGCTTTTTCCAAAAAAGCCAATGACACAACGACCGACACACAAAACCACAAAAGGTAAGATGAAGAGGCTACGAGCTCGTAACGTACTCGGAGGGATGTTTCCGTTTTTCACGCGCGCGTTTTGCACGCCATTTCCTGTAAATGGATGCCGCACCGTTACTGCACCCGTAATCATGGCGCCTTATCATTGCCGAGTAAGTCACGCGTAACGTGGGGCCAGATCCTTGATGTGGTTCCTCGAGCTCGGCAAAGTTACGACATTGGGGCCATTGTTTTGGACCAAAATTTTGTAGATGTGAGGAATCGCGAGCGGCAAAACGATTCAACAAACCACACGAGCACACGCCACAGCTACGAAACAAATCAGATAAACTTCAATTCAATTTGCTTCCACATTGTTACCCGTCTGCCAATGTTCCAATTGCCAAAAGGTGAATTGATGGATGCTGATTCAAGTTAAGTGCCATACAGTGATACGGCTGAGGCTGGGAAATGGTTTCTCGAGTGTGTTGTTTTCCTCACTGGTAGCATAAAGCTGATGCACGATGAAGGATTAATGTGCATGACGTAAATATTTTCATTTCGTTCGGTGATTGTCGATGAAAATAAACTGCTCGACGCAATGGAAAGTAAAAGTGGTAATCGTGCTCTGGAAATTGTCCGGCTCGTTCTGGGGAAAACAGCCATCCTCTCATATGACGGTGCGAGCGTTGTTGATACATGGTACAGGGAATGGAAGCATTACTTACCACTACTACTAATACTGCCACTATTACTATTGCTACTATCGTCTAATGGTGTGCTATCACTAGTGGTAATCTGGAGACACAGCAGTCCAGCCACGACAAGCACGAGGGCCCCGTGGCGTTGGAAGCATATGTCCAGCAGTCGATCGATCAGCTTCATCCTTCTCTGCACATCGAGCAGACCCGTTCGCTCCGGTCTTGGGTCAGGTAACTGGCGGGACAGAAGAAAAGAAAGCAAACCATAATGTCAGTAACGGGTGTGTTTATCTGGCCCACGAAGATAGAGAGTTGCACCCGGGTAAGAGTTTCAGGTCGGAAAATCAGAACAGCATCGACACAATCGGCTGCAGTTGATAGGGCCACAGGCTGCCCACGGAGTACCGAAACGTTGGAAAGCACTTGAATCATCGTGCACATACACAATGCCCTATACACAAAACGATATAGCCCAGCAGCTCCGAAAGCGAGGATGCGTCCACCGGACAAAGGAATCCGCACGCTCTGCACGCTCATTAAGTCTCACCGTGGCTGTTGCACCGTGGCCCTGGGCTGCGATGGATGCACGTACGTACGTAAGCCTTTTTGTGGCCATCGCAGACGATAGGTTATCCAAGCGTGTACAGTTCCACCAAACGGCAAACCCCGTAAGACACGGTTACGGTTCACACATGGCCATGCCATTGCGTTAATCATCGATCATCGGTGCTCGGGAGCTCGGTGGGCAATGGTAAAGGCACCGCCAGCATTCGTCCGCGTGCATCCATTTTCCGCTAGGCCACCCGTAATCGGATTATGGAAAATCCGGCCGACCGTTACGGGACGGGCGGTCCGTCCGTAAGACGCCGGTGAAAGCACTCACTCATTCGGTACGATCGCTACGATACACACACACATATATATATACACACACACACACATACACATACGTCGCATTGTAAGGGAGTTTATGTTGTTTTTGCTTAGATTGGAGCACACGCAAATGGAGGGAAAACTTTTACTTTTTACTGCTGACGCGCCGTGTCATTTTCCTTCGATGAGTGATTTCCATCTCGCCGACAAACAGATAGACGTGGACGAACGCGGACAAACGATTCGGCGTAGTAATGACACCGAAAATCGGACTTTGGGCCGGGGATTTCTTAAACATTCACGTTTTCTGTACACGTTTCCAAGCGACATGCGATGTCTGTTTGAAGCTTTGAAGCTACACGCATCGTCGCCTTAGGAACTGGGTGTCACGTAGGCGTTACGCAGTGAAATGCATCACGACACGTTTGGACGTGTAACGCAATAGGAATGTCGTTTGTTGGCAAGAAATGGGGAAATATCAACAACGAACAGTAAACAAGTGCATCCCCTTAATGGCGTGCTTCTATGAGTCGGTTTCGGATTTGCCAAGTTGTCTTGACAAACGGCGGAGGAATTGAAAATGGAGGTTCTTACAATGATCTTACAATGCACAAGACCAAGTAGAACCTTTTTTGCAGTTTTTGAACTGAATCGTTGGTGCGTCAGCAATGATAGGACTCTATATTTCTATCCAGAAATGCCAGAAAGCATTCTAGCAAATCTTGAAGAGAGTCCAGCAAGGGCAAGAGATTCCATTTCAGTCTGTACATGTTCCACGTTATCCTGAACACATTCTAGAAATAATTTGGATTTGGTAGAGAAAGAAAACTATTCTTTCCGGTAACTTTACATGGCTCAAATAACCATGGACTTCTTCTTATTCTCCGTAGCACGTTGAACAGCAATGAAAAAATCACTATTTGCGTGTACCTGAGTTGCTAACAAGATGCCTCATTCCTTCTGAATTGAGTTGCTCTTTAAAGCGTTCGTGCTTCATGTCATTTATGATGCTGAAAACTTCCTTCCTCTCATCATGATCATCTTCACGGAGCAAAAAAAAAAACAACAAAAACCGGAACCTGCAAAATCCCAATAAAAAGTGACATCGGATATGAGCGCACAATCTGAGTCCCTGGCCCTTGATGCCCCACTGATTGTGCTCTATTTTATGACTTTGGGAAAAGTTTCCAACCACCGCCTCAGTAAACGGAAAACCGCAAATGTGGAGCAACATAAAATTAATAGGATAAGAAAGAGAGAAACCAAACCCCAGAAACAACGTCTGGTTGCGGGCTTCCGGAATGACCCGACTTAAGATGGATGGAGCTTGCGGAAGGCAAGCGAAAAGAAAAGAAAAAAAACGGAGCACAAAACACACACAGGAACCGAACGCCAAGATGGAAGCAATGCTGCGACAAGGAGCAGGAAGCAGAAAATGTGCACCAACACTACACTCTCACACACACACACACACACTGAAAAAACAACATTATTAAAACTTGCCAGCCCCTGCGGTACGAGAGAACGGTTCCTTCCAATAGCAAGAATATTAGTTTAGCAAGTTCCATTGTGGTGTAGCCGGGTGAGTGGGTTGGAGTGGGTGGCATGCAATCGGAAGCGGACCCAGGAAGGATAAAGAAAGCTACGAAGGCTTTGATCGTTTCCACCGTGCATGCTGAGTACCGGGAACCGGTGGAGGTTACCGGGAGTGAGGTTCTTTATCGAAGTTCTACGATGCGGTCTAGGGAATTGATTGTTAGTTTTCTCTAACGACGAGCGAGAACTCCAATTTAGTTGTCACAATCAGTTATGCCGGTGACTAGCTCATTCCCTATGACGGCAGTATCCGGACGCCCTGTTGGTCTGCGGTTAATTACCACAGAAGGTAGAACCTTGCTTGCCTGCCCTTAAGCTCTTGAACGTGTAGCATTTGGGTGGCAGGCGCAAGTGCTCCTTCTTCTGAGCTATTTTCAAGCTGCCAGCATTCATCCAAGGCGAACTTTCTGAAGCAAATTTCGATCAGCAAGATATTTTTGACAAGAACGACTTGCAGCAATTCAATTGTTTCAGTTCGTTACTTGACGTATAAGTTTAATGCTTCGAAGCTGCCAACCCTATTCCATCCTCTTGCGTACGTATTGTCAAGAGCTTTCGCGGGATATGGAAAACAATTCTAGACACTCGAGTAAACGGAATAGCCCAAGTATGTAAATGTAGCTCATAATCATTACATACTTAAGCAAACATTCTCAACATTCTGCGATATTCCACATTTCTTCATTAAGATTGCTTATCCTCGACGGCTAGTTGGGGTGGGAAACTTTTTCTTCCTTCTAGTCAACAACCATTACAGCCAACGTGCAGCGAACAAAAGTTTCTCGCTCAAGAACGATCTGATGAAGAATTATCGTCAAATATTTACAAGCTGCCAGAGAAAGTTTTGCTTCAATAAAGGGCCAAATACGCAGATAGAACCGGCAAATTGAACCATATTCTAAATTGCACCCGGTTTGATTGCTTCGCCGGTCTCGTTGTTGGTTACCTCAGTAGTAAGAATGCAAATGTGGTGTCTGGGGCTATCTACCGCTGACATGATTGGGTTGGGATCTTACACGGTGGAGAGAGAGGTCTGTGTGTAATTGAGCGTCCGGATGAGATGATGCCCTCATAGTTCCGAATGGTGGTGCGTACAATCACCAAACGCTTTCCCGACGCTTTGCCAACGTAAGTCAACATCAAACGGGGAGTAGAATTCCCATGACAAATTTATTTGTGCTCTTGTAAAATATTTGCTCAAAAGCACGTAGGCAAAAACCCCTTTTTGTGATACGTCTTACTCCAACGCCACTTATACCAGTCTTCCGAACGTTCTTCTTACACGGTCTCAGCAGAACTCTGGCACGTGGACGGTGGGACGGTTTGCTTATGCGTAAGAAACGAAATAAGACGATATTACCCAGCAGCATACATGCCCTTTCGTAAGAGCTCACGGATGCTTGTTCATTGAAAATAGTAGCAAGGAGCAACGGTGTTCCGAAGGTGTGGAAAACACATCCGAGCCCCACGAGAAATTGCTGCTCATCCATCATCTCGCCTTCGAGGCGTCCGCCCCATTCTGGGACGTTTCCAGAGCCGCTTCTCTGGAGGAATCTTGGGATGGCGATTCGAGGATACGGATCCGAGCATGTTTGCAAATAAACATACTTTCAGTCCGCAAAAAGCTTCACATTCCTTGGCCCTGCTTCTCGATGGGTCTCGCCGCTTTCGCTGCGGCTGAGTGGCCGTAATGATTCGGTAGGTGTTCCGGTGGTAGACGAAATTGCTACGCAGCACCCACAGGACAGGATTCTGCATATGGCTAAAAGTGTTAGCCCGCGAGAGGCTAGCGCGAAAGCACACCGTAAGAAGTTTTAAATAAGAACACGATACTTTTGAAATGAGCACGTAGCCCGAAGGTACGCTTTCGTAGGCAGTCGGGTCTTGGCGGCTCGAGAGGAGTCTGAAAAAAAAGGCTCTTAAAACTCTGCATAAATGCCGTTAAACATGGCGTACAGCAACGGCAAAAAATGCATTCGGAACGGAAGAGTAACGAGTGAGCTTGTCGGGGGATGGCGCAGAAAGCAATCTACTCACTTCCTGCACTTAATTTGGCCAACGGTAGAGGAGCAGGAAACTTTTACTTTCCTTTCTGCTGCTCTACAGTCACGGATCCTTGCACCGGCATCCTTAATGGTGTTTCGTGTCCGTTTCGTTTCTTCTTTGTGGCGTGTTGTCCTCCGCTCCAACCCATTTGTAGAATAAATAGAAGGAAGATTCGTTCCGGGAAGTGCAGAACGAACGCCGAACGTATCTGAAGACGGTTTCGTGCGGAAATGTCGGGAATTAAATTTTAATTTCAATCTTACCAACTGCTCCACTTCCTGCATGGCGGGCAGGGATGCTGGTTAATGCCAGGGAACAGCGGTATTAACGGTGTAGCGGTTGGCGAGGCTGGCAGACCATCGTGTATGCTTTATTTACCGTTGCACACGTGTGGTGCAGCAGCGGTGCATAAAATGTGCAAAATCTGCGTTTCGCTTGTGTAAAGCTGCCGTGCTGTTGTTGTACTGCTGTGTCAATAGGACTGCACTTTGTTGATTTATTGTGGCCCACGCGAACACAGTTTGTCCACTGCTACAGACGACTGATTTTCCACGAATCATGACGTATTGTAAGATTGGATATGAATCTTTAAAATTCCCTTGAACGAACATTGGTATATAACAAGCGTGCAAGTAAACATTGGAAGCTATTGTTAAACTTGAGTGCTCGAGAAAATTTCTCAAAAAACTGCAAACAGGTATTAGTAATATGATTAAACCAAGCATTTTCCATAGCCATAATCTGTAACAACCTAGACATGATAATTTTGAAAGATTATTTACAAAGTAGTTAAAGATTCTTAGGGACTCGAGAGAAAAAAGTAGCGAGTACAGCAAAACATTGATGGCACATATAAAGTGCAATAATTATTACGTACGTAGATTTGATTTGGAAGCAGCTCACATCGCCTTCTATTCTGTAAATATAGTTTTCGTTATCTTCCTGATTCGTTAACGTTACATTCAGCGTGTTCTCATTGTATAACTTAGCATTAAAACGGAAAGAGTCATTTTGTAAGTAAAACCTTCAATAAAGGCAAACAATAGGACAAGAATGTACTTTCAGAGAATAACCTGAGAAAAGCAACAATGAAGAAGCCGACAAGGAAACAGCTCGTTCAATCTAAATGAATCAGTCAAGATTGTACAGTTGGCTGTTTTATAAAAAGCTGTTTTTTTAATTTTAAATTACACATCGTCACGACTCAACGATAACAAATAGCTGTCGCTAGTTGGACTTCAAGCGCATTGTATTTCCTTTTGACAAGGTGTGTTCGAGAGACTTCCGTGCGGGAATGGCAATAAGGTGGGGATTTGTTCCACCTCACAACCTTACCAAGCTCGCGATTTGTTTCTAAACACTGCTACATGTAAGCTGTTGCTTGTGTTGAAAGATTCTCATGAACTTATTGCTAATTTAACAGCCCCGAATACTAGCCAGGCTTGTCAAGAAGCCTTATCGTGTAATTCACATTATGGTTACGGCTCATTTTAACATCCTGCCTGTACTGATTGGCTGACGTTGAACACGAGCTAAATTTAGGATGGCAGGTACCCAAAACTTAACACCGGAATGGGGCAAGATACGATGAGCTCCTTCTTCTCCCGTTCCGCACATACCTTAGGGATCAGTTGTCGACAAGGTTGCAAATCGAGTTACCGACACTGGATATCTCGTGTCATGTCGGAGGGTTTACCGCCCGAGTTCGCGGTCGGAGTATGATACGAAAAGAAAAACATTCTACCGAAGATCGTAGGTCTCAAAGCGTTCCATAAGCTGCCAGCTTTGCTGCAAAGCAAGTGCGAACTAACTGACTTTTCAACGACACATGTTTACACGGTTGGCGCAGAGATGCTCGATTTCGATACGGAGAGAGATTTATGCGCTTCTCAAAATAGCTGCTTGGCTGATAAAAGACGAGCAAGCGAACAAGTTTGTCGGGTCAAGCCATCCATTGGACGGAAAACTCGTATAGTGCTTAGCTTCCGGTTTGAAAGTGGCGCATTTCCCGTTTAAGATGTAGATGCGCTTTCGGAGTGTACGCGTGTGCATGCGATAACTTTATTGGATGCAACTTGTCAGGTGTTTCGAATTCGGTCAGAAGAAGGCTTCCGGTAGTGATTGTTGCTTCTTGAAACAACTCTTCACCTTTTCCGGCACCTCTCGTTCGGTTTTGTGCAACAACTGGCGTCGCCGAACGACGCACTTTTCGAACTTGTTCACTTGCTGGGAAAACCTGCTGGACAGGTGGGTCATTTTGTTGGCGAACCGTTGCAGTGCTTCCGTTGTCCCTTTCGCTAGGTTCGCAACGGCACCGCCGGTACAGGCCAGAAAGCTACGCCCGTAACCGGCATCCCGGTCGAGACAATTGTTCATGGTGCTGTACGGTCCGTTCATCAGCTGTTGCGCTTCGTCTATCTCGCGCCGTTGGTTGTCCAAATGTTCCGCTAGTTTGTCGTGGCATTCGTCCACGTTCTCCCGCAACCGGCGCTCGTACTGATCGATCTCGGTGTGCAATAGCTGCATGCAATGGTTCTTGTCCGGCAGACACACGTCCCGGTACTCCACGAACTCGTTCTGGAAGTAGCTGCGGATCTGCCCGTTTATCTCATCCACCTTGCGCTTCACGGAACTCATCGCCTCGTGCCGCAAGTGTTCGAATTTGACAGTGGTGTCGCGCACGTACGCCTGCATACGATCCTTCACTAGCGTCAGTACGCTACGGACGTGCTGACCGATCTGGAGGAGGTTGATGCTAAAGATGCCCGACCTGAGCTTTGAGAACATTTCGCCCAGGTTAGGTTGGGAAATGTTTTGCACTTCCAGCAGTGGTCGGACTGTCTCATTCTCTAGCTTCTCGTGTAGCTCTAGAGGATCGGTGGGTAGTACCTCCTCGACGCAGCTCGTTGGCTGCTCCGTACGGATGTCGTCCTCCTCGTCCGATTGGTCCCGCTGTTCGCGTGCTTTTTGGTTTTCCTCATAACTGCCATCGCTAAATTGCTGCAATAGTATCGGTTCGTAAATGTGACACAATTTCCCGTGAAAACCCTCAACCCCCGAATGCCGGCCCCCTTTGCGCTGACCTGAAATATGTCGACGTGTTTGGCACCTGTCACTTGTGGCAACACCATCAATTCTAGTACAAGGACTGCTAGAGCTCCCACTAACCAGACCGTTCCGTATCTCATTTCCTGATCGAAAGCAGACACACACGCACTCCCTCGACGCTGTGCTCTTCAGGCAATGTTTAGATGTCCTGACAGCTTCCGGACAAGTTCCGTGTTCGTATCACACTAGCCAGCAGGTTCGCAGACGTGTCAGACTCGAGGCACGGTAACCACCATATTACCCGTAGGCCAACGTCAACAGCTTCGATGGCCAACCAACGTCCAGTCACCGACATTGTGCACACACATTGACAACTGCACAAATAGTTGCTTACCGTGTTGATGCGGTGATGCGTCAGCGTCCTCATCCGCGACATCGTCCAGCTTCTATTGACATTTTAATCGAACCCCTCCTTACGATTGCCAAACGTTTTCGCAAACGTACCCATCCAATGCACACACACCGTGTGGTTGAGTGCGTGTGTTCCCCGTGGCTTGGCGATAACTTTATTGGCCACCACCAGCAACAGGCTGGTGGTTTGGTGCGGTTTGTGCTTTGGTTTATCGACAGCCGCTCGCCGAAGCGAAAACAGCACAACCGTGGCCGCCGGCAAAAACCAACAAAACCGACAGAAACAATTTCAACTGTCACCGCAAAATTAAGCTGCCTTTGCGCGGCATCCCCACAACGACGGTCGACGAAGGTGCCGTCGGTTTGTTTTCGATACGCGTTCGGAATTTATTTCCCATTTGGCCCAAACATCCAAACTCCATACACCGGCGGCTGGAGCGTTGAGGCACTCAATGAGTGAGCGAGTCTCGTTGCTCCAGCTTTGATTTGTCACATTGTGTCTGGGCGTCGTTAGCCGCGTAGGCAGGTTTTTGGGGAAGCGTTGCGTAAGGTTCGCCGAGCTACCATTTTCGATGGCGCCCGCCCGTGTGAAAAGAAAGCACCAAATGGAAATGGAAACAATGGCCCCGGAGCTGTGCCGATCGTCACGACAAAAGGTGACACCGGGCGGTGAAGAAAGTTCAGTTTCAGGAATCCAATTACATCGAATCGAACTGAACAATTCAATTTCCGGCCGTCTGCCGAGGACCGGAGCAGCATCATCCCTGCAGCAGTGTATAGCACAGTGCGTGCCACCGTAGCAGCAGTGAAGGAGTCCCAGCGAAGAATAATTTATGCAGAAATGTTGTGATTTATGGATGGCCCTTCGGGAGCTGTGGGAGGGTGTGGGCGAACATGGGCCCCCAGGATGTTTGGCATCGCTTATGTTCGATTGGTAGAGTGGCGGCACCAACGCACCAAACACCAGCAGCAGCTAATGGCAAGGTTCACATCTGAGCTGAGTGGAATTTATTTGACAAGCGGCAGAGCCCTCCAGGGAGCGTTCCCAGCCGTCTCCAAGGAACGTGACCTCGTGGTACACGTTGAGTAAGTGTTGATTTATCATTTCTACTACAAGCATTTACGGTGAGACTTTCGCTAATGGTCCTACGGAAAGGCTATACGGTGGAAAATGCATTCACATTAACCAATCCCCCAACACACATACACACACACACACATCCTCAAACAAAGTTTATAATCTAATGTAAATGAAAAGCTCGGCATGGCCCGGTACATAAGCATCTCGCATCTTCCGGGTTCCGCGCTGGATCGCGCTAAGCAGAGAAGGATCGCTGTATGCTGAATCAACACATGCAGACTGCGAGGCTTCTAATGAACTCGCTAACACACCACCACCATCCTGCTTAATGTCGTTCATAATTCATGCATATTTCTAAGGGATGTAATTATGATTTCGCCCGGGGCGTACTGAGCACAGCAAATCTGGTACCAGCTTACTGAAAGCTCCTTCTAAGCTGGGTTCTTCAGCACAGCAACTGGTTTCAATCGCTCAATTACATGTCAACGGCTGCTGGTACGGCAGCGGATGTGGATGATGAAGGTTGCACTGGTGTGCTGTACCAGAGGTTACACAAATTATCATTCGGATGAAATCATATGCTCATATTTGGGATTTTGGGCCCTCTTTAACAACCAAAAAACAACACATCAACACTCCACCATGCCTTGCTTTCGCTTGGATTCCGTTTCAATAAACCGTCGCACGTCGTTCTAACGAAGGGATTCCATCCGAATGTTATGCTAACGATACAACGACTCGATGATGTTTGCGTTTCCACGTGCCTTCATTTACCGGTACGTTACCCGAAGAGCTTGGTACCGGACGAGCAGACAGAGGACGGTGACGACAATGAACGGGACAAGGGGGTGGAAGAAGATTTCACAGCTTAAGCGTCCCCGATCGTAATGGCGGGAGCGCTCGAAGCTCTCGTAAGACACGGCCATTAATAAGCGAGACACGTTCCCGTGGACCTATCGTGTCGGATCAGTTGAACTGGTTGTTCCGTCTTTCGTTTGCCTTACACGCGAGGTCTGGCCTGTATGTCGTGGACAACTACACTCCGTTTCCTGGTAGATCGTTTCATGTGGGCTATAAAAATGATTCTTTACATCGGTCCCATCTGCCCATTTGCTGCAAGAAGCAGCCCGACATGGAAAACACTATGGGGACCCTTTTTCTTGAGAAGCTTTCCCACCTTGTGAGAAGCGACAAAGTCTAAGAAAGTAAGAAAATGTCCCCCAAGCAGCGGACACTCACACCACACAAACCAGCCCGGACGAGAATCCTACCAATTAGTAATGTGGCCGCTCGGTAAGCGTTCCGGGATCTTGGCGCTGTCAAGAATCTCAATGAGATCGACCATCGCCTGACTGTCTGCGTTTCATTGTAATTCTACGGTATCAATTTATTGCTCCGCTTAGACACACATTCAGAGCTCGTGAAGTCTTAGAACGGCAGACCTAAGATGGCGTCTGCTGCCACAAAGCTGTCTGTGGATAGGTTGAGTGTACCGGGGTCACAGGTTCGGTGCAAGTGCCCGGTTCTGGAGCATCCTAACCTTTGAACTGTACGCTGAAGAGGGTTTCGTCGAGCAGGCAAAAGGAACCGTTGTCCCAAAAGCAGAGCAGACCATTAATTCTTCTCGCTTGCATTGACTTGGTTCGTGTTTGCTCGACGCCGCTCCTAAGAACGTGGACCACAGAAGAAAAAAAAAAACATTGAAACTGTACAAGATTTAACGTCTTTGTGTGGGGAAGAAAATATCAAACCCCACCCCTTCCTCTCCCACACGCTTTACATCACGCTCGATTTTCATTCATTGTTGTGGGGTGTCGGAAGCCATCTGAACTGACAGCACAAAGAGACAAGCCATCAAGAGAGACAAGTAGGCGCGAGAGCTTACGGAAAGAAAATGAAAGTAGACATGGCCTATACTCGCACTCGGCCACACGCTGTGATGGGTATCGCGAGCTTTAAATCTAGGTATCCGGGTAAAGTATTCAACAATAACAAAGCTGGCGCTTGAGAACGAACGATGAGGAAAAAGGGAAACTGCGATAAAGAGGCCCAGGCGCGCCAGTTGCTGAAGGAAGCCTAAATAGATGCGGAATATTAATGAAGTTATTCTTGAGCAGTGAACGAACATTACGGAAAGTTCATCTGTACACGATACTCAAAGCGATCTGTTTAGTAATTAAATTAGGTTCCCCATTGATATGATTGGTTTGCAATGGTAATATCAAACAAGATTGAAATTGGTACGATTCCCTAACCTTCACGCTCCCCGTAGGGGGGCAGCTCCATTGCAAATGAAAGGACTGCTTCATGCCGATAAATAAGCCAACTCATTTGTCCCTTACACCCCTGTCAATCAAATGCCCCGTGTCAATAGAATCACTTTCATCGAACCATGTCGCTAGCTATTCAGCAGTTTGTTCCGCTTCGGGCTTCATAAAGCTCCACGTTGCTCCATGTGTTTGCCGCCGGTCAGCCTGTCGCTGACAAAGCTGCAACACTGACGCTAGAGAAAGCACCGTGACATTTAATTAAACGCGACATCCGCTTGGAGCAATCTAGTACCGATAATGCGCTTTTGATGAGTTGTATGCAAAGTGCGAACTCCACCATGTACATATACACACGCGCGTGCTAGTGCGATTTCCACGCGATTTTGATCCTGATCTGAGTTCTGAGTGGCTGCCGGTTTCTTGCTGTCATCCTCCATCCCAGCAAAAGATGGATGCGTAATAAAAGCGAAAATTTTCAATCAATCGTAACGGCGTACACATCAACTGACTGGGACAGCGTTTCCGCGAGTACGTGCTCAGCAGCAGTTGAAATAAAGCTTTCGTGCTCCCACGAGTGCGGATTATTTTCCGATTTGCGAAAGATTAACATCAATATTGTCGCCCGTTAACGATTGAACGGTGAACAATGGTGCGCGACACGTGCACCAACAGACGTGGGTAGACTGAACATTGAGACGCCCATTCGTGTGGTACACCACCAATGGCACGAGAAGGATGATTAATTGTGGTTTTATCAGACCTGTTGGGAAACGCAAGCTAACACACCAATTAACTAGCTTTTGTGGTGAAGGCAACGAGCTGCTTCTTTGTGTGGCTGACAGGAAGGAAAGTTCCAGGATCCTCCGGGCAACCCTCGAAGTCCTTACCTCATCTGAACACGCATTACACGCCTCGCAGAAGGAGTAAGAAAGGCGCGAAAGTCATAATGCCACAATAAAACGACAATGAACCGAATGATAATGTTCTGAACGACGACATACGCACAAAAGAAGCCGCACGGTTCGCGTGCAGTCGCAGGTGAAACGATAATAATCATTGTTAATGGGCTGAGTGATAAAGGGAGATATGGCCGTTTGTCGCATCGTAAACATAAAACAATTGTTCGATGCCAGATAATTGTTCACCGATGCGATAATAATGCTCGATAGACAGTAGACACACCTCCATGCATGTAGGAAATAAATATGATTGACTGACTTACTGTGAATGTATCTAATCTTCGACGTAGCTTATATGTAATTGGAATGAAACTTCTGGACGTTAAATAGTTGCTCGAGCCAGGAAAGTTTTCCAGAGATACGCAAGAAATCACCAGAATTACTGTTAATCAAGAAGACTTTCGCCCGATTAACATGTTAGTGTTCATGTTAAGATGCTGGACACAAAAATGAAAGTTTAATAGAAGACTCCTCCTGGATTATTTAACAAGACACTGGAGAAATTCTGAAGAGACTCCAGTTTTTACGTCGAACATGAAAGATAGTTGGATTACGACTCGTGAAGGATATTGTTTAACAAAAAGAGAACTTAAATGGTTCAGATGCTATCTGGAAGGTAGACAAAGGTAGGTCTCCTTACAAAATACGAGGAAAGTACCACAGGACAGTGGTTTTGTATCCAATTCTGCATCAATGTGTGTGCCTCAAGGTACATTAGTACAACGATCTAGCCGTCTCGCTGCCTATCGATTCCGTAGAAGGCTTGGTAAATCGATGAATTCCAGGGTTGCTAAATAATCGCCAAGCACTTTAAGAAGCCAGAAGATGCATAATACACGTTGGACCAAGAAACTTTGAAAACTTGATGATATTGAATATGAATATGAAAAAAAAGGACGCTTAAACATTCACACGTTTTATTAAGCGAAGCGTTGAATAAATGTTGTATAGAATACGCTAACAGAAAACACATCTTTGAGCAAACATTCACCATCATACTCGTTGCGGTGGATTCGAAGAATGTCAAAGGACAAGAATTTTGTAATTACTTCTCTACAATTTATGAGACAGACACACTCCTTTCGGAAGAAGCTATGTTGTAGTTGTAAGCTGTACCACTCCAAATTCACGAGCAGAAATCGTATTGGCAATGTGGGAGAAATAAATCTGCCAGTGTAACAAATCAATGTAACATCCCCAGAAACTATTCAGTACCGTGCTGGGTCGAGAATGGTGGCTAGGGAATGCCACCTTCCTGCACTGACAGCTGCACTTCTCGAGCTTGTGTGCAGTATACAGTTCCAATGGCAAAAATGAAGCAAGTGCAGCATACCTTACGTGCGATTACGGTCGCAGGCAGGGCATAGGTTCCGTGAACGAACGCCAACATTCAAGTACTCGTTAGTTAAGTGCTTGTAAGCAGACAGATTGAAAACCCATCTGAGTCACTACGACCGACACTTGTGCAACGTATTTAATGCAATGAGTGTAATTAAGTTTCGTCCCACTTTCGTACGTGACTGTGATAACGGGCAGAATCTTTCGGTAAGAGCAAATCCAATCCAATCGTCTGTACAGAAAAGAGGATGGAAGCATTGCGGCTACAGTGCTGCTGAACTTAAACTACTTAACCTTTCGAATGTCTTGATTGTGAGCCGTAAATGATTGGTGTCGTGTGTAAGCTTTGAGATCGCAGATGGTACGGTTTTTTGACATGGCAGGAATGATTCGGGTCATGAATTACGGTACGGTGTGTGCTCCATCCGACCACAATTCTAACCAATTTCCAACGATGCGATAAACTATACGTTAACGGAACGTTTTTTCATTTTGATCGTTCTGGAAAGAACCGAATTCGGTGTGAGGGCTACTACAGAAGGCCACTATCAAAAAAGCAGAACGCCATTTCTGATCTCCTGTCCGAGGGCAACCAGCATCGAGCGCCCCAACCATGCGTCACTAATTTTAAACGAATCCTGTGCCTGTATCTTTACTGTTCATGACAAAGAATAGCCAGTGGTTCTGTTGGTGCTGTTTAGTTTGATGTTGTTACTGTGGCAACATCGCAACACCTGAATTATGGTTCACCAATTTTATGCGAGATTTATGCTCGAATCGACTCAATGGAAAGCAAACCGTGTGCATGGGGGGGGTGTATCAAATTTTCCCATATTTTCGTACCGGGAACCGTTTAGCAGAGCTTTATGGAAATCATCCTACCAGCAGCCAGTACAGTGGGGTCCATATTAAAGGTCCCAGGATGGATGGGTGACTCGCTGCCAAATTTTGCTACCAAAAGGGTCAGGAAAGGATGGCTAAATCTGGCATTGTGCTATCTCTTTTTTCGAATGAGGCCGAATGATTATAAAACCCACCAATGCAACGGTTTGTCGCTATGGAAGGATTTTCCGATGCTTACTGTACAGTAGCGACCTGAACCGAACCCGGCCACCATAGCAAACGGTGCTTGTTATTTCTGACTTGGTGCCTTGCAGAGAATGGCTTCCAATCCATCCAAACACCTTCTGTCGGGTTGGTGAGGCCGATGCGATGTGGAGGCCGCCAGGACGAGGTGAGAGTACACACTTGACTCACCTGGTTTACGATTTGCTTTCATCTCTTTCATCCAACTCCCGGTCTGACAAAGCACTCTTCAGGCACTTCTCCGTGGGAGCTGCCGTTTGAAGATTCCAGTCCGTTTCTTTCGCGCTCACGTGAACCGGTGGGTGGAAATGAAATAAAACCGGATACGGGTGAAAAGGATAGCGAGCTCCAAAAAAGGAAGACAGACACTTACAATCAGCGAAAGAATGCTGGTAGTATCAACCTCACTTGAATCGTTTGTATTACAAAACTCAACTTAGACTGTTGTTGCAACACTTCGCATCTTGTTTGGTTTGTAGCGCTGCAGCAGAAACACAATTTAAAATTATTTAGCAACGGAAAACCTCGTTTCACAAATAAAATCAGTTATTGAATTAAAACTGAAAAGTGGAGAGAATCTTTCGTGGAAATGGACTGTTGGATAAAGAAAGTTCCAGTCAAAGCTCTTGGACGCTTTTTGATAGCCTTTTCGAAAGTGAATTCCCAATCGCTCCAATGTTCTGGTGTGGTTCACTCGACACAAATGAAAAGCCATGACGATCAATCGCATAGCACGCGTCAAGACTCGCTCACTGCTTCCATTAAACCAATTGCCAGGACAAATTGAGTAAGGGAGCTTTTTGCTCGCGTTCCTTTTCTGTTTCCATTTTCGCATCCCCGTTCCAACCGGCGGCGGTTGCTTTCCATCAACGAGAACTTGATTGATATTTTATGACCGGCTCCCGGGGAACTAATTTCACTCAAGCCATTATTGCTTCCGAAAAGCCCAAGGCAATCCTACCACTCCAAACCGTTTTGGACGGAGAAAAACTTTGACGTCAAAGGCAACTAGAAGCAGCACGGTGTAAAGTATGCAATCGTTCTCAATGTAGTAAATGGTGTTTTAATTAATATTTGTGGTTTTACGGCGGAAAATTGATGTACTCGCGTTGCGCATTCCGTAGCTGAGCAAAACAAATCGTCATGAATATTCGTAATGAAAATCATTTGCTAAGGATGAATGTTATATCTTGTTTTCAGGCTTATTTTTACTCCAGACAACTGTCAGCCCTTTATTGTACAGTGCCGGAGACAATTAAACGATTGCCTTGCTCTGACGTGCAAAAAGTTTGCTCCCGACTTCATTTATTCATTGTTTATACTGAAGCGATAACAAACAACACATCCAGAAAATACCATTTTTCGCATCCAAAACGTTGGAATGTTTGAGCCTCTTGTACGAAGTCGTAGAGTGAGATATCGGACGCAGAACACATACCGATTTTGCTGTCACAATTTTTATGGCTCAGTGCAGCATTCGGAAAAAATCAAAGCACAACCGTTAAATCCTATGTGCAGAAAATGGTTCAGCGATGCATATGACGGGTGCAAATGCATCCGACGACAACGACTACGACGAGCAGTGGACAACGGATTTGGGAACGCAACTCTGGGAACTGCGGAAAAGCCAAAAACGAGTGACATATAGTTTTTATAATAAACATGCACGTTATTTGCATGATTATCCATAACTGGTTACTTTTTTTTTTGCCACACCGCAACTAGCTACAGACGGAATGAAAAACACAGTGATTTCTAACGTTCGTATGGGAACGTGCAGGATAACAAAAAAAAGGGGTAGAAAGCTCATTCATGAATTTTAACGAACAGCTCAATTCAACTTTTTGAATAAAAGAAGCCAAAAAAACACAATTTGCAACATACACCAACTGTAGCGAAATGTCTGCAGGCCATGAATAAATTTATTTCTAGCACAATTTTTCAAAAAATTTTAACGGAAAAACTTTCACACAACTGTCCCTGCAAAGCAGCTTAAGCATTAGTGCGTATACATTTTCTCCCGGAGTGGAAAACACATATCCTCGTTGCAACTGAGCCCTAAGCCCCAGTTTCTACGTGAAGCAATCGGTAAAACTTCGGCGTTTCCACACTCGTCTCAAGGAGCTCTTCTCGGCGACTCTTGAAATGGTTCTCCGTCAACTTTTCGAAACCGATCGAAGGCTACGGGCTCGCACGAACAAGTGATGTTTCGGTGCGAGGAGTCCGTTTTCGCCAAGGTCGAGGACCCCACGAGGGCTTGCGGTTCCGGTGTGGCCACACTACGGGCTGAGCGACTGAAAGCAAAGCCGCCACCAGGTCTTATCCTTCTTCGTCGGTCCATGAATAATTCATACCGTCGCACCACGGAGGGCGCGTCAAGGCAGTGTGGGCTGTTGGAGGACGAGATCCGGCAGAAAAACGGTTATTAGGGATCAAGGCAAGGCTCCCCAAAGGCTAAGGCAGCAGGGCTACCGGTTACGCTAATGAAGTATCCCACCCATTGGCCAACAACGCCAGCCGAACAACTTTCGCACAGGCTTACTCCGGTGACAGCCTTTTCGTCGTGCGCTCGTTATCACCCGAAACGAGAATAGCAAACCGGCATCGTCCCGGAGGATGTGAAGCTCGACGAATTGATGGAGCAGAAACTCTCCATGCTCTACCGTTCTCGAAACCGGTGGTCTTTGTGGCGTCGGTACCTTTAGGCAACCCTACATCGACTGTCAAATGACCATTTGGAGCGGCAGTTATGCGTGATGCCGTATTCAGATGCCAATATTCTTCTACATCAGTACAACATTTCCCATGTCTGAAAATGGAGCAGTTAGAGCGCTAGGATCGCCGCATCCCGGTCTACGAAATCAGATGTCCTATTTGACTTGTACCATACCACTCTGCAGTCGCGACTAGCTCAAACATCGATGAACTTTACATCTCTTATGTCGAACAGTTGTAGTACACTGAAGTGAGATTCGAAACACATTCATTAACAAGGAATGTGTCCATATCCAATGCAAATCGCCAACTCGAATGAGAAATAGGATTGAATTCGATCATAGCAGAGCATTGTCCAAAAACCAATTTGAATTTATCCGATCCCTTCCTTAATTAAAACCAAGCCCGGCACCGGGATGTCAGTAATAACGCTCATTGCGTGCTGCTCCACGGGTGACAGGGACTCACGGGGGGAGGACCAGCGGGTATTCCGGAATGGAGTACTGACTAAGCTGCAGTTTTTTTTCCACGTACAAACTACTGCAAGTCCATCGTACATTCCACGAACGATTACATTGTTCGCACATGCACCATGTGCCATTCCTCACCCGGCACTCAATCAACTATCCACACTCCCGATGCCCGACTATCCGTGCGGGATGCTATCATTCGACACAGGATGGAGTTTTATGAAACATAAATTTTTATGTGTCCCTCGAGTCATTTCCTGTCCCATTGCCAGCGCCTTTGTGGAAATGGTCCACATGGTACTGCTTTTCATTGAACGCTTCGGGGTGCTTTGGTGTCTGACCGTCCTAAGCGTGTATCGTGGCTGTCACCAGGATAAGCTACGCTTTGTAATTTGATTTAATAAGGCTGGAAATATACTTTAAAATCAGGCATCATGAGGAGTTTCTGAATGAATAATGATTGCAAATACGAGAGTATTTGCATAGTGAAATTTGCTCTTTTGGAAATAGAAGATTCATTACTTTAAAATAGAGAATCCAGTAAGGCAGGTCTTTCATGCACCATACAGCTTTAAAAAAGATTTAATGTCTAAATTTTGAACTACTCAATGTGCCAGAATGATATTCCTCACCAACAGGCTAGTTTACTGTTCTAGGGCTCTATCCTAATGGTTTTATCATGCCGAAGGCTAGAGGACAGTAAACGTACCTTATCTCGAATCAGTTTTGTTCCTTTGGTCCCTGCAGTGCCACACACACACACACACTGCGACAAAAGCTCCATCATTTGGCTACCACTCGGATGGCATTGGATCATCCCCTTCCAAGACCAACTAGGCGCCAACACCACTTAAAAAAGGGTTTGTTCGTATTCGTATTCGCATATTCTGTGGACGTGTGTGTCTGTGTGTATGAATGTAACAAAGCGGCAGGACACCCGGACGCCACCGACATGAACTCCCCCCATTGTGATGGTAACTAAACAGCCGATTGTCCTGATAGGAGATAGGATGGCATGCTGTATAGGACTCATACTGGTGAAAGAATCGTTCGGTTTGGTTTCAATATGAATTTAGTCAGTTTTTTCTTCGTCCAGTCAGAATCAATAATTAAATACGATTAGCATTGTCCATACGACTGCGAATATGAACCCGTGGTGAAACTTTGCTCACCAAAATGCTCACCAACTATCACTGTGCGGACGAGCCATCAAAAGATAGTTTCGATCTACCGTGGAACTTCGATTTCCAGTGACGGCAGACTTTCAGGGCGAATTGTCATGCTCGAATGGCACTGGAGCTTCTTAACACTGCTAACATCTTCCACCCAGTTCTTTTTACATCCACCAGTGGCATGTTCAATTTCTCCGTGGATCGGAAAGCGGCGAGTGCTTGCTATTTAATTGACATTTCTCAGAAAAAGCAGCCAAAGGACAATCTTCCGAAGGGCATTGCTAAGCGATTGAATAGAGCGTGAGTGTGCATCTCGGCGTCCTGCAGCTCGAAGGCGCTCTCGACAGTTCGAATTGAATGAAACGATGATGGTGAATTTTCGATGTTTAACAGGTACGTACGGACCGGAGATAATACCTGCTGCATCATCATCAGTCTCACACACGCGTGGCACTTTGTCCGTGTAACGTGGAGCACGTGGCGAGCATGAAAACGATTCATGGCGCCCTAGTACAGCGCTAGTGGCTCATCATACGTCTTCGCAGAAAATGCAATTTTGAACATCATCTATTCGTTTGGACAAACACACATTCGCACTGCAATAAATGTGCTCTTTGGTGTCCTGTTGATTTTTTGTGTTTACCCTCTTTTTTTTCAAACTGAGCTCATGATTTTTTTTTTCCACGAACCATATAATATGGTCCCGCTGTGCCATGCGTTGCCATGGTTTGGTCGTGCACTTTACGAGATGACTACGGGATGACGCGGTTTGCCTTTGCCTGCAGACACGTTCCATTCCATTACCAACGAACCAACCAGCGGGAAAGATAAGCTTCCGGTGGCGGCTGTCTGTTGCCCTCCCTCTTCCGTTCCCCTTCTTGCTCCACAGCTTAAGATTCTCTTCGATCTCTTCGCCTTCACTTTGGGCTCTATAAAAATCGGCTCTTTGTGTACGCAGGATTTCCGGCGAACGTATGTACCATAAACCATCATCAACGGAATTTACCACGCGGAGCTCGGCTCGCTTTCCAGCGGCCTTACGATGGTCGTTGTTCGCAAATTTCGTCCTGGCAATGTGATACGTTACAACCAACAAAAATATAATAACATTGTAGACACACACACACACATAAACGACGCACGGGACAGAAGGGGAAAAAGGAAAAAGCTCCAACTGCAAACCATGACAAAAGTGCCCAAAATGTTGCGGAAGGTTCGGTTACGCTAGAAAGCCATCGGTATAGCGTGCCTCCAGGCGCACATATGCCCACCACTGTCCGATATGTGTATGTGTGTTCCGCGGGATACTGGGCGAAAAGTGCGTGGTGCGTGGAAAATGGGAGAAAATTGATATCCTGCGCGATCTCTCTACTTATCACTGTTTATTGCGCCTAAGAGCCTGGGCAAACAAACACTGCAACACACACACACACACGCACACAACAAAGTTTGGGAAAAATATCCGACCATTGCATCTTGGTTTGGGCAAGACGGGCCGGGACCGGGAAATTGATGACCTCGCGTAAATATGGCCGGTCCGTTAATCACCGCCAGGGCATAAGAAACTTCTGCAAAAGCCACATCCAGATACATTTAGCTTCGCAAACAATGCGCAAACCGACCGGTGTGTCGGTGTTTTTGGTGGAGTGTCGGCCTCGGTTCGGCCCAAATTTTCGCCCAAACGACGCAAATGTTGGGCAAGTTGGGGCATGGAAAAGGAAAACCCTCCGCAGAATGGCACGCAAAGCGAAATCCAGCTGATGCCGGCTGAGGTAAATTATTTCATTAAAATTATCACATTAATTTCTATAATATGATTACCCATTCCGTGCCGGCCATGAATTTGGCACATTACTTTTACATGAATTTGGAGGGAGAGAAAGAGAGAGGATGAATCGTTTCCCTATGTGACAGTGTATTTTTAGCACCTTTGAAGGCATTTTCGTTTGAACATCGTTGATCAAATTAACTTCAGATTTAAGTGGGACGCAATTTCAACACACTCAAGGAGAAATTCCGTCGGCGAGAAGGTAATGAGCTTTTGGGGGGAAAAACATACTCGGAAACTCGGGGTAAAATGTTGATGGGAATGGGTGCTTGCATTGACATTACAGCTGGACAAAGGTACTCCACTCCATCCCAGTAATGGCACGCGCTTGGGTGAGAATGAATCGATCAACTGAATACTTCATTAGCTTGGGAAAATACTACCCTTAGGTAAACAAATTTCCTTCAAAATGATCCTTGCCGCGACATCAAACTTAAGGGCGGAGAACTTTGTTTTTCTCTCTAATACCTCATAAATATGCAGCGAGTCCTAAATTTAAGATTTTACAAACCTGCCACACGACAGCTGTCGTCTTTGCGCAATTTTTCACCGTTTCGTAGGGGATTTTTCCTTGCTCCCCTGGCCCGGATTTATTATTGTTTCTCAAACAAAACAATCTCCCCAACGGTTTCCGGGTTTGGTTTGCCTGGCTGGTTTTGTTCTGCTCATACCGTGTCCCAAATACTGGCAAAGTTTGTAATAATAGGTGACTAACAAACTGCCACAAAAGACATCCATTGCCCTTTTTTTGGAGCAAACGTCTGGCTTCCCCGATGTTGTTTGTCCATTTTTGGAAATCAAACATTGGAAAGGAACAGCTGGAAGTGTATCGCAACCGACGGCCTACAGGGAGGTACAAGGAAAAACCTTTTAATTTCGTTGATTTAGTAAATTTGATCGTCTCTCGGTATTTCTTCACTCAGATAATTGGATCGGTTTGCCTGCGAGTCAGAGAGGAATGGACAGTCGAAGAAGAGTAATAAACACAGTGAACCAGTATATGCCATTGGAGCTGCTGTCCATATTCTGCGGAGGATATATAATAACTCCACTAGGATTTGGTGAATGTTTCAAAAGTTCAGATTTCAAGCATTCCGTTACCTTAGAGCATTTAAACGCTTGTCACTCTGTTTACGTTACTTCTACCAAATAAAAATAAATATAAGGAACCATACTTTTCATCCAGTTTGATAGACATTTGAACGCAAATATGCTCCACGTCGTTGGACCTCTCAGCTTTCCACTTTTTCTAATTTGTTCCCCACATTTGTGTGCAGTGCGGCACTGGCGCCTGCGAAATGAAAATGGCCTCGCGGGACTTGTAACGTCAAAATTACTGCCGCTTTTCCGCAGCGCTCATGCTCCGGAAGAAAGTCGCCTCGGGTGCGAATTTTTCCGCTCTCGGGTCGCGCACACTCTAACCAGAACCGACCACTGCACACCCGACACGGAAGTCAAAGACCGGAGAGATGGTGCCGGTGTACACAAAGCACCAAATAAGCGGAAAACAGAAAGAAAGTCTAAAGTGGTCCCAGGATGTTTTGTTCACGGCAAACGGGAAACGCGACCCTGCGTCAGCATCTGATAATACCCGACGAGATGGCGCAAATGCGTTTGTGATGGCAGAAAAGAGGACTGGGCAGGAATTTGTTTGTTCTTACCAGCAAGCTTTCTCGCATCCTGAGCATCCGGAGCATGGGCTACGATAGATTTTTTTTTCTTGCGCCTTTAGATGCCAATTCCGAACCAGTCAACCGGAGGACGCTGGTTCGCTACTTCAAACCAGATAGGTCCATCGGGGCAATTTTTTCTCCCCTTTCTCGTTTGGGTAGCGAACAAGAAGAAAAAAAAAAACAAACCGTCAGCGTCAGAATGACTGAATTTTTCCAAATTCAACGGAACCGCAGAAGAAGGCCGAATTTGGTGCAAGATTGCCTGGTTCTTTTTATTCTACAGCACAAAAGTGAAAGAAATGTCGACTACGACTTCTCAAGACGATAGTGCTATCGGGCTATCATCGTTCCAGCTAGGGTGAAAGGTTCGAACGCCGGAGCTGATTGGGTGCGTATAAAACGGTACTTTAGACTCACGCATACCAAGAACACCGAGGTTGAAAGGTACCGCGCCGAACAAATAGTGAATCTAAGTGGATCAGTTGCGGATGCTACAATCAAAAGTGGGACCTTTCTGTCTTTTTCGGGTGCCGTGCTTTGCCCGTGTGGTGAAAGATAATCGAATTTTTGCGAGCTCCCATTCAAACTGATTTTCCATCCGTGACCGTGTCCAGGTAGTCGTGTCGGTACGTGCTGGAATGCCATACTAGGCAGGATAACAAAAGGACGGAAAGGACGGACACTGTTACAATGTAAAAATTATCGCGAATCTATTGAACAGCATTTCTGGGGCTGTAAGGCGCATGAACCACACAATCAGATCGAATTAAATTCAATTCATTAGACTCGCTATCGGATGGGAGAATGTTCTGATATTTTAAACCTTTGCTGGACTGTGCTTTAACGAATGCAACTAAAAGTGATTTTATGTGAGATTTAAATGTTTGTTGCCGTACAATGTTTACTATCATTGTTAACTATAATAAAACATTGATTCTAGCACTGAGACAAAGACCGAGCTGGATAATAAATTGGACAGCAAGTCTATGAAATTGTTTGAACAACATTTAACAATTTTAATATTGTTATTATTTGTTACATATGACGGTCCGATGCCGTATTGTCACCACCGCCTGTTGTGATTGTGAATTACATTCACGCGAAAAAACACAATTTAACAAAATTAACTAGGCATTTCCTCCTACTTATTTGCTATATCCCGGGCATGCTCGGTTGTGACGGAAGATGAATGGTTGTTGTCCATTTCTATTGCGTGTGTGAATATGCATGTTGTGGTTTTTTTCTTGGTCCAGATCTATTGTTGAATTGTTTGTTCCGGTTGTCTATTGTGGGACTGGATAACAATTTTAATAGCTGCATAAATTTAAATTGTCTGAAAACCAGCTCAGATTATACTCATTATAGTTAAGGTAAGATATGTAAAAAAATGGCGCATCTTGGTGAGCAGTGCATCTTACATGCGGAAGAATTTGCTATAAGTTTGAGTCTTTGAATAAATTTTTACTTGAATTACTTCAAGATATTGGACCTGAGGAAGTTTTTTAGATAAAATATTCCATATTAGGGTCAGAAGATCATAGCTACCAAGTTTTGTAGGTTATTGATGTCATGAAGACAACTGATTGCGTTCAGCCTATAAAACATACATCTCGGCAGTATTCTTCTACGGAACCTGTACCTTTTCAAATCAGATGAGAGTTAAGCAGTTCAAACATGACGCTTTGTCTAATTGAGACAGAATTCTGACAACAGCTCTGTTTTCTTGCTGATCTGATTAAGTTTAGAGATATTGTTAAAGCTTTTAAGTATTACTGACATCACAATGTTTTAAGGTAAATTTGAATGTCATTCATCTTCCTTTTGGCTTAACGACCCCCTTCTCGTGGCAGAACTTACTATACTTCTTAACACCACGGAGTTGGACGAGTGACTAACCCGAAACTATTCCTTGACGTAAATCGGTTAGGTACGAGCGTGATATCAAAACCTCTTTAAATATAACAACTGAAATCACAATGAATTAACGAAAGCTTTTCTTTTTCCTATTCACATCGGGACAATGATGACTGTCCACAACTAACTGGGCATGGTAAAGAAATCAGACAAGGGTCCTCACTGTCCCCGAAAATGGTAGAAAGCACGGACGAGAGACTTTTTTTGCTGCAAAACGATGTCGCAATAACATGGGTGGTTTGAAAATGTAAACCAGGAAAATTGTAGCTGCTGGAGAGTGGAGCCGATCTAAAATCCCCTAAACCTCAATGAGAATCAATTCCCCAGCGATAGCAAAACACTCACCTTCCTGCTGCGGCTGCTGCTACTACCCGGTGCGGCTGTGTTGGCCTCCTATTCCTTGGGACAAAGCCACACGCTAATATGTGTCGTATTGATTGGATTTTATTCCTTTCGCTGCTGGCACGGAGTGAGCGGGGGTTTGGTCCGGCTAGTTCCGGCTACAGCTTGCGCAGTTCCGGAATCGGGTCCGGTTCGTTCGTTCGTGGTTTTGTGGTCTTGCTGCTAATAAGCCGCTTTGGCCTGTTTGATTTTTGCGTTATTTTGTTATTGTTGTTAGCTTAGCGCTTGGCACAGTTTGCGTGCCGGTACGATCTGTGCTTTCTTTTCGTATTGTATGAATTTTCTTTTGCTTCTTCACGCACACACACCCATACACTGCTACTTCACATCACCAATTCACAACTTTCTTATCGGCAGCACTAGTTCACACGCAACACACTAACTGCAGAAGGGAGAAAAGTAAGGTGAGAAAAAGAACACAAATCATGTCGCGACGTAGCTCACTACAAGGGAGTTAAACATGTATGGTAACTCTCACTTCACCGTTCAGCATAGCAGTAGCAGGGGAACAATGAAACCAAATACGAATGGAACCAAACGAGGACATACAACACCGATCCGCTGGTCCCGGAACCGATTGATAAGCGTCCGCCCGCAGTTAAATCAGATGGAAACGAGTTTGTTTTTCAGCAGCTGATCATCACCCGAGTGGAATATTTTAATTTTAACCCCGGTTCAGCGGAATTTTATATTATTTTTATACTGTTACAATGCTTTTGCACCGGACCGTGAATGACCCAAGCAGGGAAAAAGCGCTTCTATGGAACATAGAAAAACCATCAAATTCACTTTTTAATCATAATCAATAATCAATTCATCGATTTTCGGGCCCCTCACAGTCTGATATGCGTCTTTTCACGTCAGTTTGTATTGTTCCTTTTTACCCATGGTTCGACTGTGCCTCAGATTTAATCCACACGCCTTCTCTCGGACTCTCACGCACTCCGTTTTTCGTACGTCTTCTTTCCATCCGGATGAAGCTTCCTCGAACCATCCCATCCTTCATGCTGGAAACAAGGCGCCTTTTGGAAGCCCTTTCTCTTTCGTTGTTAAATTTCCATTTCCATCTTTTTTGGCTGCCTTCGCCGATTGGGTTTTCGATTTCATTATTTCTGCAATTTCCAGCCAAAAACCACCCAGCCACCCGGTACAACCGCTTCGCTTTGCTTCTTTTCTTGTACAGTTTATTTATGCATCATTTCGTCTTCGGTGCACCGTTTTCGGTGTATTTCACGGTTTTTATATTTGTTTCGATTTGGTGGAAAATTTTCCACCTCTTTCCTGCACAGCGGTTTGGTGTTTTGGTTTTAAATTTTGGCTTTTCCAAACTGATCAATATTCAATCTACCGGCAATTGGTTACGGGGAGCAATTGGAGCGAGGGGAGGCGTGGTGGCAGATGGGTGGGAGAGCACTCTTAACTTTGCATAACGAAATGCCGATGGTTTAGATAGATACGGCCAGATACGGTGAAACAAAAAAGTCGAGAAAATGGCCGCGTGTATACCCGTGATACCGGGCTAGAGATGAGCACCGATAATGATAGCGGAGACGGTTCGATGATGATCAACCTTTAACGAGGCCACGCGTGAAGACAGGGAGGGTGGGCGGTGTGTTCAATGCTTATTTTTCAACCTTGTCATGGCGCTTCACAAGGTGGTCCGCTGTTGATGGGAGCCGATAGGACACCCGTACCATGATGATGATTACACTTTGCTGATTAAGAAGAGAAAAAAAAACGCTCCTCCGCTCATCGATGAAACCTCAAACCAAGCGGATTCATCTCACCGGAGTTTTCGAGTGTTCGAACACCGAGATTGCCACCGTCATCTCGGCAAAACTGATGAGGCGTTCCAGTAGCGGGGATATGATTTGAAAGCAAATTAGCCTGCATGTTGCGAAGCGTTCGAAGAAATTGCCGCAAATCAAGCGTAAAGGAAAGTGAAAGAGCCGTCCGGCAGTGTTGGCGCATCTAATGGGCATTAGTAAAAGTGCTTTTGGTGTATGGGCAGATGGTGTCGATGCTGGCGTATACACGGCGGGAAAACCAGCATTCAGCCCCGTGGAAAAACGTTGCTGATGCAAGATGCATCAGATGAATAGCGGTCAATCAAGCCGTTTTGATGTGCCGATGAGTATGGACTTTGAACAAAGTGAACTATATTACAAATTATGTAGCGTTTTTGCTTTTGCGTAAATTGTCCCCTTTAGCCTCAAACAATGTTGTAATTATTGAAGCAAATTTTCCCATCTCAGTTATTGATCGCATCATGTCATGCCAGCAAATTCCCCAAGCCAAATATTATTCCCCAGTAAAATGTGTACAAGAATTTACAGTTTGCCGCAATCTGTGAAAGCAAAACGGCACCGAAAAACTCATCACTGCAATAAAACTGCACACGATGCATGCGATGCAACTGTAAAACCAACCACCGTAGACCACTTTCACAAACCACAGCTCTCGTTCGGTTCGCTTTGTTACTTAAGCCCTTTCGGCAGCATCGTTTCGGAAAGCCTCGACAGTTGCGAGCTGTCCCACGACCGATACCGAGCTCTACCCAATGATTACTGGGTTTGGTCCTTCTGGTGGTTCCTGGTAAAATGACTCTCCCCGGAAAAGGACGCTTCCCCATCGGTACTCGAGATGAAGGCCACATCGGATGCCCGGCAGCCGTTTGCCGTTGGCTGACAGGTTTTTTGGCAATTCACTCTGCAACAAGGCCTGCAGAAAACGGCCTTTCACCGTAGGCACGTTGCGGATGATCGAATTTCGTCCTAACGCCACTTAACAAGCTCAACACACTCACACGCACAGAACTTGGCGCATAACTTGCTCTTAGCACTAGAAGTCCATGCGTTTGGGGCCAACATCACTCGGTCGCCCACATGCTTGTGGTGGTTTAACAGCAGTTTATTTTTTTATTGTGTTTTATACAGTAACATGTCTCTTCCCGAAGGACACGGTCCGGATGAGTAAGTTACTTTTTAAAACTTGTAAGAAATTGGTGAACATGCTGTTGTTTTCTTCCTCTTCTTTCGAAACACACACTCACACACGGAGCGACAATTCGCATAGGCCAACGTTCGCGACGGTTCGCTTGTTTGATTTCTGCGGTTGCTGCTTTCGCAACTTTCTCTCTTGTTGGAAACCTGTTTTTCGTTTCATTTCACCCTGCGGCGCCCGTTTCTCCATCGCACACATCCACCCATAGGTGTTTGGCACTGATCAAGCGTGTCGCGTTGGTTCACCAGCCAAAAATCCCGTCCCCACAAACGTCATTATTCCACACAAGACGAGCAAAGGAGATAGAAAGAGAACGAAGAAGAAGCTCCACACACAACCACCGTTCCGTTGCAGACCCGATGCACGCAACAACGGACACTCGACCAACGGGCGAATGAAACGCATTCACCGAAAAGCGCTTTCGACCATCTTTTATATGCCAACTGCATCGCACGCTTTTTCGATCATCAACACAACACAATGCACATGCACACCCGATCCCCAAAAACACTTAACGTTGCGCATCAGTTTTCGACCAATTTCATCATTGCTGCACATGCCACCGGGTATGATCCGTTCGAACTTTCGATACACCTTCTTGCATTATAAACGTAACCGTTTTGTACCTAAACACTTCCGACACACTACACGTTAAACTAATGCTCACAGCCACGTGTTCTCTACTGTGTGTAAATTTGGATGTAAAAGAAATGTTCAAATAAAGTTCACCCTGTTCCACTATGTACTGCGCTGCACACTTACGATAAAGATTTCTTCGTAACAACCGTTTCGCCCCAAAACTCCCGGCTACGATTTCAAACTGACGCTCGCACGTGCGTGCGTTCGGCTACGCGGTTCAAAAATAAATAACCGAGCTTGCTCTCACGATATCCAACGATGGATAACGCGAAGTTTCGGGCGGCGTGTTGTGAGAGACAAACCGCTCGTGTAAGCTCAGTCTCATAGTGAGATGATGGTAAGTCTCTTTCCTCACCTCGCGGTGAGTTGCAGGGGATGCTGAGCTTGTCCAACAGCTGTGAGATATCGTAATATCGAATTTGTGTCTCAATGGCAGATTTTATAACAATTTTCGATGAAGTTTTATGCTTCTCTTCTCCGAAAATATCTTCAAGTTAAAAGTTCCATTATCTTTCAGAAGTCGCACAAAAAAAAAAAAAAATAACTTGCAATTCCTTGGTAGATCGCATGGATCTTTCGTAATAATCGCAAGGAGTTCATAGCTAGATATCATTGCGTGAAGATAGCACATTTTCCTTTTCAATTTCACGCGTGACTTCGTCAGCATCCACAGCAAACCTCTCTGAGGCAAAAGTCTCTATCCTTGATTCGGAGTCAGTATTTCTGTAAGATCTTCAAACCCACATTGACTCTTCTGTTACCGTGGAGTAGGCTGTGTACGTAGCAGACGTGTCCTACCTTTATACAAGACGCAGTGAAGTAATAATCCTTGAATTTTTAGCATTCTACAGCGAGCTTTTTACTGGGAATGAAATGCATCTCCTTGAAGAATTTGCAAACCTTGTACTTTCCTTTCCCGTTTTCATAAGTCTCTAGCAGACCCAATAGTATCAAATAAGCCTGCTCGGTGCTCTAGACGAAAACTTGTATACATCCATAAGAAAACCGATTCTCGCAGACATCCCATTGACCTTGCAAGGTTTTCTTATAGGTAAACTATGGTCAGTACATTCATCGATTACTTATTTTCTGGTATCATTTAGAGGCTCCAATGATTTTTCACGAGTCCAGAACTAATAATTTTCTCGGCATCTGGTATGCTCCATCTGAGGTAATGACACACCACCAGTTTCTGCTTGCCTACCTTTGCTGCCTCTGAAAGGTTCTAAAATTTACATTCAGCAAGAACATACAGCAATCTGCAATTCCTGAAATCGCGCACTTCAGCCTATAAGCCTATGAAAAACAGCCTATGAAAAACACATCCAACGAAAAAGATAGCACTCTACCGTTACTTTACACGATTCAAGGCTTACTAATCTGATTAAAATTAGTATCCTTTAACACTACCATAGTTGCAGTATATCTGAAATAGTTCTCCAATCATACAATCGCAATCAGACTAGCCCGCGATAAAGTAAAAATCATGATAGTTTTATTTACAAAACAATCCTAAATATGAATACCACGAATAACCCTGTAAAACCATTCGCTTTCTTGCCCTTCCACTGTCGCACAGCTCATACTGAGACACTTAAGTCATCTCACAATTTCCATTCGAATGCGCTTCATTCACTTAAACATCTCGCCACTGAATCATTTTGCTCACCACGCTTGCTGCTTGTCGTAAAAGCAAAGTTCAAGCTCTATTTTTGGAGGCTCAAAGGAACAGTTGTTTGGTGTTAAATTAAATTTAACATTTATCAAAGTTCCTCCGCCTTTATAAGGGCAAATCTTCATTCAAAGTCAATGTAAGTAAGCTGCAAGAGTTTTCAATTTTGTACAATCCAATTCCCATAGTGAATGAGAAAATGCTTCGTATTCGTGCGAGTTGCACTCGGGTCTGCTATACTCACACGTGTGGTCCTTAGTGAAAGGTTCAAAAATACCAGCGCCTCACAAACATCTCTGAGTCGTAGAATAGCGATGCTGTCGATGCTCTACCGATACTCTCTAGTAGCTCCTTGAAAATGGTCCGACCGGTTATCAGTGCTTCGAGTTACATTACAACGTTGGTTATCAGTCGCACTGGGCAACAGAAAGGAAAAAAAAGGATACGATATACAAACCCCAACCGAATGAAATCCTTTTTTCCTCCTGGCTGGTGTACGGTTTAAGGTTACTGTTTGCTTTTCGCTTTTGCTTTCCTAACCTCTATGCCTTACTGCCCATCATTACCGTTAGAATCGTCGAATTTGTGTTAAGGACGAGATGTTACCCCGTATTCGTATTCGGGTCCCTAACGGGTTTGATCGGTCGTCGTTGTTGTTTTTCTTTCCACCCAGTCTACATCTTTGATGGCCCCTTCGAAGAACTGGGTGTTGTGGTATTTGAAATAAAATAAATCGAAGTAATTTTCCACCCGCCCATCACTTTCCGAATGTCCGAATAGGAATCGAATTCGGGTCACCGTCGCAAACGGAATCCTGGCTGGCACACGGCAAGGCGACGTCATTTCCGGCTCGTCCAACACGAAATCGTTCGTGACTTTGCGTACCTTGGCGTGTATTAACGTCGATCAAGGTCAGGAGAAAGTAAACGGCCGTCAATGTGTATTGCTACCTTTTCCTCGATTGACTCCCGTACCGTTCCATTCTGTTCCTTTTGGGGAGGCCTTACAAGGGCAAAAACGTATCTTTACTCAGGATAAACTAACCAAGACAAAAAATGGACACGACCGATGAAGCGTACTTGAAGCGTGGATTATTTTTCACTTCCTTCCTGTCCGATACGGTATGGGAAAGGAATGACGCGCTATTGAGGTTGCACGGAACGGCAATACAGTTGGTATCGTTTGCAGGGGGCAAATTTGTATTCGGCTGATCGGTTCCCGCACTTATGTACTTAAAGCCCATTTATGCACTCATTAGGGATGAATTTACTATTTTGCATATAAAAATTACTAATTGAAATTACAAAAATCAATTAGGATTTTTTTAACGAACCCGTGAAATCGTTTGCCCGCTCCAAGATTCGCAAGGTTTCACCCTCAATTAAGTCCGGTTGCGAGCCTTTTTATTTGTGGAATAAATTAAACTTGCCCCCTACGAGGACTTAAATTAATCTTCTGCCCACTGTAGGCTATCTGGAGTATAAGTCTTTCCCCGTAATAAGATTATTTCTCCAGAGCGTCCAGATACTTCCGAGAAGCAGAAAAAGGGTATCGCTACCGAGAAATCATAATCGTTCCAGAGTTCAAGGTAGATAGCGACGCGTGTCACAGTTTGAAATCTGGCCCACTCTCCTCCGGCCAGAATTTCCTCGAATTCCTAGCCGGAACTTTCCTTCTCAACGCAAAACACCAGACAATCGGTTGCAAAACTGTGAATCAGCGATGGCCAAGGACCGATGACCAAGGACTCTTGGGTTGGGTTGGTGTGCGCACGGAAAAACAAAACAAAACCGAACTTCAATCAGGATCAACAACATCCTGTTTTTAAGGCAGCTTTCGAATGGCAGCTTCGAAGACAAAAATGGACAAGCAAAACATCATCATCGGCTGCTGCGATGCTTCGTCCGTGCGACGGCCAACTTTCGACTCGCTCGTAAATATGTAAACACTCAGGCAGAGTGTGAGAGTTTGTCATCAAGTGTGCTGGGAGAATTCGCGGGGGGGAAAGTTCATACAGACCTCCTTTGCTTCGCTTTGCCAACTTACTCAACAACTTCCGGGAGATCGTGCCGGCCAGCGAAGCACTGTTGCGCTTTGCTGCATCTTCATCCATTATGCGGGAGCGTCTTAATTTTCATTAGGACTGGTTGTCGATTTTTTAAGTGAGTTAATTCTTGAGCTGATGTAATAATCATCGCCAGCAGCCCAGTTAGTCTGATTACATTTTCTTCGTATGTTTAACTTCCATTTGAAATTCTCATTGCGTCTCGGTGAGGTATCGCTCTCTGTCTCGCGTTCGTCTTCCTTATTCCTATTTGTCTTGTTATAAGAATCGCTCGGTTCAAAGCAAAGCCCCACTACGGCGGAAAAGACTATCCGTCTGCTATTAATCAAGAATTGCATGTTTTTTCCTCTAATGCAAATCTCACCACAATCTCGCAATCTAAATGTTGACCGTTCAGGCGTTGAGAAAGATTGCAGCCAAAGTGTGTGGCTCGTAGTTGAGAGGAGCTTTCTCAGGCCCCAGCACCAGTCCGGGATGAGGTCAGGTAAGAACATGAATAATAAATCCACCATTTCACTCGTTCCGGTTCATACTCCCGGTGGCCCCGTGAAAGGGTTTATGCCAGATAGAGCAGAATGTACGCCGCACCGGAAAAGCGGTAACGAAGCCATTTCGGAAGTTGGTCACTCGGTGGTGCAGATCATTTTTATTTTGCTTTGTTTAATGCACCACGGTAACCTTCCGCATCGGTACGCTGTTTGCCTTCTAGGTTCAAATAAAAAATCAGAACCTAACAAGCAGAAGAAAACGGATTTAGCTCGTTACTGCATCTACGGAGGGGTTTCGTTGTTTTTTTTCGCCTCCATTTGCCTTATGCATGCCATTCTTTTTGTTAACATGACTGGCTCAGCTTACAGTCACTGTCGTGATAATCTTTCGCCTCGATGGGAGCCGAGCACACACTGTTTTTGCTCGCCGTCTCCATCATCCACGTGAAGCAGCAGCAGCAGGGTAGAAATCGAAACGCACATTCACCGTGTTGCAGATCCGGATCCGGTTCAAGCCCGCCCCGAACCGAACCTACAGGCGGATGCTCTCACCGGCGTCATCACCAAACGCCTTCGGGGTTTTCCGTGCGTAAGCTCTCAAACTCGACGGAACTCGATGCTTATGTGGTTGGTAACCTCGTAACCGCAACTGCCTTCGACACGTGACCGATGCGCGAGAAGTGTGTGACCGTGGTAAACCAGGGAAATACAAACCTTCGCGAGTTCCGTTCCGCGAAGAAGTTTCACACTGTGTGCTGAGTGATCGTGAACTTCGAATCGTGAAGAGGCCAACATATGGGCAGTCCAAAAGAGAGCTTGAAGCGCGAATGGTGACTCGTTAGTTGTTATCATAAATGGTAAGTAGCATGCTTGTAAATTGCACGACATTTAACGAAAAGGCGCCACACTATTTCTTCTTCTTCTTCCTTGGTACTACAACCTCGAGAGATCTCGGCCTGCCATATCTGGCTTTCTGTGACTTAATTCTACCCGTAGTAAAGTGGTCAGCCCTACGTACGGGGGGAGGCGGTCTGGATGGGATTTGAACCCCGGCCCAGCCGTCAGAAGACCAGCGCCGCAGTCGCCTCGGACACTGGACCGCTATTTAGCTAATAATTTATTAAGGGAAATTTGTACATAAAGCTTAGATAAATTAAAATTAAAAATTTAATTGAAATCTTTTCCTATTGAACACTGATGCACTAAGCGAGGTATGAGCACCATAGTTCTGAACAGAAAACTTGCCTCAAATCACCTACCTAACACCTCCGGGACATGGATCATTGGCCCCGTATGTGTCGAAAAACGATAGAGGAGCCACTACAACGAATGGCTCCTTGCCACGAAATGGCAGTTCTATGAGCTGAACGATGATGTTTTGAGAATGGCACCGGACAATCCAGCCTTGTAAAGCGTTTTAATGCAATCCACATGGACAGATGAATCTTGGTTCCATGTACTATTTTACATGGAATGTTCGACTCCACTTCTCCAATCCTAATGCAGAACGAATCATGCCAACACAGATCCTCCGTCAGTCCTGGCCTCATGCGCGTAGGGTATGTACAAATGAGCTTGTGAAGCCCCTACTAGGCTTGATGACTCCTGTGTCAGCCTACCGAAAATGCAGCCTCAGCCGATGTGTAGCGGATATGAGAACTACGCTTAAGGAAAAAGACGTTTATTTTCTGCGATAACGATCGTGTGGATCCTGTGTGCCCTGACAGGGTGTTTCAGTTGATAAGGCAATAGCATCCATTTTTATCGTAGGTTCCTTCGATGAAATGGCAACTAGCTTTGTTTGCCATTTTATCTAAGGAACCTACAATTAAAATGGATACTATTGCCTTATCAACTGAAAACCGCTGTAAATTTGGCATCCGGGAACGGACGGATTATAAAATTATTCGTACCATGTCAAAATAGACACTAATTTCCTGCTTTCGAGTTGGATATTATCACGGCTCCCTCAACCAGGTACTTTGATTGCATTGATCCTCAATCCAATCCTGTAGGTCTCGCAGTTTCAATTGGCCTCGCTCACCGCCGCAGATGTACGTCCGATGATGTAGTTGTTTTCCGATGTACCGGTCAGGCAATAATACTCCATCGGGCCACGCTTCACACAACAGTTTCTGGAGTTTTTTTGTCTTGTAAGAAATGTGCTCCGCTTGGTCAGCCCTTTTCTAATAGCGAAGAATTTGTTGGATTCATTTTGACTATCAAAAACTTCTTTGCGATTATAGTATTATGATTTTGCAGCGTATTTGCATTCGCCAAGCATTCTGTACGCGACCTACCCAAACTAATCGTACTCTCTCTCTCTCTCTCTTTCTCTCTCTCTCTTTCTCTCTCTCTCTGATACAGAATAGTAGAGGCGTCGAACAACGGTCAGACTAGTTGTAAAACAATAGTTGCACTTTGGCGCAATGGAGAAAAAGCCTCCAGCTCGAAGTCCGGCACAATTTAGCACGATGTTTTACTTTCTTTCTAGAGAGAGCTCGAGCTTACGAGCTCCCCGGCGCCAAACGACAAGCACGGTCAAGCGGTCACATGTGTCCGTACCATCATCGAACACACAAAATGACCCCAGCCATGTAATGACCAAAAACCGACATTATACCGTCACTTATCGGCCCGTATGCCCAACGGAAAAGTAGGAAAAATTTCGAGAACTGTGAGCCAAAACAAAAAAATCACATCACTGTGACCTAGTTTGCAACTAGCTACCGGTGGCCTGTGATCGGGAGAAACTTCAGCAAAACAGAACACTAAATTGACCCATCCATCTCATCAAGCTCGTATTCAGGGCTCGCTTCTGATGTTGCGGCTCGGAAGGCAGGTTGGTAGCCAAGATACAATAAATTCGTCCACATGTAAAATTATGCCACTGTGTCCTACTGTCCCGTATCAACGCTTGTTGTGCTTCCACTTCAAAACGATGTTATGATGCGCTCAATTCCAGCTCACTTCCGTCCCACCACCGCGCACTGGTGGCTGAATCTTCTTTTGGGCTTTTCTTAATTGCCAGTCGCCCTCTCACCGGTAGAAGTGGCATACTGCTTCGGCAAAATGGCCATCCGTGCAGTCATCACTTAGCACGGCCCTGTCAATGGCCCTGGCAACCGTACGCCCGTGTGTCCAGGGGTTTTCTCTTTTCGCAAACTCAAGCCTCCAACCAGACCAGGAGGCTTGCGATAGGCTCTAAAACAATAAGCCCATCTTGGGGTTTAACGGTATTTAAGCGGATTTTATTGTTATACCCGGCAGCCGGCTGCTGGGCAACCCGGCGCGTCGTTAAGCTATTGTTGGACTTTTTCGCGTATCTCTACCCCTCGCTTCCACACTGCCTAGATGGCCCCCAAAAACGACGATTTGAGGTTGAGACAGAACCTTCCTCCTCCCATCATTGGGAAAAAAGCGAGGGAAATTCGTCCCAGCTTAGTCGCCACGTTACCCGGAACTTTTTGTCGCTTCCTCCTATTTCCCTCAGCTTATGTTTATTGCACTGCGAAACGATATCTGCTCTCAGGTTTTTGGTGGGGCGTTGAGCAAATATTTAGGCCATCGCTTTTGGAACATCCTTCCTGCTGCTGGATGGTCCACCCGCCAGCGCCGATTGTCATGACGCACGCAAATGCAAAGTTCAAAGGCAAGATAACTGCTCCAAGTGCAGGATTTTGTCTATTTTAATTGAAAGAATCTGGTGGTGTTTTGGATTAAACCTGTCCGCTGACGTCAAGTGAGGCTCAAACATTGCTGGAAGCTTTTCAGAAACTATGCTGTTTTCCTTTAATCTCGACAGAGGCCAATTCTTCTTCTACATCTTCTGAAGAAAGGGTTGGTATAAGCCGGGATGTTAGAGAATTTAATTTAATACCCAGAGCTCGTTGGCGAGGGCGTTAGATTCTGAAAGATATATTTTTTACTGTGATTTAATTAGGGACAGATAAGCCCTACCGGCTTGCGAAGAGTGCTGTCAGTTTTGTTTTTAATAATATGATTTCAATATTTGCGAATGCATGCGAGATAACCGATTAGAGTGTCAATTTTTAATTCCATTAAAGCTAATTTGACGCATAAAGGGAGGATAGACAGAGAGTGGCTCTTTTCAGCTTTAAGAGGTACTAAAGTTTGGGGCGGTCCGGTGGCCGAGGCGACATCGGTGCCGGTCTTCACACGGCTGGTCCGGGGTTCAAATCCCATCCAGACCGCCTCCCCCCGTACGTAGGGCTGACCACTTTACTAGGGGTAGAATTAAGTCACAGAAAGCCAGAAATGGCGGGCCGAGACCTCTCGAGGTTGTAGTGCCAGGGAAGAGGAAGAAGAAATTATGATCATAAAATGTGTTTCTAAACATAACTTTTATAAGTGGTCGATTGGGCTGTTAGCCAAATGTTTAATATTATGCTTAAGCTTATCCTGAGAACAACTCTCGTTTGGATTTTTTTATTATAGAGCTGAAGTCAAACAGTTTTACCCAACAGAGTTTTAAATATCAGGTCACCGAAATAGCTTAAGATTTACGGTGGTCTGGTATAAAAAAAGGATGGGGGTCAGGTAAGATACCACAGGTCCTCTAGCGATTGGCTCAGTTTTTATCAATTGTTAATACAAAAAAATCTTTAATCAACTCTAATGTTCAGCAGTGCTTTAGTTCAACAATCAGCTAAAGGCTCCACTAGCTAAAGATTTTTTTCATGCTATTGCCACCTACCATTGAGGAATTACGAGAGGCTTTCGGTAGGCTGAACAACAATAAGGCCCCAGGCAGAGAAGGAAAAGTAGCCGATTTGATAAAAAGGTGGTGCATCACACGTACAGGATAATCATCAAATCATTACTGATGTATCGGGTAGTGATTCGATTCCTTGTGATTGAAATCTTTGCCTCACATACCTCACAGACAACAAGAAAGAAGAGCTAGCGTGCAGTAAAATTCTGACAGTCGGTTTCAAAGCTGCATTTGCCAGCATAGCCAGGATAAAACTATATGACGCAATGAGCGAATTTGGAATCCTGGCCAAGCTTACCAGGCTTGTAAGAGTGATAATGACCAGCATCACATATCAGGTGAAGTTGAATCTCCCACGGTCCCTTCGAATCTTCCCATTTCTTTAATTGATATGTGCCTTTCCTACGTAGCAGTTGCTTGGCAAAAGATTGAATGAGCGGCACTAAACCTGGGATTGGAGATTAACGAGGCGAAAACCAAAATAATGCAACTTTCAATCCTACTTATAAACACTTATTTGAAGTCTTTTAAATTATAGTCGCTTCCTGAGAATGGCAGCGAAAACTTCAATATCTTTTAAGGCTCTCCACACAAAGCACAAAGGAGGGATAGTTGATCGAAACTGAGATGGAGCTATGGCGTTGGAGTGTCCACCAGAATGGTTGAGATTATTTATTGACAGATCACAGCACTCGACTATGAGCGGCTAAAAGAACTTTAGCATCAAGTCAAGACCTAACATTGTTTGTAGTGAAAAGAATGTAGATTTAGAAGCAGTAAGATTTTTACTGGTTTTGCCTGGCTTCTTTGATAAGATAACTAAGAGTTTGTACTCCAATTTACAATGTACATCAAATTTAAATCCTTAAAAGCTTAAAGCTATATAAAAGTTATTAGCAATCTTGTTATAAAACCCCATTACAGCTCTTAAGAGTAGCATGAAGCCTCAACAACCTAAATAAGGCTTATCTACATATGACTGCACAAACTAGAGAAATTTACGCGTGCGTATGTTACCAAAAAACCAAACGCTGCTTTGGCCATTTGACTGAGTTGTTGTTTGAAATCAATTACTTTACAGGAAACCACTGCGCTGGCAATATCAATCTGTAAGTGATGTTTATTCCAATCGAACGGATGCAAATTCCACCCAATCTCCAAGTTCTTTCTTCCCCACCAACCCCGTATTCCGCGCAAACGCATAAGCCCTCCCACCACAAAGGACCAGAAGCAAGGGAGGAAAGCTTGATTTATGTGCAGCATAATCTCATGGACTACACAGCAAACGTCCGCAGGTATCGATGTGGCAGTAAAATGGATAAATCGGATGCAACGGACAGCAATGGCCAGCCGGTGGCCGGTGGAGAGAAACGCAACGCACGTTTTGCCATATGGCTTTTGAAGTCGTTCCACCCCGTTGCACCCGGCAGCCCGTGCTACTGAAAAGGATCCGCCGGATGAGATGCATTTTACATGTGATGTTTACTCAGTACGCTGGTCAACTTCAGGCGGCTCGGGCCAAATGCCCGATTAAGAATCCATCCAATTTTCCATCGCCCACTAGGCGGATCCGCCCATCGTAATTGGCTACCTGAGCTTGGCATGGCAGATGCATTGGAACGCGATCGCCCATCCGGTCGGTCAGTTCCACCAGCGGGAGGTAATAAAATCCTGCCGCATGAATCCACAACCCCAACAACCCCATTCTCCCCAATCTCTGCTGCCCATTGTCAAGTGCGCAATCAGAAACGAAACTGATATTTGGTTTTGACCGTTTGGGGAGAACTATGTGGTGAACTATTTTTCGCCGGAATGTATCGCTATTTGAAAGAGCATTGGCCCATCACCCAGGTGGGCAGGAAGCTTTGCAATAAAGCTTATTTTATCGGCATGGTAACAATCAGCGGAAAAACAAAATGGGCTTCAGAGGTGCACTCGTTGTGGTTTGACGTTATTGATTGCTATTCCCAGAGTCGGAGGCGCCCTTCCACCATTAGTACTGTTGGTATCGTACTAGTTGTATGCTACAATCGTGGTGGTTGGATGCTTGTGAATGTAACAGAAGCAAGCAGATTCCATTTGGACGTTCCAGGAGCAGCTCTCAAAATTCGGAAAACACACACTTTGCTTTTTAAACAACTATCATTGCTTTAGGCCTTTAGAAATTTAAGTTTATTTAAAATAAGAGAGAAAAATGAAGGCGAAAAATTCACCACCAATTTCACAATCACTTATACTTCGGGATCGCGATCAATTCTTGACGAATCCCGGTTTCGCTTTGATTCAGATCCTCTATGGTCCAAACATCATTCCATCATTTCGCTTCCAGCTGACCATGACACCATGAACCAGGTTCAATTTCAACTGTTTCTCCTCCAGCAGAATCCGTGACGCATCCCCACCCATGAAAGCAAATGGCAAAAGATTGAAAAAAACTCCACTATCCACGACAGATGAAATCATGCTGCTGCTGCTGATGGTGATGGTGATCATGATGATGACGATGGTAATGCTCCCAGCTGTTGCGGCTTTTACCGCAATCACACCTTCATGCAAACGATCGAGCACTCTCTCCACGGTGCTAGGGAAGGTAGGACCACGAATTGCCCCTAACCTATTTTCTTTCACCCGGTTTCGAGCCGTTCGACTTACTTTCACTGACGGGCGGGATTGATAAGTTGAAGGGCGGCGAGATATTTTACCTTTTTCAAGGTTTTACTACCTCAACGATTTTGTAAGAACAGGAATTCATATGAGCCTTGTGAATATTTGTTTTGAAATAAAGTTTTGAATTTTTAGTGCTTCTCATGTGGTCTTACAGACAGTGCACGACGCAGTGGATGCCCAAAAGAAGGCAGTTGTGCCAGAAATCACAAAGAAAATTGATTGCTTTATTTTTAATGCCCGTACAGTGAAGTAGCGCAGTAGATACTCTGAAGATATTGAAGGAACGTATACCGAAGAACCAACTTTCGGAAAAACGATAAAGGCAATCAAACCGATTTTTTGAGTTGATACGTGACAATGGATAAAGCGTGACTCGCCCATCACTACACTCCAGAGCCTCATCGACCGTCAACGGAGTGGTTCGGCTGGCAAGGCTATAACGTCTTTATGGAGGGATGCTTTTGGAATAATTTTCATAGACTGGAAAAAATGACCACACTTGCAAAACTTAAAATATTGTTTTACTATGCCACTGTTCCGTTTCACAAACCATTGAAAAATTATGGCAAACTGCGAGGATTTGATATGCTTCAGATCTGGCCCCCGGCTATCGCTTTTAGCATCAATAAGCAAGAGATTGCTAAACCATGTACCTACTATATTGAGGCTTCAGACCAATCTGGCTTTCTAAATAGCGTTGGCTATTTAGTTGGCAGAAGATGTCTATAATCAAAGTAAGCCTTCGAAGACACATATTTTTCAGGCAGTTTTTTTAGGAATCTCCAAAAAATCTAAATTTATTTGCCCTCTTTAGAATTACTTCTTAGTCCTTCATCTCAACTAGGTTTGTTTGTAATGTATACTTTCATAACATAGCTTCCATGTCAGAAAGCCACTAAATAGAAAGAAAACACTAAATTGCATAGTTTTAGGCGTATATGATTGGCAACAGAAGAAGAGAACCATCGCTACAAAAGGATGCGCCTGAAAAAAATACCATACGATCAATGTTATTCCATGAACTTATCCATCACCTAAACGTACCGCACCATAAACTCGACACAAACCAAACACAAAAACGAAACCTACGTCATCAATGCAGCCACCACCCCTAGCTGTGTGTTTGCCCTTACCCAAAACTCGTTCTGAGGTTGTTGGCGATCGGGAAGTACACCCCATCCAGCGAATAAATAGGTCGCTGAACTTGAATCCGCTGCATGACGGTGAAACCGCAATCGAAAGTGACTCGTCATGCGACCCGGTTTCAAAAAGGTTCACGTGAGACAGCACACGATCCGGAGGAGCACCGACCCACCAGCAAGGAAACAGGATCTACCGTCAAAATCGAAAAGAAAGCTAACGTCGTGCCGAAAGTGCATGCCGGACGTTAAACCGCGCTGGCCAAATATCTAACGAAAAAAGGCCAATACTTACCTCCCCGAGCTCGAACACGCGGCGCACTTGAGCATTCTGCTGTCGGAGAAATCCAATCATCGATCGAATGGCAACGGCAGAATGGTAGCTTTTATTCTGGGTTTCGTCTCGAACATGTTCACCCAACACCCACGTGATGCGTAGGGACAATCGATGGTTTGTTTGAGGTGAGTGTTCTCGTCTTACCCAGCAACTCCTTGAGACGAAAACAAGTAAATCCCACCTTATCAACCGTGAGACGCAGTCATCGGCATTAGAGTGAGAAACGATTGCCTTCTAACATAAGAAGAGAAGGTTTTTTTTGTTCACCGGAATTTCTCGAAAACAGCCTAAGTGGAATATCCTGTAAATGGCTACAATTTTTTCTTGGAATGCTACCAAAAGACCATCCCCAGAAAAAGATAGGACGACCCACGCAATTACGGCACATTTTCATGAACGCCACAAACCTATGGGATCGTTCGAGGTGAGTGTTTATTTAGAAGTAAAACAATGTGCATTTCAGGCTCAGGGTTTTATTCAAAGAGTTTGGAAAATTGCATAGTTTTAGGCCGTATATGATTGGCAACAGAAGAAGAGAACAATCGCTACAAAAGCATGCACCTGAAAAAATTATACCTGTAGGCAGGAGCTATTAAAACAAAGGAAATTTCCTAAAAGAGCTAAACAGTCGTTTCCAATTCTCTTCAAGCTTTCCTACACTTGCAACCATCCAACACGTTCCTCTTTATTTTCTACCCCATTGGCAATAATGATCTCCCGTGCATGCTTTAAAAAAACATCCTACGTTAATCGTTGATTGCAAAACATGGCACCAGCCTCATTAAATTAATTGATGCAAACATCATAAAAAGATCCACCCACGGTCAACTTGTGCAACAGCTTCAAAGCGCAGACAAAAGCAGAAAATTTGTCAAACGTGGAAAATAGTGGCTGACGAAAAACAGAAACCTAATCGACGGGCGATGAAAGAGAAGGTTGAACGCAACTTCAAAGCGGTGCCGTTCTTTCGATACTTCGTTTATCGCTTCCGGCAGTGCGACGGAAAGCTATTTTTTCGGAAAACAGTACGGAGCTGGAGAGCGAAATTCAACCCCCAAATTCTGAAAAGGATAAGACGTTTTGATCATTTACCTTGCTTCCCGGCTGCGTATCTGCCGGAAAACGTAAAAAATAATGTCTTTTTCCGTTCATTAAAAAGAGAGGATTAAACTTCCGCTCCGTACTTTTTTCATTCGCTTCCGGCGATGGGTTTAGATAGAAAAAAGGTTTCCCGCACTTTGAAGTGCAATTTGAGTATGAATAATGTTAATCCTTCCAACAACTCGTACTTTGTTGACGTTTTTTTGCGTTTGTAAAATTAATAGCATGAATCAGATGTTATTTTATTAAAATTAATAACCGTCATTTTGACTGCTAACATACCCACAGTGCAACAGTGTTGATCAAGCACGTCATTTTGACGGATGTTTGGTTGTCATTTGTTGACGCTTCCAGTGTGCGTTTAGGATGTGCGGGAAAGGAGCTCATCGTTCTGTGGGCACTCATTTCGTCCATCGTGCGATTCCTACGATACCAAGAACAAGCATTTAAGTGTGTCGTGCGTATGTGTCCCTAATTTCGCGTAGTGACAGGACATTCTGTACGCTAAGCTGTTCGCTAACCGAATAAATCGCAGCCAACCCAGTGCGATTGTGCTTTCAGTGGTGTTCTAAACACAGCAGGCGTGAGGAAGTGAGGCCTGGAATCATACGCTGGCCTGAAGTGCCCCAGCTTCCGTTGCACGATGCCGCTCTTCGGCATGTTCCAGAAAACTCCTCAAGAGCTAGTGAAGACACTGAAAGACGCCGTCACTGCACTGGAGCGAGGCGATAAGAAGAAGGAAAAGGCACAAGAAGAAGTGAGCAAGAACTTGGTGCTGGTCAAAAATATGATCTACGGTACATCGACGGCAGAGCCCCAATCCGAACTTGTCCTATCCCAGCTAACTAGCGAGCTGTACAGCACCGATCTGCTGATGCGGCTGGTACAGAACCTCATACACATCGACTTCGAGGGCAAGAAGGATGTGGTCCAAATCTTTAACAACGTGATCCGGCGACAGATTGGAGATCGCTCGCCGACGGTGGAACACATCTGTACGAAGCCAGCAATATTGCTCACCCTGATGGCCGGCTACGAACACCGCGAGATTGCACTCCACTGTGGTAAGATGTTGCGCGAGTGTGCCCGGCATAAGCCGCTCGTCCAAATTATGCTCCATACGGAGGAGTTTTACAACTTTTTTCGCTACGTCCAAGCTTACACGTTCGATGTGGCGTCTGATGCGTTTTATACGTTTAAAGAGCTGCTCACCCAGCACCATGCACTGTGTGCCACATTTCTCGAGAAGAATTACGACAAAGTGTTTGGCCACTACGAGCAACTGCTCAGCTCGGAAAACTACATGACTCGAAGGCAGAGCCTCAAGCTGCTGGGGGAGATATTGCTCGAGCAGCATAACTTTACGGTGATGACGAAGTATATAACCAATCCGGCAAATTTAAAGTTGATCATGACCCTGCTCAAGGACAAATCGCGCAACATACAGTTTGAAGCATTCCACGTGTTTAAAGCGTTTGTCGCCAATCCGGATAAACCAAGCCCGATCCTGGTGATACTGCTTCGGAATCAAGAAAAGCTGGTCGATTTCTTAACCCACTTCCAAACCGATCACTTGGAAGACGAGCAATTCAATGAGGAACGGTCCTATTTGATAAGACAGATCATGGAGCTTAAACCTGCCACTGATTAGCAGTCGAATATTGTAATCCTACTTCGATTCACGATCCACCATTCACCTGTCATGGTTGTACGTTGCGGGCGATGATAGATAACGCATTTCTACAATTAGAACGGATATTTGTGGTGATCATCAAACATCCACAAGAAAACAAGAAATTGCGTCATATCCGAGCAGGGAAAAGGACACGATAAATTCCAATAAACCGCTCTTAGCAGCTCCTAGCGGTTCGTTAAAGTCGAATAAGAGCAGAAGAGACAATAAAATATATTTGAGACCTTAACTCGGTTACACATTTACAACCCTTTAGCAGCATTTAATTTTGTTTTTTTATTCGGAACACAGAAACAAGATAAGCACATAGCTTCGAGCGTATGTTGGCGTACTGGAACCATTATTATTGGCCGTAATTTATCGCTCTTTACCATCCCATTATGTCCTGGAAAATGTATGGAAATTTGTAACCCACAAAGAGACATAAATTAGACCTGGAACAAAGGGTCCGTTCAACCGAATCCTCAACGGACGTTCGATAAAAGTGATGAAAACTTTTCCCACAACTACCAGTGTCTACTCTCCACTTGGTCTTGGACTCCAATTTGGTCCACTGCCAGTTGAACAAACACTGCACACGACCAGTGTTGCACAGTCAAACGCGTTCATCGGTTTTCACGCAACGGAACCGCCAACACAAGCGCCAGGACCAAATTTGTTAGCGAAAACATTCTACCCGATGGGGACCTGTTGCACGGCCGGGCATCTGTTTGCTGCATACTAAATGGTGCCGTCGCTTGAAGGCAATGGACAAAACGTTCCGCCCCACCATGGCTGGGTAGTCCACATCTCACCGAAGCACGGTGCCTGAAACAATCCAGACGAAATTGATAAACATTAGGTGAACGCTGCACGTGGTGCCGTACACTGGGGGTGCATGAGTATGGCGCTGGTTTGGTTCTTCTTCTATCGAGTGCAATGCAGCTATGAGTTTGGAGCGTGTGGAACTTTGTCTGTCACTCATTTGGTGGTTCAGTTCGTGACGGTATTAAGTCATGGAATAAAGGGAGGAAACAGAAGCTTCTATTTAGTAGCAGTGATTCGGCACGACTTTATTGTACATTGCGCACGAAATTTGTTTCGTATCTAATTCGGCCCCATTTGCCAACGAAAAACATTTTGTCACGCGGGCTCTGTGGAGCTTTGGGAGCAGCGTTTTGAATGTGGGTAGTATCAAAAGTTTTCTTTTACCGATAAGTGGTTGAAAGCTCCTTCAATGCCAAGGACATTCAAGAGAGCCAACATTTTGTGGTAAAAATAGGAATGCGTTAGTAAAATGCTTTTTCAAATCTTACCTACGAAGTCACGGACGATTGCTCCTTTTGTTCGTTTGTTGCGTTTCGCTTGACAATTGTTTGCACCCACGAACCGCTTTATATATCCCGCATAAATCAGTGGAAACCCCTTCCGACAATCAGCCTTTGACTGACAGCTTAATGCTTGCTTATCATTCCAACGAACCGGAACTTAAAGCTCTTCGCTGTACCGAAGTCACATTTGTTGTCACCACCGAGCCAGTCTGCTCGTTACGGACCAACTAAATACACACACATCCGTATATGAATAGAGCAAATTTTACAAATCTATATGAACGGAAAGGAAGAAAAAGGAAGCTACCGGGTACATGAATCCTTTTGATAAACATTTCAGATTTTCCTACAATCACTTGCATCCGTGTTTCGGTGGTAGTAGGGTGTGCTTGGTGTTTCGAAAGCACCACTTTTATTTTTTGAGCCGTTTTTATTCACTCACACACACACACACAAACTCATATAACGTCCGTATCATAAATCATTTCGGTACGGTTTTGCTTGTCCTGTGAAATTTGCTCATTTATCATCGGCTCGTTTGAGGATGCAGTCAGAGCGGTGGTCGTCGTGGTGCTTTGGATGATAGACAGATATTGTTTTTCTTGCCTCCTATTAAGAACACTCACCAAAGTAAGCTTCATTAAAACACACTCACTTTGATGACGCTTGTCCGGTTTAATAGCATGGGTAGCGGTCCTTCTGTAATGATAACGTTGAATGTTTTAGTAACTTGATGAACACATTCAGGCACTCCACTGCGTTGCGTTGAGTTTTGAGCCCCGAAGAGTGGTTGGGTGGTCCGACCATCCCTGTTAACTTTTTATTCTTTTACTAACCCACAGCAACAACGAGTTGGGAAAGGATGCATTTTGCGGATACGGCCGATTTTCCAAATCGATCATGAATTATTCAACAGAGAACAGTTCGTGCGCCCACAATCCCTTGTACCAATACGATCGAAAACCCATAAAAATCTTTCCTATCCTTCTTGGAAAACGTGCCCGAAAAATGCTGTTTACTCGGGAAGTCGTCTTGTCTCGTAGTGCTAATCATGTTTCTGCTCTGTGTAAACAGCGTCCCTCTAAACGTTTTCCGAGCTGCTCGATTTTACTTTCCATCAATATGAGCAATGCATCAAGAGCAGGTCAATGTTTAAGAGGGAATTTCAATCCTAGAGATAAATAAGTCACCTCCACGAGCAACCTTTAGGGGATTTTTTAAACACTGTGCACTTCAGAATTATTGTTTATTTTGCGGGAAATTGTTTGCATCCCGAACTAGTGGAGCATGAGCAAAGTTAGAATTGCTCATATCCATAAAGTGAAACCATAACTTAATTTGGATTTTATTCACGACACGGCACCGGCAACCTAGGTACGAATTCAACAATTAAAAAGTTTTTCCCGTGTTTTATAACACAAGCACAAGTCATCAGAACACATGCATTTCCCAGCTGTCGTTCGTTACAGTTTGCAGGTTATGCTTTTGCTGCATACGCCCAGGTGTTGTGGCGGCATATGATTCACGCATCCTTGCCTTTGCTTTTTTAGCGGACGACGACGAACCTGGCGACTCATTTCGACTGTCGTGAATGTAACAAGCTGAACCACCCCATGGCCGGGCATGCATAATTTAATTTTCTATCTAAACTTTTTTATTCGTTTTATGTGTCCCGTGTCCCTTTGTTCGTCGTGTGTTCGGTGACACTCTCCAACACAACGCAGCATGTCTCTGTACGGTGGACAACCGATTTAAGCTTCACCTTCGCCATTCGTAGTGCAATTTCCACGATGGCTTACACCGCGGTGTTGTTTTAATTTGTCATTTTGTTTATACAATGCGGAACCCCCGGCAGTGTCTGATCACCGGAGACAACCGGAGCATTCCTATCAAAGTAACCTACCCATCACAAGACATGATTGCACATCTAATCGGTTAATGATAGAAAACGTTTGTCGTCCGAAAAAAGGGCAACGTTTGTTCTTTAAAAATGAATGAATTAATGTTCGGTGGGTTCTACTTCTCTTTATTTCAATTTGTTTTGGTAATATTAATGGCAATTTGTACTGTGGCCACTATTTGCACGGTTTTATACCTTTGATATCGGTTTAACATCTTTGAAATTATAATTTGAATTATTAAAAATTTCAACAAGCCTGTGGAACTATTGCATTAATTTGAGAATTTGATATTTCTTTGGTTGTCTTGCACTGCTTTACTTTCTACAGTAATTTATTGTATACTTGGAATGTTAAAAAAGAATGCTTTACTCAAATTACACACAGCACCTACCCACAACTTAATGCTCTTTTGTGTGTTAAAAAACTGCCCTCCTTGGCCCAATATTTGTTTAATAAAATGTTCCTTTTCTAGTGAGAGTGCATAAAGTAAATGAACGGCATTTCAATTGTAGAATCATCCAGAAACGCTTCAACGCTTTATTCCGTTAGCGCCATCTGTTAGACAATAGCGATACTATAATATTCGCCCAGTTCGTTTCGCTGTGTTTTCCTGCCAGCCAAGCTATAGCAACATTACGTGCAATTTGTACTGTTTTGTAGCTCGTGTCTTTGAAAACTTTAAATTAATATACACAATGCTAAACTAAGTCCCTTTCAAAAGTAGTTTATGGGAAAATAGTTTGTAAAATTTAATTTTGTAAAAAAATTATCTTCTTTTTCTTCTTCCTTGGCACTATAACCTCGAGAGGTCCCGAACCTCGAGAGGTCCCGAACCTCGAGAGTTCCCGGTCTGCCATTTCTGATTTCCGGTAACTTGCTTCTACCCGTAGCAAAGTAGTTAGCCCTGCGTACGGGGAGGCGATCTGGATGGGATTTGAACCGCGGTCCGGCCGGCCGTGTGAAGACCGGCGCCGTTATCGCCTCGGCCACCTGACCGCCCCTATTAAAATTATATCACACATTATAAATAAGTCAGAAAAATGTTTTGAAACTATTTTGCTTTGAACCAAACAAAAAAATAATTTGAAATTTAAAACTTAATATGTCTTGCAAATTATAATCTGCTGGTAAAACCTTTCTAACCTTACCCAGAAGTTGGCTGATCAATCAAAATTACAAAGCATGTTGCCCTCTGTGGCTAGTTGAAAAATGGGTAAAAGACTCGAGAAGGCCCCCCCTAGAATCTTTTGTGTGCAGCACTGTGGCCTGTCATTTTTGTTGTACAATGGGATTTCTGTATGGCCAAAACCCATTTGATGTAAACATTGTGCATTGTTCCTTAATACTGTTAATAGACAGCGAGTAGAACTTGATAAAATACATTGTAACAAGTGGTTTGAGATTATGATATTCTTATGCTTCCTCCGTTGCTAAATATCAATGCAAGGTAACAAGTATTCATCGAATTACTGTTCCGTTACCGTTCGAGAACGCCGTGCATGTTTTAGGCCTGATTATTCACCCCAAGTGCGACCGAAAACTAGTACGAGGCCTTTGTAAGCCAAAATGAATGGTAGGGTTAGCGGAGAGGGGGTTTTAATCAAATAATAACAATATTTTATTCGACTTTCTTCAACCAATTTTGACCACACTGAAAGCACACTGAAAGCTCACTGTGAAGCTCTCGCAACGTGTACTGCGGATTGCATACCTTTAGGCGTAAATCCTACAGCGCCTAACAAATTTTGTCAGGGGGGGGCCTTCTCGAGTCTTTTACCAAAACAAAAGCGACATCGTGATCGATGACTCGTGCTTCCGGTTGTTAAATTTGTTGTTCGTGTAGTTTTATGTAATTCCTATGCTGTGCGGTACTGGCGCTCTATTTACATGCGAACCATGTCCCTGACCATTACCTTTTCTGTTTGAAGGACAACCGTACTCTCTAAGACACCGATCTCGATGCGATACGGAAGGTGCTAACAGACGTATTTGCTATTGTAAGCGTACTTGCTGCATAATTTGAGGGAGCATCAGCATTATATCATCCCATGAAGCATATTAACCCTTCAATTATCAAGCTTTCGCAGCATTCTAATTGCATCAAACTAATTATCTCCATGCACTTTCATCTTAATTAAAAGCAACATTGAGCTACATCGAATGATTCTGATACTCCAAAATAATTGGAATGTAACATAAAACAGCACTTCTCGACATTAACTCCTAAAAAAACACAGTCTATCCTTCACCGACTCTCAAACTGGTCAGCACAGTGCGCCACCGAGGACTCGCCCATCGCAATATTCATAAACCTCCTTGAAGGCCCCCTCTGGGTGACAATCTGGCGCCTTGTTTGGAGACCTGTTAGGAATCTCCCTCTTTTCATCCCTCTCGCGTCATGTTTCCGCGAATCGCCGACACTGACAGCGCCGGAGGTCACGTCAGCTGTACGAGCGAAGGAACCGCACGGTCGGCCGAGCCACCGTTCATTGCGGCTGGTAAGATTCATTGCCTTTTAGGGCATTACGAATGGTGGCGAGTTTTGTTGGCGATGTTTTTTTTTTTTTTTGTTTGGTTTTCTGTTTTTATGTATCTGCAAGAAGGCTTTCTGCCCTATCCTTTAGCACCCCATGCCCGTTGCGACCTAAAAAGAATCGATATGATCGAAGGCTTCATCTTACTCGGGCTCTTCGCTTCGCTACAACCCAAACCGTTGGCATACTTCTGACTTATTCCCAAGCGATGAATCCATTAGCACACGGCCAACGGGGCATGTATGTAACGTGGCTCTGCGATCGTGGAATAACCTTTTTTGGAGTAAAATCATACACACAGAGTAGAGTAGGGTAACCGAATTTTTACGAGCGTCCAAACTGTCGGGGACACGTGATGTGGTTGCGGTCACGATCATAACAAACACACCATATGGATAGTTTTCTTCAGAAAACTGGGAGCAGAACGAATGAGTGCGCCTGCGGCTGGCGTTAGAATGAACGAACGAACACAAAATTGAGCATTGTCTGTAAACAAATTTTCCCGAACGTTTTTTCTTTTAGCGATGCGAAGTATCGATATTCGCCGCCGGGTGGTAAACAAATTTTCCTACCACGGTATTTGAATACGACTACCGCTGCTTTGGTGGTATTGGTGGCGTATGATCGCTTTAGAGACATCCTTACGGCGCAGACGCCATTCCTTGCGCATGCCTTTCCCATATGGCACGCTTTGAATTTGTTTATCACAATGGGAATGTTTCCGCATAGTCGTGGACAAAGTATTTACAATTTGGTACAATAATTTTATTTACATCTTTTTTTGTCTAATAAAATATAGCAAGTTGATTACACATGTAGCGACCTGTGGCTGCTACGAGGGAGCGAGTCGTCCCGCAAGTCGTCTTCACATGGCATGATCGGGGTTCAAATCCCATCTGAGACGTTCCCCCATAGTGTGAGGACTGATTATCGAACCATGCGGTATCAATAAATGTTGTAAGCCAGAAATTGGCATGACCTAAGAGATCGTTAGGCCAAGAAAGAAGAAGAAGTGCTTGTCGCTTAACCTAACAACCATCGGTAGGTTCTAAATTTCCTTATATACTAGCCCGATCACCAGCTCCAGAAATTTTCAAAAGCGGCAAAAAGAAGTCATTTATCTTAGCCCTTCATTCATTTCTGGCTTCCAGGAATAGATTTTTCCCGTACCTGATGGGCACATACGGGGACGTGGTGTGGTAGCGCTGAAACCTCTGCCGGCCATTGTACCCTCTCCATTTTCGATAAAGCCGATGTTAAGTTTTATTTTTCTTTGACCCTACAGTAATTTTTAATCATCATTTGTAATAGTTAATGGGTTGGACAGATAATAATAATTGCAAAATAAGGTTTTAAAACCGCGAAAAACAAACTTTGATTTTTTTGGAAGTTTTGAACTATTGCTTCATTCTTTTCTGAAGAAAGCAGTATGTAAAAACCACACAAAAGAGGTATATGCAAACACTTTAATTTTGTTGCATGTATTAAGCAAAATAAAAACTCATATTTATTTAAACCAGATAATCTTTACCGTGTTAAACATAATCTTGTACACGGAATTTCATTTTGAACAACAGCGGGTAATGGTTTTAAAAAATTTTGACCAACTCAAACAACGATCAGTGTGCGAGCGAACACCAACATCGCGCACATACTACCGGCAGGGAAGCAACGGGGTTACTCTCACTTACCGGCACTACCCACCACAGATGCAACTGATCGTAGTTAACGTCGGCGGTTCGATCGGTAAGCACGCGCTCAAGATCTTTAGTACAGTCTCGCACAGAACGGTCACCCTTCAATGCGCAGCGCATCATCTGCTCTCATTCTGGCCAGGTGATCTGTTCATTTTCTTTCGGTGAAATTTCGGTGGTGAAACAACAGTGGTGAAGTCGCAATTCTTTCGGATTGGAAAAACTCGTGACGTTTCGTTTAAACAAGTGAAGTTTATAGGATAGTGACATACGCAGTACACCTGGGAGTGAAATGGCGTTATTGGAATCAGTGACCGTCGTGACGCAAGTGTTATGAAAGCGAAATTATCCTAGCAACAGTTCAGGTTCCGAACCTACAGGGATATTCGTTCAATCCGAGATCAATCAAAAGGAACGTTTTACGATCACAAAACTACAAACCGCATTCCTGTCCTTATTCTGCGATCGACGACGGTCAGTGACGGGTTGGCGAGTGTGCCGGGCAGTGCAAAACGTGAATCAGCGTGCTGCATGATGTGAAAACCGTTTTCCACGCAGTTTGCGAGCGCGGGCATCTCATTTTCTATTCATGTTCGGCCACACGCACGCTCACTCAGCCGATGTCCGTGCCGGGTGAAATGGTCGGTGGAAAAAGGCAGTTGGAGGCAGGAAGCGAGAGAGAGAACCCGAAACGCCCAGCATCGCACGCACACGCAGGCTCGTTCGTGTAGGGTTGCTGCTCGCCAACGTTTGTTTGTTTTCCCGTTCTGCCATTTGCCTACGAACGGACATCTATTGCGAACAGCGACACGACGGGCGCATTAGAAGTTATGGACGCAGACTTGGCCATGGCAGAAAATGATGGACCGACCGTCGTCTGAGGCCAGTGACTAAATCCAATCCACCCCAGACTGACAGACGATGGAGTTCGGCCAGCATTCATTCGGCCGGGAAGGTTGATCCAATTTGGCACAAGAAAAACGCTTAGCATTGACATATTTTCCTGGCATGTGACGACGGTACTGGGCAGCTGTTAGTTGGCAACGGTTCCTTCCGTTTCGTTTGCGCTGTCCGGTTCGTAGCAATTTCGGTGGACAAGTTATGAGCGACTGAAACGAAGCATGGATTTGGGAATTGCGCTTCTTGGATGAGTGGTCGATGTCGACCGTGGAGCAACGACCGTTTGAATTTGGTGTACGCGTTTGAATGATTGGATCAATTGTAGCATAACCAAACAATGTTCAGAAATAGTGTGTCTAAATATATTGGAATTCTAAAATGAATACTTACACGATACGTTTTCTGGCTATTGCTATGTAATTGTGCATGGCTATTTCCAACCATTAGAAAAAGCATCCAATCGACGTAAAATGTTCAAACAAATCTTTTTGTCCAAAAATCCCAAACGAGTAGCGCAATCTAAGTATATAAACAATGTCTGAGCCAAAGAAAGCTAATGACCGTAAGTGACACTTGTTTGTGCCTCACATCTGCGGATCGAAGAAAACGAAACAATACAAACGAGTAAAACAACGGCACCGGGTGAAAGCAGACATGTTCATTCTGAATGCATCTGAACCAACCAACGTTTGCCAAAAATAGACACACTTCCGTAGGCCCATATGCACAACGTCTCGTAATCGGATGCAGTTGCGCTGTGTTGCTCACCTGTTTCATGGTTTATCTCTACTCCTCAGGCGTGATCATTAATCTCGATCGGTATAGGTAAAAGATTGTGTTTAATATTTGCTTTACGAACAGTACCTAGCGCTACTTGTGGTTGGCCAAAATATTGCGATCCTTACTCAAGCTCAGTAATTCTCACGAGCCGTTATTTATGCGTTGTAAACCAATTATCTACTTTACAATAAACTATCATATGATTCATTCACGAACGAACGCTGCTTAAGAGCAGAATCGTTTTTAATGGGGAAGGGAGGATCGTATGAGGATCCTCAAGAAGGAAGTTACCGGCAGTACGGTTCGGTAAGAGTGGTTGAGCTATTTTTAAAGTCTTGCACCGCCATCTTCTCTTTCCCCCTCGACGCGGCTGGGGGGCGATGTAAATGGAAACAACGTCAGACCAAGTGTTGACCGTAGCCCCGACTACCGTGGTGTTGTGTTTCCACAGTGAGCGATCGCGTGCACTTTCATTCACCTGACACAGTGCAAGCGTGAAGCGTACGACGTGAGTGAGTGTGTTGTTCTTAGTTGTGGCAAACGGTGGAAACATCAGCACACAATCCAAAGTGATCTTCATCTTCAAGTGTATCTCATTTATGATCCTAGCGAAACAGCGCTCCTGAAGAATGAGCTACGCGCGTCGAATCGCAAGAACGAGCTGGTAAATGGCTAGAAAATTGCTTGAAACTCCGACGAACCTGCAATCGAGTGCAATCTCCAGCAAGCATCATCGCCAAAACACGTACCTCAGCGCAACGGGCGCACCTGAGCGGTTGTAAATTATCCTGGGCCATCGTGCTTCCTTCTGGCCATCGAGAGTGTGTTTGAGTTTTCTCCCACCCACTCGTTAGGTTGGTGCGTGTGTGAACGTTTTTAATAGCATAATCGTTTCACTGGCTAAATTTACCGTCCTGGCCTGGCAGATCAATATTAACCCGGTCAGTTCGGGAATGTTCCGGAACAAATTAAAAAAAAACTCAGCCAAACCCTGCACAGCGACGTAATAGCCAACGTGTCTGAACTTTCCTTTTGTGTTAAACGTTTATCAGTAATTTTGGACTCCGTTCATTGTTTATCTAGTGCATTTTGTGCACAATAATTCTCACGGATGAGTGATAACAAACCAAAACAAAACAAAAAAAGGCATTGTGACATATGTTTAATGTGTAGTGTTTGCATGTCCTCGTTTTTCTTTTTCCTCTCGATCCTCTTCTTCAGGTTGATTGGTGTTTATTTTTATCCAACCGTGTGATTAATTGTGCAAAGAGCGCAGATCCTGCAGAGACTTTGATGTAAACAAAACAAATAACACGACTATTTTCGGGTCCTGCATCATCACCATCGAACACAATCCCGCACACACAAACACGTGCTCTGGCGGACCGGACGACCTTGCCGGGGCGTGAATCATTCAAACAACAGTGTAATTAGTGTAATGTTAAGCGTGTAGAGAGATCGGCATCGGCGGCTCTAGTGATAGAACGGTACACAGCAGCAAGAGCAAGAAAGTAAACCAACCACTGACCTACCACCACCACCATCAGCAACACCACTAGGTCCACTCTTCCCAACAAAGTAGATTGCCGAATACTACACTCGAATCCTTCACCCGGACAACACTTCACATCTTCTTCCTGCTTTAAGACAGAAGTACAATTATCGCCGACAGAATGGATGTTCAAGTACAGGTATTTTCAAACACAATTTACTAATACTTTTACACCGTCTAATTAAGTGCTTGGTAATGAGCAAAGGTGCAATTTGCTGACTAGCTTCGCTTGTTTGTTGCACATAATTCGTTTCTTTTCAAATGACTGTAACGAGCTGGTCCAAATGGAAATGAGTTACGCTTGAATCCTGTTCAAACTAGGATAGGCTAAGAACGCATTTAGACACTGTACCTTTAAGGGACTAACCTCCTTTAGGTTAAGGAGGTTCCTTGAACAAAAAACTCACTCCGTCTATAGGTTAGCAATTTACCTTAAAATTTTCCAGGTGATTCCAGAATTGCTGGAGCAAAGCATATTCTGTTTCCAACTGCCCCGAAGCCTCATCAGCAAACACGCGGCGATGTCTTTGGTAGTTGAGATTAATTTCGTTTCGATCCAGATGTTATATTTTATGCGTGCCTTGTTCTGAATGTGGCCCGCAAAATACATTAGATAGCCAAATATGATAAAAAATATGAACACGTGTGGTGGTGGATCAAATTTGGGACCTCGAGTAAGGGGACCCGTAATAGAGGCCTCGATGAAAGTAGCCCTTGAGCTAGATCTGCAATCTCGAATCTCGAACTGATAGGGGCCCACAACTTTCACCTTCAATGTGCTTGATCCGCCACTACCTACACGCGTTGTTGGATGATATCAATCTTCTAAGTAATTTGGAAAGATGTAATTTGTCATGGCAATTGCAACAATTAGGATGCAATGATATTTATTGGTTCGTTTACTGAGAATACAGCATTGAATACTCAATTACTTAATGTGTTCTGAGGGTAGATGGAACGAATGGTTGAATATCCCAAAGACAGCTCTGCCACATTGCTCAGTCAATACATACAACATATGGCTTCCGATCGATTGTTTACAACGTTGGATTCCGCACAGTTTTCATCGAGAAACAGATACTTATGTTTTTTTTTTCTCTTCCAACCAAATGCATAAGGTACGACTCTGACTGCCTATTTCTCCTAACTTGCTTTTTTACCGGAAACCGCTCACATGTATACCTGCTCACATAGGCTGTGAATCAGCTGTTCAGAAGTATTTTAAACAAAAGCACAAACACGCACAGAGAAGAACCATCGCGCGATGATGGTTCGCGTTTGGTTTAGTTTTGAGTTGATTCATCCACCGTGAGTGAGTAACACGAGAAATGATTTAACGCGAAAATGCCGAAGACCATCTGTGTCCTGGCTGTTTGTTGAATGCGCAAAATATGCACCGTCTTCGTATCGAGCGAGCGTGAGTTAGGTGAGTTAGAATAGCAGCTTAACCGAACTGACAGCAAAGGACACGCGTAGGTGTCCGAAACATGAACAGGTTGTTATGTTTCGGAGGAAAAACAATAACCACGTGCATTGTGACAAGTTCGCCGTGTGGTGTGAGCAAGTAGACCTAAAAATCGCTGGCACACGCTGTTTGAAACCGACTTAGTTTTTTTGTTCAAATCAAATTGTAATTATTGCCAATTTAATTGAAAAAAAAACTGCCAATATCGACTTGCTAGACATTTGTTTGTAAAAATCCACGGACTGTGGTGTGTAAAACCAAACGACTAAACATCGAATTGAGTCATTAAACCATTTTTATAATAGACAAACATATGCATGCAAATAATAACTTGAATACTTTTAATTACAAAATGTTAATCAATCAAAAATAATGATTTAAAGTATGAGATGGTTTTTTTCAATGAGCGTTTACTTTCTCCCCGAATTATTAGTCCACAATTTTTCTGAACTGTTATTAAATCAGATTGGAACGGTATTTTTGTTTTTAAACTGCGAGTTTTTCTCTCTAATTAGTACGACGACCACGAAAGGATTCGTTTCCATTTTATGAATAATTAGTTAAAACATTTCAAATAACAATTTAAAGCAACCATTATCATTTAATAACATAGTCAGGCGAATTGGTATTAGTGAGAAAATAGTACTCAAATCTTAAATGCATTTCCAAGTTTCTTGGTCTTTAAACTGTCGATGATTTACTCATTTTTCTAATGTCTCGATGTCTAATTATTAGATCACACTTTTTTTATGAAAACGCATTATATTTTCTTTCTCGTATGTTGGTTGGCAGTACTTACTACAGAGCTGAGAATCGCAGTTACTGCTGTAGTCATAAAAAAATAATTTATTTTTATTATACATTATTTCTGATCATAATTTTTGCGTAATGCGATAAGAATATTTCATCATAAATATAATAGTTATTAGTTTTTAAAAACACCGTATAATAAGGCTAATTTATTACAACCATAATTTAACCATGCAGCATTTTTTCATATCTAAATTTAATAAATATCGTTCAAAATTCTTTCAATTAAAAAAAGTTAAATATTTAACCACGCTGCCTGCCGTACGTTTATTTGAAGTGCACTGTACTCATGTTTGAACGATCAAGCATGAAAAAGTTGAACTGCACTGATGACAGTGGTTCTACCGGTGGTCATGATTAATAATAGCACTCCGTTGTTGGAAAAACTTGACAAAGAGAATAATCCATTTAAATGACACGCATTTCAATGTTACTTTGCAAATAAGTATGAATAATATCAACACTTCGCTTAACAACCATATAAATAAACCGTGAATGATGTGCGCCGGAGCCACTGTGTTGGATTTCATACGAATTCATACCATCTCTTTTAGGGTTTTCTGGCAGCACTGCCATTACATTGCGTTTGACGTTTCGAATGTCATTTTGCGGTATGTGTTAGTTCTGTCGCGCCAAAACTCTCCATAGGAAAGGTACAATAAAAGGCAGTTCCGATTGTACGCATAAACCAGCAGAGTGTTTTTCGTCAGAGCTTTTTCCGAAATTACAACAGGTTATGGGCCCAGTATTTGCCCAGCAGAGTGAAGAACGAAAAGTAAAGTTTTGCTGGAATAGAAAGGACAGTTCCCATGATGGGCCAGGACGGCATTAATTTCGACAAGTTGGACGGGCGGTCTAACTTCTCGACATGGGAGAAGAAAATGGCTGCATTTTTACGTACAAGAGATTTGTACAAGTGCGTTCTTCCAGCACCACAGACGGAAACAGACGAAGATAAGCTGTCGCGAGCTGCAGGATGGATCTTCCTTGCGTGTGAAGACCATATTACGCATCATTTCGGAAAGGATGACTCGCCGCTGCAAATATGGGAAGCGCTTCGAAAAACTTTTGCAGAAACCGGTCAAGGGCTACACCTACAGGCGGTGATGACACTTTCGCACACATACAGGGCCGATTGTGTTTCGAACGATGAATATGTGGGGCGAATGATGGAAGCCTGGAGACGCTGTACCGAAGTGGGCATTAAGTTTGAAGACAATATTGTGGCGTTGTTTATGATCGGAAATTTGGGACCGCAATACGAAGCTTTTCGGCAGAGCCTTATTGGAAGTGGCCAAACCATCACGGTAGATCGAGTAAAGGCAGGGCTTTTGGAATTGACTCCTCTCCAAAGCCAAGTTCCAGACACAGCATACTACAGTGGACCGCGACCGCATAAAGAACAATCACAAAAATACAAATCCCACATAAAGTGCCATAAATGTGGAAAAATGGGACACTATAAGAACAAGTGTCGAAGTGTTAGTGATAGATCGGGAGGTAGCAGCGGTATTAGTGGTAGTGTCAGTGGTGCAGACGCGAACAAAACAGCAGAAGCAAAGTACGCAAGCGCATTGTCTGCTAGTTTCGCAGAAATGTCCGGTGGATGGTACCTGGATAGCGGAGCATCTTGCCACATGACGTCGAGACGCGACATTCTCAGTGACTTTCGTGCTTCGGAGAAGCAAACAATCACTGTTGCCGACGACAGGAAGCTAAAGGTGGAAGGTTGTGGATCAGCCGTCGTAACGATTGGTGGGAAACAATTGCTTCTTAGAAACGTTTTGTTTGTTCCTCAACTTAAAGCTAATTTGATTTCGCTTGATGTGGCATCGCGCATGGGCCATCGGATTATTATTGAAAATGGCGTTTTGAAAGTGATCAAAAACAGTTGTGGATCCGTCCTGATTGAGACGCCGTCGAGTGGAGGTGTTTTCAAAATAGAAGCAAAGCACGTGAAATGTTTGCTTGTTAAGGACGACGGAGTAATCGAATGGCACAGGAAGATGGGTCACATGAGCTACCAAGGTTTGAATAACCTTAAGAAAGTGTGTAGTGACGTTCAATTCGAGGGTACGCAGGAAGACATTCGTGGTTGCATCAGCTGTGCTGAAGGAAAGCAGACCAGAGCGCCGTTTCGCAAGAAAGATGCCATCATCAAAACAACGAGGATTTTGGACCTAGTGCACACTGACGTTTGCGGACCAATGAGCACATCATTAGGTGGATCCAGGTATTTTGTTGTTTTTATTGACGATTTTTCTCGAAAAGTATTTGTTTACTTCTTGAAGGAAAAATCAGCAGTGGTTGAGACGTTCCGCAGGTTTAAGGCGGAAGTAGAAAACCAAACAGGCGTACATATAAAGCGGCTTCGATCGGACAACGGCACAGAGTTCGTGAACAAAGAAATGTTGGAGATTTGTCAGGCATCCGGAATCATCCACGAGAAGGCTCCGCCATACACACCAGAGCTGAACGGTGTATCTGAGCGGATGAATCGGACATTAATTGAACGAGCACGTTGCATGATATCGGATGGTAATCTTGATCGAGCACTTTGGGCTGAGGCTGTACAACACGCGGCGTTCATTGTAAACAGATCGGTGAATCGTTCCCTAGGAAATCGGTGTCCGGAAGAAATTTGGACGGGAGAGAAACCAGACCTCGCATCACTGAAGATTTTCGGAAATCCGGCAATGGTTCTTTTGCCCAAAGTAATGCGTAGAAAATGGGACCCGAAAGCAGTGGAAATGCAGTTCGTAGGTTATTCCGATAAAGTATTTCGATTCTATTGGCCGAAGACCAAACGAGTATACACCAGTAGGGATGCAACGTTTCTGCCTCAAACACCTATGAAGACTGGTTCTTTGTTTAAAGTAGATGAGGACGATGATGTTGAAAGTGGAACAACTTCAGTTGGGGCATGTAGTCGTAGAAAAACTGGAACAAAGACAGATTCCGTAATCAAGACCGAAACAGTAAATCAGCTTGATTCTTCTTGTGATGAGGAATATGAAGATGCCGAAGGCGCTGATAATCACGATTGCGGTGAAAATAGGATTGAAGATCAACCTATCTTAAGACGATCGCAGCGGACAGCTCGTCCTATCGTACGCGAAGATTTCGTCTCCTATTTCGCTAGAGATTGTAGCCCAGAGGATCCAAAAGATCGTGAAGATGCATTGAAGACGCATGATGCTCGATTCTGGGAAAGGGCAATGCAAGAAGAGTTGTCTTCATTTGAAAGCAATCAGAGCTGGACATTAGTGGATCTTCCACCGGGTCGTAAAGCCATAAGAACGAAATGGGTGTTTAAGAGAAAGCGCGCAGAAGACGGTAGCGTTTTGCGACATAAAGCGCGCCTGGTCGCCAAGGGATGTAGTCAAAAGTACGGCGTTGATTATGCTGAAACCTTTTCACCAGTTGTGCGTTATGGCTCGCTACGGTTATTGATCGCTATGGCTGCCCAAAAGGGTATGAATATTGACCAGATGGACGCAGTTACCGCGTACCTTCAAGGAAGGTTGAAGGAGGAAATCTACGTAATGCAGCCGGAAGGGTTCGAAGATGGCACGGGCAGAGTTTGCAAGCTGAACAAGGCAATGTATGGCCTTAAACAAAGCGGACGTTGCTGGAACAAATGCCTAGATGAAGCATTATTATCATTCGACCTAAGAAGATCTGCCGAAGACCCTTGCGTCTATTACAATACCGACAGTAGTTTGGTAGTTGCTATATATGTCGATGATATACTGATATTTTGGTCTGACGTAAAAGTACGTGATGAGCTCAAGGCTAAACTGTCGGAAACTTTCTTAATGAAAGATTTGGGTCGAGCTCGTACATGTGTAGGTATGACAATAACCTATGGTGACGATATGATCAGCATCGATCAGACCAAATACGCAACAGAGATAGTCCATCGCTTTGGCATGCAAGATTGTAAGCCAGTGTCTTCGCCGTGTGATGTTTCACACAAGTTAGCCGCAGCATCTGGAGATACTAATGATAACGTGCCGTATCGTGAAGCTGTTGGAGCTTTACTTTACCTGGTACAGGGTACCAGACCGGATTTGGCCTTTGCAGTCAGTAATGTTAGCCGCTACAACGATCGCCGTGATAGTACACATTGGATTGCGGTGAAGAGAATTTTGAGATATCTCAAAGGGACCGTTGATTATAAGATCAGTTATCGTCGTGGATCGGGTGAATACATCAGCGGCTACGTCGACGCAGATTGGGCCAGCGAACGAGACGATTGCAGATCGTATTCTGGTTACGTCTTCAAGTTAGCAGAGGGAGCTGTGTCGTGGTCGTGTAAACGGCAGGCATCGGTCGCGGTTTCCAGCACTGAAGCGGAGTACATCGCAATGACTCATGCAACCAAGGAGGCGATTTGGTTGCTTCGCTTTATGAACCAATTCAAAAAGCAGAAGAGGATTGAGTTGTACTGTGACAATCAGAGTGCGATGGTAATGGCTAGTAGAGAAGCGTATAGTTCCCGTGCTAAGCACATTGATGTAAGCTATCATTTCATTCGTGAGCATGTATGTAGCGGTTTATTACATCTTCAATACGTTCCATCAGCAAATAATATCGCAGACGGGTTAACGAAGGGTGTGAACGGAATTAAAATGAAGTTTTGTGTAGAAGGATTCGGGATGTACGCTTCCTAGTGGATAAGGGACAGAAATGGTATGATCCGAGTTGGGGTGTTGGATTTCATACGAATTCATACCATCTCTTTTAGGGTTTTCTGGCAGCACTGCCATTACATTGCGTTTGACGTTTCGAATGTCATTTTGCGGTATGTGTTAGTTCTGTCGCGCCAAAACTCTCCATAGGAAAGGTACAATAAAAGGCAGTTCCGATTGTACGCATAAACCAGCAGAGTGTTTTTCGTCAGAGCTTTTTCCGAAATTACAACACACTGCTATCACACGATCGTATGGTGGATCGCCGGCTCAACTCAAATCATTGCTCAACATGACACAGTGGGACGGTAAAGGACAAAGTTCAGCCAAAGTATTTTTTAATCATCTTAGGACAAAAAACAGCAAGTAAACGAACTAGTTGATACAATATACATATTTTTTAAGTTATTTCGCTTAATAAAAATATATTCTTTATGTACTGCATAATGTTGTTAAACCGTATTTAAAACAAATTTATTTCTTATTGCTAGCTTTTAAATATTTAAAAAAGTAAATTGTGCAATTGTGTTTTGCTGCACTGATTGTTTAACTTCGTTACATATGGTATAAACCCTTTTTATAGCTTACGCCATTCGCCAGATAAACGTTTTAAATTATTGTAAACACATATCTCGAATCAGAACAGTAAAGTAAAAATCAAAAACACCCAATTCTTTGCTCAATACTGTATTATGCTTCTCACTATTAGCCGGTATCGTCCGTTTATGGACGAAGCAATGCAGAGACCCCAGACGAATGGTGGAGGTCCGGAAATGGCAATGTAAAACGATTGCTGACCAAAGCCTTTGGATCGCAATGCACTATGGGAAGATGGATTTTTTAAATTATTTTTTTCATATTTTAACGTAAAATGCATCAGTGCGCTACATTTACAATTACGATGGTAAGACGTGGCAGAATAATCACTGCCGCATATTGTGGAAGCATCTAGTTTTGTGATCATTACTACAGGATCACAATTTCAGGATCAGGACTTTCCAATTCTATCAAATCAATATACAAAATTACCACTTTTTAGGCCGATTAGTGGTACTTGCAATTGCTTCGCATTAAACAACACACACACACACACTTACTCTACGCGAACCTGGAAACGATACAAAACCTAGCTTAAATTGTTTAGCAAGTGAGCAAAATTTTTATTCCACGCGTTGTATGACCGTTGCCCATTGTGTGATGGTATCTTGCAAGCCCGATGGCTGTTGTTATGCTCTCAGCGCTCTCTTCTTCATTCAAAACGAGCCGCGCAGCGCGAACTGACGCGCTTGTCTAAACGTTCCGGCCCGCATTCCGAAGCCCGCGAGCGTTTCTTTCTGCGTTTACGACTCCGAACTTTTGCAGTTGAGTTGAGGTGCTATCATTCAATTTCTGGTCATTGTTGTGGTCCAATCAATACTGCTCGATTGCCCAGCATAGTGTCTAGTTGGTGGGGTTAATTGTTACCGGTGCCATTTGTGTTGTGGCTAGCGTGTGTGTGAGTGTGTGTGTGTGTGTGTGTGTGTGGTTGTGCATGTGCATCTGAGTGGTGTATCTTTCGTACGCAGAAGCAGGTGAATTGCTTTTTATCAGCCACTGAAAACATCAACAATCTGCGTGGCGGCGGCAGCTGTCTTAAAGGTAAACAAACACACACACCACTATCACTACCGACTGAACGAAGCGATGAAATCAAGAGGAATGAAGAGGAGGCTTTGTCATGCTAGAGAGGCCCCCCATCTGAAGTGATTACAGCGCGTGGCCGATACAAAACCGGGACAAAAATCGGACAACAGAACGGTGCTACAGTGAGATAAAATGCCACGCAGCCCGGTTGGCCATCCTCTGTAGGCTTCGAGAACGTGATTGCCGGTGAACAGAGGAAATTTATTTTCTCTGTCGTGTACGTGTGTTTGTTTGTGATCCGCGCATGCATAGTGGTGTGAAGAGAAAACAACAAAAATCGGCTTGATCTGCGGCTGCTGATGCTGCTGGAGGCTGTGGAAGCCACCAGCCCAGCGAGCTACGGGAATTCGATCGATGTAAAAGGTTCGAGAAAGTGAAAGATAAAGAACGGCCGATTTGAGCTGATTCATTTTTTTCTCGCGGTGGTCCGTGGACTTACGTGTTCAGGCTGGCTCCCAATGCTCTGCTGGAAAGTGGTAGACTTTGGACCGGTCGCGGTTGGTTCTGTCCAGTGACTCGAGCTCTGATCTCGGATCACCGAGAACAGGATCTCGAATGGGGAGGACAATAAAAATGTATATTCTTGCACCACACACACACACACATACAGACACTCCCAGAACAGTGCGAAGCGATGAACAGAATGTGGCCAGAATCTGTGGGAGCTATTGATGAAGACCCATCCCAGGCGTACAGTGTGTGGCAAAATGTTTGAAGTTGTGTGCTCTCCTGTGCTGCCACGGTGGCTTCTTCAGAACAAACGGTTAGATGGCACGGTTTCGGTGGCTTAATTAGCGACGTTGTTGCTGTCGTCGAGCATAGCGTATTGTTGAGCCATTAGAATCTAAAAACACATTTGCGGCTAGATCTCATCGCTAGAGTTTATTCCCTGCAAACTCTGACCCCTCCTGTCGGTCAGTTAGGTTTTGCTCTGGCACCAATTGTTCGGTGTTTAAGCGCGGAACGTCTAAAGCCACCGATGGGGGGCCTTGCTCCCCTTCAAGCATTCGGGGGTTCCGGAACAAAGTGAATTATAGTCAAAATAGCATGGGAACGCTTCCCATGAACCGGTGAAGAAGAACCCCAAATTTTAAGAACAGAGGGACACACCATGCACGTTAGGCAGGAAAGTCGTCAGCGATTGGAGTGGTGAAGCCGTGAACAAAAAAAAACCCAAGTAGTAGTAGCCTCACACCTCCGGTGGATTGTATGTTTTATCGTAAACATATATGCATCCAGCCGTTAATATGGATTCAACAAAAAAAAACCTTCACCCGCTCGTATGTGTGTGTAGCGTAAAGTCGGTCAAACAGAAGAAACTGCGAAAGTAATCGAGCGATAAACCAACATCGAGCTGATTGTGCGGTTCGAAAGAAAGGAAATAATTATTTATTAACAAACTCATCGATCATTCAGCACAGATACACGTTTCTTGTTGTCAGAAGTAGTACGATGTCTTATCGAGACGGGTCAGAAAAGCTGATAATTTTGTTACTTTGCCTCGATGTATTTGTATATTCACCTTTTGCCCAGCTTCGCACAAGCTCTGCAGAGTAGCAGCAGTTATTTGATCATCTGTGATCAAGCAGTCCGTTGAGTCACTAATTTCCTTTTAAATCCGTTACGAATCTTTATTTGTAGGTTTGATGATTTTGAGTGTGAATTTCATGACTCAACTGACACTTAAGCTTCTAGCGCTGTAGGCTGCGTCACACAGGCTCTTGTTTCAGTGGTGAATCAGTTGCCCGATTGATTGGGTTTCGTCACTCACGGATGTCCTGAGCCGAATGAATCCCTTTTGAGATGTTCAAGATGTACAACAACCATCACACTGGCGAATGTTATTTAAATATGGGGTTTCAATCGATATAATGGAACTTAAATCGCTCTTCTTCTTCCTTGGCACTACAACCCCAAGAGGTCTCGGCCTGCCAAGTCTGGCTTTCTGTGACTTAATTTTACCCGTAGTAAAGTAGAAATGGTTTTGTCCGGGGGCTACAGCGGTCTGTATGGGATTTGAACTCAGGTCCTGCCGTGTGAAGACCGGTGCCGTTATCGTCTCGGTTGCCGGACCGCCCCACGCACAGAGAATTTAAAAAAATCGAGTGGACCGTTCGGTTGCTTTGAAAATTGCATATTTTTCCGGCCTGTATCATATGTATGTATAAACTGCAGCGTCTTATGAACTTCGTGTTTAGTTTACGATAAATTAGACACCACAAAGATTTTTTTAATACTGCAAAGTTTTTTAAACTTACAGAGTTATTTTTTATGACCCTCTTAAACTACTCATGCGCGTTTGCGTTGTCTTTTGGCAGCTAGTTTAATTTACTTAGCCGCTTCACTAGTTGACCGAAGCTCTGAAGCCTGCGCAACAACCAGTAACGGGTTCATTAGTCGTCCAGTTGCCTAACAATGGCATTTAAGTAAAAATATTAAACAGGTTCACCGGTGGGATAGCCCGTGTTTCCCTCTCGAAACCATAAACGCAAACTGGAAACGTACTGACACGATGCATAATGTGTTCCTGCAAAGACTGGTCTCACAGAAATGTCGATTAAAGCTATCAAAAGGCTATAAATTATCAATCCTTTCTGATTGTCCCGCTGCAATATCCCCATAACCTGACGCCAGTCACAGGATAATATAAAAATGCCGCCAATGCATACACCCTAACGATCATGCAATAACGACGCCGTCCTGCTGCCCACCACACGCCTTCACACCCTTTTCTTGCGAGGTTTTATCGCATATTTGTTCCCCACAGTGCAGCGCTAATTCTTTTCTCCTTCTTGCTTCCAAAATACGGCTCAAGATTGAGAAGAAAACAGAAACAACAAAATAATGGCCGTGCTAATAGTTGTGTTTTTCTTTTCTTTTCATCGCGAATGATTGTTGTGTTATCATGTTTGCCGGGCCGAATTCTGCAGGGCACCCCGCAGTACTACCAGGAACTGCAGCAGCAGCAGCACCCTCGTGACTACGACGACCCGGACGCGGACGAGGAGGCAGAGATGGAGGCGGAGCGCGATTTGGCCGAAGACGCGCAGTGGAAGCGGATACAGCAAAACACGTTCACGCGCTGGGCCAATGAGCACCTGAAGATCATCAACCAAACAATTGCCAATCTCGAGAGCGATCTGTCCGATGGTTTGCGGCTGATCGCGCTAATCGAGGTTCTGTCACAGAAGCGCATGAGCAAACACAACAAGCGGCCCACCTTCCGCAGCCAGAAGCTGGAGAATGTGTCCGTCGCGCTCAAGTTCCTCGAGGTGGAGGGCATCAAAATTGTCAACATCGGTAAGTATAAATACGTATGTAAATGCTTTAACCGTACAGGTGGTGGAAAATCCGCGATCGCATTTCCAAAGCCAAAGTTTCATGGCCGCTGCACGCATGGTATACACACATATACGAGCAGCTGCAAAGAACGTACATCAAGCTTTGCGAAAACTTAAAATAAAGCAAACCCCCACCCGTTCAACATTGTTATGCTCGTCGCGTCGTTTTTCGGGCGCGTTTCGGAACGTTGTTTTGTGGCTGTGTGTTGTGTTGTGGACACACAAGCACCTTGGGAATATCCGGCAGTGGAGAGGTTGGAGCCTCGGGTTTTGCTGCTCGCAAACTCACTGCCTGCTGCAGTCGGTCTAACCTGTTTGAGCGCATCTTCCACGTGCCTTCGCATGTATGCCGCCAGCCCCTTTGCTAAAATTTCATTATTGAGTGGTTCATCTTTACGCGTCGTCGAGTCGGACGAGAGAAAAACGATTCTTCCGCAAAGGCGTTTTGAAGAGCGAACACGAAGCTGGTATGAGATGGGCTGCAAAGAACAAGCCCAACACCACAACACTGGGACGAAGTCATTTCGAAGCAGCCGTGCGGACGGAACACTCGGATGGGGCAACCACATACAATGCGCCCTACACAAACTGTTGCTTGCTTCCTCTGCCTTGTGTCTACGCTGGTGGGATGATGATGATGGCCACGGCGACAAGGCGCAAGGGTGGCGATCCTGAAGGCACCGGAATGTGATGTGCTTCTTTGCATCGCAACACTACTACAAAGGTGGCGCAAGCAAAACGATCCACCAAACTGTGTAGAATAACAAAACGCTGGGCTGGTTTGTTTCGTTCGCATTCTCAACAGCTTCGCACGCAATCCGACGACCGACCCAACCGCCAAGATGCGGAAGTTTTTGTGCAAAAAACCACAGGAACGAAACACACGATCGTCGTCGGTCCGCCGCTTTTTTCGGGAGGCAACATTTTGCAAGCTTTTCTTTCGGCCGTGGTTTTCGTGGCCGTTAAAGCATTCTTTTTTTCGGGTATTTGGCAAACTTTTGATGCCATTTTTATGTGTTTGTGTGTGTATACTTTATATTGCTTGTTTAAAGCCAGACAACAGTTAAGGTCTTGTACGTGGTACGCTCGTACTGACAAACGTTAGACTTCAACGAATCGGTGACAACGAACTTGAGACGACATTTTTGTGTTAGGTCGCGCGCCGTCTCCCATATGTTTGCAATGAAAGTTTGCAAAGTAACGTCCCGGTGCCAACTGAAGCTGCACTTTCTCAAGCGATTCCCGACGGCTGGGATTTTGGTGCGATCGCACGATCAAGTGTGTCATATTGGTTTGATCGTTAAAGGGGAATTGTCTGTGCCTAAAGTCATCACACCTCGTTGCAGCAAAGGCAAGAAACGCAAAGGCCGCTTGTGTGGCGAAGATGGCGTGACGGTGGCAAGTTGTTTTACAAATAACTCGGCTAATTAGTTGTGCGTTTTATCGCTTCACTAGGCAGTGAATCGAGCGAAACTAAGCGCTTTGCGGACACTTACACATATAAGGCTGATTGCGCCCGACTTGGGGCCCGAGCGTCGTAAATCTGTCCTCTCCGGTTACCAACTGGCATGCGTCCCAGCTCAAATCAGTGCCAGAGAAAGCCCACAATGAATGATTCAAGGTGAAAAATCCAGCAATCCAACTGTCGAAGAAGATCGAAATATTTGTACACCTTTGGCTAACCGGTTGTTTGGCTCATATTAACACTGTGTGTGGCTGTGTTTGGTATGGGGGTTCGATGCAATTAGAGAAAAGTCGGTCGATCGCCTCAAAGCTGCCGGGGAATGCACTTGACAGTCATAAACTACGGCCTCGGCTGCAACTTACAGTGAGTGAGAAAACATTTGCTATTTACGGGATGGTCGGTACACAGATTGATTGAATCAAACGATTCAAAGAACTACAATTTGTGCCATTTGGCTCCACTGCACTGTAGTTATAATGATGATCCTCCTTTTGATAAAGCAGTCGCTCGTTCAAAAACCTATCGAGTTGTAAGAATAATTAGATGTTGCTCCATAGTTGCTAAATCGAAAAACACGGTAAAGAAATTGTTGAAGATATTAAAGCACACTTATTTATCTGTTTGGTTTATAGACGAATGCAACGAAAGGCTTTGGGTATTATTTTACTTACCTAAATCCATCTTCTTTCGCTGACATCAGCCGTTCCTTATCAGTCACCGACTATCGACTGAACATACTGCAAACTTGCAAATCAGCCCAGAACCACCTCAAACCAACCGTGCAGATATTGCTTTTAGTACGCCGTTAGTCACCGTAAAGTGTCGCTTGGCTATTTGAATAGCTGGCCGCCTTTTCGTCTCGGTACGGGTGCGGCGTCTGATGGATTCCACAAATGCACCTTCTTGTCCTTCGGCAATTTTGCAAGCGCAAGTGCCTTACAACAAGCTGGGCGTGGAGGAGACACGTTTCGATCGGGCTATTCGTGCCAGAAAGCGTCCGATATTGATAAAGATTAACGAACTCGTCGTGCTTGTCTGAGGGGATGTGTGAATTCGTCCAACCAAACAAACGTCTCACAATCTCGATCGACTTCGAAGAATGAAACACCCCGTTCACACTCAAACCGCGATAATGCGCGGCGACGTGACAATTTGCTCGGACGAGCGGCAGGCAGACAGGCAGACATTAGGTCACTTGGCGAACTTTGATGCTCGCGACGGTGGCTCATCAGAACGGTTTTGGTTGATGGCGTCACTTTGGCTTTTAATCGGATGCGATGAAATGCGCTACTCTGCCGCTCGCTACTTCATGACGCCATCCGGCCATTAGCTTTGCAACTGCATGATGCGATGGTGCTGGGACTTTTTTTTGTTTCGTGTACTCCACCGCGGTTAAGGTGACTCGAAATAAAGGTTTTATAAATATACTTCCCAATGTACTCTGGAATATACATCGGACGGGATCGCAAATTATGATTGACAATCAATCACCATTAGCACCGGTGGTCACGCACGAAAGCTTAAAATTGATCGATTGATTAATCGATCCAAACAAACGCGAGGAAAGTAAAAATAACTTTAGCAACTTGGTTGCTTGACACTAAATATGTTGTGCTACATTTGCTCTTCAGCTCGTGCATTTAATAGCGAAAACTCCAAACAATTTAAAAGCAACGGCAACAGGGTTCCATTCCAGAAATGCTTCCCAAAACGAAAAGTCGCTCGACAAGCTTTTGCCCGATTTGGCTCAAAAACTGTCATGAAAGCTAGCTGCGGCTACTCTCACCCGTCTGTGCGCATATGCGTGAAATTTATGCGCAATATTCTCCGGCTCTACGGCACACACCCTGGCTGGCGGTATCCCAGACCACCTTGCACTCATTTCCATTGAATTGATCTCCTCATCGCCATCAAAAAGTGTGGGAGATCGAGGATAGTGTAGGAGAAGAAAGGAGGGGAAGAGAACAGGGAGGGTCGGTCGGTCGGTCGGTTGGTCGGTCGGTGCAGGCAAAGTGGAGCAAGCTAACACAATAAAATAAAGCTTCTCTACTTTTTTTGGGATTCTCGAGCGAGACCCGCTCGACAGCTAAATCAGCAGCGACGGTCGTTTGTGCTGGCCTTGCCGCTTATGGTCTAGCAGCCCCATCGACAGCTCGGGAATCGGATATATCGTTCATATTTGGATGGGCAGTCCTCCAGCATACCTCCAGCGTGTCCAATCGAGGAAACGATGCGCTCAAACAGGTTCTGTGATCCCGGATAAGGGGCGCACAGTGCTCGGTTGTAGATGCCGGCCGGACGATTAGCCGCGTTGCTTCTTCGTCTGGGGCTGTTCGTGGCAATGTGGAGGTACTTCTCGCGCTCGCGCTCGACTACACTTGATCTTGAACCGCTGTGCCGGCGCCCGGTGACGTAATTCTTCGTGAGGAGATGAGATGTTCCTTCCCCATGTTCTGATCACGTACGGCCAACGTGCCTCTGTCGAGGTGATTACGACAGGAAACTGACATGGCACATTTGCATCCTTTTTGCTACATTGAAGATGATATAAAGTGGTATGCAATTCTATCGGCGAACCATCCCGGCGGGTATCGCTGGTCACGAACGGAAAGGGTGGCTGTACAGTGTGAAGAGTACAATGTGAGAACGGCAAATCTTTTGCACAGTCCATCCGTGCAGCAGACCGTAAACGTACATCCCGGACACGTCCGAGGATGTGGGTGCCGAGGGTTGTGAGGTGTGGTTGGCGTCTGAACAACATTCGCTGCACCACTTTTATGTTTCCCTCTTGTGGTGCGTTTCCATCCGTTAACTCTGGAAGCTTTAATTGATGATTTTGTGGGTGGGAACCTCTTATCGAATCAACTTTCTGTGTATTTTGTTACACTGGTGACGAGGTGTGCCATAAGCTGTGTTGGCCTTAGTAACTTTTCATATCTAATTTAGATAGTGTACCTCAATGAACGTACTACTAGTACTGAATGCAGTGCACTTTACACTCAAGGGTTGATTTTGCTCCAGGGACGCACGTGAAGCACGTTCCAAACACTCGTACAGCGTCTAGTCTCGATCGCTTTCCCTTTCGATCGCACCAACCACAACGCCAGCGATGTGCTGGGATGCTTACTGTGCGGTTGCGATTGTTTATGTGCCTATACGTACCTTCCCTGATTGGGCATCATCGTGTGAGACGGACCCGTGCCCATGGATCATGGCGTTGGAACGCGCGTACGCATAATAACCAGCGCATGGCGGCGAGTGGAACGTGCTGTGGTGTGGGTCGTTTCGTTTTTTGACTTCTTCTCTCCTTTGCTTCGAATGCATTTTTGCTACCGACAACCGATCCACTGATCGCAGCCAGCCCAGTGACCAAAGCTGGCCTAAGAAGCAACCCTGACTCGATGACTCAAATGCTAAATATAGGCAAAACAGGCTCCCAAGGAAAATTAGTGCCTTTTCTGCGCTGTACTGCCTATCGCTCCGTTTGTGTGTATGTTTGCGTGTCTGCGCCCGGTGCTCCTTCCACATCACGTGCCTACGACGCGCCGCTACATCCTCTTCCGCTACCTTCCCTTCGGATATCCGCAACACGACGGGTTATGTTGGGCTTTTTATGGAGAGTTTATCTCTCGCGACTCACTACATCACATCGCACATCCACTGCACTGGCCCAGACCAGTGAAAGAGCGCAAGCAAAACCTTGCGGACACTGCCAATGGTGGCAGTGGAATTTAGCGATTTCGGTCTCGCAGCTGCCGATGATGATAGTGTGTGCGTGTGTGCGTTTTATGCTTGGCCCCTTTTTCGACAGTTGAAGAATGCCACTGGCCGATGTGGTTTGCATTGACTTCAAGGGAAGGCGCCTAAAAGCTGCGCACGCGAATCTCTTCCAAGTATTTTCTACATCCTTTATTGTATGGCAATTATTAGCTGTACATAGATGATTGTTTTCCCTACATTTTGTTATGAATTGTTAATTCACAATTTTGTCGATTGTTAAATTGTTTTTGTTATTAGGAAAGAAACAAAAAATGTGCAATGACCTCATTCTGTGCGATTACTAATGCCCTTGAAAAATACCGTTTGCGGTGGGTTTATCGCCTGACGATTTGCTTCCTTTTATAATATTTTTTTAATTGAAAACGTAACTGGGTTAAAAGGGAAAAATAAATCGTACTGACCATAAGTGTTGCCGAAAAATTATTATGTTACTTTTAAGGAAAGTGAATAAGAATATTAGTACAAAACTGCTCCTAAAAACTTAATTCACCCTATAAAAGCTATTGCATTCAAGCGATCTTCATTAAGAAAGTTTAGCGTTCAAGCTTAGGCAGTTATTCACTAAAGCTTACTGTTCCCCCCTTTCAGATTCTTCGGACATTGTGGACTGCAAGCTAAAGCTGATTATGGGCCTGATTTGGACATTGATTCTGCACTACTCCATCTCGCTGCCAATGTGGGAAGGGGACGAAAATGGAGACAATCTCGCCAACGGTAACGGGGCCTCACCGAAGCAGCGACTGATGAACTGGATACACCGGCTGGTACCGGATCTTCCCATCAACAACTTCACCTCGGACTGGACCAACGGTAAAGCTGTCGGAGCGCTGGTCGACGCTGTTGCGCCCGGTCTCTGTCCGGACTGGCCAATGTGGGACCCGAAAGATGCGGTACAGAATGCGGCCGAAGCGATGGGCCTGGCGGACGACTGGCTGAACGTACGTCAGCTCATCCGACCGGAGGAAATGGTGAATCCCAACATTGATGAACAATCGATGATGACGTATCTGTCCCAATACCCGAACGCCAAGTTGAAGCCAGGAGCTCCACTTCGACCGCGCACTAATCACAGCAGGTAAGTTGTGGTACAGTAGTGCTGAATAGGGGTAATTTCTACGTTCAAAACCTCAGAAGGAGGTTTGGAGATTCGCTCTGCTGCTGAGCGAATTCCAAGAGTCGAAATCGTTTATTCATTTAGAATGGAATGCATTTGCAAAACTACCAGTATGGATAATTGAGTTTGCGTCTCTAGTTCCTGATTTCCTGTGCCCGTCCCAGTAGTTCCTTTTCCACCCATAAGCCTCGTTGAACTTTTTAACTCCCATCTAAACACCTCAGCCCACAAACATCAAACACACATGCCAGCACAACAGTGTCGATTGGTTGCGGTTCTACGTCCACAATCGTGTTGTACTATCAATTTTTCTTTATGTTTTCTTTTTTTCTTTTTCTTTTCTACCCTTCTACTTTCTTCTACTCGACAATACAAATTCCGATGTATGCACACTTACCTTTTACATTGCAGTGTTCCACCGCCGCGGTAAGTCGCTGCTGCAAAGGAATATAGCATCTTATAGGGCTAGTGATTTACTGTTGACTTTTTCAGTTCATGTTTCACCATCTCTATTGCGCTACTAAATACAGTTATGCAGTCTGCCGCGCGTTAAACCTTTGCCGTTCCCCACTATTTCGGAAACCACAATATGTAACAACTCGATGTGTGATGCAAAACACACTTATGCTCCGCAAATTCTTCAAAAGCACACTCTCGATACCGCGAGCGCCTGTTTGCTGTTGTATACTTGCTTTACGTACCACTGTCGATTCTTGCTCTTGTTCCTTACGATTATCGGCTGGTTCCTTTGTAACTAAAAAAGTCGCATACGAAAGTGATTGATAAACGCTCCTCCTGTTCGTTACTTACACTGTGCTTGATAGGAAACTTGGAAGATTGCTGGATTTGGATAAAAAAAAAAAACAGCGAACTAAAAACGTTATGATGGAATTATATCAAAATTGCCCTTTTCGATACACAAATCATGTATTGCGTCAAATCTCTTTCTGTCTGCGTACACAGTTGTCTTCTCTGTTTCCTTTATTGGCGCGTGCGTGTGTGTTTGTGTGTGTATGTGTGATTTTGATGTAAATATATCGCTCAGCATAATTATACGCCAAACAGATCGATCAGAAAATTTTTACCTCTTTGCTTATGATAACCTTTAACTAATCCGATTCTTTTTCTTCTCTCTCTCTCTCTCTCTCTCTCTCTCTCTCTCTCTGGCTTCACTTTACGATCCATTCAACAGGGTGCGCGCATACGGTCCAGGAATTGAGCCAACTGGTCCAACGGTGGGAGCTCCAGCGAACTTTACCGTGGAAACGTTTTCGGCTGGCAAGGGCAACGTTGACGTAGCCGTACACAATCCGAACGGCAACCCGGAAAAAGTTGACTGCCGCTTCAACAACGACAAGAACCTAACGTACTCCGTCTCGTACATCCCGAAGCTGGAGGGTCCGCACAAAGTGTACGTCAAGTTTAACGGGCGCGACATTCCGAAGAGCCCGTACGAGGTGCAGGTGGAAAGTCAAGCGGGCGATGCGTCGAAGGTGACGGCAAGCGGGCCTGGCCTGCTGCCGGACGGTGTAGTAGTTGGCAAGCAAACGTATTTCGATATCACGACGAAAGACGCGGGCAAGGGTACGCCAGAGGTGATCATTCTTGATCCTGCAAACCACAAGACATCGGTAGCGGCCAAGCTGCGCCAGGTCGGCACGGACCAGTGGCGGTGCGAGTACACGGCCAAGCAGGTCGGGCTGCACTCAGTCAACGTGTTCTTCTGCGGCCAGCAGATCCGCGGCAGTCCTTACGGGGTGCGTGTCGCCCCGGTATGCGATCCGCGCAAGGTGCGAGCGAGCGGACGAGGGTTACAGCCGGTCGGTGTTCGCGTGAACGATGATGACGTCACGTTCCGCATATTTACCGAGGGCGCCGGAGAAGGCATCCCGGAGGTGAAGATATTCGGCCCAGGCGGGGTCGTACCGGAGCATAGCATCCGCAAGCTAGATGCCACCACGTACGAGGCACAATACATTCCACTGAAGGAGGGTCGTTATAAAATCCTGGTGCTGTACGGCGGCCAGGAAATCCCCAAATCCCCGTTCGAGGTTACGGTCGGACCACAGAAACACACCTCAATCGTGGCGTACGGCCCGGGACTGAAATCGGGCATGGTTGGCCAACCGGCCTGTTTCGTCGTTGAGACGAATGGAGAAACTGGCAATCTTGGATTCAGCATCGCCGGTCCTTCCCAGGCCGAAATCGAGTGTCACGATAACGGGGATGGATCCGCACTAGTCAAATACCATCCGACCGCACCGGGCGAGTACGCCGTGCACATTCTTTGCGACAACGAGGACATCCCGAAAAGCCCGCACATCGCCCAGGTACTTCCGAAGGCGGATGATTTCCACCCGGAGCTGGTGAAGGTGACAGGACCGGGCGTGGAAAAGACCGGAGGTGTGATCGTGGGTAAACCGACCGCATTCACCGTCGATGCGACCCGTGCCGGTTCGGCACCGCTGGAGGTGAAAATAAACGACGTTTTCTCCAACACCATTGCGCACAAGATCACACAAACGGAGAGCGGGGTGAAGAAGGTCTCGTACACCGCCCCCTCGGCTGAACCGGTCACGGTAGAGGTGAATTACGGTGGCGTTGCCGTACCGCAATCACCATTCCGTGTGAACGTTTCCACTCCACTGGACGCATCGAAAGTGCAGTTCTTCGGACCATGGTTGGAGCCAGGTGTCAAGCCGAACGCGGCTACACACTTCAACGTGGATGCAAGGTAAGAAAAAAGCACATTGGTGTACATTGAAACAAGCTCCACCAATTAACGAACTTGTCTTTCTTCCCCCGGTTTTATATTGTTTTGCTGATGCTGGAACGTGGCGTAAAGGGCCGCCGGTAATGGACTGTTGGAGGTGAATCTGGTGCACGAAGAATCGAAGCAGAAGGTGCCAGTACGCATCATCGACAATAACGATAATACGTACGCGGTGGAGGTGATACCGCCGCTAGCGGGCACCTATTCGACGAATTTGCTGTACGGTGGCCTAAAGGTGCCGCTATCGCCGAAAGTCACAGTGTCGTCGCCCGTCGATGTGTCAAAGATAAAGGTGGACGGACTAGAGCCGAGTAAGTATTGTCCGCGTAAATCGATTCGATAAACCCATTTTGATGAACATTTGTTAGCCGCACCGTTGAACAGCCTGCAACAGTTCCGCGTAATTACGAATGGCATCGGGAAGGCAGACCTAGCCGTGACCATCACTAGCCCGTCAGGGAATCGTGTGAAGGCACACGTCATACCGACCGCCGAAGGTTTCCTGGTGAACTTTACCCCTACCCAGCTGGGCGAGTACTTGTTGAGTGTGAGTTTTGGTGGCACTCCCATTACGCCACAACCGTTCCGTTTGCAGTGTCTGGTCGGTTCGGATTCGCGAAAGGTGCAAGCCAGCGGTCCGGGGCTGGTGCGTGGAATCATCAACCGGCCGGCAGAGTTTATGATCGATACGCGCGGCGCTGGGCAGGGTGGGTTGGGCGTAACGGTCGAGGGTCCGTGCGAAGCGGCTATCAACTGTCGCGATAATGGGGACGGCACGTGCAACGTGGCCTACCTGCCGACGGAGATCGGTGACTATACGATCAACATCACGTTCAACGATGATCATATTGCCGGTTCGCCCTATCAGGCTATCATTGTGCCGGAACCGAATCTCAACAAGATACGCGTGTCCGGAATGGGCATACAGCCACACGGTATTATGCGCATGCAGTCGTCGGTTTGGCTTTCGTTGATCGCTGTTCGGCTAACCCCTTCTAATTTGTGTAGAATACAGGACAGAATATGCTGCTTAGCTCAAAACGTTTGCTGTTGTTTGGTTTCATGTTTGCTGGTTGTTTCTCCCATTGATACAATTACTTATATTACCTTCATCCCATTGTGTTTGTGTGTGTGTGTGTTTCGAGTGTTTCGTGCTATTGACGCGCTTCCCAATACGATCACTGTTCTAATTCAGCTCTCATTGCATACTTTTAGGCGTCGTCATGAATGCTCCCACCGATTTCCTGGTCGATATGAGCAAGGTCGGTGATGACGTAGACCGGTCCAAGCTGTCGTGCAATATCTTTGATCCGCGGGGCAATGAGATACCGAGCAAACTGGTACCGAGTGACTCAGCCGACGACGTATTCCGCATCATGTACACCCCTTTCGAGGCGGGTCGGCACACAATCGAGCTGCTGTACGATAACGTTCCCGTGCCAGGCTCGCCATTCGTCGTGAACGTTAAGTCCGGTTGTGATCCAACTCGCTGCCGTGCGTACGGTCCGGGACTGGAAGGGGCACTTACCGACAAACTGGCCACCTTCACGGTAGAAACACGTGGAGCCGGTGCTGGTGGGCTTTCACTAGCGATTGAGGGTCCGTCTGAAGCCAAAATGAGCTGCACCGATAATCGGGACGGATCGTGCGACGTTGAGTACATGCCTACGGAACCGGGCGAGTACGATGTGACGATTCGGTTCGCCGACAAGCACATCCCCGGATCACCGTTCAGAGTGGTCGTAAACGAATCCACCCGCCCAGAGAAGGTAAAGGTGTACGGTCCGGGCATCGAACATGGTCAGGTGTACGAAGGCTTGCCGGCACAGTTCTTCATCGACTGTGGTGAAGCTGGACCGGGAAAAATCGGCGTTACGCTTAGCTCGTCGGAAGGCAAACCAATCACCGCTCAGGTGCAGGATAAGGGTGACGGTGTGTACGGTGTAACATACGTTGCGCCTAAGGAAGGATCCGTCATTACGGCGAACGTACGTTTCGCGGACCAGCACGTAAGCTGCAGTCCGTTCGTAATGACCGTTGCGCCGGCCCCGAACGATGTGCCGGTAAAAGTGTACGGCGAGGCGACGACAAAGAAAGCTTTGCCCGCGTCCTTGCCTGCCAAGTTCCAGATCGATGCCCCGAAGGCCAAAGCCAAAGAGGACATCAACGTCAGTATCAAGGGACCGGATGGGAAGCCGCTGGTGCCAAAAATGGAACAGGAAGCGGACGGTACCTATGCAGTGTCGTTCGTGCCGGACGAATGCGGTCCATACAACGTCAGTATTAAGTGCGGTGGAAAAGACGTGCTCGGTTCGCCCTTCCTACTGCAGGCCATACCTACAGGCGAGGTAAGATTGTGTCATTGCAAAAACCTATTTAAATTTCGTATTCGCCTTCGTCTATAATTGTATTATCCCTACAAACAGGCTGATAAGTGCAAAATGGTGCAATCCGTGCCAGTCAACCAAGAGTACGGCAAAAAGAACCACTTTGCCGTGGACGCTAGGGAAGCGGGAACAGGCGCAGTTACGTGCAAAATTGTTTCTCACTCTGAAGCGAGGTTAGTTGAATGTTCGATTTGCGGGCTAATTATTTAAAAAGCATGCTTTAACGCGGAACTAAGGTCGATTTTCTCATTTTTTCCATATTTTCCCTTTCCAGTGACGTGGACATCGACATTATCGAGAAGGACGGGTTCTTCGATATTTTCTATGTGCTGAAGGATCCCGGAGACTACGATCTGGACATTAAGTTTGGCGGCCAAAACATCCCGAATGGAACGTTCACGATCAAGGTAGATTGAGCCAACCCTTATTTACCATACCATTCTTTATGTTCCTCCATCTCTTTATTTAAGGCATCTGCCGTAATCACAACGATACAAATGATTTCTAGTCATATTTATTGAACCATTGCGTATGGTTCGCTGTGTGGTTTTTGGGATTTTTAAAGTTTTGGGAATGATTTTCTTCGCGTTATAATTGTGAGAAAGATGTCGTTTCTCACACACAAAAAAAAAACATTTACGTGTGGTTCTACATTGTTTGATGAAACAGAAAAGTGTGCAGAGTGTAAAAGTCATGTGGAAACAAATCATTTTTTCATTGTGTGTTCATGGACAAGCCTTTGGTTGTGCTTTTGTTTACAACTGGTGCAGAGCTCATTACTTTTGTCTGTTCAATAGTGCAACACAAACATTTACATACATGGTCCCGAGTCTGCTTCTATCATACCGCTGTAAGACCAAACATGGGATCTTGTTTGCGAAAACTTCTACAGCTGTTTGTTCTACGTGTTTAAAATTGTGTGGATATAAATAAATCAAAATTTAAAACAGAAATTGAATGGTACAGTCGCAACACACAAACAGATACACCTTTCCTCATTGTTTCTCTAGTGGAGTACAACAGTTTTGGCCACGCTGTCATCTGCACACGTGAATAGCACCGAACTGGAAAGAAACATTTCACTGCAGCATTAGTGCTTTGCTTTGCTAGCTTTTGCTTCCGCACTACCGCTGCACTTTAGCATAGCAAGATAACGTTGGGCAACACATATTATGACAAACTTTGTTCCTATTGCGCACATTTAGCAAAGAAGGGAAATAATCATTCGTCCATCATATCGCGCATGAGAGACGAACTGCGGTCCGAATGTATGCCAGCGCATAGCTTCCCATCCGTGGAATTTCACTTTCGCCCAGCACGACGCTGTGCTGCGACAACGATTTCCAACGCCATGTGACACTCTGTTTCGTCAAGCATCACGCTACTCACGCTTTGATTCTCCCACCATTTGCGTCGCTAATGCTAACAATTTGGCTTGCGGAGCGATCGCCGGTCGTTCGTGATCCGCGTGCGTCAAGCAGAAATATCCTCACAGAATGAAAATAAATCATGAAATGTATAATTTTTTACACATATATCCCTCCAATATCATGCACCATCCGACCGACCGCCCGCATCAGCTTTCCGGCCGGCTCGACAGGCCAGCTACCAGTTGGTGTGCCATTCTTCTACAAATTCGCATCTCCTGCTACTGTTGCCAGCAGCCAGCCAGCCAGCCGGCTTCCCTAGGTTGAGTGTCAAAAATAGCATTTCTTTCGCGTGGAACTGTCCGCATCTTGCAACCTCTAAGCCGCCAACTTGTCGTATCAGACGGCCGACAAGTGGCAAGTGTCTCTTTCCATTGATGTTGCATCCGCTTGAGAGTGGAACGACTGCTTGAAGCTTTGCCCTGTAAGCACCAACTTCGCTTATTTAACTGGGTGCAGTTTGATTACAAGCTGTGTAGTCCGCTTGAACGATTGCTGTACAAACAAAGCGCACAAAATGTGTGTCAAATTTCGAAAAACTCGTTTCAAATTTTGTACTAACAACGCATGGCCCTAAACTGCTAGCTTCCTTGCCGCATCCATCCCCGTTGTAACACTCAACAAGGAAACGTGAAGTGTTTGTTTGTTTGCCTTTCTGTCCAACCCATGTGGCGGTCGCAATTCATTCTGACGCTGTCCGTCGAAAACAAGAATCACCACCACCACCCAAATATTTCTCTAAATGATCGTCTTCCGTTAACGGAGTGGCGTCATTTTATCAAAAGAATGATGGCCCAACACTCTTTGTGCATCCTGAGCTGACTGTCAAAATCATCTTGAATTCCCATTCGATTTCGGTAGATAAGTTTACACTCGTCCGCGCACGCACCTTTTTGCACGAACGCTTCTCTGTTTCATGAAACGACGGTGAACCCGCCCTGCTCGGTCGCATGTTGCCACTATGTTGCCGCCGTAATGCTGCTAGATTTGTGAGGTGTATAGAGAATATTAATATACATTTGGCTAATCATAAACGAATGCGCTGCACGCTAATACTCTGCAGTTTGGCTCACGCAAACGGCGCCACTTGCTAGGAAAGAAAATGATGATCGACATCCGTTTGTTGATCGCGATCCTCTATCTCTAGCCTTGCAATTATTCAGCATTATACGGCAAAATGGCACGAGCAGGTGAGTTGCTTTGCATTCATGGTTGAGAAACTTGAAGGGTAAATAGTAGTGGTTCATTTTTTAACTGGGTAACAACGCCTGACAATCGCGCATGACTCAAAGACGAACCTGTTATGCGATCAAATTCCCCATCTAGTGGCCACACCAATCCAAAAAGGATCGTTTTCCCGGGTTTTGAAACAAAAGATCAAAATGAATCAAAAAGATTAGTACATCAACATTTTAGCCAACATTTATGTACGAAATGGGCTGATAAATTGATGTGCGCGAGACCTGTCTGTACCGTGGGCATAAATCTTTATGGCTTTTGTTTGCTATGCGGTGTGGTGTAAAAACCGCACATCAACGACGTCGCTCGGCTTTTAAAGCGAACAATTAAGCTGACAAGACGAATTTTATCTGGTCCTTTCTAACGGCGAAATGGGGTTTCTAACTGTCGCACGTTTCCACGGTTCATATTGTACAACATAATTTTCGGTGCACAAGTTAATCCTTACCACCAGATGGCACCGACTGCGGGGTTACCGAAGGCGCGGTATACGGTGCCACGATCGTGTAACGACTTCATACGTATCACGCAAATATTGCGACAATTAGTGCAGAGTGCCTGTTTGTTGGGCGTGCTGCCACCAGACGGGAACGAAAATGTGCCGACTATGCTTCGCCTCTCGTAATTAATGTACTGCTGGGCGTGGACTTCCTTAAGGCGATATTGGGGGGCGCGGGAATGGTCCGAATCTCGGGGGGAACGATTTTAGTAAAGTTGTCGGTGTGTCAAAAAGGAGCAGGTTCTACTACAGCGCAGCCACTAAGCGGTCCATTGACCGTAAAGGTTTTTTATTCGAGCAATCGTTAAACGTTTGCTGCGTGCTGCCGGACTTAATCCTACTCAATTTGTTTACGTTAGTTTGCCCACGTCATGTGTGTGTTTGATTTGGCGATAATGTTAATCATTCTCTGTGGATGGCTTGTAGACAAGCGCTTACAGCTGAACAATTAGTACGTGCCTTTGCTGCGTTTGCCACCAACTTTTGAAATAAATTGCCTTTGATGCACTGTAACACATGCACCGAATAGTAGCGGTAACGAAATTGTTGTGTTGAAAAGAATTTTAATCCAATGGTTCACAACAATTTTCGTATTTCAAACACCAGGCGTCTCCATCGGTGAATGTTGTTGTAGAGAAGGCCGGTGAAATTTGAACGCTCGTTTATTGATTTAACTGTAAGCACACATAGCCGCCTGGCCTGGGAAAACAGTGTTGATTTTCCAGTGCCGAGTTGGTTTTGTTTTTCTTATTGCACATGCAAAACAGTCAATACTGTTTTTTCAAGCTATATCGATTTACACAAACAACGCCTAGCTAGTGTTAGGAATTCTGCTTCAGAACGCCAAAAATGTTCGAAATTGTTATTATGAATTTTTGTGTAACAAATTTCCTCCTGAGTATGTAACAAGAGTTGGAATGTGGAGTTGGTAATGGAATTCCCGGATTCCCGTTGCACAGTAAAGTATTGGTCTATAGGAGCAAACCCGCAGCATTACTCAATAGTAGTAATTTTGGCCACACTTGACCACTATTCACCGCTCTCAAATAAACCCGAACAAAACTCGTTTGTCCGGTCGGAAAGGCTACAAAGTTTATTATTCTACATGCGCTTACACCTCTCGCGAACTTCCCTTGAATATTCGGTTCAAGGTTTCGCATACCAGCAAAATCGTTTTGCAAAAGCTGATGCCTTTTTCTTTAAATTTAATTGAATGACCTAGTAACGGTTTGGCGAGAACCCGCACACATACACCCCTTGCCGACGAGAATTCGCTTAGAGCGATCTCGCCGACTAATGCCACAGTGTTTCCACCAAGTACCTCCACACACTCTAGGGAACTGAAATCATACCCGATTTCCATGCAATTGAACCTCCGTGTCGCTATGAAACACGGACCCTTACACATCGACACACGACCGCGGCTTTCCATCCACCGTGACGATCTCCGATTGCGTCTGATCGCTACGGGGCACGCGCTCTCCGGTAGCAATGCTTGAGAGACCAGCAGCAGCGACTTGTAGGTCGGTGGGCGTAAAGAGTAGGATTTGGTGGGTGTATGTGTATCGGGAAAAAGCGTGGAAAAAGGTGTCCCCTTAACCGGCAACCCGAACATATCCGAAGCACCCAACTAACATTAAACGAACGAACGTACGTACGTACGAACGACCGAACGAACGAACGACCGTGTGTCGTGCTTCGTACGGGACGTTTATTTTTCCACCCTTACGACTGGTCACGATCGCCGACCGGCTCGGCGGGCAACTATTTCGACCGCATGTAAATTTCCCCGCGGGTAGGTCCGCCCCTCCCCCTCCACCCACTTCGCTTTTTTCCACCGCGTCCGTCCCCTGCCAAACAATAGCGATCAGCAGCACCGTCCAGCAGGCGTGTTGTTGTTGCGAAGATACGGCGCTCTTGATCGGAGCTACAGCATCGACCACACTTCTGTTTGGACGCTTCAGAGGAAAAGTCACACAGCCAGGAACGGTACGGTACGCACGGGTTTCTTCGAAGCCTCTTGTGGTGTAGGAATTTCGCGTGCTAGTTCTTATCGTGACTGATAGCGTGTTAGTGAGCGTGTTGGTGTGTGTATTTTCGTTGATTTTTCAATTGTGGTCTAAGAGAGTTGCAGAAGGTGTGAGATTGTCCCAGACCAACGTGGACACCGCTTATAAAACATTTTCCGGAATTGTGCGATCGTGTGCTGTAAGGTGATATTAACATTTGGTAAATGAATTTTTGTTCTTTTTAAGTTAGTTTCGTAGACGATCACTTTTATAGAAGGTATATGGCGGAGATGTATTCTTTTAATGTATAATCGTAAAAGTCTTAAGTTTGGAAAGTGCTGTTTGATGAATTCCTTGCTCATTTCTGTTCCGAGGTGAGAGTTATTCTCTCGGACATTTTATAAGAAACTTTTATTACCATTTCATTGCTTGATCCAATCAAATTTCATCTTATGGCGAAGTAAAAGATCGTTGGTGAAACTTGTAAAACGACCAAAAACCAAACATAACGTCCATTCGACATCCGCCAGCACACACAGCAAACGTCCTACAGCTGCGACTGCTTTTCTGCTTTTCTTTCTGGTGGTTCACTTTTGCTACCTGAGCGTGCCCGCATAGCCGGGTTCCTCCAGCAAAGTGAGTGAAATTGCAAACATGGTCCAATTTAGCCGTCGGTCACGTTTGGGATCCTCCGGTTTTAGACGACGATGAAAAACGAACCGTTACGAATGGACATTTCTTTTCCGCCTCAAACGAACCGAATGGATTGAAGAAATTTCGAGACCGTGAAGCCGCTGCTGTTCCTGCGGGGAATGCTTTTACATTTGACGTGACGAGTAACATCGAGCAACAGCGGACAGGATAAGGGTGGTTTGCATTTGGCTTTGGGTTTGGAATTTTATCATTTCAAAAAATTCCTTTAGCGATGGACGGACGCAGCGAAATCGTAAAAGTAAATCCAACGTGTCATTTGAAAAGCACTACATTTCGTCATTTTTGTAACAATTTATTTTTAAATATTTTACCCGATCGTACATTTTTACGATCGGTATCGCAAAGTAAGTTCAGGTTATGATCGATAGTTTTTCGCGATCTTCAAAATTTCTTGCATGAACAAATCTACTCTCTGTCACAGTTTGTATTACAGTTTGGGTTCTATTTTTACATCGAAAAATGATATTAATGGAGCATGGTAGGGTTAACAAACTTATCAAAATTTATTGTGTATTAATGTTCCGGGATTTGATTATGTCTCAAAAATCATGTGAGTTAAAAGATTAAATCTTAATATATTTTAAATTGTTATCGCGATTAACTTAGCCCCAAAGCAATAGCTCAAGGACATTTTGTATGGGTGCTGAGTAACCACGTCATGCAAACCAAGAGGCTTTATAAATGAACATACGATTTGTTTCCTCTGCTTAAAAACATGCTTGGACACGAATTCTCAATAGTAAAATCACACATAAATCTTCTTAGATGAAAGACTGAAGGTATTTGTCAGCAATTTGCTCGTCGTCTTATCCCTCACGGCGCTCTTCTGCGCGAACTTCAGCAACTTCTTGAAGACGCCTCCCAGTCTTACGAAACATTGCTGTGGACGTGCTTCATCCCGGCTCTATGAATAATTAATCGCAACTCGGCACGGTATGCTTGCTTAATTGCTTGCTTGCTTGCCGTTCTCCCCGTCTGCCGTGCCGTTGTGCTCCGAATCTAAAGCCTGCTGCCGATTCCGATTGTCCCATTCTTGGCCTTCCATCCGTCGAACGCAGTAAATGAGCTATCACCCAACGGTGCCATTTTGTTTCACACTGTTGCTCTGTTGAAGATCGGGAAAACAAAAAACAAAATCCGTTGATGAACGAACGCTCGCACGGCGATGCTTAGATTCTATCGTGAAACAGCACCGACAGACCTCTGCCTAGCGCCTAGAGCAGAGCACCGGGAACTACGATCGGAGCAACGCGCTGTTTTTCATCATACGACCGGCGCTCGCACAGGTGGCCACATTTGGGGCCAGCAAATTTTGCGCATTTTGCCAGGGTGTCAATGAGCGAAGAAAATTCTGGCATGTGGATCGCATGTCCTTGCAAATTGTTTGCACTGTTGCACGAGCTGCCAGTGTGTAGCATAGGCACGATGTTTACGGAATGATAACTGGCTGTTAGTTGATCGAGCGCACTTGGACATTGCCTAGCGAGGTTTTTTTTCATAGAATTTCAACTCTAATTTGGCAAACAATCTGCTCAAGGTAACGTCCTGGCTGAGAAAATATGCTTTTCTTATTGGGATTGTAATTAGAAACGTTCTTACCGTTTGCGCTTTTGTTGTGAACTGTGCTACGACTTTATTAATAAACAGACGTAAAAATCCATGAAAACATCTCGTACTAATTACGAATCACGACTACGCTTCTATCGCGAGACGGACGAGCAAGAAATGCTGTCACGGAATCGGTTTCTGTCCATCGCTAAGGACGCATCTTCGTCCGTCGTGATCGCTTCAACGACTGTCTCGTGCGGAGGCGTTTAGTCTCACGTATGGAAGGAATGGGGCAACCGAATCACATTAATTTTATGCCACAGATCCAACGATTGCGTTGGGGCGGCGGGCCCAGTTCGTTAGCCCGTCGAGCACAAGGGACCATGCGTGCGTGAAGAGATTTAGAATCCACCGGTCTTGATGCGACGCCATGTCCGCGGCCTACAAACTTGTTTTGCCGGAGAAAAATAGAATTTCGATCTAAATATAACAAAAATATAATGCGTTCCATTCTCCGCGCCATAAGAATGAATATAATAGCTGTTGCGACAACAGCGTCGAAGCGCTTTGCTTGACAAACGAATATGGCCGGAATATTGCGGCAGTGTTTATGATCCTGCTGATTGATGTAAGGAGATGAGCTTGCTCAAAGGAATTTGATGTCAACAGTCACACTGATTTACTGTGACGTACTATTATTTTTGTTTACGACAGATTGCTTTAATTTAAAAAAATTTAATTTTAAACATTTTTGCTTGGTTCTCCAAGGAACCGGATAACGTTCTTGGGTTTCGCTGGAATCGTGGAAAACGCGCCGGACGCTTATCACGTAAGCCATCGACGCGAGGGATTGCCTGTGACCTTGACCTAGTTCTTTGGAGGACGCTCCGAACAGGTGGCATCCATCGAGAAGCGCCACTGTACGAAATGCCACCGAAATGGAGCCAATTAAATTAATTACATTGTTCGTGCAAACTTCCCTGAACCGTCCTATGTACCGCTACATACAATTAGTAACGCACAATTTACCGCTGTGCTGTGCAGCGCTGCAAGCGGTGCAGCATTACCCAAAATCACTGCAGCTTGCCTACCTTTAGGCGGTTTTCTTACACGCAGAAAACCGTTGCTTTGAAGCTTGTGTGCTCGATTTCGTCGCCACACCGTGGTCAAAGCATGGTGTCTTTTTTGCTTCTGAGGGCCTTCCGTGGCCAGTAAACCAAACTCTCGATGGCAACGTGTGGGCGAGATTCAGCATTTTATTTTTTGGATGAGAAAAATTCGTTGCCCGTTATTCATCGCTTCTGGGGGGTTCTTAAATTAGCCCAGTTGGCCGGGCCTGCTGTACAGAGCAAGAAGACGATCGGGGACATCTGTGCCACCCGTAACAAGCGGGCCAAAGTGCGAGCATAGTCGAGCTGTAGCGCGCGTCGTGCACTTTTCTCCAACTCTCCAACACCGTGCGGTGGAGAATGTGTCCCGCCGCGATCCGGCTGACCCCGGTGTGACACCTGTCTCCGATACGTCTTATTAATATGTGCCGAGTATGCGCGCCCGGCAGCGTGAACGTATATGCACGCAAACCGATGGCGACTAGCGCAGCACCACTAGCGCACTGCCTTTGAAATCGGTTTTCGTTGTTAATCGTGCTGTTCAACAGCGCGTTATTTCAAAGCTAATCCATCCGAACCGGCGGGTGGACGACGGAAGGACGGACGAGTGTGCGCGGGGTGACAGATTTCTTCGACGGCCAGGAAAAACGGAAATGGAGGAGCCGTTGTGGGCGACGTGCCAAAGCAGTGTGTTCCGTTCGCCGCCGTTTGTATGCCAGGCTCGCGTGTCTGCACACGCCTAGCACCGGTCCTTCGGGCCGAGGTGGTTGCGTGGAACCAGCAGCGCACCTAAAATATAGAACGACAGATGCTAAGCACTTCCCTGGACCGTATCCCCCGTATAGGAGGACTGTGTCAATGTAGCGAGCAAGCAGCGGCTTGCATTCGGAAGAAATGACCCCATTTGCGTGTATGTTCTTGTATTACAATTTCCGTCTTTGGCTTTCTCTTTTCCCACTCTCCACGTTTCGGCAGGCAGTTGACAACGTCGAGGAACAGGTTGCAAAAAGTGCCACCAACAGTTCCAGCAAGACTACTTCCTCGGCTATTTCCGAAAACCACAGCTACCAGCACCAGGAGTCTTACATCGAGCAGGTTTCATCCGTTTCCAAATCCAAGCAATACATCCAACAGACCGCCAGTGAGGAGTTCCTTGTAAGTCATCAGCCACAGATTACGGTGCTGTCTGTCAGGGTGGCAAGGGGTGTTAGATCACTAATTAAATGTCTTGTCTTTTCGGCAGGTCCGGGAGCGATTAGTGAACGGCAAACACGACAGCGTGTCCACGCTCAACAGCGTGCAGCAATTGTCCACCAGCACTACCAGCAGCAGCAGTGCAACCAACGGCAACGGTACAACCGAGCACGATAACCATCTGAACGGTACAGCTCAATCGGCGAACCGCTTCCACGTCTTCAAGCTCGATCGTCTTAACATCCCGCAGACCGGCGGACCCGTCACAGGTAGGTGGATGATAATGGAGTAGCTCATCACCTTTCGACAAGCATTTGAAACGATCTCATATCACCAACGCTACTGTAGCGTGTAGGGTGGTCCACCTTACTACAGCATCATTTGTCGTGCCTTTACGATGTCGTCAATGTCGTCAGTCTATCAGTGGTTATTTATTTACAATCCCGTCAATATGCGATATGAGACGAGTTAACGCCACGTCAATCACACCGTGACACATCGACTTGGTTTCGTTTCAATGGTGACCGGATGCCAGGGTACGGTACGGTACGGTCGTGTGACACATTGTAAACCTGGCCACTTAATGACGCTGTGGGGAGAAAGATACGCTTGGCACCGTGCTATAAACCGATCCTGTCGATCATTCATCTAAACGCTCGAACCCTCGACAACGGGGTAGTGTCCGAAAAGAAAAGGGCACGAAGCGACACAGATGGTGCCGATCACAGGAGCACGTGCCGCGGTCGGTCTTCTCGGTGCGCATGTGACGCGTTCCGATCCACCCGGACGGAAGGTGCCCGTCGTCTTGCACACATTGAAAAACGATGCGGGACTGTAAGGAATTTAAATGGTTTCCTTCGCATGCAACAGGAATCCCACGTTGGTGAGTTAGGTCTTGATCTTTATTTCCCCTCGGTTCTGATGAGTGTGCGAAAGATTTATGCACCCTTTGATTGACGGCTAGCAAGGAATGGTGAATGTTGTAATTCATGGGGATAGCTTGTTTTGCCTGTTTCGTTCCTGTTTCAAAAACTCCAACCACTTGCATATAATTACACTTTAATTGTTGGATTGTATGTGTGCTTGCAGCAGAGGATTTTTCATGAACAAATTTGCTGATCTCTGCTCATTTTCGCAAACAGTCATGGTTTTAACCTGCTACCACATCTCAGACAATTCTAAGGAATCAAACATGACGGGATGATCAGATACCCGATAGTCTTTCGACCATTATTTATGATATAACAAAGTCGAAACAACACGATCCAACAAACAACAGTGTGCATGCCAACATACTAATGGGAACACTCATCAAAATCCATGCGGTGGCAAATGTGTCGCTTGGCCCAGCAGGAGGCGTCATGTGCTCTCAGCGAATCCGAGAGTTCCGGTCAAAACCGCTCCGAAAACAAACATGTTACATTCCATTACCAGGAACGAGATTCATCTGTGCAGACGGACGGACGTTACTTTTACCACCCACGGCACTCGTATCTTTATGATTGTTCGTTCCTTTAAGTAAACAACACACGGCCAGGAACATCAATTCGCATAACTGTCGCCATTTGTCGTGGCGGCCGAGCTCACGCTCGCGCCAGAGGAGTGGATTATACGCCGACGAGCAGGAAACAGCGACCAGAGTCATCATTGGCGCTATGATATCGTCGTTTCGGGTGGCGAGGATCATCAGATCCCTCGCCACAGCCAGCGCTAGGAACACAATTTATATTTCACACACACACAAACGCGCGCGCGCACTCACGCACTCACACACACACACCCACATACACACACAATACGACTGGTTCTGGTTGTGCTCTACTTGTAATGGACTATGCAAAAACTGACCACGTTTTGCACCAAGGTTGCGGACGACGGATACACAGATGCCGCGTCTGATCACAAATCTGTTCAGGGACCGTTCGGCACCGGGAATGATATAGCCGATAAAGGTCGCTCAAGTCTATCGGTTCACATCCGCTCCAGCGCAACATGGGAGCAGATTATTTATCTAACCGCCAACTGGTCTTCTCGTTCCGGTCGTGCTATACTACATCAAAGATTTTTATCTAGATTTGAAGGAAAAAAAAACAACGGTTACCCCGATTCGGAAGATAATACCGCAACCGGCACACCAATGTGCACGACGGCAATGCTTTAATCGTGCCAGTTGGATCATCGCTTCCGTTCCGGTTTTATTTGCCCACCGAAGCGACATTCCGTAGAGCGCTAGTGATATGAAGTGAACGATTGCTTATTTGCTTTCGATTCATCGGGGAAAAACGGGAATCAGACACGTATGGGTTAACATTTTGGCTACTCAAATAGTCCGTCTACCGAAAGCTATTTAATTCGCCTTGGTATCATCGGACTTTGCTAAGATAGCATTTTAACTCTCTGTACTTGAATGTGACTAAACAGCTCACTGAGGATTTAATGAATTTCAACCTCTGTACACGGACGTTGTGCTGCAAGGTTGTTTCGATAGCCCTCTATCCAAGTTCGTCCGATTGCAGCAGGTGTGCGAGTCTCGAAGTTTGCCATGCGATGGACAGTAGCATTACGGGGAGGATTTTTTGTTGTCACAGTCTCTACTCTAAGGATACTGTGACACATCCACGATCTTCTATTCCACCCCTTCCAAACGGCCAACTATTAAACGGAAAAGTGGGAGAATGCCATCTCTCTCTCCCTCCCTCTCTGAAACACCAACAAAAAAAAACGGAAATCGCAAACGATAGAAAGTACCGCAAGTCAATCGGCACCCGTTAGTCGTAGAAGTGTATCAAGACGGGCAAAAAGGCTCAGGGGCGAAAGGTAGCAGCGGCGGTGTAACGGAAGCATGACCGGGGATTTATCACGAGTTGGGGACACTGTCGTTTCGGAACGGTCGACGATCGTACCGACGCCGGCGGAGATATAAATATCCGCTCCGGATACAGTCCAGCAGTGTTTTCGGTGGCCGTTTGGTGAGTGTTGCCTGGGGCTATAAAAGTTCGTCTGCAGCTGCCACGAAAAGAGTTAGCACTGTTTTCGGTGGCAAGCGGCAAGGCCCACGGACCGAACGGTCCGACCCAGCAGCATATCAACGAGCCAATCTTCATTCGCCTGCTCGGGCACAATACCAACCCGCACCAGACGGTCCACAAACGCACGGTAGGTAGAGCGCGCTGATGATGCTCGGGACATTTCTCGAATCGCAGAAATTATGAAACGCACTGATGGCAGATGATGGAAGATCGTAGAAGATTGTCATGGATGAGGTGAAATGAATGTGGAAACCGGCATGTTTTGCCCGTCATGCTCGATTGTGCTGATACATTTTCTCACCGCGCGCGAATCCGCGCGGTGAGCTTTGGTCCGTGTTGCCGAGGTTCGGTCCCTACAGTTTGAGGTGATTAAAATTTTCCGATCACTCTCTAACTAATCGAGTTACTTCATTCTTTCCTACCACGGAAAAGGTGTTTTTTATTACTTCAGAAAGCCATAGAGAATGACAATCAGCAATGCTATTAAATCACACTGAATGCCTCATTCATCATGAAACGAAAAAGATTAGTCCGGTTATAAACTACCTTTGTTTTTGCTTCGTATCCCATGCAATCCTGGCAAATACAAGACAAAAATAACGCCGAATGATAACCGCGCGTCTTGTTGTCCGCTGAAAGAGAAAACCTATTAAATCATCTCACTTTATTATTACACTCGCTCGATCCACTAGTTAAACAGCTGTGCGAAGGAAACCCAGCCGTAACATTCCATTTTCACTTCGTAAAACACTTTGCGATAATCCAACCCGAATCGTATTGCCGAGATAAATAACGTCTGTAATATGGGTATCGTAATGAAAGGAAAAGTACGATGCGTGTCGTATAAAAGTATCGAAAGGAATCATACAAAAAATGACCTTGAATCATTCGGACCGTCCATTTATTAAGCAACCGTATTCACCGTTCGAGGCAGTCACACTCGAACCGGCCCGGCCCAGGCAGGTAACGTTAATGGAGACGCCTGGCCGCTGTCAGAGCAGTTGATTATTCCGTTCGTATCGTTCGCTTGGTCTGTCACCAACGATGGATACCGCCGTGATGCATCGAGACAGCTGTGAAGGTCATTGGTTCGGTAATAAATCATCGTTGCTGGTGCCGGTGCGCCCCAAAATGAATGGGCCATCGCACAATATTTTGTATGTTAATTTAAATTTCACCAACATTGTTTTTCAATACCCTTGTCGTTGGTTAACTAAACTGATTGGAATGACGCATAAAACATGTAATTCTTCTGGAACATCTAGTTTAAATGGTCTGTATAGTCGTTAAATTAAAGTTTTTACTTATTTATTATATTCCAAAACAAGTGCATTGCACTCGGCCATATTGTACATGTTGGTGTTACAAGACGAACGTGCTATATGCCTTGCCCGAAGAAGCTATTATTAGCCGCCCAAGTGTAGCTTGTCGTCCTTCTATCAACGTGGGTACGTGTGACTTTTATAATTCTGCGTTCGTCCTAGGTGGTGCCTATTGATGTTTAGTACATGATCCAATATGTTTGCAGCTTATTCATGGGATGCATCTGTCCGCTTGCCGTGACGTGACAGAGGATATGTGTTTCGTTCTTGCCTCGCCACGCCATCGCTCCTTCGAGTTCAATCATCTCAACGGTAGCAATGAATCGGTCAAATGAGCGTGAAAATCACCACCACAACCAGATGGGTGGGAAGGACATATTATTGTTTGCTTTTGTTCATGTGCATAGTTGTAAAGCTACTTTCAAAAATAATTTTCAAATAATAATTACATTTCCATTGTTATCAACACGAAAGATGGCGCAAAGATGGTATCATTTTTGAGCGTTTAATTAAAATGCACACACGGTCCAATCCGGTCCAATTTTAGCGTAGCTGACGTCAACAAATTGCACAAAATCACCCACCCACTGCAACTCGATGTAATGTTGATAAAGATGTTACTTAAACGAATTAGTGCTCACTCCACCAAAGTATGCATCTGTCCTGCGTGACAGAAGATAGCTCTCTCCATCATCATCCTCCTCCTGCTCCTCCTTCGATCACTATCGCAGAGATCTGGCCAACCCAACCTGCGATCCCTTTAACGCCGCTACATTTATTATCGCACCGGTTGTTGACCACCGAACCACGAACCCCGCGTTTCGAATGACGTTCACCGTCGTGAATGACGTGTGGTGTGGGTTTGGGTTGCAACGCCGATCTCGACGCCACGCAACGGGACAAACGGAAAATGTTAATTAAATCACCAGCAAATAGTATTTTAATTAAACCTGCTAATTTGTGCCGACCGCCAGCGTTGGGACCTGGTGCATCCCTTTCTGATTGCCTGTTTTATTACTTTATTCCTGCTTTTTGCTGGAAAGCAACCGGCTGTCGCCATCGTCGTTTGCATTTATTTATGCCGCCCTGCTGGGCAGCGGGAACAAAAAACCATGCTACGTTCGTGTGGATGAGATGGACGGATGGAAATGTACGTGAGATGGGAAGAACAACATCAAAGTGCGATGTTAAATACCTTGACTGAAGTTTCTCAGTATTTTTTTAAATGGGCACGTTCATAATGACTGCATTTAAATTGAAAATTGTGTTGTAGCAAATTCTGTTAATACCTCCAAGACAAATGTTCTCTTTATAATTGATGCACCTTTCGTTCATATGCAGGGGTTCGAATCATTTATTGAAATAGTTTAATCACTCGGGGGAATGTTTCAAATAAATAATGTATTAGTGCAAACCCGTTGTGGAACCTTGCAATCATACAATGAAATTAAGCAAAATTCTTCTACTTCTTTAGCACAACATCCTCGGTACTTTTCGTTCCACAGCTAAGTGCATAGTTCCATTATATGATTGCAAAGCTCCACAGCAGACCAACAATATTCCACTATTCGTGTGAAACATTCCCTTGAGTGATTCAACAATTTCACTGTATGGATCGAAAAAATGCTAGACTGTGGGCAGGATAAATTCCATTATATGATTGCAAAGTTCTACAACGTGTCTGCAGTACTCCAAGATCGATTTTGAAATATTCTCCTGAGTGATTCAACAATTCCATTCTATCGATCAAACCCCTGGAAAGGCAGATTCTGACGGAAGGCAAATTCTCAGGCACATTTCATGGCTTCTCGATATTTTGGATGAGTATGAATTATTAAACTCGACCCATTCGTGCCAGTTAGTAGAATGATGATTTCAGCATACATACAATTTCTCGTATCGCTGTGTTTGTGGCCACATTTTAAACGTTCACCTCTATCTCCGGTCGCATTCTTTCGGAAGTTCTCACTCACTCTCTGCCCAGAACGATGGCAGCCTTAAACACTTCCCTCCGGGCAGAAATGATTGAGCAGCGGTAGTAGTGGGTTTTGAAGGTATGGCACCGAAGGGTGTCCATGCTGCTGTGTCGGGGAACGGTGGATTGCGCAGTTGTCACCCGTTTCATCGGCTCCAAAAATATACCGTCAACCACTGGCGTGCGCGGTGACGGCATGATCGTGATCAACCGTCGGAACCGCCGTTTCAACCGGTGCGCCTGTGAGGTCCATATAAACGAATGACTTGCTGCTGCTACACTGTGTGAGCTGTGCTGTGTAGCAGCACACCCGTGCGAAGAATCGTACGTTCTTGGACAGCGCACGCACCCGTCTTGTTATAAAAATGCATAAATTTATGATCCACCGAGTTCACGAGCTAATACGAGCACTGGATGGGAGCAAATCCGCACCCGATCGCGGCAAGATGTAAGTGGTGAAATGAACCAAAAACACACACACACTCAATATTTTCCCCACTCACGAACGAGGCCTACCATTTGAAGAATGTCGAAGTTTCCGTCGAAGAAGAAAAAAGCAACCGGACTGACACGCAACAGGCGCCAACGGGCACATTTTTGCTCGCTCGCTGAATGTGTTAAGGAAAGGCACACGTAAAATATCGCTTGAGTCAACACACGACGGAAGCGCACCATGCTCCACGGATTGTGGACGAATGTTCGATTTACGATTGAAAGAACCAGCGCTACAAAAGTTGACAAATTTGTTACACGTGCCACTGGACACGTGGCTACCTTTGAACTGTCCACCAGTAAGTCGGTGAATCATTTGCCCCTTACCTGCCGACGACCGGTGGCCGATCGACGGTGTGAAACATAAAATTGCAACACATTACTGCTGTTGCATCACGATCGTTGCCAAAAACTGTCAACCAAGCGCTCGAACGTTTCCACGATCCTTCGATTCGACTCGCTTTTCTTGTTGCTTCCTTCCGCGATTTCCGATCGATGGCGTCATTGAGCGAGGGAGGAAGTGATCGAGTGAATGGGTAGCAGCACCACCGCCACGGAAGAATCTTTAGACGCTATATTCCGGTGTTGAAATAGATACCCCGGTCCAGTGTGTCGGACGCTCGTTGTCACGTACACTTACTTAAACCAACGTCGTCCGTAGTCTCTCGGAGAGCTAATAATGTAATGTCCGGTCCGGCTGGTTCGCTTCATGGAAATTTCGAATCGTGTTTCTGCAGGGTTGGTGACAAAATTTGCACGATCATTATGAACGGGCTGGGTATGGTCACTCTTTTCAATCGGCCATCATTCTAGGCACTTGCTTCTCCGGAAACACATCGAGTTTGAGCAAAATCTTGAGCATCTACAGGCGCTATATGAAGCACAGTCTTTACGTCGGTGAGAGTCGGTTCGTCCGTTCCGATGGCGCGCAAGATGGAAAAGTTAATGTTTTGTGTTAGTGCCATCGTCGTTTCTGCCAGCACCCGAATTCAACGATCATCATCCGCGGTCGATCCCGCCCGTCGTCGCGGTCCTATCTATCCGCGCTTGTCTATCATTCTTTCTTGGTTGCTCTCACTTTCTTCTTCCCGCCACGTTTATGTGCACTCGGCCTTCTCATTTTTATAATACCTCCAAAAATTGTGTTTCCTCACGTCCTGTGCGGTGGACCCGATCTGCTGTCACTGCTGCCTGTGTGTAGGAGAAGTTTTACACACTTTTCTTCTATCCCCCCCCCATACGCTTTTCCATCGATTTGCTCTATCGCGTGGGGGAAGGAGGACGACACGGTGGAGGCCCGGTCACGGTTGGGGGCGGAATTTGGAAAAAGAGCAAATCATAGCCGATTGCGCTCAAAAATACCGAATCCGCTCACACGAACCACCGGTCGGTCCGGTTTCGGTGCTCGCGCTCCTCTGGAAGCTGAAGACGGCTCGGGGATATATATGCTGCAATGCTTCAGAATCTCGTGTCCGGCCACCCGTTTATCAGTTGACGTTCAGTATTCAGCTCAGAAGCACGCTTTCGGCGGAAGGCTCAGGTTGCTCTCTTCTTTTTTTTTAATTCGGCGAATGCTACACACTCCTTGCCCGACCGTCGTCGTCGATCGAACCGTATTTAGTAATCATCCCGCGCATCATCAGTCACCAGCATTCGAGCTTGAGTGAGTGCGTGTACAAATCTGTGTCCCAACCGACCCACCTACCCTTCCGGCCTCCTCCTTCCAGCACCGCTCCCCGGTTGTGTCTTTGTGTGTGAGTGCGGATTTTGGTGATTATTAGCAGAGCAAGGTGCGTGACATCCTTGATGATGGCAAAGTGGATGTTTAAGATCTTTAAGCATTACGATCGCGGAAATTCGCTCGTGATTCGTTTGTGAGTGAATTCAATGCGAGGAGAAATTAGTGCAAGTTTTTTGTGTGAATGTGAATGAGAAAGCAAACCGGAAGTGTTACCAAACTCCTCGCCATTTTATCCTCCTAAATCTTGAATCTTTCCTTGTACGCAATAATCGATCGAGATGTGTACGAGTGACCCACCAAGGAAAGCTACTTTTCTGGGACATTTCCTGACAGAATACCTGTGATCGTTTGCTCGTGGTAGCTATAGAAACTCGCATTAGTGGCATGTGTTTTACCTTTTTCAAATCGCAACCAAGTGTCCACGGATCCGCTCACTGTTTGAAGCCAAGTGCCCTGAAGATCGTTTTCCTTGTACCACCAACTAGTCCGATCATGCTGCCAGGATACTGTATCGCCGTGTGGTTGCAGCTGTTCGTTTTAGTTACGCTGCACACTGTCCAAGTTACATAACTGAAAGCAAACTGGTTCAAAGCAACTCCTCGCTAGTGGCGTTAAATGCTAAGCCTGGCTCTAAGAGGGCTCTCTTGGGAGTAGGGCTAGCAAAAAAAAAGTATTCGACCATTGCTAATACATTTGCGATTTATTTTAGCTTTATTTGCGAAAAATCGTAGACATGTTGTCCCCTAAAACGATACTTTAAGAACGTTGTGCACAATTTGTTTTTCCATTTAAAATTTCGCATTCAATTCGGTTCGGGCTTTCTGATGAATCAGAGTCGTAAAAAAAGCGACAGCTGCTCCGCACTCCACATGAGATCGATCGCCTGCGATTCACCCGTTCACCATTCCCAGCTCACAATGTATAGTTCTCCTTCTTACACACATACACCCACAGACACACACACACACACACACACACACAAATATCAAACTGATACACGTACGTGAAATCAGAGGGTCGATGCGTTCTCAACGTTACAGCATCCTGGACGCATCCTGGCGATTGTCGGTGGCACAATTAAACTGTCTCAACTGTCTCATTCGTTTACCTTACTTCTGTTCTGGATCTATCCCCCGTGCTAAATCCTGGTAGCGGAAAGTGGAAAATGAACGTATCCTTTTAGCCTAGCCTAGTTAGTGATCAGTAAAAAGCCTGGATCGGGTTATACAGCGTACGGCTCGCCGCGCGGTCACAGCAAGCACGCAATTGCACAGAAATTGCCGAGTATCCTTCTGCCGTACGAGCAGCGCCCAAAGTACCCCGCCGCGGTTTGCTTGTTAAGACACACACGCACCCCTCTTAACGCCCCTCCGTCGTCCCTTGCGCGCGGCACTCAGTCCCGATCAGACCCCGCGGCCAATAGCAATCATGTGGAGTGACGACGAGGAGCAGGGTTCCGAACCGGTTGAGGCGACATGGGAAGAGCACAGTCAGTTCTATCGAAGCTTTTCGCGCTTCATGTCCGTGTCCGAGCACGATCGGCGCGAGATGGTGCGGGTGTTCTTCATCGAGCAGGACGTGCCGGTGTTGGAATCCCCGGACATCGACTTCGTCCCAACGAACATGCTGAGCGGATTCTTTCTCCAAACGCATAAAGGTAACGCAGCTGGTGGAAGGCGTTCGACTAGCAGGCCGGGAGCGTAACGCACATTATCAATTTACTATGCTTTTCTGGGTACACACACAACACACATTTACAACATTATTTTGATAAAACGCTGATTAAGTCCGGTTGAATCCTATCCTTAACATTCCATCGATTGCGCTTTAGAGCACAATATTTAAAGACAAACAAAATCGCCCTGGATCTTAAGCTGTACTCAACCAAGGAACGATCACCCGAAGGAACAGTTTCCCCACAGTTTCCCACCGCTTAATGATCGGCCATTCCTCGGGCGAGGAAATTTATGGCAATTGCCGGTGTGGCCGATGGGAATTCCTCTTGATCGACGATTAAATTTCATTTGGGCAATAAAACACACTCTGCAACGACTCATTCGACGTCGATGGGGCACGCGATCCAACCCAACCAACCAGCCTGCCAGTTGTGTGGCGAGTGCCAAGCTCGGTTGCAACAATTTGTAGCGTGGCAGGCGCGTGCCTTGCCCCAAAAGCAACACAACCTCACACACTTACGGTTGAAGTAGCAAATGTCAACACTTGCTTGCTGCTGGCACTCGAGAGCTCCGGCACTGGGTGTCTTAGCTGGGCCGTGGTGAGAAATTAAGCGACTTGTTGACTTTCGAAGTGGGCAGCACTTGAAAGTAATCCCTCAAAACGTGCCGGCACTCATCAATGAACACACAGACACGTTTGCCTTGCCGGTCGCTTACCGCCCTGAGAAGGGGAAATCGAAAAAAACGCCTGTTTATCGTTTTCTACAATTTCTCAGCACTTAAGCGTTGCGGGAAGCGGTAGCCAAGCGATAGACTTTCAGTCTCACTAGTCATTTCATGCGTTGCTAGACGCGCGCGCGGACGAACGACGATGGGATGGGCTAGGCTGGGTTGTTGTAAGGCAGAACTACAGCTGTGTCCGTCGATTGGCACACACACACACATTAGGTACTAAAATAAACAACACTTGTACGGTGTTTAATGCTTTTCCTAGGGCTTGTGGATAGCTAATGAGCTAGCTAGTGGGGTTAGATAGCAGCTAAAGAATGCGTAACGAACACGCCACAAGCGGGGGAAAATCCAACGGAAGAACTTTAATGCCTTCTTTCTGATTTCTTCCACTACTGTAATGCTTTAGCTATACAGAATAAATCTTTTAGTCTATTTGTTTTGCTCTGATGTTCCAAAAACCTCATCTCTACATGTTTTCGTCAAGCTTATTTTTCAAACTGCGTTGTTTCGCAACGCTCCACAACCGTTCGTTCTGCCTAACACGACTAGCGACGCATAATTTATGGGAAGCTTTTACACACAGAATATTACCACCCTTCTTTCCTTCGCGGGGAAATGTTGGTGGCGCTTCACACTGATTCGGCCCCATCGCACATACTTAATGATCCAAACGGAGGACAGATGATGGAAGGCCTCGCATCGGTGTACCGTGTGACCTTTCGAGCAGTTGAAATAATAAATTTTACTTTCCGTCAGGCAGCGAGGAAGTTCTCCGTTTTACATATTAATACCTGGCTGACTAGAAGCGCATTCGTAGCTCCTAGTATTTCTAGCATTTCTTTTAAAAGCAGACGAGATGTTTTAGATGAATCGCTTATTAAACGCAACTATCATACAAAAAATGTGAAAACCCATGGCAAAGCGGACGCCCAGTACTTTGTACATAAGCAAGTAAATCGAACGGTTATCAGTCAACAACTCCAAGAGTTGAATATTGAACTAAAGAATACTGCTATTTGTGCTTCGAAATTTTATTTGAAAATTAATTTGAGGCGTAATTTTAGTCCCTTTTTTTACACGTCCAATACGTCGAATTTAAACTTCCCAAGAGAACGCCGCCATTTCCCCCTCCCAAACGCGGAAAAAATATGGTACGACCGATCGAACATTAATCCGATCAAAATTAAACAGGCCAATAAAACCTCATCAGAAGCGCAAAAACCAGCGTAAACAACTGGCGGCGTGTTTACTCGCTTCGCTTCATCTTTATACAATCGGCTTATGATTGCTGACGGAAACGCAAACGCTGAGCCGGGGTGCTCTGGGGTGCTCTGGGGTGCAGTAGCAACAGGTGGAGTGCTCTGCATTTAAATAGAATGTACATAAATGCGCCATACCCACCCGCGCATTCGTGGCCGGTTTCACACGAGCTCGAGCATCAAGTTATGCTGTCACCGTTGTTTGCACCAACGACGAGGACACACAATGCAGTACAGAGCGGTCCGAGCGCCATCTTGCTGCTCCATAAATCTTCACGGACGGACAACCACACCACCCACCCGCGACCCATCCAAACACGGATAATCCGTGTTCGCGGAACAACAATTCTTCCGATTGTTTCCGACATGGTGGAACAACACGACCAGCAGCTCTACTACAAAGCTCCGGTGGTGGGTCAGACCGTTTCCGGGGCTGAGTTGATGATTCGGGGACAGACGGCCGCAAAACCTGCTCGACCCACGGATGCGTCACGCCGGACAGCAGCAGCGACGATGAGCAAACGAACTTCGAACAAATAAACAAACACCCCTGGCAAGCAAAACAATGATCGCAAGTGTGTATGTGGCCATGCCGTGGGGCCGGTCTGCGCGCGCTGGATAGAATATTGTTTTGCCGTCCTCCATAATTCTTTGGCCGGCGATCAGCGACCGTTGATTTTACGCTAATGCAATTAAACGAACCGAACCTGACGGATGGATGGATGAAAAATTCGGATAAAAATTGGAAATGCCAAGAGCGCCGGAGGTGGTGAAAATTTCTAACCAAAGTCTTTTTCCTCCTTTTTTCGGTCGGCGTGAAATGGAAAATTGGAAGAAAAAAAAACACACAAAAATAAACTATGATCGAGGAGATCACCAACTTGCAACGAAGTGATGCGTGCGCCGTGTGTGTCTGTGTGTGTGTGTTTTACAATTTTTTTTTTCATCCTGTTAGTCACCCGATCGACAGTTCACTCTGGAGGACCGGACCAAGGGTGGTGCAAAACGTACGAAGGCCAGGCCAATTTTGTCGTTCAGCTTCATTCTTCTATACCGGGCTAACCGGGCCGAGAGGATCGGGTATGGTGCACACAAGCTGAGGGTGTGTGTGTGTGTGTGTGTGTGCACACGCACAACCTGCCCAGATGATGGTACCAGGGAGGGTCCAACATTTCTTTAGATCCATCCAAATAAATTGTGCCAAAAAAACAACAGGTGTACCCAATATGTATCCCAATGTTCGGTTCCGCCCGCCCCTTATGGTCGTTTGGCTGTTGGATTGGAAGAAAAAGAGAGAGCGCGTGAAAGTCCAAGAACGAACGAGAATGCGTCCGATCCGATCCGATGGGGGGGGCAGATGACGTCGTCGGATCTGCGACTAAGCGCGAAGGAATTTTTATAAAAATACCCCTGGAATGGATCACACTTTTGAAAACGTTCATTATGAGATGTGATGGCTGGCGATGAAGATGATGATCGTGGCGCTGATGGTGATGATGAGGATGCTGATCGCCTTGAAAACAGGGGAGCATACGGTTGTGTAACTTGTTGTTGTTTCCTAAGCCCTCCCAACACACCACACACTGGTGGTGCTGGTGATTGTGGCGACATCCTTTTGATACGCGTAGGATGATAAATGTTCCGGCAGCGGTAATCGTCAACGCTTCTGTTCTGTTTCCTCTTCTTCTTGAGACCATACGACATTAGGATGATCTATCTGAAGAATCGGTTGGATGGTGTTTCTTTCGTGCATATGTAGTTTTTTTTCCTTTTAATTGGAGTTCAACATTCCTTTAGTGCTTGCTTGCTGCGACTTACTTAGCGGCGCTCTGGTGCATATTTTTGGATTCCTATTGCTGGTCGGAACGTTATTACTTCAGCTCACATAGAAAATGCTGATGAAACCATTTCTTCGAAAGCATTACGAGGAACGACGATGTTATCCAATGTTAGCCAATCCACTCGAGGGTCGTATCGAGGATCATGTGTAGGGTTGATTCCAAGAAACTAGACTAGTGTCTTTGCTAATTAGTAAGTAGTGAACACTAGCCATGGAGTTAGTTAGTTTCTTGGGGTTATCGAGGACTCAAAAACCCGAGTTGTTGGTCTTTGCCAGTGCCATTCGCAGTACATTACCAGACTACAGATGTTTCCAATGAACCTTCAGTTTGTTCAGTTCTTTATCGTGGGTGATCAAATTGGATCAGTTCATCAAGCCTATCTTTGAAAGCAAAAAATCAGAACCTACCCGATCAAGCAAAGAGTGAACGGACAGATCACATGAACAACCTACCCGTTTCGTGTTCAGAGCGCAAAATGCATGTCCTGTTGCTCAAAACTCAAGTCCTGTTCACTCTCGTGTCGAGTAAAGCATCGAAATGCCCATACCTCCGGAGCCTGACGATAGAGTGTTGTCACTCCAATCCAATACTCAAACATTTGTAGACCAAATCACCTATCACTTGGCATCATCTGCAGGACCACATTTGCAATAGGTCAACCTTCTCACCCTACATTCGTGTACCACTAACCGTCCTTGTCATTTTCCCTTCACCCACAGCCGAAGTCAAGATGCCCAGCGGACAGGTAGACAAGCCGGTGATCGATGACAACCACGATGGTACGGTCTCGATCCGCTACGAACCGAAAGAGGAAGGTATCCACGAGCTTGCGGTCAAGTACAACGGTGAGCATGTGCAAGGTTCCCCGTTCAAATTCCACGTGGATTCGATCTCGTCCGGGTACGTGACGGCGTACGGAACGGGTTTGGTTCATGGAGTCACTGGCGAACCGGCGCAGTTCATCATCTCCACCAAGGGTGCCGGTGCCGGTGGTTTGCAGATGGCCGTCGAAGGTCCCAGCAAAGCGGACGTAAGTATATCTGTCATTCTGTGATCTTTCCGCTGTGATCCTCCCCATCACCCGGCTACATAATTCCATCCCCAGATTACCTACCACGACAACAAGGATGGTACGGTGTCAGTGTCCTACTTGCCGACAGCACCCGGCGAGTATAAAATTTCCGTCCGCTTCGGCGACAAGCACATCAAGGGCTCGCCATACTTCGCGAAGATTACGGGTGAGGGCCGCAAGCGTAACCAGATTTCGGTCGGTTCCTGCTCGGAGGTGACACTGCCCGGCGTCATCAGCGATAATGACCTCCGTTCGCTGAACGCCTCGATTCAGGCACCGTCCGGACTGGAGGAACCGTGCTTCCTGAAGCGCATGCCCACCGGCAACATTGGCATTTCGTTTACGCCGCGCGAAATCGGTGAGCATACGGTGTCGGTGAAGCGGCTGGGCAAGCACATCGCCAACTCGCCCTTCAAGGTGAACGTGTGCGAGCGCGAGGTGGGCGACGCGAAGAAGGTGCTCGTGACGGGCAATGCGCTGAAGGAGGGCAAAACGCACCAGGACAACGTGTTCTCGATCGACACGCGCAACGCCGGGTACGGTGGTCTGTCGCTCTCGATCGAGGGACCCAGCAAGGCGGAGATCCAGTGCACGGACAAGGACGACGGCACGCTCAACATCGCGTACAAACCGACCGAGCCGGGCTACTACATCGTGAACCTCAAGTTTGCCGATCACCACGTGACCGGATCGCCGTTTACGGTGAAAGTTTCGGGCGAGGGTACGAACCGCCAGCGGGAGAAGATTCAGCGCCAGCGCGAGGCCGTGCCGATCACCGAGGTTGGCAGCCAGTGCAAGCTGACGTTCAAGATGCCTGGCATTACGTCCTTCGATCTGTCGGCTACGGTGACGTCACCCGGTGGTGTCAGCGAGGATGCTGAGATCCAGGAGATCGAAGACGGTCTGTACGCCGTGCACTTCGTCCCGAAGGAGCTGGGCGTGCACACGGTGTCCGTCAAGTACAAGCAGATCCATATTCCTGGTAAGTTAGTGTGCTGCTTTATTCTTGGCTTAACGACCTGCTGGGCCATACCGGCCGCGGCAGGGGTTCGAGAGCTACATTGCGACTTGAGGCCTCGCCCCAATAAACTTTGGGGTCTGAGCATGCTCTAGAAGTTGTTGCATAAATCAGAATGCCTGTTTAAAAAATTTTCAATAGTTGTTTCTGTCTATTGTAGAAATTGTTTAATTCAAACCAATGAAAGATCCTTTTGTTGACTTATGTTCGAAATGAAAGTACAGATACGACCAAGTCGTTCTCGTAGAAAAAAATATGAGACTAAAAAGATAGTTTATAAATTCCAACTTTTTTTTCTTTGCCACTACAACCAAGAATTCCATTCTGGCCATTCTGGCTTCCTGTGACTTGATTCTACTCGTAGCTGGAACGTCAGTCCTTCGTATGGGCAGACGGTCTGGATGTAAAGACGGGGTCCATGTGTGAAGATTATGATAACGTTTTAAATTTATTCAGCTGATACAGAATGAATTTGTTGAGATAACCAGAAAACCGCATTAGAATGACTTTCCCAAACAATTCTATGAAAGCACAAAGTTTAACTAGCCCCAAGAACTCTCAAGGGATTCGGTAGCTTTTGGGTTACCTCACCCGTCACCATGTAGACTGCTGTTTCCAGAGGCTGATTTTAGCATAAGCAAACAGAGCAGATGCATGAGACCCCGCGATTTCAAGGGTTCCCGGAGCCTCGCTCATTTAGAGGGCACGAGCTCAGTAAGGGGCCGCGTATAACGTTTCCTCTTTGGCTCTCTCTCTCTCTCTGGCTATCTGGCTAGTCAGCATATTCGATATGTTTGGGGCCCGAGAGATTGAATCCGCCACTGACTGTCTCGTATTCCCCTTCCCTTCCCCAGGATCGCCATTCCAGTTCACCGTCGGCCCACTCAAGGATACCGGAGCGCATCTGGTCAAGGCTGGCGGCCCAGGTCTGGAGCACGGCGAACAGGGTGTGCCGGCCGAGTTTAACGTGTGGACCCGCGAAGCCGGTGGTGGCACTCTCGCCATCTCGGTCGAAGGCCCTAGCAAAGCGGACATCGACTTCAAAGATCGCAAGGATGGGTCCTGCGATGTATCGTACGTCGTCAGCGAACCAGGTAGGTGCCTTCGATGACGAGTCGTCGCTTATTCGTCTAATGCGCTACCCACCTTCCTTCCACCAGGCGACTATCGCATCGGCTTGAAGTTCAACGATCGCCATATTCCGGACTCTCCGTTCAAGGTTTACATCTCGCCGGCGATGGGCGAAGCGCACAAGCTGGAGGTGGCTCAGTTCCCGACCGGCTGTGTGCAGGCTGACAAGCCGGCCCAGTTCATGGTGCGCAAGAACGGTGCCAAGGGTGAGCTGGACGCGAAGGTAAGTCGGACGGATGGATGGGTCCAGTCGGGAAGGAAACGTATTACTTTTGTTTGTTTGTTCCCGCTGCCCAGGTCGTTGCACCCTCCAACAACGAGGACGATTGCTTCATCCAGCTGATCGATCAGGATCAGTATTCGGTGCGGTTCTACCCGCGCGAAAACGGCATCCACGCGATCCACGTCAAGTTTAACGGCGTGCACATACCCGGCTCGCCGTACCGCATCAAGGTGGGCAAGGACGACGTCGACCCGGCAGCCGTACACGCCTCGGGCAAGGGTTTGGGCGATGTCAAGACGGGCGAAAAGACCGATCTGATCATTGACACGTGCAATGCCGGCGCCGGTACGCTTGCCGTGACCGTGGACGGTCCGGCAAAGGTAGCGATGGACTGCACGGAGGTGGAAGAGGGCTACAAGGTGCGCTACACGCCACTCCTGCCCGGCCACTACTACATGACGATCAAGTACAACCAGATGCACATCGTGGGATCGCCGTTCAAGATCAACTGCACTGGCGAGAGCCTTGCCGAGGCAGGCGGCCAGGAAACGTCGTCGGTGATCGTGGAAACGGTGGCGAAGGTATCAAAGGGTGGCAACAGGACCGGCGTCATCCTGCCAATCTTCAAATCGGACGCGAGCAAAATCCAATCGAAGGGCATGGGCCTCAAGAAGGCGTACATGGGCAAGCAGAACCAGTTCACGATCAATGCCGGAGATGCGGGTAAGTAGTGTTTGTAGCAGCAGCTCACTTGCACAGTTTGGGTGCCGAACTGACGCTGATCCTTTCCGTGCAGGCAACAACATCCTTTTCGTAGGCATTTACGGACCGAAAGGGCCGTGCGACGAGGTTTTCATAAAGCACACGGGACGCAACCAGTACACGGTCAACTATTTGGTTCGCGAACGCGGTGACTACATTCTGCTGGTGAAATGGGGCGACGATCACATCCCTGGCTCGCCGTTCAAGGTGGAAGTTTAAAGACCGCACAGCCGTGTGTACCTCCCAGACGCCATATTCACGCCGCCCATCGCCGTCCTGTCAAGCGACACTCTCGAGACCAATCATCCATTCTGATGTTCTGATGTACTCTTATGAGCCCACAAACACCCCCATACATGCACACGCACACACACACACACACAAACCTGCAAGTTATCCTAGGCCTTGTAACTGTCGCGAGCAGGCTCCCGCATGTCCGACGTGCAGTCCTTACCATGCAGCATGCTTTTAATGATGTGGTTAAGTTTAAAAAGGGAGATTTTGTGTGCAGTCCTTACCATGCTCTCACCACTACCACCAACACCCCCCCCCCCCCCCATCCCCCAACCCCCCTAAAAAAACCTGTTATACTGCATCATTCGGTTCGGAAGGTCGGTATTAAGACACGCATGCGCGCCTCGTTCGGTAAGGTGCACGCAAATCGTTTTTTATTTTCATTTTAACTACTATTCTTACCACCCTGGTTTTTGTGAGTCTCCGTTCGAAACAACCCCGACTGTCGTGTACAGTATGTACGTTTTTTTTTTTAACTAGTTTTCCGTCTCACTTGTAAGCGTGCTTAACGCACCTTTGTTTTTTGTTCAGTTACTCGCTTTTAACCCCCTCTTTCATGTTAAGTGTTTATATTTGTGTCCTTAAACAGCAGCAGCAGCAGCTGCAGCGCACCTGTTTTCGATTCTTCCACCATCTGTGGCGCTCTTCAGTTCTATTTATTGTGGTTACGTTCTTTTATTTTGTTTTATAAATTATATTATTATATATGTATACTTATTTTCTTCCATTTGTACCCCGTGAAGCCCTACTTCCGTTTGTGGAAACGACGACCACAGTCACAACACATAAGGTTTAAGTAAAAGTTGTCAAATCGAAATATCAAAAAAGAGACAAAAAAATAAATAAAGCGATTGTGTAAACGATTGTGTGTTGTGCCTGCTTTTTCGAGCTTGTACACTTAAAAACTAACCAGTGAAAGAAAACAGCTTTCATATCAATGTTGAGATTGTTTCGAGGCAGAGTCGTCGTCACGCACGGTCAGAAATTTGTACAAGTAGTCAACGATTAATTTTATGATGCAAAACTGCAGACTGAGCGCTTCTTAGTCTTATAATAATATTTTGTAACATCAGGAGGCTCACATCGACACAGCGGGAGTAGGATCGATGGACGAGGCAACAAGATAGGTGTCTGCCTTGTGAGCCTGAAGACCAATGGACGATGTACGGAGAGGTGTCTGCACCTTCAAGGTCTGCCAACTTGATTCCCCTTTTTAAACCAAAAATTTCTACACCGATTGCAACGAGTCAGGTTACAGATCGATTAAGATAATCACGGTAAACTTTAACAAAATGACTGCAATCTGTTTTTCAGTGCCAAAGGACCCCTATCTAGTTGATCCATACTATAAGGAATTAAATATCACTAATTTCTATCAAATGTAAGGGCAATAGTTTCCTGACAAAAAAAACATTGTTTGTACACTAACTCCATTCGGATTGCTTGGTATTCGCAGTTTGTCTAAATGAGGTTTATCTAGAATGTTGATCTAAATATTTTGAAATTGCATCACATTTTTATAAGCTCTCTCCGATGAGCGCGTCGTTAATACATGGCCAAATCGTCAATCCGTTTACGGTTCCCCGTAACATTGTACCTCCGGATTTTGCCTTCTACCAGCACGAGATCCTCCTCCTTAATTCCCCATCGAGCAAGTATTTTGTCGCATTCGTTCACAAGCCCATTCTAAATATTTCGAGTGTTATAAGGCCCTTGTTTACTAAATTCGATCATTTAAGATAAATTCGTTTAGCGAAAGTCGTTCCGCATACCGAATGTTGAAAACCGCGCGGTTTGTTGATTTCAAATCTGACAACTGTCATCCCGCCCAGCATTCGATTTGACGTTTCGCCCCAAATGTCAAATCTCCCCACAGCCAAACACGCTTTCGTTGTTTACTTTCAACTCGGACCGCAACTAACCACCGTAAAGTGATATTCCCCATTTGTGTATCGTCTTTTGGTACCATTTTTCACCATGTCCAGCTGGAAGAAAGCAGCCAAATCGAACCAGAAAGTGCACCGTGAACGTGCACAACCGGCTGCCCGCCAGCATCTTGGGCTGCTCGAGAAAAAGAAAGACTACAAGCTCCGGGCCCGGGATCGGAATGAGAAGGAAGCCACACTGAAGCTGCTCCGCAAGCGGGCGCTTAACAAGAACCCGGATGAATTCTACCACCACATGATCAACTCGAAGGTCGAGCAAGGCGAGCATCATGAGCTGGAACAGGGTGACGATTTTACCAAGGATCAGATCAAACTTATGCAAACCCAGGACCTGAAGTACGTTACCATGAAGCGCACGATGGAAGCGAACAAAATAGGTCGCCTGCAAGGACAGCTGCACATGACGGATGTGGTAAACGAAACGCCCAACAAGCACATCTTCTTCGTGGAGGACGAACAGGAGGCGAGAGAGTTCGATCTTGCCAAGCGGCTCGACACTCATCCACAGTTGATCGGACGCCGCTCGAACCGACCGCGGTTAAGCGATCTGGAAAAGCTCCAACTGGCCAGCGTCAGTGCGGAGGACATTGAACGTATCAACCGGGAACGCGGCGCTTCGTACAGTGAGCTGATGCGGCGCATTGACCGTGAGAAGGAGCTTACGGTGGTGCAGAAAACGCTCGAAATCAAGCGTGTGTTGAAGCAGAAGCACGCGCTGAAACCGAAGCTGGTTGCCAAGGGAACGCCTCACCAGGCGCCGCAGTTCAAGTTCAAGTTTGAAAGAAAACGGTGAATCGTGGATTAATGGCATGCAAGCATGTTTTCAATATTCTTTATATAAAACTTTCATTCATAATGAGTGGGTGTGTATGTGTTATCGATAGAAAAAAGTAAAATAAATGTAAAGTATATGTTAACAGAAGAAGCCCCTTAACCCTTAGATCAAAGAAAACAGTATTTGCAAACATTCTCTCAGGAACGGGACGATCGAATCGCTGTCCGTCTCGCTCGTTCAAGGTACATGTGAAGCAATTACCTCTTTGCGAATTGTGCAATTACTAACTCCGCTCCATAACATCCATAGGAACCGCTTCCCGTGTATCAATCGAAATCAACATCATAACTCTGGCTCTCATACTGCGTGTCGGCACTAACCGGAGACCCTTCGTTAACCAGCGCCGACAGCTCGGACGCATCGTATCCCAGCAGCTCGCGCAGGTCGCACACGAATTTGTACACGAAACGCTTCCCGTGCACCTTCGAAATCATGTCCCCGTCGTAGTAGTAGCGCAAGGCACGCGACAGCTTTTCGTAGTTCATCGTGGGTTTGTTCTTGCGCTCGCCCCACAGCTGTGCCACCAGTTCCGGATTGCAAAGTTTGAACTCTCCCTCGGTTCCTGTGCACAGAAACAGAGGCGAGAATTAGCCCGATCAAGAGAGATTTTGGGAAATGGTCGTCCTTACCCATCCACTGAATAATGGCACGATGTTCACGGTCGGTGAGAATTTCCAGCAGGAATTGCCACAGCTGAATCTGTCCATTGTTCCCTGTCCGATTGCCACAGTAGCTAAACTCATCTGCAACACGAAAGGTAAGAGTTAGTGATCACAGTAACCATCCTATCGCGGATCCTACTCCGGGGGTCACCGTTTTCTTCGTTACCGTTTTTGCTGCCGATATTAACTTTGGGAATTTTCCTCCGTATGGTCATCTCGACCAACTGTTCGCCTTCAGCCGGTTTCTGTAGCGTGGCCACAATCTTGTGCCGTCTCAGCAGCTCCAAATGCATCCAGAACAGACCGCCCGGATCGTTCGGTGCTTTTAGCTTAAACTCGTCCGCGTCCAACTCGCACAGCTCCTTGCCGGTGATGCTCCAGTCCTGCAGCTTTATACCGTTGAGGTTGAACGTCCGGACGGCCCACTGGATCCAGTGCTTCACCTGCGCAACCGTCCATTCGAGCGGATCGTCCGGAATGTTCAAGCGCTGCTGGTCACGCTTGAACGCACTGTCGTACACCCACGGCAGGGCAGCCAACGGTTCGTCGCCAATCTCTCCATCCGACTCGTCACAATCGTCCAGCGAATGGTCCGCGAAACCGTGCACCTCTTCCTTTACCGCGGGCATTAGCTTTCCGCCCTTTTCGCTCGCCGCCTGTCGTTCCCGTTCATTTCGGCGCTCCTTTTCGCGCTCCTTTTCCCGCTCCTCCGCACTAACCGAGTCTATGATGGCCGCAACAGCGATAGCCGTTTCGTGCGACTCGTTCGTCGCGCTCGCCTTGGTGGAAGTTGTATCGCTTTCATCGATCCGGCTCGCAGAGCTGTCCTCGGTGGTACGTTTGGCCAGCTCCGCTTCGGCTTCCGCTGCCGCAATCGCTTCTGCAGCGGCCACTTCCTCCTCAGCGGCTCGTTTGGCCGCTGCCGCCGCTTCTGCTTCCTTGGCCGCTTGTTCTATTTCGCGCTGGTACGTTTCGAGCACCTCGTCCGTCGGTTTCAACACATCCGCGATGTTGATGCGCCGCTTGTTAGGTTGCACCTGTACGTTGATCTGCACCAACCCTTCGCCCTGCACACACTGGTCGACCAGATTCTTGTGGGATTCGAGCATCGTGGACCCCTGCAGCCAGAACTCGTAGTGCTTGAGCGACATTCCGATCCGCCGCTCGACCAACCCCCGTAGAGTGGACAGATTCTCGCGCAAATCCATGTGCACTACGATCACGTCGTCGTCATCGTCGCCTAGGAACAGGTCATTTTCGGTTGGTAGGAAATCGGCGCTCGACATCATCAGCCCGTCGTCCCCGAGCGGTAGTGGGAGATCCGGCACCTCGAGCTTTATGTTGAGCGGATCCATCGTGGTCCGGAGTCGACTTTCCACTTACGATAGAATTCCTAAAATTACTACAACCGTGTGCCTCCGTACTGTACACGCGCTGATTGTTTTCGTCCGTGTGTGTATGTGTCATCAAAACAAAAGGCACTGCATGTTTGGTGTCGACGAGCTGTCAATACCACGAACGATGTCCTGTCAACCGCCAAACGCCAAGCGATCATACCCTACTGACAAAATCATCGCTTCATCGCTTCCTCTCGCTTTAATTGAGTGCATTTTGCCTCCCGCTCCTGCGATGAGTACCATCGGGGCTTGTTGTTGTTGGATTGGTCTGCCGAAGCGACTAGACTCAGGCATCGTAAAATTTTTGGCTAAAGTCTGAATAGATGACCCCCCCCCCGCCCTCCCCGCCACCCACTAACTGGCTTCGTTTTTGCAACTGATTCGCCCAAAAAAGTATCTTTTTCAGACTTTTTGCTATAATTATTTATTGATTTATTATTTGTAATTATTATTAAAAAAATAAATGTAGAAAGAATATCGAAGAAGTCGTGCACGACGCGATTTTCATTTACAATTACAAATAGAACACTTTTGACACGCGCCGACGTTATTAGACGACGGATTTTTTGATTGGTGATTTTCTGTCAAATATGGCGTTTGACAGAACAAAAAACCCTCTGTCCGTGTAAAAGCCAGGCTACATGATGCGAGATGCCAAAAAGATTTCGCTAAAAAGGGGGGGAATTTCGAGATTTTTCCGTCAAAATCATCTCGGTTCATCTAGCCGCGTTGTTTAGAGCACTTCATGCTATCTCTCTCTCTCTCTCTCTCTCTCTCTCTCTCTCTCTTCAACCGAAAACTACCATGGCAACGCATGGAAAGTGACAGAGAGGGCTAGAGAGAAGCGAATTTTTTCCGAGATTTTAGCTCGAGGAAGCGAAAACGGATAGATTTCGCAAAACCCCCCCTTTTTAGCAAAATCTTTTTGGTAGCCTGGCTTATAGGAATACTTTATCGTGACCGACAGCGCTTTAGTCAGAGGAACTTTCGGTTATAGATTTCCGGTTCAAACTGTTCCCACATCGTTTTCCATGCATTAACAAAACATCGTCTTCAATGTTCATCTTAAATCACACAAACTAAACTGAACAATAATATACAATAAAAAAATGCGAGGCAAAACAATGCTTCCAAAATGTAAACAATCCTCACTTTGACAGAAAAAAACCAGCTAGATCGAAATCTGAATTGAGCATGTCGAATTCTTTTTTTCAGACCGGCATGTATCTGTCAAACGCGATTTGAAATCGCGAGGAAATCACCGATGAAAAATCCGGCGTCTAATAACCCTATAAGAATCGTTCTGCACTAATACCAACAACACCAATCCTCTTCTGATCGTAATTGTAAACGAAGATCGCGTCGTACACGACCTGTTCGATATTCTTTCTCCATTTACTTTTTTTTCTTCTTCCTGTTCGTTGGTATCGTTGGTCACAAGCCCCGACGGCACTCATCGCAGGAGCGGGAGGCAAAATGCACTCAGTTAAAGCGAGAGGAAGCGATGAAAAAGCGAGAAGTGAATATGGAAACTTCGGCTTTTGTCAGTAGGGATATTAAAGCTCATAATACCACAATTTTGAGTTACTTTCGTCACCAGGGTATCAACAAAATGCTGGATCGTTCCGTTTGTTTTGTGTCGTCTTTCTGTGTGTACTTTTTGTTCTGTTGCGCGATCCCGGTTTGGTTAGTGGAATTGGCGATGAAAATCGTGCACGGTTTGCCCATTGTAAAATGTCCACCGAAGTAAAGACAACGAACGTCGAGGAAGTACTGCCAAACGATGAGGATTTAGGGCGGCGAAATTGTCGTTGGAGAGAGTTCGTCCAGGTAGGCCATGTACTGGAGCACGCTCAATTGAATCGCATGCATAACGTTGTGTTTACTCTTGTGTTCGTAGAAATACGAGGACGCGACACAAAACCAGTCGGACCACAGCATGGACATCGATACGGCAATGGGCATGCTCGATCAAGACATGAGCGACGGAAGCTCAGTCAGCGACGTTCTCGAAGCATCGTCGGAGGAGCAAAGCCCGCCGGAAAACGTAGAAGAGATTCAGCGGCAGCTAAAGGTGGCGGTACCGTTGCGCAAGCGAGAGTGGGAGGCGAACGGGCTGAAGGAAATTCTGGACGACAACGAGTTCCGCATGTTGAGCCACGAGAAGGTAGAGAATTGGCTGCGAAATCATATGCACAGCATCACCGGCCACTATAACGTGCATTACAAGACGGAGCAGGTAACCACGGTAACGGAGACGCGCATGGATGCGGACGCCGATTCGCTGTATTCCGTCGACACTGCGCAGTACATCCGTTCGAACAAGCAGATTAGCAACAAGCTTAAGGTGACCACGATGATCAAACAGTACTCGGTGACGAGCTCCGTGCGCCGGCTCACCAGCCTCGGCGTCATACTCGACGAGCAGAAAAGTGATCGGGCAAATACGCGTCTGTCACTGCCACTGCCCCGAACGCTTACCAAATCAGACAGTGCATGTGACGTTAAGAAGCCCTTGCCAGAGTACAACTGTGCTGCGCAACAGCGAAAGGCCGCGGCCGTCAAACGACAACCGCGAGCGATCTGCCCTTCCGTTACCAACAAACCGGCAGCAAAAGCAACAACAACAACAACAACAGCCACAGGAACAGCGGACCGGCGCGATCGACGCAAAGTGTTTAAGAAAACGATTCCACGCAAAGGACCGGGTCCGACGGGTAGTCGTGCAACAGTCGGCTGCAAACCAACGGCAGCAGGAGCCAAGCAGCGGTACGATCCGGAGCAAATGTACACCAAAGCGCTGGAGCAGTGCGCACGGCAGAAGAAAGCCAAACCGATCTCGCAGCGGAAGGTGTCGACGCGGTTCGCCAACCGGATGCAGTACTCTCTCTCCTCATCGTCGTCGGAGAGTGACAGCGATGAGGTGTTTTTCACTCCGATAGCAGCTCGCGATCGTCCCACGTCCAGTTCGCGGGCGGCCAAACCGCCCTCCCCAGCAGTCGCTAATACTCGCACAAACGACACAAATCCGACCGACGCAAAGCCGACTTCGAGCAAGGCGGTCAAGGATTCTCCCAACAAAACGGCGTCCCCGACGGAGCGAGAGATTGTGGGCCCGTTTCAGTCGATCACGCTCAGCGCTTCCAAGCGGCAGCTGGCCCAGCCGGCAGGACCGGCCGGTACCACACCGCCCAAGAAGTGGGTCGGCCTTCACAAGGACGGTTACTACTACGAGGAAGGGTTGGTCATCTATCGGCCGACGACGGTGCGGCCCGATGCGGACAGCAGCGAGCGCATTAATCTGCGCGTCGGTGATCTCAATCTGACCGGCGTCACGAAGGAGCGCCATTTGACCAAGTTCCAAGCGTTCAACTATTTCGTCCATCCCAACTCGACCGTGTGCTTCTATCCGAGCGATTCGGCCGACACCGAGGAGCATAGCGACACGACTGACACCGAACACTCGTACGACGATCCCATCCAAACGTTCCGGCCGCGCAACACGGATCGGTTGAATGTGGTCGAGATTCGCTACCACAATCGGCCCAACCCCCGTACTCAACAGAACCGCTAGAAGACTGCTGCTGCATTCATTGGTGAATCTCATCATTCCCTTTCTTATTATTTGGACCGTACGGAATTAATCTACATCTGAAATTTATCCCTTTGACATGGTCACAACACACACACACACACTGTAGTTTCCATACCTGTATCTGTTAGAATTAGTTTTTTTTTTACATGAAATAAAATATACCAATTGCTGTTCCATGAAGTGAAGTTTTAAGTTGTTGCTTTTCAATCCTTCCAGATGTAGTAGCATTTTCCTTACAGAAGAGAAGAGAATTGAGAAGCCTATTGTAAGGAAGCGCGGGCCCTTTTTTGTACTTCGGATCCAAGCATCCCTACCACCGATCCCCGACGCCTTGATTCTTTCAGAAAGATTCAGCCAACCACTCATTTATGTAAAAAACCGAATAAGAACGGCTTGACCGTAGTATTAAAGTAAAGTAGGTGTGTTGTCTGGACAGTGGAAGTAGTAGAAAGCCTATACAAAGAACATACGATCTCGGTTCCACTGCGGTTCCGTGCCAGTTGGCGCCGTTGGAAATTGTGTCTTACAGAGTAAAGTGGCCTACACGCTAAAGTTGGGTCATTGCCTAAGCAAGTCGATCGCACCGCGAGCGACGTTCACTCAATCGACTTCCAGCTTTCGGAAGCTGCCAGCCAACCCGTACGTCGAGTTATCGTTCGCCCCCGTGCATCCGTTCAACGGCTGCTTGAGGGCACCGACCGACCCTTCCTTGGCCGCGTCCGAGTACATGCTCAGGTTAACGGCCATCGCGTCGTCCGCCAGCAGCTGGGTACGGTACCGTTCAAGCTCCTGCTTCCACAGCCGGATCATCTCGGCCATCGGCATCTCGCCGCCGTACTCCTTCGGCAGCAGGCGCTTCTCCAGCTCGATGTCCTTAATGTCCGTGTACAGCCGGATGCGATCGCGCAGCTTCTGCGAGATCAGCGACATCCCGAAATCGACCGCCATCTTCATCGCCGGATTGATGTTGCACCCGTACATCTCCCGGTGCCGCATGGGCAGGATCTTTTCACCATTCTTCGCGATCCTGACCGCTTCCTTGATCGTGAACAGTGTCAGGTACGGCAGCCCAATGCCGGTACCGACGCCCGCATGCACAAAGCCACGAATCTGGTTCTCCTCGTCCGCCATCAGCGTTTCGTAGCATATGCCGTGTATCTTCAGCATGTCCGCGTTGGTGTACTCGCGCAGATCGAACACACCCGGGCGGTAGAAGATCACCCGACGGCCTTCCCGATCGCGCTCGGGCAGGGCGAACATGTACCTGCAGCGAGTTGGACATTACAATTAGACACGGAAAATGGAGTGGCAGGAGGACAGCTCGCCCCATTTACCCGTCATCGATCAGCTTCTGCATCTTGGGCAGCCGGCAGTCGAGATTTTTAAACGCACCCTCGAACGCGTTCTTCAGCAGCACGTACCGCTCGATGTTTTCCTGCACGACCGGTATCTGGAACTTTTTGGCGCGCAGAAACTTCAGGAAGAAGTTGGCGTCTGCAAGAGAGAAAATGGCCACGAAAAGACGGGACGCCATTTGTCACACACACAATTCACACAGGACCAAGCGCGCATCGATCGACTTACCCATCCGGATTTTCATGATGCGTGGATTCTTCTCGGCCCACTCGCGCAACATCTGCAACGCATGGTCGCGGGTGGCTTGCGTTTCGCGCAGCTCCTCTTTGGCGATCAGTAGCAGCTCGTCCGACAGCTTGAAACGGTACTGGTCCGCCTTCGTGATGGCTTTCGTGTTCTTCATGCTGTTGTGCTGTGTATTTATGTGTGTGTGTGTGTGTGTGTGTGTGTGTGTGTGTGTGTGTGTGTGTGTGTGTGTGTGTGTGTGTGTTGGATGCGTCCTGGAATGTCTGCTGTAAAATCGGAAAGTGAAAAAGGACATTATGATGCATGTGTTCGTCACGTTCGTATGATGTGCGATTCGTCACGAGCGTGACACTAACAAGTACAACGTAGGAGGACGCTTCGTTCTTTGGGTGAGCTATAAGGACATTTTGAAACTTAAGGACCGAAAAACTCAATTGGAAAGGTCGGAAGTAAAGAAACAAGAGTAACGAAATCAACAATCGGACACGAAAGGAACGATCGCAACGAAAAGATCGAGAGATACGATCAGAAGAGAATGAATGATCGGAATATAAGGAACTTTTCTTCCTCCGTATGCTGCGCGGTGCCGTCTTCTAGGCCTTGAGCCTCTTCCGGTTAGAAGACGTAATGCAAGGTGCTCTTTCATCGCTGGATTGCTAAATGGCTCTATCGACTCATCGCATTTGTTGCATCGAGTCGATATCTATGCACCATCCCGAACACTTAGGGCTAGAGAAACTCTACGGCTCGCTCAACCCCGTTCCAGCGCTGGTCGGTCTTACCCTATGTTCCGCATGTCGCATGTTCGAATTCGACATCTCAACTCAGTGCTTCAAGGAACGTCTCCGGCTTTTGCCGTGGCCGCAGTGAATTGCGATGCATATCTTGTTTTTGTTATGTTTTTTAAATGAATTGTTACATCTTAATTAGGCCACACGGCCCGTTGAAGATTAAAATAAATAATAATAATAATAATAATAACTTTTAAGAGAATAGAAGAACAGAGATTGATTATAACGTCAAGAACGATTGAAGGAAGGAATGATCTGAGCGTAAGAAACGGTCGCAAGGACAGCTACGATAGCAATGTAAAGAACGATCGGTATTTAAGGAATGATTGAAACAAGGAATGATTGAACACACAGTCCAAGAAATCATCGTCCTTCATCACCTTCAGATATACCTTCTTGGCTTAACGATCTGCAAAGTGGCTTTTTTATTCCAATAGAACGGCTTACTGTGCCTTACTGAACCAATTTGAACCAAGTAGTTGGATGGACAGTGTTCACTCCAGATATATTAAACTGTGCAAATATATCAAATTGGTTCATTATGTTGGACATTCAGACATTTGGTTGTGACCTGAGACTCAAACTGCAAAGAAGAAACGATCGGAAGGAACTGAACAACAGACACGATGGGGCCAAAAGGAACGATTGCAAGGAAAGGAAAGAAGGATCGAAGATCGGCAGAAATACGATCGGAAAGAAATGAGTGATCAGAACGAAAGGAATGAGCTCTTCGATCGGAAGGAAAGGAACGTTCTCTGCTTTCTTGAAGTTTCATCAAGTCTCAAGGCCGTTAACCAATTTTTTTAATCACTAACAAGTACTACTACTAACAGAAACCAGAAGGAATAAAGGACACATAGGAGCTTCAATTCACCACCACATCACAAGAAACGGATCAGAGAAATAAAAAGGAAGAACGCCGTCCCTCTGCGTCTACTTAACATTCTAGCACTGGTCATTCTCCCGGGGTTTACACATGTTAATCGCTGAGGCCGATAGTCGAAGACTCGATAACATTTTTGCAGTTACTCTAACCTATTTGAACAACCAACGATCCTGTGCCGATTATGAAACCGCTAGAGATCTTACACATTGGAAACAATGGAAAAATGGACACCAAACCCGTGGGACGTTTCGCTTTTGGAGATCTAGTTTCGTTAGTTTGTCTATTAGCGGGCCGCGTTGTATAATCGGCCAGCGCTTGTCGGTCTCACAACGCCACCGAAGTACGGAAGGGGGTCTCACTCAACCTTCACCACAAACTTTCCTTCCTTTCTTTTTCACTCCGTTACCTACTTCGCTTGATGGCTCCGGTGAACAACAGCGCTCAGATGATTGATAATCTATATCAACGCACAAATTTCGGATTTATGTTGAATTATTTGTCCCGAAAAACTAACTTTGCTAAACAATTACTCTATTTAAGGGACTTTTTGGATACCTTTTTCTATCCTCTATGCACCGGCCCGACGTACACACATTTCCACCCAATGCGTCACGCTCGACTTAAGCTAACGGACCGAAGGAAAGGGCCACGCCTGGGACTTGTTCCACCACCAGACCAGATCCCGATCGCTCCTACGCCAATACACACACACACACCCGGTTCAATGTCACCGGGACCAGACCAGTTTCGCTTGTGGTCAATCCCTCCCAGCAGCTACCGCAATGATCTTACACAATCCCGCCTCCCTGCTCCCTTCCCTCCCGCACAATTCCGAAACGAAAGCGAATGTGCGACAGCCAGCAAGCAGCGACACGTGTCTTGAAGGCAAAGGACCAAAGTGCAAAACGGGTTTATCTGTAGGGAAGGCCCTCTCGGAAAGGATGCTCCGACCAATGCGAATACGAAAAGCAATTAGCCGCACACGGTCACGATCACTACGATCGTCACTCAATTTAGGTCACTGTGTCTCTCCCGGTGTTCTTGTGCGATCTTGTGTCAAGATAGAGTATTGGCAGCCTTTCTTTCCCACCTCTCCGGACTGGCTGGCTGGGCTGGAGTGTTGGCCTGGTATCGGTTGCGCAAGCACACACACACACACACACACACCCCCCCGGTGGTGTGTCACAAATCAATCTGTGGCGGTTGTGGTTCGGTTCGACGGATCGCGCCATTCGTCCGATGATATGCCACTTATTGTCTATCCGCTGCCATTTGCAAACCCGCGGACTGTGATGGTTTAACCTCCTTTTTTGCAGCTGCATTGAGCCGTTCGGCCCGTTCGATGCACTTTTGCAATGCATTCGCTCTGCAACGGACATGGTCGCAGAAGAACTCTTCTGGTCGACCACGTGCATCATACGTGGTGGCAATGTGTCGTTGCTCAACCGTCGAGCGCAAACAAAAAGAGTCCACTTGTCCAATTGCATCAGCGTCTAGCTGGGCGGTTGGTGAAATTGCGGACGCGGACAAAGGAATTACAGATGCAAACGGCCGAGAGGGCTCGACTCGTGCCTAATGAGGAGAGGGTCATTTTTAATAATTTCAATTACGAGCAGCGGTTGTTGGGTTTCGTTTAGCAATCGGACCACTTCGGACGTTGTAGTGTTAAGAGCAAATTAAAGCTGATCGTACACCTGGACACCTGGTCCTGGTCCATGGCAGAAATTCTGGCGTTGAGCTTCAAAATGCCTGGGTAGTGGTGTTTTGAGAAGAAAAATATAAAATTTCGCATGATATTGTGCAGATTTGCATGCATTAAAGAATATTTACTCGATCGATCATTTGATGAGCCTGTGTCCTAACGATCTACTCAACTTAGTCCCTCAAGTTTAGTCCCTCAGCGAACAAACTGGAGATCTTAACCCATTACTGCCCAGCATTTGAAATTTTATACGCAAAATATTCCCTGTTGTTAAACTGTTTTAAGTTATTGTCACTCTTCTGCATTATGTTCTCGCACACAAAGTTGGGCATAAATGGATGCGCAAAAGTGATCATCAAAAATTCTTCTTCTTGCTCGCCGGTCTTAGTGCATTCGAGTTTCTCAACACCATCTCTTCAGAGGAAACATCTAACTCTAGTCAGAGAGTTACAAAATACAGTACACTGAAGAAAAAAACCTGTGGCTTTTCCGATCGATGCCTTAGGCTAAGAGCCATAATGTCCTTCCAAACAGCCAAATTGATGATCATTTCTATGTCACATCCCAAGCCGTTTCGTTGTTACATAAATTTTTCATTAGCAGGTGATCGATTCATTCATTCTGCCCAGACAGCCTGTCCCGAGAAAGGTTTGAAGTCTTTTTGTACGAGCGAATCACCATTTTGAGATCAATTATACCCATCAACATTTAATCTATTAGAATTAGAATTCATCAGCAAATATGCTGATATAAGACCATCGTCAAATCCAGTAAAACCTCGAGTAAAACCGGGTGTTCTATGCTCTCCTGGCACGGGCCACATAAAAAGGCAATACGATATGCAGTTCGTAAGTTACCTTGGAGAGATTCCAGGCATATCAATCATATCGGTATCTTCATCTTGGCCTGCAAAAATTAAATACTAAGAGAAAGATTGGGCAAGCATTTATTGTTGCACGCCTCTTCCATCGAACTAGCACTTCCGAGCTAGACATAGGACACTCCTCCTTTCTAACGATTTATCGCGTAGTTAAATGATCGCCGATCATCTCTTGCATTGCAAGAAACGGAGATCACTAGTGCAAGCGCCATTCAGTTTTGATAACGCTATTCAAAAGCTCATTCGGAAAACGGAAAGAAACGGTTTTGTTTAATGAAGTCCACCGTCGAAATTTATCTCGCCAGTCTTTTAATGTCTAAGCTTGGTAACGTCCACTAGCGTCGGTCCGCTGCAAGCAAGATCCAGCGATCTGGTGTCCTTCACCAGAGTTGCTGAACTCCGAGCGACAAGATTTATGCTTCACCTTTTTGAGTTTCTTTTTGCATTTTAAAAATTCAAACTTCAAGATTATAAAAGCCACAGCCAGTTTATAACACAAACCTCCAAAAATAGTTGCAGCTGGAGACAAAGCAATAATTTGCCAGGATGCACGATCGTTCTTTCGCAGTTCGATTTTTCCGTCCTGTTCTGTGATGAGGTTTTGCAACAAAAGTTCAACTGCTCAGAAAAAAAAACAAGCTGTACTCATCCAATGGCACTCTGACAAGTCCTGCTAGAATCTACCCTGGCAAACGGGTAAAAGTATTTTTACCTCTGACCGGTTCTGCCGGGGCCAACCATCTTCTTCCTCGTCTTCATAGCATTTAACAACACATCGTTAAAGGAAAGACACGTTAAAACTGGGTATTTTCTCGTGATCGTCGTCGTTGTCGTCAAATTAATTTTCTTAAACTTTCTGTTCATTCTTTTCCCGAAAGAGCACAGTTCCTTGGTTCATTTTCTTTGCCCGAAGCTTTGGCAGAGCATCGAACTAACCTTCCCCATTGCGGTGGGGCTAACTAAGCAGGAGTCGCGAGCAACACCAGTTTCACAATTTGTAATGTAATGTAGCGATAGAACAATACATTTAAAATTTGCTGTGAGGTATTTCCATACGTGGTGCTGAAACGATTTCAAAAGATTTCAATGGCAGCGGAGAATACGAACGCGCCCCTAATCTGATTGTCATCGAAAGATGGCACGCAATCTTATCAGCCAAATCCGGTTCACCGTTACACGCAATCCTATCAGCGCGCGAAGAACGCAATACATTCCTTCCTGCCACTTCCGGGGTGAACGAATGGGCCAAGCTACATATTACCATAAACCATAAACACACGTGACCCCCAGGTACCTCAAGGATTGGCGCGGACATCAAACGGTGTGGGCGAACGTGGGCCCAAAGAACAGCTGCAACGCAAACCTTGGCGCAAACGTTAATCCGTTCGTGGAAATACGGACCGTATCGGTATCGGTTGTGGTATCGTCGCACATTCTTCACGCCAATATGTATATCTATCTTACAGACAAAAACTACACGTTGCGCTTACATGCTTGACGAACCGGTTCCCACAAATGGATGGGGCCTATCTGCTGCTGAATCCGCTGATGCCGCTGCTGCTTGCTGCCAAACCATCCTTGATTTTAACCATCGCTGTTAACATTTTGGGGGGTGGCCTTACCCGCGCGAAGGAACGGGAAGTTCCGGATTCTCGGTTTATGAATAATCAATACGAATATTTTATTTTACGGTTTTTTTTCAAAAATTCTTCGAAACTTTTTTGTGGTTGGTAATAAATTTGGGTAATCACCAATCAGCATACAACTGGCTGAGCTCCAGAGTCCCCATTCCAAAAGCCCCATCTATTTCACCACATTGCGGCTTTCACCAAACTGTCGTTTACGTTAGGGACATGTGTGTTAAGCTGATCGTACACAGATGGAAAGAAATGTGATCCAATCCATGATTTCTGTACAATTTTTTTCCGTTGAAACGAAAGATAAAACGAAGCATTTTATTGGGGAAGATCAGCTTTTTTATCCTCCAGGAGATAAAGGATGGAAAGGAAATGGGACACAAAGAGGATGCTGAGCTGATCCTTAAGTATGACCCAAACCGGCTGGATAATTTATTGAACCGAGTAGACAGAGCTCGGCAAAAAGGAGTCCAGAAGAAAGTCAAAAAAAAACGCCACGGCAACGACAACGGCACTTCATGGTCAGGCCGTTGCATCGACTGTTGCAACGGTGTCATCCAGTGTCCCGTGAAGCGAGCTATTGCTTAATCGCATCTTGAACCACTCTCGCCTGCAGGTGTCCCTCGCTCACCCACCGCCTTTTTTTCTCCCCCAGCTGCTGGTGAGGATCTTTTCGCACCCTGCGTTTCAAGGTTAGTGCAGCGTTCAAAGGGCAAATAACCGTTGTCGGTTGGTTGGTGCGGGCTGCGTGCACTCGCATGGTGAACAAAAGCGCAAGTATCGATGCACTTGACGTGCATCACCACACCACCGTCGCCCAGCCTTTACCTGACCAGCATCATCAACGACTGGTTAGGAATATTGGCCTTGCGCAGGCTGTAATCAACGCCACCCCGACATGCATTAGAATGAAATGTGTTCCGGGCGAGAGAAACCAGTCCTTGAGGTGCAGAGCCGGTGAGGCAAGATAGCTTAGCGTTACACCTAATCTCTTAATGATCGGTACCGTCCCACACGGTAAGGGGACAGAGGGATGCTGGACCGCACCGCTAGTAGAGGTATCCCTTGCTCCCCTTTCCCCCTCCCCACGGGTGTAAAGCCATCATAACCGCGAGTGATCATATTGTTGATCGTGATCGATCGATGGCGTAAAAAGTGAACACCATATTGCTGTATTCATTTCTCTCCAGGCGCTATTTTGCTGCTTTGCGTATCGAAGAAAACAAAAAACCTCTAATTACATATGAATGTAGCTTTTTTCCTTGGTAAGTGGCATTGCAAGAAGTGATTAAGAGTGCAGGCGGTTACGAGGCAAGACAAGCGAGCCTTAAGAACTAATGACATATTCTGGGTCGAGGTTTTAGGAAATATGAAACAGGGGTGTACTTATCTACCGAGCTAAGCGGACTTCCTTTTTGAAGTGTACTAATAGGTAAGCGTTAGGCTAGAATCTCAAATAAAGCTGTGGAAAAAACACCCACTATTTCAACTGATTTATATCAATAGAAAAGAGGATAATCTGAGGGCTCACAAAGAGCTATCTCCAAGCGGGCAACAAATTGCAGGAGGTCCTTGACGAGATTCTAGAAGCAACGCCATACACGTGCGCCTCAATAATAGCCATTATCTAACCCTTGTGCACCGACGGTCTGCTGCGCACGATCAGGGAAGTTCAAGAACTGTGACCACAAGCGGCGAGTGATGTACGATCAAACAGCTTCCCGCTTAGCTCACACTCCCCGGCTCTATACACAGTTCCATGAGCGTTAGTGGCTAGTAACACTTACCTTTATTCCTTCACCTTGTGCGCTGCTGTCTGGACAGGATGGGATCACCGTATTCCACCGGCTTGGGTACCAGCACAGGGCGGAGCAACGCTATTGGAAAGAGTTATGTGACGTCTTAATCTTTCCTTAACCTTTTTTACATTCACAGCATTCCGCAGGTCTAGTCACCAAACATCTCGCACGCACTCACTCGAACGAACAGACGGGCGCTGGACAGCTGCGAGTTATTCTGCAAAAAGCACAGACTACGACGACGACGACACTTTGCTCACACTGGCCTATCTTTTGCCTAGCTAGTAGGAACAACAGGGTTCGTCTCTTGCTCTCGCTTGCCTAGCAGCTTCGACGGTCGGACGAAACGCCTCTGTCCAGTTTGCCGGTTGAACCACGAATGAACGATCAGTTGCGATCACACCGGTTTCGCGCGACTACGAACGACGACTTGAACGGGTGTGTGGACAATGGGGTGTGTTTGATCGCACACACCACAAACAACGAAACGAAACACAAACACAAACAACCGCGGACTAGCTAACCGCACGTTCTGTACTGTGCGCGTGGTTTGCTGAGCTAGCCCGCGAAATAGTTGCATGCTGTTCCGCGTGATGCAATATTTTCGGACAGATGAACTATTTGTCAACGACCCCCCTGTCCGAAATGTGCTTTCCTAATCACATTTTCAGCGGTTACCAACGGTTGCCAAGAAAGGTTGCTAACGGCGTTGTTTTTCTTTTTTTCAACAGCTCAGCACTTGGCGAAGAGAAAGTTCTACCGCAACTGCAGAGCGAACCCTTTGTTTCCGTTTCATCCTAGGCAGGAAGGCAGGAAGCACGGTGCCGGGTTGTGTTTGATAAACAAGCTACTTCGGGTATTTAAAAGTGTAGACGCAAGTACTTGCTGCATGCGACATAAAACAAACTCACAATCTAACATCGTGGAAGAACTTTGATGGGGCCATCAAAGTAACACTTATTCGCCTTCACTCGTAACAAAAAACCGGAATCTCGATTATCACGAGAATTTTGCAGAAAAAAAACCGGCCCGAATAGTAACTTTGGAAACCGAAAGCGATTTCCCAGACCGGTCCAGTGTGAATGAACTAGAGTGAGCAGATAACTTACGGTGACTATTAGAATAAACGGTTTGCGAATATTTAAATTATGTAGCAGCGTATTAGCAGCTTGCACAGCAACACCAAAAAACAATCCGCTCACTGCTTCATCGTTGCTGGCAACACTGCTCCAGTTAAACGTCAAACTTGCAAATGCGGACAATATTTTCATAACAAACTTTGACAAGTGCACCAGCGCTTTGTTGACGGTTTTGGCAAAAAAACGTGCCGCACGTTTCGGAAAGTCCTGCACGATGGTTAATCCAGCTGGAAGGAAGAGTGTAGTTGCGAAAAAAGGGAATTTGGTGAAAATCGGTAGCGTATCGGTTCAGCTCCAACCAACGTACGTCAGGGTTTTGTTTTTGTAACAGTGCGTTTGCTTTTCGTTTTAGAAACTGCGTGGAACCATGATGACTCTACCGTTCCAACGGCGACGAGTGAAAAACTTGTTGAAGATGGCCCTGCTACCCAAACGCGCGCTATGGTAGAGGAAGTGTGCCAGCAGCAAGCCATTCCGAGTGATTTGGAATTACAGCTCCAAGAGTACTTCAAGGACCGGCCGTTAGTGAAACCGCTGCCACCAGCAGAAGCGAGCACGGTAGACATCGATCTGGCCGATCCGGACGAAGAAACATGGATCATTCAAGTGCCCGCCACCGTGAACGTTCAGCTCGACCTGATTGGGAAGAAGCTTAATCTAGACGCTTCCCGTACGACGATCAAAAACTGCTCCGTCCCGCTCGAATCGCACGTTCAGATGAACAGTGACGAGCGTGTGATCGGTTTGCTTGCAGGATCGCGCGTTAAATCGTTCGTTCCGACCGGTTTTATACGCATCAGTCAGGCACTTTCGGCGCTGGACGTACCGGATGCCGCCTTGAAGGCGAGCAACCCGAACCACATTAGTGTACCGTACCCGGAGGACATCCGCGAACGCCATCCTCTGCTCGGATACGATTTTAACGAACTCATCGCTTTACCGAAACGTGTGCAGAAGCAACTGTCCTTTGCCCGACAGAAAGCCGCACTGATGTACCAAACCGTTGACAAATCGTCGAAGAAAAAGGCCAAAACGGTTATGGGGAACACGGTGGACGTGCCTCGCCCGGCTACGAGCGAGCAGCAAAACGTCGTAACACCGGTCAAGAGAGAACAACCGGTAACTGAATCTGCACCAAAATCAGCAAGCAAACGGAAACGTTCAGCCGGGGTACCGACGGAGGAAAAGGAAGTGCAAATGGTATCAGCGATAAAGCAGGAACCTTTGTCGCCGAAGCGGAAGAAGAGCAAAAAGGCCGACAGCAACGAGGAAGGTTTCGTGCAAACGGCAAGCGTTAAAAAGGAGGTATCGGTAGAGGACGATATTTCCTGGCTGCTTAACATCTAGCAGCTTCCAATAAATGTCAATCATTCGGACGCTTTCGTTCGTGCTCTCTATGCTGATTCTTTCCGAAAGGCGACACGGCGCGACATTTTCGCACATACGCGGAGAATTTTAGTTTTATTTCCCGACCACAGCTGTCACCGGGCACCCGTGTTAGATTGTGCTTCGTTCTGGTTTAACTCCCTGGAATGCTGGCGGATGGAGAAGAAAAAAAAAACAATACGGTGATGCATTTAGCGAGCGGAACTACGCACACGTCCTTCCATTCTCGCCCGTCCTGTTCCAAACCCCATCACACACGCTCGTACGCGCCTACACTTGATTAATATGTATATGTATTTTGATTCTCTACCTCGGTCCCAACTCACCATTTAACGATTCAGAGGTGCCATGTTTGTGCAAGCCGATAAAATCAAAGGAACAGTCGTCCCAATCGGGGTCGAGCGAACCGGAACACACCGTAAGCCGCCAGCCCAAGCAAACCATACTTCATGGTATACTTGACCATCCGGTGCCCAAAGCTGGCCGGTGGAATCGTAACGATCGACTCGATGCTGCTCTTGTCGACCTTGCCCCAGTGCTTGGCAATGCCGGCCGCATGCCCAATCCCAACCACGCCGACCACGCGCACCGGCTCGGGATGTCCATCAACCGGGTTGATCTGTGGCAAGGCAGCCATCTGCAGCGAATGGCATAGGTACAGGTCCCGCTCGTCGATAAACACGCGTCCAAAGGCGGGGAACTCGTCGGCCATTTCGAGCATTATCTCCTCAAGCAAATCTTTCCGCTTGCACTGCTCCACCTCCTCGATGCTGATGTCATCGTCGATGAACAGCAGCTTCGGTATCAGCTTGATCGTTTGCCACAGGGAAAGGCCACGCAGTGCCCGGTGCAGCGTTACCTTGATCTGCCGATCGCCCAGCTGTATCACGCAGTTTGGGATCTGTTGCGCTTCCTTGACCGCGCACCGAAACTCACCGCCCGGGGCCATGCCCAGCTTCTTGGTAAACTTGGCGTTCATGTTTAGCAGCAGAATGTAAAATAGTCCATTGATCGACCCGTTCGTCCGGATGATGGCACGCATCTTGGCCATATTCATCTCCTTCGCCTCCTCGAGCAGCGTTTTTTCGTCGTACTTTAGAATGTGTACACGCGAGGGGCACAGTTCCAGCATCACTACGTGTGGCCGCACATTACGCATCACGAGCGAAACGTCCCGCTGTGAACTCTCGCTAAAATGGGCCGTCCCGACCAGATACACCTTCGTACCGTCCGGTTTCGTTAGCAGCGTCACCGTCTCCGGAAGATTGCGATCAAACTCTTCGAGCGTGGCGTACAGCGGAATGGCCGAGTCGGATCCACTCTCCACTGGCAGCTGAGACACGTTGGCCGTCGTATCGCGTGAATCCTTCTCACCCTGCGTCGTAGCGGTGGACGTGTCGGACTGCGACATGTTAACGCTGACATCGGGAGCCCGAGGCGTACTGGCCGTCAGCACCTCGCCGTCCTCCTCTGACGAGCTCACGAACGAAAGCGTCGCATTGTTGATCGTGTCCGACAGCTCACCGGCAGCGCTCAGATCCAGGCTAAGCGTGCTGGCGGTGCTGTTCAGTGCGGTCGCATCACCAATCGTGTCACCTGTCGCCGCCGTCTGGTCAAGATTGTTGTTCCGCAAGCTGTCCAGAAGCTGTTGCGTAGAATCCTTGGCACTTTTCTTCTGCTTTACAACACGAAGCGTTTCGTTCCAGTCACCAGTCAGGTTCACATTTTCGATGTCTACAAAGAACGTAGTGGTCAGTCACAATGGGAGAGCTGCGGCGACGTCCGACCTACTTACCACTGTTGCTCAAATCGGAGCTGTTCATCTTGTCCGAATCGAGCGTCGAACTGAACGTTTGATCCAGTGCGCTGTTATACTCCGAGGACGAGCTGATCGGCGAGGACATTTCGACGTCCTTTCGTGTGTTGCAGGTATCCACCACACAGGCACAAAGAGCACCACGTAACCGTTTTACGCACCGCGCGTATCGTTATGCGTCGTTGCAGCGCGAAAGAGACAAGGTCGTTGCACGTACGTACGTCTGCAGGAATCCACCGAATAGGAGCCACGCACCCAAACGCGTTGTTATGCACCTGGAATGTTGTTTCGGCACGTCAGCGAAATGACAAATGTACGAGCGGTGGTTGCTTGATAAGAAAAACGTAAACAAATCAGCTCGGCGTTCTGGATGGGCAAGCGCGTGGGCAGTTCTACTACGGCGTATCCCGATCGTCGTGATTATGCTGATAACGCTCGAGCTAAACGCAGTGTACAATTTACATTTGAACAAATATTTAGAATGTTGTACTTTTCGTGCCCGATTTGTTTTGCATGATGCACTGTCACCGAACGCGTTTATGGGGCCGGATTCATCGCTCCAACAAAGATTAAAGTAAACCAAGGTTGCTATAGCTCGTTTTCAAATGTCGGAAGTTAACGGACACCACATGTCTTCGTATCGAAGGTCGTATTCTCGCGCCCGTTCGTATTGCAGAAATTTTCTCAACATCATGAAGCAAACCCCCAGAAAGAAATAATTGCTCGTTATATTTTCTTTTTATCATGTGGGGGAAAAGTTTTTGTTTTGTTTTATGCACCTTTGAACAATTCGACGATTGACAGTTTTGTCCCGAACTCTACACAACATACAGAAATGCCAGAAGGAGTTGCTGACCCACCGATCCATTCTTCTTTTAGTTTTAATTTTCACAATGCTTTTTTATCCACTTTTTATACTCTTCTATCGGACGTGCAGCATTCTCTTCATACACTGTTCACGGGTTTCCTTTTACGAATCACAAAAAAAAAAACGTTAGGAGTAGACCATCGCGTGCACGTGGCCTGTCCTTCTGTGTTTGTTCCAGCGGAGCAGTTTAGTTTTTATTCTTTACACGTAAATTACTGTTCAATTAACACACTCGTTTGCTATTCTTCTGCAAGCGAGTGGTTGCTGTTTTATTGTTAAAGAAAAATAATCTTTTCTAAGCGATCGGGGTTTGTTAATGTTTTTTCTTCTTTAATTTATTTTCTCCACACATCCAGCTCGCTTTCGTGTGCTCTGTAGTATTTCAACTGTATCTCTTACGGCTCCCTCTTGTCTTGGAATTGTCGTAGCGAAAGTTTGTTGTTCGTTATGTACAAAACGTATGCAGTAAAAACTGGTATCAAAGTAGATGTCTGACCAGAGGAAACAATGCCCATGTGTACGCATTCTGTGCAACCTATATTTGAAACAATAGCCAATACATGTTCACCAAACAAAATAAGAAAAAAATGGATTCCATAAACAAGATCAAATAAAGCAAATAAATATTTTCGCTTGTTTCACAGACACACACACACGATCGGCAACATCCTTCTTAATACGCACACGTTTCTCTACTTATTTTCTTGTTTCTTCACGTTTTGCTACTCAGTCTTTGTTCGGCATGGTAGTTTCAAGATGCTGTGAATAAAATAAGAATTAAACTGAGCAGATTATAAATTGCGGCATCGTTCGCTTAACTTAAGGCAACAGAACAAGGCAAGGAATAAAGAAGAAGAGCAAACAAACGATCAAGCTAATATAAAAAAAAAAACAATGCTCAGCTCTAAACCACGAGTGTTACCAGCCTGTAATATGTCTATTCCTTGGATGTTGCCGTCATTCGTCGTGCTGCCACTGCTATGCGAATTGTTCTTTATTTCAATTGTCCGAAAGTTGAGCAATCACGGGAGGAGAACATGCAGATCGCGCTATAAACCCATCATCCCATCGAAATGGGCGCCAAAAAAAGTAAAACAAATTCAACATTCCTTCCTTTCTGACTGTCTTTGCTTTGCGCGTTTTGGTGTTTCAAAGCCTTGAAAAGGTGAAAAGGTTTAATATATTACGAACTTTCGCCAATGGTGTGGATTTTACTGTAAGCTGTACGCGATCCGGGCTCCGAAGAGTAAGTTAAGGGCCTACACGTTCAGTTACGCGTGGGGGTGTGGGAGCAGCGGTTTATTTGTTTTCTTTACACTATATATCCCATTTGTTCAACCTAATCAATCTATCCTGTTCGACACAATATGCTACGTGCACGGACGCACGCACACACGCTCTCTCTCTGCTCATCTCTCACTCACTTATTTCCGTATCAAATCGGGCTTCATATACACACATATGACTCTTTTTAACAAAAAAAGGTCATCCTTATACATATATTTATATAGTATGTATAGCATTCTAGCTCACCTTCCGAAAGCATTTCTTTCATCCATACGTTGTCGTCGTCAGTATCCGACCATAGTTTGCTTCTACTGTGCAAAGATGTATTGTTATGTGTGTGTGTATTTCGAGCATTTTAACCCCAATTCTTTGTTACGTACTTTCATGTTGTACGTTCACGTTCGTCGTGTCACGAGTTGTAATAATATAATGTGTTTGTGTGTGTGTGTGTTTTCCGCTTTGTCTCATCTATCATCCTTGCGCGAGAGTATGCTGCTACAATGTTAAGACCACAGAGTGCATCGCTCCACATACGCGCATCTACACATATCTATTAGAAAATGTAAATGGGCATCTTCTGGTATCAGGTGCGGATAGCCTGTTGTTGCGCACTGACCACACATATGGTTCGAGATGGTCCGAGTTTTTTTTTCTTCTTCTCTTAATTCATTTCTCTCTTATGCAGTCCTTGCTAAAGTTTGTTTAGAACCATTCTATTTATTTCTAGGATCGTCCATCTAATTTAGATCGTTACATTATCAACTAAAATTTGGAGCAACATCGTACCGTTGTCCTGCCTGCTCCTGCTCTTAATCATCCATCACTACACAATCCATCCGTCCATTCATTCATTCATTCCGTCGAGTGACCGACCGGTTTCTCGTTTAGCGCCATTGTTTCATTCTAACTAATGCCTACTCATCGTCATCCATCATCATCATCATCATCTGTCTCGCACGTACGCTTCTATTCGCTTTGCTACTAATGCTTATCTGTATGATCCCTTCCATTACGTTTTGTTGTGTAACTGTATGTGTCGGTGTGTTTGTGTGTTTCGCTAATTTGTAGCTGTCAGTGTCCTTAGTCTTTTTAGGTTTTCTTTAAAACTAAACCCTACTACTCAAAAAGATGCATGTTTGTTTACTCACGGTGCAATGGAAAGAAACTCGACTTAGTCCACAATCAGTCACTCCTATGTCCAACCAGCGAGTGATTATTTTCTGTTTTTTTTTCGTTTTTTTGCTTTGTACAATACAGCATCATTCATGCAAAACTTGCAGAGCTGCAGTTGTCTCACATATGCGCGACCGGATCCATCGTTACTAAGCATCCAACAAGTGTTGATTTTGCTTCCCTGTTAACAGAATTGCATTGCCATCGTTTGTGTGTGTGTGTGTGTGTGTTGCATAGTAGCATATTAATTGAGCAGTGCTTCCATGGTGTACGGATGTGGCGGTTGTTGCTGCGATTGGTTCTGTGGTCGATGTAAAAGATGACTATGCTGATGATAACTGTTATGGTTTGTTATCGGTGGCGCCAGTTGCGATGGATGCTGCTGGGATTGATGCTGTTGGAATTGTTGCTGTAGCAACAGTTGCTGCTGTTGCTGCTGCTGCTGTTGACGTAACTGGTGTTGCTGCAGGTGAGAATTGTTGTAGTGGCGTAAGTTCTGCTGTTGCTGTTGCTGTTGCTGATGGTGAATTCCTTGCTGAGACGCGGGATGGTGAGACAGATGAATATGGGCGTGGTACTGCTGATGTTGGTGTCTATGTGAATTCGTCATATTGGATTGTTGCTGACGGTGGTGCTGTTGCTGATGATGTTGATGGTGCTGCTGCTGCTGCTGCTGCTGCTGGGAAAAGTGCATGTTCTTCGACGGTTCGGGTCAGTCTAGGATTACAACCTGTAGATCACTTTTATTGCTGTCGGTAGCGGCCACCCCACCGCCACCACCACTACTGCTATTGTTACTGCTACTGCTTCCACTGTTGTTAGTACTGCTGCTGCTGCTGCTGCTGCTGTTGTTCGTCAAAGCAGCTGTCCCGGAAGACACTAACGAAGTTCCGGTGGGTCCTCCAGGCAACGAAGGTACACCTCCTCCGACTGGCGATAAGACAGGACCAGCACCTCCTCCACCACCACCACTGCCACCCAACGATCCACTGAGGGCAAGGCTCGAGGCTGCTGTTAGTGGATGAACGCCGGCCAAGGCTGCTGCCGCTGCAGCTACGGCCGCTGAATTGAGATTAAGATTTAGGTTAGCCGTAGTGGGGTGCTGCACCGCATTCGCCGCTGCTAGTTGTGCTGCGTGACCCAGCTGGGCGGTAAGCTGTGCCGGTAGACTAGGTGTCGCAGAGGCCACTGGCAAGAGGGCGGCCACGATCGCCGAGTACTTCGGGTGCAAATTTCGCCAAGGTTTGCGTGCCGCTCGACGCAACTCTACTATTGGAATTTCGCGCCGTAATTTACTGTATGGAAAGAAGAAATAATGCATGTTTCATTAACGCTCCTCTGAGTTTGTACCGTTGAGTATAATGCGCTACTTACCGGCCCGCTTTGGTAGAACGGTAAAACACATCATCCGGCGCATCATTCCAGCTGATCACTTGTTTTCGTCCGGAACCAGTTCGAGCCATTTGGGCAATTTTTGGTTTTCCATTCATCTGCAATACAATGTTTGAGTGTATTAAAGGATTTGTTTAACATGTTAATGATGACGCCGGTGATTCATAATAAAGCCAATCAGACTTTCACTCACATGGTGTCGGGGAAGAGGTTGTCCAGCGGATTGTGCGGCTGCAATCATTGCCGCGTACTGTTCAGGAGTTGGCCGATGCGATGGTCTAGGGTCCTTATTAGGTCGCTTGGCCGGTGGTGCTACGGTAGCTGCAAAGACCATACAGTTCAGTCAAAAATTAAATTACCCAACACATGATGCAGTATTCGAAAATATTTTCACAATCGGTTAAATTTAAGAAATATTAACTTTGGAAACGTGTTACAGCCCTTCAAAGAACATATCGGAAATATCAGTTCCCTTATACCGCATTAGCGGGTTTTAAATGATTAACAGCATTGTCGTTACAAACATCTTGTCTATAAAACTATAAACACATTGCACAAATGCTTACCATCGATTCCATTTGCATCTTCATACGGTCGACGTTTCAACGATGTCGCTCCAGACGATGCCATGCTGCTGCCGGTAGACGGCTGTCCACTCGGTGAACTGTTATTAGATGACAAAGTGCTTGCGTGTAGATTGATTGCCGGCAGGGCTCCACCAGCAGTCGAACCGGTACTACCTGCACTTCCGGTCACTGCAGAAAAACCTGATGCTGCGATACTGCTATTACTACCACCACCTCCAACCACAATCGGTGTAACCGCCAATCCACCGGATCCGACCAGTGGTGCCAATTTGCCGCTGAGCGCACCGCCCACCGTTCCCGGCAATGACGCTGCTCCTCCAAGGACACCGGCCGCCGAGGGGGCGACCGCATTCGTCGGTTTGCTACCAGCCTCTTCACCCTTATTTGGTATCCGATCGTACAACAGTGTACCGTCCGGGGCTTTCGGTGGTTTCGGAAAAGCTACCACGTCCGGTTTCGGCATGTTTTCCTTCGGTGTTAGCACCAACCATTCGTTAACGCTGACGCCCGGATTGCCGAGCCGGTTCGCGATGTGTGTTACGCTTCCACGATCCTTCTTCCGGAACGTGAGCAACCGTCGGATCTCCGTTAAGCTTTTGCCAGCTTCCGCATTTGCAACTGCAAGTAACGAGAAAAATGTTCGATGTCAAAAGTCCTTGAGATCCTGTTCTTAGCTAGGCACTTACACTCTTGCTTAACACTAGCTATGTTAATAGCGTAAGACGGTTGACGGGCTGCCTTTTTCGATCGTATTATGTGTCGACATAACCGTCGGGACAGTCGCGTCGTTAGTGTCGTGTGCAGATAGAATGCGGTTCGCGTTTTCATGATGGGTCGCGGCGATCCGGATCGAATCTGTATACCGTGGGCCTGTGCGTAATGCCTAGCCAGGTGAGCCTTTAGCTTGAACTCCTTGCCACAATTCACAATTGAACATTTAAACGATGGGCTGGGGAATAAAGCATACACGCACAGATAAATAAAAATGACCCACAACAGTTGAGCTCTTGCTCAGCTTGCATACCTATGCGGTCGGTGATTACTCAACCCTCCAGGAGAACCAGTGGCAGCAGCCACACCGCCCAGACCACCGATCGGACCGGAACTAGCTACAATCGTAAGATCATCATCGATATCGCTGCCAGCGCTCCGCTTCTTCAGCGAAACCGGCGATGCATTGCTGCTAGTGGTGTTGATCGTAGCCACCGGATCGACCTCTCCGTTGTCCGCTAGCCTAGATGCAACTTTAAGGCCTCCGTAACGCTTCCAATAATTCCAACAGTTCTGACACAGCCGATTATTGAGGTGTACCGGACCCCAGGAGTACCACTGCGGAAATGAAAGTAAGCCACCCATTATTGAAAGTCCTTGGAGCTATCTTACAACTACACAGTTTACAGTCGATCCATACCTGCGGCGAAGCCATAGTAGCACAAGATTCACATGCCTTGGTACTGCTATACATCATCATTTCCACGCTGCCCCCGTTCGAGTTGCCGTTCAATATACCCTTGTTGTTGTTCGTTATCAATGCCGGGCTCGGTTTGGTGTAGTTCGGAATGTAGACCTGTTTCAACTTGGATTCCGCCTCGACCGCTTTCACACGCTTCTGCTGCACGTAGCGATCTGTCGTTTTCCACATGTAGTAGTATTCCACTATGCTCTTCAGGGTTTTCCACGGTAGCTAAAACGATAGAAAGGCACAGGATTATGAACCTATATGAATATGTACAGTAATATTCAAGATCAACAGACGTGCAGAACCTAGCTTGCACTCCGACACAGAGAGGCAAAGAGAGTGGAGGAGAGACAGAGAGATAGAAAATCCTCGAAAGGTACTTTACTGCCGTTTACTCACAAAGTCGTTTCTGATATCGTTGAAGTCCTTGCCGTACTTGTCGAGTGCGTCTTCGAACAGGTTCGCTTCGGAGGCACTCCATTCCTCCATCTCGTCCCGGCACAGAACTGGCCCGCTCGATGGAACCAGCGAACACATTGCAGTCTCTATCGAATAGTTGTGTTTATGGAGCGTGTCCATAGCATGAAACTGTGGAGAAAAAGACGGTTAGGTTAAAGCGCATTGCTCTTCCAGATGTCCGCCACCGGCTATACGCACTAAGGTAATATCACGGCTTGCAGCTGCTGCAGACATATGTAGGGACGGTTGCTTGACGGAGCTGGTACAGTCGAGCGCCCTCGCGAAGGTGCCAACCGATCGCGACACTACCAGAAACTGATCGATCTTCTTGTCGGTTAGCGAATGTTGCGGTGTCCACACAAGCGTCTCCAGCTCCTCAATGTTACGATCATCCTTCTCGCCCGGTTTCAACATTTGCTGCAGATCCGTCTGATACCGTGCCCCAACCCGAATCTCACCCTTGTCCGCGAGCAACGTTTTCTGCGTTGGATCGAACACGAGACAGTAAAAAAATGTGTCCTGCAAGCAGAGAGAAGCAAAATTGGTGCATTCATTCAGAACATACGATTATTAAGCTTTCGAGAGGGGCCATATAATAATGGTGCCATTCAAGTTCGAAGGTCTACTGTAACGATCACCGGGGGATGCAAAGTCGCCGATTTGGAAATCGATCCTTTACTACTACTCACGTCTTTGTTCAAGTAACTGAGCAATGATTCCTCTTCGTTTAGCAGCGTTACGGAGCATTTGCCCCGTATCTGGGTGGCAGGGAGCGTTTCGACTTGGCGCGACAGGAACAGTTCCCGCTGCTTCATCTGGTGCCGCTGTTTCGGGTTAAGATGTTCCCCACGTTCCCCAGCGCCTCCACCACTGTTGGGACTGCTGTTTCGTTCTTCCTCTAGCGCAACTGTAAGATAGAAAATAAGTGAAAAAATCACATTTATGTTAATAAAGTCATAAAGTACGCATTCAAACATTGGCTAGATTTTTACAACGTTGTCAAATGATTTGAAGCAACGATTTCCATATAACTGTCGAGGAACTGCGATTAAAGACTTGTTCACGCTCTTAATATTGCCGAAAAGAGAAATTGGAGATCATACTTCTAGGTGCAGCCGTTTCGTGTATGACAACATCTTTTGCGCTTCTGACCATTAAACAAACAGTCTTGTGTTGTGTAACCGTAAAATCCTGCGTAAACTAATAAGGTTAATAGAAGTCGATGAATTTATTGCTTTGAATCCGGAATCCTGATATGAAAATATCCGCCCAAAGCCGTTATCCTGTCATTAGAGAAGCATTAATTCAATCATTCTGTAGTCATGGACCAGTGTGTAAAGGGCGATTAAATTTTGCGTAATTTTACATGTACGACAGCTAGGGAATTGCGGAAGGATTATTCGCCAAAAGGGCTTTCTTCTGTAGAGTTTTTTTTATACATATTATTTGCTGAGTTCCACGATTATGCTTCTAAGTGAAGTATCAATTCACACACGTCACGGTAGTTGCGTGCTTTATAGTGTGAGAAGATAGGAAGACCAACATATCTATCAGTCACTAATGGGACTGGGAACTAAACCTGACGAAGAAAGGGGAAAAGGATATAGATGCGCAAAGCCCCCCACCGGTCACAATCTGGTCACAAACAAGGTGGGGGCGCCGACATCACCATCCACAGTAAGGAGGAAAATGTTTCATCGCCCGCGCGCGCACCCATTGACTGCTCTCCCCTCGCGAAAGATCCTCTTTCTCTGACTCTTGGACCTCGCCAGCTCCATCGTCGGTGACCATCAGCAGCATCGGGCGAAACAACAACCGGAAGGCGACCGTATTAATTAAGCATGCATGCAATCAATTTCATGCATGTCCGCGTCATCGTCGTCGTTTTAGCGTTTGGTTGATGTGAGAGAAGCACCGTCAAACGCATTCGACGCACCAACGTCCTAAGCGCGTTTCACTGCAAACGGTCATGCAATCATGTGTATCCTACCTACCACTACACTATATAAGGCCTTATGTTCTTTGTGCTGTTTAGCAGGCATCATATATAATTCCCATACCACGGTTTAATTGCTGTAGAAATCAAGTTTCATTTTATGCCACAAAGCATTTTAGCAACAGAACACTTACCCTGTACAGTTTTAGTTATAAGAATTCGATGTCCCACATTCGAAAAGCGATAATTGCACCTTTCACCCAAAAGTGTCTTCCTTCATTTCAGCTCTGTGACCGGAAACTTCATGCCGGACGAATTTGCAACACGGCGTGGCGTTGTGAAGGATTTTCTATCAAAAACACCACGACGAACGCACCCTCCCTCCTTTTGCCGTCCGATATCGGCGAACGTTCAATTTTCCCACAGCGGCGGTTCCTCCAGAACGCTTAAAAGGGCTGCCAGTTCTATGGCAGGGTCGCCCCCTCCCGTCCTCGTATCCTGTTGGCCATCTATGTCCTCTCCCCACATTGAAACACACACACACACACACATAATAACGTTGTATTTGCGCACTGTTTACGCACACCATAACGCATGCAGCAAGCTCGGTGTTGTGTTTGCCTGATTTCGGATTCCAGCACAACACAAATCAACGGTGTGTGTTCTTCCTATTCTGCTCCTTCGACGCGACACACCAAAATTATCCACCCACCACCCCTTCGAAACAATTCTTTGGATTCTCGGCCGGTCCCTTCTTGCTTCGGCGAAACTCCCGACGGCTCTAGCTTTTCCTCCCATTTTCCGAGTGCAATTTAAGCGCAACCGGGGCGCACTGTACGCAGCAAACAAATAGGCCCAAGCTCGCACACATACAAACACGCGCACACACTCACACCCAGCGAGGGAGCTGGCAAAACCTTTGCCGCATTTTCCCCAAGCCGGCAGCCATGTATATGTCTGCCGATGTGTTAGCACGGTGAAAGGTTGGATGGTGTTTCAGGGCTCCATCTCCCATTCCACCACCCTGTCTCACGGTGTGTAAAGGACTTTCGAAGCAGAAATTTAATATACGCGGGTATATTCGTATATTCCACCGTGTTTGCGTACGAGCAGGGACGAGCACAGGGTGCCTGTCCGGTCTGGTGCTCGAATTAAATTTTTTACGCAAAAGCAAGGTTGCTGCTGGGCTGAAGCAGAGTAGTGTGCGGATACGCGCGGCGCGAGGATTCGAGGTGGTTGAGGTTAGAATTGATGAGGCTTTTTTAGGCCCACATCCCCTTTTTGCGCTAGTCGTGTATTTGAGTGCGAGTGCCCACTTCAGTTTTTGGCGAAATTCGATTTTCGGTTCACCGTCACACCTCCACCTCCCGCCCGCACCCACATCATCAATTGTCCTTCCTCCCCTGCGGGCCGCGCTTGGTCCCAGCCTCATGGCGGAAAACCGTCGAAGCGTGGAAAAGTTTGACAGACTTCCATGGTAACATGGCGCACGACGGTAGGGTACCATCGCCTCCATCACCACCACCACCACCACCACCGGTGCGTTAATCGCACAAGATCGCTACGGAACCGAATCCGGACGGCATCGTGGTACTAATGTCTAACGGAGTGGTGCATTTGAAGTCCCTGCTGGGCGTTTGAAATTGAATAGCGCATCGTTGTTTGTGTGTTGCACGGCACACGTGACTAGCATCGTTTCGACACGCTGGCAGGTTGAATATTTAACTCATTTCAAATGAGCAAAGAGAAACCAATTAACACCGTTTGCCATTATAACTTCTCACCTTTATATAAAACTAATTTAGACCCTTCATATAGACAATTCTAAAACTTCCCAAAATCTCTATTCGAAGCAACACATTTGATTAATTATTTATTTAAAATACAAGACAAAACACACGCCAAGACAAAAACTAATTCACGTTAAACGCTGCTCCTTCATGGTTCTTCCTTCTTGCACAAGCTCGGCAAGGGCGTTGTGAAAAACCACACATCGGCACCTTTCACAAAAACGCCGCACAACATGGACGCGCGCCCGAGAGGAGCTCGCTTTCATCTTTCATTTCGAGACGAAAAGTGTTGCTGGCGTATCGCGCGTATCGACGACAGAAAACCACCTTTTCCCATCCGTCCCTGGAGACACCATTTTTTCCCTCTCTTTTTTTTATCTGCCTTACCAGACCACCGTGTAGCCAGCGCAACGGCAAAGGATAGCTAATGCTGCAGCATGTTTAGGGGTTGGTGGTAGTCGGTGTGTGTGTGTGTGTGTGTGTGTAGGTCCAGGAGGTGGAGGATATTTGCTACAGTTGCGTTTGCGTTTCGCAAGTACAAACACGATGACGATGGTATGCCATTGACGTCGGCTAAAGTCGGAAACGGTCAGGGTGGTGACGGGTACCAAATTTAGGGAGTAAAGGGAGCGACGAAACTTTCACCAGATACGGCGCGCGGGATATGCACGGATGGGTGGACGGTGCGAGAAAATGGGTGCTCAATATTTAATGAAATTTCTCCCACTTTTCTAATTGCACAGGAGAACAAACCATCCCCAAAACACCGATGACGGACTCTTCTACTATTACCCGAACTAGTAGTGTAGACTGTTGGGCCCCGGGAAAACCTCGCTCGCATCACAAGCTAAGCACAGGGACAGAGGAACAGGAAGCGCGAGAGAGAGAGAGAGAGAGGACCTGGTGGACGAAAGCGAACCGTGAAGGCGGGTTTTTGTGTATCGAAAATTTTCGTATAATCTTCCCCCTTCATTTCTCCCCCTCTCAGGACCGAGACCCACCTCTTCCTTACCAAAAAAAAAAAGCATCAAAAACACAACCGATTCCGGAATACCGGGTACTGTGGTGGAGAGGTGGTGATTGGCGGGAAAACGTAATGGAAGGATTGGATGGTAGTGGGAAAACCCATTTTCGCGAGTGGAGATGAAAAAAGGATCCGGGCCCCGATATGCTGCTGCTCTGGTTCGGTTGGCTGTGGCTGTATCCGGTCGCCCTTTCGGTTAGAGGATTTACATACCCGCTACGCACACATTTGCGCGATACATCCCACACATGTGCACGCTGCCAGCACCGAACAAGCGAGATGACTTGTGGTGAGGTATCCATCCAAGCAACGGAGCATAAACGGCAAACGCAACTGATCAACCGTCCAGTTGGAGAAAGGGAAGTACCGTAGTACCGTGAGCCTGGTAATAGATGGCGCGTCGCAATCTCTCTCGAGAATGCTTCTAATGTGTGTTCGACGAAACGATATGGGCGCAGTCCGCAAATCGCGTCCTTCCCAGGCCAAAGCTAACCTTTAATGGGTTGTGGTGTGTGCGTGTATGATGGTTTCGGGGTTACGCTTGTTCTCTCCTAAAAATGAAAAGTTTATATCAAAATGGCGAAATATAACTACGTTAAACTTCCTGATTCCCAGAATACCTAGTTTATGTTTTACAATCAATCTCTCATAACGCGTTTTTCAATTCCGGGAACCTTCAGTTTTGAAGCTTATTTTCAAAATTTAAAAAGGAAAAACAGTTTAGGTCAATGTTGATAAAAAGTTGCTGTGAAGATAATGAAAGTGTTCACATCGTTGAAACATAAATGTAGCAAGGAATACAATATTGCATTAGGGGTAAAAAAAGTCCAACATAATGTCGTATTGCTGTATTTCCGTATGTTGTGGGCCTGGCTTTCTGTGATTTTATCCGTAGCTAGGTAGTCTGTCCTGCGAAAAGGGAGACGTTTTGGATGGGATTTGTTCCCCGGTCCGTTCGCTGGAAGACTGGCACCGTTATCGCCTCGGCCACCGGACCGGACCCGTTTGTTTAAACTTTGATAATAATAATCGCCATCACTCTATCTCAATTTGAGCCCATCACACCTGTTCTGTCCCTGTGGACAACTTAAAAAGAATTTATTGGCTCGGTCGTCTGGTGTCATTCTCATGACATGACCAGCCCACTGGAGCCTAGCAAGGCTGATCTTCTTTGCTACTATAACCTTGAAAGGTATCGGTTTGTCATTTCTGGCTTTCTGTGACTTGATTTTACCCGCAGCTGGATAGTCAGACCTGCGTTCGGGTATGCAGCCTAGATGTGACTGGTGCCGATGTTTTCTCGGACACCGGACTGTTACACATACTGCGATAAACGAGGCATAATGAGTACTGGGACTGCAAATTTTCCACAGTATACAGTTTTAGCTTGGTCTATCGCGACAGGTGTTTTAAGTGGAGCAATTTCCTCAGTTAAGAGCTCATTCTCCAAAACAAACTCTACGCAACTTCGGATAATAACTCGCAATATTCATTGCATCAAGAAGTGAAACCAAAAACAACAATCCGATTCTCCCTGAACCTATTACACAAGTTAATCAATGCCCCACATTTGATCGTTGAAAAACGAATGAGTGTATTTTTTTTATTACATTAAAGTAGCATTTAAATTCGTTTAAAGCACAAAATCAATAATCAAAATTATACGCACACGTGTCGCCCCCCACACCTTGCACACAGAGAGGACAGTGAACCAATTATATTGCAAAAGGAAAGAAAAAAAACCCACACACACCGCTTGAGTTGACCGCTCGGTGGTCAACCGCAAAACCGCAATTTCCACCCGTGTTTCTGCTAACAATTGTCGCCCGTTCAACAAGTGATGATAAAAGCTATATTAAAAAGATGAAATAAAAACACCAGACCAGCCCGTTCGGTGCAGCAGGCCGGCGGATGGTGCCACCAAAACATAATTATTATGCTCCATTTCCATCCATCGCCGCGTGCTCTCGGTGCGCCAGGCGAGTGTGTTTCCCGGTCGGTCCCACGCTGCACCTGGTTAGTGTGATTTATTCATCACGGCGTGCTCGGCGTGTTTCGATCGAATCGTTTCATTCGCTGTCGGTGCAACATTGAAACATTGAATTGACACGGGCCGCATGCATCGCAGATTGTTCATCGTAAAATGGAGCATCTGATTTCCAATGTCAGCGATATACACCCCCCACAGCACACCGCACAACACCGACACACATTATTATTGCCCAATTTTCCACACTTTAATGTTTTCGGGAGCGATTTTTAACAACCGATCAAGTGGCGGACCGGTCTACCACCTTCCGAACACACACAATACAATGCCGACCCGTGTCGATGAGATTGGAATACTTCAATATTTCTGAAATGCGAAATGCATCACATCGATCAGTTGTTTCGCTTTACAGCGCTTTAAGAGGCGCTGTTAGTTTTTTTGTCTTGCAACAATGTCAGTCGTTTTCTCCATTACATGTTTCAGAATGCTAATCAATTGCGGCACGTTTGTTATCTTGGAGGAATTTTATTTGCAATCAAATTTATAAGCAAAAGAGTGAAAAATTTAAAGTGTAGAACGTCGGAGAGTAATCAATAAGAAAATAATCAAATTTTTCTTTTAATTATTATATTACGTTGTTGAATAGTCAGTCCTCACGAGCGGGGTACACTTGGGACAGAGCATGAGACAACCGGTTCTGCCGGGGGAAGACCGGTGTCGTTATAGACTCGGCCATCGAATAAACTATGTTAAGGAAACCAATTATGGGAGAGAGCTAGATGTTGTAGCACTCAAAACCAATAAAAAAGCAGAAGTCTTCTCTATGAGGGCCCTTTTCATTGAATTCATAACTTACAACATACATTTTATCACTAATATAATAATGCATCAGAATTTAGTTAAGCTACATAATTTGATAGTTTTTAGATCCTCCTACGTACTTTCGGAAGCCCTCAAAACAACAAAACACAAACGATGTTGGCACCGCTTCTCCGTACGCAGGGCTGACTACTATGCTACGGGTAAAATCAAGTCACAGAAAGCCAGAAATGGCAGGCCGAAACCTTTCGAGGTTATAGTGCCAAGAAAGAAGAAAAAATTGTACCGATAGGTGAATGGACCTTTAAATTTCACGTATCAACAGTCAATACCGATGACAAGCCATATTACAGCCATCTCCACTTAAAATATCTGTCACGACGGACCAAGCTGTATGGAATATTTATTTATTATTACTGTCAGCTGCCGTATTGTTAGCGTTGTATAGAATATTTATACTAAGAATTTTATAGTCCCAGCACCTATGAGGTATGGACTCTGTCACTGATCTGACGAAACCCTTTTTAAGAACATTTGAGAGAAAGATGATCAGTAGGATTTTTTGCCCTGTGTGCAATTGACAGGACAATGCAGGAGTCTAATAATGACGAATATGTACGGTGATCTCACGTTTGTGTCACGATGGTATCACCATGGTTGTACGGCGTTCTCACCGGAATATCGGACTTGCCGGGTTCCGATGGGCTGGTCACGTAATAAAAGAAAAAGCACCAAAAGGCCCAATCCGTCATGTCCCCCAGAAAGACCAGGATGTTGGATTTGCAAACAAAAGAGCTAGACCGTGGGTGATTTGAAGGATTAATGCTGCCAAGATTTATAATTAATTAAAAAAGTCGTTTGTTTTCTTCGCGTTTGTGTTCTAAATCATTATCATCGTCAATGCATTTTTTTTCACTCTATTCTCAAGTTAGGTAAGTAAGCCTAAAGACCTTGGCTTACAGGGTTTTTCAGTTGATAAGGCAATAGCATCCATTTCATGGAAACGGAAAAAATACGGAAATCAAATACCTTTTATTGTGAGTTCCTCAGCTGATAATCTTATAGTAGCCGTTGATATTGCACGCACTTTCCCGAGCGCTGAAAGGACGTGTACAATATCAACGGCTACTATGAGAATATCATCTGAGGTCATCCTAATAAAAGGTATTTGATTTTCTTGTAATCTGAAGCCGTTTCCATATCAACTAGCTTTGTTTTCCATTCCATCTAAGAAGCCTGCCATAAAAATGGATGCTATTGCCTTATCAACTGAAACACCCTCTATTTATTATTTCTACACTTAGATGACTTCGTTATTATAAAAATGAGATGAAAGCAAAATAAAAAATAAAGTAATGAATTCCTTTACCAAACATTTGGATTGATTACGGCAAAAGGAAACATGCATTTGAACAACATGAACAAACGTAACATTGGAAAGAAAATTCAAAACAGCATATTCTACTCTATGTTTCATATACGCTATTTAATTTAACATAGCTTTTTAAATTCAGGTGCCTACAAGTAATCATTGTATTATCATCACTCATCTAAATAGTGGCAAGAAGATCAACACCAAACACGAGCAGGGCACAAAGAAAACCTAAGAATACAAACAACAAAACGAGTGCGTAATTCCATTCCATTCCATTCTTTTTATCATCGACGACGGAAGTTTTTTTTGCATTTGTCTGTGTTTGTTCATTTCCCTTTTTGTCGCTTTTCCCCGTGAGTTTTTCATTTTCAGTACGACGCCCCACAAATCAAGCCCTTTCTTCCTTTACACCACCGCATATCGGCACACACACACTCATTCGTATATATCCATTCTCATCCCAACTTGTTTCACCCTATCCACGACGAAACGGAGCACCACCACCCAAAACGAAAGGACACAAAAAACGCGATACTAAAGCATTTCCGCTAACGAAAGCCACCGAAAATACACCAACAGCAGAGCGAGGGAAGGAGAAAGCGCATTGAGCTTCGGTGGTTTGCGCGACACAAGAAGGAAAGAATTATTGGTCGAACCGTGGCGTGGGGGTGCGGATGGCCGAAGGGTGAAGGGGGTGGTGGTACTACTACCTCGTACATCCTACTACCACCCGAGCGGTTCACATCTCGGATGTATTGAGCCAAGTTTTGCAGCCGTCCAGAGAGCGTTGAATAAAGTTTGCTGATGGAGTTTCGGACGCCTGTACGGTGGATAAAATGGACCAAGGAATGGCGAAGGACGGGAGGGGAACGGAAAATTCATTGCTGATCCATTTGGAGGGCCAGAGGAGGACAAGGTGGAAAGCGAGCACAGGCAGTTGGAAGAACCGTTCTAGAGGAGAGCCGCAAAAAGGGATCAAGAATGGAGGCTGCTGGATGCGAGAACGTGGTGCAGGAGAAGCATGGTGGAAAGTACATTGAGAGTGGCAGAGGGCGCTGCCGCAAAAGTGAAATTGTTAAAGCCGAAAACCCACCCAACGCGCCACCAGTGGGTGGAAGTTACTGGAATGAAAATGGCGGTGGGAAACTAGGAGACAGAACGACTACAAGTGGACTAGCAGCTGCGCTAGTGTTCGCGAAATGTGCACTTGCGAGAGAGAGAGAGAGAGAGAGAGAGAGCGAGAGAGAGAGAAAGCGAGAGAAAGCATAAGGCAGGTGGAGGAAAGGGCGAGTTCGGGTTTACATTATTTTCTGCATACATCGAACACAAAAGTCAGCGGCTCAAAGAGAACCTCCACCTCACGAAATCATGCTCCCAATTTCGTAAGATGGAAGGAGCGGAAAATACGCGCGCGAGAGGTCTTGAAAAACGGAACTACCATGACCAACGATGGGACGAGAAAATCCGCTTCCCTTTTCCTGACCACCCACCACCCTGACCGACCCCACCAGCAGTAAAGGGATAGAGAAATTGGTAAAATTTGTATTCGATGCTCATGATGATAGGCAGAGGAAGTGAGAAGCTCTACCGAGAAGAAGAAACACTAGTGGGTGGTGATGGTGGTGGTGGTGGTGGGTGAATTTCTCCCAACATCAGGAGATGCAAAAGAAGAACCAAGGCTGGCCATACTCGGCGCAACACAACATGGCGGTGCTGTTGCAGTGTACCAGTTAACTGTATTGCACTGAAATTGTACTCATGTGTACGTGTGCAGGTACGTATGTTTGTGTGCACTGTATGTGTGCCGGAGGACACAACGTAAAGCTCACAGCGACGCCAACAACAACAACAACTCAGTTCCGGTGAGAAAACGCTAACAAACCAACCAACCAACCATCTAACCATCCATCGGAGGACGAGGAGTCGATCGCGTAAAAGAAGAATGCTCGCTGTGTGAAAAAGGACATGAACAGATCCACCCCGCACAGCCAACTGAACGCGGTGGTGGTTGGAGTCCCCGAAATGGAGGATGGAAACAGGGGACCTTAGAACATCAGGAAAAGCCATCGCCAGGCGATATATATTTCGTCGCATTTCCTCATTCTTGCGTCCGCGACAAACTCGCTCACACAGAGACTGGCACACACTCACACACATACCAAAGCAGCAATAAGGAGGAACGAGAGCCATGGAGCCATGAAGCCATGGCCGGGGGAAGGGTTGAAATCGGGGTTGAGGGACGGATGGGGTCAACGTTTGAAGCACCGAGCCATCAACCGACGATGCGAATCGATGCTGCTGTGTACGTGTGCGCGCGATCGGTGCGTTATCCTGGTAAAACGTATATACAGCACCGCGTGTACTGCGACAGTGCAAGCCGGATTGATAAGTTTGTTTGAGAGCTGCTCAATGGATAATGTTGAATGAATTGCTTAAACAATTATAACTCGGAGCAATAGCCGCCAATAAGTTACTTGCGCTTATTTAACATTTCTCCAAGAGCGGTTTTGGTCTACAAACTTATCAGTACACGGCTACAAGGATCGCACGCGACTAACCGATGGACACGGGGATGCCGGTGTGATGATGTCGTCCCATTGATATGTGTGCAGCAGTTGTTGGCTGATAGAGCTCATCGGAGTCGTCGAACAAGCGCGTAACATGTCCCTCTGGCCCTTGGGATAAGATCGTCGTGAACCTGGATCGACGATTGTAAATGTAACTCGAAACTGGTTTTGCCTCGACATTGACAACACGCCACACCGGAACAAGACATATCGAGTAAGCTACCCATATCGCTTGGACCAGACAGCACGAAGAGACATATTACAGTTTTCCGAGACTGCATCCGCGGTCACAGCACCAACCTGCCGATCGACCAAACGCGTATGGAAATCATAGAATACCGTTCAAGAGAGCTGGATAGAGAGAAAGGAAATGAAATTCTACGCTACCGGCATACGGTTAGTTTGGCAACGTCACAGACAACACATGACGACACTTACTCACCTTACCCTCTGCGTACTTTCTCCATTCTTCTCCCTATCTTACATTCACCCATACTTCCACATTCAAACCCCCCACCGCCGCCACCCCTTCCACCACGATCGCTTGTTTTCACATTTCCTTTCGGCTTATCCAGTTGCCAACAGAATGCAAACAAACGAAACACCGCGAGACCTCCCTTTTGCTCCACAACCAGTGCAGTGATGAACATCGGGTTGGGTGGCGAGAGAAGAGATCAAATCCCGGGTTGAATGAATGTGGGTAACATCATGGCTGCTTTTGCGCTAACAAATCTGCCCAACCACCGTTCCACCCTGCCAGAAAGGAAGGACGCGCATGTGTGTATCTTTAATTTTGAGCTCAGATGAAAGGAGCTGAGGCCCTCCTCCGATCGCCTGTGTTCCCAGTACATTCTATTACCGCCACCGCAGATTGATTATATGTATATACATATACATGCACACATGTGCACATACATTTGCACCCCGGAAACAGCTTCCAATATCCGGTTCTAAAGAGCAGTCGATGCGGGAGAGCATATCATTAGAACATTGGTCACTTTGCCACGCGGCCTACATGGAATCGAAAATTCGTGACATTAGAATTACGCAGATTCGAGACACATGTGGGACACTCTAGAGAAAAACTAGCCTGTTGCTCAGAATTGGTTGGTTGAATTAGCGAATTGGAAAGGATGTAGTTATTATGAAAGTCATGTTATATAAAGTGGAATAGTGTAACTAATGTTAATGATGTTGATAAAATAAACGTGGGACATGATAGGAGGTGTTGATAGAACCGATTTTTGATTAAGCTTCTTTTATAGAGGCCTTGGGTCTTGGCATCATCATCAACGAGACTCATAGGATGAGCAAATCGCAAGAAGTTGTATTAATATAATGACAAAGAAAATATACCTCCGAACAAATAAAATTCAATAGAAAAGCTTTTGTGAAACCTTCAACACACACAAAGGAAACGTAAAAAATATCAAATGTAACTATCCATAAAATAAGTGAGAAACATATGAGAATAAAACAAAAATAACATTCCACATCGTCTAAAAGGTATTTGTCGTATTTTTCTCATCCTGAAATATGCATTCCTTTGATTTGAATCACTAAGGAGAATATTTTAAATGATTTTTCTTCTTCTTCTGTGGCACTACAACCTCGAGAGGTCTTGGCCTGCCATTTCTGGCTTTCTGTGACTCAATTTTACCCGTAGAAAAGTAGTCAGCCTTTCGTACGGGGAGGCGGTCTGGATGGGATTTGAACCCCGGCCCTGCCGTGTGAAGACCGGCGCCGCTGTCGCCTCGACCACCGGACCGCCCCGATTTTAAATGATTAGTAGAAAATTATTATAACACGTTATACAATATTGCCAATATAATATTGGCAAGCCTGTTGCGAATCTTCTTCTTCTTCTTTCTTGGCTCGGCTCTTTAAGACGTCTTTAATCTCTTAGATCATGCCTGCCATTTCTGGCAAGACTTGTTGATACCGCAAAGCTGGATGGGGAACCTGTGGGGGAACGGCTCGGATGAGATTTGTACCCCGGTCCTGCCGTGTTCCATAGCCGCGTTGGCATCTCCCCCACTGAATGCAAGAGTCCATTGTATGATTGCAAAGTTCCACAACGGATTTGCAACCATTTGAAACATTCTTCCAATTGACTCAAAATTTTTTATGAAATCTTATGGAACAAAACCATGTCATACATAACACCAGGGCATAATTATGTATATAATTTACGGAAATCTCATTGCAAAATAGTATTACTGTAGATAAAAAAAAGGAATAATAATTGTCGCACAAAAAAAGCTGTCCATAACTAGACAGAAATCATTGCAGCAGCAGGAGAATCCTTACCCAGCACACTCTTACACACACCAGCAAAACTCTTCCCCCGTTAATCTCTTGTCGGTAACGACAAGTGGAAACTTTGTTTGCTTCCTTTTTCGTCCACCAAGAGATGATGCTGGTCTCTGCATGCAGACCAAACTCAGCAACACTTTCCTCCGACTGGCGGACAGTTTTCGTAAGTGCTGTTTTTTAAACATTTTGTCACCGAAGTATTTTTTTTTCTTCGCTCGGCCACCCTCGGTGGTGGAAAGGTGTGAAAAGAAATGAGAACCACGGGCAACGACAGCTTTTTCCCCTTTTTTCATCCTTTCACTCGATCCCCGGGGCACGTGTTTTGAAATTTAATTCCTGTTGCGCTAACCCCTTTTTTGAGGCAATTTTTTATCGACTGGGATTCTGGACCATAATGAGGGGTCACAGGACAAAGCGCGAGAGGCGGTAGATAAGGGACACAAAGTGTGCTCGATTAAACAATACTCAAACTTTTAAGTGTAGTAAGCGACAGCGAGGTGTGGTGAAGTATTATCAGACTTCTTTAGTTTAAATAGTTAAACGACGTTAGTTTGTTTAACGACTGGATATTATGGTTCAAATTACACATTGATCACGATAATCAATCCTCGCCAAAGAAGCTGATGATGCAAAGGGAGCACGAAAATAAAGTACGATAATTCCCTAATTACTACCTCGTGATGAACTTGAGTTGTTCGCATGCAAATTAGCTAAGCAGGAAAAAAGAAACACACACACACACGTAACTGAACATTCCAACCACGCCCAAACTGAAAAACCAGAATTCATTCCCATCAGATGCACGAGTGGCAGCTTTCACAGCATCGAAACGAAAATTCGTACCGCAGAGACTATCATAGAGCCAGTAAATGCGCGAAATGCGTTGAAGAATCGACCGACCGACCGACCGACCGACCGACCACCACCAGCGGAAACTCGAAAGACGATGGCAAATTGTTGCGATGGTAGTCGCCGCTTCGATTTAGGCCAAATATTCGTTCCGCGACTGCATACCTTCCGCCCAAACTGTAATTATCTTCTCGATTCAGGTAGGGCGAACGGCCTTTGGAGAGATCGGTATTTTGGGCACGCTAACCGACCGACCTCTGGAAGGTTTCAATCAAATAAAAACTTTACCCCGGCTAAGGGTCCATCCCGCTTGAAGTTCGGGCATCACCATCACCATGGCCGTCGCATGGTTAACACAAGTAGCCTTAAAATAACGAGACTATCTTCCACCCAACAACTGATGATGGTGGTGCCACCGATAAGCAGTTTTCCAGCGTCTTAAAAACTTTGAATATCCTGCAGCAGTATCTCGGGTGTGCGGCGTACAAGCACACACACACACACACACACAAACAGGTTGCTATCGCTTTCTGAGTGGCTTGGCTCATCGTTCGTCTACCGTGTCTTAGCATCTTTTCGTGTTACACTTGATCTTGACGCTCGCAACGACAGCGCCAAACCATACCGGCGGCAGAGAGCCACACTGCAGCGCAAAGTCCCTGGGTTCACAGTTCTGTGTACTTCTTGTTTAAGATTCGAAATTGAAAATTTAGCATGCCATACTTGACTCCGGCAGCATGGCATGGCGAGCGGGCGCGGAAAACAAAGATATCAAATTGGGAAAAAGTGAGAAAAATGAGAAAACACTAACCTAGGGCAGGATCCAGTACCGCCTGGGCGGCTTGCTCTTCGCTGACGGGTGTCTTGAGCCACATTTTCTTCAACTTCATCGCCGCCGGGGAGTCCTCGGATGTGGCCACTGGAAAGAGAAAGAGAGCGAAAGGAGAGGGAAAAATAAAGTAAAATAAAACACGAAACACCGATAAGATGAGATGAAGGATTCGTTCGCTCGTTTCAACGAGCATGCTGATGTGCGCCTTTGCATGAAGGAACGCGCGTCCTAACACTTTTTCTTCGCTCTCCTCCTTCGAGAGCCTGCTTCACTTATCCGTGGGAAGATCACAGCTTCATCCATCCTCTTCATTCATCCCCACGTACTGTTTCCCGTGTCTTCGATATGCCGCGCAGAAGTTTCTAACGGTAGATAACTAGTGCATGATTACGATTTCGCAGTTGCATCCCAACTTTTTTGCAACATTCCACTTTCTTCTACGCTTATATTAGCTTATGGAGGTTTCGGAAGCTATGCAACTAAAGTTTGATTGAAAATAGCGTAATCGTGTCTCCTTGAAGTCTTGAGACATTTTTGTTCCCATGTTGGATCAGTATCAGTACATAAAGTGGTATAAACGAGATGTTCCTCGCTTGAAACCCCTATTCGCATCGTTCATCACAATAACAACAAAAAGCAATTATTGCATTAAAGAGTAGTTAAATATGGTCCAGTGGCATATAATGGCAGCGGCGATAATTACGTACACGATCAAGGGATCGGTATCTAGTATGATCCGAATCGCCCTATCGTATCCACGACCAGCTAAACGTTAATCAAATCAAGGAAGCCACAGATGTAAGCCTCGCAGTGGTCTTGCAAGGTTGAAGTGCTAGAGCTCAGAGCTGACTTATAAAGCATTTTAGTTATAACGATAATAATATGAATCATTTATATTAGAAAACCGCTCAAGATCTTGCCTGACTCGCTCATACATTCGATATGAAGCATTGCACCTTAAAACTTTGATTAGATATATTACGGATGGATTCATGTCTTAGAGCCTTTCAAAACTGCATCCACCTGGAGTATTGTGACTGCTGTTATTGGTCATACTACAGTTTTTGAATATCATTTCACCTAGTAAGACTGTAACGATAATTGTTGTTATTTCTTCAAAAAAGAATATAAACTTAGGACAATTTACCAAAACTGTTCCTTCACTTCAAAGTTCCTTCAAGTCATCCATAACGATAGGTGACATAAGGCATGCAATCTGTAAGACGGCTCGTCGCCGTGTTCTCAGCGTCTCTTATGCTGATGCCGTACAATAAGCACAGGTCATTTCTTCCCTGGTGTTTGCCTAAGTCCAGGCATGCTCGGTTATGTTTACAATTGCACTAGTAGATTTTATAATTTACAATAAATATATTCAAGACAGTTTGTACTTTTTCTACTATGAAATTGACGACGCCATACCTATTCGTATTGTCGAAAACTTGGTGCTTCCAATAGAGACATAGACATAAAAATGCATTTGAAATTTAATTGCAATAGTTTAATTAAAGATTATTTTAAGGGCTAAAGTAACTAATAATGCATCAATCCAACACTTGCTTCTAAATCACGTACAAGGAGTACAACAACTTGCTAGATCCCGACATTGAAATAAGCGTTGGTGCCATTTAATTCCATGCACCATGCGCTGGGTTTGGTTATATATTTCCAAACCTTCCGATTTAGCTAGACAGAAAATCAATAATCTCAACGCCTGCACAAACTAGACTAACATGGAAGCTCCGTGTTCCCCTAAAAAGGGACGAAAAGACACGAGGGCATATTTAACGAAACTATCCGAAAATCGTTCATTCGATCGGACGACCGGTGCGTGCGTGCCCGTGCGTATTCAAAGATCGTTTCGATGTACCTGAGAGCACCTTTGCCGACCAACACCACAGACATGGGTGGCTGGGCCTTCATTTCAATATGCAACCATAAAACAACAACAGCAACAACGGTGCCCGAGTTAGCGTTGAAAACGGTACAGGAGAAATAAATGCATCGGCCACCATATTCCACTTCCCTCGGTACCCCGCTAGCCAGCCAGCATGCCAGCCAGCTCACGCAACACAAGTCTGCCGCCGCTGGAAGCGATTTCTCGCTTCAAAAGAAAAGCTCTCGCATCCAACGATGGAACGATGATGCACCAACCAATCATGCATAGGTGCATAGCTGCATCGGGACGGTGTGGGCTTTAACATGCAACTTCTGTGTCTATGCTCCGCTTCAATATGTATGCGTACGCGGGCTTTCGTATCATACGCACAATGGTCTAATCTTCTCCCTAGGTCACTGTATTTCAGCTAGTCTCTCCTCCTTGCGTACGGGCTCAAGCTCTGGCCCGGCACAGAAAACCAGCTGCTCTCTGAGCTTGGAGATGCACCGATGCATCAGCACACTTTCTCTGCATCGGTCGTCGTCTCGCATCCCGCAGCATCAGCGAAGGTGGTTCGCCCGAACCTTCCGCGAAATCAATTCAAAATCAAACCCCGGGCTTCCGGTGGAGCGGGTGGAGAGCGAGTGACCCGTGGGCTACCCCCAATGCTTCCACCGCCAGCACCAAACTAACCAACCCGGGCATGTCGAATGCGTACAGGCACAAGAGTTTATATGCATCCGAATCTCACTCAACGCAACTACCTCATACTTTTAGAGATTTTCTATACATATGTACACGTGCGTATCTTTATTGCACACCAGTGCATCCATCGGTTAAGCAAGACCAGGCAAGGGGCGATGGTGATGCAGAGCGGAAAGACGAACCACTGTCCCATCCCAATGCCGCCCTCGATGGTCCCTATCCCACACCACAAACAACGAACCGTGTGTGTGCACCAACCTGCACATGGAGGAAAGTTTAGTTAGTTTCGAGCCTTCGCATCCATCCCGCCCAACGAGTGCAGCAGCAGACGGGTGGAAGATTGCGCTTTTATATAAACATATTTTGTGTGGAAAACTTCCGAATTATATGTACACACGGTCGGTGGGAGTTTGTTGGTGGAGGCGAACGATTGGTGGAGCTACTAGGAGGGCGGCAGCGAGAATGTCAGGACGATGCACATACGACGCCCGCGAGAACACACACACACATACGCGCGCGCGTACGTACAACAGCTCGCCACCACTGCTCGCCCAGCGGATGGCGCGTGTGTTTTGTCGGCAAAGGATGTTGAGGGTCTCCCATCCCTACTATGCCGATGCATGAGGTGTATCACTAGTCACCAGCGAGGCCCGGTTGACGACGATGACTGTGAACGCGAGCCCCGGGAAAACTCGGAGAAAGGCTCTTCGCACACAGCGTGTCGGTGTGCGGGACGGAAAAGAGAGGAAGTCTACTGGGGCAGCTCACACCGCCAGAGCCACCGAATGATGAAGGTGGAAGGACGGATGCAATTGAAGCAACATGAAAATCGCGCAACGTTCGCGCGGCTCATGGCGGAGGCACTAGCGCCAAAGAAAGGATATTTTACTTCTGGAGTGCTCCAACGCTAGAACCAACTCAACACTAAAGCAAACCATCCGACAGACCGACCAACCGACCGACCAACCGACCGACCGTCCGACCGATTCATTGTGCTCGCTGCTGTGCGCTCGGGCAAAAGAGAAAAGAACAGTTCAATTTGTTGCATCCTTTACTCCAAATGGGGAGAACAAATTCACAGGCACCGACTACACCTTAAAGGATTGATTGGTACGTTTCGAGGATAAAGTGGTATCAATAAAAAATAGACGGGCACATATTTTTGTCTAAAGCTCAAACTTGCTTGGCCGAGCTAACGCAGAATTAATATTTAAGATTTAAGATTTAAGTCCTTCCAAAATAGCTCTGATCTAATCCAGTCTCTAACCCCAGAATATTTTGTTCAATTGAATACAGAATGTATAACAAATCTGGATGTAGTCAACACAGCAACGATTTATAATGGTCATCGACATATTAAACTAACGTAAGATCTGACACTGTGGGCATAAGAGTCAATGGTTTCGTCCTATCATGAGCAGCACATTTTATCATATCAACAAACGTCTTCCTAAGTCAAATGCGGGCGCATGAAACGTAAACCTAGTTAAAAATATATACAATCCGAAGCTTCTACATACTATTCAATTCACAGTGTCTCATTGCACGTTGACACCGGAACTGAACACTGGCAACCTAACTGCAAAACGGTATACCGACCGACGAGACCAGCACGTGAACGCGAAAATGCAATCCTGTGGCCGGGGCGCGATCGATCAATGCACGATGGGACACCAATACGCTGCCGCGCACAATGGTCCCCGTGTGTAAATCGGGAGACGAGAGTTAACGAGAATTTTCGACCGTTTGCGGTTATCGAAGCCGTTAAGGAGGGAAACATATAAAAGCGCTGACGGCTGGGTTGGCTGGCTGGCTTTGACATCCTCCACACCACTGCCGCCCAAAGAGGTAAACTACGGCAAAACGGTGAGACTGAAAGGGTGATGCCGCCAAGGAGCAAGGTAAGCAGGAAGTTATATTTGAAACACATATTTGCACTAAATCTCGTATAATATAACGTGTGCCCTCGAGGTCCGTTTGCTTCTTCCGGTTCACCAAACTAGCCCTTCTTTCTCATTCTTCTACATTAGGTTGGGTTGGAATGGTAGAAAAGTGGAACTACCTTCACCGGCTCCATCCTTCCTTCCAGGGGACATCTGACATCCGGGAGAGTCAAGAGAAACAGGCACTAGGACCCAGTGGAAATGCATGTGTGTGTGTACGTAGAAGTACCATTCGGCAATGGCCAGTCGGAAAAGGCTCCAAAATCTAGGGAAAACCACCAACACAAACACGTTCACAACTCCAGTCCCCCCCCCCCCCCCTCCCGTTTTGCTGCTAATGGCCACCAAGTTGCTCTCCATTCGGACAACGGACCAACGCACGCACTTTTCGATGCAAATTCGATCCGGGGGTTTACAACTATAGTTGTTATATATCCTGACTGCTCACCCACACCCTTCAGCAACTAGCTACACACAGACATACAGACACGTACGCACGGCTGTGCATGCATCCTCTGCGGAAAATCCTTGGATCCGAACTGAAAATTAAGTCCTTGTCGCACGGACAAGACGACCACGGGAGGAAGGGAAGATCATGTGCGGGAAGAAGATCGGCGAATAAGCACCTGCAGGTGCACCCGTAATGTTTCATACCCCACCAATCGCACACATGCAACTACGCACGCACACACACACACACACACATGAATACACACATTGGAGCTTTTCCCGGGGAGCAAATCAACCTAAGCAAATGCACGATATACCACCACCTGATCTGATGGCGATGATGGCGGCGGCGGCAGCGTCGACTTCGCTTAGAAAGGCATTTCTGGCTAAACGAAACAGCGTGCACTTTTTGCACTGCCCTCGTTGGGCGGGCTGCCGGGAGATGGATGCATCGTGCCATCCACCACGAGAACGGTCGGTGCATCTCCCAGCATCATTAAAGATCCGAAATCGGACGGTGATGCAGCAGTGGCAGTGGAGACAGCGTGGAGTATGTTAGATTGCCGGAGAAGCATCGTTCGGTAGACTATGGACGTCAACGGGACGACGGCGACGACGAGGACGACACGGACGGAAGCAAGGAACAAGGCTAATAATTAATTAAAACAAACCGACGGAAGCAGCAGCAAAGCCCACAACAATACCCCACTGGGTGTGGATGGGCATGGGCACTGGCACTAGGAAACGTACATTTTGCAAGGATGATAGCAGCGTACGTGCACGGAGGATACAGCATACCATTGGCTTTTCCGATGCACATTAGCTCTATGCAGCGGGCAGGACCATGACGACGACGACGGCGACTAGACACTAACCCTGTGTAGCCGGTTCTCAACCAATCATCGCCATAGTAACAACTACTAAACCGATGAGCATATGACGAGATTTCGTCGAAAAATTCAAAACTGTTGGCAGGCAACGTTTGTTGGACCCAAAATTCTGCTCGCTCTACACCATGCTGTTGGAAAATACATGCACTAAATTGAATTTGATTACATATTTTCGATCCACATCACGGATGCAAATATTGTACGATGATGCATCATAGCAAGTTAATTTTTAAATTGTGTTCATCTCTGGACATGCTTTCAGTGACGGGGCACACAAAAACGGAAAATCCTTCCTCATAGATTCTTCTTCTCTTCTCCCTGGGCACTACAACCTCGAAAGGTCCCGGCCTGCCATTTTTGACTTTCCTTGACTTGATATAACAACTAGCTGGATACCCATACATAAATGCATCATAATCATAAAAATCATACATAAATCCATCTGGATAAAAAATTAAAATACGTTTTCTTGTGTTCTTAACGCACCACAAACATTTCAATCCATCAATAGTTATCATTCAACGGAATACTTACTATAAAGCTAACAAAAATTACAATCACTTCACATGCTTCAAACCTCCTGTATGATGCAAAGACAAGCGCATGAAGTTTGCGTTCTCCCCTGAGCAATGTCCAGGCTAAATCATCTAACAATTTCTATACCAAACCAATATTTAACCGTTTCAAAATTCTTAGTACTTGCATTCGGTTGCTAAATATTTACCATTATTTGGACTGCCATTTAAAGCTTTGGACGAACGGGAGCATATTTTGTTTAAACATTCTAGCACGTGTTACCTTATCTATTATTGATGTGATTCAAAAGTGCACCAAACATTACATTGCACTATCAAGTATTACATATTTCAAGCCACCGTCCTTCTGCACGTGCAAGAGAACAGTGAGGCACATTATGAATCTTGTCGTTTGCTCTATGTACTCCTCTAAACGCATCATACCTTAGATAGCCTTGCTAAGGGCACGCTGTCTAGAGCACAATTCAATATGTATGTTAATAAATATGTTAAATTAATTTGACTAATTTGGTCTTAAATACTTTGCACGTGAAGAGGTAAACTATGCTCTGAATAACATCTTAATCAAAGAATTCCAAATCTTCCAACATGATGCAGACAGATTTCCAAGAAACGTTGATATAATCATTATATCATCGTCATTAAAAAAAAAACAATAAATATTAATAGTTACAACTTGCTTCGTGTATGATATACACGATTCGGTTTGTAAGCCTTAAAGCAATATTTTAGCGCTCGGCAATTGCAACAATCAAACAACAGAACATTCATTAACGAACGTAGTCAACAATCACTTGTGGTTCATCAATTTCCAGCAATCTGTGTCGCTTTCTCTGTCAATTTCCTATCTAACATCGTTATCATCTTCGCTGGCAGAGAAAAATGTACAATTTCGTTCTCTCGCTTGACAGATTATAATACCGAGCACGGGAGGTCCTGCCTGCTCCGTAACTGTACTCTAGGAGCGGCATCTCATTATTTGAAGATTGTTATGGTTACAATTTCCGACATTCTTTTCACGGGATTGTCAAGCATAACTTTTCACTGAAACGCTGTTCTCCTAACTGGGGCTGGGGACTGAAACCAAATGCAATCCGGTTAGTTCCCTGGCAAACCTTCTAATTGAGGTTGTTGGGAGTTCGTGAATGTAAAGCAATCACATTTGTTTGTTTATCATATCTTTCATAACACAGTGTTTTAATTATGTGGGGCCTTCTCTTTGCAATCAAAACGGGCTATAGTCAGAGCAAATCTGAAGCTCCTGTTTTCCACATTGAACAACATCATTACAGGAACTGGCAACTTGTAAAAAAAAGCTGTAAGATTGAACCTGCTGATATTTAAACCTTGGCTTGATTATGGTGTTGATTAGTTTTTGCGAATTGCAGTTCAAGCTATCAAGGTTGTTGAACAAAATGCTATAGAGTTATCGAGCTTCAAAAATTACGCATTGGAAGGAACCTCATAATTACTTATCTCAATATTTAAGATTGAGCCAATCTTCTTTGGAAATACAACTACAAAAGATTTTGGTTTGCCATTTCTTGCATATTTTGAGTTGATCTAATAGCTATATAGCTATATAGTCAATCCTGCCTACGGGGAGACGTTACGAATGTGATTCTATCCCTGGTCCACATCTTCAGGACAGGACCGCACAGGATCGCGTCCTTAATTTGTTTGCTATCAGAAGCAAGGTTTACAAATGCATTATATTTGAAGTAAAATATCCCTCTTGATCGATTGACCATCAAAAAGTCTTATATTGCTTATATGCTCCATGTTAGAGACACATGCATTACAATCATTAATCGTACTACCTTTTCTCCTTTCCAAATATAACACGGACATCAAAAGTTACAAAACAAAATTCTGCTTCGGTCCATTCGATTAGCCAAAGTACACATCTACGATTACTTACTCTGGTGCTTATCGGCTAACTGCACGAGCGGTGTCGGAAGATCCCTCCGTCTGTAGAAACACATCACTTTCGCTTCAACATTGCCGTTCGGTGTTTTGTTCAACTCGTCGATACGCCGAATCTGGTACGGTGTCGTCGACGATGTCTCTACGTAGACATAGTCTGTAAGTAACAATAAGAAAGGTGGAGTTGTGCATTAGATTTTGTTCTCCGTTTATCACAGTTTATTTGTGAATAAACTTAAATCGTTCGTTGTGCAGTATTCGTAATTGGTTGCCTAGACGGTATAACGAATTTATGCATATGATTATTTCAATATTTTATATCTCAGTTAACGTGCAAACCTACTCAAGTACATAGTCAAAAACAACATCTGAATAATTAAATAACATTAGATAAGTCTCGATACTCACTCAATGACAATGTTTTTTTTTATTTCTCTCAACTGATTTTTTTTAACATTCATAAACTTTTCTCACTTTCTGATAATCATATTCCCAACTTTGAAAATGAAATATTTTGTGTAATAGCTATTTCTAAATGTATGTTACAACTTTTTAGTTTTTACTGACCTGAACGTCTTTCGTTAAGAAATTCGACCAGCAGTTCAAGCAGTCAACTCTAACTGTTCACTGTTACTAACAAAACAAACTAGCGTAGGTTGGAAGGCCATGTTCGATTATTCATCACCACATAACACAGCAAATCTATGCTAACCCCACCGATTCTAGCACCCGCTCGTGTATCATAATTATTCATAAACATGGCGACAAAACTGGCCACACTATTAATGTGACAGTCACACGATAATTCTCCGTTTGCGTATCTACAATTCCAATGAATTCAAGACCTACGATGCGCAGGCTTTTGTGATAAGTTTTCTTAACTAAAACATAGACGAGTTTTTTCATATGGCAGCAATTGGTTACTATCATTCTTCACACAAAAGGAAACATCCATTTAATTATATTATGTTATATTGTTATAAGAAAAGAATCATCTGATATGATTTGTAGACAAAACTACAATAAAAAGTGGTTAAAGTAAAACAGTTCATTAATTTAATGCCAGGGCCGCGTTGAGGATAAAAGTTTACATTAAATGTGAGCCAACATAATATCATAAATTTAGCATAGCAGGGAAATCAGCAGGCTGTCCACACTCCGATTTGGCTGAGACAATAGCGGCACAGGTTTTGACACGACAGGACTGGGGAACAAATCCCATCCAGATCACCTCCCCGTAAACAGGACTGACTATCCAGCTAACTTGTTAATTCAAGTCAAGGAAAGCCCGAAACGATAGATCCGAGAATTAAGGTTGTGAAATGCTACACTAATCAGGTGTAGTGACTATAACCATCTTGAGAAAACTTTGGGATGTTGGACACTAAGGATGTGGTTCATAAATGGTAAAACATGGCTACTGCAAAGCTTTTATCTTATTTTTTGTTGTAGGCTTTATTATATTGTAATTTTAATTCTTAATCTGGATTTTTTTTCTGAGATTAATAGCCGACTTTGTCCCATGTGAAACAAACACCAATTTTACCTGATGATTGCAATATTTTGTTTCATTCAATAGCACAGTTATGGGTTTTTGATTTCAGTTTTAATATTATTATGTATAAGTTTCCACAAAATTTTCATAACTTTCGAGAGCTTGTTCCTCTTCCGAAAATCCTCGGAAGAAATTTAATTGTCATATTTTTTAAGTTCGACATTTTTATATTCTTAATAGGATCGGAACAGGATCATTCAGCAAGAATCGATGTACATCAATTGAAAATGAAATGCTAAAAATATCCTGTTTTAAGTACAATAAGAAACAGGGCTATACCGGATTCTACAAAAGTTCTGTGTGAATATTATTTTCATTCTTTAGTTAATTTCGACTTGTTGTAAGCCGATTTTTTCCAGTGTTTTTGGAGAAAATGAATTAAATCATTGATTCTTCTTTGACACCCAATCTTATCCTGCCATTGTTGGCTTCTTGTAACTGGATTTAACCCGCAGTTGGATAGTCCAGTAGCTGCGATCGGCGAGGCGGTCTGTCTGAATGGGATTTGATCTCTGCTCCTGCCGTTTGCAGAACTATTCCGTTATCGGGTTCAGCCGCTGCCCCGCATTATTGTTTAAAATTAGTAAAAAGGCTCTGCGAAGCACACGGAGGGAATATTATGAAAAAAGAATATTCTGATGCCTTCACCCGATCAATAATATAATATTATATGGCATAATATTTAAATCAATTTATTCCATTGATTGATAAATTTTTCACGCAAAACTATGTCAACTAGTAGCTCTGCAAGATACAGTATCCTACCTCTTCAAAAGTTGCAGTAAAACGAATAAAACATCAAATATAATGTTGTTTCCATTAACTCGCGTTAAATAAAATCCCAACACGTTGCACCTTTGCGACCACAGGTTACCGTCCTTTTAATTGTTGAAATATGATAATTTCCGCCATTCTATGCTCACGGTATCATGGACAAAGCACCGGAGGATTCTTGTTTTGCATATTCATACCATTATGGACCAATAAGCAATGCGTTCTGTGTACCGAAAACCCAAAACAAGTACCAGAAATTAATTTATAACTCGATGCGAATATATTTAACATCCCTTGCTATACATAATGAGGCTAAATGTTAGCGTTGTATCAGACGCCATAATATAAGAAAAGAATAATAAGCGGAAAGGGGTTTCACGCGAAACCGGAATTCATATTGTACATTCGTACTGATTGGAAGAAGAACAACATCAAATATTGAAGAATCAAACATCGGGCGAGAAGAAAAAAAAACAAACAATACAAACTACAATTTTCCGCATAGACAGCATAACTGACTGGCGGCGCGACAAGCAGAAAATAGAACATCGAACTCACCACAACACTCTACTGAAGGAACTGGAGCAACCGGCCATAAAACGGCCATATCGTCTGTCACACAATATTTCGTGGTTTTTCACCGTTTCACCGAAGCATTTATCGGACATGGACACACTCTCTCCCTCCCCCAAGCTACCCCCTTTGCCCTTTTTTTCTGCGTAAGTTGGTTCGTTATGGCGCAAACCAGAAAAGGTCTAAAAATCAACCAATGCACGATGATGATGGCAAAACGTTAGAAAGTGCAAATCAAGGCAGGTTTGTGATGTCTTTTTTGTTTTTGCTTCTTCTTTGTGCGAAAGTCAAACAACGAAATAAAGCGCAACGTGTATGAGAATGTGCTTGCGTAATAAGCGACCAACCAGCTCCCCCAGCAGCTCTACCACAGCCCAGCAAAAACCCACCAGAGCCACGGCAGAGACCTACGATACGAGGTGGTCACCGTATTTTGTAACGGCCGCAGCTATGCTACCGTGTGAGTGTTACGTTATTTCGCGCTCCACACACCTGGCCACTGAGAGAACACTGAAACAAAACACAATCCCTCAACATGCTTTTTGGACCCACCCCTTCTCTATCGTTGGCGACGCAAGAGTACGAAAAAAGACCATAAAGTGTACGAAATAAAGCTTTATAGATACCGAAACGCTGAGTTAGGTTGTTAAGGGAGAAGTCAGATTGTAAATTTGTTAAAGATTGACTTTAAGCATATTTCAATTATTGATAGTTAACATCATCAAATTTAGTTTAAATCCAACTCACTCGGCTCAGTTTCCATATTTTACGAATTTGCACTCCTCACACACTGGCACAAAATTTGGCAATCTTGCACGAAAGAGTCAAGCGTAACAGCTAGCTCCGATCAAACGACTTTCTTCCCACCGACAAGTTCCCGGTTGGGCACTTGCTGGCTGGCTGGCTGGGAGTTGTAGAAAGATTTGGGAATTCAATCACGGATGCTCTAAGAAGATGATAAAACAACCATAAAACGAACCAATTCCCAGTCTAGCTCTAGCGGAGGGACGATGAACTCGGTCGAACTGTGGCTCTCTCTCTCTCTGCGTTAATGATCATCGTTCGCTCAATTACGCTCTATCTATCTTATCTGAGGCTTTCGGCTGTTTGACTAAGCCGGCGCAGCCGTCGGCGGTGCTGCCAGTTCCAACCGACCCCGAGTGTGATTACGACAAAGCACTGCTCAAATCTTACTACACTATATGCAAGATAGATGGATGTACATTATTTTTACAACTAGCGCTACTCTTGTCGTAAATTACATTCCATCGCCAGCCAGCTCCGAGTTAACCACACGCACACACACACAGAACATAATGAGCGTTGGTTCCGTAGAATTCATTCTTCAATGCTGCAAGTACTCTTTACAATAAATGGTTTGTGAACTTTCTAAACCACAAACACACACACACACACACCGGTCTCTTACATTGTTCAACCGTTTTATGCTATATGAATGTGCATTTAGAGTGGCATGTTCCCAAAATGACTGCAATATTAGCATTTTCCCAACTCCTACATCCATCCATTCGATCTCCAAATAGTTGCTAGTTGCTTTCTCGCTTCTGCCTTTTCTTTTAGTTCACCCAAAATCTTCCTTTTTCGTTGTCGTGCCCCATCCCGTCTCACTTATTTTCCCTCCATTACTCTTCTTGGTTCCGTTCCTTTTCATTCCTGCCAGAACGCGGGCTGGAAAGTTGTTGACCCTGAACCGAGTGGTGCGAAGCGCCGCGCACTAAGCAAGTCACGCAGCAGGAAAGGGGAAGAACGTGGGGTTGCGATGGTATTCCCAAAAAATCGAACGCGGTAAAGAAGTGCAAAAACCAAGCGAACCCACCAAACGCGAAGATGGGGAAAAGCAAACACGACGAAACACCGGTGGCGGCGATCTGGCCAGTCTGTGTGCTTTTTCCTCCATCATCCAGAGCGGCGGTAGACCGTCATCGATTACGCCCCATCTAAAACGAAGCCCTTGGCCGTACGGCACACAACAGCGCCGCAGCACCGGTCCACTTCTTGAGCATTACACCATTGACCATTGCGGAGACATGACAGACATGGGAAGGAAGCAAAGATGCGATAATGTGGATATAAGCTCTCTCTCTCTCTCTCGCTGTCCTCCATTTCAGGCCGAGTATTCGAGTGTAAATGTATCCAAGAGTACCACGGCGAAAGGGTCGAAAGGCTACTACCTACTTACGGTGTAGATCAGCTTCATTTCCAAATTTGAGATCATCCTAACCCTCGAAGATCAAAAAGCACGCTCATCGATCGTGTGAATGCTTCAGATCTCATCTTCGGACAGGTTAACACCGAGGCTTCTAGCATAAGAATGTCTCAATTTTAATAGGATATATTTTGTGATTTGGTGCCAAAATTATTGCTAAGGCTTATGTATATCTTTGCCAGCATAGGTTCCTCTTTTCACTCCCATTCCCTTTTTATACCCTCAATCCAACCAACCGCCTGGAAAGTTTCATATCGTCCTTGTTGCTTTCCTCGGTTCCACTCCCTCTATCATAAAATCCTATCTGCAAATATCCTTACCCTCACCACATGCATGGAAGACATGGAAGACCAGATGCAAGGAAGAACAAGAGATTACCCGGACCGATCGTAAACAATTCGCGAGAATTGGGCTGCGTACGCATCGGTCAGGGTGCGTAACTAGTCATGCTTTCTCTTCTTTGCATCGCAGTCTCTATTGCACACCTTGAACAATTTCGCTATTCCAAAAAGGGTATAAAAATGGATTGCGACCCTAGTTAGCCAGTAGTTATCTTCAAAACTAATTAACTAATCAACAACAACAATTATCTTCAAACCTTCTTACATCAGAGTTCTGTTCCATCGAAAAGATCAGTTACTAACCATATCTTTAAGTTACGCGTCACACCAGCAAATAAAGTGTTATAGTGAAAACAATCCATATTGCTTCAATTCTTGTGTCGAAAAAAATATCTGAAAAGGAGACATACTATCCAGTAGCCAAAAGGAAATGACTAAAATAGGTTTTGAAAACTATTACTTTCTTGGTGTTCCTTATTTTTTGATTTAACGATCTTGTAGGTCATATCGACCGTAAATTGGTTTACTAAACTTGTTTATAACACGTTGCCTGTAACGTAAGACTTGGACTATTCAATTAGTGTGGAAAGTCTTTGCAACGTTTTTGGAAATGGCCAAGTTATTTTTCTCAAAACAAAACTTCAAGAATGGAAGAAGTAATCGTTGGACGAAAGAATTGATGTTGGCATCAGACGATAATACTTTGTAAGCTTATTTTTCATAACTAAAGCTTTGCAGCCATAGACCAACATTATTTTATATCCTTGAAGGTATAAGCCCAATCCAAAGATGATGGATGAATACTAAACGCTCTTCTTAGGCATCTAAAAAATTCTCTTAAATTATAAGGTGTTGGGATAAATTGGACAGTTTCGTGAGTGAACCCGTAGAAACTGAAAAAGACATTCACATAATTTTCGCATCAGTGAGGCTAGGGCTACCACTTCTTTTTGCCATAGGACCAAATATTGACAACATTTAACTACAGTGTTGAGCAATATCACATAATAATTTGAAGTCAATCTTACATTCAAGGAGCGTTGGGCAGCAATCCTTATACCTCTATTTTGATGGCCGGCATCAACCATCATTACCAAATTTTCCTCTATTGCCTAATGCATCCATACGTGTTTTTCAAATTAAACGTTTAATTGACGAATAGTGTGTTTGAAAACCTCTTCTTCTATTTTTCTAGGCTTAACAATTTGCTAGGAATTGCTGAACGTAGCAGTATATTTTTGCACATCGTCATGTAATTGTAGTGCTCAAGATACACTGATTATCCTTTGATCTTATCCTTTGATTCCGCATCCTCATTATCCTTTCAATCCTAAGACTTTCCCCTACATTCCTTTTTTGTTGTTCGTTGTGTTGTCTTTGACTTAATTGTTTTTTGTAGTGCCACCGGGCGAAACAGTATACGGGGCCAAAGTCGACACTGTCGTAAGAAGGAAGGCAGACTTTTCTGCAATAGTGTTCTTCATTTCTGCCTAGCCTTGATGGAGCGAGTTCGGCCTTGTTGGCGTTGGGTTCGGAGGTGGTCGGCGAGTCCTACCTCGTGATTAGCAGAGATCCTGCTGTTACGGAATGGAACTCGCCGATAGCTTCTGATTTCGGTGCTGGCTTGGTCGAGCTTGGGCTATCACAGCTGGGCAGTTTGAGGCACACTGTACACAGGCAAATGTTTGTACTGTCCAAATCGCTGTTTTTTGTTTTACATTCCAGTTCCGATACACGGAAGGATGATTCGTTTACACACCACACTACCATCAACACAACACTGCCAGCAATAGACCCACACCTTATCATTGATACAACTTCTACAATAGACCTGGATTTCCAACACTGCAATCGCCACACACCCACAACCGAGTATGCCCGGGATAAGGCTAAATATCGGGGAGGAAATGCCTTGGTATTTTTTTGGGATTTTTTTGTGTTTTTTATTATTCAACAAATGAAAAAGAAATAAAACTTTTAGTCAACATTTTATCAGGCCAGCATTAACATTACTAAACATTTTAAAAGAACAGCGGAACACAAAATGTCTGCAATAACATACGAGTTTTCATGGTCGAAGTGGCCACACAATTAATAACCGTGCGTAAACAGTTTGTTAAACCTCTTATACGCCGGATGTTCAAACGCATCGCACTCTAATTTTATCGTACCACAATCGTTCCTTCACTAGCTCTACGTTCTCCAACACTGCTTCTTGCTCAATGTCTCCGTATTGCTCTTCGCTGGTTGTTTCAGCAAAACAAAACAAAAGACCCGAGTATTGAGATTTTGAGACAAATCGGAGGAGAGATTGTACATACTGCTGCGTGAAAAGCACACAGGGCGCGCATATTTGCATCAGGCGGGCATCCGAACGAAATGGCTATGCTATTTTTAATCCCTTCTGCTCAGTCTGCTTGCCAGCCTGCTCGCTATTGACATCAACGATTGATACCCAGAGATCGAACCAGAATGCCGAAAATACTATTGTTTTATGGTGAAGAAATATTTCATTTTATTTATTTTTTTCAGTTACTTTTCAGATAAGTACTTTCCATAAATGGAGGAATTCTATAGCAATCTAAATTTGGTGGTGATTTCCATTGATTACGCTTCTTCACCAGTAAATTATATATAGCTTATATTAAAATCCTCCTATTCGGTAATGCAAAGAAATTTTAAATCTGCTCTTTTTATTTGACTCTATAACCTCAAGAGGTCGTGCCTTCCTAGTTTACCCTTTAGCTGGATAATAAGGCCTGCGTACAGAGGAACGGTCCGGTAGGGACACGATACTCGTTCCTGTCGTGTGACGACCGGCGTCGTTACTGCCTCTGCCACCGGGCAACCCTTTAATCTGTTACTCTAATTTGAACCATTCGATTCTTATTCTTCGTCCCGAAACCCCCAACAACCCGTCTGCCCATTTCACTTACCTCCGACACGATACATGTTGGTTGTCATAGTTGCGCTGTTGTTTGTTTAGTTATCTCTTTGCAAAATTCACGCGCACACACACATACACACACTGGCGCCTTAAGAAAGGCGCCCGTCGCCGAAGATCCTACTGATACACCGTGGACCTAATATTCCGATCGTGCAGGAGTAGTTCTGTTTTCTGTATCACCTTTTCCGGTTTCCGTTTCAGCTTTACTTCTGTGTTTTTACTTTATTTCAATACCTGATAGTATAGCTGCATGCGTTCTAGGTACGTCCTTTTGCTGTTTTCAGGCGTCCTTTTCCATGTACATCTCTTGGGATGGGAAAATTCTATCACACATTCACACACTGCCCAACAAAACAGGAAGGTGACTCAAACGACACACAGCGCGACGAATTTTTCTCATATTCTCTCTCGCTCTCTCTCTATACGTCGCGCACACACTCTCCCTCTCTTTATCTCGTGAGCATAAACAATGCACCTTTTCCTTCGATGCCTCATTAACAGTGGCAGGGGCAAAATACACACTAGGACACATACACACACTCACGCGGAAACACGCAAGAGCGCATACACTGGTCGCCGACACACTACCGCCGCACACAAAACACACTCCTTTTAGCAGGCGGCGGCCAGATCTTTTTTCCCTATGACAGCCTGTACTTCATTTACACTTCCACTACTGATGATCCCAAAAATGGTGCCTCCTGGCGTATCTTCCGCGTTGCTTTACCTCGCGCAACATAAGCAACAGCCAGCCCACCGAAGAAAAGTAGGCGAAAAGGAGAGCAGGCAGCTCAGAAGATACGAGTATTCAAATAAGACATTCACACATACACACGCACGCGCACGTACCGCGGCTCCACCAACACAATCTCGCGCACCACACTTCTCTAGCGAGTCCCGTCGTGCTTGTTGTTTACTCTTCGTTTTTTCTGCCTTCTTCCGTTGTTTTTACCAATGCGTCGATTTTTTCAGACAGCATCGATGATAATAGTGCGATTAATTTTTCTTGCACTTGCTACCCACTTCCACGCACGAATCCGAAGAGAAACTTTAATTCGACAGCCGCGGTATGCTGACTGGTACTACTACTACACGCTGTGAGCGGTTGATGATGGTCTGAAGGAAGTGGTTTTGCATCCAAGCGGAGTTGTCCCAAGCGTCATAGCACACATGTGTTTCCGTCCTGAAAAGTGTCCGTCCGTGGCGTGCACTGCTTCTGCAATAAGGAATAAAGAACATCAGCTTCAACTACACTTTCCTAGCTTTTTTATTAAAAAAATGCCGTTTCGTGGTTCATTCTTCATCGTGGTCCATTCAATACGCTATGCGAAATTAATACATGAAACCTTAATAACGGAAACAAATGAACTTAAAACCGAAAGCAAACGCAGTAGAATGGGTGTGCTGCTATGCCCTGCGACAAATCAATCCATTTGATGTTCCACATTCGGTTGCTATGGACACGCACACATGCATGCACGACCGCTCGCTATCAAATCAAGCTACCCACGTCGAATTACCTTTCAGCTTCACTTTTCGCGCAAAATTTATGGAAATACGGACAACATATCACATTTCTTAATATAAACGTTACATAATTAACTGTTAAGCAACCTCCCAAGAGCCTTATTTCATTGCAAAACAGTTTTTTTTTTCTTTTGTTGAACCTGCTATGTATGCCTCACCATTCACTTGATTAAACCGATAGCTAGATAGTCAGTCCTACATACCGACAAACGATCCGGATGGGATTCGATAAACGGTTCTTCCGTGTCTGTGTGACCAACTTCAACAACCATTTAAATTCAATGACTCCTTAAAAGAGGGTAATTCGGAAACCGAATGGTTGTGACGGTGGTACATGTATCGAATCCTATTTAAATGGTGTCTGCTTACGTAGGAATGACTATTTGGCTGCAAGGAAAAACTAAATGTAGTATTTCATTACATGGCCAGCACGACCTAGCAAGTTTTTACCCTGACGCAGAAGAAGCTTCATTAAACGTTTTAATCTACAATTCAATAATAAAAGAACAATAGACCAGTTAAATATGAAATCGGTGCAATAAAAACAAGCCGGATCTGTTTTAAAATTCCAATAGAGTAAGCTACGAATATCTCAAAACCCACACCGCATGCCGATTAGAAAATACAGGTCATGCTCAGAGACCAAATAAAAAAGGTTTCTTGTTTCTTAATTCGTTTTTACTAAACACCAACATGGCGGCGTTGATCTAATTGTTAAGAGTCCTGTGCAATCTGCCCAGAAGTACTCCTTTCACCTTTCCCTTCAATTTATAGCCAACACAAGGTTACTGCGGCTAACCAGGCGCCAATGATGATGAGCATGGTGTGGCTTTTGTAACTTTTCTGCTCTCTTTATCTTCTGCCATTCGCATTCGCATTCCGGTACAGCCAGCATCGCATCTGTGCGTACGTCTCCTGGATGCTATCACACCTCTCCACTCCAAACGGGAACTCCGGCTCCCGGCAGCGACACATGTTCTTCCTCTTCTTTTTGTTATCCTCCACGCATACCATCCCGTCCAAAGGGGCGATCGCGCGACCGACCGATGGGCGCACAGCGTGTGACAGATTGTGCGTGTCACACACACACACATGCACACTTGCAAGGTGCGTTTCCAGTGCAAAACGAAGCAACGGACAAAAACCGGATAACGGTGATAACTGGAATTGTCTTCAGAGAGTGACATTCTACCCTAGCACCTCATGTTTTTCATAAAAAAGAACATGCACACACACATTCCCACAAACTGCAGGATCGTTTTTGCACATTTTAATACAGCATCGCCTACTTTGAGAAACGAATTTGGCTTATCACTTTTCGATTTTTTACTTGCTTTTCTGCATGTGTATCCATCCACAGGGATCCATTTCTCGCGACATTTTCGTAGCACTCGAAAACGCGATGCACTACATTATTGAACCTTGCTCCCCATGCGCGCATAACTACCGTGTCCCTCAACGTGGACACGGTGTATTTGTGTGGGGGATTTGAGCACAACGCGTGCTCGCCATGGAGCCCTCGCTGGTTCAGAAGACGGAAAGCAACACAACAGGCAAAAAAATCATGTATGCAGCCACCCCACAGCACCGCACAAGCCGAAGACCGGCCCGGCCGACAGTTGCGCGATAAGGGATTTTTAAGGTTACGTTTTGCTGCTCCTTTCGCTGCCCTTGTCTAGTCTTCGCATCTGCTAATCATCCGCTCCCTCGTCGCTTCCTGCTTTCTCTGATCGCTTGCTTTCATCCCTTTTTCGCCCAACATCGTTTCCTTTCTAACTCGGCTTCGCTGCTTCTTTCACGCGCTGCTCTGCCATTATATCCATTGCCATACCGACACGGGGGAATCACTAGCCAGGCACAAAAAAATACCATGGCTACACTTGAAACAACGCGTACGCACGCACTTGCTTGCTATGTCGCGATGCTCGATGCTCTCTTTTCCGAGCAATTCATCGCTGCTGCGTCGTCTTCTGCCTTCTGCTCATTGCCCGTCGTTGACGATGGCTAGGCTGCTGAGAGTACACAAAATCCAAAAAAATCGCACTGAACAGAAAAAAACCTATCGACAGTACCCGCCGCCGCCAAATGTGTCGAGAATCAGCCAACCGAATCGCGAACATAGAACGACTTCAACTTTCCTCTTCGCATCCGGTTACTCAACTCTCCCCCTTTTTCTCGTACGCGGGACACTTTTCTCCATGTTCCGCTGCGTTCCCGCCGTACCACATTTTCTTCTACACATATAGCGTGAATTTATGAGCATTGATTATGCTAAGAAAATCCACCGTCGTCGTGGTCATCGTCATCGTCACTTTTCGGTTTGGTCGCTTCAACCCATTAATGCGCTATCGCAATTCGCGCACACACAGACACGACACACACACACACGCACACACATCATGCAAATCGAGCACGGGGGATGAACGATTGATCTAGTATTTTGTTCGGTCCGACGAAAGCGCCACAAAATTGTACAGGGAAATCAGACAACGCGCTCTGCATGTTGTTTCTTTGTCGAATTCACATATCTCCAACTAACCCCAAACACGAAACTCAACAAGGTAGAACAAGCCTCCACGACAACCTCGTCTCTCCCGTCCCTTCTTCCACTCCGCACAAACTAACGTTCTTTATGATAATGCGATTCATTTCGACCGTGGCGAAAGCGTCCACCAACCCATTCCACCCGTCCTCACACTCTCGATCCACACCCTTCCTCTAGCCCTTTTCACTACTGCTTCCTAACCAATCGAAGCAAGAAGAAACGCAAAGATGATATTCTCGAACTCTGGACACACTTCCGGCAAACGCATACACACACACACAAACACACAACACCGCAACGTAGCCGGTTCATTTCACGCACGCACGTAACGTCATTATTAATCGAAGCAACCCACAGTAAAACTAAACCTACACGAAAGAATGAACCACCGCGAAGCGACAGCGGACGAAGAAAGTTTTGTGCTACGACGGGAAGCAGGAAAAATACCGGGCATGAATTGCTTATGCACGCACGACGGCTTCTTCACCACACTACGTACCACCAGTCCCAAGCGCTATTGACCACCACCAGCTGGCCAACCAGTCGTCCGTCGGCTATATTTCACGGCACGGCACTTGTCTCACAAAACCCCGCGTACGTTTTTTTAATCGGTTTTCAGCAGCACGCACGGCAGGACGCGTCGTTCGCTTTTTCCAAGCTCCGCCATTTTGATTCACGGGTAAGGTGAAACTGGCCCAACCAGCAACTTTGCTCTGACATGACGTTTTCGAACACAACCTTTCAAATTCTCCGACCGTTCCCAGGCAACAAAATCGAACTGTCGGAGCGGTTTCTCCGACAGTTTCGAACGTGACCGTTCAAATCGTTTTGAGTGTCCGTTGGGTTGTGAGCTTTTGTCGAACATTGGAACAGTAAGGAGGGAATTTGTAATTTGCAATATAAATTTGATAGATTTTACATCCATTGGCTGAAACGTTTAATTTCTTTCATTAATTTGAACATTTACAGGTATTCAACAAAACATTCGATATCCGGGACATTTTAAATCGTAATAACACGATGTTCAATGCCAGTTAATGTTTATACAACGGATATTACGATGTTGGTGCTGGATAAAATTGTTTTAGAATTTAGCACTAAACTTGTTTGTACCACTTAGCATCTGTACTACTTCCGCCGTGATCAGTTCTTGCTACGGAAGAACGGTCAGTGTGAGATCCGATGCTGGGCTCTACCGCGTTGAAAACCCCGTAGCCGATAGTACAAGTCCAGCAGACCGGCATAGAACAATTAAGTATATGTGGATTAAACAACTGCACCTCTTGATGAATTTTGTGATATGCATCCAGTACTTAACATATTTTAGATCAATCTCGCCCGATAAAAAAACACACATACACATACCAAACTGCTTCATGTTTTTCACTTTATTTGTTTATTTTGTCTGATTTTAGGTGTGTTTTGTTTTTTATTTATAATCGCTTGATAATAATAATTGTAGCTCACTTAGTTCGATACTATAAAATGTAAGGAAAAATGAAATACTGTACAACTACTACCGCTGCTGCTGTCGGGTCCCAAAGTCTACAAAGGTCCTGGTTTGTCACATTTTCGATATACACACGCGCCTCATCATCATCATCATCATCATCATCATTACTATCATGCCTGTGCTTTTGCATTGTCCTTTTCCTTCATTCACAGTTGCGCGCTTTGAGTAGTTTTGTCCGTGATCTGTCGCGATCAGCTAAACAAGTGTGCGCGCACATGATGTGTGTTATGAGTTTTAGTCTTGTCGAGAAACGAAGAATGATGGAGGTTTACCTTGCTAGGCCAACTGTGACAAATAACTTAGGACCAGGAGAACAAACTCTTTCCAGGGGGGGAAAACATAAAACAAACCAACAAACAAACAAAATCCTAATGAAATCTTACAGTTCCGCGTTCAGTTATCTTATCAGTTGTCTTTACATGCTTAATCAGCTTTTCGAATGCTCGGAATGCTGCGTGAGTGTATTATCCCGCGATAGGTGTCGTTTGTATTAACAGAAAGATTCGCTTGCCCGCCACAAATGTCCTCTAACAGATTTAGAACAAACATTGATCTATTACTGGAAGGATGAGAGGTAAAAGCTTGTCGAAATGCTAATTTAAAGCAAAACTAATTCGATCATTCGTTGCCTGTATTGAATACCACTTTCGACGTTCAACAGTTGATAATGGAGACGTGGTTGTTAAAACCAAATAAAAAACAAGGACATTATACCGTGGATTTTCTATGAATTCAAAGCTCAGTAATACACTCACTCATTTCCGATTTCATTTTGTTTGTCCCGTTCGATTGGTCCTTCGCTCGCTTTCTTTGTTTTCTCGCACAATTTCGTCAGATGGAATGCATACACGAAAGCATGCACACGCCTACCCATCATCCCATTAAAGAATATATATATAATAATAATTATGATATATATAATAATATATATATATATAGTATAATAATATATGACAATCTACCACAAATCTGTATAATAGTTACTTACGCCCTACGCTCTACATTCATATCAATATTATATAGATTTATACAGTAAAAAAAGGAAATCTTTCAGTTTTCTGTTTTGTTGGTTTGCTTTGTTCCACACGTCGCAGATTGGTGTCTGCCCTTTACCCAGTTTAATTACTTGCGCCAGCAGTTTGACGATCATCCCACCTGAAGCCGTTAAATATGTGGCGTTCCCCTATTTTCCTTGCCTTTCCCAAACCCCGCATCAATTGTTTATACACACACACTACTTACTTTTCTCTCACATTCGTTCTTCATTCGCTTCCGCCTGGTTTGTCTTACATCATATGTTAAGCTTTGCTTTTGCACCAATTCCGCCGCAGGCCACATACGATCCCGAGACACTGACGGGACTTGTGCTACATCTACAAAAGCGCCCCCATCACTACCGTACAAACACATCCTTGCCAACGTCTAATAAAACCCTTTTTTTCTTGTGAAACCGTTTGCCGAGCTTGACCTGTGGTCGTTTGTGTACTGTCCGTTTTTGCTTTGCGAGCGCTAATAAACCACCAAATGTATGGGCATCTCGTTTTCCTCTTGTTTTTTGTTGTTTTGTCATTTTTTTCCGCTACTACTCTCCACTACTCATGTATGTTTGCACTATGTTTGCGGCGTTTAATTTTTGTTTGGGGCCTTGCTTTTGATTCGTTTGCAGTCTGTGTAGCGATAATGCCTAATAAATAAATAAGATAAATTAACAAATGCGCCTTCCTTTAGCCGATCCGCAGTTTAGTGTTTCGTTCACGTGCACACTGCACTCCCGCTGTCTATATAATGCTGACCGATTGTTTCGAAAACCCGAGTAAAAAAGCGTGCTACATCTACATCAAAAAAGCTTAAGAAGAATGTGTGTGTGTGTGAGTTTAAGAAATCCTTAAAAATCGACAAATAGAAGCACACTTATGTGCCAACACCGAATCATTCAAAAACCCGTCTGTTGTTATTGTTCGCATAGGAAAGTAAATGGTTCATTGTACATACGCTGCCCTGTGTGTGTGGTGTAAATTTAGGTAGTAAACGGTTGCTATTGGAATGTGCTGTGTGCTAGTGCCTGCTGGAGGTTCCTGCTTTCAAACTTGTGTCCCCTAAATATCCGTACGACATCATAAGCATGCTTTCACTACGCTTCAGATGAGCCCTAGATTATAAGCTAGATGACTGCTGACTGACTGACTGAAATTCTTGAAATCCATAGTTTTTTTTCCACCTGTGTGTCTGTGTTAAAAATGTTAACGACGTTGAGATCACCCCATGTAGCTGGACGTACGCGTTTTATCATCTAATCTCTTTCCTTTGGCACCATAGCGCCATATTTCCAACAGCATTTGTCGTGCCTACGTTTATCCGCCAGGTCTATGAATGAAGAGGATCGACGATTGGATTTCAATAAGACAATTCTGATGACCAAACGCTACACTAATGACCAACATTTCTTCCATTTGCTTGCCTGTTCCGCCAACGAATAATCAGTTGACAATTAATTTGCAGTCCGCCAATTGAGTATCTTTACGTTTGGTCTAAACATACTCAGCTAAGGAACTGTCCCACAAGAATATGTTTAGAGCAACGACGAAACTCTAATTCGAAGAGACAACGAGTATTTGCACCCAAGCTCAAATTTATGACCAGTAACAGTATAAACCACGATGCTTGCTAAATAAGGTTATTGTCACAAGGGTGCTTTTTAGAGTTTTGTTTTAAACTGACTCAAACGAATGGCAAAGAAGCAGAAGAAGAAACAATGGTGTTAGTAAAAGCGCCATTCGATTCAAAAATTCAGTCCATCCTGTGCTGCACTGTTCAAGATTAAGTGGAATGTTTGCAGATAGAACTGGATTCTGTCCCATGTTTTTTTCTGAACTTAAAAAAAAGATGAAAAAGTGCAACAGATCCATCCGTACCTGGAGGAAATGGTCCACTTCATCTTGAACATCTGCTTACAGTGGCCGATATTTTCACTCACTAAGTGTTGGATTGATTCTGTTCATCCATAAACCGTCGTGTCGCGCCTAACGTACTCTCCTCCTATGCCCGAGGATGCATCCCAATGCTTGGTGGAAATATAGCCAAACAAAGCTGTTCCTTGGCAACCTAGACCCTTGACTCGTCGATCGACTCGGTAGATGTATGTATTTTCCTTTGATCTAGCTCATCCTTCTAATTGTTGCTTTTGATCGATGATTACAGCAGTTCGTTACAGTTCGTTCGTCCAACAATACTTGATCAATGTACTACTGTTTCCTTTTGTTCCTTTTCCGGACTGTTCGGTTGTTTCAGTTTCGTTTCGGGTTCTATCAGCTTTGTTTTGCTTTGTTTCGTAAGTGTTTGTAGTTTTTGTTTCCATGTTTTTCGTTCAAAGGCACGCAATATGTGTTTTTGTTTGGTTTTGTTACTTGATTTTGTTCATTGTTCCAGTTTCGTTTTGTTTTGTTTTCGAGAGGTTAAAAGTTTATCCAAATTTTGAAAACTCTCATTACACACAAGTGTATTTCTTTATCCGTGCTTTGCAAGTGGCAAACGACACAGGACCATAAGTATCGCTCTTTCGGCTTTGGACACGTGATTGTATATATATATAGAGATGTGTAAATTTTTGTGTGTATATATATATATGTATATATGTATTCATTTTTGAATGCAAATAGTTCTATCATAAACGGCCGGCCCTCTCAAAGTGGTTGTATAAAAATAGCGAAAAATATTTCCTCTATCTTTTCATTTGTCGTTTCTTTTTTGTATTTTGTTCTCGAAATCTTTCCGATATAGTGTTTTTTGTATGCTTTCCGTGTTTGTGATGTGTTTTTTTGTTTGTTTTGTTATATGAAACTCCTATCAATGTCCAAAATTGTATTTTGTAAATAGTGCCCCCCAACGCGCGTTAAATATTCTTCCGCCGTCTGCTGCAGCGCTGCTCATAACGATATCTACGAGTAAATTGGTTTCAGTCTGTGTAGCAAGAGAAACACGAGAAGTGGTTCGCATTTTACGTTTTCGATGTGTGTCCGGAAAAACAGACAAACAAGCAAGTAATTACCGTTTTCCACTTAGCTTGTTGCTGTGTTGCTATAATCTACGTGAGATTCGATTTCTTTTCCAAAAAGGGCGATTTTCAAATGATCACTCACTTGCTCGATCACTCCCTCGCGCGCTGTTCGAATGTTCCGTGCACCAGAGCATTTAATGTGCGATCGTTTTCCTCCCGTTACACCTGCTTCCCGGTGCAATATTATTAAACATGCACAAACACACTGCACATCAAAACACTTGCAATATCACAACGATTGCACATTACAGACCGATCTCACTAGTAATAATATCGGGTTTTGGGGGATGCCCTTAGCAGCTAGCTTAACAAACACACACAGACGAATGATCGCTCCTGTGCGTTTAAAATCACGATTTGCGGAATGGGTTTGCGGAACTGCGTACCATGTGGATCTCACAATTGACCTCCGGGCAATTTTCAGCTGCTGCCACACACGGAACACTGACTGCAAGTGGACACGATTCCGGTAAAATGCGGAAAGCGCGCCTGGTCCAGAGGTACTTTAAAACTTATTTTACGCCAGTAAGCTAAATGTACACACATACACATGCACACGATTCATTTTACGTCACGAAGCCTGAACAATTGATCTCCCGCTTAAGGACACTCTAAAACTCTGGAGTGCCGCCATATGGACGACGAACTCCAGAACTTAGATTTGTTTTGTGGCTTTAACAGCTGATACGCTTCACCACAATAACATATGTATAATTTAGACACTACAAGCAATACAATGATATTTGTTCCACACGATTGACTGACTTGTTCCTGTGTGCCAATGCACACATACACACCTCCCTTTCAAATGTTACTTAGCAAAAATAGTATCTCTTTTAGGTTGATTCTTGTGTTCCTCCTGCGTTACAAAAATAATCTCCCCAGCTGCTACCACCACACACTTCTCGATCTCGGAGTGCTTGCAGCGGAAATGACAAGCCTTCGGTTTGTCCGCAATATTTCAGCAATTATAAGTTAAGCTTGGTTCTTAATACTATTGGCGGCGTTTCTATCATACTACATCCGTTTCCTAACAGGCAGTTCCCAACGTCCAACGTCCAACCACCGTCGCATGCCCTTCTGGAAGAGGAATAGTTACACCGTCGACTGTTGGACCTGCTGCTTCTCCTGCTGTGCGCACGTGATATGCCGCCGCTGTCTTTTGTCCTCTTATTTTGGTCTTGCTTCTTAAGCACAAACAAAGCCCGGTGACGGTTGTCCGTTCCGTTCCGATAGTGTGCACGATCTACGGCACCGAAATCACGGAATCAGATCACTCGGGCTCCGTTTGGTGGCTGTTGTTGTTGTTGTTGTTGTTGTTGTTCGTTTGTTCGCCTTTGGCTGGGTGTGGTTGGTTGTCCTCTAGTGTTTGGACAGATTTAGAGGGACGTCTGGAATAAAGCACCAAAGACACACGTTTAGTTAGGTGTAAAGTGAAAATGATCCCTTCCACTACAACACTACTTAAAAAAGCTGCAAGGAGACCAAGTGCACTCTAGAAATGACACTGGACATTTTGGACAACCAAACCATTAACAAAGGTTTAGCAACTAAACGATCAAAAAGTGAAGAATTCTTCTGAAAGAAACGAAACAACAAGTTGGCTAACACAGCGACACAAAAAACAGGAAGATGATTGTTCAAAACCAAAATAAAAACCAATTATTTGTTGTTAGAAGTCTCTTTCTCGGTCTTACATGATGATCGCAGCCCTTGCAGGCACTCACCATTGCTGGGCTCATCTTTGGCGGTTGCCGACACTACTCCGGACGCTCCGACAGCCGAATGCGAGATATGGTCCGGATGGTGCTGATAGCCTACGGCATCGGTCGGCCAGTTCGATCCACCCGGTGAGGAGAACGCACTGCCACCATTGTTGAGGATGTCCCGCGAGGACGCCGAAAGCGCGGTAACACTGTAGTTGAGTGCGGCGGCTGCTGTCGTACTTGGCGTGGCTAGGATGGAATGTTGTAATCGTTGCGAATCCGTTGGTTCCGCCTTGATTGACGCTAAAGATGCCGGTGGTGCGGGCGGGGGCGATGGTGCAGCAGACCGATCGATCATGCGTTGGCGATCAGCGAGCGGGATGGTAGGCGGGGCCGAGGAAGATGGTGGTAGATGGTGTGGTGATTGTACCACGTGCGGAGCGTGCGGTACTGAAAGTCCGGGATAGTGCATCCAGAGCGGGGAGCGAAATGCCATCGTGGCCGCGTTGTACATGTGCTGGTAGTAGGAAAGCGACGCCGGATGGAACGGCACGGAGCTGGCAGCAGCGGCGGCCGCGGCGGCCACAACGGAAGGATTCATCGACGGCGAGGCGGAGGATGCGGCAGCAAGCTGCGTTGGATACAGCGGGTAGAATGGATTCGCAACCGGATGATGTGCAGTCGGCGATGCAATCATCGTGTTCGGTCGGATTACACCGGCCGGCGATGTAGATGGTGGCCCGCCGTAGTGACTCAGGGAAGGCCCATCGACCGAATCCGATCCTTCCGGTTCTTTCTTGACCGACGAGCTGGAAGCGTTCGAGTTGGAACGTTCGCGGGATGGTGATGAAGAGGAAGGTGAATGACCACCGGCAAATGGTTGCCGGAGAGCTGCCGTCTTCTTCGGCACCGTTCGTATGGTGCTGCTAGGCGACACTCCAGTCGTCAATGATGCCATGGCAGACGTCGGCGTAGTAGCGTGACTCGTTGTGACACCACCATTTGGGGATGCACGGGGCGATGAGGACGTGCCGGCATTGCGGCTATGTTGCGGCGGCGGCGGCGACGAATGCTGAGCTGCTCGACCAAAATTCAACGGTGACGCACGGGAATAATGTTGGGGCGACCCGTTGCTCGCCGGTGGAGAATGTCCCTGACTGCCACTTCCACCCAGCTGATGGGCAGTTCGATAGGAAAGTGCCGATCGCGCACCAGATCCTGAGTAGGGTGGCGTTGTCGCTGAGTCGTTCGTACTGGGCGAAGGGGAAAAGCGAGAAGACGAGGGCGCAGAAGAGTAGCTGCTTGGGCTACCGCCGTACGGGTGCTGGCGGTAGCGCGAAAAACCGCCACCACCACCACTGTTGGACACTGACCCCGGCGTATGATGGTGCGCGGAGTGATGAGAATGTTGCTGATGAGTATGATGATGCTCGGGACTAGGGCTTAGATCGGGCGATCGGATCGTATTACCGTACGGATCTACACTGCCACTTCCGGCGGAAGAAGTTGCCCCCGGGGATGCGGCTGTCCCATTACCTCCTCCGTAGCTGGGCGATCGTTTCTTGGTGCTGTATCCAGCACCGTAGCGATTCGATCCCCCTCCTAGCTGTCCTTGGTAGTGAGCGTGATGATGGGAGGAATCCGTCATTACAGGCGATTTGGAACCCACCGTCAGTCCCTGATACTGGTGGTGGTGTGGTGAGAGCGGATGTTGCGAATGGTGATAGTGATGATGACTAGCTGTTGATGTGACCGATGCCACCGATGCGTCCGTTTTGCGCTGCACCGCATCAAACGAGGCGGCGTGCGCTGAGGAAGATGACTCTCCACTGTTGGTGCTCGTGCTGTTGTGGCCAAGGAGTGAAGTTATGCTGTAGCTGCTAAAAGGCTTCGACACCGGAGCCGGCGCTGTTGGAGCAGTTTTGGACGCCGGCGACAAGCTACTTCCCGCGCCGTTCATCGACTGTTTGCCGGTGCCTCCAGCTGTACCATTGGCAATAGATCCAGAGCCATTGAGATGACCACTTGCTTTGCTGCTGCTGCTGCTGCTACCGTGCGAAGTAGCTGTTCCGCCGTTCAAAGGACTTCCCGTACCATTCGTCGGCAGCGTTGACAGAGGCGTTGCAGTCGTTGCCGTGACTATGACGGGCGTTCCTGCAGCGGAGCCCGACTTCGGACGAGATCGTTTCGTGCTACTGGTGCCACTGCTTCCAACATCGTCTAGCGAAACCTTCTCCAGCTCGCGGAGAATTCTTTTGCGAGGAGAAACATGCTGCGAAGCGGCCGAACTCGCAAACACGGAACTACGAAAGCTACTGCCACCATTGTTTCCACGTTCCGCTATCGTTCCCAAGCGAAATGGACCCACCGCCGCCGAAGACGTTAAAGAGTTGGAGACTTTCGTTTGTTGTTGCTCGATGAGCGTTTGGATGATTGAAATAAGATCCTTCCCTTCGGGACGTTTGCGACGATGAGATGCTCGCAGATGGGTACCATTTGGTGGTAGATGATGTCCATTGCTTTGCGGTCGATCTTCTTCTGGGTTAGGCTGCTGGGAGTCACTTCGCTCCACGTCCTCACTTGCCGGTGCTACCTCGGACGTGTCCATCGGTGTTGCAGTGCCATTGGACATTTCTTCAGAATGGCTTTCGGGAGCGACTTCACCATTTCCATCCGTTGACAGTTTGCTTTCTTTCTTCCTCGTTTCGCTCTTGCCGTTTTCCACAACCTCTAATCCATTCGATAAATTCGTTGGAACCTTTGATGCTGCTTCCGCTGGAAAACTTGACTCGTAGGGACGACGTCGTTTCCGGCGCCACCGTAAGCGGGTATCCTGGGACGGTGGTCGAACTCGAGCTTTCAACGGCCGAAAATAGTAGAGCGACAGTTCCTTCGAAATGTTCGGACGAGGATTCGATTGTTTCCAGCAGTGATCCCGCTGCCAGGGCGATGACTGAATGGAGCTGTTATCATCCGAAACTGAAAGCAATAAACAGGGCAAAGATTAGGCTCAGTAGGTGCTTCGTTGCGCATACTTAAAACAAGCTCGTTATGAACTTACAGCTGAGAGAGGTGGAGCTTTCGTGCTTGTGAAAGCTGGCACTGGTGGAGGAAACCGTCGGTGGCCAGTATGTTTTCCGCGGCACCGAAATCCAGTTGGTCTTTTCGCCTTCCCGCGCGCGGGCAAGTTCCAGGATGAATTTTCCATCTGAAAATAAAAACAAACGTAAGAAAATTTTAGCTGTAAAATACATATAAATTCTACGAAATGACTTTCATTTCCAGCTTGATTGCCAGTGGCTTACTAAATCTATCGTTACTAAACTTCCGTAGAGTTAGGTAAAAGGAAAGCAAACAAAAGCAAATTTAGCAATTCTGAAGGATACACCAGTAGCCAAGGTGGATGTCCGTGTCTGTTCCATTCGATCTTAGTTAAATGGCCAAAGGGAAAACAAGGACTTTAACATCGCTTAACATTAAACGATTTCCATGTTGGCCCTAACGAAGCCGATCTCCATACGATTCCAGTAGAGTAGAAATTAACCCGATTATAAAATGTTTTAGGGCAACCAACTCTTTTGTCATGCATCTTGCCCTAGGCCTCCCATTGTAATGAGTTTTAACTATTTCAATCGCGTACGAATAAGCATACCCGTACCAAACACATATATATCACACGTGATCTTAATCAAGTACCACTAACCAACTATATGCCACGATCATCATACGGCAGCGGACCGAAACCGGCCGAAACGGCACACGTGTGATTGTGGAATGTGTTTCTCTGCACAGTGTAAAATGGCGTCCCCCCCTCCCAATTTCCTCCCACTTCCTCACTTGTTTCGACGCTTCGTTATTGTGTATCACCTTTCTCCATTGTTTTTCCGCCATCAAGCGCAAACGGTGTAAAAGTGTGTGTTATTGTTTCGTTTGTTTTTTTTTTCGGTGGGTAGAAAAAGCATCTTTCCAGTTTGCACTCCCATATGCAAACGATTTCCTTTACGAATTTCCCCGGCAGCAAGACGGATGGCTCCAACGGTCCAACCAAATCATATGACGCTTTTTGCTCCCTTACCTAACGATCGTAACGATCAGCCCAGCAACAACGACGGAACAATAATGCCCGAGAGCTTCGGACAGAAGAAACGTAGCAAATCTATTTCAATCGTAAATCTATGGCAAAACTAGAGCTTTACCTTCGAGAAAGCGCAAACCACATGGCCAAAAACAAAACTAGAAAACAATCCACTACATTATCCAACGTAAAAAATAAAACCTTACGAACAACTGCTGCTATTACGAGCGGAGGGTCGCATTTGTATGGAACAATGTGCTGTAGAATGCATGGTTGGGACGATTCGCCCAGATTGGTCGATTGTTTAGCTAATGGGGAGATATCAATGTGGCGGGACAGACAGCTATTGCGATGAAGATACGAGTTGGTAGAAAATCGGTCCAACTCTCACAGGACGGGCAGGCGCCAGGCCATCCGCTTTCGGTTGCGCACCAATGATCGTCCAAGCGTTAAGCGCGCTAACCGACAAGCTCCTGTCAGTCATCGGCTTCGGCGAGCTTCATCGGAAACGTCGCCAAGAAGATAATGTAGACAGCTCCGACGAGTGAAGGAACATCTGATCACAGAACACTATTGTTTCTCTAAATGTAAGAAGGGCTTTTTGCTCATGAGCATTGTCCCGTTTGAGAATAATATAGAGTTGTGTACTATGCCTGAGTATCAGCAATTATTTTTTAGAAAAAAACTGCAACTTATGCTTGTTTTAGCAAATTTTCGATCACAATTTGTTTTACTCAAGAGACATCTGTCTATTTGGTAGTCAGATTCTTGGATTAAGATATTCAGACAGCTTTCTAGCCCTCTCCAGATGTCTCTATTACTTGTTGGTATTTCCAAGATGAATAGCAGCAATTTCTCGGCATGTAATGGCCTTATATATATTAGGTTTATAATGGGTAGAAGCTGCTTTGCGACCAAAAACTATTCCGTCGAGTTTTTTTTTTTCTTTGGCATTACAATCTCGACAGGGTTCGGCCTGCGTAAGTTGGCTGTCTTTAGCTTGATTTTACCCATAGTCAGTCCTGCGACCTGGGAGACGGTCGGGATTGGATACGATCCTTGGTTCTGCCGTGTGAAGACCGAAGCCCCAATCGTCTCGGCCACTGGACCGCTCAAACAAATTTATCGCCTTTTGCCAGGTTTAAATGAATGCTTAGTATAATTTGTTCAAAAACCCACCTTTCAAGGGATTGATTTTGGGGGAGAAGCAAATCTCCCCGGAAAAAACTACCCAATTGTGGGAAAGACAGAGGCAGATTCACCGATCAGACTCATTTGAATCCATTCCAGTCGATTAAGGAACATGGCCGCTATCTCCCTATCGCTAATGCGTTTTATTACGCCCAAAACGTAAAATTAGTTAAATCACGTGGAAGCGAATGGACGAAAGTCCACGGCGAAACAACACAACCAACCCGTGGGAGATATTCTTCCGGTAGTTGCTGCGACTTAAGCCGAATCATGTGCCATTGCGTTGATCAGTCGTAGGTGTAGAGTGTAGCAAGCAGACGGCCACCAGGCAGGCGCACTTGCCAGCAAACGTTTGAGACACCCGCGATCAAGATACACGACAGCCGCTCACTCAGGACACGGATGATCGCCGGAGATGATCAAATCATACAATAATCATCGCCATCGTAGTCATCGTCAGCTGCTGCCCACGCCTGTAAACGGACAGGCCATATGCCTGAGACCGTGGGGCCTTCACTGTGTTCTGGGTCGAGAAAACGGTTCAGAGAACCTTTTGATTGGGTTAATGCAGTCAACGAATTTCTCTCGGTTAATAGGAATGTTGTTACAGTTCTCCAACTGTGCGGAGGTGGTTCCCTTTTTGCCTGAAGGCTCATTTAGCCAAGCTACAATGCTTTACGACGAATAATGGGGTTCGGTTAATGATTTCCTCTTCACAGCCCGATCAAATACAGAGATGGAGAGAGACATTGCCGTAACCGTCGTCTGTCCAAAATTCGTAAAGATTACTAATATTAAACGCTTAGAATATTTGATTCCCTTAGAATATTTGGCAATCGAAATTCATTCCCGTTTTACCCTTTCAAAAGACTTCTAAATATCTAACCAACTAATAATAAAATTCTCCTAGACTGGGTAAAACCATCGGAAGTATATTCTAGTCGTTAGTCTGCGTTGCTGGATAGTCTGTCCTGCGTAGAAAGAGACGGTCCCGGATGAGATTCGATTCGATTCGATTGATTCATATAAGCAACTGACGCCCCTACCAACTATACCTCCCAATTATCGACCATTACTTATCATAACAAACCAAGCAAATTGCATTAAAATCATTCAAAATTATGGAATGATAAATCGCCGTAATAGATTAGCAAAAACGTCAGCAAAAAGTGCACTTACTGTTCAAAATGGGCACACACTTATAGTAAAACTACTGTGAAATGACACTCTCTGTACCCGTAGCCAACGATCTGTAAACCAAATTACGAGGATAGGTTTCCCAGCTAAGGCTGTTTATGTTTGCTGGACTTGGGTCCTCGCTGTCAAAGTAGGCACGGGAGGAAAAGGTTTAACTCTGCCCTGCACACACCACTGATGAAGCGAGCATCTGCTTGTACGCCGTCATCAACATCATCATCGTCGTCATCGGCGTCATCATTATCATCAATCGTCATCTCGCACTGCGCGATCGAGCATCTCGCGGCATGGCCGGGACAGTAGCAGAAGAGAAAGAGAGAGGAAAAGAGCCCATGCGAGAAGAAAGCATATCCAGAGCATTCGCTAAAAGCCGCCAGCCTACGCCAAACACAGATCGTTTTCCCTTCCCAGATCCCCTTTCAAGGGTAGGGCGGGGAGTGCGCCGGTGCAGAGGTGCCAAGATGGCTTTCGAGCGTGCGTCTACCGTGGCTGCTGTTGGGTATGTTGGAACGATTCCGCTTTCTCTCTTCTTTCCGCTCACCGCACTCTCGCGCATTCAACACCCAACTCCCAACACACGTCTCTCCCCGCACACACACATACCCATCGAAGCGGTGGCTCGTGCCTAAGCGCCTTTAGCTGCGCGCACGTGCCCTTTTGCGGTTGCGAGAAGAGCAACAACGGCGCGACCGGAGCTGCTCTGCGGGCGCACATTATACATTCACAAACTAGCACGGGTGCGACTTTACTACAATACCCAGAGTACACAATCGCACATACAGACGCAGGCCTGCACGCATACATGATGGCGGGCGACGCCGTTGCCATAGCAGTGGTGCCCTGCCTGCCACAACCTCCTGCTTTTCTCGTTCACTTGCAAGCTGATCGCGGAGTCGGTGAATGGATTCTTCAGAGCGGTGCGGTAGCGTTAGATTTAATCCAGCTGTTCACCAAAAGCAACACAGCGATCTGCACAACGTTAGCACATGCTTTTCTTTCGGTTGCTAAGGGATGTTTATCTTGATCGTTTAGTAAATAAAGTAATACAAAATATTTCAAATATTTTAACTATTTAACTAGTTCATAACTGTTTTTACATTCCACTATTTTTACTCTTTTAATAAAATAAACTAAATGATTAAATATGATTTTTGATATGTGTGAAAGACAGAAAGACGTTATTTACCATTAGTTTATCATACTTAATGTGATGCATCTGGAAATTGTCCCCCTACACTGTCCCCTACATTATTCGACACTGTCTCGTGCCACTTGCCAGATGTAAATGCGATCGCTCGACCTCGACCGGACCACCCTATCCGTGTTATTCTACTTCGGATTTTCTTACGTACCGACTATTTACATGGTTAGCTAACGCTGAGTTGACAGCAAAAATTGCAATCATATGATGGCAGACTGTATGTTGAAGGATTTCTGGCCAAATTTCACACAGATGCTAATGCACAGACAGCGAGACAGCTCATCACACTTGTCGCAAGCAAGAGTGTTTGAGACAGAAATAGAGTGACAAATAGGGCTAGACGAGCGTGAACCTTCCGGAGGCCCGATAGTGAAATGACGGAAGGAACAAGAAAATAAAGCAGGCACGCGTCCCTAGTAAAACAGAGGCAGCATCGGCAACAACAGCGGCGGTGACGGCGGTATGGGTAATGAAAACATCAACAATAATTTTACTTTCCCGCATCACCTTACCCCCTTCTGCTCTACACTTCCGAGCTCTGCTCCACACCCTTCTGTTTCATCTCTTTCGCCCACCGTGGAAAATCTGTTCCGCTTTCTCTCTATTACGACTTAAGTGCTAGTAGCGTACAAATGCGTTACGGCTGCAGGCACGTTGTTCTCTGCCGCAGACACACTCCATGAAAAGCTGCATAGTGCGCCCTTACCGGTCTAGTGCCTTTTACGAACACAACCCCTTTGAGAGCAGCATAACCCTCCGTTTGTAACACACACACACAGATACACGGACAAACACGCACACTTCATTCTCATTTTATGTGTACAATGCTCCACCCGCAGTCTGCTGGCTGCTTCAACAAACCAAGGTAACCTCTAGCCCAAACTCCATACGCGCGCGCGTGTCACAATCATTACGACACACACGCTTCCTCACCCACATCACACCCCATCCTTTCCGCTTCGCTTTCCGGACCGGCATGCCCTCCACGAACAGTGTTCCTATCTCATTCTGCTATTTAACTCCATTGCGTTTCCTTTCTTTTCTCCATTACTATCACCCAATCTACTGTGCTCATGCTCGACCACGACCTGCCTTTTTAGTGGTGTCGTTGATACACAGAGATTGGTGCTAATGCTAGAATGACGATCTTCCGACCATTATAAAAAAAATCATGATATTACAGAATTTATCCATTTCAGAGGATGCTAATTAGAGTGATAAATAATTCGATACTAGCACCAATAACGAAAAAAGATCCCTGGAGACAGTATTTGCATAGCAAATGCAGCTCAATTCCGTTGCACCGCCGTTCCGTAGTGAGTCCTCGTCTGATCCTTTTCACACCCTAGCCTACTGCAGTCGGTCCATGCTCTTCCATCTCGCTTTCGCGCCAATTTCCCAACATATTTCCCACCAGCTAAACCCACCACCGAACCACACAACACCCTACGAAAAAAAGGTTCTTTCATTAATGCACACACACACGCACACAAATCCTCGTATCCATCAAATATCAGCGCGCGCCTACGATGGGAAATGCGTAGGGAGTGTTCCCTTCGTTACCGGATGGAGGGAAAAGAAGGAAAGAAAAAAGAGAAAAACGAAGCAAAACCGAAACCGACGCGACACCCGTTTTCTTTCATTTCCCTCTTATTCTCCGGCGCAACCATAGGACGCGGGGGCCCTCTTTTCAGAACATTTTCCCCCGGCATTTCCGGTACCGGCGTCTGGTTTCAGGTTCTGGCAGATTTCGTGTGTCCTTTTCTCGCAACCACTGTATTTTTTTTTTTACAGACCATGATTTCTCTAGCCTTCTCTCTCACCATCACCATGTGCACACATACACACGCATTACTTCCATCGGGTACGCGCGTTCTTTTCTGCGAGGGGTTATTTTCAACATCCTTCACTATGCTCTCTCTCACTCTCTTTCTCACCCACAGCAGAGATATATCTATCTCGGTCCAATGCTTTCCACTATGGCACACGACAAAAACAAGGCGACAGATGGTGAGCACTTTTTTGTTTCTTGTTTTCCGCTTATTCTTTCCATCCTGCTGAAATCTAGTACGCGGCGGGTTATTTTTTGTTGTTGGTGCGTATCCCTTCCATGCTCATTTCTGGCACAATAACCGATACCAACCAAATCCGAGCAAGAAATGTTCTCATTTCCAGGTGCTTTTTAGCTTAAAGAAACACGGCACAGGTTAGAGATTTTAAATTAAAAAAAACCCTAGCACTATGAAGGACAGAAATATGAAGCGAACTAATTGCAGCACGGGCACATAACGATTGTTTATTGCAATGAACGTGCTTTGCGCCTCATCTACTTTCCACGAAGCATAAATCACGCAACCGACGCGTCTGTTCAATCGCGAATCAGTTGAGGCAGTCCTCTCTATTCTTCTATTTCGGCTTGTGAAAGATGAAGATCGAATATGCACCTTCTGCTTCCCGTACGTCTGTCTTGTCGTCTTAGCTTTCTAAATCTCAGATTCGATTTCATCGAACCAAAACAAACAAACAACGCTTCATAAGACGCGATCGATGATCGTTTCCCACTATGGATCGAAGATGTCCAAAGAACGAGGCATGAGTGTGCCATATGGTTTATTTCTATACTTTTTCTATAAGTTTCATAAATTTGGTAGGGGTATACTGGTATATTTTTTGGTAAACCAGGATTTGTTTGTGTGTACATATACATTTAAGAATCATTGACAGAACTCTCTTGTTGGATAAAATTATGACCAGGGCAAATACAATTTCTGGTCCGATGTTATTCCACTAATGGCTTCCTTCGCTTTAAAATACAAAAATATGTTCCTGGACTTCATCATTATCAACCTTCAATGCAGATAATCATCATCTTATGATCTTAAATCCCGTTCGAACCGTTCCACAGTACAATTAAAGCAGTAATGAAAGCTGTACCAAAGTACCAAAGAAGAATCTTCGACTGCCACTATCAAATACTTTGTCACAAGTCTAAAATCAATTAAGAAGCAGCTTGTTAAATTTGGTTTATGAGCTTGGCTTTGTAAACGTAATGATCACTATACATCAGGTGCGTACAGGTTGTTTAGCAGTTCGCTGCTGAAAGACTACGGCTTGGAAATTTCGTATCCTAAGAGCTCCAACTACTATCATGGCCGACCTTGGTCTGTCTTGCGGACTATTTCCGGCGCAATTTTCTCACTGCTTCAAAGTCAGTCTCACACTAGGGGACCACCGCCGTGTAGTAGGTCATTACTACTTTTACCCAGAACAGCCCCTTTGCTAAGATTTGTTTTAATGACTATGGCCATTCCAGGGACGCTGCTATCCTGCTTTCAAGAAAATGAGAAAATTAGCAATTGCAATATGAATGTATAACTAAACACCGGAGAAGGGGAAAAAGCGCAACAATGTTGCCATGCAGTTCAAGAGGAGGTTAATTATTTATTTGGAGCATGACCTCCTCTCTCGGGAAAAAGATTCCAGATGTAAAGGAGTTTAAGTTAAGAGATTTAACAGTAAAATGATCCTAAGAATGGTTTGCAGTAGGGCAAGGGATCATGCAACTCTTTTGACACACAAAGCCGGCTAATTGTATTTATCAATTGCATGATACGTCGTCACACACAACTCGATATCAAAACAACAGGTTTGTTGGCTGCAACAAAATAAAAATGTTGAACAGCTACTCTCCTGTGATGGGTCGTTTGGGGTGCTAGAAATGCAGTACATCAGAGGCCAATTTTCTTACAAATAATAGTTCAAATAGTTTACAAATAATAGATAATAGCTCTCACATGTGTTGTTCCATCTCACAAACACAGCATTAACTGGGGACCATAGCAAAAGGGGGGAACACAAACGAGAGCAAAACAACAGGGAAAAGTAGGAAAAAGAAAAGGGTAACACACAACACGCAATCATCGCCCAAGACGAAGGGTCGGACAATTTTCTCCAGGTTGGCGCGCGCACACGCCACCGACAACAGAAGTGTGTTCTACGAACCGAAACATTTTGCGCTCGTGCCCCAATCATCGTGGCTGATTTTTGTTGTGTCTTCTGTTTCTCTACTACCGCTGCTGCTGCTGCTGCTGCTGATGGTGATGGTGATGTTGCTGTTCCCTGCCCCTTGTGTTTTTCCCTTAACTATCACTCTGCCCCACCTTTGCACCCCAGATCTTCAACTGCCTACATCCCCTATCCTTGCTGAGCGGGTCCAACGGAGCTATGTTTTGCTTCGGCACTAAGCCAATTTTAAAGGAACCCAACCTAAGCTCAGTGTGCAACTCACTGCCGTTTTTTTTTTCACCATTCGTTCCTCATTGGAGCGTTTTCCGGTCAACAACCATGACGGCTGTTGTTGTGGGTTACACCTTCCTGCTTTGCTCTCGACATCCCAGCCAAACCCTGTCCCAGTCATGGGGCCACACTTCACATTTTAAAGCACTTCTTTCGCATCACCTTTATTGCTTTAATACACACCTGTTGGTCCCAGAGCGCCACAGAGAGATGGTCGAACTCGCTCCACGACGTGTGTCGCAACCACCCCCTGCCTGGCCCTGTGTCTGTCCCAATGAAACTTAAGTGTAGGCAACACACAAAAACCCTAAGCCGCAAACAAATCAACCCATCCTATTTGATGTCATTGTTATTCATTTCATTTTAGGAAATTTACAGCATTACTTGCGCTAAATCGTTTCAACAACATTAACCATGAGCTGAGAATCATATTTAAGCAAATTTCTTTGCCAACCTTAAAGTCTTTAGCCAAACATTGAAAAATGCATTATTGACCAGCTTAAAGCCTTTTATTACAAAAGAAATATAAATATATTTGAAGTAAGATTTTGTAGCAGAAACATACACTACTAAGAAAAATGAAGAGTTATCCTTGCAAGCAGCGCTGAAGTGTGAACAATAGTTTAATCCTACCCACCTTACCTTACCGCTATAGATTGGCAGATTTTTATCACGTTATCTTACATTTTCATTGCCCCTTCTGTTTGCCATTGAATCGACGCAAAGACCAACGCAAAGAGACCATGACAGCAGCTGACGATAGTTTGTCATGCAGCCTCCTTCCTAGTCGTTGGCCATTCGGTCCCTTTCGTGTATGTGTTCCAAACCAAAAGCAAGTGGCTGAAAAAATGGGGCGCATAAACGCCTTATTCGGAAAGGTTTGTGTGTGTTTTGATGTTGTTTCTTCCCGCATCAGGAGCAGCGAGGATCGCAAGGGATGGAAGTGTAAAAACCCCAAAGGCCCCAGAGCCCAAGATGTCATTGATTCGAACACTACTTGGAGCCTTCGAAAGTAAGCGTACAGCAGCATAGCACACGCACGGAACACAGACAGAGAGAAAAGTAGTAGCTTAGCAGCGATCGTCGACGACGACGATCCAGCAGCCTTCACAACCCGCCCTTCCTTTTCCCCCAATCTCACGGTACACGCGGGCTGGGCTGCCCGTTTCAGATCTCGCGATCTTTGGCTTTGGCACGAGCCACAACTGTGCTGCGCGCCTCTTGTGTTTGCGCTCGCCGAGAGCTCGGGATCCGGGTGTGTGCAAGTGCGCGCACGTTCCCCGAGTCTCGCTGTGTGTCATGGCAGCGCGTGCCACACATTTTCTTTCCCATTCACACCGACGTCTTTTTCAGTTATTCATCATTTCCGAAAGGAGCAAAAAAAAAAACACTGGGGGAGAAAACAACCAAACGTGGAGAAACGCGACAAGTAGAGTGGACGGACAAATAAATTAAGAAAAAAAAACTCACAGACACACACACATATTTATATATATATATATATATATATATATATATATATATATATATATATATATATATATATATATATATGTATATATATATATATATATATATATATATATATATATATATATATATATATATATATATATATATCCCCAAGAGCCGTGTTGGGCCAAAGAAATGAGCAGCAAACGATCACTACACGACCAGCCCGAAGGAGTAAGCAAGATCGAACGATCGCACGATGAGGAGACGTTGGGGTTGATGGGGGATAATGTGGAGTGGAATGTAGCACGAGCCCAATTTCATTCCTTCCCTTGCTCCCTCCCTTCCTGTTTCTTTTATTTTCACCCTTCCTTGTCCATTTCTAATCTTTCCTGCCCTGCCACTGCCCTCTCGAACCACCCCCTTCGTTTCAAGCAATCTTCATCTTAATCTTGCGCCTGTCATCAGTTGAATATCCATCTCAAGCTCTCGCACTCTCCTCAATCTGTCTCGCACTCTCTCTCTCTTTCTCTCTTCCACATCGAAACATTGCTTCTCCAAACAGCATAGCGTCAGTCGTCCCACCCACCTACCCCCCTCCCCCTCCCCCACCAAGCAGCCAACTTATGTTTCGTTTCGTTTCGTTTTTTTTTTCCTTCTGTTGTTGTGCTGTGTTCAGCGAAGCCTACTTTAGAAGGCTCCCCATATTTCTTTTCTTTCGAGCACGCTCGCCCGATGTCGTCGGCCCCCCGCGGCCTTCTATTCTTGTCTCTTTCCGTTCATCTTTTTCTGCTTTCCTTCTTTTCATCTGTTGCGATCCTCGTAAAAGAAGCACCAACGTAACGCGTTTATCTACCACCACCTTCCATGATCAGGGGTGGATCGCCCCACCCGAGGGGAGCCGAGCCCAGCGGGGTGAAAGGAGGTAGTTATGCTCAACTAAAATACTAGGCAGTGGGGTTATTGTGCGGTGCACCCATTTTTTCTTCAGTTTTGTAAAAAAACCACTTGCTTCCCTAGATTTGCCTAATGCCGTGGCGTCGTCGTTGTTGTCGTCGCCCGTTGTACCCTTTGACTAACCTGTGCCTTCCTTTCTTACATTCAATAACGCCCGAAGCGGATGTGTTTGCATCTTTGCCAAGGGGGTTTTTCCTTCATTTTTCACCGTTTTCCTTTCTTACTTCTTCCTCTCTACCGATCCTCTCCGCAAATGTGCTACCGGCACGAAAGCATACTCGACGAGCGAGATTTTGGACGAGAAAGGACGATCGGCAGAGGCAAGAGAGGTGGTGATGCAAACAAAACCAAGCCAGATTGTGGACATTAGTGATTGGACGCGCACGCGTGCACCCGCGATCGCGCTTGTGGCAATGTGTTGCCCTACTACCACCACCTTTCTTCACTTTAGTTTCCACCGTCGGGTTGAACTTTGAGCAAAGAAAAACTTTTCTTTGCACAATCAATCGGTCGCAAGGCATCGGAGCCCGGCATGGTAGAGGTGCTCCACCAGCAAGATTAACTATCACCCATTCCCTCATCTGCTCTGCAAAAACAGAAGTGACAGGAGAAAACAAGCATCACTATCAAAACACGACGGCAATATTTCACACTAATGTGTCCGTTTCCCGGAGTTTCCTTTTTAACCACTCATTATTGCGACTTTTAGGACACTATTGTTTGGCAAATAAATTACAGCACAACGAACAAAATGTCCATTACCGTTGGAAATAAAGATAGAGACTCTAAAGTCCGTTTCTAGGGGCTAATCCATTCGTCACTTTCGTCCATTCTATTCTCTTGAACGGTTGAATTCCTTAAGTTTATAACTGCTTTGATATTGTTTAATTACTCTATTTACTGTTTAGTTAATTCTATCCCAAAACATACAAGTTCAAGATCACCGGCTACAGGTAAGATCTAAAAGCCTTTTCTTTTATTCTATGGCTAAAATGGGGCGTCGCCTGATTGCCAAGGCAATTATTCAGAAATAAATGCAATGATCAGTCGCTAGTAACCATCCAAAGTCATTACTCCTAATCGTCATATGGAACTAGAAAAAAATGCAATACTCAAGTTAGAAATGATCAAAAGCTCACTTGACTCGTACCTCAAATAATATAACACACGAGTCATTCGAATCCATTAAACCTTTTTTGCTCCTGTAATTTAAAATCATATGAATGTAAACAACTTAATTGCTCCTCGTACGGACACACACTTTCCATTGCGTTCCGCTTTTCCACCATTCAATGAAATGGCACCATTCAAATGGTGCATAAAACACGGTGCTCAATTGGCGCTAATTATGTTGTTAAATTAAATTATCATAATGGCTGCTAAACATCGCCGCCGATCGCCGATTGTCAAAACAATGATTGCAGAAGAGACACGTTTCAACGATTAGACGCACTTTCGCGCCAATGGCTCACGACGACGTTTAATTGCATAATTAGGAGTGAAGATGATGTGTTTCCATCCAGTCGGGTGTTTTTTTTTGCGAAGCTTTCCTTTCCTTTTTTTGCTAAGCCAATCGAATACTTTCACCTCTTGTGTCACCGGTGAAGTGAGATTGAAGAGGATGTGTCGCCCGATGAAAAATCGTGAACATCCAACACGACTTTTCCAACCGGTACTGAGCACAGGTATAGTATAATAGCATAGCATCACCGCAAACACATCACCCAAAGACAGTTTTTGAAATAGTGACGGAGAAACCATACGGGAAAAATTGATTGAATAAACCAGGTTCCATTATAATTTAGTTCCAATGCCAAGGAAGGCGCACTGCACTCGGACAGGGCTGAAATCAACTATTGTAAAATCATTCGTGTCGCATAATGGCAGCGCGTACGCTACCTACCGGAAAACCTCAATTCTATTGTCTTCATCACAGCGCACAACATCATCGCCGGTATAGTGTGTGTGTGTTTAAATTATATTTTTCGGTAACCAACATTTCCCTGCACTGGCTTAAGAAGTTCTGCCTGGAAATGGCTTTTCCTATCACCATACTTCACGAAGGCTCCCTCTTGAGGTTTTTTTTTGTCCTATTGTGGGGCAAACATACAAATCAAACCATCGTACAACGCCCAGCGCACCTAGCCAGAGCCAGAAGCTAACGGCCTGTAGAAAAGGGGGAACCATTCGTATGCTTGACCGCGGCGGCACGTTTTAATTCTCTCACGCATACTAATATTCTCCCATGGTATATTGTTCTTGCTTGGCAGCCAGGAAGTCCCTTGCGCTAAACTTATGTGCCATTGTTTCACGCCCTTGTTGCTCCTCCGACGATGTTACTCTACCGTCACTTCCGTTACGCTTCGCAACTTCCAACGCAACGCGATACCGAAGGGACCGATGGCACATGGCCACGACGGGGCACTGCCTCTGAATGATGGCCACCACCAGCCACCAAATAAACGGATTCTACTCGGGGGAAAAGTTTGTAGGACTGTGCGTACGCGGTGTGAGAGGTAAGTGGCTCTTGCTCATTCGAGGGCATTCAATCAGGGGGTATTGGCGGGCGGGGAAAACAAAACTAAATGCAGCATTGTTCGAGGTTTATGACAATTCGGAACCACCAGAAGATTCGTAGGAAAAGTGTCTTAAGTTCCAAACATCATTGTGATATTCGCTTAGGATCATGGAGTAAAAATTAAAATTAAAATTTATTTTAATACAAGAATTGGTTTGCATATAATTTTACAAGAATTTCAACATTTTAGGGTAATGCACGAAGGGCAGCACTCGATAGGACAACATAAACAGTCTAGTTCGCTTCCCAATCACATTTGGCGAAACGTTCTCTGATGAAATCGCAATTGCAACACATAGTATCGGGTTTAAGACGGACATGTAATTTTTCCTTTTACTTTTATCAAGCATGGCTATTTATACTTATAGCATAATACAGGGTTTCCATTCATATAATCGAATAGACTAATGGTTTGTAGGTTGTTTAATTTCAAAACTAAAATAGAATATTGCAACCTTGTTGTGAAACTTTTACAGCATCAAGTGAAATCTTGCGTACACCGAGAACAGATTTACAACGCTCAAACCCCTCCGAAAGCAATTGACAGCAGGCAAAAATCCTTTTTGATAGAAGTTTTGGCCAAATTCATCACATTTTTGCACCATTTTTGAAAATAAAATGGCATACAACATTGACTAAGAAACGAAGGAATCACGTATTTGGATAATAATTTTTTCGGTTTTTGTCGAGTGTCTACTTGAATATAAAACTGATAGAAAAAACATGGCTTTTTCGAATCAGTTCTGCTAATGGAGGGCTAGCAGCATTTAGCCTGCTCAACGTCAAAATACATACAACAAAACTGACTTAAACCATAATAGGCTCAGATGGCTGGTTGTCTTTGGTGTTGAGTTCGGTCATATACACCAGTTAAGCTCTTCCTTGAAGCTGTTGTACTGTTGCTGATAATTATGTTCTGCAATTTTATTATCATCTGAAAATGTCGTCGCAGTTTGTGTAGGATGATGGAATCAACCGATAGTTTTGTCCCATCATGTCCTACCGTCCCTACAAAATCCTCAACATGTTGTTATTTTTGTGGAATTAGCTCGAATCACCCAGTAACTGAACTTAAACTATAAATTCAAACAAAATTATACTTTTAATCTGCTACGTGTAAAAATAGGTCAAAGAGGTCAGAAATGGTAGATCTACCGTGGTTGTAGTAACAACGCGGAGGAAGAATCCGCACAATATGCCCTAACCATATACCAACAGTGTAAGTGTTAAGTTCCTAACTATGTATATACTTTTGCCAGCCTTTCCCCATTTACTTAACTGCTACTGCTTAACCGTGTGTCACTGCTGCTGCTGCTGCGGTTGATTTGATTCTATTCAATTTTTACCCGTTTATAAATTAAACTCAACCGCACGGAAGAGGCAAACATCGCGAGAGCGACACAAATTAATTCCAGAGGGGTGTAAATTACGACCCAGGCGAACAAAATAAGTGCACATTGTCCGGGTCCACCTACGCGAACACACTAAGTGATCCAAATGGCTAAAGCGGCGGCTCTCAGTCGAGACGTCGAAAAACGTCTCTACCTCAGGATGGAGAATGGAACGAGCATGAAGTGAATTGTAACGTTTCGATGTAAGCATCCCATCATAAGGTAGTAAAGCAAATGAGTTGCTTTATATATGCTTTAAATTATTGCACAAACAAATACGACTACATTCAGTTTGTTTGAACAACTAATAAGCATTTCGTTACACTTGACTTTCCCATGCATAAAACAGCACATTAATCTCTTCCCCATACTTATCAATCAATAAAGTTAAGTGCAACGCATTCAATACAATCGTGAACTACAATGAGCGCTCCAGCTCTTGCTAGACCAGAATATTTGAGCCATGTAACCGCTCGTCATCAGCACCATCATTGTTACTTGAAACTAACGATAGTCTTCTTCACACAAATGAGCCATCAACATCCCCAGTGCCCCAGTCCTTCAGGGCGAGTGTGTGATGTCAATCCACGCCAATTTAAACGCGCAACATGAATCCACCATGTTTGTGCGTTTTCCGTTTAGTACGACGACATCGGACATGGACTTTAAGACCAGTGCCTTGCCAGAGTGAACAAAATTGTACCGATAATAAACCAAATCTAAAAACAAAAACCGAGTGTTTTTTTTTTCACTCTATGCTAAGGCAAACAAAACAGGTAAGGAAAAAACATTGAATCCTTGCACCTTTTTTCCCTGTTTATTGAAGTCTTGGCGCCCTGTAGATAAGAGACACAGCACAAAGCTTGGGCGCGTAAGAAGCGGGATGTGCGCCACACTGGGTAGCGAGAAACCACACACACACACCAAACCTGTCGTCGTCAGCCTGGCTGCTTATCGCCTTCGAACCAGCCTCCACCAGTGAAAACAGCTAGAGCGTGGTCTTGGCGATTGGTATGTTCCAAGGGAGGTACACATACGCCTGGCTACGCTGACCTTATCGAGAGGTGGCCTGGAGGTGTGGTCGTACGTAATCGTGACGCACACAAGTCGAACATCGAATGGCGAATGGCGAATTGGCTAAGGAGATAGTGTCAAATTTAAAGCAAACACCCCACAGGATGGAAAGGCCATATGCCGTAAGCTAATAACAGATGAGTGACCCTCACCATTGTCAATGTTTCAAATGTATATACGTTACGAAAAGTGTGATCTATTAAAATGCACTAACGATTTGACAAATTAAAAAGATCGCTCTAACGATTGTCCTTGCCATGAATCGCGTTCTGTTATGAGTTCGAAATTATCAACGCTAAAAACACCAAGGAAAACTGATCTAACAGTCCAACTATATCTCAGCTGCGATTTGATACAGCACGCTTTTGCAATACACCGATCAGTACAAATCGGTGACCCTTGATAAGCAGTGACTAATTTCGTGCGGGGACAGAAATCCCCACACAGAAGGAATTATTGGGGCGTTAAATGACGTGCCACTTTTACAGCCGCTCCATAAATATCCGCACATCAAATGAAATCCCCCTCCATGCCTCATGTAGAGTAAGGTGGCTCACTCGCAGAGCCCAACGCCCAACGAGAAGGAAGTGGAAACCGGAGTATAAAGCATTAGGGCATCGGAAGGGCAACGCACACGCTAAGCGATCCATCGTGATAACGGAGGAAGGACGCGAATAAAGAAAATCTATTTTTAGACCTACGAAGAACTCACAAATCAACTGTGATAAGCGGAGACTATAGTGAAGAAGGCACGATACGATAACTCGATGCGGCTCGATCGCCAATCAATGATTTTACATTTTTTGAACGTATCCCCCCCGCCAGTGACGCCTGTTTAGAGGACGACGGCCAATCTCTGATGGATCGTATTCGTTATCTTAACCGTTTGTCGTACTTTGGCTTTATACTGCCTGTCGTATAATGATTTTGTTAAATTTGCAAAAGATTAACACGTCTTCGAAAGGGCAACAAGTGTGGTCTCGCTCGAGGTGCGGGTCTCACAAAGACATTCAATGCGTTCAAATTAGGTTCAACTTTCGTGCGCAGATGCATAAAGTATTTCATCGTTGGTTCATATGTTGGGAGGAGTGCAGAGTTACACACATAATATTTGAGATAAGCACACTACATCGACTGTGATCTTTTACCTCAAATACATTTTAGCTCAACAGCAAACCTACAGAAACTCAATCCACGGTTCTTTAGCAAACTGTGAACCTTGCAAGACCAGGTACCGCAAGCCACAGGAACCGTTCCCCCATAGAAATAACTGACTATCCGGTTACGTGGTGTAAATAAGTGTAGTAAGCCACTAAATGACCAGCAAGCCCTATAAGATTGATAACCAAGAAGAGAAGAGAAAACTTTATGTGTTAGCACTTTTGAAGTCGCCCAAAACTTCACCTAAGTGATGCCAAACTTAAGCAGCGACAACTACGTAGCTGTTGAGACACGTAAATGGGTAGTGATTGCCCGCCGGATATACTCAAGGATAGATGAGCAGTCGGGTGGCCGAGGCGACAGCGCCGCCGATCTTCACACGACAGGCCCGGAATCAAATCCCATCCAGACTGCTTCCTCGCTACTACTTATCTAGCGTACGGAGTACGGTCTGACGGATCTAGCTACGGAAAAAACAAGGAACAAACGCCAGAAAAAGTCATACAACTTCTTCTTCTTCTTCCTTGACACACTACAACCTCGAGAGGTCTCGGCCTGCCATTTCTGGCTTTCTGTGACTTAGTTTTACCCGTAGCAAAGTAGTCAGCCCTGCGTACGGGTCAATACAACAGCCTGAGGAAATGTGTTCACTCAAAACACTTATCGAGATGGACGAAACCGTCGTTCGAGCCGGAAGATCAAAGTCTTCCAAAGGTCAAAAGTGAAGGGTTTTTTGGCCACCTATGCGTGAAAGGAAAATGGAGGAGCTCTGTGATCTATACGTTGCGCTTCTCTGTTGTCTTAAGAGTAACTCAGAACGATTCAGCACATAAAATCATTTAAGGGCGTCCGTATGCACTTACGAGACGTGGCATACAGCAGAGTTCCTATACAGAAAATATCAGTTTTCTGAGAACATCGGATGATTTATATTACTGTGTCCTCGACAAAGTCATTGGAAGGAAATAATATAAAAAATAATTCTTCAATAATAGTTCCCCGTTTCCGACCTACCTTTGAAAAACTGTAATCTGCCACCAGACGCCGTACTCGTCCCAACGGTGGTCGTAACGGGAGGAAACGGGCTGCTGGTCACGCCATTTGACATGGTTCGTCCTGTTCCCGGAAATTTGGTGGATGTTTTCGACCCTGTCGTACTACTACCACCATTCGCCGAAGCATTATTCCGTTCATTCGATGCTGCTGCAGCAGCGATCGATTTCAGGGCTCGTTCCTTTGGATGTACCACACTGGCAAAGTTGGACGCGGGTGCTAACGATTCAGTCAATTGTTCCGATTTTGGCGAAGGTTTCGCCGGCCCATCGGACGACTCTGGCGAAAGAGAAGCCGCATTGGAAGAGCTTGCGGTAGAAAGTGGCGAAGCGTCGGGCGATGTGCTCCGTTTGAATGTGGCTGATGGTGACCGGACGTCACCATCCGCAGTGCTACCTTGCCGTCCTGCGTCTCTTTCTCCAACAGGTGATCTGCTCGTTTCTTTGCTAGGTTCAGTATTTTGTTTCAAACTGTGCAACTGCTGCTCGTCGGTACACGGTGAGGAGTCTTTTGGTCGTGCCCGAGGAGTAGACGATGGGGAGTGCTGCTTAGCGCCTTCCTTCACTACTGCCGCAGTTGATCGAGGGGGAGTCTTCTCATCGGGGCAGCTAAAATTGGCCACCTGCTCCGACATGTCGGCGTTGCATTTTGTCAGTATTTGGCTGAGAATTTCTTTGTGCTGCTGCTGCTGAAGTTCGATCGATTCGGGGCTGTTCGGACGGTGTGCTGTCACGTAGCTGCTGGCGGTGGGTTGTAGGTCCTGAGATGCCGGCGCTGGGTTGATAACGTACATGGCGTCACTCGCGGCACACAGCAGCGCACGCGGTTCGATAAACCGTAGGAGGCACTCGATACGATTGCTCGTTGCACTCTTTGCGGTTCCTTTCCTAGAGCGCCGAATCGGTACGTGGTTGATTGTAAGGACGCCGGTTAAGCCGAACGATAGATTGCAAATGTGCTGCACGAACAACGGTGGGCATGTGGAGGAACTTGCTGCTGCTGTTACTGGCGTGGTATTTCGTCTTCATTTCTGCCCAACTCGAATTTCGAATGCAATGACGTGCAGTGCACAACACTTGAGCATTCTACTGTAAACACAGCATCGGCTGTGGAACCTTTTCGGCAGCTAGTAACAATCGAGATCGTAGTAGCGTTGGCTATTGGGTATCCATGTAGTCTCGGGATTCTCTCTCTTTCTCATTCTTTTTTTTTCGCAACACGTTCTACTAATTCCGGTACCGTATGCAGAGATTAGTATGTATCGCGTTTGATACAAGGCAATATTCTTTTTTGGATGTCCAATCAACTTCCAGTTTCGGTATTAGGCACTGAAGTGAAATCCTCGAAACACTAAAGAAATGAGTTCCACCACTAAATTCATTGCCAATGTTGATGGGTATTCTTTTGGCAATGGATTTCGTTGTGTTTAATATCCTTGTTTGTGTGTCAGGAGACGTTATACAGATCGGTGCAAATGGATGCGCAGAGTCGTGCTGCAGCTGACTTTAACTTCCTGGTCACCCCTTTTTATTGTATTGGGCGGTTGCCAGGCAACGTTGGAATGTGTGTTTGTGTCTGTAAAATTGCGCGTCTTCCTTGTGTCACCCTATTCATACAACACGCAAACGCAACACCTTATCCTCTTGCTTTTTTGTACTGTGGTGATGATTCGATGATGACCACGAACATTGCGAAACGATTGCAGTTAATATGCACCCCATGTAAACCGGCAGCGCGGGGGGATGGATTCGTCGAATACGTAAAAGGATGTATATCCAACCTCAAGATGAACATTCGATCCGGGTTGTACAACAGTACATCAGATGGAAGCTGCTGCCGGTCTACAAAACCAACAACAATGTATGCAGAAGACGGGGTCCCGTGCTGATGGCGATGTTTTCTAAAGAGGAGAAAAACAGACAGAGAACCAAAATCAATATCAATGACGATAAAAAACGTTCTTGCCATTGCTTACATTACCAAATATATTGCCAAAGTTATTGAAATGAATTTGAAAATGGCATAACATTTTCGAGGATACATAGAGATATTGATTTGTTCAGGCACATCATTGACTCTTTCAGGCTGGTGTCATTGCTCGATAGTATACGGCTTCCAGCTTCGATAGTACATTCCAGCTTCAGCGAGATGATCATTATACCTGATTTGTTCAATTCTGATTAAAAATTTGGCCACAGATGCAGCTCTCTTGTTTGCAAAATCTTTTAATTCTAACTGTCAAAATCTGCTCCAAAATGCATTGCAAAATGTCTACGGGCAAAATGCTACGAGCTAAGCATCGACCTGTATACTATATATAAGTTGGTCCCTACGGTCAAAGGATGGACATTCCAGCTACAAGGGTAAGGAAGTCAGGAAAGGTAGGTCAACAACTGTGGAGCTTGTAGAGCCAAAGAAGAAAAAACCTGTATTCAAATGCGTGGCAAAGCTCGAGGCTCGCGAAACTAACTCTGCGTTAAATTTACACTTCATCAAATCATTATTAGCGCCTTTGCTCTTTCGCTCGGTTGATTTGATGTTTAGTCAGACCACCATGGAAAGAACGCTTCAAAACTACACAGCCACTAGTATAAGGATTATTGACATTGTATGTAAATATTTGGCATTTTAGTCCATCAAACATTCAAATGACAAAAAAAAGTTCGATTTTCGCAAAGAAAAAAAATCTAAAAAGGCTACGTCTTATCGTTGCTGAATCTCGAACCGCGAGTTGCTTTAAGCATGTAGGCATTTGTTTTATGGCCTGAAAAAATCATGTATAACCTATGTTAATAGAATAACTACATCAAAATTGGCGTTCTTACCATAAAAAAAAACGAAATAGCGTTTAAGATGGTAGCATCCGGTACATTTCGTGATTAGGCTTGTGTACAGATAACTACAATCTAGACGGATGGTGAATTTATGCTGAAACGTCTTCCGATATGAAAATACTGTCGTAGTTTACTGTGGTCAGTTAACAAAAAAAAAAACTCTACACAATTTCTTCCCTTTCACGACATGCTCCTTGCCCCGGAGATCACTTTAAATTGGGCACTTTTTGTTGCATCGTTTCAGCACTAGATTTCGACGGAAAACAACACCACAAGCTTAGGCACGGAGAACACACGACGTTCAGTACATTTTTGTTTTCCTTTTGCTTTGACCAATAATTCTATGCATTTGATTGGCACTATTTCACGACACTTGTTAGAACAGCACTAAAGTATTAAACACACCCTGTTACAGCTTCTTGTTTGCACGAAAAAAGGATTCTACATTGAAAGAAAAAGGAGAGGCGAATGAAAAAAAGCCTTGTAAATAAAACATACAACGACATTGAAAGAAAAAAAAGGTCGAAAAATCGATTAGAAAAACAAAGTTCCGCACACTTCGCGAGCATATTTACACAATTTTTAAGAGCAGTAACAACATTTCGAAACTTTGCACACATTCTTCCTCCGTTGGTAAACTTTTCATGTAATTACGAGAAACGGGAAGACAAGCAAAAAAAACTTTCGCTACCGCACCAGCCGACACGCACACACACAGTAAAAATCGCAAATATTCGGCATGGAAACACATACAACCTATGCAACATACACTACTTCTGCACCACGCACCTGTACTCGATTGTGCATGGTTTAGTAGTGGCTGCCGGTACGAGATTTTCACTTGTTTTCCATAGACGGATTCCGTCCAAACAACGTAACAAACCCAACACAGACACACACTAGAAAACACTCCCACACCAACACAGGAGTCACCGACATTCCCACACGGCGATTCACCCCTTGTGCATTCACTGTCGAGCCAGCCACCACCACCTGTCAACGGTTGTTTTCGTTGTAAACATACACACGCACGCAATCTGTTTCTTTATTTCGCTATCCTTTCTGTACATCGCATCGTAGTAGCCACATACACTTTCTATGCATCTTCTACGATCAATAGCCGGAGGCGAGAACAAGTAGCAAATTATGCGTGCTAAATCATGAGGTGGCCCCCACAAACACTCCGATAGCTTTTGTGTTGTTACTACGATTGATACTGCCCTCCTTGTTTGGATTCACTTTTCCGATCGAAGCATGCGCGCGCGCACTTGTTGGACACTCCTGTTGAACGATGGTGGTATGACGTATTTACGAAAGTTTGCGTTTTGATACCATCGCACGGATTCCCTCTTGCCTCCGGGAAGGGAATACCATCGCACGGATTCCCTCTTGGCCAGGAAGCTCGAGTAACCGACTAGTGCCATCGGTCGGTAGGTGTTGTTTTGGCGTGGCAAAAGTGACAGGTGCAGGATCAAATTGGCGATTAGTTCCGTTTTTGTGGATTGATTTCCCGAGATTTATAGTTTATAAAAATCATTATAATGCGATAAACATTCCATTTTCCAACATAAGCCTAAGGATTCGCAGCATCCTTGCGAATGAGCAGTTTCCCCTCAATGCGATAGGATTCAAATTTCTCGTAGGCGATTTCAGAAGGATTCCTGCATTCCATCGTCTCGCACGCCTACGGTACTTTGTGACGCACATAAAACAGCACGTACGTGTGTGTGTGTGTGTGTGTGTGTGTGTATGTGTGTGAGTGTGTAACCATATATTGTGCTTATCCTCCCCAGTCGAGGACGATTTTGGGTGAGGACAACGCCATCTCATTGCGTTTTTCTGATAGTGGGAAGCAAATGGCAGAACAGGACAAAACGTGACCCGTCGCCGCTTCGGAAGGAATGAGAGAGAAAACGTTCAAAAAGATAGCAGGAACCGCGAATAAACCACTAACCCGAAAGAGACGAACCGGTTCGCCGTTTCGTGGATACACGCGATGTCGTGTCCCTTCCCGCACTGCTGACACGCACTCCATCACCTCCTTCTCCTCTTCCTCCTCCTCCACAATCCAGCGCATGATATATTCCCCCTTAGCACTTTACCGGGCCTCTATCCCTGGGTGGGATGCCACTCCCCTGTGCTCCATCGCCACAACACCGTTTAAAAAGTCTCCAGAGGCTGCCACCGCACGCGCGTTCGGGGCGAAGAAGCCTTCATATGTGCGCTCTGGTGGCAAAAAAGAAACTTCTTCTGGAGACGAACAATCATCACACCAGCACGGGCAGACAAACACTCGCTCGGAGAATGTGTGGTGCTCTTCTGCAGGCGATGGAAACGCAGAGAGAGGACGTAACACACCAGGCAACAACATCAAGAACTATCTCAGTTGAACGCAGAGCCAAGAAAACCTATCACAAATTCATTCCTTCACCTTCTTCGCCTTTTTCGGTCCCATTGGGCTTGTTGCTCGTTTGCCCGTTTCCATCCCAAACACGTACGCCCGGTACTGTAGAAATCTTCCAAAATGATTCAAACGTCGCTGCGCCGGGGGTATTATTCTTGTTGCCCAAATGCGTCGGCCTAGGTTAGCAATTCTCCTGTTGTGTTCAACTCATTTCAAAGCCTACTATCGCATAATTGTAGGACATGGTCGCACCCGCAGGTTTCCGACGTCAAACATGCTAGGAGAAAGGATACAATCCCTTAACAAAAACTTCTTCGTCGGTTACTGCTATCAAGTTGATTCATGGCGCGCGTGATATTAGCCTCAACTAACTATTGCACCAACGACCACCCTCTAGATGTCCTCCCGAAGCCAGAGTGTCAACCGGGTTAGTAATTGTTTATAGGACAGAGGAAAAAGGGTGCATTTGTGGTCCTGTCTGCGGGATATTTACTGCCAACTGTCTAGATTCTACCAATCTCACTCTAGTGAGGTTAACTGGCTCACTACCATTCATCCGCTTGCCACAAGAAAATGTAGCAAGCGAAAGCGAGATAGGCAGCCACAGTAAGTACAGAATGTCCTTTCTCACTCTCCATTCTCACTGTGTTCGCCCCTTAAGCTGACTCTGTTCCACAATCACCAACGATAGAAAGAGATACTAGATCAGAATGAAACGTGGACACACACATACGCATGGTCTCAGGACGGCATGTACAGCAAAAGTAAAAACAGACGATTTTATCCACACCATGCGTCTCAATCCACACACACACGCACTCACACACACTTGTATTACTCCAAAAACTCCACTTTTGTACGCACAACCTGGCACGCACGCATACGCCATTGCTAGAGCCGTACGAATTCTTTCCGTTTTCCGTTAAACACTCACGGATTCTTGTTGCATGCATCTGTCTCGTTCTTTTGCATATTCCCCTCCTTTTCTCGAGCATACACCGTCCTCTACTACCTCTCATTATTCCACCTTCACCGTATATTATTCTTCAAATTCATTCCAGTTTGTTTCTTCTCCAGCCCTGTTCGGTATTGATGATGCCGATGATGATGATGATGCTGCTGCTGCTGCTGTTGGTGTAGGTTTTGCCACATCCTCAACTCCCGAAACCTCCCGTCTGTTCTTCTCCACCTTTCCTGTTTTTTTTTTCCACGATCAACACTACACTGCTTCCACAAAAGGAAACTTCCTTCCTTCCGTCGCCATCCGCCCCCGCCACCGTCAACGCCACCGTCGACAGCCGACAGCCGACATCCGACATGATCACGGTGGTTGGTTCTCGTGGACAACAGAAAGGCACACACCTATCCACTGCAGGGAGCCATGAATGAAGCAGCGAAGCGGGTGAGAAAGGCAGGATTCGACTCACTACTACCATTCCGAGCCTACTTTGTTTCAACAAAATTTCATTCTTTTCGATACGTTCTAAGCGCCGAGTTTAACATTCATTTTAAATCAAATTCCAAACCCCGCACACACATACACACACACAACCGAGAGAAACAACAAATATGGCACCTCTGGGGGTGGCTAGCCAAACAATGTCGAATTATTCGCGCATCAAGAAGGTGCAAACCGGAACGTATGCGACGGCCGCCGTGTGCTCGCTCTCATATTTTGCCTACGCATTTTTCCCATTTTTTCGTTGAGGTTTCACATTCTATATGACTGGCACACAACATACACACACATGTGCATTGCGCCGGTGCTCGCGTACAGTGGCCTTTAGTAAAAGACGAGAAAGGGCAACGGCAAAGGGACCGCGGTACACCAAAAGCCAAAACACACATACACACCCACCATCGGTCACGCACACACACACACGCCCAGTGAGCATTGTCGGTTGATCTCGGTGATCGTCACCAAGGTAGGGCCTCCGTGTGGAATCCGTTGAAAGCAACCCTCGGCTCGTGAAGTAATGCAAAAACTTGGACTAACTGACATGATAACAGCGGCAACAGCAATCCAGGTAGGGCGAATGTACTACTTTACACAATTACACGCACATGCAGTCGTGGAAATCTTCGTATTTCTTTTGCTACACTCCTTACTCAGCAGCAACGGCAGCACCAGCAAAAGACCAGAGCTTTTTTTCTTCTTGCATTGCTGGCCTGGTGAGTTAGCAGTGAGAGCTACTGCGAAACCGCGATGATAACTGCTCACCATTTGAATGATCATCATCATAGTGGCCCTGTCTTTTTTAACTGGAATTGTTGCGAACTCAAATGTTTCGTGCAGTAAGTGTAGCACATTTTACAGACATTTCGGATGTCGGTTCGGAGACAGGAATTCGCGTATAAATATTGAGATTTCACTCCGTCCACAACAGCACACTGCTACACTATTCACCTCACACACACACACATTCTGGGTTCGAGCCATTGCGAGAGGGAGCTAGCAATACACGGAGCGAGATTTGACAGTCAAGCAAGCAGCAGCAGCTACAGCAGCAAGCAAACACACAACGTACTTTTTTTCTCCTACTTCTCACGCATTCTTCTTATCTCGTGTAATTCCGAGCCCCTTCCCCGCCGTTTACGTTTTTCGCCGTAGCTTGTGGCATTCCGCACAGTAGTTTCACGAATAAATTCATCGGAAATTATACACAACTCACAACACAGCACGTACCCGTCGGGATTCGGATGCTCTAGCGAGGACGACCGGGAATTAACGGCGACTGCGGTTGCGTCCGCAGGCAGAGCGACCTGTACACGACGACGGCAGACACAAAAAATACCGAACCGTCCTTTCCCTTCGATGGAACAAACGCGTTTCTCGGTGGAAAAGCTTTCCACAACACAACAAACACCCAGCACGGGCGATGGCGAGAGCGAGCGACTTTGATTCCCCTTCCTTGTCGTGCACGTGCGAAGAACGCCCGGTGCGAAAGAGATGACGGCAAAACGCCGATGAATGAACACTCGCTGCACGGTGCGCGCTCATTCTTGGCTGTGCGATTCATTGGAGTGAGATGGCGCAATCGTGAGAGCCACGTAGTGGAGCGAGATGGGCCAATTATTCCCACGTTGAGACTCTCGTCGATGCGTGCGCTGCCATTTTATGTTTTCGATCTGCTTTCCACCGTTTTCATAGTAACGACGTTCATCATTGGCCGCACGCACCCGTTAGCGAGCGAGCGAGCGAGCGAGCAGGCAAGCCAGATGAATTTCCCTACACGTCAGTTTGATCCCGCGTGTTGTCCGATGTTGGGAAAATTCCCATCGGCGTGGGAAACTGCAGTTTAACGATCGTCGTTGAGCGTGGGAAAAAGGGAATTGTGTTGGGATAAATTTTACATTTGCCTAACGGTCAACGGTTTTTGCGATTCGCATGCGGATTCTCGAGATAGTTGACGCTCGACACGGAAAAACGGAAGAATTCCAGATTGCAGTTGCAGAAACAGCTTGGTAATGCTGTTCTGCTAAAGTGTGCTGATAAACCCCAAATTGGGAAGGGTGAGCTTTATGAAAAAAATAGCGATGCAGCCGATGGGCCATAATATCGTCTCTCTTTCGTTTATTCGCGAATAATGCTAACAGCCCTTAAAAATTGCTTTTTAATCAAAAGCTTAACAAAAATCCTTCTCGCAGATTCACACGCATCCATCTCGACACGCGGACTGCACTACCACTACACATTGCTGCTGCTGCTCTCGATCGACATTCGAGCGGTTGTCTCGCTCTCGCTGATAGCGAACGAACGATGAGAAGCACAGGGCAGAGTGAGATGAGAATGTTTCTCCCACGGTTGTTTCCGACTGCTGCTGCCGGTTCACTCACTTGCGATGCGAACGATTTTTCTCACCCATCGTTTGTGCACGCGCTCATCACTCACTCGTGATGGCTGCCGCTGCCGTGTTGTTAAGGCGTGTAAGTGAGAACGAGCAAACGGCGACGATTGCCAACGTATGCAATCGAACACAGCGCATCCATGGCAACCATGGTGCAGCTACAAGCTCGCTGTCTCTTTCCTGGGTGCGATAGATCCTTCCCAAATGGATTTAAACTGAATATGCAGTTTTGTGTATCCGTTCAAACATTTTATAACGGTTTCGGGTAGGACCTCGCTACCTGTTACTCTGTCTCGCAAACGTATCGCTATTTCTATCTCCTTTTTGAAGAGAAGAGTCTAACCGAGCCAGGAAGAGGTTATATACTCCCGTCCACCAGCATGGATGTTGCACTTCCGGTGTCACTATTTACGAGCATTTTTTTTTTGCTCTCCGTCTACATTACACTGCCCCTGCCTCTTTCTCTCGCGCGATTCACGCATCCGTATACATTTAACTGCACCGCTGAGTGAAGCGGAAAAAGACCAATATAAATAAATGCACCAAAGTACCGAAGAGACCGGCGAAAAAAAAACTGAGAAAAGGAAAAAACTCCTTCTCCAGACGCGAAGGATCCCAGGAAGTGAAACCATTTCCCATTCCACACTGTCCCCTCGTCACCTTGTTGGGTTGGGGTCCGTGTCGCTATTAAAACCGCTTCCCATTTATCCCGCTTCGCTGCTCTACATGCGATTCATAGCACGGTACGAAGAACTGCGTGAACGCGTTAAGCTTAAGGAACCGCTGAATATGTGAGTATGCGCGCGTGAACGTTTGTGTGTGTGTGTGTGTGTGCGCGCACGCTCGCACAGAGCAGAACCGGCAAGACGAGCACGGGATAGGAAAGCAAGAAAAAATACGGCAAGACGGCGATGCGCGAATGCATCGCACACATCTTCCCATGACACTGTTGCAAACCCCAGAAGAACGCACGGGATCAGTTGAAAGCGATGTGTGTTCTTTTTGCTCTTCCCTTTATTACTGATGCTATTTTTATTACCTGCATTTCCTTCTGGTTCCTTTTTCTCATTTGCTTGCTTTGCTCGCCTTCCATCACCATGGAGGTGAGCCGAAAATTTGGTTCCCATGCAAAGCACTTTCTTCCCAGGGTCTTTCTCTCTCTCTCTCTCTCTCTCTCTCTCTCTCTCTCTCTCTCTCTCTCGCTCGTTCGCACTCTCTGGCACTTTGCATCCCTTTTCCCGCAACGTTTCCTTTCTGGGAGGTGTGTTGCTGCCGTTGTTGATGTTGCTGCTTGTTTTCTTTTTGCTCATCATAATCGAACAACTGCACTGCTGCTGATAAGCCCATCTCGGATTGAATCGTTATATTCCTTTTCTTCTTGTTATGCGTTGACAACGGAGCCTGGGAATGGGTGCATACTACGCGTGGAAAAGGCACTGTGTTTTGAAGGATGCACATGAGAAATCCAGTTTTCGTTGCGGTCCTGATCTGATTTACATTCTTTCAGCTTGCTATTTGAATCAAAAGAAACATAAAACCCTGTTTAGCAATTGTTAAACAAACACGAGAGAAATATATAAAACACAAAAAGTTAAACAAACGGAGCATTTTACCGAGACTTGGACGAACGCCACGGATATACAGGGTGAGATAAAAAAAATCTACAACAAAGTAAAATTTCATATCTTTTTTTTTTTCCTATTTTTTGTTTACTTTTTAAGCAACACAATGTCTGAATTACATCAAAAGCCGGTACCAATTCAGATTTGTTCGCATTAGCCACCTTTGGCTGGAATTATGGTCTTAGACGGCCGATGAAGCTATTGCATGCTGCCCGAAAATGGCTCTGCGGTATTTTGGCCCATTCTCGGCGAAGCGCTTGCTTGAGGAGCTGAACGATACTTTAATATTTTTTAGTGTTAACCTTACTTTCCAAAATACCCCAGGCACAATACTCCAACGGATTGGCATCTAGTGATTTTGGTGGCCGTTATGCGGTGGAGATGAAGCGTGGGACCCCATTTCGTAACCATTCTTGGGTGGCGCGTTCTGAGTGCGATGGTTCTGAGTCCTGTTGGAATGTCCAAGTTCTGATATACGCATTTGTTAGTAAGCGCAGCTCTAAACCGAAAAAATAATTTAGAAGAAGAGATTTATGTTGCACAGATTTTCGTTTAGCATTGTGTTCACTATTGCTTCCTAAACAATAAAGTACTTACTTACTTATCAGGCGCTACAAGGCGGTTTAGCACCGTCGTCTGCCAATCCGTTATCATGGCCGTTCTGGCGCACGCATCAACGCTATCACTCCATCTCAATTTGGGCCTACCACGCCTCCTCTGTCCGTGTGTACAACCTAAAAGGACTTTACGGGCTGGGTCGTCCGGTGTTATTCTCATGACGTGACCAGCCCACCGGAGCCTGGCGAGTCTAATTCGCTTCACGATGGTCATCGTACAGCTCGTAGAGCTCGTCATTGTAGCGGCTCCTCCATTGCCCTTCAACACATACGGGGCCAAAAGTCCTTCTGAGCATCTTCCTCTCGAACACGGCTAAGAGGGTTTCGTCAGTTTTGGACAGAGTTCATGTCTCAGAGGCGTATGTGAGTACTGGGACTATACATGTTCTGTACAGTCCCAGCTTCGTCCGCCGCGACAGGTATTTAGAGTGGAGAAGTTTCATCAGGCTGTAGTATGACCGGTTGGCAGCCAGCACCCTTGCGCGTAACTCAACATCTCAATTAACTCAACAAATAATTAAATTTCTTTACTTACGCACATTCCAATGCAAGTAAAAAAATGTTCCAATTTGTTTCTAATCTCTTTATTGTTATCAACTGAATGCGTTAAAATTCTATTAGATTAATAATCGTTAATGTTTCAAATCTATCCACGGTAACGGGTTAATATGTTGTTAAAGTAGACGAAGTAATTTCAAATCCGGACCGGAAGTAATTTCAAATCAGAGAGAACTGAACCCAATCATCATTTGCGACACTAAAATACAAACAGAACAAGGAAACGTGTAATACAACAACATTGGTTAGAGAAAACAAAAGATAAAAAAGAACCTTAATAATAATACATATGTGAGATGCAAAAGTCGTTTCACTGATGTTGAACATTGTCCCGATGTTTCATTTGCAGCTCGAAGCGTCGATTCGTGCGCACACCTTTCAGAATTTGCGACTGCTTCGATCGTAACTGCTCTACCGGACGCTCATCGACCGCAGGTTGGCTAGCGTCGGCCGCTGTGGTCTTATCGGCCGTACCGGTCCCGATTTTTTTGGGCTTAAAAGTGCTGTGAAATTGCTTTAACCGGTTAGCCATTCGCTCCGTGTCGCTCGGGATTGGTTTCTTTGCTATGCTGGCTGCCGCCGTTGCCGTTGTGGACAGTTCTTGATGATGATGATGCTCGCCCAGCCCTGCAGCTGATTTTGCTGCCGTCGGTGCTTCCTTGGTGCGCTTCACAAACAGCGCTGCCGCTGCCCCCGACGAAGCCACCGGTATTCCTCCTCCGCCAGCGGACTTGAAAACGAATGGTTTTGTCGTCGACTGTGGGACTTTCTTCATCATCGATGTTACTGCTATAAAAATTAGGGAGACAAAACGTTTAAAAACGGTCCTGGACCACCGCACTGCACACCAATTACCTGCAGAAGAATTTTCCGCAGCACCCGTCGTAACGGAGTTGGGATTTGGGATAGGTTTCTTTGCTTCGCTGGCTGCTTGCTGAGGCTGCTCGCCCGGTCCTACGGCCAGCTTTGCTTCCTTGGTGCGCTTCACAAACAGCGCTGCCGCTGCCCCCGACAAAGTCACCGGTATTCCTCCCCCGCCAGTGGATTTGAAAACGAATGGTTTTGTCGTCGACGGTGGGGCTTTCTTCATCATCGATGATACTGCTATAAAAATGAGGGAAACTAAACGTTTAAAAACGGTCCAGGACCACCGCACTGCACACCACTTACCTGCGGAAGATTTTTCAGCAGCATCCGCCGTAACGGAATTGGAATTTGAAAGAAGCTTCGTTGCCGGACTGCACGACGAAAGGAGCTGCTTGGCGCGTGACTCCTTGCGATTCATGAAATCGGCAAGCGATTCCATGCGATTGAAATGATTCGCGTGAATTGACTTAAAGTTCGGCAGCTTGCTGACCTTGTTTCGCTTCATTTCGGACGGCTTGTGCTCCGATAGCGAACGCTTGCGAATTTTGTGCAGTTTTTCTCCGATGCCCTTGGAGCAGCTGCTCTCCAACGTATCTTGATGCTGTTGCTGCTGGTCGTGCAAGCTTTTCAGCATCAGTCGCTCGTCGATCGTTTCTACCAGCATGGTAGAGTTGGCAGGACTGTGGAAGGTGACATTCCGCTTTATGGTCGTGTCTGCTGCGCTGGCCGAAAGTGACCGTTTGCGTCCCTCGTTCTGCTGCTGATGTTGCAACAGTGAGGGTTGTACGGTCAGTGATGTGCTTATGGCACTTCCACCATCTGCACCGTGTGCCGCTTCATCGTTGATCTGCTGACAAAACGCCGCCACGGCTGGACTGTCCATTATTTCGATCACTTCCGGTTGAGTAGCGGGAGAACATTTGTTCGACGCTTCCTGCTTTTCCAGCGGCAGCTTTGGATCCGGTGTGCACGGTGCTGCAGCAGCTACCGATGGACTGGTGCTATGATGATGTACGTTAGATTTGGCAGGACTTTGGAGAGTGACATTCTGCTCCGTGTCTGCTGCGCTGGCTGAAAATGATCTTTTCCGTCCTTCGTTCTGGTTCTGATGTTGCAACAGTGCGGACCTTACGGCCTGCGGTGTGCTTGTGGCACAACCACCATCTGCACCGTCGTGCGCTGGATCATCGTTGATCTGTTTACAAAACGCCTCCACGACTGAATTGTCCATTATTTCGATCACTTCCGGTTGATTAGCTGGAGAACATTTGTCCGATGCTTCCTGCTTTACCGACGTCTTAAAACTGATCGAAAGTGAGAAATAAAAATATATTTTGCGTATAAGAGTTGGACCATTCGACAATACGGCATGATCGTAATAAAGAAAATAAATAAATAAGATAATTCGACTTATTTCGATTTCGCGACAGAGCAACAAAACGATTTTTTTCGAAGAAATTAAATTCTCATTTAAATAAGTACTTTCGAAAGATTTCGGTTTGATGGTAATGCAGCAAATATCTTAAACCTAATCTGAAAATTAAAATACAACATACTACGTAGTCATATACTTTACTACGGGTAAAATTAAGTCACAGAAAGCCAGAAATGGCAGGCCGAGACCTCTCGAAGTTGTAGTGCCAAGGAAGAAGAAGAAGATACAAACCCTATAAACCAGTGTTGCAAAGAGCCAGAGACGTTTAGCTAACATATTTACATGAACGTAAACGTTTTCCCCTTTCTTACAATTTACTAAGGTGTCATTGTTATTTACCTCTTCAAGAGTTGATATAAGTCTCTAACACAAGTGATTATTTGGCAATACGGCTAGGCCGTTTCACATGAATAACATGTTTTTTTGTATAACTGTTTTGGGGACTGTACGCAAAAGAACTGAACTTTAAATTGAAACAATCTCCTATCATATTGACTAATGTTAAAACAAACAAATAATCATTAAACTTACCCATCGGAATTCGCGACGTCAGGAAGAGCAATAGAATTTAACGGCTTGGTTTTGTCTTCTGAACTTTCTGTCTCTTCTAGGTCCGTTTGTTGCTTTTCCGGCACTTCTTCAGACATTTCAGCAACCAGCAGAGTATCTGAAGATTCTTCTTTCGTCATAGTTTCATCATTATTAACTTCTTTTTTCTCTTCATCTTCATCTCCCACGTCCAAGAGTGCTTTTTCCGGCTCCATTTCCACATCGTTACTGTCCGACTTTTCAGTGTTAAACTCTTCCTGTTCCAGTGTTTCCTGTTTATCGGCTTCAGTCGAATCTTTAGCGGAAGGTTCAGATTCGTCCACCAACACTTTAACAGGACCTTCTGGAATGTAGACACCTTCCTCATCGGTTCCCATCACTTCATTGGCCACCGTATTGTTCACCGACGAATTCGTAGCCCGGGATTCTTCCGGTTCTTGCTTCTTGTCAGCCTGTTGCTTTGGTGACGATAGCACCCCTTGCTTTTCGTTTATCGCAGCAACCGATGGGCGTCCGCCGGGTGATGATGTTACATCGGCACTGTTTCCTACCAGCTGAGCATCGTGTCGTGATGAGTCATCATCGTCTTCCACTCTCTGTTCCGGTGGAGCCTGTTTTTGCACCTTTGGTTTGCCAAATCCAATAGACGTTCGAATAATGACCGGCTCCGAACTAACCTCAGCGTGATCCGTTTCGTCGTGCATGTGTTGATACTTCGATGGATGATGATCGTTCACGCCCCGTTTGGTGATGAATGTGTGTGGCTCATCTACTGAATCCTCCGTCTGTTGATCAATTTCCATAGGACGAGATTCGGCCATGAGTTCAGCCGAAGAAGTCACCCGGGCTTTAGATGGTGTGCTAACAGTTTTAGCTTTTGTAGCAAGTGTACTCCTGGCTGATTTGCGCGCAGCAGATTCTTCATCCGCCGTAGGAGAGGAGCCGGGAGCAGATTCGCCATCTTCGAAACCATACATTTTCTTCGGCTTGATTTTCCTTCCCGATCGGGAAACTGATCCATCAACCGATGCATTGCTGTCCGTTTGGGCAACTAGACGGCCCTTCAGTTTCGGAGTTTGTTCGGTATCATCCCTGGTTGTCATGGCTTTTCTCTTCATTGGGGACATCATTGTGTCGAGGGAGGAATCTTCTGTGCTTTCCGCTTTCCTTTTCCTGCTGTTATCAGCAGTTTGTTCGGTAGTTTTTTCATCCTGCTCAAAATCAAACACTTTTTTCGGCTTTATCTTGCGTCCAGAACGCGAAATAACTTCTTCCGCTGCTGTAGATTCGGCAGATTCTATGTTGTCCTCAGCGCTGTATTTCAGCAAACGACGACGATCTGGCGTTTTTGCAGCAGCTCGCTGTGCTGTCGGACTTTCTGCTACCGTTGCAGCCTGGAGCATTGATTTGCCAGCCCTTCGGCCTGGAGTTTTCTGGACCGTCTCTTTCTCCGGGACCGGACTTTCACTGCGAGGTGATTTGGACGATTCGCTAGGGGGGTTCGCGATGGATTTGCCGGCTCGCCGTCCCGGAGTTTGTGCTGTTTTTTTGGACGTTTTTGATTCTGTTTCGCACGTCGCGTCTCTTGGCGGTGCCATTGATTTGGCCCGACGACCGGGTGTTTTCGGCAGTATGTTTGCAGTTGCTGCATTGAGCAAAGACTTTTCCATCCGTTTTCCCGGCGTCGACGGATGAGTTGGTTCTGCAGGAGGCGCCTCTGTACTGAACAAGGATGTTACACCTCGTCGTCTGGTCGTTGAAACGGTCTCTTGTTCCGGTTCGCCCGAAGGTGCCACAGACTTTGCACGGCGGCCCGGTGTCTTCCGGCTGACTTTGTTGCCGCCCTCTTCGACATCGTCCTCCAGAGTAATATTCTTCATTGCCGACTTTGCCGGCGTTTTGGTTCGACCGGGAGTTTTTGTCGGCTTGTCCTTGACCGGCTCATCGTGTTCCGGCACAGCATTTTTACGCGACGGACTGCTTAGCACATCACTGTCAAACTCCGCTAACTTGGCCGGGATTTTTATCTTCCGTCCAGATTTCGAGATACCGACGCCGTCGTCCACGATACTTTCCTTAGCTGTCTTCCCCTTAGGAGTGTCCACTTTGCCAGAGTTTGTTGTTTTGATCTCGGCTATAGTTTTGCGAGAACCGCGTACCTCTTCCGTGGCGCTGATGCTCTGCCCCTTTGTTGTCGCACGTTTGACAGGCGTAGTGGCGTGTCCCGGTTCGGAGGCTGTTTGTGCCCGCACAGCGACGGATTTTCTCGGTTCGGAAGAAGGTGATGCACTCACTACCCGATCCGGCGAGTCAAGGTGCGCTGGGCGCTTTACCTTTCGACCGGACTTTGTGACAGCATCTTTAGCAATGGCTTCCAGCTGCTGCTGCTGCTTTGGGTTACGCTTTTTTGGTGTCGATTCCGATTCGTCTGAAAGTAAACATAGGCGCATCGGCAACGTAGTTGGTCAACTATTGGACACAGCATACAAATTTTAACCGGAGAAGTTCACCTACCCAAACGATTCATTGCTGGCGGCAGTAGTCGGAACAACTCGAAAGAAGGCGCAAAGGAAACTTTTGCTTGTACACAATAGAACCACGCAACACACTATAGCGTTATCGGCAAACGACACACTGTTGTGAACGGAATGATATGCCTTATTGCTCAATTACGCTATCCGTCACTAGCGCAAACCCGTCCGATTAACGAAAGCTAGCTAATTACACGATTGAGTTAGAAGAACGGATCAAAATTACGTTTTTTTACGCTGCTTTCGCTGCAGTGGCTGCTCAAGCTACTGTGGCAAGTTTGATCTTTGTTATATGTCCGTTTTTTCGTTTGCTGAAATTCGTTTGCAACCGACAACTGTAGTTCTTCCGATTGCCGTCACAATACTAGCGCCACGTAACGACGTTACGAACGTCAAATATCAATGTCATACGAATTTGAATTATTTCAAACGTTCAGTTACTTTTTTGTAGTTGTGTGATGTCAATGCAAATCAAAATTCCCAGCATATATAGTTAAAAAAAACTTCACAACACTGTTCGTTGCTTAACGAGAAGAATTAAATGGCAAAATAACGTTTCTAATGGGATCAAAGACGATTGAAAACAATTAGAGTGAAATATTAGGTCATTTTATTGAAGTGCACTAAGCAAACAATATTCTTGATGATATACGTATTTTCATGTACAGATACGAATGCAAGCCAAGCATTTGCAGGCCGAGTGAAATGAGAAGAACACGATAAATTGAAAATTTAAATAAATAATAAAAAAAAAACAATCCATCATTGTGCCCTTTGGATGGAAGCGTTACCATCGCTACGAGACGTTACGTGAAATTCCAGTACTCGTTGATTTGAAAGCAACCATTCCGCACAGCTGTCAAATCGTCGAGAGCGGTGAAAGAACAAGCGTGGGAAAAACGTGGATCGCGCTCTATACATAAGCTATTCAGACGTGCAGCGTATTTTTCCTTGATTGAATTATTGAAATTTGTCCGTGCATTGCATATATTCGTTGTTTTCAAGTGTTATAACTGTGTGAAGCGAACATTCCATCATGAATCAGGACGAGGACGTCCCGACAAGAGGTAGGATTCGTAAATTTTCATGCATCGTCTTGCCGGTCTCGATACCGTACCGATTTGCGGAATTTGCATTCTTTGTCTTTACAGTCACCCGTGGTGCTCTTCGTCGGCGTTCGGTCGACCAGGAAGCAACACCACAGAAACCGGCCGGTGCTGCCGTAAGCGTAACGCCAAAGAAAACGAATAGCACTACCAAGCGGTCTACTGCGTTGAACGCGATACAGGAAAGTGACGGTGGTCGTCCGTCCACGCCAATCGTCGGTCGCACCACTCGTCGCCGAATGTCGGAAACCATCGACACCCCAACATCGTTGCCCAACAAATTGGTACAGAACCTCAAGGAAGCGGAATCGACGAGCTCCGAACCAGGCAGACGTTCGCGTAATACTTCTCTTACCGAGGAGAACTTGAACGAGCTAAACGCAACCTACGAGGGAAACAGCACGACGCTCACAACCCGTTCCCGTACGCCCGCTCGTCTCCGTGCGTCTCACGAAGCGCTGGCTTCGATTGGATCGCCCCAACCCGTAATTGGCGTACGTCGCTCCACTCGGCGCAACAGCATAACCTCGGATGATGGAAACAGTTCGGTACAGTCGCTTCCGGTTACTGGTTCGAAGCTGGGACCCAGCGTACGTGCTCTAAAGGATGACACCATTATTGAGGAAGACGACAGGGACGATCGCGCGGAATCCGTATCGTCCGATACATCCACACGCCAAACACGAGCACAATCGGCTTTATCGACAGTATCTTTGTCTGCTGCTAGCCCCCGCAGTTCTCCGGCAAGTCCAGTGTTGAGTATTAAAGGCGAATCAACACCACCGCGCGTTAGCAAAACGCCGCGCGTTGCCATAACCCCTCTGTCACTGTCCAAACCATCACCACGCTCCAAGAATGTTTCCTTCAGCGAAGGTTCCATACGAGACGACCATCAAAGCTCGCTTCCTAAAACACCAACATCACTGTCGAAGGAAATGTTTGTAGTGGTGGAAGATCTGCGCAATTCTTCCGAACTGAAGGGTGCATCACCGCGGGTAGCTGCAGCAGTCAATGCATCACCGAAAATGTCGCAAAAGAAAAGCACATTGGTGCAAAGCAATGCATCTCCTCAACGCGAAAATATGGACAGCGAGAATCAACCACTGAATGAGACCGTCATGAGCGCCAGTAAGGATAAAATGAATGATTCTACTACATCCATGATCGCCGCAGAGAACGACGAACGTTCCGAGGGAGCAACAACTGTACATGATGTCAGTGGAATCGATGTGCTAGATGCTGCTGTGAAAGACACGACGATCGCAACAGCGGTGGAAGCTAACGACACTGTTGTGAACGATAACAGTCGTATGGCGAATAAGTCGTTGTCGGAGGAAAACAAATTTTCAAGCTCTTGGTCACAGTCGGTCCGACGTTCCGCTACGAAAGGTATCGATGAGTACAGCGTCCGCAAGCAGGAAGAACAGGCACGTCTCGAAGAGGAGAAAGCAACCCTGCAACAGGCTAGCTTGGATTCGTCGTTGAAAACTCGCTCGCCTGTAACTAAGCAACAGTTGAAAGAGGAAGAAGACGAAGAAGAAGAAGAAACAGTAGATTTGATTGAAGAAGAGGAAGAGACACGGCCACACAACGAGTTTGTCGACGATGAGGCGCTGGAAATGGAGGACTATCAATCGTGTGATTCAATGGACAGCGAGTTACGGAAGGAAATGGCAGAGAACGAAATTCCCGAGCAGGGCGAAGATTTGGGCAGCGAGGATACGGACGAAAACGATGAACCCGAAGACGAGGATGATGATGGTAACGACTCGTGGATTGTTTCCGACGGTGATGGAGAAGAAATGGAACCGATGGAAGAAGATGAACTGTTGCAAAGTTCAAATGACGATGAGGTACTGCCGGTGGTGGATGAAAGTGCAGGGTCCGCATCGAAACAACCGAACAAAGCTACTCGTCGTCGGCGACGTATTGTGGACCCGGTGGACGATAGCGATGAGGAAGAGAAGCCCGCGTCTCCGGCGAAGTCTCCTAAACGAAACACCGCAAACATCCGACGTTCAGCAACACCGGCTTTGAGCGGCGAAAAAGAAAATTTAACACCAGTAGAGAAAACTGACACTTCCGACAGCAATGACGTCGTTAGACCGGTGGAGAAGACTACACCAAGCGTCAAATCCGCATCAATGGCAGCATCCGACGTTGGAGAGGAAAAGGAAACCCGCTTGGGTGTGCAGACAACTCCAACTGTCGGTATCAAATCACCAAAAAAAGTGGATTTGAAATCTCCATCTCCGGTTACTACGGTTACTCCGAAGAAAGCCGGCGACAAAAAAGAGGCTGTCTCGGTCTCTGATGTGGAACAGGATGCGAAAGATTGTTCTACGGTAATGTTTGAGGACGTCGATAAGAACGAAGAAACAGATCAACAAATCGGTGAGGAGGAAATGGAAATCGGCGATACATCCGCGTTGTCGACATCTCTGTCTAAATCGCCTAAAAAGCCCATTATGTCCCGCAAAAGCTTTCCCGCCAATGCTGAACACATGACAAAACCACAGGTCGCCGTTGTTGCTGCTGGTGCGCGTAAAAGCCTTCCTGCAAGCGCTAAACTATTAACTACTAATGAAAAGACCGACGCTGTGGAAAATGTGGAAGAAATCGATGATAATTCACAAGACGAACCTTCATCATCCCCGGAGCAGAAGAAGACACAAAATGAATCTTTGGCGGTGGAAGTTACGTTGGATCAACCGAAACCTGATGCGTCCAATGCTGGCCGGAAGTCAATGCCCCCCGTATCCCTCGTTTCGGCACAGTTTTACATCGGTGCAGCGAAAAAGCGAAACACTATCGCGGGAAGTGATACCAACGCGGTAACATCAACACCCAAACAGGTGGCAAAGGAATTGGCTTCCCCGGGAAAGAATAAAAAGGAAAAGAAGACGGTAGCCGCCGACGGAACCTCGGTCGTACCTAATCCGTTCGCTCTTGCCAAGGGAGGCAAACTAAAGTCACGTGTTTCGTTGGATTCGAGTGTAGCGGCTGCGACAGGGCAGCAACAGGCTGCTAAAAAGGCTCGTCTCTCTCTGCCATCCCAACTGGGCAAAGAAGATTCACCATCACAGCCGGAGCCAGCTAGCCAGCAACCGGAACCGATGGAAGTGGACGATGTGGTACCGGATGAAGAAAATGATGTTGCGAATGGGGAAGAAGGTCAAGAATCGCAAACAGATGATGAAACGGCAGAAGATGACGATGATGCAGTGCAGGAAGTGCAGTCGGATGAAAAGCATCGCACCAAAGTTCCAAAACCCAAACCGAAAGCTCTGGAGGATTACGATCTGGCCAACATATTGGTCCGTTGCAATGAGTTCGTGCGCGAGGACAAGGAGCGTAAAAAGCAGCTGGCGTCCGTTCTGCGCAAAAAGAAGGTAAGCTGTTTCTTCTTTGCTTTTTCATTTGGGATCGTCCATTTATAGCGTATCGGACCCGCTATGGGAGCCAACTTGGAGTTTCAGCGGGTTTCAAGCCAGCGCAACAATTTTAAACTATCTCTAAACAGCGTAAAACGTTTCTCACTAATTGCTCACATGCACATCGAAGCTGCTTCAAACTTTTAAATCCATAAAATCTCCGTACCGAGCCGAGCATTTGTACAGGTTCTGGTGAGAAAAGTTATACGGTAGACTAATGCAAAGATCTCCAAACTGCAACCAGCAAAAAGCTCTATGATGTGCTCCCTCGAGAACTTGTAACTATGTTTAATCAAAAACATCGCTCGATCGCATCAATCGATCGCCCTTTCTTTCCGAATGTTCTATTGCAGAAGTTCTATAAAACCTAGAAGTTAGCTTAAAAACCTTCCTTTATTTTATACACTTACAGTAGGTAAGATCAAATCATTACCACAGACGCTTTTTAGTAGGATATTAACACCGATCACAAGTATAGCTCCTTAAGGTCTAATTCGCCAATCTCGCGCTTTTCTGGAGCTACATTTATTGTGCCAACCATTTCGTTGAACTTTTATCATTTTTAACCAGCAAAATTAAAATTAAGCTCAATGATAACAGATGAATAGAGGATCCGAGAATTCTTGGCAGGAACCTTGCATAGCATTATTTGGTGGATAATGGCTAAACCGATCTGTAATTATTTTTAAATTTAAATTTCCATTGCATATCAGTTGTTAGCTTTGTGTTACGTTATAAATGAACGATAAGCAATACGGTCAGACCGTTCTTTATGAACAAAGCAAAAAAATGAACGATACCTTTGATGTTTTTCAACCTAGTCGTTAACAGTTTGTTACTGCTTTTTACACGTTTTAGGAAGAGAAAAAGAAGCTGCGAGAGTTGGAGAAGCAGCAAGAACTGGAAGCGGCTAGAACCGCTGCTGTCAGCGCGCAGGCAGCCAATAAAGATGATCCAAACAGCACCAACGCTTCGACCGGCAACGATTCCACCGCTCAGGGTGAGGAGTCATTGAAGAAGAAGAAAAAGCGAAAGCCGAAAAAGGTTAACTACGTCCTGGAGGAACTAGCTGAAACGAAGAAGGAACGCATGGAACAAGCCTTACGGCGCAAGCTGGAAGTGATCGAGCGTCGCAAACAGCGCAAAAAGGAGCGTCAACTCGAGAAAAAGATTCACCAAGATAAGGAGAATGGACACGACGGTGGTGGTAACGGTGCCATGGTGGCAGCTAGCGGCATTGGGGCTAAGCTGGAAAAAATGAAGAAAAAGCAAAAATCAAAATTGGCGAAGCAGGAGAAGGAAAAATCGTCGGAACCACCAGTACGCGTCGCCCTTTCGGCGTTTGCAGTATTCAACGAAATTACTACCGCCAATAATCAAATGGAGTTGTCACGTCCTTCTGTTGCGACGAAAGAGGGAAAGCTAATCAAGGCCGACCACGCGCCTGCTGAAAAGAAGCAACAGCTTAAACCAGCGGAACAGGCAACCAAAACTGTGGACTCTGTTCAGAAGGCACCAACAGAAAGCCCCTATGCCAAGAAGAAACAGATTGTGGACGAGCAACTGGAAGAAGCCGACCGCAAAATGGACGCATCGGCATCTGACCAGTCTGCTGCCAGTTCGAGTCTGTCGAAGGATGCTAACAAAGTGTCAAAGAAGCAAAAAAAGAAGTTAGCGGCGACAACGACCAGCTCGAAAGGCCCCCCCAAAGGGGAATCGGAGTCACGGAAGGAAGTCGTCGAAGTAACTGCGGAACCAGCGGAACCAACCACGAAGCCTGAAAAAGCGAAGGAAAAGAAAGTAAAGGAGCAGCAAGTGGCGGAATTAACTTCGAATGAGGTAGACCCCGGTACCGTTCCGAAGCAGAAAAAGAGCAAGAAGATCACGGAGAACGGTGAATCGGCACCACGGAAGGAAATTGTCGAAGTAATTCCGGCACCAGCAGAACCAGCCGCGAAGGTTGAAAACCCGAAGGTAAAGAAAGTAAAGGAGCAATTGGCGAAGTTCGCGTCGCATGAAGCGGACCCCGGAACTGTTCCGAAGCAGAAGAAAACCAAGAAGATCAAACAGATGGAAGCTGGGGAAGAGAACCTGCCAAGTGCCATGGATAATCGATCCGCCGAGCCTGAGACGACGGGCAGCAACGTTAAAAAGGGAAACAAAAAACTTGCATCTCAAACATCCGAACCGACAGCGGCTGTTCCGGCAAAGAAGCGTAAACGTGACCAGCTAGGAGACGGCAGTTCATTAGCGTCAACGCCTCGTCCAGCGAAACACACGAAGCTGCGTGTCCTGCAACGCATCGAAAGTGGTGGCTTTTTCGAGGAAAGCGTGACACCGGATAAGGTCCGCGCAAAGCGCAACTTTGGTTTCGACGAGCGACAGGCAACACCGGCCAAACAGCTTGGCTTTAGGGTTTCTTCGCTGCTACCAACCGGGCAGGACGAGCTTCGGGACATAGCCACCTCGTCCAAAAAGCCCTCGAAGGACGGACGTAAACCTTCCAAGTTCGGAGATGCTGTCGCTGCCGAACGGAACGCCAGCCTACCGCTGCCGGTATGGACCAGTTCGGGTGTGTTTCTCGAACTGGACGAAGGCGGTTCTGGCGAAAGGAAGAAGACACAGAAATCGATGCCAACTTCCAACGCCGCTACTGAAACGGGCTATATTCAGCTGAAGACGCAGAGTAACGGAGACTTCAGTCTTAAGAAGCTACGATCTGGACCAGCTGCCGATAAGCCGCATCGTGTGGATCCGGCCACAGCCAGCCAGTCTTTGCTGAACTTTAAGCGACAACAGTTGCTCGAGAAAACGGCCCATTTGCGTGACAAGAAAAAGAGCCATCGTGTGTAAAAGGCAAGGTTCAATTCAATTCCATCAAATTCCCGCGATCGTCTGTCTTGAGTAGAGGGCCAATAATGTACATATTCCATTTCTTTTTTGTACTGATCTTTTCTTTCTTTCAAAACCCAAAACAATTGTTGTGAACTGGGCAATGTTGCGGTTCTCACATACACGCTTGAATGAATGAGCATATGAAATGCGACAAGAAGAGCTTTGTCATGAACGATTTTCAATAAACATTATTCTTAGATTTAAAAGAGCGTATTCTTCTAGGCCAATTTTCTTGAAATTTGAAATATTTTGCTTTCAAAGGATGATGACCTTGAAGTGAGTGAGAGTTGACTTGAGGAAGGGCCTAGTGCTCTGCCGTTTGAGTTGCTATGGTTTGCAGTGCATGAATGTTTTTCTATCAGCTTTAACTACACTAAAAGAAAAACATGTTCCAACAGGTGGTGTATGAGCTTTGTTGTATGTATGTCATATCCGAAGACTTGGGTTTCGGTTGGAGTCAGTGGTCTGGTTGTGTATCCATTCCCTATTGAGTGTTGGGAGGGATGTTCCAGGGCAGAATAGGGGAATGTCGAGTTCGGATAATCTAGTGCTTCTGTCTTGCCTTTCCGTCAGGAGCAAGGTCTTATATTTCGTCATCCGGCAATTCCACGTGACTTCGAGAACCCGGCAAGGTGTTGTGTCGATGAAGCAGTGTGAATGCTATTAAAAGGCCAATATTAGGTATTTGATTTGAGAAATTGCACTTGGTATCAATTAGTTCGAAAAGATTTTCGCGGTTATTGTGCTCACTCTATTGTAGAGAAAGCATGGTTCTTAGATTATAGGAGGATCTGCTGGACGAGACGATAGACCATCTCCATGTACGCAGGATTGATTATCCGACTAGGGATACAATTAATCAACAAACTTCTTTAGATTAATAGTACCAAATGATCAGAAAGAAAGGGCGATTTGTTAAGTTAAGGAACTCCTGCAAACTCGTTGATATCGAGAAATTGTCTCTATTCCAAATTGATTTCCGAATGTGGCACAGGGGATTGTCGTGTCCAATAAGCCGCTTTGACGTGGATCAGTAGTATGCGGCGTCGTCGCGTATCAGATCGTCCGGTCCTCATACGAGATTTACTACAGAGTAGCTTTCAATGAACTCCTTAACGGGCTTACACAACAATCTTTGTAATAATCCAAGCCCATCGTAAAGAATCTCGCTACCACCAGATGCTGCTTTTTGCTGCTTCGGAGACATCATTTCGCTTGAATAGCAATTTAAACACACACAGAAGAGTTATCATTTCACACGGTTTATATATTTTTTCTGCGTATGTTTCACATGCTTCTTGCTTCTCACTAATCCTGTTTAATGCTTCGCCGTTTGCTGAGTGGAGAGCCGTACATTGTTACCTGCCATCATACCATATAATACGCATACTGTGTGTGTGTGTTTCTGCTGCTTGTTCTCCTATCTTTTACGTTTCCGTCGAGTTTGGTCCGGATAGTACAATTTTCCGCTTTCGATTGTGTTAGTAGTAAAAGTATTTTTGCCCCATTTCACATCCCCCCCATCATCCCCTTTTGCTGCTGCTCCTTCTATATGCGTTTTGTCACAATGCCTATACACCTCCGCCGAGGAGGCCTCACGGGGGTTCACGGTACGGTACACGATTGATAAAAGCTAAACCCATTTTAAATCCTTGCCCTCCGTCGTGTTGCTTCGCGCATCTTTTCCTTCCAAAGTGTTAGCTTTAAAAATCCATATTTCACGGCATATACGTACGTAATAATTAATCAGAAGAGAGGAACGAATGGAAAACTCTGGGTACATCTGTGTTTGTGTTAAAGGAATATTAACACGCGCTTTCTATTTTGCGGAGGCCTCCGGAGAACGAACAAAAACAAAATCAAAAAAGGGGGAAAAGATGCGCTCTCGCCTAAACGCGATCGATTGATTAGCACAATTACTAAATTATAAAAAAAAAACAAATGGAATCAGTCTCGTCAAATGTACACGATAAAGGATACGACACACCAATTCGAGAGGAGCGCGTCCGATAGGTTAAAAGCCAAGTAAATATACGGAGCGATAAACTGTACAATCAGCTTTATCCTGATCGTCATCCTCGTCATCACCATCGCAGCATGCCACGGCGGACGACGAGGACGACGCGCGCATATACTACAACTTACTCTCTCTCTCTCTCCTTCTTTAACACTGTGAATGTGTTGACGTGTGCATGTGTGAAGCTTATCTCGTGTTTCGTCTTATCAAATGCACATACAACACGCACGCACGCACGCACGCACACACACACGTGTACACCACGCATCGTCTGTCTACCTGTTTTTTCTGTTTACTATCGGACACAAATAGAAATGCAATGGAACTTCCGCTTTTCTTTTCGCTACTACATCTCGCGCGAGTGTGAGATCTCTCCTCCTGGTTCGTACCACAACACTACTAAAAACTCTACTCCCGGGGATAGACAAAGAGAGAGAGAGAGGGATGGATTCTTTTCGTGTGTTATGTTTTCCTATGTTTGCACATAATGTCTGTCCGTCCGTCTGCCTTTGCTCTATACATGAGGATTTTCTTCGCTGTTCTGTTTCGCACTTGTAACGATTAACGCTTACTTGCTTGCTTCATGCGGTTTCTATTTTGTCTGTTTGCTCTTACTTAAATAGTCCTCTTTGAGTAGTGCTGTAGTAGAAATCAAAACGTTGCACACCTTTCATGTTTGTTTGCTTTGCTGTAATAGAAGAAAATCTTGTACTTTAGCTTTCATATTGCGCCGCGCCGGTATTATTGATTGCATTTTTGTTATCTCTTGCTAATTAGCGGGCGATTTGTTTAGCAGTTCTGTGTTTGACCGGTTTTCTTCTTCAATGCGTTGATCTGTTTCTTCTGTAATTGTTTGTATATGTTTACGAACTGCAGCTCACTGTTCACTTCTCTGGTTGCATGCTCTCCTCCCTTCTTTACTTTCTTCCACAGCGCACTGTACGTAGAGGTTGCTGCTGCTGCTGCTGCTGATCACTGTCGCCGCCGCCACCGCCATCACCGCCACTAGTGGACATCATCATTGAAACATCGTTCCCGAGATGCATCTTAGAAGGCCATGGAAACACCATCACGCCGCCGGTCGTCTTCCCGGTCCCGCCGATCATCGTTAATGATGGTATTGATCATGTCCCGTGCACGATCAATGTTCAGCTGATCGCCCATGACCGACACATTATTGGCGCCATTCTCGTTGCGAGCCTTGTCTGTTGGGAGTTTGTTGGTAAGCGGGGATAGAGAGACGGGTTTGTAAAGAGTAGCAACACACACACAAACGCGCACGCACGCACACAACCATCATAACGCGTTTTTTCGCCGCTGACCGTTCGGAGCAAGAGCAGTAGGAAGTTGCGTCGACGGATGCAATTAGATTAGGAACGAGAACGTTATATCAACGGGTGAAGGGGGGGGGGGGGGTAACAGGGTGCGGGGAGAAAGATCCAGAAAGGAAGGGAACTCAATATGTGACTGGATGAATGGATGGGTGGGTGTGCGTGTGTGAATGTGTGCGCGCACATCGCACAAAATCGATAGAGCAAACGCCGCGCAGGGAACAACGCACACCGCACGCACACCCATACGGAAAGAGTTACGGTCTTCTTCTCTCTCTCTTTCTATTTTGCTCACACTGATCATTCTCTATCTCTCTTGCTCCATTACCATGGTTCCTTTTCCACTAGAGTAGGCGTGGGTAAGGGGCGATAGCGAAAAGAAGGGGGATATGCCTTCACGGGCTTCGCTACTATACACATTCAAACTCCTGCAGCTTGTATTACTTTTTTTACTTTCAGCGCCGGTTTTCAAGCGTTCAGCGTCCACACAAAATGAGGAAGTTCATATGACGACGTCACAGCTTGCCGTAACAGGATTTATCTGCATATAGCAACGTTTCCCACGCAGACTAGATGAGCCAAAACGGTGTACAAACTACTCGTTCCATTTACTATATCATTCTGTTTCGTTCGTTCGTTCGTTTTTTTTGTGCTTTCTGTACGATTACCACCGCGACACACTCTGTAGAGGATGCGATATTTCAACTATTTAAAACCCGCAAACATTTGCATTTTCGCGTTCCGAGCAGTACTCTATACATTCGCAACAAAACCGAAACAATTCCTTTCCACTCGGGGTACGGAAGGAAAACAGAGAACAGAAACGGCACGTAGTACAGGGTTCCGTGTGCTGGTTCGGTACGCGCGCAGCATCCGGAGGATCTGAACAGGACACGACAGAGCGTTGTACCACCCAATGATAGCATCTTGCTGCTTTGCCAGAGCTCGCACAACACATCATCCTTCTTTTCTCTACGTTACATCTTCTACTAAAGCAAACAATACACGCTTACCAATCTGCACCGACACACGGCAACGGTCCTGGATCTCACGGATCTTGTTACCGCCGCGACCGATAATGAACTTAACCTTGTCGGCTTCGACCTCAAACACTTCGGTCTTTGCCGTCGCCGGGTCAATCCTCGGCGGGCCACGGCTGCCACCGCCGCCGCCGGCACCGCCGTTTCCACGGTAGCCGCCGCCACCGCCACCACCACGGTAACCACCGTCGTCATCGCGGCGGCCTCCGTAACCACCCGAACGGTAGCCGCCACCACCACCACCGCCATTACGATCGTATCCGCCACGGTCGCTACGGTAGTCCCGGCGTTCCCGGTCATAGCTGTAGCTATCACCACCGCCGCCGCCGCCGCCGCCACCATAGCCGCGGTCCGAATCGTCACGTTCTCTCCAGTCTGGCATGTTTTAATTGGGGGTTTGCTTTAAATTTCCGTACTGTTCTCCGGGAGAAATGGTAAGAGAAGAGAACAAGCAACCAAGATTAATTATTGAACGTCGTAGTACAGCATTTCTTCGGGAAAAATGTTCTAACTATTGCTATTTATGTACTGTGCTCAACAGCGCGACACCGGAAGTTCACAACCCGCTAATAAGTTAAATTTTCAGAAAAAACTGGAGAAATGTCGCCGTGAAAATGCTGTTCACACTGAAAACAAAATGGTGCCCGGGCGCGTGGACACAAAAAGGTAAGGGTGAATGTGTGTGTCTTTCGCACGCGCAGCGCTGGTAGCGCCGCTGCGTGCATGTGTGAGTAGCAACCAAAGCTTCCTACTCAGTGCAACATACGCACACACGCACAAACACGCAGCCTGAATCTCTAATCCACACGGCAATGCATTGCTACATCCGCTACGCTGATATTACTATACCAATTACAATCACACCACATAAATTCGTATCTTATCAACTTTGCGAAGCTTTATCGCTCGTTTTCAACGAGAAAAACCTTCTACTAAATATGGAATTATGAGGCAAAAAGTGTACCTGAGCAACCGCAGATGAACTCCACACACAACCTATTCCACGGTTCTACGAAACGGAAATGGCGAAAAAAGAGATGTTCCATGAAGTCCCCGGATAATTGAGCGGTACGGATTATGCGGTATGTTGTTTTCGACGGCACGGGCGAATTTCGCCTCCACGCTCAAGATCTGTACGTTATACACCTTGTTTTATTTCAAATTAATTGTTTGAATTTACTAGAAGCGGATAGAAACGGTTACAACGGTTTATATTTCTTTGATGAACTACTTATGTTCTACAATCGCCTTGGTCTACTAAAATTGTTTAGTAATATTCAATTGCGAAATTATTCGCGATGTTATTTTACACAATGCTCTTTACACCACATTATATTGTATTGCTCGAAAATAACCATGTTTCAAGGCTGAAATTAAACACGAAATGATTATTTCTTAATTGGCTTTACAACCTCAAGAGGTTATGGCCTGCCTTTACTGACTTCCCATAAATTTATTTAATCTTAGCCCAATAGACAGTCCGTACGTACGAGGAGGCGGTTGAATCCTATTTGATGGAATTCGATATCCGGTTCTGCCATGGGAAGCCTGGCCCCGGCCGCCGGACCACTCCGAATGATTGTTACCTCTATGAAATGAAAAAAATAAATAATCAAATGAATTTCTATTTTTATCTCCAGCCTTAAGAATATTTCTTGAACATTCTAATGCTTTCACTGCTCACCGGTGTATACCAGTATGATTGGGAATAAGGCACCACGCAACTGTACAATATTGCCTTGTTTTTCTGTAGCATGCTTCTTCCAGAATACGGCCTCTATCTATCCGGAAAGGCTGTACGTAAAACAAATACATGTATCGCAGAAAGCAAAATAAAAAATTAACGCATCTACGAAAATGGTAAGCCCCCTGAACATGCCCCGGTGTGCAGCTTGAAACAACAGAAATGATCATCAGAATTCTAACGATAGCCCTTCTATCTATGTCGTCATTTCAGATACATCCCAGGATCACACTGTTGCACACCACTACGAGCGATCCCGCGGAAGCCGCGATTGCTGCTGCCAGTGGGGCCCACCGAGATTATGGATCTTTGTTTAATTTGATACCCCCCCAGATCTGATAAAAGTCGCTTGACGGCAGTCTGGACACGGTCTTGTTGTTAGGTTAAACAGTAACAGTTTGTTTTACGAGCTCTCCCGCGAGTACTGCCTGGGTGAGGTTTGTTTCCCGGTGCAACCACCATCGGCGAAGATTTACGGCTCGCCTTATCCAGAGTGTAGGCTCCCTGGCGGTGGGACGATGGCTGTGGAGGAGCAGAGAAGGTGGTGGGTAATTTCTATCCACCCGCGATGATATAAAGGGATGAAATCTGCAAAACCCATGAGATTCCACTGAGCTTTGACGGGAAGAAAGTGTGGCAGATAGTCAGTCATTCGCCAATAGGAAATAGCACGATCGGATAGGCTTCGAATGATGAACATGGATGACACGATTGACAAGCTTCCCGGTAAGCAAAGAATTCCGGCATTCGCTCTGTGCAAACAGAATCCACATTAACCATTGCATCTCTTCTTTCAGAACCCAAAGATGTCACATACCAACGTCCGGTAAAGCTCGACGATGCTCTCTTGATGACCAGTAAGCTTTTCGGCCGTACCTTCAAATTCGACCACACTATTTAAACAACCACTCCTTTCGGTTACAGAATTTGGCATCTACAATCTATGCCTGATAACAATTTCCGGTACTATTCTCGCGGCCGTTCTACTAGAAACGTTGGGCATCAGCTACGTTCTTCCGGTGGCAGAGTGTGATTTGCTGCTAACCACAAAAGAAAAGGGTGTGCTGAGTGCAATCTCATTCGCCGGCATCATCAGCAGTTCCCATCTGTGGGGCTTCCTGGCCGATACGAGAGGTAGAAGAACGGTCATACTGCCGACATTGTTCCTTGCCTTTGTGTCTACCGTGCTGTCCAGCTTTACGACCAATTTTTGGTTAATTACGCTTACGCGGTTCTTCACCGGATTTTTGTAAGTATTCTGCGCGGTGTCGTTTTTAACGGTATTTCTGCAATATTCTAATTCCACTCCTCGTTCACAGCATTTCCGGGTCGTCAGCTACGATCTATGCGTACCTGGGAGAATTCCATGCCAAATCGAACAGTTCTCGTGCCATTATGGGAGCTTCCTTTGTGTTCGGCGTGGGATGCATCCTGCTGCCACTAATCGCGTGGTCCGTAATCAATCAGGAGTGGGAATTCACGATCCCATTACTCAACATCGTGTATCGTCCCTGGCGACTGTTTATCGTAGTGTGCGGTTTGCCGAGTCTCGTGTGCGGCATAGCATTGCTATACTTCCCGGAAAGTCCCAAATTTCTATTCTCCAGAGGTCACGAACAGGCAACGATCGAGATCGTGCACAAGATGTACCGATGGAACACGAGTGGTAAGGGGTCCAAGCTGGAGCTTAGCTCTCTACTACCGGAAACCGAAGCACAGCAAACTAAAATCCGTCGCGAGGAGGCGGCCAACGGCAAGAGCGTTATGCGGTTGCTGAAACAAATGTGGCAGCAAACGGCACCGTTGTTCATGGGCACGTACCGCAACCGCACCACCATCATCTGTGTGCTGCAGTTCGGCATTTACCTAACGTCCAACGGGATGTACATGTTCTTCCCCGACATTCTGAACCGAATAGCAGAGCTGGAGGATCAGGGAGTTACCCGGACGACCGTCTGCCAAGCAGTCTACAGTACGAAGGTAGATCTTAGCGCGTTGCAACTGCCAGAACTTAATGCAACGGCATTGCCGGAAGTGTGCCACCAGAAGCTGGACATTTCTGCCTACGAACACTCGTTTGTGCTGGAAACCATATACGCACTGGGATTCGCGGTGATCGGGCTCATCATCAATGCAGTTGGCAAACTGCCCATCCTGGTGTTCATATTTGGCTTTTGTGGAATTTGCGGGATATTGATCGTGTTTATCGACTTACCTCTGCTGGCCATCTGGTTCTACGTGATACTGTTAACGTGCGGATTCTGCATAAGTGTCGTTAATGCCTGCACGGTGGATTTGTTCCCCACCAACTTGCGGTGAGCAGAATGGCGATTCACATACGGCTCTGAAGGAAGATAATATTAAAACTTATCGTACATTTTTTCTTACAGTGCAATGGCGGTGTGCATCTCGCTGATGTTCGGCAGATTGGGAAGCGTAGTTGGTGCGAACATTGTTGGTTTGCTGCTGGATTCACAGTGCGAGCTTACGTTCTGGATTTCCGGGGTTTCGCTCATCGGTTGCGGTGTGCTGTCCTTTTTCATTCCCAACATATACAAGCGCAATGCGACGGCAGACAGGTTCAGCGTATCATCACGGTGAACGGGCTGTAGTCCTTCTAGTAGCTTGTTGCCTTACTAGCTTTAAGTTCGAAGCCTGATGTTTGATTCACTATAGAGACTGAAATATACCAACCATTTTGTAGACGAAGGAGGACGCATGGAAGTTAATCAGAATTTATGGAAACTTACCGACGCTGCGGCGAGCCAAATCGAGCATTGCTTTCATTCGAATAGAAAGGTTTTTATCACATGTTTCACAGTGTGGCTTAACTTTTCGCAGCTCCAGTCATTATGTCTGTTGCTCAAACAAGTCGATCGAGTATGTTTACTTCACAGTGTAGCGGCATTGAGTTTGGCAAAATGTCCAACTGTCAAACCGCGTGTCCTATTCAACATTGTGCCAAACCGCAGTGCGATTGTCGCGGCAGAAAAACTGCGACCTTGCAATTCTGCGAAAGAAAACGGTGTTACAATTTCACCCACTGGTGATCCTATGTGATACAATATGTAAGTTAGACAAGAAAAATTCTCCAGTGTTGTATAATGATGGCGGCCCGTCAATGGAAACAACGCTTTCATTCATAATACTCCATTGTTTTGATCGCTCAGTAACTGTTTGTGTTGGTATTGTTTTCTCTCGACAGCTTGCTATTGCTAACCTTTCGAACTTCAGTTCAGCAGAGGCAAGTTTTCCACGGGGATAGGTCGCAAGGAAGCAGAAACACACAATGTGGGACGACAACGCGTGTTGGGATGACGAGACTTCCCCGTCAAACTATGTGCCACAACCGGGCATGCCGGAATCGACGGTGGCACCATCGTATAATTCGCACCGGACAGAAAAACATACTGATCGGCGCGAAACACGGTCACGAGGCGAACCGTCATCCGGCAGGGGTGATCGTGTTCGGCTTAAGGTACAGAGTCACATCATACCAAAAATTATTGGAAAACGAGGTGCTACTGTTCAGGAGTTACGTACCCGAACGAATGCCCGCATCGATATCGGTAAGAAGCCGGTTAGCGAAAAGGAGGCAGCACCTTTTGCTGGTGAAGTGTGCCATTGGCTGATCTGCGTTCGTATTGCCTTTTTTTTGCAGATAACGATCGGTCCGACAGTAGTAGTATGGGTGCGATAACAATATCCGGCGATCCAGAGAGTGTTAAAGCGGCAGAGAAAGCCATAAATGATATCATTAATAGTGGCAGCACGGACAGCTCGCGCAATTTCAATCGGCCTCCTAGATCAGGTTTCAGCAGCGGTTATTCGAATGATCGGCAAAGCAGCGACGAGCGTAGCAACCGTTACGACCATGTTGGTGCAGGAAGCGGCTGGTCCAAGACTAGCGAAAGTAGCTCTTATAGGGGAAGTGGTGGTGGCGGTGGAGGTGGAAGCCGAGGTCGTGACAATGACTTTTACAATTCCGGCCAGCGTTCCACTAACAAACTTGGTACCAGCCACCATTCATTCAATTCCGATGCGTACGCCCCCAGCGATGAAATCATCGACTGGGCATCTGTAAACAAAGCAGCCGACGACGCTGCTAAGGAACGATGGGCCAAGTGTCCGCCGCTTGTGAAGGCTTTCTACAATGAGCAGATAGAGGTGGCACAAATGAGCCCCGCCGAAGTGGCCGCATTTCGAGAGGCTAACAACAATATCGTCGTTGAACGCACCTTTAAGGATAAGGCTGGCGAGCATCGACCGATCCCGAATCCGGTGTGCGAGTTTCATCAAGCGTTTGGCGATTTTCCCGAATTAATGGAAGAACTGCGTAAACAGAATTTCACTAAACCGTCGCCGATTCAGGCGCAAGCTTGGCCGATACTGTTGCAAGGTGAAGATTTGATCGGCATCGCGCAGACTGGTACGGGCAAAACGCTGGCCTTTTTGCTGCCCGCGTTCATCCACATCGAGGGACAACCAGTTCCGCGCGGTAGTCGTGGCGGTCCGAATGTGCTGGTGTTGGCACCGACCCGCGAGCTTGCGTTACAGATCGAGAAGGAGGTTGCCAAGTATCAGTTCCGCGGCATAAAGGCTGTCTGTCTGTATGGTGGCGGTGATCGCCGGGCACAAATCAACGTTGTCCGGGGTGGTGTGGAGATCTTGATTGCCACGCCGGGCCGTTTGAACGATCTCGTGCAGGAGGGTGTGGTGGACGTATCGAGCATCACGTACCTCGTGCTGGACGAAGCCGACCGCATGCTGGACATGGGTTTCGAGCCGCAGATTCGTAAAGTATTGCTGGATGTGCGCCCCGATCGACAAACGGTTATGACTAGTGCTACGTGGCCGGATGGTGTGCGCCGTCTCGCACAAAGCTACATGAATGATCCGATTCAGGTGTACATTGGTACGCTTGATCTGTCGGCCACACACACCGTCACGCAGCTGGTCGAGGTGATCGACGAAGAGGACAAGTTCCATCGCATTAACGAGTTCGTTCGGGACATGCGGCCGACTGACAAAGCGATCATATTCTGTGGCAAAAAGACGCGTGCCGACGATCTGTCGTCCGAGTTCATGTTGTCCGGAATCCCATGCCAATCGATTCACGGCAATCGCGAGCAGGCTGATCGTGAACAAGCGCTGGAAGACATTAAGAGCGGTGCGGTCAGTATACTCATTGCCACAGACGTTGCCTCCCGGGGGCTTGATATAGAGGACATAACGCACGTGGTGAACTATGACTTTCCCCGTAACATCGAAGAGTACGTACATCGGGTGGGACGTACGGGACGGGCAGGGCGGAGTGGCATTTCGCTCAGCCTTATGACACGCTCAGATTGGGCGGTGGCGGCCGAATTGATCAAGATCATGGAGGAAGCGAACCAGGAAGTGCCAGACGAGGTGCGTAACATGGCGACACGGTTCGCGGCCCGCCAGGATCGTGGTGGTGGTCGTGGCGGAAGGGAAAGGTACGGGGGAAATCGTCGGTGGTAGGAGGAGCGCGTGGCGCACGGCTCTGTAAATCTGTTTCCCACCGGTAAGACTCCTCTCTTATTTCTCATTATTCTTATTTCCTTCTTTATTCCGCTCACGAGAAGCTTGTCTCGTGTTTCATGTTCCCATTAATCTCTTTCCCAAAACTAAAAACAAAGATTCTTAGTTTACGTAGCAAGCACCAAGTGCGTTCGCATCAAGACTGGTACATACTGGCAGACTGGCCAAAGCATTGTTAACGTTACCATCAGCTTCATGTTGTCCAGGCAGCCAGGAAGTGATTTCCGCATACGTATAAGGATGTTGCTGATTGTTGAGGCTAACGCTAGATGAATTAACTAGGGCTAGGAGTGTGTCGGCACACGCTTGAGGCAACAGGGGTGTCTCCGTAGGGAACTAACTTGAATTACATACATCTAAGTGCCTTCGGCGTCAGGGTGGACATGAAGGAAAATAGAAGGAATTTCTAGATAAATAGTGCCTCAAAGCACTGCATCCGTTATTTGTCCGTTGTGGCAATTCGTTTTGGAAATTTATCGTTTTGTTGAACTTCCACAACGAAAATGAATGAAATAAAATAGCAATTTTGAATTACGATCCATCCCGCCTATCGTGGGAGAAGCAGAAACTAATGCATTAAAAGTAGACGATATTTATACGATTTTCTATTCGATGACTATTTGCGATCTTGCGATCCATCAAAACGTCTTCTATATAGAGCCAACATTTAACAGTGATTATCAATTGATTTGGAGCAGTCGGGAATATTCGAATTTTATATGGGGTCGGAGCATTCGGAGATCTTCAGATTCTTCTTCTGGAGAAAGTGTTAACGTGTTCCGTAGGGGATAGAATCTAGCTGGCCAACAGTGGCCTTGAAATGAGGCAGAAACTGATGCACCCAAGGATATTTCTATCGACAGAAGATTTGACTGTTTTTAAATTTTGCTCCAGAGCATACGGTAAAAAGCCCGCTTTGTTTTGTGCCGCCGCTATCACAGCTATGGCTTAGGTGCCAAATAGCTATCGTAAGGTCACTCGGAAACGGATGGTAATATTTTTTTAAGTATTAGCGCTATCTTATCAACTTCTAACAACTTTCGACCCATTGGTGTTTGGTTCAATTATAGGCTAAACTGGAGTACACGAATCACCCATCTGGTGCAAAAATTCAGCAAAAGAATCAACTTTCTAAGGACACTCACAGGATTCTGGTGGGGCGCACATCCATCAGACATCCTGCGACTGTATGAGACAACGGTACTATCCGTGTTGGAATATGGCAGCATATGCTTCCATTGGGCATCCAACACGCAGATCCTCAAACTAGAGAGGTTACAGCATCGTTGTCTTAGACTCGTACTAGGCAGCATGAAATCAACACATAACATGTCCCTAGAAGTGATGACCGGAGTGATGCCACTGAAACTTCGTTTTGAAATGCTGTCGCTTCGCCTTCTAGTCCGTTCTTCAGTATCAAATCCCTTGATCGAAGAAAATTTTAAAGCGCTTCTAGAGACAGGTTCTAAGAGCAAGATCTTGAAAATGTACGAAGATTTTGTTGCCCTACAAGTGCATCCTAGCGCTCCACAGGCATTAAACCGTGCTGCCCTTCCTGAGACCTACAGTTCCCTTTTAACAACAGATTCCTCGTTGCACGAGGAAATTAAGACCATACCGAATGATCTTCGCCCGATGGTAGTTCCGGGCATTTTCAGGGATAAGTATGGTCATTTAGACCAAAGAAGCCAGTATTATACTGATGGATCATCCTCTAAGGAGGAATTGCGGGAGCCGTGTTGATTATAGCAGCGAGACCTTCGGATCAGTACTTCATCTTTACAGATAGCCTTAGCGCTATTGAAGCACTAAGATCCCCGAAGGCTGTTAAGAATCACCTTCTCATTGTGGAATTCCCGGCAACGAGAAGGCAGACTCACTGGCCAAAACAGGCGTCCAACAAGGCGCATTTTACGACCGTCCAATCTCGGCCCGAGAGTTTCTTCGCTTCCCACTGCAACATGATCTCGGGCGATTCCTTTTCTCGATCTCTTGTTGAGCGCAGTCGAGAGCATCGGCGGACGACCGGGTATACGACGACTATCTAGATTGTTGTTCCTTTTTGTTTCTTTTTTGTCAGACCAAACACGAAAGGATGTTCTATGTTTTATACGCACCACCATCACACCCACTTAAATAAGTAAATAAATATTATCTTTATCCGTTTGTTTTTGTAAAAAAAAGATTTTATTTTAACTAAAAAATGCAACATTTGTGTTCTGTTTCGCCACCACCCTTTAAGCGGAACATTTTCGACGACGTGTCTCGCTAGCGCTACCTACGAAGAGGCTCACTCGGAAGACTGGTTTGTTGTTGTTCCACACACTCGAACCGTTCCGCTCAGATAGATTGGACCGCTTTCTTTGCCGCTTCATCGAGATCGTGTGCGGACTGAATCTCCAGTCCGGACTGTTCCAGGATTTTCTTGGCCGCGTGCACATTCGTTCCCTCCAGGCGGACGATCAGCGGCACTTTCAGGTTCATAGTTTTCGTCGCGTTTACAATACCATTGGCAATCGTCGCACAGTTTACGATGCCTCCGAACACGTTCACCAGAATCGCCTTCACGTTCGTGTCCGATGTCAGGATTTGGAATGCTTTCAGCACCTGATCCTCCTTGACGTTTCCACCGACGTCCAGAAAGTTGGCCGGGCTGCCACCATTCAGCTTAATGATGTCCATGGTAGCCATCGCTAGGCCAGCCCCATTAACGAGACACCCGATGTTGCCCTCCATCGCGATGTAGTTGAGATTGTATTTGGACGCTTCGATCTCTTTCGGATCAGTGTCCTCGTGTACTTCCATCGCGAAAATGTCCTTCTGCCGGAACTGAGCGTTATCGTCAAAGTTGAGCTTTGCGTCGACCGAAATCACCCGTCCGTCGTCCGTCTCGGCGAGTGGATTAATTTCAATCTGGACGGCGTCCACCTTGGTAAACAAACCGTACAGCTTCGTGATTTCGTCGGCCGCTTTCTCGACCAGCGGGCCTTTAAACTCCAGAAACCGGGCCACATCCACAGCTTGCTGCCGGGAGATTCCGCTTGTGATGTCGATCGGGATGGTTTTGATACGGTCGGGAGTTTCTTCTGCTACCGCCTCGATGTCCATACCACCGTCCGGAGACGCGATCAGTACCGGGCCATTGTGTTCACGGTCCATCACGATCGACAGGTACGTTTCGCGCACAATATTGATGCTGTCGGCTACCATCACCTTTTTCACGAGAATTCCATCTTTCGGTGTTTGCTTCGTAATGAGCTTGTGGCCGACCATTTTCTCCACCAGCGGGATGACAGCTCCACGACTGTCCCGAGGAAAGGCAACGGATTGTGAGTTATTTTCTTTGCGAATGAAAAACAAAGCATGCCAGTTTACTCACTCCTTGGTGATGTGTACGCCCCCTTTGAAACCATTATCGAAGTGACCTTTGCCACGGCCGCCTGCTAAGATTTGTGCCTTCACGACGTACTCGTTTACATCTTGGTAATCAATCAAAAATCGACATAAAGCCGCGTCAGTTTCATTTTGTTATCTAGAATTGCCGGCAACCAGTTGCAATGTATGTTTATACGTACTGAAATCTTTCAACACATCAGCATCCTTCTTGCCCTCCAGAATGCGAAAGTTTTGTATCGCAACTCCACTCTCCTCCAGCAGCTTCTTGCTTTGGTACTCCAGCAGGTTCAAGTTGCGCTTGGGCACCCGGAAGCACTGGAAAGGTGAAGAATCACACAGTAAAAGTAATACGATATTTGTAATAGAAGAATTTGTGTGCTTACCGTTTGCGTGACAGGTTTGGCTAGATATGTGCAAAATTTCGACAGAGAAGCTATTGTGGCCATGTTGTTTGTACAGACAACCGTGTGCTCGTTTTGGTCCCGCTTATCGCGCTATGTCGAGACGAACTACCAACAATCACAGGGCCAGTCGGACGGTCGTGTCGCGGGTCCGTGGGCTAACGACGGTTGTATACGGTGCGATAATCAAAAGAACAGATTAGATTGGAGCACCATACTTCGGATGCAGCAGTGTTGTGGGTGATGAATTGATGCGATAGATCCACTCGCTGCCCATGTACGTGGTATGCAAATTAAACGATGATAACAGTTTAAGCCACGGGGAAGCTAGCCGTGTGCAGGAGGCGAGCGACTACTTCCAGCTTATGGGGTTGACCGATCATTACAAATAATTGCCGTCGTTGGGCGAACGATTGCAAATGTTGCATGTAATAGATCCATCTGCATGATGTACGCTCGGTCCTCCGGGCCGGACTCGGACTATTACGACATCAAAACATTTGCCGGCACGATGATAAGCACACGCGCTTTCGAAGCGCTTTTCACCTTGGGTGTAAATGTTTCCTGTTCTACCACGAATTTGCTGTCTCACTGACAACTTTTTTTAAACTCTTTAGAAAACCTGTAATACCTTGGCGTGCACGGGTTATTCGTGAAGAATGTGCAAAACACGATATTTTATCGGTGTTCAACTGCCTTCCGTACTACACAAGCAAATGGTAAACGATTTATTTTTGGTGTTGGAATTCGTTTTGATTGTACGTTAAAGCGGTTGGTTCACGCCACTTCGTGCAATGCACAAGGTGTGTAGAGTTGCATTGGTTTTGTTTTGGTGGAAGTATATCCACGCATTTCAAAGCGCAAGAAAAAGAATCCCATTTTGAAAAGTTCAATAAAGTGGAGCCGTTTCTCATAATTGGGTTTAAATTATGCTGTTTTGAGCAAAAATTGTACTTGGCACAAAAATGTAAATGTGCTTACTCACTTGTAACAATCTTGTGTCAGCCTGTTCAAATGTCAAACGTGACGGTTACCGTACTGGTCGGTTTACAGTGTCGGAAGTAAAAGTATGTAAACATTGCTTGTTGCTGTCGAAGATTTGTTTTCAGGATTGCTTTGTAAGGACATAACGAAACTTTATGTTCTCTCTTCTCAGATAATGAGTTGGTTGTGCGCTTTTTGAGTTGGTTTTGCAAATACTATTTCCAACTTTCTGTGCCATAGACCAATGCCATCTCGTGAGCCAAGGAGATGGACCTGTGTATCTTCTCTTCAGCATGACAATATAGAGGATCATCGAAGGGGTGGAATCTACGGGGATTGTCTCCTATAACATCCTGGCATACGTTGATGGCATAGACATCATTCGTTTTAGGCTCTCCTATGGAGTAGAAGCTTACCGCACAATCAAGTAAGTGGCACAAAACTACATATGGAAGATTAACGAGGACCTAATGATGGAGGTACTATGAACGGCCCTGCTAACAGTTATATTCCTATGTCGGTTAAACGTCCAAACATCGCTTTTCTTGGATCGACAGTCAGCGCTAACAAAGACATTACTAGGAAGCATACATGTCGAATTAGGTGTAACCGGTCTAGCTGCCAGCCGGACATACTGCAGCCTGAGGAAATTAATCCACTCCAACACCTATTGCAAGGGACAATAGAACATGCCCTGTATGCGTTGAAAAGGTTTTTTACTATCATGGAGCTGAGTGTAAACACATCAAGGGGATCAAGAGGAACTACCGGACAAAAAAAGAGACTATTTGAGACTAGAGTTCTTGGAGACCGTTTTGGAGTACAGGTGCTTGGAGACGGAGCGATGGCGCTACCGTAATCGACAACCGTAAAACCATAGGATTGCAGACGACGATGCTAGATCTTGGGCAGCATCGAGAACTCTTTTGCAACACGCCAACACTGCAAGCAAAGCAGTTGTTGTGACTGAAAAAAAATATAAGTATTAAGTAATTACTTTATGTTTGTTAGTGGGAACTTGTACAGATGAGATTCGATCAACGCCCTTTGGTGTATGAATGTGAAATTCGAAGCATGGAGCGGACATGAGACATTTCACCTAACGTTTTTACCAAAAGAATCTATTAAAGGGGCAATCAAAATTAACCCCCCCCCCCCCCCCCCCCCCCCTTTGTGACAAATTGCGAAGTATTAAAACAATCATCAGCATGTGTAGAGGCGTGCATGGCGTGATTTTCAAAAAAGGAAAATGCAATTTATTTATGTGCTTCATTGTGCTGTTCAACACTACACCTGCGAGTGTAATTCCTCATCATCGCTTTTCAACAATTTCCAAACCCGGCCCGGAGCAATATTTACCAGCATTCCCATCATTATCGATTGGACTGAAATTGCTGATAAGATATGAAGACATTTGTTTTCCCCTTGGGCCGGCCACAGCAACCTTTCGACGGTTGCTTATTGTGTTACACACTCCGATTGCTTTGTTCTGGCGGAGGACCCGGTGCGGTAAGTTACCGTGGGGCCCGGTAAGCATCAACCGTCGACCGGTGACTAAGCTTCGGGTTATCAGGCGGGCGACCACAGACACAAACACGCGCGCGCATTGCCTCAACCCGCGCGACGGTTAAAATCAAAAATTTGAACGTGATGAAGTGTTGCAAATCTTATCAACGACTATTGAAACGTCGCATAAAAGTTCCTGGTTTGCATCTTGTCGAAAGGGATAGATTAATGTTCACACTTTCCTTCACGAGTGCGAGAGCAAAGAACGAACTAATGAGCTGATAAACGAGCGGCAAACTATAGGCGCAGGTGTGTATGCTGCCATTCTTTTCATAGGCAAATAATTAGTTACCGTGTGCTGTACTTGATGATGGGCAATTCTTATATGGTCTGGATCTGCACAACTAAGGACCTCGAACGAAGGAAGTCCGCAAATAGAATCACGGCCAAAAGATGTGCAGTTTGGGTATATGGGAGAACGAAACGTGCCTTTTCTCAAGTTCACCCCATGACGAATCAAAAGCAAAACAACATTCATAGTCTTTTTTTGAGTTCTCAAATGACATGCTTCTTTTTCGCATTCCCAATTTATTTTCACTATATTCGTGTAGGTGTTGTATTGTGTGTTCTTTTTTTTTTCTCTCTCTCTCTCTCTCTCTCTCTCTCTCTTTCTTCTCGCCTTTCTCACTTACAATCGAGGGGTAATAATTAGATCAATAATAATATTAAAAATAGTAATAGCAGTAGTAATTACACAGTTCGTTACAGACTAACTTCCAGCTAATGTACGACCGTTCCCATCGTCCTCATCGTCGTCGTCGTAGTTTGTTTCAGGGGGGCCCTGTACATTTCTTACTGAACTCTTAACAAATAAGACTAGCATTTGGTTGTTTTCTTCTTCTTACTCTTCTTCGTCCTCTTCTAGGTATATGCGTCGGAACTTTGAAGACTAATTACTTTCCAACCCCTGGGTAGGCAGGAGACAAAACAAAGAAACAAAAAATCGCACCTTACCTGTATGACACACACATATGAACGTGCGCCTGGGTACATTATCTTTCCTTTTTCTTCCTGTTTTTTTGCAACATTACATTACAGCATGATCATCCCCCCTTTTTATGTCCTCGCACAAACACACGTAAACGAATTTGTATCTATCTACCTATCTCTTCGCCATGCTGGTTAATGTATTCCTGTTTTGCTTTTATTACAAACGGTCTGCTTCCTGCTCTTGTTTTAACTACCGATTATTGTTGTGCACAATCGGACCGATCCACAAAAGCACCTCACAAACACACACACAAACAGTTTATCTTATCGTGCTTTCCTTGTCGCCTCCAATCAAGTGGTTAGAAAGATAGGCTCCGGCAGCAAAAAAAAAACTGCCCACATCATCATCCTCAAGAGCCGTAGTCCAACGAACGTAAACGCTGGACAATATATCCCTTGTTCAATACCGAGTTTGATGGTGTACATCTACACTTGATTTACATTTACATCTTACAAGATCGGGGCTAGATAAACGCTGCACTCCTTTTACGATTCTCATGATGATCCTTACAGGGGGATATCACACAGGATCTCAGGTTAGCCAGCCGCTTGCTCACCCGTCTGTTGCTCGATCGTAGTGTGGTAATTTGAAATCGCTTTTGTTTTTTTTTTAATCTACTTTAAGGTACGCGAATTTATATTACAAAGTTCGTTTAACTACATTCGTGCGTGCGTGCGTATGCTCACATAAAATTGCTCTACACTCCTGCATCCTGCTATCTATATTGTCGGGTTTTGGGGGCCAGTCACTTAACGATACCTCTGGTTTCGTCCTCCTGGCATAATATTGTGTGCGATGATGACTTGTTGCTCTTCTTTAAATGCATCTGACACGGGGGAGTTGCTCTCTCTCTCTCTCTCTTTCTCTCTACGCTTGTGTTCAGCGGTTTGTTTTATCTTATTTATTCACACGTACGCACGTACGCACATTTTAGGACGCCTTGGCTGTGTGTTATCATTACTATTATCAATTCGCTAGCAATCCTCGAAAAACACTTTGTCCTGTGTGTGTCGGTGCTGGAAAACAGCATCTCGCAGCATAACACAGCGTCGCACACGTGATATGGCTTGTTTGGTTTTCGCAAAGCTCTGCCCAACTGAATCCCATTTTTTCAAACTCATTCCATCGAACGGATGAAATCTTTTTCTCCATCTACATTTGAAAGCAATCAATACACAACCGGATATGATCGTTTGATCGTTCGAAAATGTAAAGATCAAGAAAACCAGTCTAACAGCCGTGGAGGTGAAGAAGGAACTCAAACAAAGTGACGAAACCAAAAGCCACAAAAAGTTACAGCAATTAAAACAATCGAAAAAAAATATAGCACTTAAAAAGTGGGACTGATTCCATCTACCTAACTAGAAACGTACGTAACGGAGGGATGATTGTTACTTAAATCAACGGTAGTAGAAGAATTGATCGTTTTTCGGGAAAGACACTATTTACAAAACAAAGGAAAGAATAAAGCAACAACACGGCTCTTCCCTAAGTGCAGTGGGCGCGATATAACGGGTAGAGGGAGGAAGGGGATGGAGGGGAAGGAGAGGTTGGAACAGAAATCCGTTCCATTACTGTTTATCACACGCATAGTTTTTGTTTAGCTCCCTAGTTAGCTCTCGTTATGTTTAAAGCATCTGTTTTAGAGCAAGCGTACACAAGCTAATCCCGGGCTGGACCCTGTTGCGCTGTATTTACACGGTACACATGACGAGGAACGGTGATCGGTGACACTGTGGCACTACTCCAGCAGAGACACTATATCCGTCCCGTCCTTCGTCAGGGCACACCGATCCTATCTCTTGCGTTTTTTGGACGCTCTGTGTCCTTTCCGAACCCATCAGGAGCCGTTTGCATTGCGATGATCGTCTAGCGAGTGGCAGGCTGCGGTTGATGGGCTGATCGCTGTCGTAGCTGCTCCCCCTATCGTGGGGGTGGTTGTGGCCAGACTCGATGGCCGGTGGGGTGGTGGTCCGCTGAAGGACTGTGCTTTCCGCACACCGATCGGTACTCCCATGGTCGGTGATATGGCAAGTGTGGGCGATGGCGTTGATGATAGCGAGGACGATGAGCAGCAGGACGACGAGGAGGACGACGCGGAAGACGAGCAGGACGCGGAGAGGGGCGATGGGGACGAGGGCGGTGACGTCGGTGTCGTCGGTAGCTTCAGTGTTAACCGTGGCGGCAAGAAGCGGCCACCATTGAATCCGCTGCGATAGCCCGCCGACGAGAAGGACGTCGACGACGACGACGACGATGAGCTGGACGACGCGGACGAGGATGAGCTGGCCACGCTACAGCCACTGTCCCGGTTGTTGTTGTTGTTGTTGTTTTTGCAATCTTCATCGGCATCCCCATCCATCGTTGCGTCCCGCTCGTCGAACATGGTCGCGTCTTGGGTGGTAGCTGCGGCGGCTGCCGCACAGCGCAACTGACGGCGTGTGGCCACCATCTCCTCCTCGTTCAGCGGGTTGTACTTGCTGCAGTTGTCGATGAGAAAGAACGGTGGCTGGCTGGTCGGTGGGGCAGCCATCGTGGGCGAGGCCGGTGGCGCTTCCAGCTTGCCGTCCTTTATAAGGTTCTGCTCCAGCTCGAGCAACTGGCCCATGAAGTTGAGGTTGGGCGAAATGATGGGGCGGGCCAGCTTTACCAGCTGGTACGCTTCGATCAGCGACAGGCCTTTGTAGCGCATGACGTACGCGATCGCGATCGTGGCACTGCGGCTAATGCCGGCCTGACAGTGCAGCAGTACGGTCGAACCCTTTTTCCGTGCTTCCTCTGTAACAAGAAAAAAAGAAAAAATCCATTAGTGAAAGCCGGAAGGAAGCATTAGCTCAGTAGAAGGCATCGAGATGAAAGTCAGTTGTTGTTCGTGATATTAAGCTCGCTCTAAACAACCGAAAGGATAGCATCCGCACCTTCATTCATAAAAAAACTCGGACTCTATTGGCCAAGGGGCGAATACCCATTTTGAGCGGATTTATTCCATAATCCCGTGCTTTCTTAGGAGACTAGTAGCTCCCTAACTAACTCCTATTGGAACAATGTGCGGTGAAAGTGTTCCTAGCTCGTTGCCGCCATTCTAGTTTATTTATCCTCCTCAAGGTCCCCTGAGGCTACCCTAAAAGTCCCTGTTTGTTTGGTTTTGTGATGTAAAATGAATTTGAAGAGATGTAAGATGTGAATGTTCAAAGGATCAACGTGGTTCGCTCGATGCAGCGCGTAATAGATGCAACCCCCGGAACGCATTTACACCCTCCCAGTTTCTCTCTGTCGTTCTACACGCCCCAGCTGGTCGGGACCAGGATGTCGTTTTTCGCCTCCCTTTAGGGAATCATCCACGATCGAAGGCCTGTGCGTTGGGTGAAAGTATGACTCATACTGGCTGGCTGCAAATGCTGGCACGGTCGTGGTTTCGAAGGGTGCGTCGTGCATGATACCTTCCTTCCGCTTTTCTCGGGGAAGTAAAGTCGCTATTTCACGCACGACCGCACATAGGAAAGCCACAGGGCCAGCTTATGTAGCAGCAGCAGCAGCAGCAGCAGTTGTTAAACCATGATCTAGAGAACGCAACACAAGAAACGTAGTCGGCCTAGTCCTTTCCATTTCGTCGGCACTTATTTCGTGGTTAGAATTTTTAAAACCTAAAAACACCCCCGAAAGCGTGCACGTAGTGGCTTCTCCTTCATCACAAAACAACAAACAGAAGTATTGCTTGTCAGGGCCGTTCGGTTCGGCAAAGAAGCATAACGACGTCGACAGTGGCGGCGTGTCACTTTTTGGAACGGAAGCGAACCGTCTGTAAACCGGGCTTCCGGTCCAGCGTTTAGAAAAGTGACAAGTTTTGTCAATGCTTCATTCAAACTAAAATTACACTAACACAAAAAGGCGCACATAGAATCTTGAGCCGAACCTCAATTGAAATGCAATTGTTTGGTGGCCCATTTTTTGGGGTGTGTTTGGTCGTTTCTTCCTTGTTTTTTTTTTTGTTTTCGGTTTAGTTTCTAGCGCTATAGCACACTTGACTGGTTACAAATAATGAACCGATTTGGCGGTCCGTGTACGAGCGATGACTCAAGCGTGGTGCTACGCCGATGATGATGGTCGTTTCGGCCGGAAGGTGCCCAAAACAAGCAGGAATGTGAGACGAGGGCGACGACAGAGTGCAGGCATTGTACTGTACCCATCAAAAACACAAGCCGATCGTACCACTTTTTCCGTTAAATAAAAATGCTGTTAATATGGCCACTTTTGACACTTCATGCTGGTCGGTCGACTGGCCCTGCCGTTCCCGAGTAGAGTAACCTCAACAACAGCAGCGTCCCAGAGCAAATGTTTGGTAGCACGGGTTTATTTCGGGAATGAGTGAGTCATAGCAGCGCGAGTTGAGTGTGCGTTCTTGGTTTGGCTTGCCACGCGTGCATAATAAAATGCGCCTTGCCAACGAATCGAGGGAAAAGCAGGGGCCCTAGCAGGGGAAACAGAGCTCTAGGGGAGATGTTTAAAATCTTTAACCCACGCAGAACGCGTGAAATGGACGTTGTATTTCGATGTGAAAATTGCTATTTGACTGTTTTGTTGCAAAACGTTCGTTTCTTCTTCCGCTTCCATTCCAACGTCCGAGGTGGTACCGAGCGTGTGCAACATCTCCTTTACTACATGCAAGCTGGATGCTGTGCTGCAGCAGTGCACCGTCAAAATAACGCGTATACAACACACTAACTACACTCGGTGGTGGTGCCCGTTAATCAATCACTTCCGGATGACGTATCAAATTAAAAAGGGAACGTAATAAACATCCATGAAACTGTTGAAAACTCCGGGAATATTCCACCATTCCTTCCCTGTACCCTACTCTCGCGTTTGCTGCGGTGTATCCTGCTGTGGCCAACAAACCATTATCCAAATTAGAGCACTTTTTTAATCATGTCACGGACAGCGATGTGCAGGCTGGCTCACGATCCCATGACAAAAGGATTTATCCCTTCTATTTCATGCGATTCCTTTCGGTTCCTTTGAAAGACGAATGCGTTGTAAATGTCTTAAATTGCAGATTGAGGTGGAACGGAACTACAGCCAAAGTGTGCAGGAACCTATCCTCAACCGTTGTTTGGTGGCTTAGAGATGGATGAATTAAAAACGAATCAGAGCATTCGGGGTTCCTATCAAACAGTCTGCTGACATTTGATCCTTTACATCCCCTTGGTGCCGACGACAGAAAGGAAGCAGACATTGGGAGATGGAGGAAATCAATGCTTTTTAATCTACCAAGCGAACGACGTAGCGTATCCATGACATAAATAAGGACCTATTTTTTTCTGGTCGGTAGTATGATATCCTTCAAATATTTTGGTAACTCAAGATGGTATGAGCACTTAAAAAACAACGCCACATCCTGCACACCTCGCGGGATGCGTGTGAGTCATCCAGTCCAGCATCCCTGCTCTTCGGTGAGTCCTTGCGTCTCTTCAAGATTCCCGGGGAACAACTGCGCACAGTGCGGTGATGATTCATGTTTTGTCTAGCGCCAGGACCTACCGCTGAGAGCACGATAATCATGATGGTCGATGGCTGCAAATGAAAGCAGCAGATGATTTCCAGCAGCGCCATCCAGCAGCGCTACTTGTACGAACACAAACAATGCTTCAAAAGTATAGCCCCGTACTTGTGCACATTGTCTTACATTGATGAGAACAAAGGAAGAGGATAGAGAGAGAGAGAGAGAGAGCGAGTGAGAGAGCATAAAACAAAAACACAAGAATTAGTAACCAATTAATCATCGCCGATGATCTTTGCCATCGATCTTGTGTAATGCGCATCCGATTCTGACATCATCCGACGCGGATTCCAAACGGCGGATCGAATTTCTTTCAAAAATCATGATCCATTCCCCTGCGAGCGGATGACATCAGAGACGACACTCACCGTGTGCGGTGTTGTTGTGTGAATGATGATCGCTCGTGAAGTGTCCTTATTTGTGCCATGAGGTAACAAGCAGTCTCTCTCTCTGTCGTCCAGAGGAAAGATTCGTTCTTTGAGGTCGTATAGAAAGCCTGAGACCTTGCATTGTCCTCGAAACGTCTTGGAACATCGCGTCGCGTGAAAAGTGGATGAACACACATCTTTTGGAATGACTCATACGCATCGGAAAGAGTGATTGCCTTATCCTTTTAGGTTTTATGTTTTATATTTTTTAACCGCGTTAAAAAAGTTATCGCGTCGATAATAAAATATGGAACATCATGAATCCATCATTTTTTCGCTTTGATTGTTCTTCAAATTAGGAATCAATATTAATCATTCAACCAAAGGACGAATAAACTTAAACAGAACACCCTGTATTGATTATACAAAAAGACTAACCCAACCAATATACCGAGTATAATCTTTACACTCTTCGGTGCCGATGGGAAAACTTCACGGTTTTCCCACAACACAAACACCAAACAGCTTCTGCTCTTCTGGGTGTCGATTGACTGTGTTTACTTTTCCTCCGGAACTCCAGCACACGATCGTTCTACGGAGCAAAACAAAAACTGCTGACAATAAGCATCACAACCGGTGCTGTTGGGTTTTATCCCATTCAAAAATTGCTACCTCTTGATTCATGGTTTATGCGCGTACCATCAACAGACAGACACACGCGCGTATCGCACCACGCTTGAACCATTGAGTCGTGCAACGGGATGTAAGCGAGTGACGGATGTTTCCCGGCTAGCGTTTTGAATGAAGAACCCCCACCCATTTACCCGCGCGGAAGCTGATCCGCGGTTGTTAATTAGAATCATTTTGCGCTTCGCTCCCGCACGATCTCACCCTAACCCATCTTCTCTAGTGCTTAGTGGGGACTAACCGTTGAGTAAACCGTTCAGCGTGTGCACTTTGCTGAATGCTGTATGCTGTTTGCACTTTGAACGATGGTACTATCTCCACATCCCACTGGCAACAAGTTTATTGACAGGTCACGGGTCGACACATGATTCATTCGAACGTGGGTTTGAAAGTTTCCATTTATTCTACACCACCACCTCTGGATGCTCGAAAGCGCATCGACAACCAACCATTCTCTGGCAGCAGCTTTCCCCCATTTTTGCATTTAGAACTGGTATTGTTGGCTTATTTGTGTTATACGTTAAAGGAGATTTGCCCAATGAGCATCAAGCAAAGGCAGAAACAACAAGTCCGACAATTTCATGCGGGTTCACGAAAGGAGCACGAATTGAGTCCTGTGCCGCAGGGACAATTGTAATAAAATGCATTCCTCAAATACTTACACTCAACAAACACATCCATGCGAAACTGTGGACGCAGGGACGACCGTGTGCATGACAATAGTTTTTCTCTATATTAGCAGCAGATGTGGAAGTGGCCAAGCACACACACACACACACACACACACACACACACACTGCATATTAACAGCATGCTTCATTGCGGGGATTGCACAAATGTTCTGAAGAACAATCGACAAAAGAAGGGTGTTTCTAAGGTGATTTTTGAACTGAAGAGACGGGGGAAGATTCAAAGCAGCCAGGCCTTATCAGGCAACGTTTTCGCACTCAACAAAAAAAGTGGAGAGAGGGCCCGGGTGATGATAGTTGCTGCTACATCCATTTGTATCCCACCCAGCAGAAGCAAGCTGTCCATGATATGGACGAAGATCATTAATCTTCTGCCAGTGAAGGGGCAATTTGGCAAAAGGGACGACACGAAACTATTACTCTCGACTGTGCTTATGTTTTGGCACCGAAACGGTCTAATTCAATAAGGACGATTTGCTTCGCCACTGTCCATCCATTCCATACGGGGCGCAATTTAACGCCTCTCCCGGCGGTCCAGCCCAACGCCCGAGCCTGGCGGGAAATCGTTGGCAGGATTTTTATTGCATTAATTTAATCCGTGTGAAAAGAAGGAAGTAGCGCTGCTTTCATCCCTATTCTTAGACTGATTGATTTTACACTTAATATTTCCACAAACATTGTGCTTCCGATGTGCGGTGAGAGTTTCCAGGTGCAGAATGGGGGCTTTCGCTTGGCACCACGCGAGTAGGTTTCCCCATGGGGTAACCTCGCGAGGTCGCACCGTACTCGCTGGAATGTGGAAGCTGTTCGTCAACTTTCAAGCCTCGCCATCGTGGCCGAAAGCAAGCCAGCAAAAGCCATCGAAACACTGTACGTATTGGTGAAATCACATCTTTTGCTAAACCACTACAGAGGGAAGTTACAGCTAAACCGACTGGCGGCGCAACTCGATCCGATGAGGTCTCTCCAGAGCAAGTAGTTGAAGCACCACGAACGAACGGGTGGTGGTGGTTTTGTTGTTGTATGTCGACCACCAAACCGGTTGTGGTTGTGTGTGGTGCAATGGCTGGTTGGCTTGGAGAGTTGGAGTTTGCTTGGAGCGTCATGTACGGCCTTTGCCATGACGTCACGCCATTAGACAAAGGTCATTCGGGGAGATTGCTATTTGGTTTCGTGCAAGAAAACGCGCAAGATGAGTCACACGCCGATTCGTTGGTCAAAACGTGACAATAGGAGATGTTGAGAATTAGAAGGGAGTTTATTCGCAACAGGCGCTTCAGGCCACATTGATCACTCTTGAGATACTTTGGCAGAGTTGAGGGCTTGATGGAGGTTTGTCCATCAAGATTACTTTTCTGTGCCGATTTACTTCAGGGAACAGTTTTGTCTTTTTTGCTCAGAACCGCAGCTCTGCTGATTATTTCGTAAAATCCGTAAAATCCATACTGGTAATGTTGCCAGCAGTAACAGCGGGTCGCATATGCATGCGAAACTTCGCTTCAACCGACAGCCGTATTATCGGAAAACGTACTGTAATTGAAAACATTGGTAACAGACGGTTCACGAGGGGTGTTTATAGCTTTCCGGTTCCATTTCCCGATGCTATCCACCCTCAGTGCTCAGTTTCTCGAGCACAGCCCCAGATTGGTCTTTTGCACCCGCAAAAGCAAAGAAGGGTGCTAACATCTGCAGTTGATGGGCGGCATACGCATGGCAATTGGCAGAGGTTTATGCTGGCAACAGTAACACAGTCTCAAGTACAAGATGGGTCTCAACGTTTCCTTTACTTGCGGCTAGATGCTGTACAGAAAAGAATGGAGCGAGAATGAGCAAGTACTAGCCAGATGCTGCCACTCTACATCTGCTGGTTGTAAACAACAAACCTTGACAACCGAAAAAGTTATTTGAAAAACGTTATAATCGGATTGCTATTTCTAGACCAGATTTCTCCTCTGACAAACACTCACTCAGTAGAGAAGTCGTAGCAGTATTCTCCAAAAGCATCGCAGGACTTCCGCCAGCAAATGAGATCACTGTCTCGGTACAATTCAATCAAGCACAATCCCTCATGTTGTGAAACAAAAACTTACCCCCTTTTCTCATCTTCAGTGTCTAATTAACAATTCACTTTTTGCGTCCCGAAATGATTGACACGGAAGTGCATGCTAAGCCACCCTTCCCATTTCAGCATCCTTTCATTTTGCGTGAGTTTTTTGTGTTTTTTGCTCTGTCGAACCCTCCCCGGGCATGTTTCTAGCATAGCAGCAGACCGTCCGCCGTTATTCATTCAACCTGAACCCAAAAACATCAACCATCATCAAAACCGCATCAAACAAATCGCATGAAAACAATTCCATTTCCCCCCGCGCATGGACGTCGCCGTCGTCATGGTATTAAACGAACCCGATTAGCAGTAAAAGGGAAAGAAACCCGGAAGTTCAATCCTCCCTCGTCCATTAAAAATACAGCACAATGTAACGGCCAGAACGCAAGAAATGAGTCATCGCAGTGACCAATCGTACGTTGTTGGGATGCTTTTGCCAGCATCCCTAGTTCTTGTGTTAGGTAGCGTTTTCCGGTTTAGGAGACAGTTCCGTTGCGGCCGTTGACATTTGGCACCAGTCGAAGCGTCGGGTGCGGACTTGAGCCAGGCCTTTGAATTAAGTCCATTTTTTATGTTGTTTCATATCCATTCCGTTGCGGTGGGGTCGAAATATTAGAAGTAGAGCGAAGTTTGGTACTAAATGATGCTGCGTTTGGGCGGGGATACGGTTGGAAGCTTCCATTCCTTACAGTCTGGTCAGAGCGTTAATGGGACACGTGCACAGAACCACACAGCAGAGTGTTAATGATTGTCGATAATAGTAGCTGCTGCTTGTGCGCGATAATAGTAGAACGCACAAGGGCAACTTTATTCAAAAGGACCAATTCTACTACACATATTTAGACTATATCTGAAGGAAACAGGGAGACAGTGACATAGCACCATGCTGAGCAGAGCTGGGCCAGGAAAACAGGAACAGGAAGAGATCTCGCTGCGTGTTGTCTCCCGCAGGCGTTAATGGGCAAACAATGATGATAAATCCGAATGCTAGAGGCGCCAACAAGCAATGACGTGCGCATCAAATGCACAACTCAACACGACCCCTCCATTGACGCCACTAGCAGCCAAGTGATCGGCACACTGTGAAGCTCTTCGAGGACATCTGTGCACATGGCTTCGTGCGAAAGATCCTTCCGCGATAACCAACAGTGTTGGAGCGGGTGCCCCATGTTTGGACATCACTCAAAAATAAACCCATCGAATGTGATGACGTTTAGAAAGCGGACAGACACTCACACGGGTACTACTGCGCCATTCCTGCGCCTTCATGTTGATGATGACTCGTCGTCAAACAAATGAATAGCGCGAAGTTTGCTTTCTGATGTGTGCGCGGTTTTCTTGTGAGCCCTACTTGACTATCATCACTTACAACACCCAGGTTACCCTGGACAGTCTTTGAATTTACTGTTGCGCACCCAAAACACGGGAACATTTACTGTTTCCGGGCCGAACGGGCGTTATCTTCGCTGCTCGTGTGTTGACACTCCGGTGCAAGGTGAAATGCGATGAGCAACGATAAAGGATTCATTATCGATTGCAACTTTCTAGGCCCTTTAAATAAGTACGCAGTTTGTTGAAAGGAATCTACAAAGCTTCCATTTAACAAGCGAAGGAAACACACACACAGTCAAACGGATTACTTTTAGGGTATGGAATACAGACAACGGTTGAAACAAATATCCAGTTTTATCATCTTTGAAACAGAACGGTTTGACTTACAGAATGAGCTGTCTGTTGTCATTGCTGTCAGCCTAGCGGAGGAGATTAGACAAGACACACACAATAAATCCATTTAACGCGGACTAAACGTCTAAGCATGTACTACTTAAGCTTGGAAAGGCTAAAACATTGTGTACGCTTCTTATGTGCGAAGGCTCGGTTGATAGTTGTTATCAGCCCAACCGCGGTTCCCTGTTATGACAGTATCTCCCACACTGTACAACCACAATTCTACATAAGTTCTCGTCTAGTTGTGCTACATATTTCCCACTAATCGTAGCAGGGGATTTTCTCCTTTCACGCAATAATGTTCGTCGAACCATATTATCACCTTTTGCACTATTTGTGATAAGTGTTCGAAACCGCAGCGCAGAACATACCTTATGTATCAACTCGGGGACAAGAGAGCAAGGGAAATAAAAAAACAATAGAAACAACTCCCTCCCCCCTCCCTATTTCTGCTTTCCCGATCCCCGACACCACTACTCCCCAAACGGCATGTGGTACCTTCTTTTCCGCTTGACTATTGATCTGGTTGTTATTTCTGTCACACCCAACAAACAACACACATTGCCAGAGCGTCTTATCGACCAGCCCAGCAAGGAAAAACATAGCGGGCGCAGTAGCGGGGATTGTGCCGCGGTAGTACTTGGGCTATTGAATAACACTTCAAGCCTGTCTCAAACGGAGGAGCCAAGTGAGTCATCCCTCAGCGACCGCAAGCAACCACCATCGATTGCACCAGAAGGGTTGCCCGCCTGCCGGCCCGGTTAGAGGATGTGGTAAACACGTTGCTCCGCTTTCGTTGCTCCCAATTCCAACGCCAGACGGCCGTTCCAAGGACTAATGGCGCACGCTCGTGACGGTTTTTTCCCCTGTCCCGTGTAGCGCATACCCTGATAGGTGACTGATATGAGAGCATGGTCTTATCACCCAGCCGAGTTGACAGTGTTTCCAAAATTCAATGGGCTCTATCGATCATACGATGATGTGCACGGTTCCGGATTACTACAGGATTTGTTACTTATGTTTGTCCACTTGCCGAAACAGTCGTAGACTGATGCTTATAATCAAAAATATTACTTTATATTTTGAGCAACCCGCAGCAATCACTTTACATTGCCTGTACTTAGCAGTCTAGACACATGTTTCCCATCGGTTTTCTCATAACTCACACCTCAATTACCAGACATAGCAGGAGATTGCGTGTCCATAATTAGCTATCGCGTTGAATAGTTTATGGCTGTCGTTGGAGCAGTACAATTTTCCAATAATATCAGTTGCGTGTCGGGAAGTTGAGCAAGACTGTCACCCATTCCATCGAAGGTTTCTCTCTCCGGTTGGTGCACGAAACATTAATAGCGAATACTAACGCTATGCTGCTTTCTTCGCCAGTTTGCAGCAGTAGAATGAGTAAATCATGCTTACCATTTTTCCCAAAGCATCTTTCAAACGGAGAATATTGTCCCGTCCTAACAAAATGCCAACAGGGTCATGGAAAGTAGTTCATTTTGCATATTTAATCCACCGAGAGATCCGTTCGGGCATAAAATTCCCCTAATAGTTTAGACAAATTTAGATAAATTTTAGATAAATATTTAGATAAGCACCAAGTACGGTGCTCAAAGGGCCATGTTACATATATGTGCAGCACCGCGTTTATCATGCCCGTAGCAATTGTGAGAGCCACTCAAGAGGGTGACCATCGAAGACCGTGTTTCTCGGTCGAGTACCTCGCTCAAAAAACGGCAGGAAGCAGAAGGGCGAAGAAGCGACCGGCGGTAGAAAAACATACATCGATTTAAAACATCCCTAAACATTACTCAGACATCCGCCGGAGTGACGAAAAAAAGGGGGAAATCGGACGACTCTGGTAATTAATTCTATCGCCCGTCCAATGCCAATGTCTGTCCAATCTTCTCCTCAATCGCTTCTCTGAGTCTCGGAGTCTCTAGCTGGGGGTTTCACCTCTACAGTGCGCGCGACCTGTAGCATTAAAATGTCACACACATAGTGCGCTCTCCCCCGATGTTGTTCTAAATATGCGCGAACCCGGGGCCAGTGTGTGGTGCTGCGGTTTATTTACATAACCGTTCTACCGGGGCCCGCTGGGTCGCTTCAGCCGAGCCACTGACTCATCCCCGACTGCATAACGTTTCGGCGTTTTGGGACACTTTAGGTGTAATCGTTATCGTGCAAACGACGTTTGTTCAGCTGCTACCTTTGCCATAACACTGCTGGTGCCAGCAAAACCCTATTCTTGCCTCGGGTTGTGAGGGGACTTTACATGTAATCATCATACCGTTCCCAGTTCAAATCACCATTCCCTGCGTTCGGCGGGCATTTGCTGATCGATCGGAAATTGGATGGCGAAGAGATAAAGCCTGTTGTTGAGGGACATCGAATACGAAGGCGTCCTCTCACGTGACCGTGTGATCTGGATGGATATGTTACGCTCTAATCAACTACAGTGTTGGCATCCATTATTATTAGCACCCAATTATAACCCACATCAGGCACAAAGCCTCGCTACACATCGCACCCGGTCGATAACTGGGGACACACAGTGTACCAGTGTCTGGATGCATTTAACCTTATCCGCTCGGCTCCGAAAAAACCAGGGCCGTTGGTTTCAAGTACAATCGATGGCAATTGAAAACAGGTCCTACAAACATGTTGGTAGATGTTGAATCATCGCTGCCCCGTCGATGGTTGGAGGTGTATTGCGCGCACCCCGGAATGCGACATCACACGATCACAAGGCCTTTCTTGAGGGGCGCGCGATAGTGATGTTGTAGGTGTGACTGGGATATTGTAGCCCGCATAAAACTAGTGCGCTGGTTAATTCGAATCGACCACATCGATCCAATCGTGATTAGAAAGGGTACCGCTGAAGAGGAATGGCTTGGTTTTTGTAACCTATTATTACAACCCAAGGAACTATCGTACAGCTCGTTTTTTCGGCTAAAAGAACTGAATCCCAATGCTCCACGAGCTAAACGAGCTGGAAGTTTATTATTATACGCAGTTTAGTCGTCAGACCGAAAAGGGGACCAACGAGAAGTTATTCAGTGCTATCTATTGATATCATATGGCATAATCAATTGCCCACTGGTTCCCTCTTCCCCCTCCTTTGGACCTGAACTGGTGCCGCTTATTACCATATCTGGTACCCTTCGGCACCCAACTGGGACGTTTTCACCCTTATTTTTTCATCGCTCAAGTTTGTAATATGTCATCTCGTTGATCGTAAGCCAGACCAAATTAGAACACGTGTCCCCCTTGGTCTTAGCAGCTTATCGGGAATACCACTCGGCAGACGCTCGGAAAAATAACTGCACGTGGCCTGCGGCAAAGGTGCCCAGGATTAGTGTTTTATCGACATCGGCTGTCATGTAAATCGGAAGCCGTGGAATGTATGTCCTACGCTAGCTATAAGAACTTACGCTATTACCTACAACTGCGCACGCTTCGCGCGTTCTTTCGATCGAAAAAGGGAGCAGAAGGTCCTTTCTGTCGTATTTGAAGATTTTTTTCACTGTGTTCTGCTTCCGAACATCGCTACCGTTTAATTGAGTCGAGTCACGGAAGTTGTTCCATTCTATTTCGGGTCCAACTAGCAACCTTCCCATAAAGTGTGAGCGTGTGTGTCTGTCACAATATTGGACTGTGTTTCTTCTGTGGGATACGGACCAAATCCGGACCATGAGAATTTCTAATAGCGTCGGTACAACACGCAACCCCCATAATCCTAGGTACACCAGGCATCGGGAACGCACGGTCTATGAGTCATTCCCGCAATCTATTGCCAACTAAGCAAAGTTCCCTGCGTACCTCGTAAGAAATAAATTGCTGCATTTGAGGCCGGTTTGGTACAACCGTCGCGATTGAGGGGCTTCGGTAGTAACTAGCAAAAATGCGAGGAAACAAAAACTGGCGTTTGTCTCAAACTGGTAAAGGTGAAATTTGATTTCCTCCTGCTCTAACCTGTTTGGCTGCATCGACTACTTGCCAGTGCGTGCCACTCGAAATGAGGTCCCGAAATCTTGAACCTAGTTCCACACTTTTTTCCGCACGCGATTCGTAAAACCTTTGCAAACTGAGGGCTCGATATCCATTTCTGCACAGTAATCCCACGACGCCGAAGGGAAATTCCTCTGCAAGCCTGTCTGGAGAACATGGCAGCAACTAGGGAACTGTGGGATACTTACGCGCGCAGGTTGAACAGACTTAAAAAAAAGATGTCTTTTGATTGCTGGCAGAATAAAAACTCAGAGTGTCTACCACCTTACACCAGCACAAATTACAACCTGTGTGCATTACAAAGACAGCCTTCATTTGACCCTGTCTGCTGTAGTTACAGGTTCTGATTCTGACCAGTGTTTTTTTTTTTTTTGTTTTGCTTATTCGGTTGTGCGATTCCATATAGCCTCCCAAAGTCGATGAACAGTCCCGTGGCCCTCGAAGGACGCCAAATCTCGCCTGCGTGGCATTTCTACTTGAAACTTGCCAGCCTGTGTGGTGTGCTGTGTGCTTGCTTCAGTTTACTTTGCGTCATTCACGTTCGCTTCGTTCGTTCGCGGGCCTCCTGCGCGACACCGCGGCCGCGATTACGAGCGTTACTTCTCGTCCACTCCACTGCCATGCGCCGGCCAGACCACCAACCCACACCCCCCCCCTCCCTTCTCCCTCTCGCGTAAAGCCACCCTTGGCCATGGTCATGTGTTGGCAACGGTTGACCATTTGTGTGTGTGTGTGAGTGTGGTGGAGCGTGAGTGAAGTGAGCCAGCAGCGTTTCATATCGTGCCATTTAATTGTGTTTAAATACAGCTCGTGACTCATCGCAAACATACCGCAGTGCAAGCGAGTGTTTGGCTCGTTCAGGGTGCTGGTGGTAGGCACAACCAATGAGGGGGTTCAAGCCAATCTCTTCTGGTTCTCGTCCCTCACAGTGTCTCGCTCGCTTGCTCGCTCGCTCTCACGCTAGGTTGCGATCTCTTTCGTAAACAGGCAAATATATACACGCACACCGTGCTTCGCTATCAGTTTACGAAGCAACAGCGCTGCTGATGCCACCTTCCTTCTTTCCATCTTCCCTGTACGTTCACTCGCCCATAAACTACGATCACTGAGAATGCCATATTTACCCAACAACCTTTAACGAACAAGTGAGAGCGAATTAACGTTCAAAGCGACGGAAAGATTTAGTAGTAGTGTTGCGCTACTATACTGCTTCTTGGTGGCAGTGGTATAGAAGTCAGGAACCACGCATGTACGAGGCAGGCACCAGGCACTGAACAAGGGACTTCAGAGCAGGTGCACTTAGGGAAGGAATGGTACGCTACTAAACAGTGAACGAGTTACTTAACGGTGTGCTAAAAGACGGCAAGTGGCGTGTTGACATTTGTCATATCCGTTAGAAGCTGTGTGTATGGGAGACGTAATCTATCAAATCGTACTTTGCTACTCAGGGAGGAGTCTTTGCTTGGGTTTCAGCTTCAATGTTGACCCCAATCGACTAATCCACTAAGATGATTATTGCAGATGCCGTCTCGGCCTATCGAACACCTTGTTTCCAACAGAGAGACTTCGCCCTTAACGTGCTCTAAGTGGTGGGATTTCACCACGAATCCCACTTGTTAGCTGGCAGTGGGGAAAATAGCCGAAGATAACGACTATGACTATGCCAAGAACCATTTTTCCCCGAGTGGAGCACCACAACAGCAGTAGTACATGGTTGTGTTGCATGTACTTGAACCCCACACAGAACACCCTTATGTGGACCCCTGAACACTGATAAAGCTCCCCCGGCCACATATCTCGGCAGGAAGGCAGTGTTAGGTCTGCTCCTATTCTCACCGCAGCAGATAAGCCACGACAAGCGCACCCCACACATACGCTTGCAGCAAGCACCCTTTCCGGTGGTGTCAGCTGTGGTTTTTTCAGTGTCGGTTCCCAGCCAGTCATCAAGATGTGCGTAAGCTTTGGGGTCAGAAAAAATGCGGCGTATCATGGAGGTTTGGGTACCATGTGGGGACCTGATTCCGATAACATCAACTTCTGACTGGCAGGGTATCATAAAGCATTGCTTAGCAGTTAACGCTGATATCTCTGAACAGTCGGAACTTTTAACAGGCGGAGAATCCAGCGTTCACTAGACGGATTGTCTGCCGGAAGTTAAGGCTGCTTGTCCCGTTCGAAATAGATTACTACGAGCATGGCATTTAATGACTGACCACACTCCCAATTAACGGTAATATTCGCAATGCAATATTCTCGTCTCCCGCTCGGGTAGCGGAGAGGCGTGACAACCACCACCGTTACTTGTAATGCGCGTTCCATTAGATCCTTCCTAGATCGGCCCCAAACGGAAGCCGAATCTATTCACATGTTCCGGGTGGCGCGACCGCCACCGCCAAGGTCGTCCAGAACATAAATACTTCCTTCGTCTCCCATTTCCATGCCCCTACCGCTGCGGAAGAGTTCAAGGCAGAAGGATTGATGGCCGGTTGCCGAAAAGAAAATAGCCCGACGACGAACGTTGGCCGTTGTCCAACAGCTGGCCACCTAACCACGGCCCACCAGGTGGTGGGGAAATTGTGGAGCCAAAGTAAATGACACGACAAAGTGAATTTATGAATTCGTAACAAATACTACAGAGGTGCTACTCTGAAAGGTAGGAGAAAAAAACGTCCGGCCGACCAACCGCACGCAAGAAGGGGTGGAAGAAAACAACAACATCAACAACCGGACCATTTACTACAGCCGGGAAAGGATGATGGTGTTAGTGGTTGATGTCATTGCTATATTTGTACCACACAACCACTTCTCGCGTGAGCTACGACCAGCGACTCACAACACAACAGTTGGCAACTGTTCTCTCACCCGTTTGTTCCATGCTTCACTCTTCATTGGGTGCAATCGCCGATGACGGCAGGACGCGATGGGAACGGAAGATAGTGCAAGTTTCGCGATGTTTTACATTCGATGTTTCATTTTTTTCGTCCCTTCTTCGCGCTATCTAGATTCCAACCCATCTAGACAGATGGCAAATTTGGAATTATTAGTACAGCGGATTTCCCAACCGTGCGATGCAGTTGTTTCTCGTGGAGCCGTTTGATTTGCTGCAGTTTCCCTCCGGTGCTTCGGGATGGACAGATGAAGAACGGACTCTTCGCCCGCATGGGAAGCTCGGATATGTGTGGGGCTCGGGCTTACAATACTGACGCGCATTCCGATGTGTTTAAAATTAAAATCTTACGTATCCTCGACGATGCGATCATCTACCCCATGGCAGCAAAATAAAAAAAACACGAAAACAGAAAACCCCACCAACTGAAAACAGAGAGATAGCAGTAAAGAAATGACATAGGCGCGCTATACAACACGTTGGAGGATTTTCCTCGTTGGACGATGGGCTGCGGTTTCAGGAACCGTGCATGAAAATAAACACCCAAAACGTCGTCAAACAACCGTTTTGCCTTATGTTTTTTTTCTTCCCCATTCGCGTTTTTTGCGATAAAATGGAAGAAAAAAACGCGTTAACCTGGCGAGTCCATTTTTTATGTGTTTCGTTTCTCATGCTTTCTTCGCTGTTGTTTCTTGCCGAGAGCCTCCACAATTCCTTTGGACGCACGCATGAGGTTTAAAGATTTGCGCGAACGGGTTTGTTGTTGGCGGTTCTTTTTATTCTTCGGCTATATTTTCCTACGTATTCATCAGCGTTGAATCATCGGCGATCGTGCAGCGCATCTGGATTCTACTGCCGGGTAGGTAGGATCGTGCGCGGATGCGATGAGATCAGATTGTGCCGGGGTAGAAGAGAAGCATCGTTAACATTTCATTCAACTTTGCAAACGAATGAACTCCCGACGATTGCTGGATGTTTGTTGGCCAAATGTTGGCCTTGGATTTGGCGGTATTAAAACCCGTAGGCCGTTTGCGCGCACCGAACGCGCACCTGCGGCAATTATTCCCATCCACTGGGGTTGCCTTCATTGCCGATTATTTAAAGCACAACTGCAGAAAAACAAGCGCTTACTGCGAGTTGATTCGCTTCCCGTTTAAGGTTGTCCCACATATTTTGGTGCACATTTGCACTGGATGCAAAAAAAAAAACAAAACTTACCGATAAATTCAAAGGCCTCCTGGAAGTACTGCTTGATGTTTTGATGTGGCGTGTCGCTGGCCGGTATCTGTTTGTACTTGAGGCCCGGTTTCAACTGGCCGCTTGGTTGCTGGCAGGTGACGTTAAGTACGCAGTTCGCACCGACAGTCGATGGATCGATTGCGTCTCGGCCATTGCCGAGCAGCAGATGCGGAAAAACGTGGGATGCAGGATGCGATTCGATGTCTGTGAGAAAGGTAAGAAGTGTTGCGATTAATGTAGGTTCTTTGTTTACAATAAAGCATGTGTTGGAACGAAGAAGGAGATCGATCTTAGCAGAGAAAACCCAAAGGACAGTCGAACGATGATCGGTAGTACCGCTTTTCCTTACCAACTAGACTGCAATTTACCCTCTCACACACTGAATGAAGTGATTGAACGAGCTCTCAAGAATTTTGTTTTCTTGTAGCGCAACGATTTCGTTATCATCGCGCACAAAAACCCGCATGCCGCTAATGGACCTCTATGCCATTCATAAACTTCCGCGCTCGGCATTTGCATCGCAGCATAAAAATAGCTGACGCGTGAGGCTCCACGCGCGGTATCAAATAATTCTGACGGCTATTCCCTAAGGGAACAGTTAGTTATGTGGTTATTGGCCGACAGGGTAGGCACAACCGGAATAAATTTATCCACCGGGTGTGGTGAAAACACCGCGCCTTTCCGTCGTGCGATTGAAACCTACTAAAGCTGCGATCGGGAAGTGCGTAGTCTGCGGTTCAATTAAAGTTCAATGATATGCTACCCCGAATGGCGTCACACCACACGAACTATGGGTATTGGCGAACGCTCATATCGGCGTTGATTGGACAGTCTAGTGAAGAAGGGGAGCTTTTTTATTAGGGCTGCACCCGAGTGATGAGATACCGGGAGTCACTAAATTAAATGTTCAGACAGTGAGGGTAAGGGTGGACGATTGGCCGTGCTCCATTTTTGGGAAGTATTAATAGATGATTCGACATTTAAGCAGCGCCAGAGACGCTGATCGATGATCAACTATTTTTTGGTGATATTTTTGACAAAAAGACCTGATGTTTCATATCCTCTCTGGAATGCTAGACATCTGTTATAGCCTTGAGCAGTCTTTTCACATTAGCTCGTCATTTAGCAAATGCACGTACCAACGACGCTCTGCAATAATGCACCCATCTGGAGCAAAAGTGTTTGAGGCCGAAGGTCATTTCTCAGCTGGTGTCATTTTTCATTAGATAGGATGAAACACACGGCTGCACCAACCAACACATGTTTACATCCCGAAAGTGTACACAAATCAAAATCGTTGCACTGACGCGTTTGCAGATATAAGCACCTATTAATATCAACCATGTCAGACCTGTCAACATGCGTTGGAGGACGGGTTTCTATCCTTCAAATGTTTAACTTGCTTATTTTCCTCCGTGCTTCAGTCTTCAAAACCAAGACGGTTGCACCAAAATTCCTTTAGCACCAGCACTCGCGTGCACGCAAAAGTACTTCGTTGTGGCGAGGGTTTTTGAGAGTGAAAAGCCCGCTGGAAGAATACATTCCAGTCGCAGCAAACAGCCTCAACGCCCCCGAAAAAAAAAAACACACGCACACACACACGTGCAACAACCTATAGACCGATGCATTCAAATGCATTCAGCACTGGCTACATATGCAATTCCGGTGTGTGTGCGCGTGTGAGAGTGTCTCAGCCAACTCTAACTAACATTCCGAAATGCATTTTTTGCAGCGGCAAAAAGGCCCCCATTTGCGATGGGATACCAGGGGCGAAAAGCATACCAAGGATTCAAGGAGTTTGCAGGCAATAGGAGTCTACAGCTCTCACGCCAAACTGCTCACCAAAACCCTCACGGTTTCTGTTACAACTCGCGCTTGGAAAGGTTCCACCGTTCCACGACGCGACGACTGCGGTGCGAGGCGAACCCGTTGGCGACTTTGGGAGACACCTTTACCACTGGCAAGAAGGGGGAGATGGGGAAGGCGGGGCATGGCAGGACGCGAAAAGTTGTCCGACCGGCCTTGAAACCGGATACGGCGACGGTTGATTTTCTGGATGCCTGTATCTTGTCGTCATGTTCGCAGCATAAGCCGCACGCAGCTTCTTGCTTGCTCTCGCTTATTTTTCTCTGCATTTTCTCATCCAGGGCTGCTTTCCAACTCGCTTCATCTTACAACGTTGCGTGTGCTTATGTATGTGTGTATTGTTTTAGGTATGCATTTGTTCACCCAAACACAAACACACACATACACACCTTTCCCAGACAGGCGTGTCGGTGCATTCAACAGGTGAAATCGTTTCTTAGAAGGCAGAACACTGCACCTGGATGATGCTGTTTTCGGGACGATGCGTGCTCTAACTCACGTCGAGTGATACGCTTGAAAGAGTGAAGCTAATTTTGAAAGAACACAAAAATCCATACTTCCGGAACTGATCAACCTGTGGCAGTGGATCACAAATTCCCTACTGGGCGGCCTGTTAGTTAGTCACCGTCGATCGTTACCGGTTTGTTGCCACGCTCGCTAATTACCTCTTGGGGCGTGCGTATATTTTTAGCGAAGCGCTCTAATTTTGTACAGCATTTCCCGGACCACCGACTGCGATGATGCTGCAGATCACGGGTAGAGGCATATGGTAGCAAAATTTTCCAAGATCGGGCGTGAAAACACAGACGCTGTTGATTACGTGACATACAATTTTCGCTTCTTTCTCACCGCTTCACACCGGCTAGAATGCTTCTGGCTCGACGACCAAGACGGCCATATCCGTGTTGTTATTCACCGATTTTGACAAAAAACTTTCCGCCTGATGAGGATGATGATGATCAGGCATGATGTCATCGGCGTCGAACTTTTTTTAGCAACGCGCTCCAGTGCAAAGTGTGACATTTGAGTATTGTGCGTTTTGGAGTGTATTGCTTTCGACCGGAAAACTTTTAGCATCCACTCAAAACGGCCAAGACGACCATTGCACCGCCGACGCAAACGGACGTTAACGGACCGCCGCTCCCGGCAAAAACAGATTACACCGTAGAACTGAAAAGCAAAATAAAATGTTGAAATGTCGGTTTGATGATGGTGATGGTGGCGGAGTTGCCGTTTCGAGCATGCCGGTTAGCTCATCTTTTAACCCTCGGTCGAGTCGGACGACAACATTGCGGTTTGAAACACACACACATACACGCAAAAAAAAAAACAAACAAGACACGCAAAAAAGGAAACGTGCTGAAAATAAATAAATTAATACAAAAAGTGTACCTTGCACAAATGGTCCTTCACTTTGGCCGGCGTGAGTCACAGTGCAAACGTTCGCTTGAAAAGTTGTCAAAAGATCGCACTCTCAATTTCTCTCTCTCTCTCTCTCTCTTACAGGGGACCGATCGTCACATTTTGATTGTGGTTTAAAAATAAAAATAACAACAAAAAAAGCTATGAACGGAGATTGTCCATCTGGTTTATGCGTTCGCGCGTTGATGAGACCACCGCATCGGAACAGACAATTTCGGGCGCTTTGGTCGGTATGTGTATCCCATATGCCGCCGAGTACACGCAGTCCCCATCAATTGGATAATCGGGCACAGTGAGCTAAAAGAGATGCAAAGCCAGCTGCTTATCAGGGCAATGGTGTCCGCGCGCTTCTGATTGAAGCAATTTCGAGATTCAACTCTTCAAACCTTCAATTGCCGGCTCAACGTTACGCAACTGTTAGCGCCTTCAGAACCAAACGTTACCAGCACACTATCGTGTTTATGTTCTGTTTACCATTGTCCGCAAGTGCGGAAGGCAAGGGAGGCAACTACGTCGTTTCGGGCAGGCCAAATAGACCCATCCCGATGCTGTTAGGGAGGATAAGATTATGAAACCATGTAAATCTTCTCCTCGCGGACGTCATCGCGCCAGACAAGTACTCGGGCCGGTCGGTAGAAGAAAAACAAATCTACCCAGACGGGTCGATCTTACGAAAGGGCGAAAGGCCATCTCTATGACCGTTATCTTCAACTGCGTTATCCGTTGTGATGTGTGTTGAGGTAAAGAAGCACACATGTGCATTAAATAGCGCCAGTGGAGTAATCCGAAAAGAACCCCAAAAGTAAAAAAAAAATACGACACCATTTTCGCGGCGTTGTTGTTTTGACATGACATCGGTTTGGCTGGATGAAGACTCCCGTGATCCGTCACTTAACGTCATAACAACAAAACAAGCGCAACGCAATCACGCCAGCATGTTTGGCAGGTTACAAGTGTCAAATGGCCGCGGAACTAATGGGCTGTCTATGTGTGTTTCGTTGTTGTCATATCATCACGTCATCGGATGTGATCCCTGGCTGCATCCATGGTTACACGCATGTTGCCCCTTTTTTCGACCCAAAGAACTGTAGCATTTTGAGTGAATGGAAGTAGTGTCCAGATGTTACAATTTTTTATTGTGATCCGATAATCACGAGCAATGAGGCGAGTGTGGAAATTCTATGCTAAACGTCATGTTGTAATAGTCCATTCATCGGATTTCATCCGACCCGAATCAATGAAGAACTGTGTGAAGAGAGCAATTGCAAAACTTACCGTATGATACTGCTGGACTAGAACAGCTGCGCGCCAGTGGAACCCGGGTGCTGGAAGCGATCGATGAATCATCGCAACTATCTTTGTGCCGTTTGTGCTGACCATGGATGGCTGCCGATTGCCGAGAATGAAACAGAAAGAAAAGAACGAATGGAAAGATGAAATTAAACGGAAGCAAAACAAAACCGGAAAGCGAAAGTTTACTTAGTAGCAGAGAAGCAGAGCGGAATCTTAATTCGCATGTCTTCTACGATCGTGGCTCCAATGATTCTCTGCTTACTGATCATCCATGTGTGCTGTCTGTCTGGCTAGCTTGCTGGCTGACTGAAACCAGCAGCAGATGCATGGGGGAACTTATTGAACGTGATCGGCAGAGCATGAAACTGATCAGATAGTTTATGCTTCACAGTGACCAATCCGTTGAAATGATTTGCTTCTATTGGCGGTCACTACTATCATCTAGCCATACGTCGCGGAATCCAAAAACCCACACCACGGTTGTTCGCCAGACCGATCGTTCAACGATTAGCTTTTGTACAACGCTCGCTCTTACGTGAAACCTTTAAAGGTCGTTCAAATGCCCGCCGGAAGAGGAAACTGAGACATGCAAGTAGAAATCCTGCTTGGCAGGCTACAGCGAGAGAACGTTCAGTAGGCGAGCATTCGAGCTTCTCCGAGCCGTGCACAAACAAAACTAGTTCTGTCAGCAGCACCAACAACCGTTGTTGACTGTGGTATGCGTCGCTGTAGGCTGGTGTGGTCGGAGAACTGGCACGCTTTCCAGTAAGAAAAATCGTGATCGGCTGTAGCCGTAGCAGTGCTTTCCGTCAGTTGAGTCAGTTTGTTTCGTCTTTCTTTGTACCAGGCTGGCCTAAGTTTATCCTAACTGTTTTTCTATGCTCCAGCGCAATTGTACAAGAACCACGAATCGGAATTGAATTTCGAATTGATTTCCGATCTTGGTATCGGAGATAAATTTGAAGATACAATCTCTTGAGGGAGGTCCAAAACTGAACTCAACATTCTCGTGATCGTGATGTACTATAAATTCACATTAATATTTAGTACAAAGACAAATGCCTCATATGGATTCTCGTCGCGAGAAGCAGCGAAAACCAAAGCCATGAGTCATAATGCCGAAACTAAACATTAATGCGCCGATCGTGAAGCAACTTCACGCAGCAACCGCCACGCCACACTGCTCCAATGTCTCCCACCTCACGCTGGCAGGGGAAAGGGCAGGTACGGTGACGTAAACAATCGGTGGTATCCCAAAGGGTTGCGCGCATTGGGGCCTTCCGGGGAGATTGGAAGTCAAAGTGTGATGATCCCCGGTGTGGAGCCTGAGATGTTACCGTGCAGGAAAGAGATGAAACCTCAAGCCAACAAGCTGTTCACACCACAAGAAAAAAGGCAGCCAGTACACTGGGAAGACGGACTGAAAATAAATTCTCTTTATTGCTACACTTCGTTTCATCATTAGCAAATCGGGCGTAAATCAGTGTGATTTATGTGCGAAACAGTAAAGCGGATCAGTTTTCTGATTCATTCCAATACCACCCTACGAAGACAGCGTATGTGCCTCATCCGACCCTTTCGTCTCAGGAAAGTCTCGATCGGAAAACTTGTTAGTTACCAGTTACCACATCAATTAGAGCGCCCAGATACCTCGCAGAAGCGCGGATGTCTGTTCAGTCGTCCTTGCATGCATGGGAAAGAAGATGGATTTGGGCGACTAAAAATAGCTCGCAAAATGTATCCCACCGCCCGCATCATTCCTTACGACAGCGATTCACGATCGTGTAAGAGGTCGCAACATCGAAGGCAGAACACGATCCGATTCACCACAGACGGCACGGCTCGACTGAGGCCCGAATGCGCATCCCAAACTACCTCTCGTCGTCTTTGTAGCTTTCACCACCGAACCTCAGAATAATGGACTGAGGCGTATGTGTGCGGTTGGATATGCGGATGGGGATTATTTTCATACTGTTGCTTACAATCCGTACCGCTCTCTCTCTCTCTCTCTCTGAGTAGCTCGGTGCTTCATGCTTCGAAAGATCAGTTCTTCTTCTCGTTCCTTCGAAGGGGATGAAGATCATTTTCCTCTGGCTCGGTTGATCGAGACTATATGCTGTAAAGTGCACGCGAACTCATGCCCGGTTTGGTTTCACATTTCCTTTCCACTGCTCAACTCCGCTCCCCTACTCTACGTCCTCTTTTGCTTGCTCGTTTTTATGTACAAATTTTAAGCATACCGAACCACCTCTGGCGTTCGGCCAACGGACGATGAGTCATCTTCGAAATCGAATTTGGCCAGGGGGGTTTTCTTGAATAGCGCAACGCTATTCGCTGCTATTTCTAGCCATCAAAAACGTGTCTTCTCTCTTTCGTGCTCCCACAAAACGCTCTTCACAGTGGGGGAGCCGAGGCCCTCTTCCTCCTCTAGGGGTGAAGACCATCCCACCATCTCTTCAGCGAGACGGTCACTCGACGCTCGTAGCAAACTGCGAAAATGAAACACTAGACAACGGTCCACGGAATGAAGTGTTCGGGAGACAGATGTATCATGGCAGCAGCAGCAGCAGCAGGAGCAGAAGTAACCACAGGAGGTAACCACAAAGATGTACTTCATGTCATTGTTGCAAGGAAGAAACCGGGGTTCGTGTAATTGAACCTGTTAAATGTTTCAGTCTATCAATGACTTCCTAAACAAATATATTCCGTCGATCTCGATCGAGGCATGGAAGGAATTTCATACGCGCTTGATCCTGTTATGCTTGAACATTCGGGCTGAAAACGACCCCAAAAACGTACACTCTTCGTGTCTGTCACTCCCTCACATGGCGAAACACATGAAAATAAACTATTTTTGGGGCCACTCAACGTGCTTTTTGGTGCTGCAATCTTCCTCGCGGCGAGTGTAAAAGTAAAGGTGGAATTACTGGCCGTAAATAGTTACTACTACCATCCACCAACCCCATCGACATCCCATCCCGCAAGTAATTCATACGATTAATGTATGATTTTGGTCGGTTGAAGTGTAATGCCGCATCAACATCAACATCAACGGTCCTCAACTCTCTTTGCGTCCTCGCACCTTTTGCCAACCAAAACCAAAATTTGGTGCGCTTTATCGGTGGAATGCCAAGCTCGACATGCACATGTCTAAAACCGAGGAGGACACCAAGAGTTTCGATGATTTGTCGTGTCCTGTTCACTTCTCTTATTTTACCTGGACTATTTGTTAACCATTTGAAGCACTTTTGAGTATGTTTTGTTTTGACAAAGTTAGTCGAAAAGTATCGTAAACTTATTATTTATTATAACGAATCAAACATTTCTCAGTGTTTTGGCTTCTTGCAAAATTATTGGTACAAGTAACACGGGAGGGATTCATGTAAAGGCGATCATTTGTATCAGTGTATCAGTGCGTGCTTCCGATGCGTATGGCTGAACCGCGATTCTGCAATGGCAGCAAAAGGCAGATTATATCGTCGCGGGTCGATCGGAAAGCACCGAACGCGCATGAAAATACGTGTAAAACGCACATCCAGACGCTTTCGTTCCAGAGTATCCACAAAGACCCTTTGCCCTACAGTGTGCAGTGTGCGGCTTGCTCGTTTCGTGGCACGTTTCATAATTCTTGGAACCTGAAACAGCATTTCTCGGAGCCGACGATGGGGGTAGGTTTCCTACGCCAATCAGTCATCAGGCTCGAAGACGCGGCGTGTTCGAAGAATCTCACTAAATGTCCAGCGATTTGCGGTGGATTACTTGTTTGTAAGTAATCCAAGCTGGCAGTGGGGATCGCGATTACTAGTCAGGAGTCTTTGATGACATAAGTTAACTACAAGCAAGATCCATTTTTCGAGGGAGAGCGATGCAAAACCGCGCTACAATACAATGTACTAACAACGTAACAACTGACTGCTTAATTCGTGGACTAAAACGATCAGATCAGCAGTGTTCTTCTTCTGAGGCATGAGAGAGTACTTGACCTGCTTTTTCTGGCTTTTTCGCTAAAATGATCAGATACTAGAAAGTTTATCCAGAGCCGGAAGTTTTGATACCGGTACATTCATGTATTAGGGAATATTCCCCCAAAATTACTACCAAAACCATGATCTGGCACTTTGAGCGAAGACGAAACCTAAAACAGGTTTGAGATAGTGATGAATTAATGACCCACTCATCATCAATCAATGTGTGTGGCGTTTGTGTTGTGACGCAACAAAAACAATGTCACTAAGAACTTCCGTTAAATTTTGCCAACATCCGCTGGGTAAAGAAGCATTTGTGCTGCTACGACAGCGTCAGGAGATCTGGTTATTTACGCATGCGATATCTTACCGTGTTTGTCTGTCGGCATAAACCGAAGCATTAGGCAGGGCGATTTATGCTTCATCCTCATTTTGCTGGACGTTTTGAACGGGTTGTTGCTGTTGCTGCGCCCGGTACTGCCCGGTGTGACGGATGCTGCTGCTAACGGCTCGTTCTTGTCACCGTCACTCGGGCAGCTGGTTCCGGGGCGGCTGTCAGTAGAGATGATTGTATTTATCTTTACACTTTGTAGTCACCGGAGTAGACTCAAAAGGCACGAGGGAAAAAACGTAAACGGGCGATTTTTGGGAGTTGAGAACCGTGCAATTTGCACGTCACTATTCACGTAGGCACGCACTCAAACGCACACATATAAACTTTCACACATTGGTTGATAAAGCAAACGGTAAAATCGATCACGGTTGTCAAGAACACGGGCACCACGCAACGACATTCACCACGAGGTAGCAAAGTTGTACACTTTGCAGCGCCTGATGATCGCGTCCGCCCTTACGCGGCTTAACGAGCGCCAATTGTACGAAGAATGCTGCTGGCCAAACGAAACGAATCGGCAGCACGGCAAGATGGGAGGCACTAGTGTGTTGAAGAGGAATTAGACACGACGACTACTAACGACACGCAACTACTACTAGCAGATAGCCAACTCACTGAGAGACAATAATATGAATCACACCTGCAATATGCACTCGGGCGCGCTAATCATTATTAGCTTGTTATATAAGGTATTTTTTGCGCTCTTACTTCACCTCTGTACTGTTGTGTATTCGCCGTTCTGTGAACTTGTTTGTTTCACGATCGAGATGCTGTTGTTAGCGCAACATTCAAGGTGGACGCACTGTGGAGAACTGCGTGTGCTAACGTTTCGTATTCCAAGCGTTTCTTCTGCTGTGGGCTACAAAACAGTTGCCTTTGCTGCGAAAATGCTGCTTTCCGACGGTGATTGTGCTGTGTTTCTTCTGCTTCTGCTCCTTCACGACACGCTGTACCACTACTGCACACTTCCCACAAATCTGACACTCGACATGACACGATAGCGCGCGCGTCTACTTTGTAAGCACTTGCTATGGATGGAACAGCACTGAATCACCACCGTTTGCTCCAGCTCGCTATACGAAGGAAATGAATCATCGAGGCGCACTTTTTGGGCTTTTTCTTCAGCAATCGATTCGTTCGATTACTCACTAGCACCATGTGACGCTTCTTGGATTCGTGACGCTGCGAGGAACTATTGAAAGCGCGAACTTCCCGTCTATGTTTACTATGATCAGTGACGAGCTATTTTATGTTGTTTGCTGCTGACAGAAACAAACCTTTCTCGCGGACGCTGTTTGAAGGAGTGTTATTGTTGGTTAATCCAAAACAAAAGGCAATTTCTGCCGCGATTCTTTGCACAACTGAAGAGTGGGTAACTGAGCCGAAGGAACAGTTTGTGTGTTAAAAAATCCACCAGAACCGAACAACGAGAAATCCGAACGGAAAGAACCAAATGTACGACGGCTCTCCGGGAGGCGTTTACGTTCGACGCGGACGCTAGATTTTTTGCGAATGAATGAAATGATTGTGTTGGCTTTTACGCTAGTCAGCAGTGGAAAACTCGGCGGCACGCACACTGACACACTGAACACAGTGAGAGAGACAGATCGTTTTGGTGGACAAATCATGTTATGTTTAATTCCTATAATTTGCTCAAGAAGAAACGTACCAACGCAAGCCTTTTGTGAGTATATATAGATTTTTAAATATTTAAGGATATTACAAAGTAAAGGTTATAACAAAATTAAAAAAATAATGTAAAAAGCGTGGTGATGATATCGCAATGTCTGTTAGTTGTACCATGCACCCAGTGTGCGGTTCACCCTTACGCACACCACCGCATGACGAAGCATTTGAACGGCAAGCAACGGCAATCGTGACGTCATTGAATCCGTCCAAGAGTACGTACGGCATCAATCAAATCGAGCTCTCTAAATGCGATACGTCGCACGTGTCGCGAGTGTGTAGGTCTCACGCAACACACACACACACACACACACACATGATGCCCCGTTTCGTAAGCTAATGATAATTGCTCCGTTTCTACAGCTGGTAACAATAGTGCGGCGTGTAAGTAAACAATCGAAGAAGAGAGAATTAATTAAACTCATCGCGAGAATCAGCATGAAATATTTCGGACCCGGGACGATCTTTAACAAGCCTGCATATGTTGCCTCTTGATGAAGATTCCATTTGCATAACGATACACACTGCGAGTTCGAGCGAGTTAGGGATAAGTTTACACACGCACACATTGACGCGAGCAAGACAGCTGCTTCGCGGGAAATGCTTAGGAAAGAAAGTACGTGTAACACTGCTGGTTGTGGATGTGTGAGTGCGTGTAAAAGCTAGTGTGTCGCTGGTCAACAACAAAATCATTTCTTTTTAGCTGAATTCGTATTAATAATGTTATATTCAAACATGAAACAAAACATTACACCATAAAATATCTAGTTCGCAGTATTATAAACGAGCGATTAGCTGTGAACAGCTAAATGCTACCCGTGTTACCTTGCCACTGTGTGGTAAGCGTGTGTGCGTGTAATGACGCTGTTTACATTCTTCTCTGACACAACTACCATGGCACGTTGGAATAGCACCTTTTGCACGTGTTGACAGCGCGCTATGACTCATCTTGCTCGGCGAGTTTCGCCCCTTTTTCTTCATCCGGAGTACCCGTCCGTCGCGTTTCGTACACACAGCCAACGATTCGCTATGGCGCAGCGCGTTCTGCAGTGAGTGCCTGTGTCGCTGTGTGTCTGTTGAATTTCGATGCCACGAACTCGATTCGTCACTCTATTGCTTTCGTGGTGCTGGTTGCCTTGCACTGGCTTCTTTGCAGCGTGCATGCTTTGGTTTCTTTTTGGCGGCTTTCGGGCTGTCTAGCTTTTCCTCGTTGTACTACGCTGTCCGTCTGTCGCGTTTGTGTGGTTTTCTCGCGACCTCGCTTGGCGTACCTGTACACCACGATTCGGCATTCTTGGAGAGATGGATGTGGATACGTCAAATGCATTCTGGGCGCTGACCCCGCGGCACGGTGTCTATCTCGGTTTCCAACGGCAGTGGAATTTTACCGGCTGACCGAAAACATCACCCGGGATTCAAAACTCGCGGACGATAAACAAACGTTCGCTACACGTGACATCGTCCGTACGGTGCGGCGTATTTCCATTGCGGATGAATATCGATAAGCTCCCTGCTTCGCTGGCCTCGGGGCAAATCCCGGCACTTCATACTTTGCCATGTCACTCAGCAATCAAACAGCAGTCGAGTGATAAACAACCCTACCATCAAGAAAACCTCCCAAATGCATCACTTACTGGAATGGACTTGTTGGTGTAGCGTTTTGCGCGTCTTACTAAAGCAATGCGCAGCAACGCCTGGCCATAGGTAGTGGATTCAAAACTAATAACCAAATTGCAATTAAACGATGATTGTATGCTGACGCAAGCAGTAATCCGCCGACGCGGCCAGTTGAAATGTGCTTCATTGAAGGTTCTGGTTTCATTCAAGTTTCATCCACAGTTCCCCGGCTTACGATCGGCGAGGGCGAGGGCGAGTGCAATACCGTTTCCCACCCAGCATGGACACGGTTAGCCAAGCTTGCGTTCGTGTTGGGTCATTGTATTATCAACTATATCTTGAACGACCGTGGTTACTATGATTCATCGGCACGCATTCGCTCATTCCGTGCGGAAACTAAGCTATCGAATGCACTCGCGGCTGGCGGGGGCTCGTCAAATTCAGTAGTATTCCATCACATGGTTTACAAAAATGGTTGGCAGTGTTCGGTCGCAAGGTGATACTCTTGCTGTTTACAACGAAATCACAATCAAACGTTATGGTTTACCGGCCATAACCTTTGTACGTTACCGTACCAATCTTGCACAAGCAAGACCAAGCAGGATCAATTTCCATCTGGATATTTTCCCTGAGTCTTGTAAAGCTTTATATGATCTTCTTTATGTTTGTCAAAAGGTATATTTCTATACTAGATTTAACAAACTTGGTACCTTATTTTTCTAGGTATATCTACCTATATAACCGCTTGTAAGTAACTTAATGTACAAGATGTGCGGAAAAGTAACTTGTCCAGTCAAAGCCACATTGCTAAGATGTTCTAGGTAAGAAAAATTATTGAGTTGGTACACCTTGTTTACATATCGCTGTATAATAATAATGAAGATGATCGGGGCTAGTTAACAGGCTTCCGATAGAAACTAATTTATTACAATCAAAAATAATTTCGTTCGTCATGTTTAATAAATAAATAAATAAATCATTTCGTAATATGTGTTAAAAGTATAGATAATGGATATGAGCAATACGGTCAGTCGGTTGCTAGTGTATAAAAATAAATAAAGTAATGGATATATTATGTAGATAGTTCGCATTTTTAAAGTAGATCTAATGGGCGAAAACATTAAACTCTATAATATAATAGGACATATTTAATACACAAGGCAGCTTCTAATAACCCAACATACTGCCAGGTGGCCTAAGTCTTAAGCCTTAAGGAAGATTATTTAAACACTTTATATTGATTTGTTTATCTCTGTTCATAAAATTTGGAATTACTAGGCCGTTCTCGACGAATAAAAAAAATGAATTAAAAAATTATGACATCTAGTCGATCTACAGTTCATGAAATTAAAATATTTGCATAAACCCGTTAACAGATCGACAATGAATGATGAATTATGTGCTGTAAATTTGACTTACAGCAATGAAACATCCCGTGTCAGTAATTTGATCATTTCCATGCTTGCCTGCCCACCCGTCGATGGAGTCAATGGACGAAAAATTGCATATCGACCGTGGATTTCAGCATTTCCCTAAACGATTTGCACATTTTAACCGACTGCCACCAATAACAATGCATCATCATTGCTTCCGTTCTCTGTTGTTGCGCCATGCATCAGCCGCATCAAACACGTTAGATGAGGTTTTGGGCAGTCGAGCACCACCAACCACCAACCATGACGTTGCATTTAACCGTTGCTTTCAAGTGGTGGAAACTGTATTTCATCGTGAGCAGATATTGTTCCACAATCTCTCCCACGTTTAGTGGTCGTAGGGTTTTGTTGAGGATCGATTAAAATTGACCCCATATGGGTCTTATCCACTGTATGTTGCATTTATTTTTGTACATTGCAGAAGAAAATCATTACTAAAAGTATGATTTGTCGAAACAGATAAACCTGCTATTAATAGCAGAAACCTTGATTGGTTTATCGCTATCGGCGTCGTGGTATTGGGTCGCGTTTGTGTAAGAGAGTGCCAATTGCAAAGGAAGATAAATTAACGTTCTCGCGGAAAGGTGGTAGCATAACGCATTCGCTTATCGTACGAAGGAAGTGTGGCGTTATCAACTGAAAAAAAGGGTCTCAAACGTTCGAGTTGAACGATAAAAATAACACTTTTCATGCTCTTATCACGCCCGGTGGAAAGTTCTTTTCTAATCGATGACTTCACCTGTGGTTTTGCGTTGCCACCGCTATCTCGTAGCATGACGTTATCGAGCTTCAGTAACGATGAACTAGTGTTTTTGTGATGTCTAAAGAGCAACCGAGTGTGTGAACTATTGCATCAGGACGATCAATAAAAGACAAGTTTTAGGGATTTTCGCTTTTACCATGCAACAAACAAAATATTAGCCATAAATGGGGTGCCTGTACTTTTCTACTTTCATCACGCTTTTTCTTTGTATTGAAAAAATGGTAATTTGTACGTTTTTTTAAGTCCCAGTGTCCCGACCGGTGCATCTACCTGAACACTAATTGGTCCCCGCGTGCATTTTTGTGGGTCAACAAAAAGTTTTCTAGCGCTTGGTACCTGACCTTGCGCCAATATCCATTGCCTGAGCACAATTAGAAGGTCCTATCCGTTACAAGGCGTCTGTCTCCGGCGACAATCCTTGCCGGCTGTGCATGACTCATGACACTTATGAAAGGAAGCAAACAACAAAAAGGAACACCATTCGGTTAAAGGTGGTGGACATAACAAAGGGAAACCGCAATATGTTCCTTGCACCAACGAACATCCGCTGATCCCATCTCAGTCAGAGGTGAAAGAGGCGCTTCACTGCGGATTGTTTTACACTTAGCAGCTGGACAACGCGTGTGATAAGATATCGAGCAGACACTGTACAGTTTGGTTAGGATGTAAGTTCTATTTGCAGCTGATCTTCAAAAACGAACCAGACGATCATGGTTGAGTGTCAGTAAAAAAGTTCCATAGCGCAAGTATTAGCTCGTACATGGTCAGCAAAATTAGTAGAACTATTACCTCTGGACCCTCAGCCGGGAAGTGGTGATTGATCCTTGATCCCTGTGGGCTTGCTGACGCCCCGTGCGTTAAAAGAAGCTTCTATTTGTTCTGCTAGCCAAACCACACTGTGCCCTTTCTGGGCACAGCGAGGATCGAGGTAATCCGAAGTCACTTAAGATAGCGTCGCACAGGAACCGTTTACGGAATGGATGCCCGTTACCGTCGAGCAACCCACCGCCATACGGCCAGTAATCGCACACAGCTTTTCTCGCCATCGGAAAGCAATAAAACTTTTGTTGTGGAAGAGACGCATTTCGGCTTCGAAATGCTTCACGGATGATGTCATATGAGGCACCGATGACTAACGGGTGGCCAGTGCAGTGACAACGCAAACCATCTGCGATCGATTGAGTGTGGCGTTTTACAAATTTGTCAAGATGTTCCTTAAATACCGGCAGCGCGAGGCAGAACGCTGCCCGGGGGTGATGCGTAAAAGCGTTGATTTAAGCAGATCCATTGACGGCGATCTCGACTCTCGTCCCGGAAGTGAACGGCGGAGGAGAGGATTAACGGATATCTAGAGCAAGGATTATTCATAGCGCACTTGTCTGTGGCGTGTATCCCGTGATTCACGAACAGTGTGTCGATTGCTGGTGACAAAGAACAGTCCGATTCTGACGATGGCCGGATCGTTACACTTCCCAGCGTTGCCGTGCCAGTCAAATGCGTTACTTTGTTTACGCGACCACAGACTGCCGGGTACGGCTTGGATGGTCGTCGTGAAGCATTTCCTTAAAAGGGGGCCATATGGTCTCGGCTGTGAGAACACTCTCCCGGAATGGGGCGGAAAATCGGGAAATGCTTTCTCTCTTAGTCGGATCTCGCTGCACAGTGACGCAACTGTTGGTAAGACGACGATAGACGATGGGCCCCGCTTGCTTCAGTGCGTACGTTCTTTGTACGATGTGATTCTTATGTTCTGGAATGCTTTAAGGTTCTTCCGTCAGTCAGACACAGCAGAACAAACGCTAATGTGCATCTTTTCCCTATGACTCAACTGTACTAATCACCGGAATAGGCGCTGACGAGCGACATTGGTCGTATTCGGACACTTTGGAACGTGTTTGGTGAGGCAAAGGAAAAATGGTGTAGCGATGAGTTTACCGCTTGGTATTTAAATGCTCATTGAACGCATAGATCGCAGCCGAGGCATCCATGCTGCTGATCCGATTCATTGAGAGGAAATATTTGCTAAAAGACCGGATGTTCTGAGCTGTTCAGTATAGCCTGGTGATAGGATTGCTCTAATTCTAAATCAAATATTTTGCTTAAAGACAGCTACACCACCCTGATTTATTATAAATACTGAAAAATGGAATTTACCGAGGAAAAAATGGAATTCGCTGAGAAAAACACCTGTTGACGTGAGACATATCCTACTATTTTGAAAAGGCAAGCATATTTCACTCATTGGGTCATACAACTAGTTTGTCTCGGAGCTAAATTTAGGAAGCTGCTGACGACGGGTTTTAAAATGGACAATTGTTTCTAATAATATGCTTCATTGCATTACAACGCTCTCTTTTTAGGTTAACGACTAGGTTATGCCTGGTGTGTAATCGCTGACTAGGTTTATTTTTCTGAAACTAAACTCGGAACTAATCCAAGGATATACTAGATTCGGAAATGAGTTTTGGACCACTACTCATTACTACTCGCTACTACTCTACACTTTGGTGTAGATGTAAGTAATACTTCTCTAAGTGTTTATTTTGTCAGATAAATGGAGAACTCAATGGAGAACTTCAATGTATCATTAATCGTTTTTCCTCTTGGTGTAATCTTAACCAACTTTCTCTTAGTTCTGAAAAGTGTAATGTCATTTCGTTCTCCCGTTTCCGTTCTTTACCCCTATGCCCTTAATTGTGTGCCAGTCAATCGTGTATCCGTCGTCAAGGATCTTGGTGTTTGGCTGGACATAGGTCTAACCTTCATTTACCATATAAAGCGTCTAGTGGTCGTAGGTCTCTTGGTGTTTTGAAGCGTGTAGCCTGCGATTTTGGCGACCCCAGATGCCTTAAAACCTTATTTTGCGCCTTGGTCAGGTCATTTTTAGAGTACTAGCAGTAATCTGGTCCTCTACCGCCAGGACCCACATTGACCGCATCGAGCGAGTCCAAAGGTCTTTCTCAAGATTTGCAATACGCAAATCTCCTGGTGATTGGTCTACTGGCTTGCCTTGCTATGAGGATAGATGTCGATTACTTGGTCTGCAGTCGCCAGAAGTTCGCCGATCCTTTTCGCAGTCCACCTTTGTTGCAGCGGTACTATTAAACTCTATTGATTTACCTGCCCTACGCTCCCGATTCTCTTACATGTTCCTTCGCGATTGCTCCGTTCACGACTCCTTGTGTTTATACCACCTCGTCGTACATCAGTGTATTAGGTAAGATTAAGTTAATTAGATAAGGTCAAGGTACTAGGTTAGGTTAGATTAGGGTATTTATCATGTAAGGGGGTTAATCCTTTAAGGTGAACGATAAATCAAATACATACGTACATATAAACAATATTCTATCGTACGCATTATTGTCCAGAAGAAAATAAATAGTGTATAGATGCGTCAACCGGATACATCATTTGCCTGTCTCGATGATCTTTCTTGGCCTGGGACTGATTTGTTAGTTTAAGTATCATATTAATCATATTATACAATATAAAAAAGATTGGCAAACTTATTTTCATTATTACTAGTAGTGACTCATTGCGTGTTGGTAATAAACGACCGATTAACAAAACCTTACCGAGGCTTTTGATATCGTCTGTAACGTGCCCCCTCACTAGAGCGGTTATTCGACTATAAGCTTATCAAGCCACTGATAGCCATCCAGTAAGGAGATAGCCTGGCTGGAGCGGACAACAGCCGTAGCGCTTAAAGAGCAACATATCTTACTACATCATAAACTTTATTTTTCGTTGTGATACTTTTCGATCCATTTCCTTGCAGCGAAAGTGTGCAGGCGCATCCTTGAGGTGCTACACTTGAAGGTGAAACATACCATGTGCCGCCATTTCGTGCCGTCTGTTTATGGAAATGTGTTTCTGCAAACCTCCAGCTTCACCGGTAAGCAACCGGGCCCTTCCTGCTCCGTCGATCTTAGGGGCCGCAAGATCAACAGAGCAGCAAGCGTCAGACAGAACGGCACAGATTTTAGACCTGGGGCCCGACCGAATCATGACTCATTTCAAAAGAGGAGGAGGACCGTTCGTTTGCTTTCCATTTCGGTTCGATGCGCATGAAGTGCTAAAGCATCGTTGCGAGCATCCTCAGACATCTTGGGCCGGAGTGAGAGTGTTGGTGCTTTGTTGTTTCTTTTAGGATCGAAAATAAACGCACGCACGGAAGATCGATCCATCGGCATCGAACCGGCATCGTGCATAGAGCGACTGCGTTGTGTGTTTCATGATTGATTAGCACCGAAACCGAGTGGTCGGTCGAGCAAGCACCGTCCGCACACGGGGACTTCGGATTTGCTCGCTTGGTCACGGGACAGAAGGAAAGAATTTCGACTTGCGCAAACGGTCCAACAGTCGTATGAGAGTGGGAGATGCACGCAACTAGAAGGACAAAGCGTGTGAATCATGCACGTTTTCGTCGCGTTGTCGCTTGACACCTTTCATGGCCGGACGCATTTGAATGGTCGTTGGCCGCTGGCCGGTTAACCCTTTTGCTGGATTTGGCTAGATTTAAGCTGCTCGATTAGCTGTTATTGTTATTGAAACGAGTTTCAATTCAAAGACAGAATTTATTTCCTTTTAACGCTGGAAAGGCGACAAATTTTGCTGTCATGTGCTGGTCAATATGCATCAGTAAATCTGAACCACAACTTTCAAACTCACTTACCAGTAGCGATCTGAGTGGTATGCATAATTAAGGAATGGAATAAATAGACTAACATTATTACGCGCCCCCAGAAGGGTTAGGCTGGGCATCGGGTATCGGTGCGGATATTCACCAAGCCCCAAAAAAGGTGGAGCCCGAGCTCGAAGCATTTGCCCGTCACCGAGATTCCAGAACACGCGACACACGATCACCGACCGATCACGGAAAACGAGTGCAACCTCGCCCGACTCTTGAGGAGCTCCCAGCGTCCAGTGACACACCGTCGACAGATCGTCTGTGCTAAAAGGCAACAAAAGGCCACGATCGTTCGTTTGTCCCCAAAAGGGGTACGAGCACATAGGGATTGCGATGCTCAGTATGGGTTGATCCCGGGACAACGCTGAACCGCGGTCAGCATTAGATCATCCTGCCGCTGCTCATTACTCATATAGCTCGTGTCTCATTATCTGTCAGGCGGAATTTATTTGCTTTATTTTCGTTTGCTCCCGGCACGCTGCCCTTCTGTCTCCGCGGCCGGAACAGCCTGTCGTCCTGTTGCTGTCTTCGTTTTTCTTCCGTCGACCGTAAAACCTCCCTCGAAGGTACATATTTAACTGCAGCGAATGATCGTTCACGCTCAAGGATTATTCTTTGTTGGTTCGGTGTTTGTGAGTCATCACCGGCCGGCCGACCCATACCTTACTGTTGGACGCAACCAGGGATGGAATGGATCGGCGTCAGCCGTTTTAATTATACCAATTTTGCGTTATTTTGAATATGGGCTTGTCCTCGGCGAATGACGTTTTTTCGCTGTGGCAAAAGAATACGCTATTCAGAAAGAACTTGCAAGTGATTGTATGGCGCATCCATCGCATCATCAAAGTTGCCGACCCAAAGCCAGCCCAAAGCTCGCATGTTAGGTTACCAATTAGCACGGACGCCCTTCTTGCTTTGTCAGCGCGTTCTTGGACTGCTGATGCAACTAAGTTGAGATCATAATTAGGTCATTGTTTAACTAAGCCAGGCGATTCCCATGATGGGACTGGAGGGTATGGATCTGATTGAATATTGGAATCTAAGCCGGTGAGGGGATATATTCATGCGTCACGATTATTGCAACTTGGGCACAAATTTGCGTTAGGCCAGGTCATGAATCATAGCATCCTATGATCAAGATCGAGTTGTAACAAAGCATTCAAGGCATGTAATTGATTTGTTGTTAGGTTTGTCATGTTTAACGTTGGGATTTTGGGATAGCATCTGTCAACAGCGTTGGCTCGACGCAGTAAAAGATAACAATAGATTTTATTTACCAAGTACAGTAAACAATGGTGAATCACATCTTTGTAAGATGTTACAGGGCCGTGTCCCAAGTGCGTCACACACGGTGTAATCAATTTACCCGAAGATCGGTTTTAACATGACAAGTACAGCGGCGAAGATGTAAACATGTCGTCATGGCTGACAGAATTGTCATTCGTTGGGGGCCAAAATTGGGACGTTTTCCCGAACGCAATGAATTAAAATGACCAGGCACCTGTTTCGCGGTCGATCGCGAATCCAGCACGGCCGTCTAGCTTTTTGCGCGGTGGTGGTTCGTGCGTCTGCTGTGACTAATTCACCTGTGAACGAGGTAACCCAAGGAACGATGCACCTTTTACGGGTCAGCGAAGGGTCTCGGTGCAATGTTCGATTTACGGGTACGTGTGATGACTAACGAGCGTGGCGCTAATGGATATTCGGGTCATCTAGAGTTAAATTTTTAGCGATCGCAACTGAATCTCTGACTTTTTAAGCACGGTCAGATCCCCCACTTTACATGTTTGTCAGTACGCTTTGTACGCTAATTGTCGAAACGATCCTGTCCGCAAGGAAAGGATGCGTGCAACCGTGAAAGAAGTCACCCATGATGAATGTCCCCAAACGATGAGATGACAACAATGGGTAGTTCAGGTCAGGTTCCGCACCTGTCACAGTCAGCGATCGCGCGTTAATCACCACCAGAACCAGCAGAAAGTGCTCGCGTTCACGGGCGGGCAGGGTGGGTTTTTGGTTCAGTTTTGCTAATTTTAACACACCACCCCAAGCACTTCTTCCGATTTAATTGCTTTTGAGACGACATTTACATAAAGCGAGGAAAGGGAAGTGTAGAGAAAAAATTTAGGAAATGTTTCACAGCTGTTGCCACTGCCACAACCAGTCGAATCTGATTCGGAGAGCACAAATTGAGCAATGAAAGGTGTCAATGCGTACCCGTGTAGTGCCGGACAGAATTTTATTGCTGTTGGGTGTGCAGGATTTTAAGTAATCCCCACCGATCGTTACCTAAACCATTCCAATTCGCTGAAAAGGAGTGGTGGATTATCGAAACGGCTGAACCGAACAAACGGCCCACAGAAGGGTAGTAAATAATGTGATCACATCGTTGGCTGAACGTAGAACGAACTGGTTTAAATCACAAAACTCATCCACCACACCTGCACACTCATCGAATGTTCAAAATGGCGTAATGAAACATCCTGATAGGGAACACGAGACGGAGCCGGAGCGCAAAGATAATGGTTTGTATGTGTAAAAGCGGTGAGCTGTACGGCATAACTTCCGCCAAGCTCATTAGCAATGCATCCCATGTGCTCGCCAGGCACGTCAGTCATTTCTTTGATCTTTCGAGCAGTGAGTCAGAACGAACTTCTTGACTTGATCGTGTCACCGATGGCTCAGTGCGTTGGAATGTGGGAACAATTTGCCTGGCTCTGATCGCACCAGTGACTTATGATAGGGAAGTGAGAATAATCGTAAGATTATAATCATAACTTTTATACTAAAAGGCTCTAACCATCGCGCAGGGATTATAGATTGTTATGCGAGAATGAGCAATACTTGAGGGAGGGAAAATCGTTCAGTGATCGTTAGTGATCTGCTAGGGTTTCCTTTGCCATCTGCTCCTGATTCCTAAAATACTTAATCTTGTGGCGTTGAATAGAAAATCATAGTTCATGCGAGGCTTTCCGATTGTCTGAAACTTGTCCACATCCCGAATCATATGCATATAGCCACAAGCCGTGGTGATGGTGAGCCACAACGAACATATTGTTGAACATATCTTGTATATCTGCACTAACATAAAAATAAATCTCAAATTGCTAGATAGTACTATAATATCACCCAAGCTACACAACATCCACTTCCCGATTGGCTGAAAGCCGGCCCATACTTGAGGGCAATCAGCGCACGCAAATGAACGAACGTTGGCAGCATAAAAAAGTGCACACCTTGCTATATCTTCCGGACCGACGAACAGGCGCCTGTGTTAAGAAACGAGATTGGCTTCCTAATAACACACGATCAACTCCATCGTGTGACCATGAACACAGCCAGCGTTCACGCGCGGAGTACGCGGAGCAGGAGAACGCGACTCGGAGTGTAAAAAAGGTTTGCGCACGGTGAAGGAATCGACGATAAGTAGGCAAGAAGTCACCAGCATGGCGATGACTCAGGTTCGCTTCGGCTTCGAATGACCTTTTCGCGGAAGTTGCTGGGGTGCGTTTGGTCGAACGGTTCCCGGCGCCAAGGACGCCAGTATCGAGGACTGGTTATGCCGAGCTTTCTGCGACGAGCCCTTAATAAAAAGCGTAGCGGAAGGGAGATTTATTGGATAGGGCTCTTGGCATGTCCGAGAAAGACGGACGCTAGACGGAAGCAATTCGAGCGGACAACGATCCCGGTCCGGTATAATGTACGATTAAAGAAGGTGTCCAATGGCGAAGGTCAAAGCTCGTCAGGCGCTCGAGTGGGTTGCAGCAATACGGAAATTTTGTTTTATCTCCGATCATTACGATCACGCACTGGATCTACCCGCTGGAGGTCGAGTGGTTGTGCGAGAACAATGGCGCTGCTTCACTATCTCGCTAAGGTGAAAACCTTCCCGTTTTCGCAATGGTATCAATCGTGAAGTGAACAATCCTTGCAGTGTACGGTGTACGGAAGTAACGTACGCCTATCAAGCCCATCCCCTGCAGCCACACTAGAAGCTTAAGTGTAAGGAAATGGAAAATCGTGAATCATGCCGTGACACTATCGAGGAAAAGGATTATTGAACTTCTCGGGCTTTATTTCATCTCATGGCCACAGAAGCTTTGCTGTCGTTTCTTTCTAATGCTCTCCACCGAAAAAGATGATGAATCAGTCTGGTAGAGTGCTGGGAATGGTCATTAAACGAGGAATTCTCGCCGACCGTTGACGGTTGGGAATAACCGTTCGCCAAACAGTGCCATCCCCACCATCTTTGGTGGGTCTATTGTATCACGCTTTAATGGGATTTTGTTCATGTTGAAGTTATCTCTGGTTCCAACGACGAGCGTTTCAAGAGTTGAGAGGGTTTGGAGAGAAGAATTTCAATACCGAGGAACGCAAAAGGTGGTAGAGTGGCGTATTTGGTACTGTTTTGTTTACGATTTGAACTCTTCGTCAGCCGATCCGATTCCAGAATCCAGGATGGGGATCGTAAAAAACGTATTCATTTAAAATCGCTGTAGGGGATGAATTTCGAGGAAACATTGGCATTCGGCAGATTATCTTAGCAGCGCCGAAAAGTCCACCCCCCCCCCACACCTTCATCCGTCTGCTTTCGCCATTAAAAGAAAAGAAAGACCAGAACAACTCTTACGCGCAGAAGGAACTCTGTCAAAACCCGCTTTTAATTGTATTTTTAAACCATCCAGCAACTCAAGAAAGGAGAATAATTGGCTCTCTTATTGCATACCTGTATGATTTACAGCATCCAGAGATGGAAGTACCATTTGCTGGGTAATAAAAATACATATCTCATTAGCAGTAAAACGAAATAAGCTCTGCTGACACTGCAGTTATGGACAACTTCGCATCTGAGGTAAATATTGGAAGCCTCAACATAAAACAGCGTGCTGGTGATCTGCCTTGTAAATGCAGCACAATTGCATCAGATTAATGAAAGTCTAGGTACACCTCCGGTCTATGTCCTATAGAACACCGGTGAGATATGTGTGTGTGAGCGCGATGATTCCATCGAAGAACGCGTGACAAGTTAGCAAAAAATTCGAAACCACCCATCATCATCAGCATGAGCGGGTGATGATGTTACACAGTTTTGATGAATCGATTAATCGATTATCATGAAACTGATCCGTGTCCGTATCATGTTTGTGGGGGTGGGTGTCCAGATTAATTAGCCACCAATGATCACATGGGTTGCAGGATAAACACTATTGCGACTCATCAAGAACGTTTCTCTTGTTCTTGTTTCCAGCAGGTGCATCATGGAGCGATCGTTCAACCGGACTCATTCGTGATTCCCGGCAGTGACTCACGCACGAGACGGGAACGAAACCGTCTGTGTCATACGGTTAATTGGCTCCATGCTTAGTTTGTTTGCAATTAGGAAAAAAATCATTCATCACGCGAAAAAGGTCGTCACGGCGGCGTAATGAAGGTCGCCGCTGAGACCTGTTCGAGACCTGTTGTGCCGCCGGTGGCAGTTTTGTACCGGAGTTCTATGGCTCGAGACGTCAGCCGCCTCGTAACTGACTCACAGCCATGAATTTCACGGTATTTTGTCACCTGCTTATGAGTCGTTCGTTTGTTTGCTGTGTCCGATGGAATACTTTGCTATCAAGCGCGTCTAATGTCGATAAGCTAAAACAGCGTGCAACGAATGGGTGCCTACCAAATCGAATGGTGAAGTTTGCATCGTAGTTGAATGGCTCCATCTGGGGGCGCGTGTGCGTCATGGATGTGCAGAAACTGCTGGACCGTACTGTACGTATTACGTAGTACAGTACGTACTTAGCGATGAGCTAGTTTCGCATAATTTTCCGATCGTCAGGGTTCGGGAGTTCGTCCTGTGATCTAGAGCAGGTATATTTATTTTTGGTCGAAATTGGAGGTGACTCAAACCGGTTCGCCGGGTGGACGGTTAATGGTATTAGTTCGTGAATTATGATCTCGCTGAGATATCTTTGACAGATATCAACAACATTGTGACGTTACTCGCACATCCAGTCTGTTTATTTATCCGTACAGTTGGTGCCGATGGGAAGTAAACAAAATGCGCATTTGTTGTTGCTTCTTATTGGGCATATATGGAGCATATATGGTGGGGGTGAGTTGCCTTTGAAGGAATCATTGCGCATACTAAACGAGACTGCGAGATAGATTCATCAGACAGATGCCTGTGTACAGTACTCGATTTAATTTCACTTTGCTACTGACTGGTGGTTGTATCGGTAACATCAGTTTATAACAGGGCTATAGTATCATGGCATAGAGCGATATCTTATAAAAAGATTTTATTTACAAAGCAATCAGTTATTGTTAGTGGCGTTGCCAGTCGCATGATTCTATTCTATTCACTATTAATGACTATTGGCTAACGTTTCCTTTTTTTGCTTCCGTCTGCTACTGTTATTGAAGTTAGTTTGTGTATAGAGCAGGGGTTAGAAATCTCTTGTTTGAAAATAATATGTAATAAAATACGCACAAGAAGTTCCACATGGGTGGCACATTAAAAGAAAATACTACAACTCTTTTAACAGCAGAAGATTTTTTTTATTTTGAATTCTTTGATGAATTCGACGGTACATTTTATATTTTTGCTGCTGCCTTTTTGTGTAGCATTTTACATACTCTGTTTTATTAGCCTAAGCATGGCAATTTATCATGAAGAGATCATACTAGAGACAAAAAATAAAAATGAAGCATTCAGATTGGTTTTCTTTGGCGTACCCCTTTACGACATTCAATAATATGCCAATCGTACTTGACTATTTAATCTAAGTTTTTTTGAGGAAATTAACAATGCTGGAAACACAAGCATTGCAGATTGTTATTGCAGTAGCATTTCACAGTTAGACAACAAACAACATAGAAACTTTTAATGTTTTAGTAACGGGAGCTATTACTTTCTAACGGCAAAATTACGCCTACGAAATAACTTTAACATTAGTCCGTAATCAATGTATTATGTGACCAACGCCAACTTACCACAAAATAAGTGATAATTGTAATGAAAAAGTCGAAAAACGCTGCTAGTGATCTAATTCATTCACAACATTCATATGGGCTATTTATTTGCCTCCGACGAAGCAATTAGTACGAATCATCACAATAAGGCAAATAAATCAATATCGATGCACTGAGGCGACTGAATTGACGATCTAATTAAAACTATTGTCGCAATAACCTTGGCTAGCTGATTGCGGGTTGTGCAGCAATGTTTATCAATTGAAGGATGCGTTACAAATATGCAACAGGCGTCCAATTTCCCAGGATTACCCCGAATAGCATATCGAACGAAGATGGCGTGAATTGTGGACAGTTCCATAACGTTATAAAAGTTGCACGCCATTCGACCGACCTCGCTAATGATCACGGTTTACTAATTGGCAAGGATATAAAACAGCATTTAGCAATATGAAAACATTCATTTGTGATAGCGTGGCAGTGCGACAGTGATTACATCAATGACAACTGTAATGGAGCTGAGCCCCGGGAAAGGAAAGTTTCCTCTGGTCGATCTCACTATAAGAGGGCTCAAAGTGATGCGTTTTTGGAACGAAAAGCCTGCTCAAACGTTCTCGATTTTTGGTTTGCTCCTGGTAGTTGTCTACCCGATCGTTTGGCTTATTCCGAGCTGGCTGTTCATAATCAGCTCGCAGGACAACCTCACGCTGCTAATGAAGGCAGCTAACGAACAGATTGTGTTCATGGCTATCTTTTTCAAATTGTGCAGCTTTGTTATAAATTTCCATCGTTGGGAACAGTTGTTTTACGATCTGCAACGTGCGTTCACCTCCGTCATGGACGATCAGAGTCTGGACATTCAAGGGATTCTGGGACACGTAGAAAAAACGGCACACCTTTTGACGAAGGGCTACACTTCCGTCCTGTGCTTCAACTGTGCTTTGTATGGAGTATTTCCAATGTTGTTCGTTGCGGTGAAATACGCCATCACTGGGTCGCACGATGTACCACTGTCGACACCGATCGAGGCAAAGTAAGTAGCTAGATTTAGTGGAAGTGTCGTACGCATACGACGTGCAAAGGGCTTTCCCACCGTTCTTGTGTAGTTATTTTATTCCAGGTTATCGTACCCACTTTTGGCTCTGGTTGCCGCTTAACGTTATGCTAAATGTTTTGCTGGAGATGCATGGAATAGCACTATTTTTGATTGAATGTTTCACGTGGAGTCTGGTCCATGCTACGTCATGTTTGTTCCGAGTTCTGCAGATCCAGGCCCACGAGCTGTCGAATCAGAATGAGCGCAAAGATCAGTGGTATGCCAAATTTGAAAGCTTCGTTTCTTTGCACGAGTCCGTTCTTCGGTAGGCTGGTTATTTGTTTGAAACATCGAAACCAATGCTTAACATGTAACGCTTCTTACAGCTCAGCACGTACACTCGAAGAAATTCTGAGCTTTCAGATGCTGTTTCTTTACATGTCAACTGTTTTTGCACTCTGCCTCATGGTGATGGTGCTCTCTTTGGTAAGATACTGTCCAAGCTTCCCAATGAAAGCGTTTAACACTTTGTCTTTTAACAGGCTTTCAATGATGTGTTTCTGTTGATAGCAATGATCTGTGTTATTGGTTACTGTCTTTTTCAAACATTTTCCTTCTCTTACCTGGGCACCGAGCTGATCGAGGAGAGTGGGGCTGTGGCGGATGCCATTTTTCACAGCACCTGGTACAACCAGAGCGTGAAAAGACAGAAAGATCTTTGCTTTGTGCTGATGCGCGCCAAGAAGCCGGTGAAATTAACGGCAGGAAAGTTATTCATCGTAACGAGGGATTCCTTTACGGAGGTTCGTATAATTTTAAGGCAAGTTTTAGCTTCGGCTGTAAGAAAGTCTTTCTTTCTCATTACAGGTGATTAAGCAGGCGTACACCATTTTTACGTTGATGTCCCAATTTCTGGAAGAATCTGCTAATTAAATATTTACAATCTGCGGAGGACATCTGCAAGGAAACTCAGTAGCGTAATTCATACGTCACTTGTTGCCGAAAGCAATACATTTGTAGCAAAGTTAATTTTTCAAGTTATAGCAACATATTCATCATCGCTTTACCGTTTGAAAAAGTGCAATATTAAACTAAGCATAACTTATTGCTTAATTGTTGTTATTGTAAAGGCAGCCATTCTTTTCGTAGGCTCCTTGGATGAAATGGTAAACAAAGCTAGTTGACATGGGAAGTTGACGGCTTCAGATGACAGGGGAATCAATTACCTTTTATTGTGAAATTACTAGATGACATTGTTATAGTTATTGTTATGTTATGGACGGGGTGGTCCGGTGGCCGAGGCGATAACGGCGCCGGTCTTCACACGGCAGGACCGAGGTTCAAATCCCATTCAGACCGCCTCCCCGTGCATAGGGATAGGGCTGACTACTTTCTACTTCTACTTTCTTGGCACTACAACCTCGAGAGGTCTCGGCCTGCCATTTCTGGCTTTCTGTGACTTAATTTTACCCGTAGCAAAGACTTTACTTACGGCTAAAATCTAGTCACAGAAAGCCAGAAATGGCAGGCCAAGAACTCTCGAGGTTGTAGGGCCAAGGAAAAAGAAGAAGAAGATTTTGATAGAAGCCGATGATATTGTACGCACTTCCCCCTTTCGCTGACAGACCATGTACAACATCAGCGGCTTCTATCGATCGACCGGTCCAAAGTATTGGTAAAAGCTCGAAGCATGACGTAAGTTCGACGCTCAGAAAGATTATCTGTCTCTCCCAATATCTATGATTGAATATTTGGAAAACCTTCACATCTTGGTAGAAAAGGTGTTAATATATGAAAAACCTCAATCTCTAGGTAGAAACAGTGTTATGGATAATTTTGAAGCAGGTAGATTGACACCATTTGTTATAAGGAACGGTTGACTAACTTTGTTTTACTGTCCCGTCTTTATCCTGCGGGACTCTTAGCCGCACGCCGACGTCAAAAGTCAATGACTGCATCTGTCAAAATCCTTGACGCAGGAGTGCGTACCACTGCCTAAGCAACTGGAATGCACTAGTCCTCCCAAGAAACAGGAGGTTTGAAGAAATATCGGCACGGCGTTCCTGGTAATTAACTAACGAATGTGCATGTTGAGGATGTTTGGCAGATTTTTCACTCTGATCATTGTTAATGTTCACAACAATCTGCACCTTGAAAATAGTTTGAAGAAGGCGATCTCTACTCACAACATGATGTCAACATTTCATCGAAGACTCAATCGGTGGAAGCTACTCATATAATACTATCGACGCCACAGACTTACTGACCCAAAATAATAAAAATGATATGTATGATATCGCAAAAGTATGAAAGAGTATGAAAGATTTGTTCGAAATTCTCATCCGATGTAGCGCACCACCTGTGAACTAACTTCCCAGGAAATCTGTACTGCTTGTTTCACCAGTTCTTTCCGTTCGGAGGCCCTGATGAAAGGATTCTACGGGACTTTGAACACAATACAGATAACTTTGAAACGTTTTTTTTATTGCTCACACAAATCGCTCACGGTAAGCAAACTATTAAAATAGCACCGTAAAGCAGAAAACTCCGCTTTTATGCCAAATTACGGACGGCCGAATCAATCACTACTTTGGTTTAACCTTTTCTAGTAGCCTACTTTGTGTACAGATTTTTCCCAAACACAAGCTATATTGCATATCAGTCGATCGGAAAAATTTATGATAATCGGTATATTTTTTAAGGTTAAAATTCACTAGCCGTAACTAGACCCTCGGTACTCATCAATCAGTTAATTGCTTGAAACTGCTACATGCCAGATTCTACATGTTGTAGAAGTTACATGAATTTAATTACTTAAACAGTTTATTCTTAAATTATTCATGTAACTTTTATAATAGCACTTTCTGCTTAGCGTCGTTGAGGGTCATTGATCAGAAGAAGTTCTGTTATTTAAAAGCGCTTGAAAAAGAATCAGCTATAATCAATCAATTTCTATAAGCTGTGAATATCAATTTATGAACAACATACATAAAGGAAACGTAAATATTCTTAGATTTTTTACTGTTCGCTGCTAAAATATTTCAGGGATGTTCGATTCCTCATATGAAATGTTAAAAGTAGCTGAATTATCGTGAAATGCTTTGCATGTGGGTGTTTTTATAAGGATTAGCCTTATTTAAAAAATACAAACAAATCGACAGAATATCCCTCGGCAACTAATTGTCGGCGGCCTAGACAATCCAATTAAAACTTCGAACGCTCATTAATTGGTCGTTCTGGAATCTAGAATTGTCTAGTTCTATGGTCGAAACGTAAGTGCAATGGAAGTTGTCCTTGTCCTTGGTAACGATCACCACCACCACTAATCGGGAAGGATGTAAAACTGGCTTTACCAATGCGAAAACATTCCTTGGAGATTAGGTGACAGTAGCAACAGGATAACAAAGACATCAGCTGTATTGGGTCTCAACAGCAAGAAGCGACAAATTCCTTAAATCGAGCTCACATTTAGGAGACTCCAATGCAGGCTTCCAAAGACATCTTTCTACTGGTGATAAAGACTGCAATTCGTGGGCATTGGCTTTTTCAAATATTTTCCTTCTCTTACCTGGGAAGCGAGCTGATCGAGGAGAGTAGTGCTGTGGTGGATGCCATTTTTCACTTTGCTTTGGTGAATGCCAAAGATCTTTGCTTTGTGCTGATGCGAGTCAAGAAGCCAGTTAAATTAATGTCAGAAAAGTTGATCACCATTACGTGAGATTCCTTTACGAAGGTTCGTATTATTTAGGAAAAAAGCATCCACGAAGTTAAAACGATTTGGCTGTCTCTCTATAGGTGATCGTGCATACCTTCACAACATTCACGTTATTGTCTCAGTTGTAAGACACGGCTAATTGATATCCAATTTTCAACATGTTCGCATGTAGCAAAATGTCATAATTTATAGTACAAAAAGCATACATAAGCATAGCATGTATAGTCAGTTGAGACGAGACTGATTAACGAACTATCGTACAAAATTTCAAATTAAACATTGAAATATTTCACATCATACCATTTTACTACTCTCCGCCAGGTGGCGCCACGATAGCGAAGAGCAAAGCAACACGCGCTAATGAATTTTTACGAGATTAACTACGCCTAGAAAGATGTGAATGTTCTGTCTCAAAACTTTCTAAGATGAGAATTATGAGAAAATAATGCAATTATGGAGGTATTCCTAACACGGCTTTAAAATTCTACTTCTCATTCTTATGAGGTTCTATAACGACCCCTGTTTGGCAAATGAGTAACTATTAGTGACTTTATTTACTTTCAGCCAGATAATCGTTCCAACAGCCAATTAAATAATATTTTATCGAGGCTTATTTTCGGATCTTATCCCATTTACTCGTAACACTCGTAGCGGATCGACAAGATGCAGTGAATGGTTTTATGTACCAAAGACTTCTCTCAACGCTTACCGATGCCGTTAAATGACGCATTCCAACTTTTATTTGGCTAAGCGGTCAGCATCTAGAGACGACGCCAAGTAAACAGCAAACAGGTAATTTGCATTTAGATTTTATTGTTTCACAATTTAAAGTGAAATTTTTAAGTAAAACCCAAACAAAAAATCACCTTTCACGTCAAAGAGCAAAAACCTGCGCTAACAAAAGTATTCACACGCTTCAATCAATTGGAACTATCAATTCTAACTGTTGTCACCATTATTAATATATACTAGCAGCTGTAAAAACAATTCAAAACGAAAACAAAAAGGCTAGTCTAGCAACACAAAATCACCATTGTTTCGGATAAAATAATACGCTAAATTCAGCTAAGCTACTACGACGGGGGAGAGTTTTTGGCATGGAATGTTTGTTAACTGGCTTGCTGGAGTGCGGGGGTTCGGTCAGACAGTACCGCCGATTTTGCGCCGCCCACAATCCACGTGCGCATTTACAGGAAAAAGAATTGATGAAGGGATGTTTGGCCCGCTCTCGGTACGCAAAGTAACGCAAGCGAAGACGAACACATGCTTCCGGCGATGGGACGGAAGTGATCGGCCATTTCTGCAAACAGCGCGGACGTCACTGCAGCCCCGTGAAGCGGTGGAGCATTATTTGCTTTTACTCGGTTTGTTGTGTGTTGCTATTATTATCAAACGTGTTCGATGAGGCGGTCCCCGGTTTACAGCTTAGCCTTCACGCAGCTCGTTTCGCTAGCACTGTCCTGCAGTTCGATCGGTATAAGATTGCCGGCTGCAAAGATATTGTTTGGGTCCAGTTCCCGCTTGGTCGCTTTGTACAGCTGTACACCGACGTTGGACACGCTCTGGGGGTACCAGCGCGATCTTATCTTGCCGACGCCGTGATGGTGCGAGATGGAGCCGCCCGAGGCGAGAATTTCGTCGCGAGCCTTGTTCTCGATTTCCTCGTAGATGGTGACAGGATTCGCGAAGCCGGCATGGTTAAATCCGAAGTAAAAGTACACGCAGGCGCCGGCATCGTACGTCTGTGTCACCCGGCACGAGATGAGGTAGTGTTGAATGTTGTGTTTGGCACATTCCTGCGAACGGTCAACGGAAAAGCGTATTAACGATGGAGACGCATGGTGGTTTGAAACATGCTGCATCGCTACAAAGATTGAAATGACTTAATGGACCTCCAATCAATAGACTGGACAATTATACCCGTGTAAATATTATCTAAACACACAATCCAACTCCTCGGCGATTTCGCGAGGCAGTAATTAGTGGGTTTGTTGATTTATCTTCTACACCTGCATCCCGTGCGGATGAACACTTAACAACACGGTTGAGTCACGGTGTCGTATCTACTGCGAGTGATATTTGCTTGCTTATCTGCTGCAAAACATTTGAAAACAATGCCCAAGTGCCTACCTTTCGAACGCAGCTTTTCACGTTGGTGCAAAGAGCTTCGCAACGATCCCACGATACGGAGGTTTCGAACGATTCGGCCACAATGCTGTAGTCCAGCGCCAGGTCCTGGAAAGACGGGCAGGGAATGAGGCCGTAGCGTGTTAATTAACCATGTTCGAGAGACTAATGTCCACCAACGAAGTACCACCACTAGCGGGGCAATCGCTCGTGATGTCCAAATAGACTGCACTATCGTGCTATTTGCATTGCATTCGATGCAACTATCACCGCCACGGTGAAGAGACACTCGACTTGCGCACGGCATTGTCAAACGGATGCTAATTGTGCGGCTGACTCTAGCACACTCACCCTGATATATGCGATGACGAAGGTGAGAATGTAACCCTTTTCCCCGTTGCTGCTGCCGGCCGAGAAACCGCCGTGCTGCTTGGCGATCGCGAAGATCTTTGCCTCGTGCTGCTTGACTTGCGCTTCGTGACCTTCGAACAGCAGTGTCGCGATCGCGATACGATCCAGCTGCAACCGTTTCACCCGCGTTAGGTACACCTTCTTCAGCTGGTCGGCAACCGTCGCCAGCGGACCGCCCGGAATTTTGAGTGCCTGCCCAAACACAAACTGCTCGTTGTCGATGAGCCGGATGCTGGCCGGCTGCAGCCGCTCCCGGGCAACTTCCCGCAAACACCGTACCCCGGAACCGAAGTCTGGAAAGACAAGCGACCCGTACCGCTTAACCTGGGGCAGCGGGCGAATCTTGATAACCACCTCCGTGATGACGCCTAACGTGCCTTCCGAGCCCAACACAAGATGGTTGAAGTCGGGTCCGCAGGAAACGCGCGGCACCGCTAAGCTTCGTTCCAGCACGCCCTGGCTGGTAACCATCTTCACGCGCACCAACAAATCCTCGATGTTACCGTACACGTTCTTCTTCATGCCAGAGGCACGGGTCGCCACCCAGCCGCCGAGCGTGGAAAACTCGTAGCTGTCCGGTTCGTGTCCGACGGTGAACCCTAGTTGCCGTAACTCACGCTCAAGATCCTGCCCAACAATGCCCGCCTCGAAGCAGGCTACCAGATTTTGACGATCGATCCACAACATCCGATTCATCTGCGACGTATCGAGTGCTGCGATGGGGCGTGTTTCGCCTTCCGGGCAGGTGACCGAACCGGAAACGGAAGTACCACCACCGTACGGTATAAGGACCACATTGTGCCGGTTGGCGTAGTGGACAATTTTTTCGACCTGTTCGTGGGAGACGGGGAACAGCACAACATCCGGGATGCGTTTAAACGTTCCCGTACGCATCATGTGTACGTCGTGCAGCGTTTGCCCGTGACACCGGATCAAGCGGTCTTCTCCGTTCTGTGTACAGTCGATACCGGATCGTCGTACATCCTGCAGGAACTCTGGGCATGGTACCGGGTCGGGAAATTCGTTCGGCACCGGAACTCCTTCCCGCCGATCGGACAGATCGACGTTGAAGTTTTCGATCACATAGTCACGGAAGTGAGGAAGCGAAACTTTCCCCCCGATCGGATACCTGGATGGGCATGGGAAGAGCCATGTTGAAAGATTAGTGCTCTCGGAAATTAAGCATTTGGGACGTTCGAGCTGACTTACCTATCGCCAGTGAATACGATCGTTCCATCCTGGTAGAGAAAACGCGAGTCCTTGTAGCCCCATCCGTTCCATTTGAGCAACTGTTGTCTGTGAATGGAGGAGAAGAAATTTCAAACAGATTAAGTAAAACGTCTAGCAGCATTCCTAGGAGACAACTTTGATGAGAACGACCGTTACATGATCGCACAAGGCGCAGCTTTAACGTCCACTAACCAACCAATTTTTTAAGGTCACATTTCAAACCATTGGAGGCTCGAAAATATGCGCCCGAAGCTGTTAAATGAATCGCACGTAACAGTTAATTGGTCAAACTCGTTTTAAATATTTTCAAGCTAGAAACAGTTCATGACGTTCTTCAACTTTTCACCAAACCGAATGCTTTTTTTTTGTTTGGCTGTTGCAAACAACGTTTTCCAACGTTGCATAAAGTGTGGCAAAAAAAATATGTTTATGTATGGTGCTGCACAATTGGGTATATAGGTTCATGCAGAATTTCCAGAAGATGTTTGCTTATTTTTTCAGTTAAATATTTTGTTCTGTACTTATAAACAATTGTTTTGCTCTCTATCGTAAATACTATAGAAACCCTGATATGTATCACTACGACACTGACTTGTTGTTAGGTCGTTTGGACCGTTTGTTTATCAATATGGTTCAAAACAAAGGCCAATGTTTGTGGTAGCGTGGTGCTTTGAAATGGACGCCCTTTTATTGTTGTTATTTAAACTAACTTACTGATTGCCAAAATTTAGAAGACCTAGCAAGCAATCATTTTATAAAGTAAAAGAAACATATTTTTAATAAAACGATCACTATCAGTAAGGAAGTGAAGTACGTTTTATTATAAGCTTTAGCCTTTATTTATGTGACATTCAAACGACTCTAACCAGTAGCCAAATTTGTGCTGTTTACTTATCTTTTCAGTGTTCAGTGTGTTCTTACCCATGTGTTCCCCGTTTCTTGTCCATTTACTTTAACGAAATATGTAAGTTACATCATTTCATTTCCTTTATCCACCAGTTATCTAGTTGCAAACATTGATGGATTAGATTTGACGATACATATTGGGTCAAGAGCTATCTTATCACGCCCAGATAACAGGAAACGAAAAAAAGGGCACGGTCTACGGGTGATATCAGCGCGGTCGGGAAGTTGTGCAATTAGCCGTGCGAAAGGTTTCCGATTAGATAATCCTACCATTATTTCGAAATGAAATAAACGCTGAACATGCGATGACTATTGACAATCGTGTCCAAAGTGAACGATAAACCCGCACGTCCAAGATAGTGGAAAAGGGGCGGGATGTTAAAGCGTGATATCTGTCCCGATAGGCACACACACACACGCCAATTGTGTTTGAAGTAAGTTAGAAGAACAAGCTTCTAGCCGTGTGACTCCCACTTGAGCTGGAGTTTGATTCTGGCTGACTATCGAACCTTCAGGCGCGCGGCTCGAAAATGATGTATAATGGAACAGTTACACGTTACTCTCTTGTTCAATGGCAAACAGTCGTTTATTAAGCTATTTTTAGTGTAGTTGCCGAGTGAGGTAGAAGGTCTGAGTGACGAGAGCCGCCACAAGTGTCTGGTGGCCTATATTTGGCCGCATACTTGCTCCACTTGTTCCATCCATCCTGAACCCGTAAAGCATAACATTTGAACGGAAGACTATAATTACACCACATATGTCGTGTGTAAATCGCTTCTTTTTGGTTTTCGAGAGCTTATGAATTAGTAATTTATTGTTTCGGAGTTGGACCAAATTTATTATTCTTTAAAAAAAGTCTTCAATAGACTTCAGAAGAGTTTTCCCGGGATATGGCAAATAACTAGGAGGAAATGCCTAGTTAATTTTGTTAATTGTTTTTTGCGTGAATATAATTCACAGTCACCACATGCGGTGGTGACAATACGGCATCAGTCCGTAATAATTAATAAATAAAATAATAAATAAGACTTCAGAAGAATTTAATTCGAAGACTATTTTCCGGGAACAGTTTTCGTATAAATATTTTCACCGAAAATAACCATAACTCATTCCAATTAATTTAAGTAAATCGTTTCCACTACACGTGTTATCTACAACACAATGAAAAGCGACAAAAAAAGGAAACAGCCCCATAACACATGACAACATGCCTTGATTTTTTCAACGAACGAAGCACGTGCTCTCACTCCGGCCGGAAAACTCGATGCCCGGTTTTTTGCACCGGCCGGCAGCACAAATACATGGAAGCCCTGGTCGTTTGCTACGCGAATGGCCATGTGGTGCGTCCGCGTCGCCGACCCGGCCGACCATACAAACATCCAAAACAAACATACTCCACCGGTGTAAAGGTAGTGTTGGTAACTAGCTGGCACAGTGAGGAAATCCCGAAACAAGCGTGTTCTCCATCTGAATGCGGTCAACGAACGGAGCCATAGATGCGTTCATGTAAAGGACGTCGCTCGGGAAGAGCTATTTGCGCGAGGAGCGATTTTCCATCCAATGCGTTACTGTCACGCTCTCAAATCGGAAACGCGTGTACCTTCGCTCTCTGTAAGCGCTCTGTAGTACTAACACACACACATAGAAGGAAAATACCGGAGTAGTATTGATTTCATAACCATTTTCAAGGGGGGATGGGGGGGGGGGGGAAAGCTATCCCTTATTATTTTCCCTTTCCCAAACTTCTTCCCTCGTCAGTTAAGGATAAAAAATTGTTGTAGTTTTTCACGAGCTACTTTTCAATTCTATTATGACACGGTCGTTTAAAAGTTTTCACACACATACGAACACAGGGGCGCGCACGAAACGAAAAGGAAACCCCCGGAACCAAATGCACATAGCATACTCATACACAAACAAACGAACCTTTGCTTTGGTATAGCGCTAACAATTTTCTTCGGCACACTTGGATCCAGCGTCGCAGGTGCCTTGGCGGCGAAACCTTCGTTTCCTTTAGCAACGGGCGTCTTTTCGGCCGATGACGATGACATTCCTGGTGCTGGGGCCGATTTTGGTATGTTTGCTACCTGGGGCTGTGTGTGTGTTCCTTGCTCACTCACTGTTGCCTGCACTAATCCTTGATCCCTCCAGCAGTAAGGCTCTCACTGGCATGGAACTATTAATTTCACAACGTTACCTTTTAAACGGTGGAAAGTCAATAACGGTATGACAAAAAATACAGCACTGAACACACACATAAACACACAAACACAGAGAGCGACACGTGGTGAACACTGCTGCCTATTCCAAAACGGGAGGGTTGATTATTGATTTTTGCGCGCTTTCATCCCCCTTACTCGAGGAAGAAATGGTGCACTAGGCAGCCCGGTTTCTGCTTGGTTCCCGGTTCGGACACTAGCTGGCTGGCTGGCGCAAAATGAGCTGTCGAGACAATGCGATGCTGATTAAGGGGTTAATTTCCCTTGCTGGCTGGCAAACTGGCGTGTACGTAATTATATCGGGGCACCAGCGCGCGATGCGTGTGTGATAAAATCGGCCTCAGCCGTTTTAATTCGTTCCTTTTTCCGAGCCTAGACTACAATTAACACCAGAGATGCTGGGAAAGTCGGGTTTCCGCTTATTACTACTACTTTACTGCACCGAATGTGGAGCTCGAACAAAACGAAGACCGTTCGGCGTGTCCTTTTGAATTGTTGGCACCCCTGTCCTATCCCGGTCCTAACGAAACACACACACACACACACACACACACACACACACACACACACACTTTGAATCTTCAGAATTCCTCTGGGTTTCACTTCAAGCGTGAACACGCCTTTACGCAATATTCTTAACGTGTTTAATATTGTTGTTTGGTGGAAACTCTGCACTCGACCGTGCCTTTCAGCTCTACAGTAAAATTCGTCTGGCGTGTACGGCGTACAGTCCAGTCCAGTGCTTAAAAGTAGGTCTTCACTGCTCGGCTGCCGAACGATAACTATGTATATCCACTGGCGTATTTATATACATGCGCACTGGCTTATTTATACAGTGCACTGCATTGAAGTAGTCGCAATCGGGAAGGTGTGTTTTTCTAATGGTTCAAATAGGAAAAGCTATTTTATTACTTTTATGACTTAAATTTTACCTTTGACCTCTCACTTTTAAATTTAATGCCGTACTTAAAATTATATTTCCAATATGTCGTATACTGGATGCAAAATGGATTAATTGTTTTACAGGAAAGGTTTTTTTTTTCAATCGTTGTAATTATTTTTCACTGAAGTAAAATCACGGTCGACAATACGGTGTCAAGCCGTATTGCTAAAAGTATAAACAAATAATATCACGGTCAAGTTTTTATTGTTATACTCTTTCACCGGAAATTAATCTTTAGAACTGTTTGGTGTGGCTAATATATTTGAATATACAGGGCACAATATACTTTGATCCCTTCTAAAAAGGATTTTATTTCAATAATTTAGTAGTAATTATATGAATAAATTTGAGTGCCTAACCAAATGCTCGTTATAAAAGAGAGTTTGTTCGTTTAAAAGGAGTATTAACATAGCTATTCGACTTGCTCGTTATAAGAACAAAAATGTTAAATGAAGTATTCGTTATGGCGGACGTTGACTATGAGTCTGGTTACTACTTGTTAGCACTCCTGTAGGTTGGCGAGCACCACTCACTATTACGATGTAATGCATCCGTTTCGCTGAAACTAAACGATCTCAACGCACTGTATGCATACACAGACAAAGTACGCCTTGGGCTTTACGAACAGATACATAGAACTTATGCATGCTTTTAACGTGTACATGCAAAACATGCTTTTAACGTGTAAAACTAAATAAAATTGAGTGCCCAAAATGGTTTCACTTGAACGGTGCAGTTGCATTTGTTTATTAGAATATAAATTTACATCCTTTAATTAAAGTTAAAATTATTAACTATTAAACCAAAAATATTGGCACTCCGTCGGCAAGCGCAAGCAATTGCTTTGATGTTTTCCACTAGTTAATACTTAAACTGCATACGATTTACACTATTCAAAGCTTTCAATATTGAAAACACTTAAATTTGAAAGGTTTTAAATTCGTAACTGAAAGTTCGTTTTTTGGTGTATTCAAATGGCGTGATAATATTCGCGGAGTTAACTATTAATTAGCCCGAATTGGTTGCGTTTTCTTGTTGTATTGAAATTTGAATTAATGATAGATTGAATGAATAAAATTAACTTGTCAACAACTACTTTATTCGTCATTTTGTCTCAATGCCGCGCAATACACTTTTTAATACGCCACTGCACGTTTTACATCTACTTATGCTTTCGCTTGCTGTCCTGCATTTTGGCCGCCTTTTTCTTCATCATTTGCAGCCGCTTATCGGCACTGATGATGTTTATACTTGGTGTACCAACGGCACTGGAAGCAGCGCTTCCAGCACCACCACCCGAAGATGACGACGACCCTCCTCCTCCTGCGCCACTGTTCGAAGACGATTTGGATGATCGATCGCGATCTCTTTCACGTTCACGATCGCGGTCACGATCGCGATCACGATCCCGGTCGCGATCTCGATCCCGTTCGCCCCGGTCACGGTCACGATCCCTATCACGCTCATGCGAAGAGTCGGACGATTTGCTTCCGCTTTTGGACGATTTGTGCTTGCTACTGCCGGACGAGCTCGAGCTGGACGAAGATTCGGCCGATTTGTTACTGCTGCCGCTGTTGCCTTTCGAGTGTGAGGTTGATTTTGATGCCGAGCTGCTAACCGTAGGCGACGGTGACGTTGCGATGGTAATCGGTGGTGTGGATACCAGCGCTGTAGCTGGCAGCTTGGTGACGGTTTGCTTGGTGCGGCACAAGGTGCAGTACCACGCATTCTCTTCGTCGTTAGCGTCTGCTTCCGAAATGACCGGTTTGTGGCATTCCTGGTGATATAGAGCGTGACAGTCGGCACACTCGACCAGCCGGTTCCGTGCACTAACGTCCATCAGGCGACACACGACGCACATCAGATCCTCCAGCTCCTTCAGTTTGTCTTCCTCCATGACGACATCGTCGTCCTCATCGTTACCCTCCAGGTCAGAGGTTGAGATCAGGATGGAACCGGACGGCATCGGCGGCATGGTCAGTGCTTCCGGTGCGCTCACGATACACTCGATCGTACCGCTTGCCATCGGTTCCGGATCCGGATCCACATTGATCACAGGAATGGGCTTCGGTTCAATCACCTTCTGTTTACGCACGTACAGATTGCTTCCCCCGGCAAGCGGTTCCTCGCCGAGATGTTTCTTGCTCAGGCTGTTAATGAGCGTTTTTCCACTGCCGTACCGTTGCTTGATGAGCTCGTCCAGAAGATTACGAATCTTTTCCGTCGCATCTGAGTGCGGTGAGTGGAGCAGTTTCAGCGCGTGTTTAAACGTTGGATCAATGTCCAACGTTGAAGCCATTGTTGAAGAAACAATTTAACCAAAAACGGCGAAGCTCTTACTAACCAGGAAAACAATAAACAACTTGCCAAATAAACAAATGTCAACGGCAGCTTTCGTTCTGTTTTGAGAGCATTTGACGTTTGATTTCGTTCAGTTGGAAAAAGTTTATGGCACATTCGTTCAAAAGCTTTCGTTTTTGAATTGATTTTTGGTGCTCTGGAAATTGCATTTGCGGATGGTTTCATTATTCTTTTATGGATACTTATAATAGCCAAAGATAAGTGCAAGGGTACGCATTTCAATACACATCAATCAATATTTACATTTTCTCATCTCTGATCGTGAAATAATACCACCACTGTCACACAGAAAGGTGGCGCGCCCGGTGGTCTCACCTTTGCCTCTATAGATGTTGATCAGCTGTCAAAGCGTGCGGAATTAGCAACCTTTCCCAGCTGTCGATCGGTTTTCCATGTGATTTTCTGAGTAGGTGCATGTGTGTTGCTGCTGTTGCTGTGCTAATTCCTCCAACGCGGCTAACTCTACGAAGCCGGCAGTACGATAGTAACACGCGAAAATCTGCCGGAGAATCACATACACAAACCATCGAAATTATTTCATCCCGAGCGGAACCGGTACGGTCAAAATCCCAGCAAGAAAGTGCGGCGGCAGAAACACGTGGACGATACCCGTAAAGTTCCCGCACCGTAGGACGACCGGAGCAGTATGTGTGCGTGTGTGTAGATGTGTGAGCGAAGCAGACTGTACAGCACCAATGCCGAAAAAGATCGGGCAAGGTGTTGAAAAGTGTGTGCTCCGGGATTCCTTGCTCAAGAGAGTAGCTGTGCTTTGCCGTTCCTTCAATCCCCACGACACGCGGGGCCCAGGATAGCCAGAATAGATGTGTTGGCATCCGGTGTTAAATTCGACCATCCATTGAAAACGCCGGGAGCCTTCGTTGTGTACGGTACGTGTTAGCTCTATGCATGGATTGTGTAGCGGCGGTGGTGTAAGGGTGTGTGTGAGTGTGTGTGTGATTGCGAGTGTATGGACAGTAGTGTTGAAACAGAGGTGCGCATGATGCGCAGGGACTGTTGTGGCGGGCTGACCCTCCGCTGTCAGGGAGGAATGCACCTTGCCTGGCGGAAATAATGCCGGCTTGCCTGGTTCTTACGCATACTGTTGCATTGCGTGAGAAGTTATATTCGGTTATGTTTCAATGCCGGGGAAAAGAGAGCTCTCCCGGTAAAACATACTAATGCTGTAGCATATGGTGGGGCGGCTTCGCGAAAGTGGTGCTGTTGGCGATTGATTTATGCTGAGGTGTGTTTGATAACGTGGAATCAAAACGTGTGCTCCCAAGTGAAAGGTTCGCACTCAAGGCGGATGTCAAACGAGTTCAGCCAACAGCAGCAGACGCAGCTGGTGGAGGATGTGATGTATTGGAGGAAGCAAGTGGCTGCGAAGAATGGAGCCGCGCATATGTAGAGTGGGGAGAATTGGGCGAGCTACGATGGTTTGATGATGTGTGCCGGGTGGATGGTTGGACTTTTCAGTTTTCAAGCATGGTTGCTTTGATGCTCTCACCAACTTCTTGCTACGCAACGACAATCTTCTATGGGAAATGATGTCCCGAAGACATCTCTAGCAAATCATTTGTACACAACAGTGCCGTTTAGCCTCTCTTAAAACTTGTGCAGGATTCATCTATCGTCTAGTGCCGTCTACCAAGGAATCTAATCGCTTTCACGGACACTTTGCGTAACGTGGCCGTCCTCATACGCGATCGCGAACAGCGTGTTGCGTTTTTTTGTGTGTGATTTCGTGTGTGCGTATGTGTGTGTTTGTCGGTGGGAAGGTGTTTCTGAAGCAAAGCTGCAACGGCCATCAACCTTCTCTTTGGCGACAGTATCTGTACCGCTAGTTTGGTGTGGTGCTCACGCCGGCACGATATTATTGGCCGATATGTTACGGTTGGTCATTTGGTCGCGCTTGAAGCAACTGCCGCAGCAACCGAAAGCGATGATGGTGTTGGTGGTTTCCATTTTGAGCAACGCCTGCCAGGATGTGTAGGGAATTGTGTATTTTTCGAACAAAGCGTTGGCCTCGTTTTTCCGCGTTGGCGATGTAAATTTTCACATCTTCCAATGCCGCAAAAGTGGACCACAAAGAAAACGATCCAACACCAACCGCACGGGGAACAATTTATCCTTCCCATCCTGTGTACCACCACCGCAATCAAGGGGAAAGTACAAGACGACGACGACGAATCGTTTTCTTTTTGATCGGTTCGCCTTCCTGCACAAGCGTCCCTTTCTGCGTTCGTTTAAACGCCGAGAGCGACCATCGCACCGATAGGTTCTGAGCTTTCTTTTTCCGTGAAAAGCAGGACAACACCCTTTCACCTTGCAACGATTGCAAAAAAAAAAAGGATCATTTGCTCTTTTTCCCCTTGGAAACGCATTTTGGCACATTTGTGAAACTTGAAACAAAGGTACAAAACAACGACCTGGTTGGAGTCTTTAATTTTGAAACAAAGAAATATTGGTGTGCTACCAAGCCGGCACATACAGCAACTTACGTTGCGGGTAGTTCATTACTAAAAGTAATTTGCTTTTGGAGCGTTTATTTTATGTTTTGTTGCGAAGCAAAGGAACCCCCACAATTTGACACAATCATAAACACAGTATACGGCGGCGCGCACATGGCTTTTCGATTCACAAACGTCACAGCCACGTGTTTTTGTTGATCTGTCAAATCGAACGAAGCCACCCGGGTTGGTTGGAATGGTGTGCGCGCGCGTTATCTTGGGATTGGGTCAGTTCTCGTGCCAATCGGTTAGTGTTAATGAAACTGAAGAAATCCCTCCATCATTGGTGGGTTTTTGCACATACTATTACCCCTGCAACATATGGGTCTGTTTGCGACAAGTGCCAGTAGCGTGGAGTACATTTAGCACTACCTGCGTCACCTTGCGTGCGCGAGCGCGTGTGTGTTTGAATGTGATTGACAACAGTCTTCCGACCTTCTCCCGCGTGGTGGAGTTTATCAGGCAGCTGGTTAGCGATTTGAAAATAAAACCGTTTTCCACCTTCAGACCTTCGCGTTGCATCACGTATCAGCCCCCTCTGTGAGAATACGCACACGAGGCAAAGTAAAAATGTCACGCTGTGTCGGGTGACGTCTATGTACTACGAATGATTATAAATCAGCCGTAGTGGTATGATATTTGCTTTCAAGCCATTCTGTTCTTTCATTGAACCAATAGATATTGATAAGAACTGCTGCTGTGTGCTGCGCGCAGCCGAAGTTCCTCGCATACGAATTGTATCTTTGGTTCATCTTCACAAAGAATGCACAACTGGCTCTTGTTTATGGTCGGTATTTATAGCATCGTCAACAAAGTGAAAATAACTTGTACCCCTAGTGTATTAATGTTAGTGCCGTGACTGCGCCCGGCTTGGATTTGTCAGTATCATCCTCCTGCTGTACGTCATTGGAAACGCCCGGCGGGGTCCGGTTTTGGCGGTATCTTACCAAGGCGACGGATATCGTCGAATTTCTACATGCGCAAATTCGTGGCATTGATCCGTATATGTTAATAAAAACGTGTGACGATCAAACCATTGGCGTAATGTTCTTACTCACGTACGCAAAATGGCACGTGACTTTATATTTTAATGTGTGAGGACAAACCATCTGACAGCCCCGATTGGTCTTGTTCGGTTTGGTCGACTGATGTCCTTTACCATGACGCGATGCGTCTAGTTGTGTAGATCGGGACGTATATGTATATTCGACACTATCGTGTATGGCAGTGATGTCAAACTCACACGGAAAATAATGGTGCTCAGGCCTGATTGCAAGTAGAAAAGTCTTTCGCAGGCCACATAGAAAACTATGGTTTCTAGAATTATGATTTTAACAATTTATCTTTTTTTAGAGTTGTATTGAATGATGACTTTGACGAGTGGTGTGCAATCAAGAGATACTATTCCTATCCTATCTCTTGTGCTGAAATCGAGCAGAATGTAGCTAATGGCTTGTTTAATGTAGAGGCCACTTGGCAAATACATGCGACTAAGCATAACCCCACAAGACAAAGTCTAGCGAAGTAACAAAATGACACGATCTTGGGTTCATGAAGCACGCACGAATATCCTGAATTCACGCCCAAAAGGGACTATCTGGGGATGCGCCATCCTTTTCCGGACCGCGTACGGATTGATATTGTCCCAAATTCGACTATTTTGCTCGTCCAAATACCCGTCATAAAGTCAAGAGGATACTCAATAGGCTCATCACTGAAGAAAGTGTTTCGATCCTGTGTTTTGGGGTGTGTTTCCTTATTCTTCCTTGGCACTAAACCCTCTAAAGGTCTCGGTTTGTCATTTCCAGCTTCCAGTGACTTGATTTTACCCTGTGTCTGATAGTCCTGCATACGGGAAGGCGTTGTGAAGACGGTTTTATCCCCATCCGCCAGCTTCGCCTCGTCGGTATGTCCACCTTGGAGAGGTGGATGAATCGGCTGCCTCGTCTTTTTGCCTAGATTTTTGTTACGTACATCGTCAATATTCCCGTTTGATTTTTGTACCGTATAGGAAGGACTTCCACGCCATGCACACGACGGGGCCCATGTTCGACATGTCTGGTGTATAGTTTGCACACAGCACTCTCTAGCACACCGAGAATAATCGCCCAAAAAGCGTTACCCATCGAACAGCATTTTTTCTGGTTCGTTAGTTCGGCGTTTATTTTTGCCTCACTCATGCCAAAGAAAGAAGAGCGCGACCTACGAAAGAAAGGTGAGGAGATGCTTGCTGTCGGTGCATTGGGTTTTTCATTATCGATACCCCACTAATTATGCAATTGAACAGTTTGTCTCGGACGTTCGATACTACCACTCAGCTACTACACATCCGCGCACATGCCGTGCTGGGTTGGGTGGGTAAAATTAGAAGGAAGCTGAATGCTTGCTTTCCTTTTCCCAGCACAGCATTATTTCTAACGCAGTGTGGTGCACCTAACGCTTTTGGTGCAGTTGTTGCTAGTACTACTCCGGCTGGTTCATGTTTGCTTGACAAACAGTGCAACAGGTCTCGGTGACAAAAGCAGCATCAGCCACAGCGAAAAAAAACGAAGAAAAACATTACAACAGCATCACATACTTTGCTGGCGTACATGTAGTTTAGCGTAAATCGACTACTTCGTGGAACAGTAGGCACTACGCCGGCGGGTTAGTTTCAACGAAGCAAGCGGTGAAGTTTATCGTGACATTTGCCCATACAAGTTGACATATGAAGCATCTTTAGAGAAATATATTGCGCGTAATCATAATGCGGTTTTCCTTTTTTCCGTTATTTCTTTCACAGTTTAGGGCTACCGAATTGTAGCGGACAGCTGCAGCGATACTACAGGTTATAGTGCGATCTCGGTTCTGAGAGCAATATTTCAGAACCGAGAGGTGTAGTTAAACGAATTTGGGAACATCTACGAAAGCCAGAGAAAGCATACGAAAATCGCCAGGAGCTTTGGTGGGAGTCTAGTTGTTCCGGTGCATTGTTGCACGCGGAAGTGGGAGAATTAGTCTTTCACACACACACACAAACCAAAGTCTGTCAATTGAAGTGTCGAACAAGTTGTTTGCCAAGACCGGGGATCAGGAAATCATGATAAATCTCTCCACGTCGGCAGCGGCACATGCATACGCTTGTCGTACTGGCGGAAGCGGAATGGTAGTAGGCAGAGGTGTGCCAAACAGTCGAGGTATCCGTTCGCTTACGGCGGCAGTTGCTGGGACAGACAACACGATGGAAACGGGCGTTGGAGGCTTGGAAATGCTCAACCAAGGATACGGCAGCATTGGCTTCCGTAACAATCGGTTAGTATCTTCGACTACACTCGGCAAGGAGTGCATGTGTTGTTTAGTGCCATTCGACCTATCTCTATCTTATTTATTTGTGCACGGCGCATCTTCGATCGGCATCGATGCGGATCGTGTACCAACACGGGGTTGTACGAGTGCAGGTTTCAGTACGAAATACCCACGGTTGGCCAGCACTATGGAAATGCCTTTCATCTGGCGGAAGATGATGAAGAGGTGCGCGATTTTCTCGTCGAACATGAACGTTACGGCACCGATGTGCACAACGTCGTCATGGAGGAACACATCGCTGAGGATGAGGATGAGGTGAGTTTTAATTGTCGGACCGTATTTAATCTATAACTATAAATGATATGCGTTGGTTCTGTGATGCTTCGCAGGAGGAGGATATCGAAATGTCCACTGCAGTCGAGGTGATATCGATTGATCCAAATTGTGATTACGACACAGATGACGAAGAGGATGATGGGGAGGAAGAGGATGAGCACGAGAACGAGGAAGATGTAAAATGTGGGATCGATGCAGTACAACAGTATACAAATGTTGAATCGGGAAAAGAGGCCACTTACCTCCAGCCGCTCTCGAGCCAAAACTTCGCAATGTCTAACGTTGCACACAATGTGGCGGTACCGGTGGATTGGAAACCGGCTGTGTTAGAAATCGATGGTGAAGTGTGCGGAGCGTACAGTAGTGTTCGTGACATGAAGGATGAGCTGGTGGAAACCGTAAATCGCAGTAGAAGTAGAAATAGTAGTAATACTGAAAGCAGTTCCACTAGCAGCAGCAGTTCTAGTCGAGATAGCAGCACAAGCAGCACGCATGCCTCCGATAAAGATAGCTGCATTCAATTACCTTTTGTCTCCACCCGGCAACCGGATGCGCAAGAGAAGGGGGGTGCCTTGGTGCACCAGTACCACCACGAACCGTACCATTCCGAAGAAGAGGTAGACGAGGAAGAAGATGAGGATGAAGAGGATGATGATCCTGGTTTAGATTTTAGCCCCTCGAAAAATACACTTTGGGAGCTTCCGGCCAAACTGCTTCAGGATACGTCGGGCCCAAAGAAATCCAAAGCACAACCGCACGGGCGCCGGAAACGTAGCTCCGCTAGTCAACGGCAATCTTTCTCGATGCCTCATTCGCCGGTTGGTGCCGGAACGGTTGAGAGTGGTCCGGTGACCGGTGGTGGTGGATTGCTACCGACCAGCCTAAGCTTTGACGATCTCGATTCGCTCGTTTGCGATCTGAGCCCGTTGAAAAATGTGCCCACTGGAAAAGCTTCAAATCACGAGCACGAGGAAGAGGATGATTTGCTAGCCGATCCGCTGGCAAATGCATCCAATTTCGATCTAACTGCATATATTACTGGGGACGATGATTCCGCGGCGCCCTGTTGCGAGACAAATGGGCTGCGTAAAGTTGAACCGGTGCAGTCCCCGCCGAAGCGTGTCCTTCCTAAATCGCGGGGAAAAGAACTGAAGGTGCTTCGTCAGCATATGCTGCCTCTGGAACATCAGCATAACGACGCCGAACCAGAACCGATGTCGAACGTTAAACGGGACAGCGCAGCAAAAGCGGTCCGGAAGCTAACGATGGACGACGCTGAAAGTAGTGATGCAGAAGATGAGCAAATAGCACAACAAACCAATAGTAAAAGAGTTGAAAATCGAAACGAAACAAGAGGGCTACGAAGAGGAAGTAAACGAAAATTAGTGGACGACACCGATAAGGACCCTACGTGGAACCCGAACGGTGGCAGCAGCAGTAGCAGTAGCAGCGGTAAATCCAAACTTGAACCTAAGGTAGCTCAGCAAAAGCAGTCAACGACAAGTTGCGCTACTAGTTCGGTTGGTGTAGGACAGAATGTTTCTACTAGTAAACCAGTCGCTGGTAGTTATCAGTGTAGTAGCAGTAGTGAAGAGGGTGAAAAACTGTCTTCAAAGCCAACGCCTTCTGCAATGGTGAAGAAGGGCATGAAGTTTGGACAAGTGATAAAGACGGAGTCATCAGCTACACGATCTCAAGCTCCTGGTAGTATATCGAAAAAGTCTCCTGCTGCTACCCCTAAACCGGTTGACGGCCCTACGAAAGTGGAAGGTGGTCGCGATCATCATCATCAAGTGCACACGAATGTTTACCGTAAGAAGACCAACGTGAAACTAGACCACGACTACTGCTCACCCAAGCGGGGCTCGCTTGCACTAGCGATAACCGGTGGCAGTGTCCCAGGATCGGCCAATGGCGCAGTTACCAGTGGCCAACCTCGCAAAACCATTGAGATTCCGTTTCTGCTGCCAACGAAAGAGCAGCTACGGCAGGAACGCAAATTGCAGAAGGAACGGAAGCGCGCCGACCAAACAACTACGGTGGGGGCAGCCAAAAAGCAGCCGTTGGTACAATCTGGTGCGAATTCCACGTCGTCTGATAATGGGAAAGATAAGCAAGTCCAGCAGCACCGAGATGGCAGTGTTGCTGCGAGTAAGAGTGCGCACAAGATAGCAGCATCTTCGCGCAGTAACGGTCTGTTATCCAATAATTCGCTGGACGAGCACGCCCTGCTGCCGACATCCGAAGGGAAACGAACTGATGTAAATAAAACGTGTGTAAATAGGATCGCTACTCCAGTCGGCAGCAGCAGTGGTGGCGCTAATGAAGTTAGCCAATCGGACGAGCGCGTATTGGATGTGGTGAAGAAGTGTGCGACGCCGCTTCCTAATGCCTTCGGAGGCAGCAGTATGAAACGGCAGGTTTCACTGTTAAAGATAAATCAGCCCATTGCAGCAGCGACGGTGGCAGCAGTCACGATACCACCGGCCAAAGCTGATGGTGTCACAACGAGTCATGTGAGTAACAGTAACGGTGCACAGGTGAACACCGGTGATACGATAAGCAACAGCCAGCAAGAAACGATTGCAACTCGCAAAGCCGACTCGACGACGCACCATGAAGTTTCGGAAGCGAGCAAGCACGAAGTGGTAGTGCGTAAAAAGCTCAACTTACAGGAGTACAAAAAGCGCCGTGAACATCCGGAGTCTACGCCAGAAGGTGGTTCAAAGGCAAGTGTCCCTAGCATCCGCCAGCAAAGTGTTAGCAAGGACAGTAGTAGTACGAGTAATGATAGTCCGGTAAACTCTTCAAGCGGGTATAGCAATAGTGGTAAGTGTTCGGTGTTAAATGGTGTGGGGATGGTGAAACCAGAACCACCGACCCAGATAGCCAAGCCAGACAAGCAATCGCTGCAGCAGAATAGCCACAAACCCCAGGCTCCGCTGGATCCTATCTCTGCCGCAAAGATGAAAGCATTGCGCATGCAGCAGCTGAAGAAAGAGGCAGCAATCAAATCGAACGAAGTGAAACTCAGCCAAAAAACCATCCCTCTTATGCCGATTCTACCGCTGGCACAGATCACCTCGCTTGAGTTCGACGAGCACGGCAATCCGTTACCGTTGGACGAAGCATCCAGCAAAGCAAGAGCAGAGTTGGCCAATGCTGCAAACGATTCGTTAAAGTTGCATCCGGATTACGAGGAAATCATCATCGTTTCAATCGGTTGCAACACATCCCTTACGATAGAACCTTCTGAGAAAGACGTCCAAACGGACGTCAATCACCTTCCAAGCAGTGTGGAGGATGGTCAGCGTCAGCATCAGCACAATTCAAAGCATGAATCGGGCTCGGAAAAGGAAGCGACACGACTGTTGAACATATCGGACACCATCAAACGATGCTGCCCGTCGGTCGACACAATGCCCGGCAGTTCGCTCATTGCCAGCATACAGGAGGTGATGATAAAGAAATCAAACAAAAGCACATCCAATCACCACGGTCCAATCGGCACGGATGCATCGCTCGCGGAGGGTGCAGTAACACTGAAAGCCGAAACAATGCCAGCAGCTTCATCTGCAAATGCGGCAAGTAATGTTGGTGTATCGGCGCGTGACCAGCAACAGTATGTGCTGCACCAGACCTCACCGTACGTGGGCGTATCGCCTCCGAGTTCTTTCTCGCCGGGCAAACCAGAACGGGCACAAACAACAAACGCTCGTACGATGGGTGGTGCCAGTCCGGCCAAACAAAGTCGCACCTCAAAGGTGCATTCTTGCCCTCCTGTTTCTGCGACCACTACTACTACTGTGGTAACGACACAGACCGACACAGATGCCACCGCCGTGGCAGAACACGGCGAAGACAAAGTGATCATGCATTTGCGAAAAGATCGCGTACGGGCACAGCGCATCGATGCAGCAACACAAACCGAACCGTGCGGTCGGTTTCCTCCGCTGTGTAAGCTTTCTCTCCCGAGCGTGTTACCGATTGATGACAGCAGCAGCAGCAGCAGCAGTAAGGATTCTTCTTCCACTAATCTTGCTAGACAGCAGCGCGAGCAGCAGAAGCGCCCCGAACGGCGGCGATCGTACCGTCGGCACCGTCACCGACACGGTAGCGAATCCGAGCTATCCGATGCAGATTCGGATGCAACGGCCGATCGCGGTCTGTCTAGTCGCTCAAAATCGCACCGAGAACAGCAGCATCATAGGGCGCGGGATCGCCACAGCCACAGTCACAGTCGCAGCCGCAGTCGGCATCGTTCCTCACGACGCCGATCTTCGTGTTCGTCTGGTTCGCGATCGCGTTCGCGCAGTGGTTACTCTTCTCGCGTGCATCCTAACCATCAGCAGCAGCCGCACGGTATTGCCAGTGGCGGCGGATGCAACAACAACAGCAGCCGCTATTCGCGCAGTCGCCGAAAATCGCGCACGTGCTCGAGGTCGTCCTCCTCGACGTCATCGTCCCGGTACGGTAGTCGTGGCCGCCGCTCGCTGTCGTCCTCCTCCTCCACCAGCTCGATGTCGTCCTCGGATGCGTCCGATAGTGGTCGTCGTCATGGTGCGGTGCATCGTTCGCGCAGTCGCTCCCGCTCGCCACGATCCCGTTCCCGGTCGGGCAAACGGTCGAGTTCGCCCGACCGTCAACACTTTCACGCGCGAGAGCGTGTCAACAACCATCGTCGTGCAATCTCACCGGGTAAGTAGTGAGCTTTTGGGGGAGAGCGCCTTTTTTTAGCACGCATTATTATTTTTTATCGAAGAAATTCACCAAGTGTCATGGAGCATATCGTTTTTGGACTAATCTCAAGCACACGCCTCTACTCTGACCATCTTTTCCATTACAGAGCGCAACATTGTGTACGTCGGTCGGTTAGAGAGCACCGTAAGCAAAGAAGATCTACAGCAGAAATTCCAACCGTACGGTAAAATTGTCAAAATTACTTTGCACGTCAAGGCCAATGGGTAAGTGTGTGTTTGTGTGTGTGTGTGTGTAGTCTATTTTCTACCATGTCTGGAGTTGCGCCGACCCATTTTCACACAACTAGGGCAGCAGCCCCGACAGCAGCTACTCTAGACGCGTCGCTGTAGTGTGTCTTTATTTAAATCTGCCCCAAAAAGCTTTTTCTGACGTGATGTTTGTCTGTTTGCGTTTTGCTCTCCTAGCTCTCGGTACGGGTTTGTGACGTTCGAGAAACCGCAGCATGCGTACGATGCAATCGATGCTTGCGGAACTGATCCTAACCTGCGGAATTACGACGTCAGTTTTGGCGGACGCCGAGCGTTCTGTCGCACACAGTACGCGGATTTGGGTAAGTGTCAAAGCGTATGACTAACTATCTGTGAAAAGGATTCATGTCACAAAAAAGTTTGTTTCGAACCTAATGAGGAGGAACGTTCCGTGCGATATTTGGTTGATACAGTGTGTAACATAATTATATACTTTTTTTCCTTCGAGGGATACAAAAATCTTGATACATTGAATTGAAAGGATTGGACGGTCCTTTAAATATTGTTTTCCCTTAAAATAGTATTTTTGAAGGTTGTTTTGCAACCCACGCTATAAAAATTTGTTTTTTTTTTTAATTATTTCGTGCATAAGGCTGGTGGCACAGCTCCATCGTACGGTTTTTCACGCAAGGTTTTGTATGGGATTTGACGAAGATTGATTGCTGATGGACAATCACGTTGATTGTTCGAGATTGCATCATAATCTCGAAATCAGTGCACCCAGATATAAACACAGCGTCTCACAATAATGTAGAATACTAATATGTTTTGTTTGAATTTTTCTGGTACCAAAGAAAAGACATCGGTACTTTCCGCTCAAAGGAAAAGAGTAAAAATAAATAGAAATACTCTTCCCCCAAAGCCTTTAACGCAAATACTTTAATTAGGCCTTTAACAAAACAGTCCTCGGTGGGAGTTGTCAAAAGATTCGTGTTGTCCGCAGAAATCGGATAGGGTAACTGCTCCAGTTTTCGGCAGTTTCTCTATTTTCGGCAGGTCTGCAAACATAGCCAAATATTGCGTAAAATAGCAAAACAAATGTATTTTCAACTACTTTTAAAGGAATACATCATTGTTTATTCTTTAAATATGAAGTTTTGACGCATTCGGATCGACATTTACCGAAATATTGAAATTTTTGTGCCGAGCTCAAAACATTCCGTCCGATTTGCTTTGTGCCGATAGTTCGGCAGTTCTGAGATTTAGCAAACTAGAGCTTAAAAAATGAGGTTTTGAGATTTTTCTGAACTATAAAATTAGTTAAAAATTTATTCAAAATTCATTGAGATTTTAAAAATCCGATAAATGATTAATTTTTCACTTTAAAGACTGACGAAAATAGGTATAAGATAAATGTTGATTTTTGACAGCTCAATTCAGTGCAATTTCAGAGCGATTTTCGAGAGACGTCAAAATCTGGAAGTAAAAGTGGAAAATTGTTTAAATTATATTTCGTTAGCTAATTTCACCTTTTCAAGTGTTTCGAATCGTGTATTCGCGATGCCTAATACAGCCTGCCCAAAATAGGAGAAAACCAATGTTTGCTTGTTTGCTAATATTTCTTAAAAACTGATTTTAATCAATAAATCATGTATGCTGCACCATTCTTTGATAGTTTTACAACCAAAATAATACCACCTGCAATCAAAATTATTGAGTTTAATAATTGTAATTGTATTTTTTTCTGATCAGCTGCACTAACGTGCCGAAAACTGGTACAGTTGCCCTAGCTTCAAGATTGTTCTTAGTGTTCTTCGCCGTTCGAACACGTTCATTTGCACTAGTTTAATGCATCCAAGAAACTCTGAAAAACTTGTCTTTCTTATCCATGCTAACGCCATGTGATATTCGATCGTCTGGAACGGATTTTACTCGTCATGAAAGGGTTTATTGTATATTTGCTTACTTATTTTGACTTCAGACGTGTCAATGAAGTATACCTATAGTTGTGCTACGCACTGTAAAACAGACTTTTAAACTGCATTTCCTACCGTGTCCGTGTTTCGTTTCATGTTCATGAAAAAATTCAACCAAATTTCTCTCGCAAGATGTTTTCGGCTGGCAAACGTTCAAGAAACCGACACTACCAATCCACGTGCTTCAAACCTTAATTATGCGAAGATTCGAAATGAAGATGAAATGAATGAAACTAATGGAAAACTTTTGTACCTTTTTTTTTTGTTCTTCAATTCACTCACGACGACTGCGCAACTTTTGTAAAGACGGAGAAGTGTCCAACGATCACGATCATCTGATGCCATACGTAACGCTCGATGGGTCGCTACTGCTTCCCGCCCGGGGACCCCTTCCCTACAGTGTCCCAGCCGTCTGCCACAAGGAACCGATGATGTACGGGGGCGGTGCGATGATAAGCGGCAGCGGCACCGGCGGCGAAAGCTTCGACGATTTGCTGAAGAAGTTCAAGAAGGAGATATGTGCACGAAGAACATGACCTCGCTGCTGCTGGTTAGACAGGAAGTCAGATTGGGAGTGGGGCCAGCATCACCATCACCATCATCAACGGCAGGACACCCGCCACGACGACAAGCCAGGGTTTCGTAGAGATGGGAAAGTCGAAGTATTGTTAGGAACAGTTTTCCTCTATATTCATTCTACCTCATGTTTCACAACAATAAGCGCGTTTCGGTTCGATGTGTGCGTGCAGAATGATGCAGGACGAGCGGCGCGCAGCGCATTAGAACTAAGCGCAAGGCAACACACAATTGGGCTGACTGAATGGAAAAGGCAAATGAAAATATCTGTGATTGTTTCAATGGAAATCCTGTCGTTGTTGCGTTGTTTGGCGTTAACAGGTGTCGGCGGTGGCTGCTCTGAAATGGAAGGAAGATTCTAGGGTTTACCGAACGCAGCAAACACACACAGTAGTAGCGCTACGTAGTCTCTCTATCTCTATCTTAAAACGCGTGATCCGTCGTTCGCGTTTGTTTGAGTTTGCCATTTAACTGTGGTCGCGAACGCGCTCATTTGGTTGGTTCGATATTGATGCTTAAGTTGTTCCACTGCCGAACCCTCCCTCAAAACTCCTCCCCGAGTTAGGAAGTTGAGTTGTACAGTTTATGCTCTAGTGGTAGTAGTAGTAGTAGTAGTGGAAGTAGGAAGAAGCAGCAAGGATTAATTGCAATAGGAAGGTGTCATGTGCGCACTGTCGCCGCCGCCGCTGCTGCAAGAAGTGCGAAGAAGTAGGGCGTGAAAAAGAAAATATTTGGATTGGTTTCCATTCTCTCACGGCGCAAGCCTTTTTAAAGCCACGGTCTGCTTTGTGTTTGGTTAGAAGAGGAAAAACAGTTCCACTTGTTTACCATTGTTCCCGCCCGCCTGTCGCGCAATCCTCAACGAACTTAGTCTGCGTTAGCGTAGGTATTTTTATTTCCCTTGCTTCTTTGTTGTGTGTTGTCGCCACACATGTGAGATGTGCACGCGTAAAGACAATATTGGAAAGGCATTTTTGTTTTTTAAACTAAAAACTCAACACACGCATCCATCCAAAGCAGCGAAATGTAGCGGCGGGCGCGGCACGATCATAGTGTGAGCGAACAACATACAAAAAAGGGGCACTAGGATTTCTTTTCTTTTTTATTACTTTGTTTTTGTTCCAATATTGTGTTGTATTATATGCATACTGGGCGAAGTTAGTCAATGTATGAAATTTACCAATTAAATTCCGCGTCGCTATCATCGCGAAACATACAGATATAGGCTTTGAAATTTTCCAATTGTGTTCTTCTGTTGTCTCGGTGTTTTTTTTTTGTATATTCTGTAGCGTTTAGGATACATATTTTTTGAAATAAAAATTGCAACACGGCAAAAGTAAATAAAAGATTGCGGAGAACGAAATGCTCGCATGGAAGCTGTGTTGCTTAAAGCGAAAGAAAGGAAAGGGATACGCTAACGCGTGTTGCACGTTGGGCTTATGCCGGGATACTAGAGTCGGGCACTCGACAAAGTTTAAACAGTTTCAAACTGCTATTGCTACTGTTTTCTAAAACCGGCCACGGACCGGGTGTTAATGAAGAAATTGAGCTTTTTACAATGACGAAGCTTACGAGGTACTAGGCGTCTCCATCGGAACATTCGATTCGGGCAGTCCGTCGGGCAGAATGTAGTTGGTTTCTAAAAAGATGCAGCCAATTATGCACTTATTGAGGTATTTTATTTAATATCTTGCTATTTGTTGAAGGTAGCAAGCAGCTCCGTTCATTTACACAACATTTTCAGCAGAACAGAGACAGGGCAGACGCGTCTATCTCGCAGAGGATCAAGCCGACGTTGAGCGCGTCAGCGGGGTCAGCACATTGATCCCCTTAGTCCCCTTATCGTTGTGGTACCCTATCAATTCGTGCTGTTCTTTCTTCTAAAATAGAACGCATAAGGCCACAAAACACAAAGCTTTCAATCAAATAAGGCGGGTCGTGAGACGTGTCTGAGGAGAGTCGTCGGACAAAACACACCGTTCTGAGGGTCGATCAGAACTGTATGGAGGTTAAATATTGGAGATCATCTGCAAATCTGGGTATCAGATTAAATATCGGAGGGCCACGGGAAAAATGTGTTTCGGTTTGTAGTGGTAGATCGGCCAGATGTAAACTGATAGTGTTGGGAGGTTTGGGGATCGCAACATTTGTTGATTAAATCCCTAAAAGGATTGAAATCGGCTTGAATCCTGGTGGTGATTCTTTGCCGATCCCAAAGTCAGTTAATCCCGTGGATTAATCCACGCTGATCCAAGATTTACATTGGACATCACGCTACCAAGCGATGTAAAGATCCAACCGATTCAAATAGCTTGGCACTATCGTATACAGATGATCATTACTAATTACTGTATCCTTTTAAAAGGATCTCGAATTGATTAAGATCCTATTTTGAATTTAGGAAGAACCCAATTTCCAAAGTGACGGAATTTCGTTAAGATAAAAGCAGGAACAAACCGTCAGTTTCAGGAGATTGAGAAGCTGAAGCCTGCTTATGAAAGGGCCGAAGAAGCCAGCCTTATACTGCCAGTGGGTAGAGTTTTGTTAATCATATTGGCACTTTGCTCATAGACCTGGTCATTGTCCTTCCACGCGACCGGAGCAAAGGTATCATCTCTGCTAGTGAAGGTTATAATTGCTCGCTGAACTGATCGTTGATCATTCCACCTAAGTGCTGAGCCCACCGCGACCTCTGGCTCACTCCATATTACGACAGTAGGTCACCATAGTTTTGACGATGACGACGACTCAACCCCTCTAGTTTCGGATAACACCAATAACATGCCGCAAATACACAAGCAATATTGTGTATAATTGTTTGTTACTTTCACTTTTTATTGAAAGTTGTTTTCAGTGTTTGTTTTGCGTGTTTGCGTCAGCTTTTGTTTTTTCTTCTCGTTACACGTGGCATTTTGTTTTTGTGTTTTTTTTTCTTCACGGGTTAAGATTTGCTCGCTATGCTTAAGTTGCTTGAGTGCTTTTGCGCCAGCATACACTGGCCTGGTTGCTGGCGGCAGTATTTGTTCGCCTCCTCTCAATCGGTACACCGCTCGGCTAAATTATTATTTTGTTGTTGTTGTGTCTGTTTTGTAGTTTTGTGAGATAGAACAGTGCGCGAAGTTGTAAAATTTGCTTCAATTTGAACACAGTAGTAGTAGTAGAAGTAGTAGAAATAGACGCAGTTGAAGTAGTAACATAATAGCGCAAAAGGCAGCCGTGGTTGCCCGTCCGGCGTCGAACCGTATTTTCCATTACATCTAAATATACTGCTGCATTTGTTTTACACTCGCTCCGGTGAGCTGCATTTTGGGTGGTTTCTACGGACGACTCCAACGTCAATACTAACTCACTCTACTACTGTACTGCTGCTCGTATAAACATCCAGCGCGGCGGGCCATGGTCAAGATCGCACGATTAAGGTAAGTACATGAGGAGGCTAACATGAAATTATCAAAGTGCAAAAACGCACACGACGGTACAACACGGTACACACACACAACGAAGCCGACAGTCTAAAATGGAATGTGTGAGACACATGCAACGGAAGTTGGCATCACCTTTCCCGCATCCGGAATGCTGCTGTAGTAGGAATGTACGTGCTGGGTGGGATTCCGCATTCGCGTTGAGGTAGCAGGAGGAAACGGAATCCTTAAAAATTGCCTAATGCTGAAGGGAGAGTCCGGGGGTTGTTCTGGGGGCGATTTCCGTATCGGTTGCTGCTGCTGCTGCTGCTGCTAGCTGGCGCTTGATTCGCGTAGCGCGTTGTGCTCGTTCGTTGCGCGCTTAGAAAGCGAGACCAGCGTCACGGTACGTCTGGAAGATCTTTTCGATCGAGTTGACGTACGCGGCGGAACGCAGATCCAGACCGAGGTTGTACTTCATGGCCGTCTTCATGATGGCACGGGCCGAACGTTCCATCGTGTAGTCCAGCCCGGAGTGGACAATGTCCTTTTCCGATGCGCCCGAGATGCGCTTCTGGAAGGCTTCCGAGGGCGTAACCGGGATCTTGCCACCGACATTACCGAAGCGACGCTCGAGCGATGCCTGCACAGATTCTGGAGTGGGCGAGAACAGAGAGAGAGAGCAAATGAAGCAAGCGTTAGAATGATGATCGTCGTGTAGCAAAAGAAACGACTGATTGCTCGATCGTTGAGGATCGTGTATCAGCAAGGAATCATAAGAATGGGAAAGGTTCAAGATGATGGCGCGTGACCAATATAACATGAACGATTACTCCCCAAATAACACCCCAACTCTGGAAATGAGAAAAGGAGACCCCAGATGAAGAATGGCGGTGGAAGGAGGTATTGCTTACAAAACTATACTTAATCAACAACAAATAGTGTTTGAAACTGTACCAACGGCTTAATGGAGGTAAAGTATAAATTAGACATTGCTCTTATCTTATCATCCTACAGCTTCTTAATGTTTAATTGTTAGTAATCGTTTCCCATGATACTGAATTTTACCAAATTTTTGTGCAATGAAACAGACCAAGACGAAGGCGAACGAGCGTGCGGTTAAACAATGTGGAAGAAGGAGACGAACTGCGATCGAACAAACGAGAGACCGGACGACCAGTGGCTAGTATTAGGGCCGACAGAAAGGTTGTCATAATTCGGACACGAGTGTTGGAACACTTTAAGATCCAACTGCGGATAACATGCCAAGTACCATGCACTGCATGACCGTTTCCAAACGGTCATTCCAAATTTCTCGTACGATGCTCCCACTTTACGTTGAACTAGCTTTAAGATAGAGTATCCTTCCTTCCCTGGCACCACTTCACTTCCAGCTTTCGGTGACTTGATTGTGCCCGTAGCCGAATAGTCAGCTCAGCGTCCACGGAATCGCTATGTTATGAATTAATTTGAGACAACTATGGGCCTTTCGGTGGTCGAGACGACAAGGGTGTACCGGTCTTCACGCGACAGGACCGTCGTTCAAATCCCGTCCAGACCTCCCTCTCCCCCCTGTACGCAGGTCTGACTACGGGCAAAATCAATTCGCAGAAAGCCAGAAATGACAGGCTCAGAACTTTAGCAGAGGTGGAAGTGTCAAGGAAGAAGAGATGGTCTTCAGAGGTGGTCGAACGCTTCAAAGTGAAGGAATTGGAAAAAGTGAGGAATATCCCGATGGCCCCGGTTACTGCTCATCCCCGAGTCGAGTATTGCATAACCCTGTATCAAGTGGGTTGTTGAGGGTCCCAACTGACGACAACTAAACAACGTCTAATATACTCTTCTGTTGAGCAGACATCGAGCGCTGGACGTTCAGCAAATCAGCTCCGCGCTGCAGTCTAGGCGGAGGATCGTTTAATGTCCAGCAAGTGCCAAAACTGAGGGAACACTTATTTTCTGATTCAACTCACAATGAGCTCCTTTTGAAAGAGGTAGTAATATTTTTGTACAATACTTCTTCTTGGTCAAAGCAATTGTCTAAAATATCTGTATTAATTTAATTTTCATTCAAGTATTACAATCATTGTCGTCAGATGACTTTAATCGATTAGACTGAGCTGATATAAAGTTGATAGAAAGCATTGAAGATCAAATATCGTAAGAGACCCTGATCATAGAGTTTGAAACTGCAGCTAATTAAGCGAGCCCCATCTAATAGTGACGCATTTGAATACGTATTCAATAGCTACGTATTCGGAGGAAAATCGAAATTAAAGGCGAAAAACTGTAACCTATATCTACTCTACTATTTTCACCGTAATAAATACAGGATGCGGCGGCTATAGGAAGCGGTTGATGTGAAGTACAATTCCAATCCATCAACAAAAAAAATTCACAAAAACATACAAACAAATCCCTCTAAATAAAACAGAACATAATACGAGAGGAAAGCAAAAGAAAGGGAGTACATAGTAAATAGGAGGAGCAAGACATAAAGAAAACTGCCTGATTTTTCGTACAGTGATTCGAAGTGACTTAAGAGAGGGAGAGAGCAAGAAGAGAAGGTAAGTTAAGTACACACACACAGGAAATAAATTAACACAGTAAAGAAGGCTAAGGCTTCAGAGACGCCCAATGCAAACTTAAAACACGGTAACACAGGGGAAAGGTAAGTGAAACGAAACTTGCGGTGTCGGGAATCAGTGGTGGGTTTGCGAAACATTTGCTGTACAAGTTGGGAAATGGTGGATACTTTACTGTCTTCCGCGCTCAGATACGATTCGAGCGATTCCTGGACGGATGCTGGATAGATTGGTCGGTAGTGGCAGTAGTAAAGGGCACGCACGCCCCAAACGGGCGCACAATTTTGTCAAACAAATTGTTTGAGGGGAAAAAGAGAGAAAGAGAGAGAGAGAGAGAGAGAGAGAGAAGAAAAAAGAGAAAAAGAATAGAAGAAAAACTCGGTCAAAAATGTTACGAAATCACGGATTCCGAAGGCAGAGAACCAATGCAAAAGCACCGCGCAGTACCGTACGGCTAAAGGCTTACAAAGAGTGGAGGCTTTCATTTTTGTTCAATAAAATAAAGGTATATTCATTATTTCATGTATTTCCTCGCATTTTGAACACCAGGGAGAGAGGAGAATCGCGTGCATCGCGAGAATATTAAATTATACAGTAGTGCAGTGCACACCACACCGAACCGAAATGCCTTTGTCCTTGCGAACACGTGATAAATGACGGGGGGGAGGAAGTGAAAACAACACTCTACAACACTATCATTAGGCAAGAGAGAGAGCTGTCCGGACGGACGACAAACGACGCCAAACTGCTGGGGTTTACTGAGAACGGGGGCGATTTAGAAGGCAAGACCGGCATCGGCGTACGTCTGGAAGATCTTTTCGATGGAGTTGATGTAAGCGGCGGAGCGCAGATCCAGTCCGCGGTTGTAGCGCATGGCGGTGGTCATGATGGCGCGGGCCGAACGTTCCATCGTGTAGTCCAGCCCGGAATGCACGATGTCCTTCTCGGAGGCACCGGAGATGCGCTTCTTGAACGCTTCGGACGCTTCAATCGGAATCTTACCGCCGACCGTGCCGAACCGTGCCTCAAGCGATCTTTGCACAGATTCTGTGTGCATCGAGAAAAGAGAAAGAGATCAATCAATTAACCGCGTGCCAGCAGCCTAGCCTCCTGCAGTGTGGAAGCGCAGTTTGGGCTGTTAAAAATCCACGCAAAAGTTCAAGCGGGCATCATCCTCATCGCATGCCGTTACGGGGGTGCGTTCGTATTTTCAACACTAAAATCGGTTAATTTCAAACAGTTGCAAACCATGCATCACACAGTTAGTGGTATTGTCGTCGCTCGTCGCTGTTGGTGACGATCGGAAGTGCAATACAACGGTTTATCGGGCACCGTTTCCCGTCAGTTTGAACCACGCAAATCGATTACGAGCGACTTTCGAGCGGGCAGAACACAACACGCTGATGTGGTGGGATGGGATGAGCACGAGGGCAAGAAGATCGGTAGAAGGAATGACGACGATGGAGCAAATTTTGTGGAACGAACCAATTGCGGATTAATCGGGTCAGACCGACCCACTAAAAGTGCCGAAACAGTACTATTATAATAGAAAACCATGCTACAAATTTTGCACGGACCAAATTACACAGAGTGGAAATTTCTTTTTGGAGGACAGATCAATAGATGTAGGTAGGAAGGTAGGTAGGTGGTGGTAATGCCAATTACAGAAAGAAAGAAAAAAATACACAAGTACACGTGGCACACAACAAGCACAAAGAGAGACACCACCGTAAACTGTTGGGATACTTTACTCTCTTCGTCGCTAAATACGAATCGTTCCAACGATTGCTGAATGGAGGCTGGCATCGAAATTGTGGCCATATTAAAAGAAACACGGTAAGTGTGTGTTTGTTTGATTGTTTGTGTGGGTATGTAGAAAATAGAAGAAAGAAAGAAGGAAAGAAAAAGTGGTAAAATAAAAATAGAAAAGAAACAAATGAAGCAGCAGCAGGGATGAGGGTTACAGGCTGTGCGGTAAAGGAGAAAAGTGCCAGCGGATGGAGTTGAATTTCGTTTCCATTTTTGCTACCGTCAGCAGACTGTTACGACGGGTTGGCGATGAAAAGCTGGACACACTTTGGACACCAACCCGTTTCGCTTGGTGGCCATTAACTCTTACAGCGCTCATGCTCTTTCTCTACATGGTCCGATTTGTTTGTTTGTTTTAGTTTAAGGCGATCATGGAGGCGAAAGCTGCATTCGAAAGCCAATTCCTGTTAGCTGCGGCGGTACCAATGGTGGAATGACAGTGTTGTAACCACCTGCATCGAGAGGAGGCCAATCGTTTTGTTTTTCCACTAAAAGGCAACCTAAGGAACACAACACCGCGTCCACGTGTACTACGAGTGCGTTCGGTCGGTGTTGCGGCTAATGCGTGTCTAGTCCATTTTTATCCTTTTTAGAGAAAGCAAGCAGGCAAGTGCTACTAGTGCAGCTTTTTTTCTTTGTTCTTTTGCTAAGCTATCCATAGTCGCCATGCAGGCGGAGAAAAACTTACCGAGCAGATGGTAGTTCGATTCACGCTCGTACTTGAACGTCAGACGGCCGTACGACACGTGGTTCAGGTTCTTGAGCCACTCGAAGAACGAAACCGTCACACCACCGGCGTTGATGTACAGGTCCGGAATCACGAGGATGTTGCGATCGATCAGGATCTTGTCGGCGGCAGGCGTGGTCGGTCCGTTGGCAGCTTCGGCAATGATCTAAAAGTGTGTGATCCAGCTAGGTGATTAGGCGTCCGTCCCTGTGCTCTCCAACTGAGGCTGATCGCGGTTCCTTACCTTGGCATTAATTTTGCCAGCGTTGTCAGCGGTGATGACCTTCTCGACCGCAGCCGGAATGAAGATGTCGCACTGTTCGTACATCAGGTTCTCGCCCTCGTACGGCTGAGCACCCGGGAAGCCAACGATCGTGCCCTTCTCGTTCTTGTAGTCTTCCAGAGCCTGCAATTATGCGCCAAGAACAAAAGTATTATTACTTATCGGACAGTCCAATTAGGCGTCAAGATTACGGTAACCTACCTTCGGGTCGATACCTTGCGGGTTGAAGATCGAACCGTCATGCTCGATGACACCGATACAGGTGGCTCCGGCACGGGTCAGGTAGCGGCACGAGTGCAGACCGACATTACCGAAACCCTGCACGATGAATGTCTTGCCACCCCAGCCGGGGGTCGTACCGATCTGGGCCATATAGTTCGCCTCCTTGATGAAGTTGTCCAGTCCGTGGAACACACCACGACCGGTGGCGGACACACGTCCATGGATACCGCCCTGGTTGATCGGTTTGCCGGTAACGCAAGCGTGCGCATTAATGTCCAGATGTCCGATCGTCTTGGCGTACGTGTCGGCAATCCACGACATCTCGCGCTCGCCCGTTCCCATGTCTGGAGCAGGTACATCGATACCCGGGCCAATGAAGCCCTTCTTCGACAGTTCCAGCGCGAAACGGCGGGTAATCTTTTCCAGCTCATGCTCCGAGTATTGGCGCGGATCGATTTTGACGCCGGCCTTTGCACCACCGAACGGCACATCCACACAGGCGCACTTGAACGTCATCAGCGCGGACAGGGCTTTCACTTCATCGCGCGACACATCCAGCGAGAAACGGATACCTGTGGAAGGGGGGAAACAGACAGACAGACCGAGAGAGATAAAATGATTATCAGAGTGCAGGATAATGCAGAAGCTGATAGCTGACATCCCCCCGGCAACATAATCCTTTATTACGCATCGTTCGATGGAAACCATTTGAAGATGTCACTTTTGTTCAAGGTCACCGGTACGAATTGAAAACCCCTACCCGGAGATAAGATATTCTCAGCCACACCACGAGGTGAGACAATTCCTTTTCTTTACGTTCTTTCGAGGTCTTTTTTCATCTTGCGAGCGCAAGCAAAGCGCTTATCAACAAGGTAACGAAGCTAGGCTATAAGATCTTCCTGTCTCCCCGAGGCTTTTCGGTGCTGTTTTGCATGGCATACTGAGTCGAACATTGACGCAGCAGAAGAAGCCTTGCTTTAAATGTGAATAAGACAGCAACAACGCATGTAAATCGCATCTATCGGTGGTGCGAATCGGCGAACATTCGTACCTATCAGAAAACAGCCAAAGCATTAACCTCTTCACCGGCACCGGAAAGGCAACAAGCATCACGACATAGCAACAATCGAAAAATCGTCAAACTGGTAGGTCTGCCACACAGGGGCAGAACACACATACGCCGAACCGGTTTAAAATATGCGGCGGCGAGGAATCGAGGAAGATACACAACACGGTAGTTCTGCTGTTGTTGCCTGCCATTCGCATGAAAGATTAGTCATCCGGCGAGCAGTCGAGCACAGCACCTTCTTCCGACACAGACACACACATGTATCTACGTGGTGAAGATCGGGTGATCGCCGTTCACAGGGTTTGTTTTGATCCACACCACAGAGACCTCGTACGGTGGCGGTGCGTATGCGTATGCTCTCCGGGGTTTTCGCCTTTGTGCAGAGAGAAACTGCTGGTGTGGCGAATTAGGCCGCGTACGAGCTATTTTTAGAAGGTTCTATCACCCGAATGTCTATGCCCATGCGAAACACAAACATACCTTCGAGTGAGACGATTAAAAAACTCAAGCAGACCGACAAATTGCTGTGCGTCGTTATGTAACATCATAGCAACCAGAGTGTCTGTACGGTGCAAAATGTCCCCCAGTGTCGGTAGAGAGGACCGCTCTCGCGTCTGGGGTAGGTACGTTCTATACAACAATTCAAATTATTTACCAATTCCATCGGCCCGTCGGCTCTAATCGAATGCCCAAGGATCGAACGCTATTTATCGTCTACGTGTGCAACAATGTATCGAAAAGGTGGGTCTAATTCGATAGGTAAACGTTAAAGATGCTCTTCGTAAACAGCAATAGGATTCGTATCACTAACAGCTCCTTATCATCGCAGAATGAAAGTTTGTTACCAGGGCTGGATGCGAAGGGTGTGCTAACGATATCGAATAACCTTCACCGATGATACACGCAGCAGACGGGAGTTGGATTCATATTTATCTACCGATTTGCATAACCCATTGCAACTTACATTTGATTCTTCCATTTCAAATACGAACAGGTACGTAGTTCGAACAACTTCGAGTTTCTAGCGTGTATGCTAATTTAAACTTTCAATGAAAAACAAAGTAGCCACACGTAAACAACAACAACCACAAGCATCAGACGACACAAGAAAAACACATCGCTCTCTATCGGCGTGCGTTCCACTATCTGGCGAACCAGCTAGCTACCTGCAGGAGCAGACAAACTCGGTTAAATTCCGCAAATTACTACCACGGTTGGGGCTATTAATAGGGACTTCTTCTCATATCCGCGCGACAGGTGCGTTAGAATGTCGTGACTTCTTTGTAAAAAACAAGCTGCCGCGTGAGTTGCTTTTTTTATAGGAGTTGACTGGGGTGCGCATTAGAGAGACACTAGAACCGAAGTTTATCATGTCGGCAAATTTGACAATAATTAGATCGTTTGCCGAACAGCGCGAACAAAGCCACGCGTCTTTTAATTAACAACACCTTGCTACTATTTGTGACCGGTAGGTTAGTAACAGCAGATTGATTGAGCTACTGCTCTCACATCTTGAGGACGAGAGAACACAACCATGCTAGCGTGGCGTAGCTTGGCTTTACGTAACATCGCGCTACATTAGCGAACAGGCTAGGCCTCGTGACATCGTGACACAATCATCGCAAGAAGCAAATAAACAGAAAGAATGCCTCCGGCAGGCAAATCCCGCGAGCAACACCATCAAAGAATGTATGCACCACACACCATCGAACCCAGCGAGCGAGCGAGCGAGCACAGGTTGTTATATGGAGAACTCCCCCAGCGGTACCCAACGATTATCCTGTCGCACTCGAGGGCCGTGGGCCAAACTCGGAGCCAAAGCCGCGCCGCAATATTTTTAGCCTCTGTGAATCGATTTTTGTTCACCGTGACGCAAACCAATCCTAACGGAGAGACACACCCCCGCGAGAGTTGCAGAAGTGCACGGTGATACGGCACCACATTGGTAACGGGTTTGGAGGAAAAACATTGATTAGTCCAAATAATCGAACGATCCTTAGAGATACTGTTTTATGAGCTAAGTGTTGCTTAACCCATAAAACCACACACGAAAACAGACCTATATTTAGAGGCCTAACGCTTCTCAAGGGTTTAAGAGGGACAACTGCTGTTTACCTCCGTTCCACCGTAAGGCGCCGCGCGATTGTTGTTTAAGCGCATCATCACATGGAGCAGTTCCCTTTCAGTTGCTTCTTTTCGCAACAGTGTTTCCCTTGGCTACTGTTATCAGCAGCACGACAGACATACACACACACACACACGCACTCAAGCGTAGTCACATAAGAATCGCGCGCAGTGCTATGCGCAATCCGCCAACCGAACCGAGCTCTAGAGCTATCGGTTTCTGTTCTCACTTTCGCATTGCCCTTTCCGGTGGGTCCTCCCTTTTCGATAGGGCTTATCAACGTGTGGGTGACCTTGCCTGCTTGTGGGGAAAATGATCGCCAGTTGCGCTAGGCCCGGTGGTCCTACTATTATTGGCGCGGTGTGGCGAGCGATGATGCGTACATTACACGATTAGCTGTAGATGATAATCGCTTCGAAACCCTTCTTCCAGGCAGCACCAGAACAACCACTCCCCTTTTGGAGAGGTTGACGATCGCCCGGACCTTTCCCGCGGCTATGACAACAGCGAACCATGCGAGTAGTTCGCGCTCAACCCCTCGACTCGAGGTGAAAGTGTGTAATGGAATTCTGCACTCAAGTGGCTGCCGTCAGTGCGCTCTCGAGTCCATCAACTCGTCATGCTTCAATGCATCAGACGGCGCATCGTAACCAGAACGGCAGCTTCCCGCGAGGGACAGGAAGTTCAGGAGGGAACACGTGCTGGCTTGACAACATCTTGAACATGTGTTCTCTGTGCCTCTTTTGTGTACCGCTTGCTTTGCCTTGTTACGGCACTGTTCTCTTGGTCTGCGCCAAGAATGATGTTGGACTTTTGCTTTTTATATCGCATTCTGCATTTTTTACATAAACAGGAATCCGGCATTGGCGGGATATTTATGAAATAGCGCTATCATTCCACAAAAAACTGAGTCATTGCGAGAGAATTGCTGTAACAGCAAGCCAACTATACACTGTTGTCGTCCCTCATTGATTGATTCACAGCGTTGTAAAGCAATTGCGGACAGACTGATATCTTGGTAGCAACACCACTACTCCCTTGCCCGGGCCAGTTTCTACGAGCGCTTGCATGCGTTTGTAAGCGGCAGCAACCGTTCGGTGTGACACTTGAAGCTCGCATTTGTAATCTAATCTTTATTGCTCACGAGCAGAAGAAGTTTAATTGGTCCTTTTGAAAGCAAAAAAAATATGTTTTAGTTGAGATTGTTGAGCATTCCAACTATATCGAATTCCCATTATGAAGCCTTTAAATGTCAAACATTTGCACCCCATTCAATTGCTGTTGGTGCAATATGTCTTTTATCCAACGATGATGGGGACGCTGCAGCATTATGATAGGGTCTGCAGCATGAGAAGCACACTTATCTCGTTCAACGCGCTCTGCTTGACAACTGTATGCCGCCGAGGAGTAAGGCATGATACCGAGAGGAGGGTTACGATCATGAGAGATTCGTATTCGCATCACGTGAGGGAATCGGTCCCATCATTAGAAACCGATGCGTAATTAATATATTTAAAGTTTAAAATTTAAACTAATCCTCTTCATTTCTCGTTTTACCAAGCACAGCACAGCATTACCACAAGACGGAATTATCTCGATTGACCGTTGCCAGCCAGATTGTCCTGGGTTCAGTTTCCATTTGCACCGAACAGTTTCGTAGGCGTACACATCATTAATCATTCATAGCGGACCCCTTTTGGGGAGCAATACTTCGAGAAAAGTGCGGAAAAACGCCAAAAGAACCACCATGCAAGTGTGTCCACGCAACAAGAGAAGTAAGTGAAAGAGGCACCTTGCGCTTGGTGGTTTCTTCGTTGTTCCTTTGTTCCCGATATAACGATTTTTCCCCGAAATTTTGCTTCCTGGTGCGATGGTGGGCCGACGCATTTTGCCACGGCCGTACGCCGGTGTTACATAACCGGAACAGCCACACACACACACACAACACCGCCACACCCGCACATGTTCAAGTGGTACGATTTTCGTTTCGTTTTCACCCACTCCACCGCTACTACCCACTACTTACCGCCCTTGGTCGGGGTACGGTGAGTGCAGTGCTGGGCACGGTACCCGGTGATCATCTCGTAGTCGCCGGAATCGCGTCGCAGCGGGAACGCAATCTCGATTATGTGATCGCACGGCTGCATCAGCATCAGAATACCCTTCACCTTCTTCTTCTTCTCGTCCATCGAGGCACGACCCTTCATGTCCTCCACCAGCTTGTCCTCGCAGATCTGGCACGCACGGTGGAAGAAGTACTCGACCATGTCGAAGAAACGCGGGTTGGCCGCGGTCGACACATCCTTCAGGCGTTCCGGGATTTGGTGCTCGGCGTAGGTGCGCTTCGGCTGCTGCTGGTTCACCATCATCGACGGCTGCTGGACGGCCGCCACAGCCTTCACCAGGGTGGCCACCTCCTGCTTGATGGTGGCATTCTTGGCGATCGTCTTCAGGTGATACATGGTTACTGCTGGTTACTGCTGGTTACTACAACACACTGTTCTGCACCGCACGCATCCCGGACAATGTGCAGTTTCGAGTTAAAAATAAAAGAAAAGGCAAGAAACAAAATTAGGGGGGAGGGCGAAAAATTGCTCACGCTCACGTAGCACGTTCTACTGCTCAAAATTTCACATCCTAAAATCCCGATCCACCAACACACATCAGCCCGCGGGTGGCAAATCACGCCATTATTAAGGCTCTTTTTGGCTCCTCTTTGTAGGCCAATTATTAACGTTTGGTGTGGCATTTCGTACTCCACAGGTAACGCAAAAAGGTTCGGGACTTAAGCAATACACCCCAAAAACGCACCGAAAAATGCTAGATAGAAAATTCTGAACCGAAAACACACGCACGCACACTCACTGTACACTACCCGTAGGACTTGAACGGGAGAACGAGGGACCGCACGGACCGCGTTCCTTCTTCACGGTTTGCGTTGGAATACGACGACGGTGACGGCGAGCGACAGCAAACGGCTCCGAAATCCGGGAACTGTGGCGTGTGGCGTTTCGCTTTGACAGGCGCACTTGCAGGCTACAGTGCGCACACACTCTCCTTCGCTCGCCGTTTTGCGTACCCTGTATTTCACACACACACGCGCGCACGCACACGTGGAACACAAACGCACCGTGACGTATGCATGCAGATAAATACACACACACACACACACACACACACACACACACACACACACACACGTATTATACTCACCGAACCGCTTCTTGAGAAGGTGAACGTGAACGAAACCTCGCACTGCCCGCGAAGCACCAACGGGACGGATTGACCGTGCGAGAGCGCTTTCTGCGAAATTTATGGGCGCCGAGCGCCGGGTGGGCAGTTGTTGATATGATTGTGTTCAGCACCGTCACACCGAACGCATGTCTTTTTCCATTTCCGATCATCGCCCGCCCCACCGCATTACACACACGTGGGGTCGAGTGAGAAATGTGTGTGCAGCGGATAAATGGCCATGTGTGGGTGAGTTTGATCCGGTGAGCGGATTTCTATTTTTCGATACGGTAGCAGTGTCGCTATAATGACGTCACGCACCGGGGACATAGCGATCACATTGGGTGGGCGAGCAACGAACCCGGTGTAGAAGAAGAAGCAAAACAAACACCGTAAACAATACTGCCATGCGCATACACACGCATATGGGGTTATTACATGAGGAATTTTTTGGTTGGTGATTTTCTGTCAAATAGGGCGTTTGACAGAAAAAAACCAGCTGTCCGTGTAATAACACAATATGCTGCACAGATTTTTATTGCCATCATCCGAATTATTTTACATTTGAATTGTCCGTTATTCTAAAATGGAATGAAATATTTATCATTAACACGTATCGTACCATGCCGGGCACCGACTGACGATGCCATTATGATAGGGATACTTTTTCGTGACCGACAGCACTTCGGTCAGACGAACGTTCGGTTAGAGATTTTTCGGTTCAAACTGGTCCCAAATCGCTCTCTTTGCATTAACAAAACATCGTCTTCAATATTCATCTTAAATCACACGAAATAAACTGGACAATAATATTCAATAAAAATTGCGAGGCAAAACAACGCTTCCAAAATGTAAACAATCCACACTTTGACAGAAAAAAACCAGCGCGATCGAAATCTGAATTGAGCATGTCGAATTCATTTTTTCAGACCGGCATTTATCTGTCAAACGTGTTTTGACAGAAAATCACCGATGAAAAATTCCTCGTCTAATAACCCCAATACACATACGTTTGCGTTGGAATTGTTCGCGATGTTGACATTTGACAGCCACATCCACAGGGTGTAGCAGAGGAAGTGGTCTAGTACAATATTTCCAAAGCTCTCGTTTCTTTTGTTAATTTTACGTGAATCAGACATTTGTTCTGTGTGAGTAGAGTAGCTATTTATTTAATTCAATTTATCATGTGGTTAATCTACGCAACAGCTGGGTTTAAAAAGAAAAACAAGCAAACAGTTTCACATCAGTTCATAATTATACAACAACTTGCGTGATCAAAGGCCGGCCAAATTGGTCGTTCGAAATTTTCATTATTTAGCTAGCTGGTTGTCCCTTTAACTGCCAAGTTTAGACATTTAATTAGCATGCATGGGATAGCTGATAGTAGTGGTGCAATGATAAGCCGGAGTTTGACAGGTATCTGCTCGGGTCGAACGCACACATGGGCGCTCTCCGTTGCAGCTGATGAACGTAAGCAGGAATGGTGTATTGAAAGCGTGTGTATGCTGTCTGCTATCATAAGTCGGTAGCATATTTGTGTCGCGTTTTGCTTACGTTATCGCTGACCTTCTAATTGAGTGAAAATTGAATCGCAGAATCAACAACACTCCGTCGAGCAGCCAAGCAGAGTCAGCAACAGCGTTGCAGCAAGCGAATTCGTCGTCGTGTCTGTGAATTTCATTGCGTAACGGTTCTTGCACTACGGGTGACTTGCAGTGAAGCAAAGTGAGTGAAAAGTTGTCGTGAAAATGTGGTGCAATTGACAAATGCACCGTACGGATGTTTCTAGTCATCCCTACATCCGGCCACCGTTAGGAAACCAACCCCAAAGTCGGTCGAGAGGGAAAGGCGCACCTTAGCTGGCGGCGACCGATGTGTTGGCAAGCGATTTTCCCCTAAGCAACGCACCAACCAGGTGTGCATCGAACTTATACTAGTGTGTCGATGTGTGCGTGTACTGTACATGTGCTCTTGTTTACGCATATGCGTGCGTACCAGTAGCTGAAGCAGTTGGAAAATAGCAGTTATTCTGTAGATGGTATGCAGCAAACAGGGAAACAAGTACCTTGGGCTTAGAGCAGACCCAGAAAGAGACACCCGTGGTTATAGGATGTAAAACAATAGAATTAACTGTGTGCTGTTTGATTAGTATATAGCGCTCGTTCCCTCTTTCCCATTAGCTCCCGACGAATGTTGTGATAATTTGAAGGACAAAGCTACGGGTCAATCCAAAACACCTTGCGAAAAGGGCCTGACGATCGTACCCGTCGAACCGTACGTACCTGCTGTGTGTAAAGTTGCATGTGTATATACATAAATAATTTAAGGTAGCCGAGCGAGAGAGCGAGCGAGCGAGTGTATGTGTGTGTGTGTTTATCATTGTGTGTGCTTGAAATAATAGAGCCAAGCCAAAGGAGATCGCAAGAAGGTGAAGAAGGCACAAGACAGCAGCGGCTGTCTAGGGCGAGCAAAAAACCCTCGTAAGGAAAGGGAAAAACCTCCATCGTCATCGTACGCGAGGAAAGTATCAGAACTTGTGAGGGACCAAAATGTCGTCGATCGTTGACATTATCAATCACTACCAGACCAGCATCAACAAGTCACTAAATGACACGGCAAGGGTAAGTAAATTTGATTTGATTTGCAAGCAAGGTACCAAAATCCACTGTTCTTCCAACGAGGGGCGTGCTTCCGCCGTCGGTTACAGCTTTGTCTACCTGACGGACACCAGCCCCGTCTTGGGACCGATTCGTCGGAATGTAGCATTCCAAGCAAATATTTTTACACTCCGAAGCATAAACTGCACCCAAGCACGAATGGAGCATTTTTTCGTATCTGCAACACCGTCGTTAGTGACCACGTGGTTGGTGGCCAAGCATTGACCGCAGAAACCGCCACGGACTGAAAAATAACGATATGATTTATTTAAAAACTTAAAAAATAGCATGGTCCCTTTTTTCCTGCCTGTCGTGTTGAAGTTTGCTCTGAATCTATGCTTCTCAGTTCGATAACCATGAGCGTTACTAATAGCAACGTGTTTATGTTCCACTTACATTCTAGTTAAAGTTGTTAAAGTAAACCGTTTGTGTTGGGATTCATATGAGCAACAACTCTTCCCAAATTCAGTTCAACATTGACCTAGAAGCAAATAAGCTAGCCGAATAGAACACATTAATATTTGCATCCACTGTCTTCCTAGATCGTGCATTGCATCGGGAAGTTGTACAAGCTGCCCATATCCGTTCGACACCTGCAGGACACCGGCATCGGGCGGACGGTCAACAGTCTCCGGAAGTACGACGGTGAGGTGGGCATTGCAGCCAAAGCACTCGTGACAAAGTGGAAAGCGATGGTAGCCTCGGAGGAATCGGATGACAATACCGCCAACGCCGGGACGCACGGCGAAGGCGCGGATTCCGATGGACGTCAGAATGACGATGGCCAACGACGGAGCGATATGAGCGATCAGGAAGAAGATAACCACGAAGGCCACCATAACCGTTCGTTGCCAGATGATGACGATGAGGATGATGACGACGACGACGACGACGACGACGACGATGATGATGATGATGACGGCGACGGTGAGGATCGTGTATCACATCACAATGCAGATCGAGACGGTATGTGGAACAGATCGAATTCACTTCCGCCACACGATAAATTGCATACGTCAGTTAACACTTGGAAGCTAAACACAAATGAATGCGCTTGGTAGGAACGTTCAAAAGTCGGCATTGATCGTACAATATTTATTTACGATGTTAATTTCATTTGTACCCAACAACATATGGATTGTTGATGGAAAATTTGAGTTAATATTTAACAGCAGCTGTTGACAGGATTGTCCCTCAGTATTGGGAATCCAACTCTCTACTGATGAGATCTTTGGAACACACATTTTCACATTCTTGTTTGCAACTATAATAAGCAGGCAGATGGATTACGTACGCGCCATAAGATGCTTTTAACAACATAGTAATAATACCGCCGATTTTCATTTCAGAATCTTACGGAGAGACGCAGCACCGTGTGGACGACGAACCAAACCGTAACGATAGCAATAGCGAAGAGGAAGAATCGGATGGACAATCTACACAGCCACAACAAGAAGTTCACTACCTCATGCATCATCGTGAAGCGGAACCGCAACATCTGATAAGTCCGGAGGAAAAAGCAACATCTAGCCAGTGGAATGATCACCATCACAGTAGTAAGCGACATTCGAGCGGCAGCAGCTCACGAAACCAACATCACAGTTCCACGTCGAAATCATCCAGCGGCTCTAGCAGCGGACAGAGCAAACACAAAACGGACGGTAGCGATCGGCGAAAAAAGAACGACGGTGATCATCACCACCGGCATCAGTCATCAAGTGGAAGGGAATCGAAATCACACAAATCTTTTTCCTCCTCCTCCTCCTCGCGGGCCGACCATCATCAGGGTTCGTCCAAGAAATCGTCATCGCACGGTGACGGCGACCGGCACAAGGATCGCAGTTCCTCAAAGCATCACAGCAACAACGCAAACGATCACGGCGCCGGTGGTAACAATAGCAGTAGCGGCAGCAGCAGCAGCAGTAGTCACGCACATAAAGAATCTAGTCATAGAGAAGGCCGGCATCGGTCGAAGGAAGAGCGCAGCAGTAGTTCAAAACGACATGCGACAGAAGGCGTCGACGCGGCACCGTCTTCGAAACGATCTCGCAAGGAACATAGACCCGAGCAGGGTGGCAGCGCGGATACTGCCGGGCAAACGAAAACTTCATCTCCGAATGCTACCTCTACACCATCATCATCCGCATCACATTCGAAGAGGGATAAATCGTCCTCCTCTTCCTCCAAGCGGCGCGATCATCATCGCGATAGATCGGAATCATCCCGGGACCGGTCGGAGAGCGAATCAAAGTCTAAATCGAGACGAAAAGATAAAGCCCGCTCCTCACCCGGGCCGAACCAAGAGCAAACCAATGATGACTCCGTGGGCGACGATGTCCACGAGGAAGGTCTTGATTGTTCCGGTGGAGCTAGCTTTGCCGATGCGCTCGCCATGATCGGTATGCCGTCCGGATCGAAGAAAAAAGCTCCGGGAAGTAGTAAGGAAAAGGTGAAGGTAACGGTCGTTAAATCTTCGCCCTCGTCCTCGTCATCGAGCCACCGGGATGGTCAAGCGTCCTACTCCAGAAGTAAGCACCAATCCACTTCCTCTCTATCTACATCCACCTGCCGCAATGGTGGTGTACCGACGGCATCGGATCTGCTGTCGCAGAACGTAAAGCTGGAACCGCTTCCGGAGGCTTCGGAAATAGTGGAATCGCTTCCGATGATTTCACCCCACTACCGTCCGATGCCACTCAATCAGACTGTGATGGAGTGTGTGTTTATGGGAGGGCAGGGTGGACGCGGCAAGGGCCGACCGCTGACCGAGGAGGAAGCGCTTGGCCAGAGCATGCAGTCGAAAAATCTACGTACGAAGGTTTACTCAGGGATGAAGACGAACTCGAAGGGAGTCATTCCGACGCTGTACGAGCTGTGCATTCGGTTGCTGCAGGACCACATCGATGAGATCGGTGCGACCGGCGGCATACCGTTTTACATCCTCAAGCCGGTGCTGGAACGGGCCAACCCGAACCAGCTGCTGCATCTGGAGCACTTTAATCCACACTTTGTCGAGGAGAGCGATGTGCTGTGGGAGCAGCATTGCAAAAAAATGTTTCGGTCGAAGCAGCGCAACGAGGAGGAGCTGGAAACGTGGCGTGAGATGTTTCTCGTAAGTGTGTAACGGTCTCTCAAGTGAGGGTGGTTTTCACTAAATGTTTTCGTCGCCTTTCTCCTCGACTTTTTGCAGCGCTGCTCCGAGGAACGTGATGCGAAGTTGAGAAGTCTGACGCAGAACATTAAGCTTTCGCAGGAACAGGCGGCGGCTCCGATCCGCAAAACGCAGCTAGCGTACGTTGATTCTGCCGTGAAGCCACCGCGAAGCGTGATTAGCAAGCAGGTGAAGTATGGTACGGCCCGCGCACCGGTCGTTTCACCGGCGGCACGCGTAGCCGCTCTCAAGGCTGGCAATGTAACGCAGGCCGGCGATGCACGGTTACGAGTGGCGGCCGGAGTGCGCGATAATGCGCAGGCGCAAGGTAAGATAAGCCAGGGAGGAACACATTCCTCTAGAGTGGACAATTTGATAATGCCTAACCGTTGCCTACCTAATGCCCATTTGCAGTGTTCCAACCGACCAAACCACGCAAGGCTCCGATGATGGCCAAAGTGTTGTCCTCGATGAAGGGCTTCAAAACCAGCTTCCGGCGTTAGTTAGGCGACGTAGTTGACGGTTGGTGACACCGACAGAATATTATTGTATATGCCTTCAGAGCTGCAGAAGCTCGGTAGCTCAAGCAACGTCCGATACACGGGTGTGGCGTTCCGTTACACAAAACAAAACACAAAGCTAAACTCAATCCTTTAGTATCGATTCAAACACCAACGCTCGCAGCGGTTGATTCAGTCAGTTTTTAGAATTTACTAAATTATATGTTGTATTATCATTTTAACCACCTCCTATTCTTACGATCTTTTACACTCTCTTTAATCCTATACTCTTTAATTTTATTATATTCACGGAGGGAAATGGACACCCTGACATCACGCCAAAACTGGCTAGCGTCGATGAGTCGATGGGCAAATGTGAAGAACATGAGACCACAAAACGTATGCATTAAGGAATAGACTTACTTTCACGATTTTTAACTTGATGATCCTGTGTCATTGCTATCGCCAACCAACTATTTATCTATCAAACTATTTATTAACTCGCTATTTATCAAGTGTTTTTAACCATATCCTTTACAAATCGACAACTTATTGCCAACATTTCAATTTATTGTGAGCAGTTACGACAAAGAAACAACAACACGGCAAAAAAACAATACAGCGCTTGTGAAACTATTCATTCGGCTAACGATCATTGATTAGGGAGAATTTCAGCTGACCTGGGTAGCAATCAACAGAATTCTTTTGAGCAAAGCATCATTGCAGGACCTTCTTAGTCAATCATTTTCCTCGGGATGGGCGGATGATCAAACGTCGTTTAATTTGCATCCGAATTGATTCTGTTTTGTTCCAATGCATACGTTACGGGTCGGTCAACGTCATTTCTTCACCGTGTGTGGTCTCTGCTTTTAATTTACCTATTGTTGTCACACTTAATAGCTCTTACTCGTATCTTGTGTGTTGTGTTTTGTGGCTAGACAGCTTCTTGTTTCGGTGCTGTATTCAATTATTGGCATACGAATATTATGATTATTGTTTTACGAACGTAAAATATAAGCAATTTAATTTTTTACCTTGACTGTTGTTTATGAGCGTATATGATATGGCATAACCGAAATTCGTGTAATAGAAGGTAATCCGAAGATTGTACTACGTCTTGTGTGTATATAAATGGCCCAAACACAATAACTGTTGTCCATAAAAGCGGTAAAGGTGGCGCTTTTTAATGGAATTCCAGGAACTGGGGTCTGTTTCGCATATATCGTGCCGCTTTCACAGGGCGTCGGTGGTGTAATGGTCAGCATAGTTGCCTTCCAAGCAGTTGATCCGGGTTCGATTCCCGGCCGACGCACGGATTGCTTTTTTTTCGGTTGTAGTTTTTTTTGTGTGTAGAATTGCTATGCGTGTGTTAATTTAATTAATTGTACTTGAAATAACTGGGACCATTCATGTCGTGATGAGCCATGAGGAGAGACGCAGAAAAATTCGGTTGGATGGGTTGGGTTTTAAAATAAAGCACAAATGACTTTTTCGTAACAAGCATTCTATAGCCGTGATCGTCTAGTGGTTAGGACCCTACGTTGTGGCCGTAGTAACCCAGGTTCGAATCCTGGTCACGGCAGTGTTGCAATCTCTCGTTAGAAAGAAACACTGTCACGGAAGAATGCCGCATCACCTCCTGTGAGAGGAGGAGAACTATTTTGATAAATTGCGTTTCTTTCCATCAATTTCTCCTAGAGCAGCTTGCTGATTGATTGTTGGTTGTGTTTGGAACATTAAAAGAGCAAAAACTTTAGTTACTCAATCCCATTTCTCATTCAATCCTTAACAACACTTGGGGGCATGTTTTTCATTTTTAAAACATTTATTACTTATTTATTGTTGTGTGTGTGTGTTTATGTATCGTTTTTGTTCTGTTTTCGTTCAGTATTGTATGTTTGTCTCATGCTTACGCTACTACGCTTATGATAGTAGAGTTTGATTATACTGATCAAACGTCCATTAATGCAGCAGCAAACGTATTCCATCCGTACCGTACCGTCTCTGGTATACTTCCGGCCATCACGCCACATACACGCACACGCACCACATGCATATAGACGGGGGGGGGGGCTTGAGATTTGGTTTTAATGTTGCGACTGATGATTAAATATAGGGTCGAACAGTCGGCCGCCGGTCGGTCAGAAAATGGCGCATCTCTAGGTTTTTGGTTAATAATGTAGTATTCTCGTTCGTTCTCATCAGACAGACCGGACGGAGGGCGGATGCAATGGCGCCCGTCCTCACCCTATCACATCACTACACGCGTGCCACATGAGATGTGCATCGATCGGCGGTAATACTTAATTCGCAACCGGAATTGGCTCGTTCTAATAATCACAGTAAAGAGTCGATTCCTATCGCCCGAACCGAGCTCTCCGAAAGAAAACGAGAAGAAGGAAACAATCTTGCGGAAAAAACGGAGCATCCATCAACAAGTGTAGAGCGCATCCACTATAAAGCCTTCCCTTTTCCTAGCGAGCAGGAGCAGGCGACATCCACGTAGGAAAGGAATAGTAAAAAAAAAAATCGAACATTGAAGCCGTCCTCTACCGGGCGAATGCGCTGGTATGGGGTTTCGTATTGCGCAGCGCGATCGCGGTTGCACAGCTAGTAATAGTATTGTCAAATTGTGTTCGGAACCGAGTGCTTTTCTGTTGCGAGCTGCAGTTTTCCAGTTTCATTGCCGGCGGTTCCGGTTTCATCGTACATTTCGTGAGAAAGCTTCATCGAGTAGCGGGTTAGCTGGACCAGTAATGTCAATAGGGGAGGGAAACAAAACAAGCAAACACAGATCCTGCTGGTCACCCGGACCCGGTGCTACGCCAGCTGCATAGTACCGGGTGTAGGAATCGAAGAATGAAAAAGAAAACTGGCATATAACCAGGTAACGAACGTAAAAGCCAACCAATTGCAGCTGACACCGAAAGTCTGGATTGTACAGAAGTTGACGCAATATTGTCATCCGACGCAGGGGAAAGAACGAATCATTCCTCGTGTCGTATACGAACAGAAAAAGCAAAAAGAAAAAACAAAAACAGACGGAACAGCAACAGCTTCCCGGGGTCCAAAGACTGGGTTTGGGAAAGAACTGCGAACCGCTTACTCGCGCATGTACGGATAGTCAATGTCCTTCAGCGGGACAAACGTTTCCTTGATCGATTGTGGTGTGGCCCACCGCAGTACGTAGTGCGGGCCACCGGCTTTGTCGTTCGTGCCGGACATGCGGCCACCGCCGAACGGTTGCTGACCGACGACGGAACCAGTCGATTTGTCGTTCAGGTAGAAGTTACCAGCCGTCATCTTGAACTCGTCCAGAGCTCGCTTGAGGAACGCTCTGCAAAACGGAGGGAATGATTAGTGTAAGGCAGCACGAAACCGGGCTTGCGGTCCACTTACTCGTCCTGCGCGAACACAGCACCGGTGAGTGCAAACCGGGTCGAGCCACCAACCAGCTTCATGGCGCTGTCCAGATCCTTATCCTTGTACACGTAGATCGTGAGCACCGGGCCAAATATCTCCTCCGTCATGATACGATCGTTCGGATCGGTCGTCTGCACGATGGTCGGCTCAATGAAGTAGCCCTTGCTATCGTCACACTTGCCGCCACCGAGAATCGTCAGATTCTTGGAGCTGCGCGCATGCTCAATGTACGATTTGATACGGGCAAATGCTTTGTCGTCGATGACGGCCGATGTAAAGTTGGAAAAGTCAGTCACATCGCCCACCTTGAGCGTGTCGCGGATCATCAGCAGGCCATCCTTCACCTTCGGCCACAGCGATTCCGGCACGTACATCCGCGAACAGGCCGAACACTTCTGGCCGCAGAACTCGAACGAGGAGCGGATCGTGCCGTTCACCACCGACTCGACATCGGCGGACGGGTGCACAAAGTGGTAGTTCTTGCCACCGCACTCGCCAATCAGTCGGGGGAAGTTGTTGTAGTTGTTAATGTTCTCGCCCACCTGGCGCCACAATCGGTTGAACGTTCTGGTTTTAGGGGGAGGCAAACGAAAAAGGGTTAATACAGGTAGTGTGTGCAGTGCATGCTTCAAAGCTAGATGCTTACGGGACAGAACCGGTAAAGTTGATACCGGCCAGATGCGGCGAGGCCGTGATCGTGTCGCCAAAGACGGGACCATCGGTTGGCACGAAGTTTACCACGCCCGGTGGTACGCCGGCCTCACGCATGATCTTGAAGATGACATAGTTCGACAGCAGGGCAGTATCGGACGGTTTCCACAGCACGCCGTTACCCATGAGGGCCGGCGTATACGCCAGATTACCACCGATGGCAGTGAAATTGAACGGACTGACGGCGGCGATGAATCCATCGATACCGCGGAACCGCATCGAATTCTTCGTCACCTTCGCGTCCTCGCTGATGGGCTGATATTTGGCCGCCTCCTTCAGGTAGTACGTGTTCATGCGGATGAAATCGATCAGCTCGGCGGCCGAATCAATCTCCGCCTGGATCACCGTCTTCGCCTGGCCCAGCATGGTGGCCGCGTTCAGCTCCTGCCTGTATGGACCGGCCATCAGGTCGGCTGCCTTCTGCCAGATGCGGATGCGTTCGTCCAGCGGTGTGCGGTCCCATTTCACCTGCGTTTCCGTGGCCGTTTTGATCGCCTTCTGTAATAGCTTCTGGTCGGCGTAGTAAAACTGGGCCAGCTTGTGTTTGTGGTTGTGGGGCATCACCTGGTGCCGGACCTGCTTCGAGCGGATCTCCTCCGAGCCGATAATGATCGGCACGTCCTCCATCTTGCCGGCGGCTTTCTTGAGCGCGCTCTCCAGCTCTTTGCGTTCCTTCGAACCTTTGCGGTAGGCGAGCACGGGCTCATTTTCTAGCGGGAACTCGCCCAACTTGGGATGCTGCACCACCGACGAGGACATTGCGCGGACGCCATACCTATAAAACGGAGCGGGGCATAAAAGAGGGGTCATATCATTGTGGTATGTTGTTCGTGGGCAATAAACAAATTTATGATGATTCAATTTAGCATTCCCGCCACAAGTGTGAGTGCCTTTTTATGGCGAAGTCAAATCAAGGACGTTGGTCAGCGCAGAGGTAGTACGCTGAAGGGTCATTATTTTAAAATTCGGGACAAGAAAAAACTTAAGACTAAACATTACGACAAACAATCTCAGATCAAATGAAAGTGACAGACGACAGCGCTAGAAATTGTGCGGTATCGAGGACTTTTGCAGCAGACCAAGCGGTTGTAGGTAGGGCCTGTTAAGCGAGCATGTTAGCAAGTGGTAATGAAACTTTCGTGACGGTATCCATAATACATTAAAATACCCCTTTCCGTGGTACGATTTGATTTGGGTGGTTCACGTCAAATCAATAAATCAATAATTAGGAACGATGGTTTGTAGGTCAATCGAAACAGCTGAAGCATTGGCTAGTCACCTAGTGCTGTAGCGTACTAATCTAGGGGTTGAATGATTTTTTCCGCTTAATTTTATCGATGATGGTTATGATAAGTTAAGCCTCTGAGTATTGCTTATGTTTGAGAAGGATATGTAAATATGTAAACCAGAGGTGCTATCAGTACAGTACAGTAGTACAACTACTTCAGAGAACTTTTCCTGTTCCTCGTTCTGCTGTAAGTTGTGTTAGTATTGCTGTTAGTGCTTTTCTTACAGCCACGTCCATCACTTGTCTTCAGCTTTCACTACCGTGCCGTAAACTCTTGTACATTTTCCCTTAATTTTGTATACAAATACCCTATTTATCCTTGATAGACAACTGGAAAGTCTTGGCTTGCCTATACGGTTAGTACGATACCCATGACCCTACGCTACGTCTTCTTTCTCACAAATATCTTGGCACTAAGCCTTTCAGAGTTATGCCCAAAAGGATTGCACAATTTGAATTTGAAAGAGGAAAATCTCTTCTTGAACTCTGTCTACCTGTCCTGTGTGGTTTTAGCTGTGCCAGAGAATTATTCTCATGATTCCGCCTTGCAGCCTCTGCAATAAATGCAATTGTACCTGATCATCAAAAAACAAGAGTCATGAGCCCTCAAAGACCAGCTTACTATATAAAATGGATCCCTGATTTTTTATCTGGAGGTTCTTATTAATTGATTCCTGGTAGATGATCATAGAGATTTAGTAAGGAACTTGTCTGGAGGACCTTATACAAATAATTATTTTTAAATTGTGTATGCATAAAGAAAGATATGGGGCTATAGAAAGCATGCAAGTGTCCACTAACTGTCCAGTTTGGATGGCTCGTGGTGCGCAAGGTATGAATGATGATTACGCTGAACTTGAAACCAACAACAAACAAACGGACGGAGTCTTGTTGTGTGTCGCGCTACTTTTCACCGTCCACAATCCAAGTTGTCGGATATTCCGCACTCCTATGACGTCAGTCAGTGGGGATAAATATAGCATGTATTCTATAATTACTGCACTTGGTTTAAAGTTTGCTCTTCGTCTTTTTCGATGCTTGCTGTTTTTGTTCAAAAAAACAACATTGTGTCCTTGTCCTTTTTCAGGCCGGCTTGAAGTGCAATATTCATAATGGAAGTACGGTAATCAATCAGCTTCTATGTGGTGTGTGCTTTGAAAAGCTTTGTCGTACAGAAGATGATTAAGGCGTTTAGATTCAACTATCCAACCAGCCCACTGACCAACATGCGTCGAAGACGGTGGACGCTGTATCGCACTGATACATGCTATGGGCTATGCTTTGTCCTGTAGTCAGCTGATTTAGAATAGCTGACAAAGCGAACCAAGCAGGAAAACAGATAAGAACAACAAAAAAACACATCACGCGCGGCAGGCGGAAAATGCAGGGCATTAAAAGGCAGCTCGGCGCGATACGAATTGCATTGTCAACCACCCTACAACACACACACACACACAAACGAACGAACGAACAGGTGAGTAAATGTTCCATATCTTAAGAAAAACGGGAGCGAGCGAGAGAGAGCACGAAACGGGTGAATCGTATCGAGCGCAGGTGCAAGCAAAGCAGTATAGCGAGAAAGAAACAGAACGAGCGAGAGAAAGAAAGAGAAGGACAATAAGAGCGGGGGCTATCGCAAGTTTGTTGTGATGTGCATTCTACTAGTAAGTGCTCGTTGCTGGGGGAGTTTTCATTATTTATCTGATTGCTTGGATTAATATGTTGATACATTAGTGGGCTTTTGTATGCCTTTTTCTGTCTCTGGGTGGCATCGCAACCGATCGATTGAGCGAATGGGTTGCTTTGTTTCCAAAATCTTATCTCAAACACCGAAGCTTTATCGCCTTTTTGGGAACCGAATTTCAGAGCCATAGCTGCAGTTATAATCGCATAAAGAACCCTATCGTGTTGTCGGACATCGGCTGACAATCGAACACACCTTCACACAACACAATACCGTCCTGTGTGTGGTGGGTCTATCAATAGAAATGGATGGATGGGGGTGTGTTACTTAATGTTGAACAAACATACTTGAAATCACACTTCTGGGCCCGGTGCTAACAATGTTTAGCTGTCACTGCTGATTCGCTATCGTGTTGACTCACTTGAGCAATAAGGAACATCTGCTCAGTTTATCTGGCGACACTGGTTGATTCCTCACGTTTATGGCAAATAACGCGCCACAAGACTTCCGTATGCATTTGGCTATGCACTCCGAGGAGAGTTAATAACAGAAAACTTTTCCTCGAAATAAGGGCTTCCTGCTAATATTTTTTCTGTGCAAGCAATGGCCTCGAAACCGAAAATATCTCCACCAATTATGCATGCAACTGTGCAATGTGTTGCACTGTAGGCGTTGGTGCATTCAGTGGTGGACCCTGCTTTTCAGGAGAGTAAAAGTGAATAGTGTGAGCGAGAGTACCAAACATCCGAGCAACCCGAGCCAACTTTACTTACATACTGTCGCTGCTCAGAGGGACCAGTGCCGACAAGAAAAACGAAAAAAAGAACCAACAACGATAGGTGACCAAGTGCAAGGAAATGTAAGTTTTGTTGCAGATCGATGATCTGTACAAGAACTATCGAATTTGTTGGCCACAAAAATAGAACCTTTTCCTCGGTACTACTGCTCTGGTGGTGCCTGGTGGTCGGTCTCGTCCCGTATTCGTGCCTATTTAACCGGCTGACAATAGCTTGAGCCAACCAATCAATCGACTGGCTGAGCTGGGAGAGGGGCGTGCGAAATGCTTTGGGCGGAGGGATGATGGGGTGAGGGTTATGCTGCTAAACTGACCTTTGCAGGCTGGCGACCAGCGTTGCCCCTGCCGCACTTTTGCAAACGGTGAACATTGTTTCGGTTTCTGTTGCTGTGTTGCTACTTCTGGCTCGACCACAAGCTTTGGTGCTTCCGGTAGTTTGCTCGTGACGATACTTTTCACGCGATTACGTGACGGCACGGAATTTCTCGTTTGGATGGATCGATCGACTGCGGTGCGGCGTTTGCTGTAGGAGCAAGGTGTGCTTTTCCAGTTGATAGCACCTATTTTCCACGAACCGGAAATATACTCAAAAACACACACTCACACACTTCAAGTGCACACCGTTTTCGAGAAGTTCGGCCACCTTTCACAAAACACCGTTTGTTGCTCGCCGTTAGCTGGAAAGAATTCGGATATTTAGTAATAGCGAAGCGAATCGCCTGCCGACCAGCAGATCCAGAACGGAATATTCCACAAGGGTCTGCGGTGGTGTCGCACAACAAAAAAGCAGTACAGTTGGCCTTGGCCGGCGGGATAGACTCGTTTAAGCAGATAAATTTCGCGATAGTTCTGAGGCAGAAATTACGTAAGGCCACCCCGCCAACTAAGATACATACACAACGCACACGACACACGGGGACGTTAGGCCCACCGTTGTTCCACACACGCACACACTCACATTCGCTCAGAACGATCCGGTCACTTGCTGTTGCTGTCCTTCGCACGCACTCCGACCGCGACGACCACTGTGGGGCGTACTACTCCGTGAATCTGGGGAATCGGTTGTGTGAGCCGTAGGGACTATCGCAACGACAGGACCAACTATGACCACGACCACCGCGTTTGCAAGGCGCAAGTTTTTGAGATCGGTTCCGAATGCAATTTTTCCCACCCGCGATGCTTCTTTATTGCTTGGCCCATTGCCGCCGCACCAGCTGCTGAAGCTTAAATCCGAGAGAGAGAGAGAGAGAGAGGGGGAGAGAAAAAACGATACTGTCAGAACGGGAGAGTGAGAATGCAAGGGCGAGAAAAACATCGCGCACATACACATGAACACACGCGCACAGAACGGGCAGCACGGGCAAAAGAGAACACACCGTGGCCGAGAGCTGTCAAACGTTGGATAAAAGTTTGCACAATTTCACACAAAATATCAACGATTTCGTTTAACCGCAGTATTGCCGTCCGCGAAGGTGACTTACTTGTTGCACTGTGATTTGCGAAAGGTCGAACCACTTAAGCTTTTGGACAATGAATCACACAACACAACTAATATTACTTCTTTGGCCGGACCGATCAAAACAACGAAACAGCAAAGCAACACATCGCGTGTATCCAGCGCAGGGCGAGATTGGACAATGCGAAGTGTGTGAAAGAGAGAGGGAGCGAAAAGTTTGAGAGGGAAAGTGCACGAGAAAATCAAAATCGATATTACGAGAGAGAGAGAGTACGCGATGGTAGGCCGGAGCAATCGTTGCTGACAGTTTTCGAACTACATAGCTATTGAATTAGTAAAAATTCAAATTATTTGGATCGTTTTTTGAACCGTCCGGTGAATTTTAATGCAGACGATAGTTATTTACGCATTATACTGTTGATATATCACGATCGTGGATTGATGGTTGAGTGTAAAACAAAAAGATAAACTGCTAAGGAAAATTTTACATACAGGCATATAATTAGGAATTTTCTAAAAGTAGTGATGCTTAGTATGCCATACTAAAATTCATTACAAGATAACTGTAACCGGTCGATTTATCCAAAATCTAATCGGAGCGAAACAGCGGTTCAATTTTCTTTTCGCGTGGCGAAAAACTGAAATGTTTCATATGGCTCTCAGAAATGTGGAGAACATTTCAAGGGCCGCCCTTTGATTTTTGAATATTTTTGAATGTTCAATGTGAACAGTTATCGGGGCGGTTTAACCAATTATATTAGCATCAGTATTCAGTATGTGATGTAAAGCTTTGGTAAAAGACTCGAGAAGGCCCCCCCCTGACAAAATTTGTTAGGCGCTGTAGGATTTACGCCTAAAGGTATGCAATCCGCAGTACACGTTGCGGAAGCTTCACAGTGAGCTTTCAGTGTGCTTTCAGTGTGGTCAAAATTGGTTGAAGAAAGTCGAATAAAATATTGTTATTATTTGATTAAAACCTCCTCTCCGCTAACCCTACTATTCATTTTGGCTTACTGGGGCTCGGTACTAGTTTTCGGTCGCACTAGGGGTGAACAATCGGGCCTAACACATGCACGGCGTTCTCGGACGGTAACGGAACAGTAATTCGATAAATACTTGTTAGCTTGCATTGATATTCAGCAAAGGAGGAAACATAAGAATATCATAATCACAAACCACTTGTTACAATGTATTGTATCAAGTTCTACTCGCTGTCTATTAACAGTATTAAGGAACAATGCACAATGTTTACATCAAATGGGTTTTGACCATACAGAAATTCCACTGTACAATAAAAATGACAGGCCACAGTGCTGCACACAAAAGATTCTAGGGGGGGCCTTCTCGAGTCTTTTACCAAAGCTTTGGAAGTGTTCAAAAGTAGATAAAATTACCGAATTTAAATGGTGATGAAAAACCAAAATCTACATATAACCTGTACTAATTTCACTGGGATCCTTCATAAAGGAACTTACATACTTACTTAACAGGCGCTCAACCACTTTGCAGTCTGGCTACAGAAATCGCGTATCATTCACGGTCTTTGTCGTCGTCTATCAAACCGTTATCCCGGTCATTTTAGCGAACGTCTTCACTGGTGGTGCTAACATAATTTTGGATGTCACTTCCTTGATCTCCAATCTGAGTACTGCTTGCTCGTTCCTTTGATAAGGCCGCTCAACAAGTGGAACGATCGACAGGATGCAGAAGAACAGATAAGTCGCTTTGAGTAAATACGAAAAGGACTACCGTTTGTATGATATGGTCACATTCGATGGCTGCAACACGTTCAAGACGGCGAATAGAGTGGCGACTGGCTCAGCGGTTTATTGCCAAAACAATCTTATTCCGACGGTTTCGGACGGTGCATTGCCATCTACTGGCTCCGTTTTTGTTTAGGAATCGTCCGGAATCAGTTCCACTTTTTAACGATTAACTATGTACGATTAAAATTCGAAAAGTCGACAAACCCTGCAAAACGCATGCTTTTGAAATTGTCGTTGATGAAACATTTCATAAGGTTATATAGCAGGGTTTTTACGATTAAAAGGGACGAAACGAGTTGGAAAAGCTAACGCAACGGCAAAGATGACTTGTCGGTAAAATTTCTTTCGCATTTTATTTTTAGCTAGTTTAGCTTCAAATAATTTTCACTTTCCATTACAATAAATTACAGCAACTTTATTTCGATATACCTGTTTCAATTTGCACGTGCACTGCTGTAGAAGCGCACGTTGCCTACCTCTATTACACTAAAATCGTTCGTAGGTGATGCAGAAAAAATATAGTATATCGCGCTATATTCCCGATTACTCAGTGGTTCACCGCCCGTTTGGCTTTGCGAAAACAATGGTATAAAACTTTGCGCCTGGTAGCACCCCGGTCAAAGCTCATTTTCGCAAAGCTGCCCAACCATTATGAGGCAGGAACACATCCAAATTGGGGAGTCTGGTTCTTGCTACACCTCTGGCTCAGATGAGATGACAGTGAACCGGAGAGCGATCGGGACGAATGTTTGTTTTGTTTTCGGTGTTTGTTAGGTTTGTTTGTTTTGCTTTCCATCGAAATCGGACCTGTCGCCAAATCCAGTCACCCGGATGGTGAATTTTGCGAAGGAATTATTTACACTGCCGTGCATCGGGCGACCACTTACGGCTACGAATGCTACAGTCTAATTTTGCCTAGTGCAAGTTTGTATAAGTAGTAGTAGCAGCAACGATCGGACTCCGGACTGCTACCGATCGCGACCAGGTTAGGCTATTGCAGGAGGTGTTCGCGCTGACTAGAACTGGGTTTCGCCTGTCGTGCGTGCAGGAAGGGATACGGCTGAAGGGTTGTCCGTAAGCACCCGTGACACCGAACGCAGCCCACACTGGCCAGTTCATATTGAGTAGCTTAGTTGCGATTGGCGGGAGACGCCAGCTAGACAGCGGGGATCACTAAAACACGATGAAGAATTATGGCAGCCGGAGCTCGTTAGCTCCTTGAAAAAGAGTGTCATTCGCTCGTCTCTAGAACAAGCTTCGACGTCGGTTGCCGATGTTGATCCACTCGACCGGCAGCTCCGACCGTTCCTGCATCGGTGTCGATTGGCACTCGGGGATCTTCTGGACACGCTCACAGCGACGGCTCACCCGCCAGTAAACGTAACCCTTCGGACAGCGGTACATGTTCGGCTGCAGGCCCGACCGGCCCTGGGTACAGCGCAGGAACGTTGAGCTACACTTTTGGTCGTCGATCGCGAAATGGCCATCCGTGGGGCAGAGTGGTTCCGTCGAGCCAAGCTGCATCTGTAAGAGGGACAATGGTGAGTGAAACTTGATGTCGTGTTCTCACGAATTCGCGCAATACTCACTACTGGCAGCTGACGCGTGTTTCGGAGCTGCGATCGCAGGTTAGCCGCCTTGCAACGGTCGTCGCTCTCGGCCGGTTCCGTACACTGTGTTCGGTCCTCCTGATAGACGGTATCGTTTGGACAGCTAAACACGACGATGCTGTAGTCGTAGCTGTTCGCCTTCTCGGTACACTGGTAGAACAGGTTGCAGTTCTTCGGGTGTCGTTTGAATCCAGTCGGACAAACGAAACGGTCCTGATCTTCATCGACCGGTGGGCAGGAGCTCTGGCAACCGGCAGGACACTCCTGGGCAGCGGGTTCCGTTGACGACTCCATGCCCTCGGTCGTTTGCTCCTGGCCGGCGGACTCGGTAGTCATTTCTGACTGACCCATGGTGGTCGTCTCTTGCTCGCCACCGGCGGCTGTGGTAGATTCTTGTGGGGCCATCGTCGTCGTTTCTTGTGCGGGCATCGTAGTAGATTCTTGTGCAGCCATCGTAGTGGTCTCCTGCGCAGCCATCGTCGTGGTCTCCTGAGCACCCATCGTGGTGGATTCTTGAGCAGCCATAGTGGTCGTCTCCTGAGCACCCATCGTGGTGGATTCTTGCGCAGCCATCGTCGTTGTCTCCTGGGCCGCCATTGTCGTTGTCTCCTGAGCAGCCATCGTGGTCGTCTCCGACGATGCAGCCGCCGTTGTAGTTTCCTGCGATGCTTCAGTCGTCATGGCAGCTTCGGTCGTTTCCTGGGTGGCTCCCTCCGTGGTGGTGGTCATCATTTGTGGCTGTCCGGTGGTAGTTTCTTCCTTCGGGGCGGCCGTCGTCTCGGAGCTTGCGGAATCGGTTGTCGTCTCCTGCTGACCGCTGGCCGCGGTCGTTGCTTCCGTTTGCTGTGCTGTCGTCATTTGGGCGGCGGCTTCGGTCGTCGAGCCTGGCTCTTCTGTAACAGAGGTGGTGGATTCAGCGGTCGATTCGGTCGTTTCCGCGGGGGCAGATTTGGAGCAATTGCGGGGCGGCTGGACACTGTCCTCGTGGTTGCAGGTATTTACAGCGGGATCCCAAATGGTACCGTCGGGGCAGTCGAAGTGAAAGACGGAGAAGTTTTCACCCATCCCGTCCCAGTCCACGCAGCGGTAGAACTTGGTACAGTCGTCCGGGTTGGGGAAGTATCCAGCCTCCGTGCAGTTCACTTGCGTGTTGGAGGATGAAGAAGCTTTCATGCGCTCGGTGGTGGTGGATTCGGACGAGGATTGCATGCTTTGGGTGGTGGTGGTTGATGAAGATGATGTTGATGATGATGATGCAGATGTTGATGAAGGTGCGGAGGTTGTGCTTTGTGTAGTGGTAGTGGGTTTTTGGGTAGTGCTAGTGGATGTAGAAGCGGTTGTTGTGGGGGATTGTGTGGTAGTGGTGGTAGTAGTGGAGGAAGCAGTGGTTGATGTGGCTGTAGTAGTAGTGGTAGTGGTAGTGGTTGTTGTCGATGATGATTGTGTTTGGTTAGTGTTATTGCTAGTGTTACCTGTCTGTCCGCCGCACATTTCAACAACATTCTCATGATTACATGTCTGCAGTGCCTGATCCCAGGCGGTACCTTCGCCGCACGTGAAATCATACTTATTGTATCCACCCTTGCCGTTGTCCACACACCGGTAGAACTTGCGACAATCGTCCGGATTACCCATGAAACCTTCCTCAGTACATTCGCCCGAGGAAGGCGAGCCGCCCATCGTGGTGGTCTGCTGAGCACTTTCGGTGGTGGTCATCTCACTGTTAGCCGTTGTGGTCGTTTCCTGGCCCTGTGCAGTTGTCATTTCGGATGCCATTTCGCTGGATGTGGTCGTTTCCTGTCCACTAGCCGTGGTAGTAGTCGTTTCCTGTGCCGATGGAGCAGCCGTAGTCGAATCGCTCGTTGTGGTGGTAGTTTCTTGACTGGCCTCTGTCGTAGTTGTTTGTTGTTCCGTCGGAGCCGTAGTGGTTGTTTCTTGCGCGGTAGTCGTCGTCGTCATGTCTTGTCGGGAAGTTGTAGTCTCTTGTCCGGTGGTAGTACCTTCTGTTTGAGCTGGCGTCGTAGATGCGTCTGTTGCTGCTGTCGTTGTACCATCGCTAGCGCCCGTCGTCATGTCCGTACCGGAAGGCTCCGGTTCTGGTTCCGGTGGACGATCGGCACCACAGTTGGGAATTTCGTACTCATAGTTGCAGGCCTGTTTGCTTTCATCCCAGCCAGTTCCCTCTGAGCAAGTGAACTCGTACTTCGTGTAACCTCCCTTGCCGTTGTCGACACAGCGGTAAAACATCTTGCAATTGGTCGGATGGGGCTTAAATCCTTCCGAATCGCATCCTTCCGAGGAGGGCATGGTTGATGTTTCGGTAGCACCTGCAGGAGTAGTGGACGAATCGCCCGCCTCAGTAGTCGTTGTCTGGCTCTGTGCTTCGGTCATCTGACTCTGCCCTTCTGTCGTCTGTTCTTGTGCATTTGCATTCGTTGACTCTCCCTTGGAAGCTTCTGTCGTTTGTTCCTGAGCGGCGGACGTCGTTTCCTCCTTTGCCGCTTCGGTAGTCGAAGCGGAATCGGGTGAGGCTGTTGTACTGCTGGCACTGCTGCTCGTTGTTCCCGGACTAGCCGCGTCCGTAGCACCCGTGGTAAGCGATTCCGGTTCCAGACTACTCATCGACTGCTCCGTCGTGCTTGGCATCGATTCGGCGGTGGTCGATTGTGCTGGTGGAAGGTAGGTATTGCCAGGGCCGGACGAACTACCCGGGTACGGTGAGGAAGCAGTTTCACCTCCAGTCCCACACTTGGAATTTTGGACCGATTGCGGATGGTTGCAGGCAAGAATGTCATTGTCCCAAACAGTACCGGGACCGCAGGTGAACTCGTACCGATCGTATCCTCCCTTGCCGTTATCGACGCATCGATAAAACTTCTTGCAGTTGGAGGGATGTTCCATAAATCCTTCCTGCTCGCATACACCGTTGCTTCCGGCGGGTACTGAGGGCGATTGGGTGGTGGTGGTAGTTTGCTGCTGGCACGGTGGAACTGTGGTGGACTGTTGTCCTGCTGAAGTTGACTCTGCGGGACCATTTGTTCCGTTCGATTGATTTGGTCCATCGGGTCCATTGGGTCCATTTGGCCCATTTGGTCCATTGGGTCCATTAGGTCCATTGGGTCCTTCAGATCCATCAGGTCCATCGGGACCATTGGGTCCATCAGGTCCATCGGGACCATTGGGTCCATCAGGTCCATTAGGTCCATCTGGTCCATCAGGTCCGTTGGGGCCATTAGGTCCACCTGGTCCATTTGGTCCGTTAGGTCCATCTGGTCCATTAGATCCATTGTTCGATCCATCAGGTCCGTTCGGTCCATTGCTTGATCCATCAGGTCCGTTCGGTCCATTGCTTGATCCATCAGGTCCATTTGGTCCATTGCTTGATCCATCTGGACCGTTAGATCCATTGTTCGATCCATCAGGTCCATTTGGTCCATTGCTTGATCCATCAGGTCCATTCGGTCCATTGCTTGATCCATCAGGCCCGTTGGAGCCGTTGGGTCCATCAGGTCCACCGGCAGGTCCACTAGGTCCATTTGGTCCGCTTCCTGCGCCATCAGGTCCATTTGGACCACCCTGAGTACTACCTTGAGGTCCCGATGCTGGTCCTTGCCCATTCGCCTTACCGCACCGTCCATCCTGTACAGCCCAATCGTGATTACAGCTGCCAGCATTATCATCCCAAACGGTTCCATCTCCACAGCGGAACTCGTAGCGCGTAAATTGCCCGTTACCATTCGACACGCAACGGTAGAACTTCTTACAATCATTATGATCACCCATGAATCCGTCCTCAGTGCAGGCAGGGGCAGCACCAGACCCGGACGGCGCTTGGCTGGTGGTAGAGCCGGAGCTTGCCGCACTTCCGGTGGTTGGTCGCTGCGTAGTGCTGGACGGTTGTGCTGAAGAAGAGAGAGTGGTTGTGGACTGAGTACTTGACATAACGATCGTCGTGAGCATTGTGGTGGTTTGTGTAGATGGTTGTGGTGTTGTTGTGATTGTGGTTTCTTCAGACGAAGATGCGGTGGTAGATTGTGTAGTGTGTACTGTTGTTTGTGTAGACGTTGGTGCTTGGGTGATGGGTTCCTCAGAGCTCGAAGCAGGAGCCGAAGACATCGTGGTAGGTGTTTGTGTTGTTGTGGGTTCTGTTGTGGTTGTGTTCTCTTGTGTAGTGTTCGTTTCTGTAGGAGCTGGTGTGGATTGTGTGCTGGTGGCCTCCTCTGTCGAAGGTGGCGTAGACGTGTTGGATTCTTCCGTGACCGTGGTAAGGGATTCGGTGCTGGGCTGTTGAGGCTCGGTGGTCACCTGTTCCTGTGTGCTAGAGGATTGTGTAGTGGATTGTTGTGTAGTGGGTTTGTTTGTGTTGTTGTGTGGCATGTGTTGTGTTGTTTCTGGGGTAAGAGTGGTAATAGGTTGTGTAGATTCAGGTGACTCATCGGTTGTGGTTGTTTCAACTGGGGCTGTTTGTGTGGGTGAAGATGTTTCGGAACTTGCACCCGGTGTAGTTTCCGGGCTAGATTCTGGTGTTGTGTTCATGGGGGATTGTGTGACTGTTGTTTCTGATACTTGTGTTGGTGTGGTTTGTGACTGTGTGCTCTGAGCCTCTGTGGTAGACGCTTGTGTAGTGGTGGATTGAACACTGGACGTGACAGGTTCCTCCGTGGTAGAAGCTTGCATTGTGGACGATTCCGTAGCGGTGCTACTGGTTGTGAGTGTTTGTGTGGTAGTACTAGCGGCGGTGCTAGTTGTGACTTGAATGGTATCGGTTGGCGTAGATGTCGCGTTATCAGGGGACTGAGTGGAGGAAACTTCTTCCGTAGACGACGGAGCATCCGTAGAGGAGGACGTTGATGGTTCAGCAGTAGTCGTTTGTACTGATGTAGAAGTAGTAGTAGGTTCAGTAGTTGGTGCAATAGTAGTAGACACAGTCGTTGTCGTGGAAACAGGGTCAGCTGTTGCAGCAACAGTAGTAGCCTCCGTGGTCGTTGTGGTAGCAGCCTCAGTAGTTGGAGCAACAGTAGTAGACGCAGTTGTTGACGTTATAACAGGTTCAGTTGTCGTCATGGTAGCAGGCTCAGTAGTTGGAGCAACAGTTGAAGATGCAGCTGTCGTCGTCGGTTGAGCAGTTGTTGAAGTAGTAGTTATAACTTCGGGAGTTACGGTAGTGGTCGTTGTGGGTATTGTAGAACTTGATACTGCAGGAGCTTCCGTAGATGGCTGTTGTAGAGTAACAGTGGTAGCAGTAGCAGGGCTCTGGCCATTGTTGTTCTGATTTCCAGCATTCTGTTGATTGCTTTCATCGATTTGATTTGATCCGGAAGATGATGATGTCTGGCCGCTTTGGTTGTTGGAGCTTTGATTTGAACTGTTGTTGTTGCTCGACTGGCTATTTTGATTGTCGGTATTACTGCTGGACATACTGTTCTGATTATTGCTACTCTGCTGCTGATTCGATTGGTTCTGGTTATTGTTAGAGCTTTGGTTTTGCATACTTTGTCCTTGCCCTTGGTTCTGATTGTTTTGTTGACTGTTTGAGTTACTGCTGGAGCCTTGGTTGTTACTACTTTGATTGTTCGATTGTTGATTTTGGCCTTGATTATTGCTACTTTGTCCTTGATTTTGATTGTTTGTTTGCTGGTTTTGTCCCTGATTTTGATTGCTCCATTGGTTGTTACTGCTGGAACCCTGATTCTGATTGTTAGACTGTTGGTTCTGTCCCTGGTGCTGATTGTTCCACTGGTTGTTACTGTTTTGCCCTTGATTCTGGTTGTTTGACTCTTGATTCTGTCCCTGGCCTTGATTACTCCACTGATTGGTACTGGAAGAGTTTTGAGTTTGCATACTCGTCTGCTGACTTTCGCTCTGGCTTTGATTGTTCCATTGGGTATTGCTGAAGGACTGTTGATTTTGATTGTTCTCTTGGTTGTTTTGACCTTGATTATTGTTGGTCCACTGGTTATTGCTTCCTTGGCTATTTTGGCCTTGATTATTGTTGTTCCACTGGTTGTTGCTACTTTGACCTTGATTCTGATTGCTTCCTTGGCTGTTTTGACCTTGATTCTGATTGTTCCACTGGTTATTGCTTCCTTGGCTATTTTGGCCTTGATTATTGTTGTTCCACTGGTTGTTGCTACTTTGACCTTGATTCTGAGAGCTTCCTTGGTTATTTTGACCCTGATTTTGGCTGCTCCACTGATTGTTATTATTTTGGCCTTGATTCTGCGAGCTTCCTTGATTATTTTGACCTTGGCTGTTGTTGTTCCACTGGTTGTTGCTACTTTGACCTTGATTCTGATTGCTTCCTTGGCTGTTTTGACCTTGATTCTGATTGTTCCACTGGTTATTTTGACTTTGATTCTGATTATTCCATTGGTTATTGCTTCCTTGGCTATTTTGGCCTTGATTATTGTTGTTCCACTGGTTGTTGCTACTTTGACCTTGATTCTGAGAGCTTCCTTGGTTATTTTGACCCTGATTTTGGTTGCTCCACTGATTGTTATTATTTTGGCCTTGATTCTGTGAGCTTCCTTGATTATTTTGACCTTGGCTGTTGTTGTTCCACTGGTTGTTGCTACTTTGACCTTGATTCTGATTGCTTCCTTGGCTGCTTTGACCTTGATTTTGATTGTTCCACTGGTTATTTTGACCTTGATTTTGGTTGTTGAACTGATTGTTACTACTCTGACCTTGGTTTTGATTGTTCCACTGGTTATTTTGACCTTGACTATTATTATTCCATTGGTTACTACTACTTTCACCTTGATTTTGATTGTTCCACTGGTTATTTTGACCTTGATTTTGATTGTTGAACTGATTGTTACTACTCTGACCTTGGTTTTGATTGTTCCACTGGTTATTTTGACCTTGACTGTTATTATTCCATTGGTTACTACTACTTTGGCCTTGATTTTGATTGTTCCACTGGTTATTCTGACCCTGATTTTGATTGTTAGATTGGTTGCTGCCACTTTGACCCTGATTCTGATTGTTCCACTGGTTATTCTGGCCCTGATTCTGGTTGTTCCATTGGTTATTGCCTCCTGATCCCTGATTCTGATTTTGCCACTGACCGTTGGAGCCTTGGTTCCATTGGTTGTTGCTGTTTTGTCCTTGATTCTGGTTATTCCACTGGTTGTTTTGCCCCTGATTCTGATTATTCCACTGATTGTTGTTGTTTTGACCTTGGTTTTGATTATTCCATTGGCCATTTTGTCCTTGATTCTGATTGCTCCACTGATTGTTGTTGTTTTGACCTTGGTTTTGATTATTCCATTGGCCATTTTGTCCTTGATTCTGATTGCTCCACTGATTGTTGCTGTTTTGACCTTGGTTTTGATTATTCCATTGGCCATTTTGTCCTTGATTCTGATTACTCCACTGATTGTTGTTGTTTTGACCTTGGTTTTCATTCTGCCACTGATTGCTCGACCCTTGATTCTGGTTATTCCACTGATTGTTGCCACCGGATCCTTGGTTCTGATTGTTCCATTGTCCACCCGATCCTTGATTATTCCATTGTCCGTTACCGCCGGAACTGCTGGAACTGGAGCTACTACTACTGCTACTACTACTACTGCTGCTAGAACTGCTCGAACTGCTCGAACTGCTCTGTATATTGTTTGACCCCTGCCCATTGTTACCTTGCATGAAAGTGGTCATATTGCTGTAGTTGCTCATTTGACTTGCCGCCGATGCTTGTGAGCTGGTCGTGTTGGTAGTGATCCCGTTCTGGGTCATCGAACCACTGGCTTGTGTCATATTTCTATCCATCGAGGCGTTCGACTGGCTAAACAACTGTTGATTGACGATGTAATCGCTTTGAGAGATTTGCGTACACCGGTCCACGACACTCGCATGGTTACAGGAACCGATCTGGTCATCCCACACGGTACCTTCACCGCAGCGGAATGGAAGCTTCTCGAAGCTACCGTCCGCGCGGGAAATGCACCGGTAAAACACTTGACAATCGTTCCTGTCGCCAACGAAGCCTTCCTCATCGCACGGCACTCCATCGTCTACAATCGGTTTTTTGTCCTCTTTCTCTGTCCCCTGCGAGCTCCCGGCGGGTTCATTACCTTCCGAATTTACACTGTTTTCGGCGTCCCCGTTTTGCTCGAGATCTCCGTTACCCATCGCCATCGGTTCCTGCTCGTTCTGCTCCATCGCCTGCGGTTCGGGTTCCGCCGGTGCGGCCGGTTCCGGCTCGGGTGCTGCCGGTTCGGGTTCCGGTGCTGGGCCGTATCCGCCATCACCTCCGTCGATTTCGTTGCCCGTTTCGCGACACTCTTCCCGCTCCGAGTCGCGCGGATGTACACACACATTTTCGGCCATAGAAAACACGGTTCCCGGTCCGCAGCGGAATTTGTAGGCCGTCAGATTATCGCCTTCCTGCACGCAACGATAGAACACGGCGCAGTCGTTGGGATCAACGGCGAAACCTTCCTGCTGACATTGGAATTTAGCAGCTGTAAAAGAAGGGGCAAAAGAGGCAGAAATTAGGGAAATGAAAATATTTATTGAAATATGGTTGAAACGGTTCAATTGGATCAACCGCCGACAGTGAATTGATTGTAATTTCAATATTAATGTACTATTCACCATCCAGTCAAACATCAATCGCGCATTTGTGCATCAGTAAGTGATAGATAGATATTCCCTCCTTGGGGTAATAAATCATTTACTGCAAGCTCCATCATCCATTTTCCACTGGCCATTCTTTCGCCCTGAAGTTCCTGTGCCCTGAGGGCGTATTGAGCGGGTGTCAGCATCGTCATACACCGACACCACGGCAGACTGATGGTGGCCAAACCATCCTCAAGCAGGGATCGTGGGAAATGGAATGCTGCGCTTCACATTGCATTGCACTTGCTCTCCCGAAGCTGGTCAAACGATTGGGCGGCCAGAAGCACGAACCGGCCCCAGAAGCGTTCGAAAGTTTTCTCAATTAACGCTCAAGAAGTTCAATAAAAAGCAGATGAATGTACTCCAGCTCTGTCGTAGCTGGCCCCACACGAAAGAGTTTTCTAATTGCATCGGATCACACTCGCAACTCGTCAGTAAAAGCAAAGAACCCCACTTTAGCAAAAAGTTGGACTCGCTCGCTCGCTTGCCTCCTCGAACTCGAAAGGATGCAGCGGTAAGGCGCGCAGGCAGCTCAAAAAAAAAAAAAAAACACAGCCGATCGCACAATGGCCGTGATGGTGTCGATGAAAAGTGTAATTGATTTCCTTCACCCATTCGCCCATCGGTTTCATTCGTTTTGTTCCAGAGCGCGAAGTTTGGTTTCGCATTTCGATCGATTTGCCGGATGGATGGATGGCAAGGTACAGCGGATCGGTGACACAGGAAAGGGCAGCGGAGGTGGGGGGGGGGGGGGTTCTGATGCCGGGCGCTCGATGGCTTAAACGTAACGCAAACACCTATCTCAGGTGCTGTCAGCGCGAACAAGATTATCCCTTTATAACAGTCAATAAATCAGCCGCTGAAAAAGGGACTCGACAAGGCCGACGCTGGGTGTTTTTTGAGCTGCTGGCGCGCGTCTTCGCGTTCTCTCGGTTCTTCTATTTCACTCGGGATGGCATATCGGTGGAGATAGGAAATGCTGTTGCACGTTTCGCGGTCTAACTCGTGCCTCTTAGCGAGCCCAGTCGTTTATTTATGCGTTCGAAACACGATAAACCTAATTGGATGTCATCTTTGGATTTTCCATCATCAAGCGATAGCTTGCCTCGCGCTTGCCCTGGGAGGAGAGCTGATGATGGAGGCAATTTCGTAACGGATCAGTTCCTACGATAGATTCCATTTCTTGATACACTCTCTTCCACAGACCACCGCGTGCGCCAGCGATCTCGGCCAGCTCCGTGTAATAAAGAGACCAAACATTGCTGCACTTAAATTACGACCCACGACGTTAGAAGAAAAATGCACCCACTTCCACATCGATACCCCAGTGTCCGTTCGAGCTGGGGTAGGGGAGTAGAAAAAATCTACTCCAACACCTTAACCGACACCGGCAACCGGTTCCGGTTGCAGGACAGTACGCTGACACTACCGGGCAGGCAGATTAGCGATTGATTAAAGCGTTTCAATCTGCATAAATTTACACCTCATTATGTTGACCGGTAGCGCGGTGCAGAAAGTGTAAATCGAGTCTCATTTAGCGCGATAAGGTGTGACAAGGTGTTTAGATAATGGGCGCGGTGGGGTGGGCGCCCGGCCAGAGCAAGACAACTTGAGAGATTGAGAGATTAGAATAATTGAACGCGCTTGCGTCTCATTGAGGAGCGGACTGCGTGCTGTTTTTTTTTGTCCCTCCGCTTCTTTGCGATGATGTGAAGCGGCAGACAATAGGCGACACCTATTCCATCTGACCGCGAAACCGAGTGGCGCGATCCTTGAGCCTATTTTGCATCACCGGCTTAAGCAGCCTAGCGTGGGGCAAACAAAAGCGACCAGAGTGAATAGGGGGCTACAAAAAAAAAAAACGAGCTAGAATATACAGCGAGACCCACCCCAAATGGGTCTAATTTAATCGAAACGGGCAGAATTCCTCAGAGGGAACTACGGGTGGCGACAGGCGGCCCACATCTATTTGAAAGTGCGAATGCATGAAATTGAATTTTCCACATGGTTGTGTAGCGTTGTTGTTGTTGTTGTTGTGCGGGGGAAAGCAATTGTTGCTTGCAAATGGGTGGCATCCCCAGCAACAGCACGAGCAACGATTAGAAAAACCGGAAACCCTGTTCGGAAAATGGTTCCTCCGGTTGCGTTGGACTTTGGAGTGAAGTGGGAAAAACCCCCCACAACCTACCTATCCAAAATGTATGCCTCGCTCGCGGTGGGCTTCAGCATTAGGCGAAATTGAGTTCGATGTTATTTTGTTTTTGCTTCCCTTTTTTCCCGTTTTGTGTATGCCAAAGTTGCTCACGTTATCATATCGCTTATGTTCGGTAAGTCAGTCCCCCGGTGGTACGCCGAAGGGTAGAAAAAGTTTTAATTTGCCCCCATTTGGCGGAACAATTCGGCGGCGGATGATTTGGATTTTTGGAGTATATGCGGCAAGTATTACACAAATTCAATTGCGTGCACTTGTGCCGATTCCGAAATAGGAAAACCCATGCCTGGCTTATTTTCTTCCACACAAAATTGCAAAAGGAAAAGGATTTGAGGAAGATTGGCGCATGTAATTTGATTGCCCGCTGTCGTTTGTCGTGCTGTGGGGTGGCCAAGACGCTCGCAGTTTGTGGCGTTGGCGAATGCAATTTTCTTTCCTTAGCTATTGCGTGGAAACACATTTCCTTTAAAACCGCAAACAAACGACACGATGACATGCACGCGGAACCGGTGAAACCGGTAGGGCCGGAAGCGTATTTATCATGCCCGAAAGTCGCTTCAAACTTCAGCCACGATCGGGGCACAGTTTTGCTTGGTGCAAATGTTTGCAGGCGATGAAAAGCTCTCCAGGACAAGAAGGGAAAACGAACGTTACATCATTTGTTTACGACACAGTGGTACGCGCTGGCTCGAGCTCGGTCTAAAGCCGTCGTCGCTGGGTCGAAAAGTGGAGGGACTTGTGAGAGGGGGAAAAAACATAAAAAAGCAAATAAATAAAAACATACGCAAAACAATGAGAGCGATGTAAATAAAGACGTTTCATTTCCAGATTCTGAGGACGGCTGGATGGCACATCTGTCAAAAAGTTTCTCGCGAATGGGTGCGAGAGTATGGCAGGACGGGGAACAATTTCTCACCAGCATTAAATCATAATACCAAAGCAGTAGCAGTAGCAGCAGCAACAGAAGCTTATTGCTGGCTTAGCGAATCCCGGAGTCGGAAGGCACGACAATCAAACGTCCTGTACCGTGCTTCCGCACAATTCCGCGATTTCGCCATCTTCCGGCTATGGTGGTGGTGGTGGTGATGTCCGCGTCGGTTCCGGCCGCTCCTCGCCAGCTGGTTAAATTTCCCACGGACCCTTCCTCCCTATCACCCCCTCCCCCTGCGCCCACCCTCCTCCATCCTCCCGAAAACTCGGTGCTCGGTGCTTGTAATCCGTTCCGGCCGGGAGCGTTTCCGCTCATTGGGATGATTTTCAAGTGCGCGCGCGATCTTCCGCTCGTTTCGCGGACTCCTGCTGCACAACCGGGTATGCAAGATAAATTGCAGCGATATTGCGCTGCAAAGGAAATGAAACAAAAACACGAGTATCTAAAGCAGTGTACTTAATTCTTGTTCCTGCCGTGCTTGCATGCTTTTTTTTGTTGCTTTGCTTTACATCGGGCGGAAAACTGTAAAACTTCATCATAAACGAAACTCGCGGCGTTACCGGAATGCTTTTTCGGTATCGACGGGGCAGGGTTTTGGCACCATTCATTTGATGCGAATTTATCGATGGAATCAACTATCGTAACTTTTTTTGTTTATAATTTGTAATACTGCTTTTCTCATTTTATTAGGAGTTATTAATGGTTAGTAGAGTGAGGGCTGAACTTATTGTTGTCTTGTTGTCTTAGTGTTGTAGTGTTGACAGACGTTGAGCAAACGTTCGTTTTAGTGAAGAGAAGCTTTTTAATTTTTACTCCTTTACTTGCAAAAGGTCGTCCGATAAATAGTTTCCCATTGATGATAAGGTATTCCGATGGAGGCGACCCAAATGCTACTGATCGCTACAGAGATCGGTAGGAAATCGACTCATTATCATAAAAAAATGCACATGCGCCGAATTACCTGTTGCATCTGAATTCCGTTTGAATGGTTACTCAGACACCTGCATAAAAGATTAGCAGCGATAAAGCCTATTGGATTATTCGTCATTTTGTCCTGGATTTAAATTATCGGAAAATACTGTGAGGTGCCTTGAATCTTTTGCCTTATATAGCTGCTGTAAAATTCGGAACGAAATGAGTCAAGATGTGCCCTATCCCAACGATATCCCAAGGTATAAATTACTGGCACAGGGACAAACTTATTATACGAACAAGTTTATAATTGTCATTGTAGGCCCAAATCAATTGCTTATGCTTTGACCATATTTTACACAACAGACTTGATCTTACAGATAATGGATCGCTAGGACACAAGCACTAAAAATCCTTTAAAGCATTCTATCGCAACATTCGTAATTTAAATTACGTTGATTGGGTCGACACCCCAAATGGAGTTTAATAAACGTTTGTAATAGCTCGTAGATCGTGGATCGGAGAATTCAGTAGATGTAGTAGATCGTTACACCTTCCGTAAGGCGTACTGTCCGTGATGAAAATTGAAGTCGGAAACCCCTGTGTACTCCGCCCTAAAATTGGTGCGTTAATCCAAAATATGCGCCCGCAACGAGCGGGAGACAGTAATGAAGATTATAATTATTAATTTCTTTCCAACCTCGGATACCAGCGCTTCCCAGAGACACATGACGCTAGTTCTCATAGTGAGCCTCCAGCAGTTCTTCTTGGTTTTGGATGCTGGAGTAGTGCAGTGGAGTAGTAGTCTGGTAATGGAGCGTTCCACCAAACCGGAAAGCAACCGGGCGAGTAAGTTATCAGTGGTAGCTCCTGGTAGCTCCTGGCGCACCCAGTATATTATTGCGGACCATCCGGACCATCCGTTTGCCAGCCCGCGCTGCTGGCGGACCGAAAGACGAAAAGCTTCATTTCGCGGGCGGAAAAGCATCCACAACCGCAAGATGCAAGTATTTCATCTCTCCGACACAAACACACACTCTTACCTCGAGTAGGGCGATGTGCGTGAACATGAGCTAATAACAACTGCACATGCACATTAGCCCGTGCCTGTGCCCTGGTCCTTCGGGTGGTTGTCTGCCGTTGGCGTTGCGCATCCGAGGGAATAAATTATTAAATCTGATTATTTATAATTGTATGATATTATTTATTAGCCCCGGTATCGTGTGACTCGTTCAGATTTATTCACGGCGCACGGTCCCGCCTTCGGCCGGGATCCGCTGCAACCGTCGGACCCCGTCGATGCGAGCGGATGTTTGCGTTCTCAGGGTGTGAAAACTGGCGGAAAATTTACAAGCTTCACACCGGTACGCCCGAGCCAAAAGGCAATCCGGACTGGGGCCGGCCAACTCATCGCCCCACCGACCATTGGCCGGCCTTGTTTCTGGTTACGTTGGCTCGCGTTGGCGTTGGCCCCAGTACCGAACAGGTTCCATCGTGCCATGGTGAACAGAATGGTCAGAAAATGCTTGGCATGTCCGACGTCAGCCTTGCGAAGCGATTATGAGTGCACTTTGACTGGGAATAATTTTCACCCTCTCGGTAAGAGCAGCGCGCTTACAGGATTTGGCACCGGTTCACGACGCTTAGGCTGATGCCGGATGCCGGTGCAACGGTTGTTGTTTCCCACACACACAGAGGATTTCAACGTGCCAGCACGGGCGCACCAGCGCTGGTGTAAATGCACATCAATACAATTTACCCAACCAACGCACACACAGCACGAGCACTTGGGTCTTACCACGTTGCATGCACGCTGCAGCCTAGAACTGTAGCCATTTTAGCGTTGGGTGGACCAGTACCGCAAATCATATAGCCGTCGGTCGACTGATGACCGGTGATTTATTGCTGTTTGTTGGCGGGGGAAATGGTATTTTGATCCGCCAATGTGCATAATAAATCAGTGCAGTTGTGATGGAAAAGGGCAGCCTGGCAGTCGCAGATCGATTTACGGCAAGCGGCCGCAAATGGGCCATAGCTGCGTTGATGATTGTTTATTTTGCGATCATTGTCGGTTCCATCGTTGTGCGCGAGGTCGGGGTGTGCTGGGTAGCATTGTTCGGTGCTTTGTTTAAAATCGATAAAATGTATTCATTGAACTCGGGGTAGTGGATTGAGTGGCGAAAAAAAAACTTGTTCCAAATGGTTGAAGTGTAGTGCATTCGGTTTAATTCAATGGACGGTTTTAGTAAACGAAGGGACTTAGCGGCACAGCGAAGTGCAATTAGGAAAAACGCGCAGTTGCATAGAGTAGAGCATTAATAGGGATGAATTCAACCGGTCCTACGCGGTGACCTGTGGGAGTGACACCGCTCCTTCACAAAGCAGGACCTCAAATCCCATCAGGACCGTGCATCCATAGGAATGCTAGACTCTTTTCTTTATGGTAAAAATAAATGTAGAGAACAGTTATGTGGCCGGCAGGCCTAAAACATTGTTGTGAAGAAGATCAGGATGGTAGAGAGAGAGAGAGAGAGAGAGAGAGAGAGAGATCTTTTGCTAGTATTGTGTATGTATTCTAACGTTCGACGACTGAAACTCTTTATTAGTTTTCTTTATAAACACGTAAAATAACCTCCTAATGATTTACTAGATGTTTATTATTCTATTCAGCATAAAATTTTAGATTTAGATTAACAGGTTTAGTTCGTTTGTTAATAGATTTTGAAAAGTAAGTAAATGTTTTTTTTTATTCGTGAGCCTATTGCTTAAAACTAAATTACAAAAAATAACAAAATTCAGGATAGTTTGTATAATTGATTTAAAGGAATCTAAATAAGCTTCTTATCGACACAAATACCTATTCATTTAATATCGTTAGCTTGCCCTGGGCAGTAACGACACATAACCAAAGTTCGGTTATTTTATTAAAACATTTGTAGCTTTCTCACCCGTAGAGATCGATCTCAAACTCCATCCCGAACGTCATCTCGTACATAAGATTGACTATTGATCTATGGGAAATTTAAGTCAAGGAAACTAGAAATATCAGATTAGGATCTCTCTAGATTGTATTTTATAAAGGCTAAGAAATTACTTATATTTTTTCTAGTTTGACATTCTAGTTTGGTGAACTATGTTTGATTTCGTTCTAACTTAATTAGGACTTTTAAAGTTTAATCCTGTCAAATGTCCAATATGCTATGATGACATCACCGTACAGCTCGTAGTGCTCGTCCCTGTAGCGACTTCTCCATCGTGTTTCCACACAAAAGGGGTCAAAACGCCCTATGTCATCTTCCGCTCGAAGGCGGCATAGAGAAGGCGGAATTCAGATTCCGGCTAAACATTCTAATTTTCTTACGTATGTCATTATAGCCCCAATGACAATGCTTGAAATGTTTACGATACAAAATCCTTTATAACAAAATAATATGACTTCTTCTCCCTTGGTACTACACTTGGGAGAGGTCGTGGCCTTGAGGTTCTATCCCGTTGCTGTATAGACAGACCTGCGTAAGAGCAGACAGGATTTGATACGAGAGAGCTGGCTCCGCTACCACTATCCCAGTGGGCTTGTAGAATAAAAATAGCTGAATCCCTTAAATCTTTCGTCAAAATTTCTACAGAAGTTTTATTTTGAGGACGTTTGCGTATCTCAAGCAAAGCAAGAACCCCAAAACTCCAAACCTTCGGAAGTGAAGTGCAAGTTCATGCAGATGGGTTCCCAATACACCGACCCTTAAATTTTGTGTAATAAAATGACAAAACTTTTAAAACGGCAAACTGACGGCAATGTAAAACTTTGCTCTACCACACCCATGCTTCCCCGTCGAATGAAAAAGTGGAAAACAGCTGAAAAAAATGCGAAAAAGAAAACTTCTCCATTTCCATCCACGGATGCGATGCGAGAGCGCGAGAGAGGAAAGCCCATAAATATTATCGGTTATAATTCATCGCTGTTGTCATATTTTGTTCAATGTTGTCACTCTGGTGCCATCTTCATCCGGTGGCAATAAAGGATCCGGAGCCTCACGAACACGGTGCATTTTTTGTTTGGCCTTTTTCACCCGTTTATTTTTGTCCCCTTTTTGGGTTGGGGCGGCTACGCCAAAACTTTCCCCCGATTCGGGCCCGTTGAAAGTGCGAAATCGGCGGTGAAGGAAAAAGGTCGTAAAAAATATGGACTCCTTAATTGCTTTCATGCGCGACAGCTGCCGATGAGTTTCGTACCTGAATTTGCCACCTTTGACACATTTTGCCCCCCCCCCCACACACACACACACATGATTGCAGCAGGAGCAAAGAAGCTTACAGGCACTTTCGATATGATAGGTTCACACACCCACATGAAAAGGGTTGAACGGGTGTGAACGGGCGGCGACGCCGGTAAAAGTATTCCATTCCGTCCGACCCGGTGACAAAACGTCAAACGAAACAATGGAACGGAGTACATTCCTTGCCAGGCACAATCTCGGCACCACTCTCAGGCAGGGATGTGTTTTTTTTGGATAGCTTCGGTGCTTTTGGGTACAACAAAAGCTTGAGCTGGAGGCGTTGGCCTTCATACCACACCGCAAGGATAGTGTTGGAGAGTTGTGAGGGAAAACGTGGGGCGTTTACCGAATAGGGGGATAGTTTTCCACGTAGGTGAAGGTATCACAACTATGAGAATACCTTATTACAACAAACGCCCAGCTGGCTGGTTAATAGCTTAATCAAGTCGTCGCCGGTTTATCGGTGGTGCCGGAAAGTTGGTGATAAGATTGACACCTGAAGCCACGAGCCACGACGCAATGATCGTAAATGTTTATTCGCACCGCGGTAAGTAGCTGGGTTGGACGGTTGGGCCATATCATCATACACGCGTTCAGGGCGTTAAAGCGAACAGGAATGGAAGGGGGCGGTTGGGGTTTTTAAAAAATAAGAGCAAGTACTTCCGGGCTGGCGTTGGGGCCAAAATATGAGGTAAAGATAAAAAGGGAAAACGACCGTCAACGCAAACGCACCGAATGAGACGCCCAACGCCGATCCTAATCATGCGATTGCTCCGGGACTCCGAGGTCGGAATGGGCACAAGAGCGACCGAGGGTCGATGTCCTTCGCCGCAAGGGTCGGCCACAAGAGCTGGGATTAATGTAATCGCAATAACAGTTACAAATGATAATAAACTCCAACGCGTCACGACCGGGACCAACCGACGCTTTGCGTAAGTGCCGCCACCGTCGTCGTCTTGAAGGAGCGGTAGTGCCGGGAGGACCTTTACGCATGACCCCGACCCCGACCGTTGGAGGAGCCCGATGAGCTAAATGGTTGATAAAGGTCGAGGATACCGTCTTTTGCAGTTTGTCGGCTTTGGCGAAGTAGCTACTAGCAGCAGCAGGAGCAGCAGCAACAACACCAGTGCTGATAATGATAATGATCATCGTTTCGAAATTATACCCTCAATTGCCGGTGTGGCAGTGGACTATTATTACAACCGCAGACTAGCGCGTCCTAGGCTTTGGGGACGCGCGAGGCGAGCGACGCCAGCTGCGCGCCAACCCGTGGTCTCGTTAGGTGGAACGCAACGGACCGTTTATTTGTACTGCCATTTTTCCCCCGCAATCGCCGGCCACGGTTTGGCACCTCGTGCACTCGGTGAATGTACTCGGTGGTGTGGGGTGATATGATACGGCCACCGCCACCACTCTGCCCTGCTCAGTGTCCTTCTGCACCGGCAGAGGATCCTGAAAACGCGTGGATGAAGGTGTGTGATTTTTCACTTCATTTCAGTCGTCGTTTTTAATTTTCACTCAGTTAAACTGATCGTTGTTGACGTTTGATGGTGGGGTTTCGATATGATCCTCGTGGAGGTTGCTGTTGTTGTTTTCTTCGCGCTGGAAACAGGTTTCTGCGCTGCAGATACCGGAGAAGCGGGATAGGGAGTAGAAAAATGCACCACAACAACACCGACGCATTGGTGGCTAATTGGGAAATTGATATCTCGGGAGCAGCACGCATGAACGGACCGGAACGCGTCGTGTAATAATGCATCCCATGCTGGCGAATGCGAACAGGCGTTGACGCAGTGGCGGAAGATGCTGGATGGCTGTCGTGCCCGGATCGTATTACGGATAATTTAGCTTTCATTTGCTTATTGTAGCGTAATTGATAGAGCAGGAGGTTCATCATTATTAAGCAGTCCAGTGATTAAGATCATGGTGGGCTTTTCTTTTGTTTCTGTGGGGCATCCATCAGGTCAAGGAATCGGTATGATATCGCGTAACATTTCCGATAACTGTTGGCAACACTTTTGATCACAAATTACGTTAAATTGAACCTAGCATCCGTTGTACTAGGTCAATCAATTTTAAAGTCCTTCCAATCCAATTACTAAGGTTTATTTTGCGTCCGAACCCCGTAAAGCTCAGCATTGATGCAGCTTGCTCTAAGGCATTCCCACGGCCACGGTTGCATCAATATTTGTGATGGATTCTTTCCTTCAACGTCCGGCAGCTTCCCCTTTTCCAGGCCCATTCAAAAATTTTCCTTTAATCTTTCATCAATCGCTATACCGATAACTTATTCTGCATGTATCAATTCCCCTGATTGGGAGAATAATCATCTAAACAGGATACGAATTCCTTTTACATCATCTCAATCATTACTCTTCCCCCTTCTCCAGGGTCGGTCTAGCCATCAGCCCGACCAGCCATCATTCCAGACGAGCAGCAGTCCGGGCTATCCCGCCTCGAGGTGTTTGTGCGAGAACGGATTCCTTGCCGGACGACATTTAGCTGCGCACCCGGTCATTGTGCGGTTTATCCCGGGAGCCGCACCGTTATTGCACACAACCATCTGCACACAACCGTCATCCAGCTGACTAATTGTATTGGTATCATCGATACTTAATCGTAGTCACAGTGCCATCCGGCTGCTGCCTTGACCTCGGTGTGACACAGCCGGCGCAATGGCCTCGATGGCCATAAGCTTCCCTTCCGATGATTGTCGGTGGCACCGGTGCGCGGTTGGGATGGCGTTGGGCTCGTCCCGGACTTCATTAATGAACTGGTTTGACAGAAGTCATTTCTCGCCGCGGTACGCACGAGGACGCACGTCGACCGTGTTCTAGGAGTGCATCGACCCGAGATCGGGTCCGGGTCGACATGGGACAAGGGCCCGAACACACCTCGCCACTTGTTAGTGTATCGTTATGAGCAATTGCATTTGCATAAAACCGCAATAAATATCGGTTTTAATTGCAGTTGGAAGACACGGCCCGGTTGTTGCTGCTGTGTTCGGTGGAGAAATTTCCACCCGGTCCGGGCCATCTTCACCATCCTGCCATGGTGCCATGTGCGGGATGAATGATGGCCTCCAAGATCGGGTCAGATCGATATCGGCGAGCGGGGCAAGTGCGCCAGTACTATATCGGCAGGACAATAATGGCGAGCGTCGCTGGTTTTTGGGGAAGTATGGAAATTCGATACTCGACCTCGAAGTCCACGTATCCTGCTGTTGCTCCCGCGCTGTTGTAGCCACGGATTTGGTGCTCCGAGGCGCCAATCGCACTGTCGTATACCCCACCGATATACCAGACGAAGGCTAGTGTCGCAAGTTCTTCATGGCAGTTTTTCAAGTACACACTCTTTCGCTCTCTTTCGCTCGTTTTGGTTTTCTATTCAGTAGCATTTTCTTCCGTTGAACGAAGCGGTGCAACATTGCCATTCCCAGCAGTGAAAGACCGGTAGCGGGCAAGGTTTATTTATTTTCATTCACCATTGACTCGTAATATTTTTCTATCGACGTGAAAAACGTCCCTTTGCCCACTGGCCGGCTAGAAGCTAGACATAGAAACAAAATTCTGATGCGTACGGTAGGTCGGAACTCGCGTGAGAGTGGGCGCGTGGATCTCCTTTTTGTGTATTCAGTGCGGTGGAGAGCGGTGGGACGATTCGATCCCCGTACGTCGAAGGGCCAGGAGGAGTAGCACCAATAGCTGCAATCGGCCTGCGGTAGGCCGACTACGGAAAAGTCAGGCAGGAAAATGGCGTAAGTGTGTGTGTGTGTGCGTGTGTGTTTGTGTGCCGTTTTTCCTCAGTAGAGTGCTCTTCACTCGAGATCGTTCAGGAGAATGGTTAATGGATTCGGCACGGCACTGGACTGAGAGCTAGTTGGAAAAATGAACAGTAGGAAGGGTGGGCAGGTGGCGCAGATTTGAATCTAAAATGGATTCTGCAACAGAGATGCAATTTTCAATCGGTCAAAATCGATCACTAAAGTGAAGTGGGTTACGAGCGCCTGTCTTTGTTTGTGTATGGAGTCGTGTGTGCGTGTGTGAGGGATATGACCGGTGGGAGGATATGGCCGGTGTCATCGTATCGTCTCGCTCAAATATGGTACAGAGTAGGAAGTTGGAAAGTCAGGTCCGCAACGAATGCTGTCACCGGTTCGGTTGGGAAAATATTGCAAATGCTTTCCAAACAGAGTGTTTGGTAGGAGCAGTAGTAGGCACCATCGGGCGGGACATAAAAATATCAATTTTTATATAGATCTAGTCCGTTTTGGGTGGCGTGACGTATACTGTTCCGTATACAAGTCGTAATGGAACAGCCATCAAACGCAGTCGACAAACGGCCACCAGCTCTATTGGATGGGACACAATCTTGCTATTCGTTAGGCTGAGTGAAGCGTGAATCTTTATCCAGTAAAGTCCAGTTCATGGATGGGACAGTACCCACTTGGGTGGGTCATCAGGATTGCGGTCATCATTCCTTCGGCCCGGTTGCAGCGTGTGACGTTTACGATCCGTATCTGTAGGGGTTTGTCTACAAACTGGTCCGGCTGGTGGCTCGAATTGACTTAGAGACTTTGCGGGTTGATTGCATTTCGGAGTTTCACAGTTTGACAGGTTAATTATGATGCAGTTGTGCGTATTGTTTCGTTAGGTTTAGATGACGCGTAACTGCGTGTGCGTGTGCGTGCGTGATAGCAGTTGATACTGAGGTAATTGGCTCGCAGACCAACGATAACGGGTGCTACGGACAGGTTGGAATGACACATGTGGTTATATTTTGTATCACGGCGTTTGAAAGGATTCTGTGTTGAAGAAGCAATTATTGGACATTTTTCAAAAAAAGAAGCGTTTTAGACGTAAGCTCTAAACCCACCACGCCGGACAAGACATCAATCAGAACTCTCTCTCTCTCTCTCTCTCTTTTGATTGTGCCATGCTAATCAATAGTAATGCTGGTGACATTTGCGACAAAAGCGCGCCGGCTATTCCACACTTCTTTACATTACACCTTTCATAAGCTGGCGTGAATAGGCGGTTTCATCACGTGCGGTTTTGTTTGTAGTTTCGCTGTCCACAGCAAAAACCTTCCCCATGAATGCCAGGGAGATGAATGTCTTAAAGAGCGAGAAGAGAAATCATGAAGCAGAACGAGCCACTGCGTGTGTGTGTGTTGCGTTGTTGCCTTTCAACGTGTCAGAGTGACGGGCTGTCTTAAGCCTCGCACGTCGAACGTCTCATTTTCAACCGCTCGGTGTGGTTACGTCTGTGGATCGTCGACGCTCAGACGTGTTGCCGCTGGCGCTCCACGTGCACCGGAGTTGGCTCGTGTGGAGGCTCGTCTCCCAGGTAGTAGTGATAAATGGCGCTGATGGACTTCGGCGGCAATGAGCTTGGCAGGAGGTTCTTGAACCAGACCCGCAGACGAAGAGAGGCTTAGCGTCAAACTGAACGATTATTTATGTTGGTCGCGCTTTTTGCGTGGCCTGACCCTGGGGCCTGGGAGGACTCATTGTCAAGGTCGTTTCGGTGTCTGTGCCCATTGGGGAGGCGTTGCGGGAAACGATAATTGGCATAACGGAGGTTGGTGTACCATGGGTGGTGGCCACTAGTAATTTTATGAGCCAGCAGAGACAGATGTCTTTGGTGGAGAAAATTGAACTCTCGATTCGATTTCGCTTAAGGTCGCTGGCGATCATGTACGATCGGTGCGATAAATGATGGTAAAATAATTCCGTACTCGCAGGACCAAGGATCGATGGGGTTTGTAATTAATCCCACCAAACAATTAAATGTTAACATTTACCTTCGCCCGTCGCGGCCAGTGCTGCCAGCGCTAGCAGAACCGCGGACCAGAAGATCCGCTCGTTCGCCATCGTAGTGATCGTGCTCCCGGGTAAGGAAAAACGCTCGACTTCAGTAGATCGTCAGCCGGTACGATGTGTGAAGCGTGTGTCTGCAAGAGAGAAGATAATAACGAATAGAAACTATTAGCAATTAATCACCTTGGGATGACTTTCCGATGTGATAAGCTAGTGCCAGGCGATGGCATGCTTCGAGTGCCCACTTCGTGCTGCGTGCTAATCGAGCTGCCCACGTCGCATTTTGATTAGCCGCATTACATGATAATAAAATTAGTAACGTATCTACCCACTTCATCACGCAAGCTCTCACAACTCTGTTGCTGATTATTAAACAAAATGAAGTAAAATTAATACACACACGCGAATATGATAGCCGAGAGTGGGAAAACTCCGTCGGGTGGGTGCAAAGGGAAATTTGCATTGAATGCGATCTTTATGGCCCAGGTGACCGTACTAGCGCGCGGCCGACGTGAGGAAAGGCTAATTAAATGTCATTTGAGTAAGCACACCTGTCCAGTGAGGCCCAGTGCTATGGGGTTGGCTGCTGAAAACGCATTCGCCACCAACCACCAGGTTCACTACACACGAACGCCCACGAACGCAAAATGCAAATAGGATTTATGCAAGACAGGGAAAAGAACTTCCCGGAAAAGGAGCGAAATAGAGAGAGAGAGATCGAGTGTGACGAGAGAAGCTGAGAGAGCAAAACACGCACAGGAAGGGTGCACTTAATTGCAATACTTGACGATGCAACGATCGGGAATGCGAGGAATGCGTGGCGAAGAAGCTCGAAGGGGTTGGATGGATGGATGGCCAAAGGATGCGTCAATGTCAGGATGTGGATGCGGTCATTCGAGGTGGCAAGCAAGCAAGCCAGCAAAAAAAGAATAAAAACAGTTCAGTTGGCACAAATGCGGGCGAGAGCGACACAACGCAAAAAAAACCACCCTGCCTGCGAATAGCTGGGGAAAATTAATAGCATCGTGATGTGGGCGCCACGGGTAGGCGAGAAGGTAGATTAAAAAAAGCATAAATTAGAAGCAATTATTTTTTATGATTACAGCGCAAAATTACCATCCTTCTCGTTAATAATGTATCATCATTCTTGTGCCCGGTTCGCCACTCCTGCCACTCTCTTCCCTTGTCTTCTTGAGCAGGACCAGGAGTGGATCGGACGGGCAGCTGGTTTTTTGCTTGCTAGCCTTGTTTGCGTCCGAAGATATCCTTCGGACTTTGGCAAATAGTAGAGAGATACTACTAGCGGGGAGAAATGAGCACCGAAAAAAAGGAAAAGAAATGGAGCATCTCATCCCACACAGGAGCCTCCGAAGCAGTGTGCAGTGATAGTGATGTCCTAACAGTTTGGCGAAAAAAAAGGCAACGGTCAGCCGGACGGACGTGAAACATGATCTAGCGGCAAGGGGAAAGTCCTAGCAAAACCCCGACAACACCAAGCTGCGGGATGAGAGTTAGTTAATTAATAAAATCAGTACATTTCGCTTCTTGCGCTCAGTTTTCTTCGCTGGTATCTCATTGCGCAGCTTCGTTCTTGGGCACCAATTAAAAGCAGCCCAACCGTTCCCATGTCCACTCGGCCCGCAGGAATGGAGATCGTGATGATGGTTGGGAAATTGAGAGGAACGCTGACTCTTCACAGTGCCCTGGCAAATAATGAGAAATGCTCCATCTTGCCCCACACTCAAGAACGAACTCAATCCTAGCTATTTATTTTGTTTGCTGGAACACTTGTGTGCGTGTGTGTGTTTGCGTTGTTTTGCTACACCAAGCTTTGACAGATGATAATTTTCTTGTGAACTGTCAAATTAATCTTTCCCACTTGTTATCGTTCTGCAGTCGCTCCCGTTCTTGCCCTGGCTGGCGTCGCGGCGATAAAAGGCACCACCCTGGTATCGAGTGTCGTGAGGAGGGCGGGTGGGTGCGAAATAAAATTATGAAAAAAATAATTAGCCGGATGCTTGTCTCATGCACTTAATTTATTTCGCAACCATCATCGCGCGCTATCTGATCGCAGCCTTGGCAAAACCATCGTGATAGAGACGTCATGCGGTGCAGAGTGCACCGGTGGTGTTCCGGTTCCGGGGAGTGGAGCTACCAGCAAGGGAGGCAGCTGCGAGCTATTTATCGTAAAACACCGTGCAGCATTCTATTTCAGACGCGAATGGCATGCTGTGTGTGTGTTTTGTGGAAAATCATAAACTGCAGTATGCCTTCGGGGGAGAAAATTCCTTTCCTTGCCGTGGTCAACACACGTACACGAAGACGCTGTTGTGCACGGTTTATTGATTATGCTATTTATTGACGCTGCCACCACGGTTCATCGATTGCAGTTCTCAAGAAATAAGGTAAAGCTCTTTGGCAAACAGTTGCCTGTTCGGCGTATTAATGACAGCGTTCTGTGTGGAACCTACAAAGGGGGCTGGAGGAAGTGTGTGTCGTTAAAAGCGAACCCCTGGGGAATCTGGTTCGAATTGGGAAGCATATTTCGTTCTATGTTGTACGTTTATGTGTTGTTGGTGGTTTCCCCGAAGGTGGTGGAAATAAAGGTCTTGTGAAATATAAATAGACAACTGTTAATTCAAATCTACAAAGTGACAAACGAAAATTTAATAATCCTTCATGTTCAATTTTTAATGCGAAATTTGAGAATTCCTCTTCAAATTCTTTAAAAAATGGTTAAATCCTTCTAGTTAGAGTTAGAGTTAATAAGATAGGTGCTCAGAAATTAAGATGCTCAAAAGGACAGTGAATAAGTCGCCACAATGTTGGCTCTGGTGGGATGGGCTGGTGTGATGAAAATGACACTGCATATAAATTCTTTTTAGGTAGTCCACATCACCAGAAGTAAGCTCAAATTGTAAGCGAGTGAAGGCGTCGAAATCATTTACATCGAGCAAAGGAAAAAATGAATTCTTTGTTCAAACCACCATTGCATGGGGATCGAATCACATCTAAAGCGGTTCTTCAGCTTTGTATTAAATAGCAAACCTTCGCTTTGACAGAAATTATTTAGGTTGAACAGTTCGTAAACTCAAAAAAAGTGATTAAATATTTTAAAAATAGTCCTTCAAAATGTCATATGTTGTCATATGTCATAGGTCTTATGCGAGTTTCTAATTTGCATTCATATTCCATTACAAAAAGTAATAATTTATCCACAGTAATTACGATAATCAACGCACGATTCGAAATTGAGTAATATATCTTGCTGTTTGCAGTCAAATCGATGAACAAACCCCAGCAAACATAATTGATTTCCGTTTCAGCAAGAGCCGTTTTCCGTTTCGTAATGGAAACGATACAAATGGGGAACTTCGATGCGATACCGGGAACTTCCAACGATTGCAATCACATTCCTTCCAGCCGATGATTGAACGATAGTTGGACAGGGTAAATTTGTAACATGCCATGTTTAGATAGTGATTGTGCGGAGCGACTCGGATCGCTTCATTTGTCGGCGCAGAGAACGATTGCATCCGCGCGAGCATGCATCCGATCCTGGCCTTTTCCCTACAGCACGGTAGGACCAGCGCCGGAACTTGTTTGCCTCGCGCTTACGTTCGCTAATCATTTGACAGAGGGATGCCACCGTGTGTGTCGGCGGCAGTGCGGTGATTTTCCGCTCGCTGCCGCAACACGGTAGCAACTTCATTCGGTGACGTTTCTTTCAACAATTTAAAGCTGATGATGATAGCCCGGCCCGGCCGCACTAGTAGCACCATCCACGGCTAGTTGTCTTGCAACAGTAGCAGCCTTTTAAGAAAGAAGATATTGGAGTAGATGTTGTGGACGGCCGGACAAAACCAGTCCACCATCTTCGGCCACCAACCGTTGTGCCGATGCATTCGTTTCGCAAATTCCTTCAGTTTGTCTGGATCGTCCCGATACCCAGAACCACTGTTCACTGTGCACTGGCCCCCGGTACAACTGGTATGCCGTTGCCGTGTGTTGCCGGAGTTCGTTCAACTCCAGCGGGCCAAGCCTTCCTGCATTGCGATTGAAATTAAAAGTAACGAGCCCGATGTGGTCGCGATCGTAGCCACTAGCCACCGTGGTGACCGTGACTGGAACCACGAAACCGGTAAACCTGTTATGTCCGATCGCGGTCATGCTACGCCCGCGGTTACATAAGCCCGCCGAGGATGGCCCTCCCTCTAGGCAGCAACGGGATGGTTGTGGCGTAAATCATGCAACATTCTCATTACCCGGCAAAGATCTTGAATCTCAGCAGGCGGACATCCTTGAGGTCCGGTCGCCCTTGGTGCGCGGCACTGCAAACAGTCACAGCCCACAGTCCCGCCGCTTTCTTATCGAACGAACCGCTTGGAATGTGTCAGTTCCGAAGGTGTTCCCGACAGTGGGAGAAGGGCAACTGGATTTTCATTAATTTATTCATGATTCCCGATGTCGACGGGCAGTTTCTGCACGATTGTGGCTCGTTTTGATGTCGACCTGTCAGGAGTTGGCTGAACCGATGTCTCGCGTGGTAGTACGTGTGGGCCTGGGCCTCGCGCAACAGCAAAAGCAACGGTTTTGGATGCACTTGAAGCATCGTCGTAGGCACAGAAGCGTTGCTGTGGCTAGACTGAGAGTTGCTTCTCCTGCGGCTGTTCGGTGCAGTCTGCGGGATTGCGATTCGCGCAAGTTTTCCATCATCAGCGCTGCTAATTAAAATTGGAAGTTGAATGTCATAATAAACTGACAGTTGCAAAAGCTATCGGTTTCAATTAATGCTTAATCCAAATGGATGCAAGATAGCAGCACGCAAACGGCGCTTGAAATTAATGATGAAAGATTATGTTTACTGCTGTTTGGACGGACTGATGGATGGATGGGACACTATGTGGCTGATGAATACAGGTGTATTGAACTGGAGATTCTTCTTTCATTTTCCTTTTTAAGGTTACGTCCCCGAACTACATAACGTTCGTTTTGAATGTTTTAGGTCATAATTTATGAATCTGTCATTTTTTTAAATCAAGTTTCAGTAGGCTGTGAGTTACTCGGGCGATTGAGAGTGGATCGATCAAAAATAGACGGAAAAAGGAATCCAAATGAATATCCTTTACAGGAAAAAGGATATTATCGCAGTGCTTAAATTAGCGGTAATATATTGATTGGTTAAGCTCGATCCTCCTTCAGCCAATCAATCAATCCAGCTCGAAGCTCACCAGCTCGATAAAGATCTTCCGGAGTGAATCGGATGATATTTTTCACTTCCCTCTCGAAACGCGTCGATCCAACACTAATCTCACAGTTCAACACATCCATCCATTCGTTTCACACGAACAAAGCGATTCGTTCGTTCCCCCATTCTCCCCCCAGCCGTTCCGCGGTCCCTAGACTAAGGCAATCGGGGGTAAAACAGGCAGCTCACAAAAATACCCCCTTGTGGGTCCTTATCATCAGCGCTTGGCTGACGTCGAATGGGTTTTGAATGAGCGGTGGGTATTAAATTAAGCGGGCTGATGAGATTTTGCAATAAACAACGTGTAGCAACAGTATTACCGGGGCCAGGACCATTTCTTCAGCTTCGGGAGCTGCCGGAATCCTATCCCAAGGTTTGGAGAATGTTGTTTTTGGTTTGTTTTGCTTTTTTTGTGTGTGCATACACATTCGCCATTCCCTTTGGATTGGGGTTCATCCGGTAAGGTTCGCCCCATTCGCCGACGGCCAAATGCCTGCCGTTTTTCTCCAAAGATCAACCAGTCGGAAGGAATGCAGAGAACGTGAAAGCGCGCGCACACACACACGCACGCACACACAAACAATGCCGAAACAAAAAATGTAAAAAAAGTAAAATAAACCACAGCAATCGCTACAGCTAATTTATTTTTATTGCTTTCTCTGCCCGGCCCGCACACTTTAAGATGGAGTTGTGGTGCACGCGGTATCCTGGCCAGTGGATCCTTTCGGCCAGTGGTATGGAACGGAAAGTTTGACTGAGGCCCCCTTTATTTTGGGATAGGGGGTGCCGGTTGAGAGCCCGCGGCAGCTCCAAGAGTTACGGCGTGTGCGTGTTGCGATCGAGCCGATTTACCACGGAAATCCGGGGCTGGCAGGATTTCGAAGGTGCGTAGGCAACCCGGGCAAACACATCAACTTCTCCAACAAAAGCCGCTCCCAACACCAGAGTTGCAGAGCATTGAGCTGGATGGATGGAGAGTGGGAAGCTTAATTTAATACTTCCCGAAAAAATTGACTGCACGACTCGCCGCCGAAAGCCGACAGTGGCGTTTGGGCTGGGGAAGGAGTGCGCAGCCTGATAAAGTGGCAGTACGGGTACGGACGGGTCGGACGCATAAATCTGAAGGTAAAGTTGGCTGTTGCTGTTTGCTTCACTTTGTTCGAAATCCTCCTTAAGGCGTCATTGGTTGCGATAATACGCAACCGCTTGCCTCGCGCAAATGGTGACAATTTGCCCAGGCCCCTCTGTCTTCAATTAGCTCGGCACTTTAGGGGCACGAAAATTATGGGATTATGTTGGGGCTTATGGTTCGCCCGGGCGGCCCGGGGAATATGTTTCACTGTCTTAATTCTATACCATCGACCGAGCGAGCGAACAGATCTTGTGCCTGGCTTCGGTGCGCGGTGCAGAAGAACCGTCGCTTTGTTCGACGGTTGATAGATATCATCAGGAGGATAGATAAGATTGAAATCGATTTTTCTTGTACTTATCTAGCGCGGTCTCTTCAGAACGCTCCGCTGGAAGAACTCTGGACGCGAACGAGTCGAGTCATGATGGATTTAATTTCACTGATCATAAATTTTATTTCATTCCTCTTCGTCAAGCTGATGCGTTCGCTTGGGCCGAGGAGACCCCTCGGGAGGACGCGATGGGCTCGATTTGATTTTTGATGGGATCGTGCCATTGACAGCATCGTTTGTGTTCTTGGCGGAACATCCGATGGAAGGAGGATGTTTGTGCAAGCACTTGCAGTGCATTGTGCAGCAAACAAGTCGCAGGGACAAAAGAACTACTAAAGGCGTGCAATTCCTGCCCGTTGTTCTTGCCCTCCGCCAGAAGGAATATAGCTCTGTTCCCTTTCGTCTGTTTCCCACGATGGGAAGAATGGAAATTGAGACACAGCAGCAACACGGGCCGGAACAGAACTAAGACATCGTCATCTACTGGACAAGCAACTGTGAGCAACGATTTAATGAGTTTCTCCTATTGGGTTGGATCACGGCAAATGGTGATCCTTTCGCGCGCCCGACACTTTCCGCATCCTTTTACGCTTTTACGATAGCAATCTTTGGGATGGACTTTTTATGGCACATTGTGTCGCTTCCCGCTTTCCACCCTCCCTCCGGCCTCTCACTGAACGGATGGCCATCGCTCCGTACTCTATTGAGCGTGAATGATGAGTTTACCGGGTTGAGAAAGAGAATGATTGATAATGATGGTTGAACCGGTTCGGAGGCATGATTTCCGTTTGACCCCTGGTTCTCGTGTGATTTTCGGTGTCCTTCAGCGGGGGTTTGATGTAGTTGGTAGTGTTTGTTTGTTTGTTTGCCGGTTGGTTTTTTGTTTTGTTCTGATTCGCCCCACGCGCGAGTGAAGTCGTTTTAATTGTGCAACGTTTAATTTCGCGCTGTTAATGTTTGTCGTGTCCTCTTTGTGCGTTCGAGCTAGGGTGCAAGATTTAATTGGTGGATTTGGTTTAGGAAATTTGCGCGTTTAGGACACTGCTGCTTTAAGGTGGTGTGTTTTGGGTGTTTTTGTGTAAGGCTTGATTGGGGCCATCCGCTTTAAGGTGCTACGGGAAGATGTGTTTTATGGCGGGGTAATGAATTTTGTTGCACAAGTTATCTAAACGTGTGTGATTGAAATGTTACGATCTGATGTTTGCGAAGGAACAAAAACAAGTTCTTGAGATAAATGTGTTGTTAGTTTTGGGGTTTCAAAGTGTAAAGAATATTTCAATAAAACTAGAAGGATTAACAAGTTAATCCGAAATACATTTTGAACGCTGTTAATCCAAGAACTTGACGCAGAAGTTCTCTTCTAGAGCGTTGCAGAAATATTTTTTTTCCAATATACAAAAAACAATCAATGATCAATGAACATGCAAATAGTGTGACGATCCCCCTCTGGCTTGTTCATGCCTGTCATATGATGTCTCCATAGACGTACTGATATACCATATATAGTTGGAAAATCATTACGTGGGAGCTGTCCAAATGGGATTCGATCTGCGGTCCTGTCGTGTGAAGACTGGTGTGGGAATCGAATCGGCTATCCGTCCACCCTGCAGACCGACCGTGTTAACTTACTTTGTTTCTGTTGTTGATTTTGTTACTCATGAAATCACTCATTGTTGACCCGGAAAGAATTCACAATAAGAAGTTCTGTCACAGGCATATCGCTTACACACTATCGCTTTATACACTATTTTCTCAAACCGAGCTACAACAATGAGAAGTTACAGCGCCTGTATTTAACGCCTGTATTAGAACATGTAGCAGCTGATTGACTTAGGCGTTCATTTAGACAACAGGCTATGCTAGATTTGAAACATTTGTTTAGTGTTAAATTTTGATTATCTGTTATTGTCAGATATTATTTAGAATTGGAATGCATTTTGTAGATTCCATCACATCAGCATATAATTGACAAACTGCAATCACTTCAGCGTAAGCTGACACCGTCTTCTTTACTATCGTCTCGCATCGTGTCTATATGACTAGAACCTGTAGAGCATAGGAGAGAAATTCTATTATGTTTCACACAAGTTCATATTTGTTTCATTTGACGTTACGTCGATAGAATTAAAACTGGTTTTAATCAATATCTTATTACTGCAGTATGGCTAAAGCGGTTCGATGGCAGAGGCGACAACGGCGACTGTCTTCACAGGGCAGGGTTCAAATCCCACTTGGACTGTTCCCCCGAAGTCTAACTACGTGGTATCATTAAGTGTAGCAAACCAGAAATGGCAGGCGTGGCCTGAGAGGTCGTTAGGTCGTGGTAAGGTTAGTTTGTGAGGGCATGGTGCGAAAAGAAATAACTTATAAGTACATTCTTTACCTACCCTAGATTCGCTAAAAAAGAAAATTTATCGACAAAAATTAATAAAACTGCTCGTTCTACAGCCCCATCAATACATAAATATCCCCTGTGCAAAAGCGTCACAAGCGCAGAGGTAACCGAATATGAATACAAAGTTGACCAAGGAGCACAGGGTTATTCTTCGCGCCGGGAAACTAGAATCATTGCCACACCTCGTTCGAGCTGGCTGCTAGGAGCCAGGAGACTCCGTTATTCACAAACTTTACACCACTATACTGGCACCTCGTAGCACACCAACGAAAGTTACCGTTAAGGCGCAAAATTTATGGCAGAAAGCTTACACGGATCGCGTGCGGACTCCCGGTGTCCCCGTTCGGGGTCGGCCTGTGGTGTCCCCTGTTATTTCGAAAACTCCATGAATAATCGCATGTGTCAACTAAATTGATCACGGAGGGCGGTGGTCCTTGGCGGTTGCTCTCGCTGACGGAGTACGCGGATGATGGTGATGATGATGATGATATGGGCGAACCAGATGGTAACGAACGGGGATGCATCGGGGAATGGGCTTAAAATGCCTTCGCCCCGTGTCAATGGTTGTGGACGCGGCGTGCACCGGGTGGAAGTGAACACAGTTGCCCGGAAAATAAAAATTATGACCTACCCTTGTCAATGTCGATTATCTTAAATCAATTTCGTTGTTAATAATTTGTCGACAATTGCTGATGCATTGCCGAGCGCCCTGATTTACATAGAACCGGTGCAACCCATTTCCGACGGGGTTACCCGGAAGGGATGCTGATTTAATTTGGATTTAATTTTATTCATCGTTTATTAATATCGCTTCTTTTTCCTCTTGCCCCAAGCGCTTCCAGCGTGGCAGAAGAAAGCGAAAGAAAGCGTTGGGAATATTTTTAACGCACCTTTAACCCGTCGGCGAACCGCCGACCGTTGAATCGTGGAACTTTAAACACACACAATCGAACGGTCTCGACCGGCAATGATTGGGGTAAGCGAGGCGCTAGCGGGCAACGGTCAATCAAGGGTATAAATTGCGCGCTCGATGTCGGTATGACCGACTGCGTTGAAAAATATCGATTTTCGGTGGCCGGTGGTCTTTGCGAATCGTCTCTGCTGCTCCAGTGTTGCCTTTCCCACTCAAAAGCAGTTCAGCAGGTGATGGTGGGTTGGGCGGTGTCGTTTAAGTACTTTCATCACCGTCGCGCGATATCCGGGCGTTTGCAAATTTCCAAACTGTGGCTTTGCCGTGAATGTCGAATTTGCACGAGCACGAGAGCCACAATCACAGTGCTAGGCGCCGTAAACGCACCCTAATCGCATTATAACACATCAATGCCATTAAGCATTACCACGTACTTCATAATGGGCACGGGATGGCCGAGATGCTCTAATGAGTTAGCGCACCGAGTTAGCGCGGCAAGCAGCAAGCCTTCTCCGCAGCACCCGACTAGAGTGATTATTCTTCCAGCACGCCAATCTCGTGTGTCCGTGTCCGTGGTTTGAGCGCGGGGAGAATCGATAGCAATAATTATGGGTCTCACTCATCACCCATCAACTGCAAACAGCTGCGGACACTGCTCATTGGCAACAATTCCCGGCCTGGAGTGTCTGTAGTTCGGCAAAAGTGCATCGATAATGCGAAAATGATTTGTCCCGCCCTCCAGTCCGTGTCCCGTCCGGCTGGGTGGTCAGCTGGTGCGCCGAGAGCAGCAAATGCATCCTAATGATGTCCGCTTTCTAACAAGCACGTCCCGCAAACGTTCCGGGAGTACCGCTGTTGACGATTCAAAGAGCATCATCATTATCATCATCGTTCTCGTCATCATTTACACTTTGCGAACCGGACCGGGTAAAGTTGTCGACTATTAACATCGACGCCTCACCACTTGATCTGAAGCGGCCGACTAGTCGCCTGTGTCTTCTTGGCCACCGAACCGATCTCTCGATCATCGGAAAGCACATTCCCACTGCTAACGGTACAACGCCGCAAAATCGCGAGTTGTATGCCAGAAAATTTACATATGATTCATGAAAATAGAATCTCACCAAATCTCCTTCGGTAGGCTTAAAGGATGTAGAGGTACGGTACGGTACGGATACCGGTGCGCTGAAGTCCGCGCAGATCGCACCTTTTTTGATCGGCATGAAGAAACTGGTTCTTGGGCGACAAGAAATTCACAAACACGCAACTCAGAAACTTGGGGTGCTCGGTCGCGTGGGGGGACTCTACCGGGGGTAGAGTCTGTGGGGCGCGAATCGTCGGACATTCACATCATCCGGTCACCGATCGCTACAGTCTCCCGATATGAGCGGCATCATCGTACAATTCACAGGTTTACGAGTGTAACGGTTCGGGGCAAAAACACGATCGCCTTGATCTAGTGAGCTCAAGTTGAACCGTATGACGTGCGTGCGTTCAAGTTCAAGTGCGACATGATGCGGTGTGTCGCAGAGGGTGATGTCGCGCAGCAAAAGCTCTGGCTGTGACGTAGCGAGGGAAGATCAAAAAAGCTTTCACGCTATGAAGACGCCATCCTTCACGATTTGTTTACTTTAACAATTTGTTCTCGAAAAGTGTTCCAACGGGCGGGTTTGATTGCAGGTTGTGGGATTTACGGTGTTTTTTTTTCTGTGTGATCGTTTACGGCTTTATTTATAGGTTCGTTGACTTCGTTCTTTCGGGGCGGTTAGACAAACAGACAAACTTTGAAAACAGAAACAGGTCATTATGGAAGGTATGTGCTCCAGCGTTGAGGTTGATCTTATTTCAAGTGGAGCATGATGATGGATTGATTAACTTGGTTTGCCCAAAGGGTGACTCACATAGTTCACTTTCGACATTGGTATATCATCGGGGTGAGTCATTGGGGTATTTACTGAGTCATTTTTTTTTATATAAAAAGCTGGGTCTTCAATGTTATGAAATTCGCTGTTTTTACAACAATTTGAATAAAATAATTTCAAAATATTATTCTATTCAAATAGAAATAGCCTTATGATAGAAAAACAGCCTCGTCGTCATTCTCTATCGGAAAACTCTCATAGAAAGCTTGTCTATTAATTGTTGTTTTTCGTCGATTCACAATAGTCCTTGGTGTTGAAAGGATTATTAATGCGATGAATGCTTAATTAGGAAATTGGAAAAGCTATTTAATAACGGTGACAATAGGATTGACAATAACATAAAGAATATTGTTGTGGAGAGCCAAAAAACAAAACACGAAACAGGTTTTATCCGTTTCATCGAATTCTTGAGCCGTTACTTCTTCTTCTTCTTCCTTGATGATAGAATGCTGAGTCAAAATTGAGTTGAAATTATAATGAAACACTCAACCCATTAAGATACAACCTAGTCATAATTTTGGCATTTATTCAAAGTATGAATTTCTAAACGGTTAATTAAGTTTTTTAAGTCATGTTTCAAAAAGTTTTTATATGCCATTTCAACAAGGAAGAATAATGTGTTGGTTTAGTTCTTCTTTTTCTTCGTTTTCTTCTTGAACCTAACGATTTCTTAGATCATGCCTGCCATAATGATACCTCGTAGTTGTATCCTCATATTTGTTTATTGCCCACGTGGACCGGGTCGACCTGAATTATGCTATGCTGAGTACATTTTTAATGTTAAAAATTAGCTATCTACCGTGTAAAACTTTGATAGCGCGTCTCAATTGAATTGCAACTCATTTTATATGAAAATACATTGAAGTGCACAAACAACCGAGCTGCTACTCTAACAAGCTTAAGGGGAAAGGTTTACACTCTCGTCAAGGTTTAGAGTCTCGGGGCTGTTTGAAAATAAGTCAAATGAGAGCCTTTCTAATTGAAGCCTTTACAGTAAGTTCGTAAGTGAGTTTGACATTCATAGTTGTGATTAAATAAATTATTAACAAAGCCACACAGAAGCACCACAGAAGAACTCACAACGACCACTATCGATGGTCAAATTACAACTCCGCTCGCCTGCCAGATAATAGGCATAGATTTATATCCAATTGACCCAAATTGTGAGGAAAACCATGAGCACGTCGACTTATTATCGGCACTGGCACGTTCATTCCGCTGGCACTATATAGCGCGCTTGCTGTTTTTTCCTTTTTCACTAATTTGAAAAAAGCAAATCTCCACCGCAACCGAAGTCGTTTATCGAAGTTTATCGCGATCACGATAGTGTCGTTATCGGCCCGGGTAAGTATCTTTCCATCGGCGCACAGCAATGGGCGTTAATGATCAGGCGACCGGCACAGCAGAGCACAGCGTTCGACTGAATTCGCTTGGCCCTTATCCTGCGATGGGTGTGAAATCTCCACTCCAAACGGCGCTGAAAACTCAACCCGATAATGAGGCAATAACGCCTAATTGGAAAATCCGCGACGAAATTGACCAAAAGTTCCGCTACCTCTCGACGGACGAAATTGCATAACCAAGCGGACGGGGCGAATGGCCAGGAAGGAAGTACCCTTTTAAGTGGGTTTTCGGGATGGAGTTTGGAAGTTACAAGAGCGAGAGCTTGTTTGTGGGAAATGCACGCCCGGGCAAGTGGGCCAGAGAGGGAACGCTTTTGATTACAGTTAGTTGGCCAGCGTTGCATCGGGAAGATGCAACCCTCGTCAGCTTCCGCGGGCAGATTCTTCCGATTTTACGGTATTAAACGCGCTAGTGCCTTAACAATGGGGACATAAAATTTCTCACCGATCGTGATCGTTATGCTCCCGTTCGTGGGGAAATTGGTTGGCTGTTCCGTATGACTATCTTAAAAAGGAGGTTAAACGGTGCCGGGGTACCAGAGTTCAGCGAGTTTCTTATCCTGATGCCACCGGACCGGACGGTGTTGCGTTCTGCGTCACCAGAAAAGGGCAAACACTGGGTATTGAATGGGCCGTTCCGTGGGGCTAACGAATGGCAGCTTACACCCAACCGATTTGAAGGGAGAATAGCAAACGGCTGTTGCTGATGGTGTCGAACGTACGAATGGCCAAGAGCGCAGAACCAATTGTACAAATCGTTAGAACCTAATTTGATTCACCGAGTTCTTCGCACCGAGCTCTTTGTGCCGTCCCACAAAGTGGGAACTTCCCATCCGAGAGTGACACAGGAGTTGATAAATATTTGTGCGACTCCTGTGCCATTCTGGTGCACTTCGCCTCAATTAGTCACCGTGGTTCGATGACAAAGCAGAGGCTGGAAGATGTATCATCCGTGTGGATGATGGTGGGGAGAGTTGGCTATTCCCTGGGAGTGGCAGTCTAGCCTGTGACAAACGGCACAGCGGGTGATCTCGTTATGCTAGTCCAGCCTTTTCTCTGTGGCCTCCTGTATATGGAGGTGGACTTGGAGCTGCGCAAACTGTTGACTCGATAATCGCAACGGTAAACATGAGTCGATGACGGTATGTTTTTACCGACTGGCACGAAGCGTAGAGATCAATGATCTTTCTCTCCCAGCTCGGGTTAGCGGAGACTCGAGGGGATGCATCGATGCACACCGCAGTGTGATGACAATTTGCAATGAGGATTGCTCCGTTCGTGGTTCCAAGGGGGGCTCGTGGAGGTGTGATGTGCATTTTATGACTTTTTTATCGCACTTAAAGTGGCTGTGTGTGCGTGTGAGGATGTGTGAGTTAATTAATTTGCATATCACTTCGAGCAGAGGGAACCTGTGCGGGTAAGATCACCGGCATGATGCAATCGTGCAACAGTTGGCACAGTTATTAAGATCGTGTGTGCGTGTGTGTGTATGTGTGTGTGTGTGTGTGTGTGTGTGTGTGTGTGTGTGTGTGTGTGTGTGTGTGTGTGTGTGTGGGTTTGGGTCCGGTGGCGCTAGGGTCGTTAAAAAGCTGCTTACCCCCTGCTGCACCCGGATTCCGACCGGTTCCCATTATTCGGAGGATCCAGACACAAGGATCAGAGGTTCGCACGTGAAGGACGCCCTCAAGGAATGTGCAATGATCAGAGGGCGAGAAAAGGAACGAAGGAAGAAGCAAGACAGCAGGAATGGACAAATGGCGCACAAAAAAGGCACACCAATCGCCAATCGGCTACAAAAACACCCCCCACCCCTCCACATTGCCATCGGGAGGGACAGTCTTGACGGTACGGCGAGGAGGAATTATTTTACATATTTTACAGCTATCTTTGGGATTCTTCCCTCGTGCACCTTCATCGGCACCTTCGTTCTCGGTCTCCCGGTGGATAGGTTTTGAAGGGTGCTGCTGGACCGCATCTTTCCGGCTCCGGACCTAGCCCGGCCGCTTCTTTATGGAGTGGAAAATATTTTGATCCCATCCCTTTGCGCGCGATCATTTTTCCATCGGGTGGATCCGATTGCTGTTGGTGTTCTGTCGGTTAGCTGTTTAATAATTTATACAAACGCTTACCAGGGTCGGAATTCATGCGCCGTAGGGGAGGGCCAGCCAGCCACCCTTTTCTGCAATTCTCGTTTGCCACGGGCAGTAAAAGCCAAACGACATTGGGGAGGCTTCCCCAGTTTCGGAAAACGGCCAAGAAGGCACGGGATGGCGGGTTGTTTGCGGTACCGGAATGCTGGTAGACTGTTTATGGGGACTTTAACTTATCGAGGATTACATTTTGTCTGTGATGTCAATTATTTGTTAATTGTGTCGCTTGTGATAGGCGAGCTGCATCCTAGAAAGCGCTGCGTATCAGGGATTTGCTGTTGCTGCAACAGACGGGTTGCTGGTTTCGAGGGGTTGATGGGAGGGCAGATCGGTCGTAAAGAGTGAGATTTTCTGAATAGTTGATGCGGTCACTATTTTATGGCAGAATCGGGGTTTTGTGTAAAGAGAAGTTATTTAAAGACAATGTAGACGCCACTATTTAGCCTCATTGCTGGGGTCATTAAAACATGCCAGAGTAAGAAGATTCTTGGATGTGATGTGCGAGTACAGAAGAGCATGCAATGTTTTTTTTTTCTTTGTGTTGATAAAGCTCTGACGTTGTTGGTCGAGTATTTTGTGACTTATTCTTATAACGAGACAAAGGTAGATATAACGTTTATGTTACATGTATCAGAAAAATATGAGGTTTCGTTTTAGTGTTTAGATATAAATAGTGAGCAAAATTAGCAGACCTCCATTGTGTCAATAGCTGTTTTGGTTTTTTAAAGACATTAAAACCTATCTTAGTTAAACATTAAGTATGTCTAGTAACCAGTGGCGGGTCAACATAGGAGCGGAAGGAGCGACCGTTCGGGGCCTCGTCGTTCAGGGGGGCCTCATCGGTGAGCGAAATCCTGTTATTTCCCTCTAACATCACAATTAGAGCGGCCTCAACTGCCACTCCGCTCCGGGCCTCCAAACATTTTGACCCACCACTGCGAGTAACGTTTAAGCACTCGCAATAGTCATTGTTTAGCTACGATAAATCTTTAATGGGACTATAGCAGGGGACATGTTTCAGCCGTTGTAAAACTGATTTCTATCTTGTCTTGTTTAAGTACTGGTTAGCGAACATGAAGGTTGTAGAGAGCAGGATATAATGTTTTTCATTGCCAAAACTTCAAAATACAGAGGAAAGCCTGCCAAATCAAGTAGATTGCATGGTTGAGGTAAGAGAAAGCTTAAAAAAACAAGGATTAAAATCCCACTAAGAAGTGAGTTAGGTTCACCTATGCCTAGTTCACCTAGATAGTCAAGGCCAAGAGAAATGAGGTATTAACCTGTGAATGTGAGACGTTGTTCAAAACATAAAGATCATAAAAGGATACAACCAAACTTGGTACGGAAGAGAAAAAGGATGGTAACAAATAAGTTAAGCTTTATATTTCTATCCGAAACAAGACTCGCGAACTAATTGATTATCATGTATTTTTAAATTTTATCAATGATATCGTTTCAGTATTCATATACGGCTTTCATACATCGTTGAGAAATGCATTTATTTGCCAAGCAATAACTGATGCATACATATAAACCGTTTGAACATTCTGTTACGCACGTGTACAGTGTGTTTCCTGCTCTTAAAGATATGGTAAACACACAATTTATATTTTTAACATTAAAAAGCAATTTGCATTATCGAGCGTACCATAAACAACCATCTCATCGCGTTCGCACGTCCCATTCCACGAGATCCCTTTGGTGCCTCGCCGATCCATAAACGCGGGCTCGAGCGACTGTTGATTGATTCGAAACTGTCGGAAAGGATGTGTAACTGTACGCACAGTTTGCACCGCCGGGATCCCACTCCGATCGACTATCGGGCTATCGATCCGCATCTAATAGTCGTTTTCCGAACACACACACACATTCGGCAAAACCTATATTCCACATCCCAAACCATTCCGAACCATCCTTGAACCATCAAACATTAACCATGCAACCGGGGTCGGACCGGCGACCCAGAGAAGGATATACGGAAGGCCAATAACAACACGTGGCATAACGTGGGATGGAGTCGGGGGCCAAGAAAGGAGGGATAAATTTTTACTGCCGGCCATTTATTTCAACAGTAGCGGGTATCCCAACGCAAACTTTGCGATTCGACAAAGTCGCCTTCAGCGCAGGGCACGCTAATCGAAATATTAAGGCACCTCACGTATTTCTCATCTGTAAAAATAGCCATTGCAGTTTCGGCAGTTCGTCGGGAGGTGAAATACTCCGCATTTTGAGAACAAAGAATCAAACACTCGTGAGCGATGTAAGGTGCGGGTCGGGCTGGGTGGGCCCATCGGAGCGGAGCCACCGTAAATACTCCCCCATTAGTGGTAAACGGTTTGGAAACGAGGTGGAAACGGCCTGGCACGGTTAGAAGCCAGATCCACCTGCCAGATCCTGCAAACGGAGCCCCGTTGGTTCGTTTGATTGAAGCAAATGGTACGGCACCTATCATCAAGTTGCCCAGACACGTACCAGGCTAAGCAAACGCAACCTTGCCACGGTTAGGTTGGCCACGTGTCCCTCCCACTGGCGAGGTAGTCGATGAATTGGTGAATGCCACGGTAAGCGTCATGGGTGGCGATCGTTTCAAATCTTTTACGCACTCGGGCTCTAACCGCCGGCCAGCCTCAAGCTTCGATTTCTCGCCTCGAATTCATTTCCACTGGACATGTGTGCTGTGCAAATTGATTTGACAATTTCTGTTTGCAATAAACAACGGTGGGTAGCACCCGCGTGTTCGATGTAAAACTAGCTGAACCGAATTATTCTACTGTGCAGTGAGATGTGACCCATTATGTGGTTTGGTGAATCGTAAACACTGTCTGTAACCGGAAAATAGAGCCAAGGGATAGCTTAGCAAAAGACGAGACGAACTCGTGGCAGTCGAGAACGTTCAAAAGTTTCAAATCGCGAATCCCTTTTTGGGCTGGCGGTATCGAACGCTTGCCAGTGATCAATCAAATTCGAGCTTTAGAGGGGGAAGGAGCCCAAGATGCAAAGCAGAATGGGTTAAATAGCGGATCGATCCCGAAACCGACATCAAAACCGGATGTTGAGGTAATTTATTACCCTACCCTGTCAGCGTTAGTTCGTGGCCAAAGCACCACTAAAGCATGAGGAGTAGTTAGAATAACAAAATCGGCAAGCAAAAGAACCTGCGGGATGTTCTTGAGAATCAATCGTTCCTCTAATATGGATGCCGAGCCGAGAGTGATCTCATGGTGAGCTCAAATTGGCCCCGTTCATCGTTCGGTTTGAACGGCGCGTTCCTTCCAAGGGATGATACCTATCCCGAAGACACAGAAGAAGGCACACAAGCAGACGATGATTGAACCGCGGGCCGCGATTTTTCGCACTGCCTTCAAACACGCGGTTCGTCGTCAGACGATGATGATGATGATGTGATGATAAAGTTCAATGACTAAAGTGTGCCTGTGCGAAATGATTCATCAAATAATTCCCATCCGCAATCAATCATTCTCGGGTTGGCTTGGTTAAGCGCCCGAAAGGAGATTCTCACATCTGTTCGTCTAGCGGTCGGTGTCTCAGCGGCGTGTGAAGTCGAAGAAGCATCGAAAGACCCTGTTTGCTCTCTTTTGTCCGCGCATAATAGGCAGAAGAGAACGCGCGCGTTTGATCGTCTAGTTTTGCACATTGTGTACAACATGACAGGAGCAATTGTCGGTTTGAGATGGATCGCGACATCGGCGGGTGCAATGCGAAAAGAAAAAAAGGTCCAGTAGCAAGTTGACACCGTGGGGGTAAATGGGACAGGTACGGAGCATCTTCTATCAGCCCATGTGGTAGCCTTCCATTGCAGCGATCCTCCTAACGCACTGTGCTAACGCCGTGCTAGCGAGCAACAAACTTTCGAGGCTGTCCCATGCATGGTGTCATTTTTTTTGTAGTGCTTTAAAGCCTTCCCGCGAGAACAACTTGCGATAAAACTTACGAGCAGAGGCACTAATTAATGGCACCGCGTTTGGCTGACGTGAGTCTGTGTGTCGTCTGACGTTTGGAATGCTGTGATTGGACAAGATGGATGGATAGATTCGCACGGAAGTAATGCGTTCCGTTGTGGGAGCATCCCGCATCCCGTCGCATGCCAGGATCGATGATGATGCTCTGCCACAACAACAACAAAGCCGGTAGTGGTGGCTGCTTCTATGATGGATGACGAGGTGCAAGTTTTTTTGCGTGTTGTGTGTTCTGGGTCGCGTTAGATTGAAGGTTTATTTTGCATCCACAAAGTATCGAGGTTCAGCTGGGGGGTTTCGGTTTTACCTCTTGTTCTTGTTGCTAAAATGTGTCAGTGGTTCCAGCATACTATCACTTTGCATTGAAAGTTTTTGTACGCTCGCGCTTCGTACGAGTAGCATTTAATAATAGCTTATCACCCAGCGTTCCTGCACCCCGTGCTCTTGCTTGATGACGCGGGTCCGGACCATCGTAACGATGTAGTTGATACCCAACACACAAGACAACAGACGATCCTTGTGAGCTGAGGTTCGAGTTGAGGTTTTTTTTTCGGTATCGTATTTAGGTTCACGATGGAGACGAATTTTGCCATTCGCCGGTTGGAAGGTACATTGGGCTTGAAAAAAAAAGCTTCGAGAACGGTGCAACATCACGATTTGCGCTAAATTATGGTCACCCTACGGTTTTACGGATGTACATACATACACTCGGTTGCACACGGAGGGTCGCGATGCGATGCGGAGTTGGAACACAAAATTCCGCTAGGTCGCGGGCCGTCGCTAACTCGCGCGGGCTTCTTTCGCGGGCCAATCGAACTGGCACATCAACTGAACTTTCGTCGTTCTAATGCTGTGGTGGTTCCCGGATGCTGCACTTGCACTTGCACTGGCACGCCAGAATGCTCGCCGCAGCAAGTAGAAGAAGAAGAAAAGCGCAACTACAAGAGTTCCCTCATATGAGCTAAGGAAAAGCACGACACAACCCCAGTGTGATGGGTGCCATTGGGAAGCAGGATATAGGGGAGGACAAAAAAAGAAAACAATCAAAACTCCACCGGGCAGGCTAAATAAATAGGTGAGGACATGAGTTTGGGGTGATCTTTATCGAACCGGTTCCAAGCGTACGTTGCGAAATGGGTCAACGGTGGTTTAGGTACACGGCGGTTGTCGCGCCATGGATTCCCTGCACCCCGCCTCTCCCCCCCTTTCTTTATCGACATCTCCCACGTACGTACGTGGAGACGTGGGGTGAATATTGCGGAGAACGATCCGGGATGCTCATATTTTCTTATTTTTTTTATTCATAAAGAGCGGCCTGGCCGTATTGCTGTATTTTCTTATCTTTCGGTAATTCAATAACCTCACCGTGCCCCCACCCCCCCAGAGTACAGAGATTTGTTGCAGTTTTGCGTTGAAATATCTCACACGGGACGGGTTCATCTGGGATGCTTTGTGCTCCGTAAGACAAGATCCCTGCCACAAAGAAGGAGCAGGGAGTAACAAAATGGGAAGGTGTCCTCATTTGCGTACGCCGTCTGATGTCACGTGCCGTCACGTTCACGAAGGAAGCGGCGGCTCAATTTCGGACTTTTTGTAGGTCACCGATATTGTGACGCACCCGAATTACTGGCCACATTCGCAGTCGTGTGTAGTTTAGACATTAGACAAACGTTTGGTCAAATAAAGCTCCATTAGCAGCGAATAAAGCAGCTCGATATGTGGGTTCTGGGGAAGCGGCAACGTGGGAGAGAATCGATCGGTCGACTCGTTAATGGGTTTCGTCATTGTGTTTTAATCGGATGAAAATCGGTGTCTTTGATGCTTTTGGGCAATGCTGTTGGCCATTGTTGTGACTGGGGCGAATGCAAAGTTTTTACGACATTTTAATCCGTGCCGGTTTTACGAATTTGTGACGCTTTCAAATGATAAGAAGCGAGCGTCTAGAGAGCGTAGCGGAGGGAAGAATTCGTTTTATAGAGGTTCTTGTCTAGGGGCATAAAAATTCCACAGCAGAGCTATCGTAGCTCATAATGTCTCCTAGCTACCGAGTTTCTGATCGGTTACGAGAAGAATTCACTCACGAATGAGAGGTTTAAAACCGGTCGCAGTAGTTTGATGTATAAAATTTGGGTTAATTTAGAAAGAAAGGTTTCGTGTCCATATATTGCCGCATTTTGTTTAAAAAGCAGTATTTCATCGCCCATAGCTTACCGTTGGCGCTACTTACAGATATTCCAGGCTTCCTCTTAAGCTAAGTGACGGAGATGTTTGCAAATTAACGCCAAAAGCTTACCTGAAATAAAAGAACGAAAACAAGCGGGGTTACGGATGCGGTGTCGTGAAATCTGTGCTACGGGACTACGGGGTGTGTACGGTGTCGCAGAAACACTTTCGCTAATTGCACGGTGGTAATCAGAATCGATTGGCGTCTAATTAGAACTGATCCTTCTGCAACGGTCGGCGACGATAGCGATGGCGCCAGCGTGGCCATGAAGCAACGCACCACGACCGAAATACATCATCGGTGACCAAACGCGAAAACCTTCGGTGTGAGCCGCTGTTATCCCGCCGGCACAAGGTAGAAAGCTGTTTGTTGGAAAATGAATCGTAATCCTTCCGGCCGTGCACGACTTTTCCGATGCGCTCGTGTGTTCTCCGCCAAACGGGAGGCTACTTTCAACGAGCCAAAGCCATAAATCAATTAGAGGCGGCCAGTGCGACGCCCGATGATGATGATGATGACGATGATGCCCTACCGAGCGGGGCTACATAGTTTGGCGCAAGTTTAGCCGACGAAGGGCCTTCCGCAGGATGCTTTCATCTCCGTAGCCTGGGCTGGCCACTGATGTGCAAGAGTGCCTCGGTGCGAATATATTTTCACCTATGGGCTAGTGGTAATAATTGCACGAATGCATGCAATAATTATCTATCGGGCGCAGGTTGCAAAGTTGCCGTTAGCGGTGAAAAGCCATTGGCCGGGCGCCAGTTGTTGGTGGGGTTAAGAGAGCGGAAAATCATTTCTTCGGGGGTCCCATTATTCACGCATGATTCCAATCGAACCGTAAGCTTTTAAGCACCTGTCTGTCTGGCCCGGCACGTACGATTGATGTCAAACGAGGGGAGTTGGGGTTTTTATGCTCGGGTATTTGCATTTGAACGCGTCCGATAAGGTTAATACGGTGTTGTCCGATACGGCGATTGATATTTGGGTAATGCTCCATAAGAAGAAGCGGTGGAAAAAAGATGAGTCATAATGTAGATGTGTGCACGTAAAGCGAAATCGAATTGTTGTATTTAAAATTTGATAGGATTTATGTTTAAATCAGGTCATTTTATTCGGCTTGATTGATTATGGTTAAATATTCGTATTAATAGAACTTTGGAGCGTAGGTCAAGTAGTTCAGTGGAGTTCAGGTATCTGAATCGGTCCAGCTGAGTCCAGTTACGGTTTAAATCAAGTCAAGGGAATCAGAAAAGTCGGGCAAAGACATCTTGAGGATGGAGTACCATGGGAGAAGAACAGCATCGCATAATCTCCAGCATCGTAGGATCATTTGAAATTACCTAGTCGCTTATTCATCATTAGAATATTCATTGTATTATTTCAGTATTTTGAAAATTTTATCATCTCTTACTTTTAAGCATTTTGCATGTAAGTGAATGTGGTTAATCGCTTTTCATGATCTGGTGCAAGAAGCTAGCGAGAAGAAGTGTTTTTTTTACGATCAAAATAGCATTGGGCATGTCTATTATGAGGAGTGGGTATTGAGCATAGGCATGGCATCATTTACTGTCAGTTTTCTTTTTGTAGAGTTTTAGTTGTAGTGGGTTTGTTAGATAAGCTAACAAAGCGACATAGGGTTTGTTCACATTGTTAGGTTGTTGATAATGGTGGACTTTGTTCTTATTGCATTCTTAATGCTAATTAATATTGAAAAGTCCCTGCGAATTTCAATGAATTTTTATAGCATAAATATTTGTCAATGTAGCTTTGGAGACTGGTAAGGTCTAAGGACGACTTTAGGGAGGCTTTGACCCTTTGAAGAGAACTTCGAGGATCGGCTCCCTTAAGTCAACCCAGATCCTGGCATGTGCAGTTGACATAGATACAATTTGTGTTGGACTCTCTTGTGCATCTGAAACTTCCCAAAAAATCGAGCTGGTTGTGACAGAGACAATGTTCATATAAGCGATCGTAGCCTTGGAAAAGTAAAGAAATACCTGTCACGATAGACGAGGTTGAGACTGCTTAGAAACATCTATTGTTGCAGTATTCACATATGCCGGTGAAACTTGGATTCTGCCCAGCTTCCTATTCTTGGGCCCAGAAGGATTCCTGGCTCATAGGTGTCGAGCCGGGACGATCTTGATCATCGTGCAGTGCAATAGACTTGGTAGGGTCTGATGGGCTGTACATACCACGGGAAAGGTATAAAAAAAATCCAGTCCTTTTTTTTCTTTTACCGTTAATTGTGGACTTATATGCCCTCGAAGTCGTTATACCATCTGATAACAATGTGACTAGGTATGACTTTTTCCTCGTCTGAGATTTGAATAATTTAACTGAGTTGTTGGAGAAATCATGGGTTGAAAGAGAAAGCGTCTGACACCTCTATGTTCTATTGGAAGCTTATGCGAATGCTTCTTTTAGACTTTGATAGAGTTGTGGGGAGTTGTGGATACGCAGCTCAATTTTTGCTTGTTCAGTCGTAATTTTAACAATTTTCCAATTTTTATGTGTGCGTGTGCTTTGTTGTTCATTCACTCGATGAGTCGCCAAATTGGATAATTCAATCAACTTGGTTTTTGAGCAGCTACTAAGAATGTTTCTGCTTATGAAAAATATTAACGTTCTTTCGAGGAAACTACAGGAAAAAAAACCAGCCACGTTAATTCGCATAGTTCATCCAAATTTTGTTTTTCATATTTATCCACATTCCAATGTGCAGCGCAGTCCCCACATCACACTTGACTTTGGTGAAATGCGTTCTTCGGCTATGCTTCAGTTAATTCGTACCAACATTGAACAGCATTGGAATTTAGGATGTGAAATAAGCTAAAAAACACTTCCAATAATCCCCCAAAAAGGAATGATGATAGCGTAAGTGAGGCCAGCGAGAGAAAAATACCGCAACCGAAACTGTCTAGAAATAAATAAATCAGGCTCAGACGCTGCCCCCGGGGCTGGTGCGTTTTGTTTGACTAGCGTCGAATGCGTCGCGATGTGAGGCTGGGCCGGTTGTTTGATCAACACCGGAAAGCACAGTGAATTGCAAAAATACTAAAGTGCGCAAATATTCCTGGCACGTAAAAAATGCAATTTTCAATAGCGGGGAGTTTGGTGGGTCCAGCTGGGGAATCGGGGCAAAAATTAACCGACCGGTATTGAGCTGCTAAATAATAACGCTGCCCGGCACAGGGACAGCATAAACATCAACGTACCGATGGGGGGTTCTTCTGGGAGAAAGGACACAAAATGGCGATATAAAAATGTGTGCTCCTTTTTTTTTTGGTTTGGTCCCCGTGCTCACCACACCGCACAGGGTGAACGATTTTTCATTTCCAATAGCCAAACACTTTGGTGGATTGGCGGAGGTTGAGTGGTTGATTTTTCCCACCTTTCAGTGGGAACGCCACATCATTGCGGAAAGGTTTGGCGATTTCCATTTCCTGCCACGGCCGGGTATTCGGCAATGGTTCATCCATCGATTCCAGTTTATCGGTCGATTTTTCAAAGCGTGCGTTCCGTTACTTTTTCTCAACCCCCAACGGGTCTCACGGCTCCCAAACCGGCCAATGTGTTTATTAAAGGACCAGAACGAGTGTGTGTGTGTGAGTGCTGTTAGTTTTGTGTGAGTGTGTTTTTTTTTCTGTCAGTCGCCCGTGAAGCATTCTTTCATACCATTTCCAACTTTATCCACCCGGGATTGGTGAGCATTCGTTCAGCAATGCAATCGATTGCGATTGTCCGGCGAACGCGCGCGCTTGTGATGCGGTGCGGTGAAGGGAGGTGATTGTGGTCTCGGCATTGAGGTTGTTGCGGCATGCAGCATGCACTTTTTCCGAAGTGGTAATGGTAGTGATGAGAATTTATGAATGGTTCGTTAAGTTCCCATCGCGAGAAGCCAAACGGAGGCCAGCTAAAAAGTAGGCAAAAAAAGCTCCCAAAAACGAGCACGTGCATGACGTATAAAGGGATGTAAAAAGTGGCCTGGAAACGGAAAACGAGATCCGGAACGAAAATTGGCAACAGAATGGAAAAACTGTTTGCGGTGGTATTTTGGGTGTGGAGTGCACAAGTAGAGAGAAAGAGAGAAAAAGAGAGAACAAAAAATGTTTTCCAAAGCAAATATACAGCTCACACACGCACGCATACACGCCCCGAAACAACAATGCGTGCGTATTAACGCGTTGCGTTCAATTATTTGTTCTGCGGCAGGTTCTTCTTGTGGGCTGCTGGTGATGAGTTTATTAAAGGGGACAGACACTGCTGTAGAAGGCAAAACTGTGTCCTGGTTTCGCATTTCTCTCCAACCTTCGCAGTTGAATTAGCTGCATCGATTGAAGTACGAACTCCCGGGATAGACACTCCTGTTTGGATTTCAATCGAATGACGTAAGACGCCCTGGATGCATCCACGGTGCCGGCGCTGATGCATATGCCCACGGCATATTAAACGGGCGCTGTTCGACCTCGAGCGAAGCGTGAAAGAAAGTGCCCGGTGCAACAAGGTCATTGAAGAAGGAGGTCTTCGCACGGAGGGTGAATGAAGACAGGGCACGGGCAAAGTTATGAGCCAAACAGCTTGTAAGGTGCGTTCTTGAACGTGTAACAAAATGTAGCAAAAAGGGGTAAGAAATCCGTGGCGATGTACAGTGGGCATTAGGCATTAGGATAGAACATAAGGCACCGAAATCGAGGTTGGATTGAACCAAGTAACTAGAATCTCAGTGTAGTACAAGTATTGGAAGTACAGGAGATTTTGTTGAAAAATTATGTCAACTTTGGATCTCTGCTTAGACTTTTGAAGTTATCCTTCTACGATTTTGATGTTTAAACGATTTTATGTGGTTGGCGTTTTCTTGTAGAAATTATTCAAAAGATACTTCGAACGTTTAAATTGATTCTTCTTATTCTTGCGACGCTGAATTGCATGCATGTTCCTTGAATTTTAGGGGTGTTGTGATTTTGAAAGAGTTTTGTTTGCGCTTTTCTGCGATGTTTTCATAATAAATTCAGCTTGTTACGGTTATTTGGACAAAATGGCGGGATGCTACTTATAATAAAGCTGTAATCATCATCTGTTGGCCATCCGAGCAAAAATACTTATGACTCTGGCTGGTGGAAGTCTAAATAGAGAAAGTAAGCCTCAGAATAAGAGAATTCGAACAAGAGTCTGAACAAAAATAGGAGCATAAATCCTGTCTCGATAAAAATATATGAAGAAGTCATCACACATCATTATAGGAAATGGTCTGAGCCATTTAAAGAAAAAGCAGATCATGCTAGCCACTTCTGGCTTACTTAACTGACTTTACACTTTGCTGGATAATCAGTCTTAGGGGAAGGTCCGGATGGGACAACCTCAACAGATCTTGGTCAGACAAAATAAAAAAGGGATAGTTGTCTGAGGTCGGCCTGGTGGGATATTTTATAATGGTCCCAGAATTTATGGAAATGGCAGACCAAGACTCTTCGAGATCGTACTGCCAAGGATGAAGAAGAAGTAGATTTTTATTTATTTAATAATGCAAATATGTTTTCCTAGCTTTAATAAAACTGGTGCAAAAATTAAATCTACTCACGAGCTTAAAAAATAAACAGCAGTTTTATTCCGATCCCGATCGGTGCGAAACTACCCATTGTGGCGATGGAGGAACAAGAACAAGACATCTCCGACCGACTGATGGACCGGACGAAGGCAACAGGAGTCGGACTGAAGCTGCGTTAAATAAAATATTATTACAACCATTGGACTCAATTCGGCTTAAGCAGGATAATCCTTGCTTGATCCGACTTTCACCCGTGTTTGGTGGTGTTGCTCCCCCGAGCGTGCTCCCAACGAAATGTCTCATCGATGCCACCTTTCCCGTGGTAGGAGGTTAATATATTGATTCCATACGATCGAATACGGGGGCATTAGGGCATTTCGCCGGTTGCTGTTGCTGGCCCCAAACAACCGATTTTGCATTGCGATTTCATCCCACAGATATCGGGGTACATGCCGCCGATCGATCAATCTGCTTCCCCAAAAAGGAGGAAACTAGGGAATTGATCCCTATCGTTGCGGGAAGCCGGCGAAGAAGTGGCGAAAGGTTTGTTTGTTGTCTTTGCCCCGGCAGACAGGGGAGCAGTCGCTGTTTTCTTTCTTTTACAACCGTAACAGGCACTCGAGTGGCGCATGTTTAAAGGTCGTTTGCGAATGTTGCCTCGCGTCGGGTTGCGTTGGGGCCGGTGTGCGCCTGTGGTATGAATAATTCAAGCTGCTCTTTCTCTTCGCGATCGTATCACGCGCCCCGTGTGCATCTCATTGAGCGCGAATGTAGCCCGCCACACTAATCCTACCTAGTTCGGTAATGCTTGTCAGATTTAGATGTCGTTTGTGCATGCTTTGCGGCATGTTGTTTCGTGCACTCGGCGTGTTCGTTGGCGTCGTCGTTGTTTTTGTTTGGCCAGCAAGTAGGCAAACGGCAAACCAGAACGCAGCACCTGTTCGCGGCTAGTTTCCGTGAGGTTTCCGCGAACTGACATTTGGTCTAATTTTCGGTCTTATTAGCACCGTTTTCGGTCGTTGCAGGAAAGAAGTTTGCAATGAAGGGGAGGGCTCGGTCAAACTGGTGCACAACTTTCCCTCCCTAGCGTAGTGGTACGGAGCTAGCTAAAACACTGAAGTCCTCTGTTTGTCAGGTTTTAAGATATGCAGTCACCATCACGTGGTGGTGGTTGACCGGCAAGGAGGCTTTTGTTTGTTTGGCTGTTTGAGTTTTCTGTGCTCTCTCTCCCCCTCTCTGTCTTCGGCAGAAATCGGCAACTTTCGTCCGGTGTCATTCTTTAGCCTGTCGCCAATTTTGCTGTTCATCCGGTGTGGCAGAGATTTCGTTGAAATGTTGCCATTTTCAAAAGTCAGCGGAAAGAATGGGTAAAGAAAGAGCAAAAACTGGTTTCACCCACTTTGCATATGTTGCGATCGCGTGGCCCTTCTGTGGCCTTATTTCCGTCCGAACACTTTGTTTGTCAAAGTTCTTCCCTCGGGATATAGGACAGGGCAGGGCAAGCGAGGGGAAAAAAGGGTGAGTAGTATTATTTTTATCCACCGTATTCTCGTTCTCGAGCCGGACAGTTTGGGGAGCTTTCTGAAGGTGTGATAAACGGCGGTAAGGCATCCCCGTGGGGGGATGCAGCAGGACCCAAATGTATCGGTCAAAATGTATGTCGTGCCGCTCATTTCTCTTAATCTGAACTGGAATACACCGGAGCAGGTTAATGTGTTTGAACAGCGCGGTCTGCGAGTGTGTGGAAAGAACGAAAAATTATCTTCTTTTCGGTTCGATTGTTCGCGAGACTTTGCGAGAAGCTCATCCTCTCAGGGCTATTAACTCGAGCTCCCCGAAAGACAGAACAGGATGCGAAATGCCTTAAAGCGAGGTTTGTTGTGCGTGCTGAAAAATTGTCACCATCAATACCGGTGGCCCAATTTTTCTGCAAAACTTGCCGACTTTCACATCGATCGAGGTGAACGATCTTTTGGTTTCGACATTCCTTCGATCCGTGCAATCCGACACTGTGAAGTCTTTCGCTGTTCACCTAACGCGAGACGATCTTGTGATCGTGCGTCTTTCGCTGCTTGTGCTTGCTGTGAACAGGGGTTTCCCTAATGGTTCTGTTATCCGCGTTCATAAAGAAACGAAGAATCAAGAAGTTAATGGACGGCCAGGCACCATGACGGCAGCGAGTAAGATCATGAAGATGATCATGATGATGATGATGCCATGAGGCCTTGAACTTGCGACTTATGTATGTGTGTGTGTGTGTGTGTGTGTGTGTGTTGGTACATGGTTTTGCTATGTGCGGGTGACCCCTGCGGTCGGATGCCGGTAGTTAATGTAGCCGTACCTGAGCTAATGACTCGCTACGGTGTTAGGTCGAATCGGCACCGGTCCCTTGGCTTCGGCAGTCCGCTGGGCCGTCTTTATGTCATTGGCGCTTGCGAATCGTCATATTGGTGGGTACACGCGGGAGCGTTTATTATTTTATATGACGAAATTATGCAAATTCCTGGAGCATGTCGTAAATGGTCGGCAACCGGTGGGACTCGGCCGAACATGGTTCACACACCGCACGGTGTTGGTCTTGTTGGAAGGTTCTTGTTTTGAGGCGAAGATTCACCGAGAGGATGTGTGGCTCGCGCAATCAAGTCGGGCAGATAAAAGCAGGTTGAAAAGCAGAGGACACATCGAAGATCGTTAAAGTTATGGCAAAAACGATGCCTGCCAAAGTTTGACGATGTTGAGCGTACTTGCGAGGGTGCGAATGTTGGGGCCGCAAATGAGGAACAAAAAAGTCTATGCTTGACATCCGATCCGTTTAGAAAGCAATAAATAGAAACCCGAGATCGGGTTGGCACTTGTTTGTGTATCTGCATACCCTGGAAACGATCAATCGAAAGGGACCCTATTCTGTTTGCTTTTGGAGCGGTTTGCACACCTATTGCTAGGGTTCCATCGGTTGTCTAATTAATGCCGCCAAGAGACTTTGTGCACTGCGTTCATGACGCACGCCACTTTCCGCTTAGATAGCTTGGCAGATGTGCGTTGCTTGTGTCTCATTCGCAAGGGAAAAACGAAATCACTTCATGATTATCAGTTCCAATGGAAGTGTTTAAATATGACTCAAAACGGCGATAAGTGAATGTGTCAGCGGAACAATGGAATGAGGCTTCTTTGGCATCATTAATAATTAGCAGTGCCAGTCGCACACAAAGAAGCAAGAAGAAGACGGGATCTATTAGCCGATTAGGGGTTTTTATTTTAACAGGCGATGAACAAAGCCTCCTCGATGCGAACAAAAGAAAGATCGACACGAATCGGGATGGGATTCCTGAAGGTTCGTTGCTTACCGTGCGGTTGTAGTCTTTTGTAGCGCCGAGATGCGTGAATCAATTAAACACACGATCGCTTTTGATCGCTTTGTTTGGTGGGGATGGATGATTACAAACAATTGCAGCTTGAGGCTAAAGGTTTTCCGAAAACAAAACTTTCCATAATCAGCGTTATGATAGTATGATTCAATAGAGCGTATTTTCCATAATGTTTGAACTTCGATCTTCAAAATGATGCGAATTTCCATCCCTGGGCGTATAGAAACCAATCTCCGAGTACCCCAAAACCAGAGGAATCTAAATTTCACTATTCAAAAGGTGATGGCCAGAAAGCGAAATCGTATTCTACTTTTGATTCCACCCTTGCTGATCAGTATTCATTCGAAATGTCCCAGATAACTACCAGCGGCCGCTGTCGTCATAGAGCCAGTGAAATTCTTCCTCGTTTCGTAGTACTTTGACTTTGTTCTCCTCGAGTTCGGCGGGGCTGGAGACAACTCAAGAAATCATAACTGCGAAAGCTCAAATCGTTCACCATCCACCCGGAATACTGATCAATGCCAATTTTTGGCTCCAAAATCCCTTGCCGGTGGGTAATCTTAGTCGCTTCACGCCAAATACGGAGGAAGCATCCCGACGGTCCCGACATTGTGTGTTTTGAGGGTGATCGAGGACATTCTGCACACTTCGGTCGTCAGTATTCATGGTGGCGTGGAGAAGCGTGTCATCAAATTAAAATTCGGTAATTGATCGAGCGGGCCGCAATCGCTTGTCCGACACACACATACATACAATCGGTCAACGCTCGGCACGTTTTGGGGATGGAAGAGCGTGCGATATTGGCAGTGGATCGGATTTGGTTTGGAATGCATGGTAGCTCGTCGGTCGCAAAGCGATGAAGAAAAAGCGCGAAAAGAAACAAGTAAGACACCTGTAAAAAAGAACGCAACACATCCTAAACACCAAAACATTGGCTTTAAATGCAGCGATCATCTTCGGTCATGAAAACCGGCGTAGGTCTCGAGTAAAATTGGCATGATTGTGGTGCAAAATACGCCACGTAACGTTCGGTTACGGAAGTGCGGCGTTGTAATCATTAAATTGGACAATTGACAGTTGTGAATCGGTCCTGTTCCGGGTGACGCGATTGCACCGAGGCCGAACATGCAACATGACGCGGCAGGCTCACGACTGTTAAGAAGGTTAATTAAACTGTCTTCATGGACAGACATGTCAAGACACCGGATTACGATTACGTTTCGGTAGCAACTTTTTGGGGGGAATCGTTGGACTAGCTCGGGAACATTCGGTCGTCAGTGATTTTTTGACTGCCAGTGGCCCATGGGCCTCTGTGGGAAAAATGAAAATGAGCTTGGGGTCGGGAAACACGCCGGCCAATCGTAGAGCGGAACGAATGTCAAGGCCATTCGGAGCGTCGTAGCGTGATTTCGTAAGCGGGAGTTCGTTTGCTTTTAGGAGGAAGCTTCCTCAGCAATTATGCTATTAATCATAGCAAATGTTTTGCACAGAAGAGATAGAGAGAAAAAGCGGAAGGCTTGGGATCGTTAAATGGCAGGTTGTGAGTACTGATAAATAAACTTTCACAATGAGAAGACAGCTCCAAGACAGCTTATCGGGGTTTTGTTTCGGGGTTTGTGGATTCTGGCTAGACGATCGAGCGGTAGGTTAATTGGAATGAACTCTTAGCAGCAGGCGCGATGTACGAAAGGAAATCATCAATCTTGTTTTTTTTTCTAAACACATTGGACTTTTGTATCGGCGCTAGTGTAATAAAATCAAAGACACAGCACTTCATCGCTTCTATATCCGATCGATTGTAGGGACTCTGGGAGATGAGCCGGTCGCGAGTGATGCGAGCGCTTCATGCCGTTGAAGTTGACCGCACAGTTGAAGGCAATGTGGCAAAATTAATTAGTCGCTTCGTGAGCGCAAAGATGCGCCAACGAGGACGCTTAAATCGCGTGCCTATTAATTATCGGCGTGAGCTTGTATCGGCCGACGAACGATAATTTGGATTATGTTTATTCACGGGACTGGGGATCGAGTTAAGGAAAAAAGCTGTTGCACAGACCTCGACAGTAATGTGCGCGATGAGTAAAAGGGATTTAAAGGTGTTTTTTCTGATCTTGCGAACACAAACGAACGTACGCACACACGTTGGGTGATGATTAGGTCGCGTTGGAATGTGACGGATGCTTGTCGGGTGACCTCGCGGGTCACCGATGATGGGTCCATTAGGAAGAAGCGAGAAACAGCAAAACATCCGCCGTCATATCCATGTTATGATCGATCCTAATGAGGGAAGATCGTCGGGCCGCATGATTCGGCACGGAATGGTTCCGGTTGGTGTCTCGATCTCGACGACACCGCCACCTGATCATCTACTGTGCTGTTTCCGAGTGCTCCAAATTGTGGCGTTCGACAAGCTACTACCGCACCAACTGACCAGACGGAATGATTAGCATAATCGTGAGAAGTACAACCCAGCCCCGACAGGTCATCCATGGCTGTCGAACAGCATGTTGTACAGCGATTGTTATGAGCCATGTTCGTGACGAAGTGTAGGGCAATTGTTTTTTGTTTTGTTTCGGCGATCCTCAGCGATCTTTTCCGGCACCAAAAGCGTACCTTACGTTCGTACCGAAATGTCACACTCATTTGGGGGTAATGTTATTCGCAAAACATCTCCCCAAAGTACACAACTTAATAACAACCAATTGCGCCCGTTCCTGGCTGCGGCGGCCCTCGGTGTGCAAGGTGTGCTCCGTATCGATTATCGTCCAAAATGAAACGAAGTGTAACGTGTCGTTTGCTTTAGCTGCTCGATGCTACCTGTCACACTGGCCGAGGTGGTTGACGCTTGTTTGACGTGCCTGTCGGTTTCCATAATCATATACAACATAATTGGGAGCAAAATGATCGGCCAATCGGATGGAGCGAAAACGGGAAGATCAATCATAATTACATTATTCTCCCGTTGGCCGGTTCTCGCCGAGGCAGCGAGAACGTTACGCAGCAACTTGTTGCAGTGCAGTTTCGGGCCACAGTGGATGCACATTCCGGGTGCGTTTTCAGTTCCCCTTCGAACGGTTTTCAGGTGGCGAAAAAACGGTGTCGAAGGTGCACAGCCCACAGCCGAGATAACTTGTTCCGAATGTGGTTCACGAGTTCATTATGAAATACCAATTGGTGCTGGTCTGGTGTGTAATAAAAGCGGACGGGGGTCGGAAGAGTTATTTTTATTTCGCGTGCGATTTAAATGGGAAAGTTTTTTGAGTTGTTCGGAACGGTGCGTGATTTACTTACTGGCCATCGGGGGACATAAATTTAAATTACCATAGTAAACGGGGGTAAATTGATTTTATCTGACGAGCAATTTAAAAAATTGGGAAATATGTAACGGAATACAAAAAAAAGAAAATTCACTTCACCGCCCATCGAACGCACCGAGAACGGAGCTGACCCAAAGAACCTAACATGTCTGGGCAACTTTCACCGATGAAGAATATTGCATTGGTTGAAGAAAAAGAGTGCATTACTGACTCGGTGCAAGCGCGTGCAAGTACTGTCCTCCCGAAGATAATAACCATCTCCTTAGGGCGATTGGCAATTTGATTTTGAGGTGAGGGAAAGAGAGAAAAATTTATAACCATTCCACTCCTGACACTCCTGGCGATACTTCGAGCGTCGTCAACTTGTCGTTCGGTCGCTGAACTATCCTCCCGTGACCGTATGATAGCCGATAATTTGCATGACATAAAGATGATTATCACTTACACGGCTCGTAAATCATGGACGTGAAGTAGAATTTTTTCCCGTTTTTTCGGCAAAACTTGCTTAACACTAACACTGTATCTCAACATACCTTCAGCGATGATAAATTCTCCTAAATCTGGAAGCTCGATCAGGATTAGCAGCAGGTTCGGCTACTGCACACACGCAATTTGGCAAATTTTACGAACGAGCAGTCAGTTCACTGTATTGTCTGCGTTAAAAATTCCAGAATTGTCCCTCAACAAGATACACATGAGACACGGGGCAAGAACGCACGAACCAACTTTCACCAACCACTCCTTGTGTGTGTGAGTCCGGTTACACCACTAACAGCATCTTGAGATCGCGACAAGATCCTGTCCAGGACTTAGGTTCCAAGATCGGTGCGTATCGTAAATTTAATTTTCCTTAATTCCGTTTTGTCTTGGCTGTTCTAGAGCTTGGTTGTGTTTGAAAGGTCTTTCCGATTCGCGGCTCACCCGAATTCACCTCACAGAGAATTGAGAGCAAAGTTCACACAATTTGGCACTATGTGGTGGATGCATCGGCACCTTACGCACGGCACTTTCTTCGCTTGTAAGCACCACTCACTGATCTTTTTCACTGTCGGGATCCTTGCGCGGGGTGAGATCCTCCTGGATGAATACTCACTCACGGACAAACACTTTCTCACAGACACACAAACACCGTCGAACGGTCGGACTGCGCCTGTAACCGTGGCCAGTCGCGGACGGATACAAAGTATTGCTCCGGTGCTGATTACAGCAGTTACTTATATACCTTCTTCGGGATCGCGATTTGGCAGATCGCGGATCGCGTTTGTTCTGTCGTCCACCCTCGGACTCGGCCACCGCTCGGCGCGCTCGCGTTCTCCTCTGGCGGTTCTACTTCCTTTTCCTCTCCGGTTTGCCAATCGCCAACCCCGGCCGTCATGGGGGTCAACAGAGAAAACCACGAAAGCGTTGGTGAACGAGCGAGAGCGCATTTGATGCTTCTTCTTCGGGAGGCGCACATGCGATCGAGTACGTAGTATAGGAGGAAAAAAAAACAATCTCATTCTACGATCAAACAAGCTCGGAAAGATCGGCACGAGAGCGAATGGGAGGGATAAAGCGAAACGAGAGACGGAAAGCTCGCTGGCCGAAGACATCCCACAGGAAGCTCTTCTTCGGGAGACTCGGGAGACAAACAAGCCGAAGCTCCAACGGGACACGAATCCAGTTCCAGTACATTCCCAGGAGGCAGAGGAGGAGGAGGGGGAGGAGGAGGTGGTGATGGTCCGCGCTAGTTTTCGTTCATCCGGAAGGTATGGTGAAGGGGCGGGGGCAAAACCCGAAGGAGTGATGGCACTGGCCGCCAGCGGCAATGTCGACTGTGGTGCATGCTTCTTAGTGGCACACGGTCGCAAACGATCCGACGGTAAACAAACACGTACAATCGATGCGAGACGGTCGCTTCCTACTACCGTCAGAGTGGGACAGACGACAAACACGCCAAACGTGCCGCCCCGCATGCCTGAAGACTGGCTTCAGCATTGAACTTGAACACGCGTGCTCGTTTGCGATCGTGACGATGACGCCACTAAAGCTCCCACGGAGTGGTTGGGCAGTGTAGGCTTGGGGGATGACGAGAGAAGGGGATGATTGCTGTGACGTAAGCGCCCGATCGTCGTCGTTTTTGAGCTTCGGGTTCGGGGTTCGGATTCGTGCAGCTAGCAAAGTTGACAGACCTCCGTGCAACAGTGCCGGATGTTGTACAGCATCCAGTTCGTATGTCGCGCAACATCTTCCACAATGTTTCGCAAAGCAGTACGAAAGACCTGATCTTACGCTCGACCGGGCCATCATCTAATATAGATCGAGCGTTGGATTTTCTTCTCGCACGCAATGGAGGCATTAAAATCACGAAGACTAACCTGCAAAAACTCACCCTGCTCGCCGTGCGTTACATTACCATATAACGGGTGTCAAGTATCTGTTGATGAAGAGTGAAGCCATTTGCTGCTCTCCAATCCTTCCACGATCCTTCTATCTATCATCACTCAATCAGAGCAGGGCGGTGCAGGGCGCGTATAACATTGTCGTAAAAAATAACAGTCGATTTCCTCACGGCTTTTTCGTGATGCATGGTCGGTTGCAGCCAAAGCCTAGCGGAGAATGGGCCACTAAATATGGTCATTTTCTTAATAAATTATGCTCACTAGCGGCCGAGTAGTGTGGTCGAGCGTTGTTTTCCTTTTGTTGGGACCTCTGCTTTCGATACGTTTTGCTAGTCTTAACAGCTGCTGCACTCATAATTATGCGTTTTACCGGATTGGAAACGATCGTAAGCATGCGATGTTACGTGTCTGGGACGCAGGGAGGTCTGACCAGTGGGGTTTTCCGAAGCTTGGTGCCGGTAATCCATTATGATCTGCACCTGAACTTGAACTTGAAGGCTTGATCGTCTAGGGTTGCTCGTTTGGTTGGAGAGCTGTACGCGGTGGCATTGATCGGTAGTAAGAAGAGTGAGCAAAATGATTTTTGAAGTCTTAACAAGGGGCAATCAATCGTGAGTAGATACGAGAGAGAGTATTTTACAGGAGTAATAGATTCAAGAAAAGAGAATTTGAAAACGTTAGTTCAAATAGTAAAGGAAAGATATCAAGTATTAGTAAAATGTGTTTGATAGTTACTTACTTCTTGGAAGGACTGCTGCCAAGTTTCCTACGATCGATCTTGGCAGAAGTACGGTAGACGGACTAGCGTTTGCTGCCTATCCAACATGTTGAGCTTTCTAGCGAACGTTTCAGTGCCATTACTTACTTTCTTTCTGTCGATGGCCTTAAACGTCTATGAGTTGTTCTGGTCTCGTTTTTACAATATGAGCAGACCACTGGAGCCTGTCGAATTAAAATCTCTTCGCCGTATTGAGTGTTTCATTCATGTCCTATTAAAAGCTGAAACTTTGTTTGATTTACCAAGTAAAACGCCTTCGGTAGCTGTGTAAAGGAATTCGTCGATTCTTCGAGAGGCGTATTGGCGTACTGGAACTATTAATACTCTATACAATGCAAGTTTCATCCTTGGGCGCTTATATAACCGGTTGTAAACTAGCACTCTGAATCTGTGAGTAATTAAAAATCTGCGTTACGACCCGAGTTAGGTAACAACTTGACACGCTCGTAGGGTCGTCTTCAGATCTGAACTGCGTAAATTAGCATTTGCAGGGCAGATCCGATAGTGATGCCTCCAACATTTTGATGTTAGTCTCGTTAAAAAAGGAGGTTTTGTCCTGCTTGAAGTTTATGTTACAAAGTGGAGACAAAGTGGGGAAATCTAGCAGTAAGTAACTGGCCAGATCTTTAACTTTATTGCTAGAGCAACTTAACCCTGCAGTAGTTTAGGTGATTGCTTAAATTTTAAGAAAAACTTTTATCCAAAATTTTAAAACATATTAGGAAAAATAGTGACAGTTCTTTCGCACATTGATAACATTACCACATAACAGAATGAAAACTGCATAAATTTGATTTTTGAACCATGCATGCATTATATTGGTAAAATGCTACTTTGCAGAATAACAACATACTTTCCCACACCTGAAAGGACAAATGGTAGTGCTGTAATATACGACTGGTGGTACTTGAACGAAATTTAAGAATGGAAGAGCTGTTTTATTATTATCTCATAGTCGACATGCTTATATGATCAACATTAGGATGCTTAATACAAGATTTTATATAGCCATTTTGCGATCGTCAAATCCTTGGATTTCTCATCTGTGCTTAGCAGAAACCCTGCGTGTTATGTTTTTTTTTACTTAACAGCCAATACGTTTACCAAGCAGGACCTAATAAAAGCGTTCTGAACAGCACTTGCGAGAGTGGTAATGCAATCCATTTTGCCGGAAAAGCTTGACTAACGACCGAATACGAAACGAAAGTGTGCGTCACTGACTGTACCGAGATGACTTAGCATCAGCATGGAGTAAGGCACGTAGAAGGCTGCGTGAAGGAATTCCGCTCCACTTTGGTCACCCTTCCCACCCTTCGCACCGATCGTCCAGGAATCGTCTTTCTCGGGCAGAGAACAATCCGTCCCGTGAATGGAGTAGATTTTTGGAAAAAGCAAATGTCTGAAGCAAACGATAGAGTAATTTATTAAGATATCATTGTCTCACATTGCCGGGCTCGCACACAACCTCCGGGAGACTCCTAGTCCCACAGTTGATTCTGCAGTGTATTGGAGCGAGCCCATCACACGACGCAGCACGAAGGCGTTCCGTTTGGCATTTCTTTGGAATGGTTTGTGTCGTTTTTTGCTCAGCTCGGTTCCTGGGTGCTGCAAAGTGTCCTGTTCATTTTGTTCCTGTCAACCGAGCCTGCCATGCTGCCATGTCGGGTGAAAGTCTAGGCAGGCTCACGAGAAGCAGCAGCCCGGGCAACACGTCAAGCGAGAGATTGCTTTTCTGCTGGCGGGCGTAATTTTTGCTGACTCAAGCGTGTAGATCGTTTGTTCCGAGGCGAACGCGCTCATTGGCTAGAATTGGTAGGATGATGGTGATAGTCCGGTACAGGAGTTTGTCGTTGCAGTAATAATAGTAACGGCACGAGTCGGATTAAATTTTACTGTTTAATCATAACAGAACGAGAATCGAAAAGTAGCAACTGATGAACGGATTCGTTACTGCGTTACTAGCGTTGAGCGTGCAAAATGGGAGAGCAATATAAGTTAAAGTTATTCAATTGCGGTACAGATGACGAGTATTGTCTGAATGGCTAAGAAAAGTTACCTGTGTGCCGTTGAATGCTTTCAATTCAACTGTTTTTGAAATGATACTAGTTAAAAACTATATCCCGGTTCAAAAAATATAATACACAATACGGTCAGGCCGTTTAGCTACAATGAATAAAAAAAACAAACCGCGAATGATTAGCTTTGTAATAATGCAACAGGATTGATAAACGTTTCATTGTGTTTCAACCAGTAACTTGATTACAAGGATATTCTAATACATTTGATTTAATGCTGTGGCCTTTCGAGATACTATATATTTTTGTAAGAGTACTCCGTCTCCGATAGCTTCATTACGACCAATTTAAATGGAAACTGACCTCGAAATTTAAAAGACTTTTAAACCCATCAGTATACTGCCATGAAAGTTGTTAATAGTTCGGCTTCTTGGGCAGATCGTGTCATTAGTATTGTCCACTAACCCTTTTCACCCAGTTTCCAATTTTCCGTTCAGGCTATACATTTTACGGTGGAATTGAACCTTTTAAGTTTAAACCATTCTGACGAGTTGTGCTTTTGTAGTTGGGTTTTTTTTAAATTTCTTTGAATTGACAGTTCTACACAATTGTTTAATACTGTTTCTAACTGGTGGACTGATTTTCTACGAATTTTTCGTTTGTCACTCACCTTAAAATTGCTTTCACGTTTGGCTTTGTGGCCGTTATTAACTGAACAAATCATATAGGGTAATAATATTCCTACTATTATAAATTTCGACGAAAAAAAAGCCTAAATTGAATGGATGCAGAACACAAAACAATTTGAAGATTTTTTAACACTACTGCTACCATGCTCACCTTAACGATAACAACCGTAATGATGTGCGTTGATCGTTAAAGAAGTGTTAATATAATTGGATCGTAAGTATTGCATCGGTATCTATTATCCGAATATCGATCGTGGTAATCAGCCAGTCGAAGTAGCCCTTGTGCCCTATATTTGTTTTCGAATTAGGCAACGAAAACCGAGCCCCACCAGGAGCCGATTCCGTCTGGCATGATTCATTCACTTTCAATTACATCATCAACCGTAATGAGTTGCCTTATTGATGTAAATCATTATAGCCGATGTGTTGCGAAATATTTATCCGTGCTCCCATTAGCACGCTGTCACGGTTGCCGATGATTGATTGTGTTGTCCGACAATTGTTATTTCGTTTTGGGCGGCTACATATTTACCGGCCCACTCCCACTATCTTCCCAATATCGCCCTTGCCCTTCGGAGGGGTGGGAATGCTACATCAAACTACATGTTAATTTGCTTAATTGATTGTCTAATTTTAACACCAATGTTGCAGCTCGTTAGCTGAGGCTCGGCGGCCTATACTCATAACAATTTAAAGAGGATCGTTTTGTTCTTGGACATTGTAGAAAAAAAGGTAAGAGATCAATCGTAGTATAATTGTACACGAAGAAAACATGTGTGTCCATACGCGTCAAACAAGCCGTCTGACAGCGAAGCAGACACGAAAAAATTCATCCAGGTGCAGCTGAAAGCGAACGGCAGGGGATAAGCGATAAGTGTATGGCGAAGGCCTGGAGGCAAACTTACTAGTTCCACTAGAGCGTGCGTTGAATTCCACGCAGCACAGAGTCAGTGCTCTTAAGCCCTGTTGGCACGGCTATTTATAGCCGGTTCGAAGGGCTAGCAGGGACGGATCCGATGATGCAGTTTATCAATTCCCAGTCAATCGTTCTAGCGCACCTCGTACGGGAGGAACTCCCCCGGCCGGTGGAGCGCACCGACCGACCGACGGCTGGTTGAATTGAATTTGGCCCGCGGGAGCCTGGAATGGGCTTACGAGCACAAGCGCTCGCTGTTGTGCAACTGCAACGGGCGTTCGATTCGTATGGCTGGCCGTGCAATCGGCTACGCGACGGAGCGAGGCCAATCTGTCGAGTGAGGCCAATGGTGGACGCTTCTTTTTCCCATTATGGGTTCATGCCAGTCTGGAGCGTCTGGGGGAAGGTTGGCGTTGTAGGCAAGAACATTGGCAAGAGACACCGCTGTACAACATCTGTTTGTTGGCCCCGTTGGAAGGATATGGCATATCGGGACGGTGGCATAGTGGCTGCAGCGTTCATCTCATAGTCTCCATCCTGACTACATTTGCATAATGAGCTAGTCCGCGTCGTAAAGGGGAGATTCTTTAATAAATTTGTATGCTTTAAAAATTCATGAGCAACACTCGGTAGTCGCTGCAACACCAGCAGGAGCCACGCGGCAGGAGTGTTAAACGAGGTGTCTTATAAAACAATATCAAAGGATAAAGGGATTCGGCAGTGAAATCTGGTGGCCGCTTGCGAGAATCGCTGCATAAAATGGCAACCCCCTGGAGAACGGTTATAAAGCAATTCCTATTATGATAATTTTTTGGGAACAATCCGGGACGGCGAGAGAACCGTACACTAAACCGCACGCAAGCCTGGTGAGGCGCAATCCTTTGCAGGCCAAAACAACCGAATTTTTGTTGTGAGGTTTGTTTCCATTTTTAATTGCATTTAGATGAACGATTCAAATGAGCTAGAATGTTGATCGTTTTGCTAAGTGAAATCTCAAAATGTGTAGTTTTAGTAAAGAAGCCCATTTGGTTGCCAATGTGCTCTTCATATTCTCGCTAAATATGTTTAGTCCAACACAATGTTTAGTGTAAGTATGATTTGATTGTAGGCGAACCATATTTCTACTTGACAATAAGGACCAGCCAAAAATGTTCTATAGAGGTTTCGAATGTTTTACAAGCTTTGAAGATTTTTTCCATTGGTTTTTAAGGTTAGTAAATACGTATTTTTGCGAATCACACAGAACAATTTTAAACATTTAGATTTTTTGTTATCTTATAGAGACTTTGGCTGACATTGGTTGACATTCGTCTTTGTATTAGGTATTAGGCCTAAAGATTATTAGGCTTTCTTCCTTTTGTTTTTGTTGGCTTAAATACCTGCTAGGTTATGCCTGCTAGTTTTGGTAAGGCTTATTGATACGAAGTTAGTTATTTCTCCGGTATTGCCGTGTGATGGCCGATGCCGCTGTCGTATGTACCACCGGGCCGCACTCTATTATTAATATTACTTTATTTATGTTGTTTATATAGCTGATGGAATATATGATTAAAGTACGTAAAATATTCCCGATCTTATGCATATATTATTTCTGAAGTTTTTATAAGCTCTTGTTGGAATTTTAAGATTGTTGAGTAAAAACAAATCGCGAACACCGAAACCTTTTTTACAGTTAACTACCCAACAATATCGCTTTATTCCTTTTTTGCCGTTATCGTCGCTTCGTAGTGGCGTGTGCGTGTGTATGTGTGAATGTGTGTGATAAAAAATTTGTTTCTTCATCCGTTCGGTTCAACTTCTAGCTCGCTACTGAATAACTTTCTTGCTCTCTTCTCTAACGCTCTCGCTCTCGCCCGCGTAGCGGATCCTTGATCAAATTTACTCTCAACGGAAACACCTACGTGCATATCTTAAAAGCCTTTTTCGGATAAATTTATGATCCACTATCAAATTCTGCGGTCGTTCCTAACAAAGATAATATTCATATTGGGTTGTGTAAGAAATTAGTAAAATCATTATTAGATCATTTCATGTACAATTGTATGATTAGTTTGATTTGAATTTTGTAGCAACGTTAAAAACCTTTCGTGAATCAGAATGATTAAACAGTTAATATAATTGAAAATCCTATAGCTCTTACTGTCCTTATCTTACTGTCTGGAAACTTCCTGCTCTTGGGCCACACCCTGGGTCACAGCATTTAGACATTGAGACGTAAAACCTGAAACCTACGATGCTTTACTCCCTCTAGCTTATAATAATGTTTTTAATACTTTCTACTGGATGTTGATCCCAACCGCGCGCAGGCTTTTCAGCACGACAATCGACAGCACAGTTCCAGTTTAAGTTTGTGTTGATAATCAACGATATTGACCCACGAGCTTTCCTTGTCTCCGCGAAGTTTTTGCACCGCCTAGGAGGCCACAGAAAATAATTCTAAAACATTGTAGTGATAGGATAGACAAATATTTATGGAGTCATGCGTAAAATATACATTATTATATTTTATTCAAGTACTAATTTGATGTGACTTAGTCCGAGTTTTTTGAGTGTCTCTGTATATGTCTAGCATTTTAAAATTTGTATTCAACAGCGAAGAGCACATTCTCAGAACGCCTTAAAATTTAAATCACGATCAGTTAATTAAACTCATTTGAGTTTAGCCCTAATACTATTCTTATCGGGACATCGAGTCGAGCGATTAACCAATTCACCTATTTACATTAAGGAATCTTTTACCTTAATTCTTCTTTTAATTAACAAATGCAATTATAGGTTCAAAAATACAACCTACGGAACCTAGTCGAAATATCACAAAAATTACCTTATTTTCTTATAATGAACTCCGATCAAATTGAGTTGAAAGGATGGTACAATCTGCTCCGGCAGCACAAAGAAACCAACCAAGCATTGAAGTAGAAGTAGCAGAAATACTTTTGCTCCACTGGGGAAACAAATCAGCATCCAGCCGGGAAGGAGGGAAAGTCTTTGGTGGGTTAAACCACGACGCTGAAGAATCCACAAATCGGACTCCAAGGGTTGGCCGGGCACGGGCACACAAGGAGGCAAGCAATGTGTTTACAGTTTTCCGCGACCATAACGAGTTAGGGCAGGTTTAGCGTATTTGAATAAAATTATAATCAGCCCAGTTTGTTCGCCTCGCCAGCGGTTGGCTCCTTGAGCAGGAGGAAGCATGCGCTGGTGTTAAAGGGCGACAATTGATAAACAGTGGAGCGTGGAATTGGAGCGCGTAATTTGCATAAACGTAATTACCGACGTAAAGATGCGTGCCGGGCAAACAAAGCGTGCGCACCAGTTGTGGTGCCCTTTTTCTGTAGGGCCGTGGCTGCGATGGTGGTTGGGCTTTGGGACCACAAACCGTTTTATTCCGTCACATCAACGCAATGATGACATCAAGCAGACGTTCGCCGAGAAGATAGCAAAAAGTCGAGCCACACGATTGCTCGCCCCAAAAGCAGGATGGCTGGATAAGATACCTTGGAATGGTTGTTCTTGATTATCCCCGCTCTGCAACAGGTTGGTGAATCATGTTGGAAAGTTTGGTACATTTCAAATCAAAATCCACATCAGCCCCCTGATCATCTGGGTGGGAAGACTCAAGACAAAACAAAAAAAAAGTTGGACTGAAGCTGTGCGTGAGCCCTCGATCACTTAATTCCTGCCAGCCAACGACCTGTGGTGATGACAATCATAGGACATTCTTTGACAAACGGCAACGAACCTATCGCCCAGTGTCAAGCGTTTTCTGCGTGACGGTGGTTCACGCGCTTTGACCGCTGGCGGCCATCGTTCGGGGTAATGATCGCTGGGGTTTAATTGGTCTTGCCCGACTGCGTTGACCTTGACATTACCAGAACAGCTGGAATCGAAGATGGCTCGGTGGAGGGACTCCGTGCGATGCGATCGTGTGACGTGTTCGAGTGCATACAATGTACCCAAGCGCATCGGAGGGTGAAATGTCGCTATCGGATGCAGTTTTTCAAGAACCGGATAGGTTAAAGTACTTGCCACGTCGTTTATTTCGTATAGTTGCGTATTACAGTATTATTTGGAAATTTAATGTCCTGAATGTTTTGAATTATGTCTTATTATTTCGATTAGCACTGGTATGCATTCTGCGCATTATCCGTCAAAGATCTATAACTGAAATCATTTATGGAACTCAGAGCACGAAATTTAGGGCACTGTAATGATTCATCTGCCACATTAGGATTTAAAGTTGATTTCTACAAGATAATGCACAAACTGAGAACTAGTTTAAAACACCTGTTTTGGATCTTTGTTGCTGTTTCTCTATTTAAAGTAAACATCAATATATGTTTTCTTGTAAAGACAAAATAAGGATCCAATATTCCGGCATTTCTGGCGGAACGTCGAAGGCCATCACTCCATCTCAATTCCGGCATACCATGCTTGTTCCGTCAATTTGAACGTTCTAAAAAGACGGGTTAGGTCGTCCGGTTCCATTTTCATGACATGACATGACCACCGGAGGCAGACGAGTCTAACCCGTCTAATTTGCATAGGTCGTGAGTGGCCTGCGTTTATATTAGCTTGGCCACTTTGGCTCGCATGAAATAAATGCACATGTAGTGGAACGCACATGTTAGGTTCAACACGATCACAAATAGCATTAAACTAACGACTCATTAAAACAAAAGGATTGTAGGAGCCTAAGCAGGTGGGGTGATCATCTACGTCGATTAATTTTCTAGCACGGAGTGATCTTGGCGGATCATACAAGTCGAGAAAGGAGCCCTGGACAATCGATCTGATTGTCAATAAGTCTTGTGACAAATGGTCTGCGTGTATTGCTATTGCGCTGGTTGAGTGTTACAATCGAAGATCACAGTACAAATCGCGAGACTTTACTCTGGATAGACTCCAGGCACGCCAAGTACTGGTCAATCAGTAATTGTAGCGGCGCTTCCAAGGTTTTTCCACACATATGGGATCAAAAAGCTTGCAGAGCATCTTCCTCTCAAACACGGTTAGGAGTTATAGCCCATGTTATAGAGACGTCTATGAGTACTTTACCTTCAAACTTTCTATACAGTCTCAGTTTCGTCGGTCACGACAGCTATTTTGCCAGTACTCTTGCGCTTATCTCAACATCTTTATTAGTACCAGTGGTGACCTTTGACCTTTGTAAAGGTCAAGGGGATCACCTACTGGTACTTTGCCTCTGAGTAAACTAGAGTATAGTACAAATTATTTAACTACATTTTCCCTGATGTAATGCATTTAAAAATACGCCATCAGCTTAATATACAAACAGTAATATCCCTTTTTTTCGTACATAACAGTACAAACACCAAATATCTGATACAGTAGCGGTTCTTTCGTTTTGGGGCGTACCTGTACGGCATGATGTCTTAACACATTTGTCGCCGTCCACCTTTTTACCTAATTGTTGCGAATTAATCGTGTCGTTCCGATTCAGCAGCCAACGCCTGGGCCCGAGCCCCGGCTGTGCAGCAATCAATCATGTCAGCGAAATATCTACCGCTCGGTGGGTGTTGGCGCCGTTTGCCGAGTGGGGCTTACCTGATGCGAAACCCATCAGGGAGTCACCATTTGTTTCGTGCGGTGAGTTCATTTTTCGTGCCCAACGCCCGGTGTCTGGTCGTCTCTTTTTTTATCCTTATCAAGATGTCCTGCATTTGACTCAGGGTGCGGGGGCTCGAATTCGGAACGAACCGTTGGCAGGACGTGATTTCACCCGAAGGGCACGATTTAGTAGAATGTCACTTAATCGTTGCAGTCTTTTATTTTTCTGTGTCACACCTTGGAGTTTCGGGGTTGAGAAATTTCCTTTTTTGTTTGGGTTGGGTTGTTGTTGGTTTTTAGGGCAGGGGAAACTAGCACACGACGGATCTCTTTGCAGTTAGTTGGTTAGAGGAAGAGAGCCGAAAACAAGTTTCGATCACAGTGTCGCATCCGGTGACATGTAGCAGCGTACCTTCCGGAGGTTGTCATTCTTTCGAGAATCGAGGTGTCAGCCGCATTATGCCGTCCTACAGCCGTCTAGTGGTCCTGTAACCTCAAGAGATTTCTCCCGAAGGATGTGATGTGCGCAGTCTTTGGTGACAAATGACACCTTTTGGTGTCCTAGCTTTTGGTCATTAACTTTCTTTTTTCGAGCTGATCGAACGATGAGCAGCAACGGAGCGAGAGTTTAATCGATCGTTTAGGCTAATGCGCCGGAGATGCTGGGGAGCTGGAACTGTTGAGGTGGAATCTGAGAGTACCGTGCTTGTGTTTACGAGCTCGTTTTCGGTTATGTAAAGCTAACAATCACTCTTGCAAGTAACGGTTTACCTGGCATAGCTGCATCGCCCCGTTCAGGTGGTGTAGAGGCATTGGTCGAAAAAGGCAGAACGTACCAACTATCAAATTATCCTGCTTCGGGAAAGGAAAGAAATCCTAGAGAACCCCCCGGGTTTGCACTCTAGCCGCTCGGAACGGATGCATGGCGCTGCATCGCAACAACACAAGCAGACGACGACGGATAATGAACTCAATTTACAATCTGGTCAAGCACTCGGGCAGGTGTAGAGTGGCCCTTTGGCCCGAATTCTGCAACATCCAAGAGCTTGATGAAGCCAGCACCAATTTAGCACGTCCGCACCAGCACCATTTGTTTCGGCCCGGTGTGCTCAGCCATCAGCCAGCGCTGCGCGTAATAAATTATGATAAAATTGGGCTTGTTCCAAAATTTAGTTCCCTAAATGCTTTAAATCTGTCTCGAGGTTATCGCTACCACTCTGGGTCAAAAAATACGCGAAAATTCCGGTGCAATGATTCGCAGAATCGGAGTTTTTCGTTGCAGCGCGATGCGGCAGAAAACAAAAACGAACCCGCCGGCACTTACTGAAGCGTTCGCACTGAGCAAACTCACGTAGGAGTTTTCCAATAAATTTAGCCCTAATCTACGGTAGAAAACAGTTTCTGACTATTTCCGAAGTGCAGTTTAATCGCTAATTTCAATCCTTTGCCCTTCACCGTTTTATCAGCTGCAGCTGTATACTTTTATTTTGGCCCTTGGCTCGCCCGTAACTCGACACAGCCAGTTACGTTCATGTTTGCTAGAGTTAATGAAAACAGAAAGCGAAAAAACGGGACACAAAACAGATAAGCATCGTTGGTGGATTGTCTATTGTCGTCTTCGTCGTTCTGGCCGTCGGTTGCGGCAATAATGGTCAGGGGTTGTCGTATTGTTTGCAGCATTAAATTAATTCGTTCAATCTCTTATTGCACAACCGGATTCGGGTGCATGCGCCAGAGTTTCACACCGTACGCTTTCGGTGTCGAAAAATCTGATCCGTACGGCGATGGCGATGGTAGCTTTTATTCGAAAGCAAATACTGGCAATCCCGAACAGTAGAGTTAGGATGTGTCGAATGGCACCGCCGTCGCCAAGGTGAATTGGGCTGCTTCTGCCCCAACTATTGACCGAACATTTATTGGTTGATTCTCACGTTTAGCGAGTGGAAAATGGGGGAAAAGTTCAAGCACAAGGTCCATCGACGGTGGGGTTGGCGAACACCCGCGAATTCCACCACGGAATCGCTTTCATCGAGAAGTGTGGTGAAAAATTGTCGCTCGAAGGGTAATCGAAGCGAGTAGGTGTAATCGAATTTTGCTCCCGGGTCCCAGCTACATCTACCCGGTTTGAGGTTAAGCTCGCCAGCGCTAACTCGTACACGTATCGCAAACCAATCCATCCCATGATATAGCATGAGAAGGACCGTGCCAAAACACCACGGTCGAAGTCTAGATGTCTAGAAGGGCTGGTGTGATTGGTCTTTATCGTCATCGGTCGCTCATCGATGCTGGCACAGCTGGGATGGGGCTGGGACCTGGGAGGAGACGCGAATGTCGATGAACGGTTCTGCACAAAGTAAAGCAAGCGCTGTATGGCAAAAAAGGCGATCAAACATTGGATCTCAAGAAAATCCCCATCGGCAAAGCTCGGATAGCAAAGAAGCTGGTTGATTAAATCATCTCAAACAACGCGCCACAATCGCTGGGACGTCAGGAACGATAGGCAGGACCGGGGAGAGAGAGAGAGCGAGAGAGAGAGAGAGAGAGGAGAGAAAATTTTCATAATTTTTCAATCAGCCCGAAAGCTTCAGACTTCAGTCCACCGCCACCAAGGGGAGAAGCAAGGATGTAATCATTTAGCGTGGCCTCCACGAACCCACCGGAAGGTTAGATCGTTAGGATGTGAATTATCTGCTGCCGGGTGTTTGCAACAACGGCCAAGAACGCCCCGATGTCGCCCCGTGTACCGTGGCCGTCCGGAAAAGGGAAAACAGGGTCCGTCCTGCTCGCCCGTGGGCTCACCCCTGTTGGAGTTGCAGTAATTACGCGCCATTTTTCACAGTAGACGACGCAGCGTCACTTGGCCGATTGGTCGCGGTGGTGGTGACGTAAAGGAAATTGCTCACCGTGTGCTCATCCGACGGGAGACTGAGTTTTTGCTTTCGTCGTTGTTGTTGCCTCGCGTGTCCTTTTTTGTCTCCCTCAACTGTGGCTTAAGGCTGGAGCCCGTTGCCGGAGCTGGTGCAGCTACCGGTATCCATTACCTAAATGCCTTTCCAATGTTGTGTGTGTGTGAGCTTTTTTTCTGTTCTACCTTTTGCCTCCCGTGCTTGGAATAATTTGTTTTAAATTGATGCACTTAAAAATGCATTGCACCGCATCGGCATGGCGCATTCGCAACGGTAGCCTGCTCACCGATGGCTGTGGATGATCGGAAGAAAAGTATCTTCTCGGCGATGAACAGGGAAGCTTTGTGGTGTGTGTGTATTTTTTTTCTTGCCTTACCTCTCGCTATGGTTTATCGTGTTTTATCTCGCATGAACATTGAACATTCACGGCACCAAGGGAGGACACGATGAGAATTCTCAGGCCTTGGTTGAGAAATGGAGTGACAACAAATAAGGTCTGCTACATAATTACAATAATTAATACGGGTGCGGTGCAGCGTCTGAAAGCTGGTGAAGATATCCTCCACATCCTGGGAGACGGGTTTGGGCTTGTGTGTGCGAGTGGGAGCGCTAATCCTAATTGATGTAGCAAAATGGCTTAATGTGTTTAATGAATTCTCTATAAATCCGATTGGTTGGTAGATGGGTTGGGAGGTGCACTTCCGGTTTTACTGTGCCGATGGGGGAGTGTGAATCTACACCGAGCATAGCTTTAATCATTGTCAACAGGAATAGGATTGCATCTTCGGAGGTGTTATGGACAATTCCTTTTTGTCGTTAGCACCTTTACCAGGTGCTGAGGTACGAGGATACAGGATACTTAAAGTGAAACAGTGAGTGGCAATCGAAGAATGTTTTACAATAAATCGTTCCAAGTATATACATGGTGTTTTAGATAAATTTGATAGTTTCGTAAGACAATGTATGTTGTAACTTTGTATTTTAAGGAAATTACAATACTATCAACCAGATTCACCCAAAATAGTCACCATCGATCACAGATTCAATCCTCACCGAACTGAATCTCAAACAAACTGATGCTAGAGTCTTCCTGGGAAGGACCTCCAAAATGTGTTAAATTTATCTATGACATGGTCTTTTATACTCCTGGATGTGTGATAATCGTCATTTTAAATTACTTACTTACTTAATCATCAGGTGCTACAACCGCTTTGCGGTCTTGGCCTCCTGCAACAATCCTCATTGCCGCTCACGGTTTAGCTCCGTCGTCTGCCAATCCATTTTCCCGGCCGTTCTGGCGAACGTATAAATGTCGTCACTCCTTCTAAATTTGGGCCTACCAGACATCCTCTGTCCGCTTGGACTGCCTTAAACAACTTTACGGGCTGGGGCATTAATTGTCATGATGCAAATTATTCTCCTTCATAATACAGGTTGGTTCCAGCCATCAATTTTTTCGAACATAGGTAATATTGATGAAGACGGGGTTTAACTTTAAATTGCCAATAGCGTGTGTTGATATCTCTAGCCTAAGATTTTTTTTAGATGCTTGAAAAAATAAATTAAATTATTTGATTTTGGGACAAATATTATGCACCAAATAGTCATAGTCAGAATTTCGCTGGCACTCGACCGATCTCAAAGCCTCGTTTCCAAATTTTAAAGAGCCTCTAATCGCAGTCCATTTCGTAGATACTGATGGATTAGCCAAGGGATTTCACTCAACAATGCATGAACAAATGCTCTGCTCATTTGTTCTATGCCATCTTGTATATGAACAAATGCTCTCTTTTGTCGGGTCTTGTCACAAGGCTCTGGTGCATTAAACAGTAGTGTAAGACTATCTGATAACCAGCTCTTGGTTTGATTCAATATTCTTATATTGCTCCAAGAAAGAGAGGACATTGCAAAGCCGAATTGATTACAGTCTTTGGTCGAAAAATACCTCAAATAACAGTATTCCAAAATAGTAATTTATTTAGAATAGTAAAGTAAAATATCGTCTATAAAATGCTATAGAAAATATTTTATTATTTATTTATTAAATATGACGGTCCGATGCCGTATTGTCAATATAGAAAATATTAGCTGAATAAAAACATCGTTCATTCATTAATTACATCGTTCATTAATCTCAGCGGAAGAACTTCCGCCAGGTCAAATACTGCTTTACTGGGTTCGTCAAGCTTGAATAATTGATTTTTTATTATTTTTCTGATGTTTGACACGTTACGTGTTAAAAGTCAAATAAAAAATAATGTAAACAAAAATTAGCTGCGACACACAACAGACAAATTTATTTGATTTAACATGTGTACATCAGAGCATGAATGAAAGAATGCGGTTGAACGCCGTTGCGTGTAGTTTCCACCGGCCGATTTACTGCAAAAAGCACGGTAGAAAATCGCAATTCTGAACAGTACGTGTGAGCTGTAGCCAATAAAAATAAAATTACTGTGTTTGATATGGTGCGACACTGTTTGCTGTTTGCCAGCTCGGTGGAAAGTGCCAGAAAACATAGTGCATGTCGGACGGCAGGTTTCGATTCACTTTTCCGGCGCAACAAGTGAAACGATGCGTTTGCGTTTTGTGTCGTGGTCATGGTGAAGATCTCCACAGCTATTGGCGGAGGATCGCCGAGCTCCACCCGAGTACCACCGTTGCTCTAGCGTCGATAAATAAACAATAGCAATTTATTAAAGCCAAACAGGCCGCCACCGCGTCTTCAGTGTAGCCACTGGAGCCGGGGCAGACCATCCGGGAGGCTAACCTTCGATGTTTGCTGGCGTCATAGCTGTCGATGCTGTTGCCCCTGTCACAGCCGCCTGCTCGTTACACAAAGGCCTACGGGTCGGCTATGCTATAAAATGATGCAAGGAAAGAATGGCAAGATATGAAATAATGCGATATAGTGGACGCATCTTCACTTTTATCTCGCTCTCTCTCTCTCTCTCCCTCGGACGTGAAGAAAGAAGGCGGATAAAGCGGATAAGGGGTTTGTTTGTGCACCTTGTTGAGGAATCATGTTGGGACTGCACTTTGACGCACACAGGCCCTTACCTTTAGACCCGAGGGCAATGCGTGTCGAGTTGGATGCGATCGATGCCATGCGGTGCAAAACCATGTTTAACTCGTTTTTTTGCTGTTCTACTCCTCGGCGCCGGTCCCCGTCCTGTCCCAAACGTAGGTCCGTTACCGTGGCCCATAAGTGCATGCTCTCGGTCGCACTTGCGTATTGCTCATCCCATCCTAGATGCATCTCGTAGAGCAAGGACGGTTGGTTGGTAGATCAATAGCGATGACCGCATGGAGGGAGGTGGAAGGGTGGAAGGGCAGGACGAATGATGAGAGAAAAAAAACACTCAGAAACGATCTGACACAAGTACCACAAGTAGGATCCCGTGCGGATTCGGCCAGAGCAAGGTGGACCACGTCGGATGCTCCAAGTCCCGGGCACTCTTTTGTACTTCTTTTCGATATCGATTATTGCAGTTCGTCGGAATCAATTTGTAGCCGGTTTGCTAGTTTGCCTTTTTTTGTGCAATCGTTCCTAGCCGCCGAGCTGTGCCAGGAGCATAGCTGCCTGTGTGCGGGATGTGCGGGTCCGGTCCGGCCCAGACGCATGGAGCAACGGTTTGACAGGAGGGTACGACGATGATGCGCATGATGTCAAACCCGAAAGTGAGCAGAAGCGGTGCAGTGCAGGCAATGGCAGCGTGGTCGGTTATTGCCGGGGTTAAAGAACGCATCAGTTTCAGCTTCGATGACGATAATGATGATGGGGAAGTGTTCCGTTCACTTTCGATCCCGTCGGTGCAGACGATGCCGTGCCGTGACGGGGAGTCTTCCAGGGAGGGAGAAGGTTGGGAAGAGTTGCGTTCAATTGCATTTTCAAGTGTCGATTAGGATAGGTGGAATTGCATGGAGTACCGTTAAGTGAGGGCAACACCGGGGGTCGCTTAAGTGTGTACCGTTTTCGTTCTTTTGCGCTTTCGATTAACACATCAAGCAACGATCAGCAACCGGTAGGGCATGCTCCGGTGCGCAGGATGGCAGGTTGTTTGTGCTTGATAAAAGTAAAATCCACGCCGTAAACTGCGAAAGCAATGATGTGATTAGGCCGGTACGGTGGAGGAGAACGAAGAAGAGGAAGAGCTGGGGACCTATCGGAGGTTATGTGGAAAGAGCGAAAGAAGTGTTGTCATTAGCAATTCTTCGTATAATAATGTTATAATACTAGTATATTCCTTTGTTTGAAGTTGCTCAGATGTACATTTAGCAGTTTTATTTGAGAATAGTTTATGCAAACAATGATGAAAAAGGTGTTTTTTCTATGATTTTTATTTGACTTGTAAATATATAATGCATATATTCTTCTTTCTGAAAATACAGCCCAAGCCGTCATACTTAAATTATAAAATAAATAAAAAAGGCTTTTTTTCTGTTCAAATTGTATCTATCGACTAAGATATTTTTACACATAGTCAGAAGTGGAATCACATAGATTGGAAATGTTTTTTTAAATTATTTTCGTAGCCTCGGCCAGGTCAAATATTTTGGTACGGAATTACGCGGGTTGACAATTTTGGAAGACCGGCGGACTATTTTATTCAGCTAAAAAAAAATGTGGTGGCCCGGTGGCAGAGGCGACAGCGCTGCCGGTCTTCACCCGACAGGACCGGGGTTCAAATCCCATTCAGACCGCCTCCCCGTACGCAGGACTGACTATCCAGCTATGGGTGAAACCAAGTCACAGAAAGCCAGATTTTTACAGGCCGACACCTTCCGAGGTTAAATAATCTAAAACAAATATTATTTAGAGAGTTTAGGAGCAAATATGTAAATACAGAGCTTTCGTAATGCAATAATAATATACCTGGTTTCTCGTTGATATGGATATTGTACTATTGAAATATATTTTGCACCCTCACTGAAGAATGCCCTGAATCACTAAGTGAATTGAAATTCACTTAGGTTGTGGTGCTGCTTGAATTGGGCAGAATCACTGCAAATCAATGGTGTTTAAGCAATTCCCAGCCTGGTGAAAGCAATGAGAGGATGCAAAAACTCTCTACACGTATTGTGATTAGGCGCATTCATCTCGATGTCAAATTTTGAAGCTTCCTTCACTGGAATTAAGATGATCTCAGCCTCAATTCCTTCGTCCAGACGTTATCTCTTTGGTGTTTGGTTCAAACGGACCACTACTGGCTTGTTTCGAAATATCAATGCTTTTCTGATAATTTTGACCTTGGTATCTCTATGGTCATTCTTCCGTTTTAGATCATCATCCTTTATTGCTCTCTCAGGACTTTCTTCTATGGATCTTTGCTCTTTTTTCTCTGGTTCCCGGATTCTTTTTGGTCCTGGCATACTGAATCCACTGGCTCATTATAGTCATCAGGATTATAATAAAATTAAAAATACGACTATAAAGCCCTAAAGTAAACAATTTTGAAAGAAAAAAATTAAAAATAATTCACCGTTGCAATGGCGAGTTGCAACGGTCAATGAACGCAGAAAAGCCAGAGGGATGGAAGAACGCTGGATCTCGACACGCAGAATACTGACGATGGCATTCACAGATGATCAATCAGGATACCAACTCTCGCTACCAACAAAACCTCGAATTTGGATGACGGAATTATTATCAACGGATTGACCGAGCTCATCCGGGATAAGATGCCCTTTCACGGTTTGGAGAAGGAAATGTCTCCAAACCATTGTGAATTGTATTAATTTTTGTAATTTAGTATTAAGTAATACAGCCAGGCTGTTCTTTAGGAAAAAGTAAATAAATAAATAAATAGATAATTAAATTTCTGTGGTGTTGAGAAAGTGCAACAGAATCCTGTTCTACCTACTCATCTTCTACAGAGTTCAGGATTGGCTAGAGCGTTTTAATCTAATTGCGAGTACCGATTTTAGTTAATCGAAAATAGACGATATGATTATCTTTATATAAGAAAGGAAAATAAAGAATAAAAAATAGTAATTACTGGATCATTATTGAGAAAAAGCATTTAAAACATATGAAAATTATTAGAATACCCTCAAATAAAAAACAACGCTACAATTTCATGTGTTTAACTTTTCTGCTGAAAAACAAACGAATACAGTGAGCCTTGAACAATTTCACTAATTTCCGCTGGGCACATAATGAATGAATGAATCATGAAGTTGAATATTCAGCAGGTATGCTTCACCGATTGTTTGCTCGCGGTGCACAGGGTGTTGGCTGCCTCGGTGGGTATCTTATCCCGTTAGTTATAAATGCACAAACGGCATGATTAAAAGTAAAAATAAATGTATGCATAAACGGTTGCAGGCATCATGACCGAAAAACAAAAAGAAAATGAACAAACAAAAAATAGCTCCAACAATGAAACCTTACTCACAAATTCCAGGAAGCAAGAAAAAATATTACTCACACACACACACACACACACACACTCACACACACACACACACACACACCAAACGACGTGGTTGAAACACGAGAGGAACAAATAAATTTATGACCGCAATTAGTGTAAACATTGTTCGGCTCCACCAGCCGCCACCGAACACCAGAACGGGGTGCGGTTGGTAAGGTAGGATGCGTTTTGCCCCACTGCAGTCGCACTTGTGCACTACTAGCAACACGGCCGACGACGGCCCTCAGCCCATTGGTTTGGCCGACGGTCGTTGTACGTACACGCGGTAGCACCCTTGGTGACTGCGTGTGCCTTGTGAACACGATGTTTGCCACTTCGTTAAGGGTTTGCGATCGGCCACCTCACCCGGGAGTGTGGAAGCAAGTAGATTCACATTTGGCCAGCGTCAGGGCACATACGTACAGTTGCAGTTACATGTGGAGGTCCCATCCCGCTGCTAGGGTATCCCTGGGGCTCAGGAAGCATCCATCGGTAGGAGAGTAGTTGTGTCCTACACTCACTGTGCTCTCGCGTTAACGTGGAAGTCCTGCAGTCTCGACATCCCACAGGTTTCTGCGGTCCACATTGCTTGGGGAGCGCTCGTTCCGGCTATCTCCGGGGCGTACGTCAGCAGCGTTCAGGGAGCAATTTAGAGTGGCATAGACGAGCGCCACTACCGTCACCGTCGCCGAGCTGCTCCGTGGGTCGTTGACGGTAACGTAATAGCGAATAATAACGTTCATTTACTTATCATAAACTTTATTAACAACGTTAATCAATATTTTATAAACACAATTACTTGCGCGATGACTGCAACGCTTCCGGGAGCTGTTCTGTCGCCCGTAACGATGCGTTCCGGGCGGCATTTGTGGATCGCCTTCTTCCATTCCATCCATTCATGGGTAAAAGCATTTGCACATCGTCCTCGATGCCGGCTTCGGCTTCATCCGGGTAAGGTGTGGAACAATTTGAGCCTATGTGTGGCCAGCCGGTCCCGATGCGACTCTCGTCGTCGCCGTCGTCGACAGCTAAAATAATAGAAGAGGTAATTGGTTTTCGGAGCCACGTAAAACTAATTTTGGTAAATCAATAGGCCTATGGACGGGCGTGCGGTCTCGTAAGGATGATTGATTTTTGGGCTCGTTAAGAGATCTCCTTTCCGGTCCGGTGGGCCTTTTGGCCGTGGCGGTTGATTGTAAGTCGTAAGGTGTACACGATCGAGCAGCGTTGATGCCTCTAACTGGATTATTTATTTACGGAGTATCTCCTTTTTTACCAGCCAGAAGGGCCCACAGCTAGTGGATGGGGGCAATTTTATGAGGCAGTAAATTGAGCTCAGAGTGGGTGACGAAGGGGGAGGAAGGGTGTTGGGAAAATGGCAAGAAGGGTTTGGTAAGTGTGGGATGTACAGCGAGCACCAGTGCGAACAAAGATTAAATTTAGTGTGTAGGTGGTGGTGTTCACCGAAACAACAAATGACCATATCTGTCGAGGGGATTTAGAACACTTGCCAGGACAGCGGTTGGGATATTAATAAACTTACATGGAGAAGGAGGACATTGTGCTCAATGCCGAAACTAGGAAACGATGGGGCATTTGATGGTTCATTAGAGAATTCGTGAAGATATGCTGGTTATCTAGAAACCATTCAGGAATTCAGATGTTTAGCAATAAGGAAAGGCATATGCTTCAAAACGTTGGCAGATTCAAATTTCTTAAATGTTTATTCCAATGTTAATCGGTTAATCTTTAGGGATAGTTCAAGGGAATTTTTCTTTTTTGCTTTTAATGTTAGTGTACTTTCTTAGTCTGCTTTTGACCCATATCAAATCCTAACCAGACCTATACCCTGTACAAGGCGTCAAACTCCGTAATGGGGCATTTTATAATATCCCCACCAGCTCTCTAACTCGGACTTAGTCATCAGATTGGACGTGTTTGGGGTCTCCAACTTTTATTCTGCTTAGGAGTTTCAAAGGAGGCTTGATGCGCAATAGCCAACAGTACTAGGGACCAATAGGGGCACATTTAAGAAAAATAGTTATCATGCTTTATGTTATTTTTAAAAAATACACTATTTCGCCACGGGCCCAAACGAGCCAGTCAAGGAGAGCTCTAAATGACAGATCCTCCTGTAAGAGCAATGCTAAAGACGAAGGATGTAACAATACTCCAGGTTTAACACTCCAGGTTTACCTTTTACTACATTATACCGTTGAGTGGCAATAGTGGCAGATCATAGTAAAGACAAATGAAGCAGATGCTTGGAGCATTCAGGATTCAGGTTCCAAGTGGTATCTTTTTGTAAGCTTTTTAAGGGTAGCCCTGGGAGTCTCAATTGCTTAGAAAGCATAAAATCTATAATAGGGGTCGTATTATATCTACACTTAAAATATCTCTCCTCGTATAATATCTACACTTTGCCTTTGACTTGTATTTTATTGCTTTAAGCCCTTGTTGCAATAATTTGTGGGACGTTCGCCTTTACACAGTCTGGCACAGTCGAGTGAGTCTGTGCGCCCTTGGCTAACTCTTACCATGTTCTTCATTATATAAGAAATTTGGGATCATTTAAAACCAACTGATCCCTCCGCAAACACACCAAATGATTTTTCTCCGCAGTGATCGGTGGATCATGTTATTACCAATATTAAAAAAAGCATGACCGGGATTTTATGTTCTTGGCGGTTATAATTAAATGTGAAATATGGCTGAAATATACACAATGTCTTAAATAAAATTGTCTGCAGTACCTTAGTTAAATGAAGAATAAGGTATGAAAAAGCAAAATAACAATGAATTAAAACACCTTCACTTAGCCACTTGCACATTTTGGACCCAGATACTGGTGTTGTTCACTCGACAGGTACTAGATTATTTTTATGCTTATCAAGTTACCGTTCCATACACAGCAATACAGTAGATTTACGAATCACTGTGCAAAATCAAACAATTTTTGTAGAACCAAAGCTACTCATAACGAAGAAATTCATTGAGTTGATTGATCGTAAGCAACCATTACGATCGCTTACTTACTAACTTATTTATCAGGCGCTACAACCGCTTTGCGGTCTTGGCCTGCTACAACAATCCTCGATACCGCTCATGGTCCAACCTCGTAGTCTGCCAATCCGTTATCACGGCCGTTCTGGCGGACGCATCTACGCCATCACTCCATCTCAATGTGGGCCTATCACGCCTCCTCTGTCCGTGTGGACGGCCTAAAAGGACTTTACGGGCTGGGTCATCTGGTGTCATTCTCATGACGTGACCAGCCCACCGAAGCCTGGCGAGACTAATTTGCTGCACAATGGTGAGATCATCGTACAGCTCGTAGAGCTCGTCATTGTAACGGCTCCTCCATTGCCCTTCCACACATACGGGGCCAAAAATCTTCCTCTCGAACGCGGCAAAGGGGATTTCGTCAGTTTTGGACAGAGTTCATTTCTCAGAAGCGTATGTGAGTACTGAGACTATAAATATTCTGTACAGTCCCAGCTTCGTCCGTCGCGACAGGTATTTAGAGTGGAGAAGTTTCCTCAGGCTGTAGTATGGCCGGTTGGCAGCCAGAACCCTTGCGCGTAACTCAACATCAATGTTGTTGTCGGTGCTGACTTTTGACCCCAGATAGGTGAAATTTTGGACGACTTCGAAGGTGCGGTTTCCTATCTGTACATCACCCCTGCGTAAATCAGTGTTTGTTAGCAGGGCCGCTGGTGGCGCCAACATCATTACGATCGCTAACCCGCTCGAAATGAGTTTGTCATTTGCAAGGAAACTGCAGGAACGATGCAGTTTGCGGTTAGCACAGATTCCCATTCCGCTCCAATTTCCCTTTTCTTAGTATTCTTCAATCCTTCATCCCCTCATCGATAAGCGATACTTCCTTCCAAATGGTGAGTTTGATCGCGAGAAAAATGGAAATTTTAATTACTTTGAACACTGTTTTCCTAGTGGATCGACGAGAAATTCCGATGACTCTTCCGTCGCTAGCGCTGCTCGGCCGACCTGTCAGGATTTGGCTGCAGCAGCAGCAGCAGCGCAAGAAGAAAAACCAACCGTTGCCAATCAACGGTGCCGAGTGATGAAATTAATTTAGCGGAACTGTATCTGCTTAAACAGTGCTCCCAGTTTGTTAATTAATTCCCATGGTCCTGTCACGGCTGTCCTGTCAAACCTGGCTGAAGCGAAGGAGCCACGCTCCAGCAGTCGACTGCACTGCAGAGAGAGAGAGAAAGTTCTCGGATGGGGATGCTCGGTGGATGCCCAATTTTGGGCGGACCGTTTAGTTGACGAAGCACAACCATGCGGGAAGCAAACGAGCTTAAGAAGCTTTGCGAAGCGAGCGGAGGCTGACAGTTGGGGTTTTGCGAAATGGCTTGCCAATTGGGATGAGCGGTTGGCAGGAACGCTTTAATTGGTCCGACAGCCAATTGGCTGGTGATAAACAGGACACGGGAGCACTTTAATGCAGCGCGGGGCGTACCGGGAGTGTGAAGGCACTTGATGCCCTCCGAGAGTGATTAAAGCGTAAACACCAGCCAGTGTCAGAGTGTCGTGCTCGAGTGTCATAAGCAGCGTCTTTAAGGGTGCGTTTAATGCACTTACTGGGTTTCGGACAGTGAAATTATTCGGTGCACGCGACTAAAGTGGCTCGCAGGATGGGTTGCGAAATAACTGTTTGGCAAGGGAGTGCTGTTTATCGTTTGGGGTTTTATTAAATTTTGAATCAAGATACTTCGTTAGTGGAGGATTCTGAAGGGCATCATTGTTTAAAAATAATTATTCTCCTTAGCTCGAACAGCTCAGGCGCATAGCTTTTTGAGTGTATAAAGGGCTGATAATTATTGAAATAATGAGTTGCCATATGATCCAGGAAAAACATTGCTCATAAAATCAGCAATTCATGGCCCGCGACATGGCGCGTATTCATTTACATCCAAATCAGAAGAGCATTCACAAGGACAGGGTCTATGTATTTCCTATTGTTGGCACTTGGCAAACAGCTCGTTAGAGCGAATCGGTGCGGTCGGCTTTTCAGCTTTTCCTTTCTGCTCGAAGCATCCCTCGAGCACATTGTCATCCTGGTTTCGTCCTTTTTGTGGCCCTGTGTGTGTGTAGTTAAACAATCAAGCGAAGGAAGTGCAAACAAAAGCAACGAAAAGAATATAAAATCTGTAAAACAAACAAACACAAGGCAAGCACGCAAGCAAGCAACAGCCAGAAGAGCCAACTATATCCTCATCAAAGTGAATCACGGCCATCGGTGCATGCTGCAAAATGGAAGGCACAACGAAAAGGATAACAATTTAAGGATACCAGCAATCCTTCTGCACACAAAACTGCATCCTGTGCCTCACTTTCCAAACCCCCTTTTTCCCAGTGGTCCTCCCCCCCCCCCCCCCCTTTTTGGTGCGGCGACAATTTAATCCAGTAGCAAACAAACAGACACCGTCGTGGCTCATGACGTGGAAAACAGCTTCGGAATGGAAAAATCATAACGAGCGGTCACTTGGTCGATCGGTTGCAACAGGGGTGGAGAAACGGTGAAGAAGAAAAAGAAAAAGAAGAAGAAGAAGGAGTGGGTGGTAAAGTGAAAGTGGAAACCGAAAAGCCTCACAAGGAAAAGTGTCACTCGTAGTGGAAAAGTGACTAGTCCCGAGAGGATCGTCAACGAGGGGACGTGGACCAGAGGAACGGTCTCGAGCCGCTACCCACCGTCTTTGATGATGATGATGTGTGGGTGGGCATGGGTTTATGCATGAGTGTATGTGTGTGTGTGTGTGGGAAGGCGTGTATTTGTACGCTGTGGCTGAAGTGTTTGGTTTGTTTGTCTCCCTCGGAGACGTGCGCACTGTTTACAGAGGCACTTTTTACAAGCATCACCCAGAGCGCCGACTTCGCTAGGCGGACGGGCAGCGTCTCAGGGGCCTCGATTGTATGGGCCGAATGCTGCAACTGCATCCCTCCAGTGCTAGTGGGAGATTGAAGTTTTGTTTTTGCTCCTGCCTTGTTTGGTTTCGGTTTGATCGCATCGTAGACGTAGAGCAGTGCATCTGTACAAACTCCCCGTTGGCCATTGTTTTCCCGCTCATTGTCTCGAGTGGAAAACTAATAATAATTTCACTTAAATAGAAGCGTCGGACGATTCGCTGAAGCTGGCCGCTCCATCCACCACACCCGGCCCACGTTCAAAGGTTTGGCCGGATTTTTGCACAGGAGGCAATTTGCCTGCTGAAGGCAAACCCCGCTCCAACACCTTTCGTGGCCACATCTTTCGAAGGATTTCCTCTGCAGCATCCCAATTGCTGGGCTGCGTCCGGGGATAAAATCCTTCCCGGGGATTATTAAAAAAGCCATCGCTCGTGAACCTCACGGCGCACGGTCGTTGCCGTGTGCTCTTGTTCTCGTGGGTGATGGTGGACTTACTGTGCAAGGCTATCACCGGCACTGATAGCGTTGATCGCTGTTCTGCGTTGGCCCTTTATGCTGCAGCAAAATCTCCCCGCCGTAGCTGTTGTGTGTGAGTGCATTTGTTCTTTGTTGTTGCGCTTGTTGCGATTGTTGCTGGTTAGCGAGCGAACGAACGAGCGAGTGAGCGCTGGGGACTGTTTTTCGTTGTGGTCGCGATTTCGCACCAGACAATTATTTGCCAACCGACCGGCGGACCGGGTTTTCTGGCCGGGTATTTGGCTTGCCATTCGCCTGCCGGTTTCCGGAGAGAAACTGGGCCTGAGGATGAATCGACCGGATGTGAAACTGTTGGTTTGTAGCTTGACTATGGATGAAAGTCTAAACAAACCCGTTTCGGGAGGCGGTGGAAGACAAAAAAATATACATTCACCGGAGGATGCTAGGCAGAAGAGAGAAAAAAGGACGAGAATATTTGTGGATTCCCGCTTGTTTGGCTTTAACTGAGGAGGGGATCTGTGTGCTTCTGATTTTTATTTTGAACGCTGGCACAATCGGAGCAGGAAAGCGCTCGAAAAGTGTAAAGTGTTTTATTTTATTTTTTAAACCCCATTTCCTTCATCCCATTTCCTGGATTGGTTACTGCGCCAGTGTAGAAAAATAACCGTGGCTGTGTAAGGGCGACCTGACAATTTGAGGGAAACATTTTATTTAGCACTATAAAAGCGTTCTTACTATGCGACTGAATAGTAATATCCATGTATGGAGAATTGATCTGAGAAAAGGGGAGCGATTTTTGCATAGTTTGAAATAATACTTTGAATAAAACGGAGCAAGGAAAGTAAGATAGCCAATAATTGAGGAGACATTCTGGTTCCCGAAAAAAATTTATCGTCCAGAGTACAGTAACATCTGATGAAAACTGAGTCTTTATCATGTGATGACTTTAGCGTTTCGATCCTGAACAAGACGAGTCCGTAGTTTGTTTGTACGTAGGATGATGCTTTGATTATTCAGTAGAATTTTATTTGGTTCCTCTTAGTTTCTGAAGAAATTTTTTATATTGTTTGCGTTTTGAGCAATCATTGATTAAGTGGTTATTCAAAGCTCTCAGTTTGGGGAATTCAGTCTCTACACCGAATGAGTCTCATTCAGATCTATTTTTTATTTCATTCTACAGGATTTCAAGCAAGTTCCACTAAAAAAAGAGTTTGGACTTTCCACAAAACATTATTACTTTTGTGCAAACATACTGCATGTTAGCTCGATAAAACGAACTCTCATCTCGGTCTACTCTTGATAGTTAGTCGATGTTGTTTAGTTTAACGAAATCTGGAGAATCTGTTGATGGATGTTTGATATTTGAAATCTGATAAATTTTGAACAATGATTTAATCTTAAAAAAGTTTAATTTTCTCAAATCATCTTACTGAGGGTTAAATTTGTTTGAGGGCGTCATAGCGTTAATGCCTTGGCTTACCTGTAAAAAAGAGCGTTCATATCACATTGATTCGATCAAATAGACTTTTTAAAAGGCTTGTAAAGTTGAACCAAACACAATCACAATTTTTTTTTTCACTGTCTTGTTACCCAAGAGTTCTTTAGCCAGTAAACTAATTGGATCATATATAAGCGTATTATATGGGTTACTACCTTCATCAACTTACACTGTAAGCTATGTATAGCGGATGGGTGAAAGCATCACAGTGAACAGGTGTCGGAGTGAACGTCTCACTCCTGGCCTTTGGCAGCAAATGAATCGTAAATATTGACACCAGTCCTCTGCTTAAAAACTCCATCTCGAAACACCAAGTCAAACGCAAATCCGGACAAATTTTTCCAATTTCACAGTTCGTTGACGGTTTCTTCCGGGAGTCTTTCCCAGGAACGGTCCCGAAATAACGGGAATCGGCAATGTGCGTTCGAGCGACGCCAATGAAACTGTTGCCTCGTAAGCTGCGTGGTAGTTCAATTAAAAGTTTTGATTACCAGCACGCATCGGCGCAATAGTAGGAAGAACATGTTGTAGCACAACAAGAAACGCAAATTCCATCACACCGTCAAATCAACAATCGTCCTGCTGCAGGGGCCAAACGCTAATGGCGCAACGTCCTGGAATGTGTGTGAGAATCCATTAGATGTGCCGATAGAGCATCTCTATAGCGAGCTCTTGAGAGTTATAAATGAGGAGTGGCGTAAGGGAATGAACGAGAGAGAGAGAGAGAGAGAGAGAGAGAGGCAAGCGACAGCACAATTGCAGTAAGTGGTGTAATTAAAGTCGTTTTACAACACCTTTTGATACATGTCCATTAAGATGCTCAGTGTTTAGCGTCGTCGGTTCGTTGTTGGACGTTGTCCCGCTTGGAACGTGACGTGGGGGACGAGACCCACGACGATCGTTTTATTGAGGATCAATAAAAAATTATCGCTAGAAATTATGTAGTACTTTTTTCTTGCCCTTTTCTTTTGTTGTAAGGATGCTCAAATCAAGCTAGATATCCCCTGGGATGCAACGTCGTGGAAGGCCGCTGATGCTGGGTAGGTGCTTCGGTTACGGTTGGTACGGCTCCCCCACTTCAATCAACCTAATGATAATCGTAATTCCAGCTTTTAGCGAACAACGGTCGTCGGTACTATGCGGCTTCTACATTGTGGTGCTAGACGCTAGGGACCAACGCGGGTAACCAACGAGCGCTCGATTGCATCAAACCTTTACGCTCGAGGACGTCCAACAACCTTGAGCTATCTGACAATCTTGACGACGTCGATGGGCACCTATGACGATTAACCCCCAGGAATAGTATCGCCACTATGTCTTCTTTTAGCCGATTCCAAAGCAATAATGTGGACGATCACTGAGCGTCGAGAATGGGGAAGCTTCACTGGAACGCATGAAGAAGTAGCCCGTCCGGAGAAAGAAAGAAAGAGTAAAAGGAGTTCTTAGGGCGGTCGCAATCAAGTTCTGCTCGTTGGTGGTGGATGAGCGTGGATGCGCAATAGGGGGAACTGCACGCAAATGCGAAAAAATTGCCAGTTATAAAGTTTATTGCCCATAATCACGTTAATAAATTTGAGTCTTTCGATCGCACGGAAAGCCCCGCATGCAGACCAGCCCAGCGTTGGGATGAGATGAGCGAATGAGCGAGGCGTGGCGGCACATTTTAACATTTGCCAGAGCGATCGTCTTCGTTCAAAAATTCCTCGCACAGGGGCGTAGTGACCGATCGCCGTACGCAATATTCGTGGTGTTCGAATGTATCTGTTCGACACGAAATCGAAAACAAATCTTGTCTGCTGCATCCTCCAGCTAGCGACCCAAATTGTGTTGCTTACAAGGCAATATGGCAGAGTGGTTGCCGAGAGCTAACGGTAAAAAGCGCACTTTTGGTGCGTGATCCTGAACGGTGCCAGAATGTTTCGCGTGTCGGGGTGGCCCCGGCGAGGAGGGGCGAGAATGCTTTCACCTTCGGTCGTTCGCATATGTATGTACGCCGTCATCACGCTGGCCGAACAACTGCCGCTGACCTAGTAATATATGCCGTTATTAAAAAGCGCGAGCACAAGCAAAGTCCAGTCCACGGACGAAATTTGAATTATCATTTTGATGGACGAAAAAGCAAGGTCCGGTGGCGGGTTTGAGCTTAAACCGGATCGTAAACCCAATTCTTGCTGACTGTTTTTCGTTTTCTTCGACTGCGTAGGACGTTTTGGGTTGGGTGCGGATGGCGAAATTTCCGGAGCTTAGATTCAGGAACTACAGCTATGACGTGACGTGTCACCGTTTGCTGTCTATTGAGATAGATCTTTGTCGCTAGATCTGGTCAGTGTTTTGATGGGGAGAGAGAAAGCAAAAGTAGTCACCGCGGGCGAGCAGTTTTAATCCAACAGGAATGACCTTCCCCGTACCTTACGACCGTGCTCGATCGAGGTTACTTGCGAACAGAAATGAGGTTAGGATTCGGAACGCGCGTCCCGGTTGGGTGTTGTTTCGTGGCTGGAGAAAGTAAGTTCTCGCTGTTTCTTGCTTTGTTTTATGCCCTCGCTAAAGACCGAATAAGCCGAACCTGTTAAGCTATGCTAATTCAATAAACGATCGTCAATTTGTACGCCGGTGCGATGGAATTTTGTTTACTTGTGGTTGATTGGTACAGCAAACAGCGGAATCGGGTGTTACCGTGGGACTGGGTTGGCTCAACACTGTTAGTGCCAACTTTTAGATTAGAGACAATGAAAAGTCACAATAGTTCTTTTGTGTGACGTTGAGCGTTGTAGTGCAGGGACGAGCGATAGTTTATTGATTTATGAATGCTATAAGAAGCTAATAGGCGAGTAATTTCTCGCAATCCTACCATGATTAATTGGTTCCACCGTCGTATAGTTTATTGTTGCTCGTTAATAGTATGCAAACAAAGAGTCACATTGTGCGAGGTGTAAAACGGGAAGCAGCATAGAAACATCTTTATTCCAGGGAGACCATAAGGAGATTGCGAATGAAAAGACAATGTGGTGTTTGTGTGTTTTTGCAAATCATTATGAAAAATCGTGAGCATTTTATCAACATGGTCGATAAGATTAGACCGTTTGATGCCTATTTCAGTGGCACTCCAGTTGTTATGCTATGCGTTTTTAAAGTTCTATCTCAGCTGATCTTCAATTTAAAAGAGTTGGGACACCAAAACTTAAGTTCTCAGAAAGGGGCAGGCTTGTTTAACCTTCACAAGAAGGAACCGTGAAATAAAACCTATGAGCCTCGTATCAATAAGCCACTATATGGCCTGCCTGACCGTGCGGTTCGTTAAGCCAAAAGGAAGAAATTATTCTGAGATTATTGAAACGGAACTGCATCTGCAACGTGAAGTGTTTGGATTACGAGGGACGAGAGCAGGGACTCTCATGCTCCGATAAAATATAAGTGGATTAGTGGAAATATACTCTTTCCCTAGTACGAGGCAACGCGACATGATGAATATACAAATAATACAGACGCTTCCGTGAATGAGCACGTACTTTCGAGTTTTTTGGTAGTTCTGGATCGATTTCAACAGTTTGGAACTGTCCGTAACAATTTGAAAAACCTGGTTAGAAATTTTAGCAAACAATAATGTATAGAACGAGACACATGTGATTTGTGACAACTACAGATGTAGTTGATGCTATGGACTACATTATCCTACAGCTTCGTTACGTACAGGCATCATCAAGAGGCAAGAATAGGCTGGTATCGAATCCGATATTGGATGATGTATGTTATGTGCTTGGGTTGTCGTCAAGCGTATGAAACACAAGTAAAAAGTGGTATGCACGCGTTCACGGTTACATATACGTTACAAGGTTTATTCCAACTATTCACTACGCACGCCAGAGAGAGAGAGTGTGTCCTTCGAGTAGCACCATCCCCGATCCTGAACCTCATGGCATCTCACGAGATGAAGGAACTCATCTGTGAGAGCCTTGATAATCGATTCAGGTTGGATCGTTTACTATGCGCTCTAACAATATACGTCCACCGTACGCAGGATTGAATATATAGGCTAAGGATATGTTAACTCAAGGAAGCCGGACATGGCAATCTAGGGAAATTTGAAGTTGTAGTGCCAACGACAAATTTGAGTAAACTTATTTCATAGATTACCTTGACGCGTATTCTGTGCGACCCAGCTGATCTTCCTGTATAAAACAATATTTTTTTAGTTCTTAAGTTTGGTCCAGGAAACAGTTATCACAATTATTTTATGGTATCCTTACCTTCTTAGTAAGTACCTGAAAGGCACACAAACCGCTCCGTGATTTTGGCCTGCTGCTACAAACCTTGATACCAGTGGCGGATCAAGGTCTTTGGAGGCCCCGAGTGGAATGGCACTTGAGGCCCCTCTAATTGTGACTCGTTTGTGAGTAAGACCAACAAAATTTCCCTCAAAGCAAGAGAAAATAAGAGTTATGAGTTAGACCAGCAAAGGCCCCCATAAACGACGAGGCCCGAGCGGTCGCTCCTTTCATTACTAGGTTGGTCGGCCACTGCTTGATACTGCTCACGATCTAGCACCGTTCTCTGCTAATCCGTTCACAAGGCCGTTCTGGGATTGTCTGACGGGTCAACGCTTTCGCTCCATTTCAATTCGGGCCTTCCATGCGTTCTCTGTCCATGTGGATGACCTAAAAAGCCTCAACGGGCTGAGTCGTCCGGTGTCATTCTCATGGCATGGTCAGCACACAGGAGCATTGCGAGACTTTTTCGCTGCTTGGTGGTCAGATCACCGCACAACACGTAGAGCTCGTTATTGTAGCCAGCATCTCAAACCTTACCACCTCATTGGTGTGCGCGTAGCTCAACATCAATGTTGTGTCGGTGCTGAATTTTGACCCCAGAGACGTGGAATTTAGAATGACACCCATCCTGACCACCTCTCCGTACCATGGACATAATATTCTACTTGTCCTCCTACTCCTACTTGATTGTCCATATTTTATTTTTCATTTTGCGGTGCCTAATACCGCTATACTAAACCCTATTCATATTAAAAAATATTACAAAAACTTGAATGGAATTACAAAGAATGCAAGATCACCATTTTGTGTTGAAGCTGCAGAAAATTGGCGGTTTTTTGCCTCCTGCGGATTAAAAGCTAGTCAGGCAAAGGCCCAACATAAAATAAGCGTTTTCCACCGTGACCACAAATTTAATAAAGCCACGGGCATGGGACGGGCATGGGAAGGCAAATAAACATACCAATCAGCCCGGTGTACCAGTTGCGCACCGAGCGCTGCCCTTCAATGTGCCGTCATTAACGTATGCAATTGAATACGTGCCAAATTGCGACGAAAATTGTTCACATTTAAATTCTTTCACTATCCGGTCGAGGCTATCTACCCCACCACCCCCTATACGAACCTATCTGGAAAACTGGGAGAAGGAGTGCTATTTTTTCCCGAGAGAAGGACATCCGTAGAGCATGGCTGGTTTTTTATCGTTTGGGTGAGTTTATAATCGAGGCTTTTATTTATTGGCGGTAGCATATAGCGGAGAATGTTGTTAGACACCTAGCATGACCATCTCCGTGAGATGACCTTATTTCTTCAATGGAATAGAGCTGTAAATTCCTAAAAAGTGTTTATAGATTACAGGTAAAATGGGTTTCGTTCGAGTCGCTTTAAGCATAATAATCTATTGACCTACGATGGGCACCAGCAATAACACAAAGGGTTCCACGAAAGATTTAACGTGTTTGGAAAATGGGGTAGAGTGCCATAGCCGGAACAGTCAACTGCCCTCGCATACATACACACAGGGGCACACATACAGATTGGTCGGAAAATATCGATGTTTATCAATTTGTTTATTCCGTTGACAGGCGACCAATAATCTGTTTACGTGTGCCTTTTTCGATCGACCCTCCCCGATTCTTCCCACTCGTCCGTGTTCCTCGGGGACAATAAAACCGGGTGGAAAAGTGCATCCACTCGCCCGTGCAGAAAGACAGTCACACATATACACAGGAATAAAGGGGGAAGGATACGCTGTTTTATTTAATGTTGTGTGGGGATGCATAGCCATCCGACGGTTGTGCCTGTGTGCTCGTCAAAAGCGACACCGGGGAAATCGAAATTGCAACACCGCATGAGCACATCGCCTCGGGAATGTGGGCCGGTGGACTGCGGTGGGCCGAATGCAATTCAAAGCAGGGCCCCAAAACCGGGGGTGACATTTTATTCACACCTCATTTGCGTTCTCGCGTGTCACCTCGGTCGGTGTGAAGGCGCAGGAGAGAGAAAGAGAGACATAGAGAGAGAGAGAGTGTGAGGGGGGGGGGGAAGCAGAAGATCCGGGTGCTCCATCCTCTGACAGCTGTTCGGGCTGAAACTGACCGAATTGCAACCAATTTTGAGCAGAAATATTAATCACAGTCACACCATCCATCGGAACCGTCCGCAGGGAGTTTTGCAGAGTGATATTTTTATCGGGCATCGGCTCTTAAGCCCCCATCGTTTGGTCGGGTCGGCCACGCGCCCTCTGTAGGCAAAGTGCGGGAAGCTTTCGGCTTTCCGGATCGCAATCGTTTTTCGGTGGAGAATGGAACCGATTTGTTGCGGGGTGGGAAACGCTGGTACCGCTTCCGTTGAATGATAAATGAATAAATTGCAAGCCAATGTTGTTATTCTGCGCCGATCAATATCCCGAGCATCCGGTGGGGACGCTCGCGCGCAGCTCCCTGCCATTGATGATGATGATGATGATGATGGTGATTGTGGGCCGTACATTTCGCAAAACGTTTTATTCGTCACCTTAACAAACGCATTATTAAGGTGTAAGGCTGAAAAACGTTGAAAACTCGGTTACTCGACCACGGTTCACATCTAATGGTGATTTGCTGTCATCTGACCCGCTTTCCACAGCTCCCTAGCAGCTAGTCTGCCGCCTTGAACGGCAAGATTTTATCGACCCGAAATTGGGGGCACGGTGATAGCTGTTTTTGCTTAAATATATTTGTGCGCTTCGCATGCGTCCATTAAATTATGGCGTACGTGACGTGTTTACCGGCGCTAATCCGAAAGGATGTTCTCAGCTGTCGTTCCAAAATAGGGCTGTAAAAACGGTCACCATGGACAACTGCTGCGGACGGGCTAGAGCCGGTGACGAATCGTTTCGCGAAGAAGGAATTAGAAACGTGCCCATTCGAAGGCTGTCGTGCTGTTTGCCAGCTCCGGGTTGCGTCTTCTGTTGGCCGGGAGTCTTCAGTATCCCCAATGTCTGGTTGTAGTATCCGCAGGGTTTTACACTGCGAATTATTGTTTCCATCGGCCGTGTTTAGTCACTACGCGATAATCGCGAGAAGATTTTCCGCTTATCGGATGGATGAAGGATTTGGATGTCGTTTTCTGAGGTACGTTGTGTTTACTTATTAAATACGACCTGAATCACCTGAACACATTGGTACATGAGGGAGGTTTGCTTCGAGCCACTGCTTTATCACCTTGACGTTGACCGAAAGCGGAATTTTATTGTAATTGAATTTCGATTGATTGTTTCCCACGATACGACGCATGCAGGAGCTTGCTTTATCTTGCTTCTTAATTCCCCAATGGAAGAAATATGTTTTCCGAAAGCTTTTGTACCAAAAAAGAAGCTTTTGGCACCATAATCAGCTTCCGAAAGATCAATAGTAGGGACAAAAAAGCGAAGGAAATTCAGCTGAATCAAATATGTCTCCATTTCGCGGAGCTCCTGCTCCAATGTTCAGTGTGCGTGTGTGTGTGACCATGTGAGTGCTTAAGTGTATTTTCTGCCAGCAAAGGATTATTTCCATAGCATGTTGACATTTAATTTACCTTTTTCGCCCCACCGACCAAACCGTCCGCCACGGTGCAGGCTGAAAGACTATTTATTTCGACAAAACCAACCACCATCGTCACCTTTTTCAGCGCCGTTTCGCGGAAATAGCTTGGCGCAGGAATGAAAAAAGCGGAGGGAACCGTCCTTTCGGGTGAAAAAGTGCCTCCAACCTTGAGAGTTGGATTGGCAGCTTGGTAAAGACCAGAAAGTGTTGCAAACCCTGTATTAGCATGAGCTGTTCAATTTCGCTTGGATGTAATTTGTAGGCAACTTCACTCTTGAAGCAAAGCCTCAATACTGGCTATTTTACTCCGATTTTCCTCATATAAAATGGGATACAAATAGTGGGAACGAATCATGTTGTGAGCGAAAACAAAACGTCTCTTAATTGCAATAGCTACAGAGAATGGTGATGTCGAATCTGTTTTCATTATACAATAAAGTCGCCTAGAATGGGTCTTTCCTACTCACTATGTATTCGAATGGTATCGATTTGGCTTCTTCTAGCGTTCCTAAACCTTTTGCCTGAAGCCTTCCTTTCAATCGATCGTCTAGCTCAGTTTTCCCACGATGCTAGAAACGGTGGAAACGGTTCCTGCCGAATGCTCACAAGCTGCCAAAAATATCATCGCGTCGGTACGCTTCAATTCGGTGCGCTGGGAACGAAGCGTTTGGAACTTGACCGAAGCACAAGGCTAGTTGGGATCATAATTTGCCGCACGTGGTAAGAATCGCTAAACAGTACGAACCACCCGGAGTCGATGACACCGGCTGTTTGTTGAAAGTGAGCATACGGCGAATGTCGGTGGCCGTGTCGCCGTGGTGGGATCTTTAAGTCTGCTTCATTCCTTTTTACTCAAATCTCTTGACCAACTTCGGCGTTTTCGGCAAAAACTTTACCAAAAACAGTATTGATCTCGAATAAAAAAAAAAAACAGATTCCCTTGTCCCGTACGCCATGCGACATGCCAGCGCCTTACTGAAACGGAGCCCTATAATCAGGCTCATTTGTATGTCGTCCGGGACGGCACTGTACGACAACCAATTAACTTGACAGCTGCTTAGGTCTTCGCGTCCAGATCTCTCCACAAAACACTTACTGACCGTGAAGCGATACGTCACGCGGTTTTAGGTTCATGGGCGTGGGGACCTGGTGCGTATGGGCCAATCCTCCTTTTCCCTGTGTGCCAGAAACGTCAGCGCCTCTGCTCATCGGGAATGCGCATTTATCTGCCATATTTCACTCCATCTCGACTGAGGCACGACCCATTGTGCCACTGTTCTCGTTCGGACGGGTTAGTTCGACACTTTACTTACACTTTCCAGCGCAACGATGGCGATGGCGCTAGCAGGAGAATGCAGTGCGTTGTGTTACTTTTGACGCACGTATAGTGTGCCCATTTTTGTACTGATGAATGATGCCAATGGAATGCAATACTGTGCATATTTCCGTAAAAGACTACGCAGGTTTGGAGTGGAGTACGGATATTGGGTTTTCTGTAATCGAACGTTATTGTTTTGCTTTAAGAAATGGTTCAGGAGCTCCTGTCTTTGATCAATTTTGACAGACGTTTTCTTGTAACTTTTCCATGCAAAATGTTGTGACATGTTTGAATCTGTAATTTTATTGGTTATTCTATTTATTTTCTGAATGAACTAACTTCTTATAGTCTTACAGGATATAACACCGTCCTACCAGCTTTTCGATTAGAATGTAACATATTTGCATGTATACGTTCACGGACATGGTCGTAAGCGTAGTCTACGTGGCTTGGACTGTCCGGTGTTAGAGGCGATAGCGGCGCCGGTCTTAACCAAGCAGGTCGTTGAGCCAAGAAGAAGAAGTATTCAGCTTTGACGGCACCAATCATGCTAACGAATCCATCTGACTGAAACAGGATGGACTAGGCATAAGGACCCTGGACGAAGCAACATAACTCTGAGCTGATGTAGTGTCAGTCTCACCACTGATCAAACCTGCCACTAATAGGCGTAGGTCGTTCATTAATTTAGTTGAGAATGGCCCGAAACTTATCAATACGCAACGTGTGGCGTAATCAGGACGTAAGCCAACAGGCCTCCAGGGTAGAAAGCTAAGAGCAAATCAATTTTTTTTTCTCTCAAACTACCTCGATATGTGGACTGAAAACTTAGGATGATCAACAGCAAACAATACTCCGAACAGCTCAATTTAGAAGACGAATCTCAGCGTCCTTCGCACGGGGCCTCTTACACGTGGTAATTTGTGCGAATCTTCTACTACATGGCCCCGTTTTATGAGACCACTTATACGAGATAGCCTTTTCGGCCTATATACGCCGCCTTTTGTCTGAATCGCTACCGATTATTTGATTCATGAAACCATACAGGTCGGAAAAGCCTAGTTTACACAGTTTCCAACATTGGATTGGCTGGAGTACAGCGTCAAAGACCGCCAATTTTGATTTTCGTCTTCCATCCGAATGATGAAAAGAGCTATCATAATCTGGCAAGATTGAGTAGTTTCTTAGAAGGATTTACGCAATCATTCTTCATATCATAGTGTTAAGGAATTAAATTGACTTCTATCAAATGCATCATTAAAAAACAATGAACCATAAAAATATTCAAAAAATAAATGTCTCTGGGAAGTTAGGAATTCTTTTTAAATCTAATGGCCCTTGTTGTGCCGGTATAGTGTCTATTTTAATGTTTGTTTGATAGTTCCACACAACTCACTCACTCACCATTCAAAGACGATGCATACGAAGATTTCCTGTGCACTAGCGCTATGCAAAATGGTGTTGATGAAACATTTCATCCTACATCATTGTGTCATCCTTTGAGTAGACAAAAGAGAAATTTGCCTCAAACGTAAATAGCTTTTGATGATTCGAATGAAGACTAGGGCCCTATGGAGAATTGTTTCTTTTACGTGTCAATATAACCAACACTGTAGAGCAAATATCAACAGCTTGGTTTGCCTTTTAACTTTCGCACATACCATTAGATGCGTACAATCAAGCACCGTATCATCAACGAGCTACTCACACATGTCTTGACGATGGGACGGGAGCCCAATTGTAGCTACTAGGTCTGGTCGGTCCGGTCGGTGGTTTGCTGCTGACTGTATCAACAAAGAGTTGTTTTAAGTGTAACAATGTAAGTCAATAAAGGTTGCAAAATACAGAAGTTGTTGGATGTGCCTGGCTGCAGACAGTGAGTAAATAGATCAACATCGCCCGTGTGCAATCGATGCATTCTTCAAAGATGGAAGAATGCTTTTGATAATATCGCTATTGTTTTAGCATTTAATTGAAAAATTGTGTTTAGGGTTAAGGATTTTATGAAGACGCGAAAAGCATTGTAGAACTGGTCAGATTTACTCGATTTACTTGTTGATTTATCACCGAAACACAAAATCAATGCGAAAGTATACGGAAGCTCTAGAACTCATGATTAATATCTAATGAGAAGAGGTTGTTGATGTTTAGACGGCAGGGCCGGGGTTCAAATACCATCCGGGCTGTTTTCCGATGGTGTAGACTGACTACCCAACTACGTCTACTATACGTATGAATAAGTGTAGCAAACTTTTAGGGAGCTGGCATGGCTACGCTGATCGCTAAATTTGAAATCTATCAAATTTCGAGTCAAGAAGAGCGTTACAAATTATTTTTATCACGCCAAACTATCAGCAAGAACTGATATCATTTGCTTAAAACCGCGAGTTTCAAAACTACCTTATTTCCTTATGATTTTTGACTGAAAGGCTGCTTCATGAACTTTGGTTCAGTGAAAAAAATGCTCGACCTTCGGGCGTAAATGTGTGAGAATTGTTGGGAAAATGTTAGAATATTACTCAAGTGATAATCCGTCCAACCGGATGAATAGAGGCTTAATTACGATTATGAACATTGCATCAACGATCGATCGCGTTAAATTATGCAGCTAATGGCAGGTAAAGCCGTTTCTGTCGAATCTTACTCTCCGGTTGCGATAAATCGTATGAAAGTCATCCTTGGCGGAAACGCATTGCATGTGTCCTTTCGTGCTCCGAAGCAACAACCATTTATTGAATGGACTTGAGCTGCAGTGTAGTTTTCTGTATCGCTCGCTGTCCGTTCTTGTCGTGTGTATGTGTTTTTTTCCTGCTTCAACCAGAATGATTCCACATCCATTCCGGCTTGAGACATGCCGAAACGGATGGTAATAAAATTTTGCCATTTATTTCCGCTGACGGACGTTTTCTCTCATTCCGCGACGAAGATGTTGCCTTGCCAAGAGTAAACCAATGATCTTTCATCGAATGAATCGGGTTTATTTTATTTTACCATTTTTTCTATCCATCCAATTCAATGAAAGGGTCGGGCAGTGAGAATGGAGAATGGACTCAGCGCGCAATGGCCTCAGTGTCTTATGGCGCACGGATATCCTGCCTGCCGGATATCCGTGCTGCTTGTACGGCTTGTACGTGAGGATGCCAGTTACAAAATGCTACAAGCAGCAACTCGGACGGAACGACGCAGACCCTTAGATTGGAAAGCGTCTACCGAAAAAGAGACGTCGCAGTAGGATGTGCGATTGAAGTAATAAAATAATACATAGCCCCAGTGGCCAGTGGCGTAAGGTGGTAATCAAATCAATGGAAGCGGTTGGCTAAAAGAAACGGTCCGTGCCACTGCCGGGGTTCGATCCCGGCCATCCCTAACGAACAATCTGCAGCGAATGACAATTGTGGTGCAAAAATGCCGATATCGACGTGACGTACGGTTGTCACGTCGCTAATCAACGAACGCCAACGAACGCCCGTGTGCCGGTGCGCCGGAAGTGAAGCTTAGGTTCATTCGGCTAATGGACAATCGGATCGGATCGAATTCTTGGCGTGATGCTGGAAGAGCGTGCCTAGTGGATATAAAATGAATTCACAAAAAGAGGCGAGATAAAAAAGGAACCAGAATACACCGGAACCCATATTGAAAGGGGAATTGACGCTGCTCAGTTTAGTCCTTGCAGGAAGTAAGCATTAAACATTTGTTCACCTTAGGTATGTTCTTATTGCTTTAAAGAATTATTTAGATGTACAGAGCTTAAAGCTCACCAGCAACGTCCTACTCTAATCCGAAAAAAAAAAGGGCGTGAGGCCTTACCCGGCTAAGGTGTTCTGGATGCAAGTTTGGGACTCCATAGCAGCAGTCGATTTGCCCGTTTCCGTCGAGCTTTGAATCAAATTGTTTGCCATCGTTTAGCAGTGGTGGTGGCCTTTAGCTGGAATCGGCAAAGCATCCATGTAAGATTTCGACAAAGCGGGTCATCGAAAACGGCCGCCAGCGGGTCGAAAAAGAGCAAACTTTCAAAAGATTTCCTCCGATTGCTCCAACGTATATATATATCAAGGCATGCAAGAGTGCAACAAAAAGACTCGCAAAGGATATAGAAAGAAATTGGGGGGCCGCACCGCTTTTGAAAGTTTTCTTATCCCACCAAGAACGAGACGGAGAGAGAAAAAGAGAGAGTGTGGTTGGAACCGGATGGGAAACTCCGGAGGCCATAGGGTTGCATCGATATCAAACATTTTAACGTAAGCATTTGCGGCGCCCATCATCCGATGAAAAGATGCAGCCAACCAGCTCGGCCAACCAACCTTCTGCCCGTGTGTGTGTGTGTGTGCGAGTGCGCGAGTGTTTGCATCGTTACCGGCGCTTTGGGATGAAATGTTGCAACTCAAACGAGCTGGCTGGAATTATATTGAATTAAGCCGTAACACTGGGAGCAAAAGTTTAGAGCGAGCGGTCCCATCGCTGGGCCTGGCCGGGGATGGCCGTCCGGGTGGCTAACAAATTGAATGCTGGCACTGGAAATTCGGCAACGACTATACCGAACGGTTCGATTGCAATGTATTGCGGCCCCGATGATGCTTGAAAGCGATCGAAGCGTACTCGCCGAGAAGTTGCTTGCTCCAGTGAATCGAAAAGTTTATAATTTTACCATCCGAGCCGAACCTGGGAGGGCGAACCGCGAGGGCGAACGAGGTCGACGAGCGGCAGCATCAGGCAACAGGGCCATCAACAGCTATTTAGGCGAAATGATTTTCAATTTCTTAGATGCGTTTATTTCAATAACACTTCTAATTGACGGACCGAAGCAAGGTGCACGAAATGAAGTGATTTGATTTCTGCGCAGACTGTGCTTTATGGGGGGAAAACTTTTTGGGCTAGCAAATGACGTTTGATTTAGTTTAGAGTTGTTTTTTTTTTGGAGACGTAAGAAAACTCGTACAAGTCGAGTCGGGTTTGTGTTGAAATTTTTCTAGTGGCTGCAAGCGGTGTTGGTTCAGAACTCACGAAATAAGACTGCTAATAAGTGGCTTTGAAGGGCCTTCTTTCTAATCGAAATTTGGATGGATATTCGGATGTTAGAACTGGGAATTTTTCGACAGTATGTAACATCGTCCGGTATTGCTGTTTCTAGGAAAAAGCAATCGCAATAGAAAGACATATGTTTGATCATGTTTCGCATTCGGACAAAAACTCTTCTGGTAATGTGTACGACAGAGGTAAATGATGTATTTTGGGCAATTTACAAAAATCCTGCTTGTCGAGATTTGTGAACTATAAATGCAAACAAAGAAGAGTGATTTTGGAATAGCAAAAGCATTTGAAACAGAAGTAGATGTAGCACGAAGTGATCAAGCTCGTTTGTTTAAGGATGTACTAACATCACTCGACTTCCGGCGTCCATTTAGAAAAATACTCGACCTCGAAAGTACAGAAAGTGTTTTGACCAAAAAGCGCTGTAGCAATCAAAAGTATATTTGGAGCGTTCAGAGTCCCTTGCACAACATTGAAGTCCTTTAGTGGACGAGGGGGCATGATAGGGTACTTCAGATGGCCGGAGAATTTATGGACGACAAGGTCTCATAATGAACTCTTTTAACTCCATGGGTCCCTTTATTAATTCACAGTTTCAAAGTCAAGGTCCTCTTTAGACGATTGGACCTTTTGATACGAGACTATGAGTTCATTTGGATGACGAATAACGAATAGTTTCAGTAGATGTCCTTCGGACGAGGAGACGCGACTCTTTGAACAATACAGATGTAATTTCTGGATAACATAATGCTTGTAACGAAGAAAACGTCTTGTTTCATTTTAAACTATTTGGTTCCCTTATATGATAATTATCCGTAGCGTTATGATTATCCGGTGTGCGATGACGATCACGAGGCTCTTTGAGCGATGAAGAATTTTGGACTACACGACTCTTGGATGACGTGGAGCACATGGCGAAGAAAATTTCATTTTCAATTTGGAACTATTTTTCCTTTTTGGACTACAAGGTCCCTTTTCCATAACTGGACCCCTTAGCGTATACTGGACCCTTTAGTACTGGGAGCCTCGATTATTTAGAGGGATTCCATAAGGAGCATCGTTTAGGATCTCCTGTTGAGCTCAGATTAATTCAGTATGTTTGAGGAACTCCAACTTTCATTCTGCTTAGGGACTCTCTGGGTCTCTTAAACATTAAGGTCCTTTGTAAGTTGAGACGAAACTCTTTCGCTCTCTGAACGCTGAAGCTCTTTAGACAACGAGATCCCTCGAGCATTTCTTGACGGCCTCATCTTGCCTCTAATCTCATGATCTACAAGGACTCTGAATAGTTCTCTTTTTGTGTTTAGACGCAGCAGAACTTTGACTTGCAGTAAGATGCTCCAACTAATTCTTGTATGTGATTAATAAAAAAGTTAATCAACATCCCATTGGCACATTCCGAAATCGAATCACCCGTAAAATTGATAAATTTTAACGATTAGTATTCTTTTCCAATCAGCCTCCATCATTTTCTCTTTCAACGTGAGCACATTCAGCAAAGTGAATACATTTTACAACGTAACACTTCAGTGTCTGAATCTCGACGCCGGATGTCGGGTTTTCGATGGGGCGTAATTTTTTCGTTGCTTGTGTTCGCCTAGCTGTTCCAACTTTAGCCAGCCGTGGGTTTTGCTGGCGAGCAATATCGACGGTATGAATTTGTTATCAATTTTGCAGACCATAAAACATTGCTTTACGATACTGTGGCTCGGAAAGATCATAAACTCACAAACACACTTACGCGCGCTGGCGCACTTACGCTCGTCATCGGGTAAAGGATATCGGATGGGAAATCGATTGGAGTCTATCCATGTGCTTTTTTTTCTTGTATATTATTTCTTTACTTCCATCCTTCGCCTAGGATGTCGTGTCTGAGGAATCGGATCCGGATCGAACGGGTAAGCAGGCAGAGTGTTCCACAACCACAACCGCGTACCTTGGCCGCGTTCTGCACTGCAATGGGGAGGAAAGTTTTCGACTTTGTTTGCGTGTGTGTGTGTGTGTGTGAGAGAGAGTTGGTCTGATCCCTTTTCCCAGACCGGTTTCCCGCATCATTGCACCATCGACCACCAAAATCCGGAACACAATCCGGCATCGCAAAACGCATCGCACCGCTGGCGCGGATCTCGCGAGAGCGCGATGCTCGATCGATCCACCCCTTCCTGGCCAATCGTGGTGTTATTGTTCAATTTTCCAATAAGATTTTATGCTTATTTTTATTAACTTCTTCGACGAGTTTCCCAACGGAACGGAACACCGGACGCACTGCTTTTCGCCCGTACGCCCGTACCCATGCCGGCGCTCCACCGCAACTTCCGGACGGTGGGAAAACAATACCCTGGAGGATCCTTCTCGTGGTCCTGTTTTTGTTTTGCCCTCCCGTCCAGTTGGGCCCGAACCGATGCCAAAGTCGAAGCGAAATGATGAACCATAGTTGGAGAGTTTGTTTCGTATCCATAGTTTCGGGCTGGGCGCAGAATGCAAGGGAAAATCAGTGCACGACGATGCACTCACGTCGCCGTGCTCGGCGGTACATCCCGCAGGAGATCAATGGTAAAATCTTATTTCCTGTTGCTGCATCCTATACGCGAACTCGTTTGTCTATTCTTTAGGGTCGTCGAAACGTAAGAATTTGATCAACTGGCCGGGAACAGGGTGAGCGAACGGACGGGGGCAGAACTTTGAACAGGAGTTATTTTTAAAGAAGAAACAGGAGGATAAACATAAATCTTATATTCATAATGGAAAGTTTCGAACATTTTGAAACACATTTGAGCTTCATAAAAGAAACATGATGATTATTGGGATGTTGTAGAAAAATATTTTCTTGTAGCTTTTCTGAGGAGTAGCATCATTAGATGCACTGTTGAGCTTCTCCTCTCCGTTCTTTAGAGCAAGCCACATAAGCATGAAATTATTGCAACAAAAAATGGAGGAATTTAACATGCTTACAGCTACACCATCCTACTGTGCCATCTCGTCGGATCCGTTGCAGCATACGTCGAGCACATGTTCACCGAATCGGTTGTAAAAAATGCAAACCCATCTTCTAGGAGCCTTCGTTACATCAGGTGTTCAAATTGAACGCAAATCTTACCCTTGAGGAGCTGATGACAATCCAATGCACGGGAAGGGCATGCGAATGGTGGTAGTAGCAATCGAACCATACAACTCGTTTGTCTGTGGCATTGTGACACAACAGGGATACAGCTTATTTGGCACAATCTTCACTGCTCGTAATAAATTGAACAGACAAACCCCAGTAGATGAGCTCCGGGACGGGAAGTCATCGACGCGTTTGAAGTGCAATAGTTCCAATTTCCGCTCGTATGCGCTTTATCGAGAGCATGTGAGTGCACTGTGACTTTGTCGCACATCCTGAAGGTTTTGTGATAACAAACAAATTGGTGTATTGATATGGTTTGCGCTCGGGAGCTATTGGAGGTCTGTTTACACGCTCTGTACTTGAAAAAAAAAAGAGTTTGGATGAAAGAAGTTCACTCCTTCGTGGAATGGTAGAATTTTGTTTTTCTCAATTCATATGGAGTTTTAAACTTGTTTGTTAAAAAAGCTTACAATGAAGCATAAAGTTTCATGTAGTTTGAATTTGATGCACCGCTCTCAACAAACAAACGCGCGAATTTCTGCTCTAAAATCGATACTTGGTAGCAAGTAACATCCAGGTAAGTGATGATGCGATGCGTAGATGCGACAGCGATGCCGGTCTTCACATGGCAGGACCGTGGTTCATTTCCCATCTGGGCCATTCCTCAGAAGTGAGGACTGACTATCATTACTACATGGTATCATTCCGTCTAGTAAGCCAAAAATGACAGGCATGACCTTAAGAGGTCGTTAGGCCAAGAAAAGAGAAAGAGAGAGTGTTTGACACGGTTGACTATAAACGGTAAAAGGATCCTGAATAATACTTTAGCAATAGATAGCCACAGTAGAGGTAGTAAAAAATTTATATGATCCAAAATACACGGAATAGTATATCTTCCGATTTATTGTGGTAGAACTGAATAACTGTCGTTTGGTCTTGGCCATAGCTGGACTATTCGATGGATGTGGAAATACTGAGATGCCTGTTTTTTTCAACTTTTTTATCGTTTTAGGTTACACACTGTTTTTCATCTAACCTATAATGTTATAAGGTATCCCAGCGCTGTTTAATGCTTTCTCATTTATTTGTTCCCGAGGTTCTACACTTTTCCATGTATTTTTGAGATCATCCCGCGGATGTTTTTTGAAGATTTCTCAGGTACTTTTGTTTCGTTTTTAAGAGAACATAAGATCACTTTATTGCTTTAGCATAATACCCTATTGCAGTGCTTTTCTTATTACTTTGAGATTTGAACGGTATATTTGATCGGTCTTATGTTATGTATTTCTATTTCTATAGAGTAATTCTATCCATCCATCAAATGTTCAACACTCGACAATTCTGCAAGCAAGCACAACCCAATAGTTTGCTCTTATTGCTTATTGAATGAAGTTGAACTTTGAATGTAATGTTTTAAATATGGTTGTACTGCAATCAATCTATTAAAATGCACAATCGTTTCATAATAGCATTATCTCCACAAAATTGGTTTGTTTACAATTTAATTCAGGTTTTGTATATCTTCTCTTCTTCTTCCTTGGCTCTACAACCTCGAGAGGACTCGGCCTGCCAATTTCTGGCTTTCTGTGACTTAATTTTACCCTTTATAAAGTAGTTAGCCTTACGTACGGGGAGGCGGTCCGGATGGGATTAGAACCCCGGCCTGTCGCCTCGGCCACCAGACCGCCCGGTATATCATAATCAATTTGGCATATCATTTGTAGCAAAAATCATATAGAATCAATCGAATGGAATGGAATGGAACGTCGAAAACTCGAGTCGATACCAAAAATATGTGAAAGATCGTCAAGAAGCCACAACACGTTTCTGAAAACGCGTTAAAAATTCGTTTACCTGTATACCCCGTTTCTGGAGGACCACCGTATCTCTACTATTGGACCACCTGAAAATTAATTATAATTCTAATCAATGCTCTCGGTTGGAATTGAATAATTATAACAGATAAATAAACTCAATCTGGTATAGCATTTTTGTTACTTTCAGTCGGCACTATGGAGTGTGTTACAATCACCAAGCTCATGACACAGCTCCATTAGAAGTATATCCTTATTGAGGAATGACGTTGGTTGCTGAAAGCCATAACGCAAAAAAAAACTTGATATTATTAACGAATATTTACCCTTCATGAGTCTAAAATGAACAGTATTGAAAACAATTCTTCAACCACGACGCAACGTTACGATGGCACGCATCGATCGGTTCGTTTGTTTGGGTTGCGAGTTGTTACAGTGTTTATAAACATCCAACCACACAAAAAAGGGTATTATTATGTGGCTTACACTTGGAAACAAATCCGGTTTCTAATTGAACGCACAATAATAACCAATTACTCGCACGTTCTCGGCTGATAAAATGGCGCAACCGGTAGCAATGGCGCTCGCTCGGTGGGAAAATAATTCGACAATTTTAATACCATATTATAGAGCGGTAATGACCGTTTGTGGTAGAATTTCAAAAACTGTTTCGAGCTGCACATGTAATTCGAGCAATTGAGCGCCATTACGCGCCGAAATTGAGCATGCAGGTGCCGGTGTACGTTCGGCCGTATCCTATCGCAATCCCGAAGGCCATCCAAAAAGCGTGGGCCTTATTTGTTCGGACAGATAATTATGAGGAATTAAATTCAATTCGACAACCAACGTGCGCGGCGTTCCTCTTCTGTCGGCGTGCGTTGACCTGTGGTGGTCGGAGGTGTTCGGATGGGGTGATAGTGGGGGAATTAAAGAAAGACAATAAGGAAGGGCAAAAAATGGCGATCGCAGAGCCCGCACAGTGTTGCCTACCGGGACACGCTCGTTTAGGGCCGATTGATCGACAAGCCTATGATTAGTGAAGTTGTACGAGCGTATCAATCGGGCAATCGACACAGAAGTAAACAAGCCATCAATCCCCCGCCTTGTCTCATCCATCCCCTCGTTTTTCCTCCTGTATTGCCCCGGAGGGTAATTGAATAGCGTCAACGTTCGCACTTGACCATCTGGTCGACCTCACGCAGGTTGGTGCGGTTCGGCGAAACGTTTGTCTCACCCTGGTCCGGTTCGCACCTGCTTGGCGTTGCTAGGACCCGGGCCTGAAGGCACGGGAGTACCTGGATGGGTCATAATTGAATAATCTGGTTAATTCTTGGACATTAAGATAATGCTCTGTTGCAGTCACACCTCCATACGCACAACCTGGGTAGGCGATTACTCATGTGACCGTGTCCCAAGCGTCGTCGGTGAGTGCATCCGTGGAGAAGCATTGTGGTTGCACCGTATTCTACGTTCGATTGATTTATGCTTAGCAGTTGGTTGGTGTCCGACCGTGTGCTGTGGAGGCCCACTAAAACACAGTGCAGCACCGTGCGTGGCGAACTTTGGCAAATGGGTTCCATTACGCAGCCGTGCGGATCCACGGAGCGGATAAGAGTAATTTATAATGTTTAGTCAAATGTGTGTTCAATTTATATTTATTCTAACCTCAAACGCTCACGGAATGCAGCGCCCGGAATGGTCGGGATGACTGCTGTTTGGCCGTTACATTCGTCCCGTTGCGGTGAGGTTTCGGGTGTGGTCTCCGGAGTTCTTACAACTGGCATCAGACTGGATGCGAGTAAAACGACACTGTGCAGGATAACGTCTAGAGCATCCTCGTACCCTTAGCAGACCCGCAACAAAGTAAATAGTTGGATTCAATTTTCACTCTCGGAGCACCCGGGAAAGATCTGGCAAGTAAGAGCTGCGGCATTAATTTGTATCTGTGGCGTGACTATGGGAACTGTGTGGTGTGAAGAAGAGAACCCTTGCGGGTCTGGTGGTAACTAGGCCAAGACGGGAGTTGTGATTTGTAGGATTCGGTAATGTAGACACAGCAAGTGCTTTGCTTTGTGCGAATAGAAGCTATACTCTCATGAGGGCAACAAAGAGATAGCAAATTTTGAGATGATTTTGTTAAGGTTTTCCGAAGTTCATGTTTGATTTTAAAGCTTAACTTTATTCACAATTCTTTAAATGATTTTAATTTTATATTTCTGATGCAGTATCATATTATATCAAACTCGACCAACAATTTTCTTCCGAAAGAGACGAAACCTGACACCCATCACAAGCACTGGCATATGTTTTTCCAGGAAGTGCATCCTAAACTCTCGCCCTTCCATCCCTTAGCATCCCTTTGCTGTATCCTCCCGTGCTCCGTGCTCACGGCACAATTGTTTGTGGTGTAGTACCGCTCTGTCGTCGAGCGACAGAGACATGTAAAGCTTTTAATTATAATTGATTTAACGAGCTTGTTTGTTTGCCGCTCCACAGTTGATGCAGCTGAACGGCAAAAATATCGCTCCCCTTCCTTGAGCAGCCCCAAGCCACGAAATTCGGCCGGGGATTTGGGAAAAGCAGTTTTCGCCCGGTTTCGCATTTCGGTTGCGCTGCGAGATGCAATCAGTCGCATTTGGTCGGAAAATCGGTCGAATTTAGCGTGAGGGCGTGTGTTTGTGGATGTGCAAATGTAACGCCGCGGCACAAGTTTACATGGTGCGCTGCACACGGTGAGGGTTTTGTGTGAAATTGTAGCCAGCGTAAATTAATGTGAAATGAAGAGAAATGTGCTGATTGAAACCCCATTTTCAGCAATGTATTTGAGGGAGGATGCAAGCAACGGGTTTGAGTGGAACAATTTATCGTACGTAACGGAAAGATGATGTGAGGTTTTATTTAAAGTTGGTGGGACCTAACGGTTGCTTGACAACGAATACATGAAAAATGTCGTAAATATCAACATGTTCCGAAATTCCAAACTTCTCAGCGATTACCTAAAACAAAACCATTGAGCACACAAACTATGCAATGTATTTTAAGTGACGCAACTCTCACATCGTCCTATTTGACTGCCAATTCATAACGCTTGTTCAACATTCCCAAGTATAGCGCAAACTTACCATTACATCTTTGGAACCAGGTTTTTCTTGCCGACTTTTTCGATGACTTAATCCTTCTCGTGAGAAGATAATCGTTTGTCCGCTTGATAAACGCATGTCGAGCACGTACATATGATACCGTATTGTTGTTGGTGAAGATTTACACTTTCCTTGACCAGTTGCACAACCACGACCTCCTTTCCCGGTACAGTCACGGCCCTGGACCTGACGGTGTTTGACTGACCGTATTATTCATTCATCTCGCAGGCACGTTTCAGGTTTTTGCATCCTCATTGTTCGCCAGCGATCTATCGGGAGCATTTTGCAATGACCAATGCTGCACCGGAAGCAGCTCACATACACTCACACTCACGCAAACAGACAGACAGACAAACAAGAAAATTTACAGCAACCTGCCCGAATTCCCATGCCGATGTCACCGTTGGAGGGGATTATTGTTCACGCTCCGAGTGTGGCTTCCATATCCGTATTGCCGAGTTCTCACCTCGGCTGACGATAGCTGCAACCCCGGAATCCGTCCAGATGCATGATTCAGTGAGTCGAACGAACGACCGGCGAGAGAAATGGCATTGCAGGACGGAATCCTTACAAAACCATTTTTCACCGGCAGCTCACCGGGCAGCACTTCCGGAACAATGGCGCTCGCAGTTCCGGATAGTCCCGAACTTCGTCTCGTGGCGATAATCTCTCACTTAAACTCCTGCCAGGCGCTGATAAATGATCTCTACTGTCTCGTCCCTCGCGTGCGCTTTCGTATGACAAACCGGGCGTACAACCGGGGGGACTTGCAAAACCAGCAGGACGCCACTTCCGTCGAGAAGTCCTTCCGTCAGTGTGCCTTCGGTAGGATGACATCCTTTCGTCCACAGTGCACGGATCGAAACCGACACGGATCACGGATGGGAAGCAGGGGAGGGATCGAGGTGGTGCTGGTGACGGTGACGCTGAAACGATGATGAAGATGAACCTGACCAGCTTGTCGGGTCGGACTTAACCTCCGTCGGGGGCTAATCATTGCCCATCCGTTAAACGATGACTCGGGCGATCGGCGCCTGGAACAGCTACTTGAACCGTACCGTCCCATTGTACTCCTTTATGCATAATTAATGGCAAATGATTAATGGAGTGTCTTAAGCGCGTTGACTGTTGCTACTGTACGAGATGCTAGTGTTTTATGGTGGTGGTACCGTCTTTAGATTTTTGTTTAAATTGAGTACAGAGCTGCCCGGTGGAAGCGTACTGGGAATAAAGAAGCTGTAAAGAATGGTTTCACGCCAGCTGTTGATAAATACTTTTGAATTGGGATGGAAATGAAAAGCAAGTGCACCATTTGCAGCTTCGAGCTTGTACTCCAGTGGTGTCAGTTATTGGTAAAAGGTGTCTGAATGCTCGTCGGAATCTCATCACGTGCATTGTTTGATTAAGCGTCCTTGTGCATCGATCATGTGTCTTGCTCTTGCTCTGCAACTAATCCCTCATACGTGCTCAGTACCAAGGAGTTTCAGTACCGGAGAGTTTTGGTCTACAGCTGTAATCGGGAGTTACAGCAGAACCGTTCGGCGCTCGTGTGGAGAAAGTGTGATATTTGATGCCATACGTGTTAAATTAACTAGTTTTTCGATTTTCAAATTCGATTCAAGAAAGAACGGTACATTTTAACAATGACTCCTGTATCTTAAGCTTGCTATAACCTCTTGCAGATCGCGATCGCAAGCAAAAACATGTCGAGTTTTGCAGCATGAAGTGTCTTGAGGGTGAGCTCCGGTGATCCTGGTGGGAAGAATATGAAATTATTTGTTAATTGCAAGCCCTTAGTAAATCTGAAAAAAGATAAATGCTCGTAAACGACGAATAAATAAAGTAGAAATATTAAAATCAAAAATACCCCCAAAATAGCCCCGCCCAAACTAAAAAATCTGGTTTCGGTACGCAATGGAATGTAACGCCGTTATAACACGTTATTATGCGTTTCCATCGATCCAAGCGTTTGAGCAATGCGCCTAAAGTTATGCAATGGCATGTGTCTTAGTTTAGGGGGGCCTTCTACAATGATTTGTAGCTCGATAGAAAAATGATATTTTGTGGTATGCGAACGTGTGAAAAATATTCATATCCTTTAAGAGATAGTAATGCAAACAGGTATTAATATAAATTGAGCATCATTGTTTTCGTTCAAGCTCGTAAGCAGGTTCAAGCAACAATTGCAAAGTGGATCGATAATAGAAGTGAATTTGATTAATTACACATGGAAAGTAGACCTTAAAAGTGATCAACGTGATTTTGTGTTATTCTTTTTTATTCTGATCATTTTCCATGAAAACCAGCACAAGGTGACGGTTTTGCGGGCAGAATATGACCAAAGCTTTACGATGGAAACCAAATTTCACATTTATTGATGCATATCTATACTTCTCAGCAAAAAATCACAGAGAGATACACTTTACATTTCTAGCAAAACACAACAATCAAGAATAAATGGATTGATTTCAATAGATTTCCATCACCTCAACTATCGGTACGGGATATGCGTGTTGAGTAAAAATATGGCAAATTTTAAATGAATTTACGATTCGAAAAAAAAATTTACAATTATATTTTCTATCGCAAAGCAATGTCACTCATTTATGAGATGCATAATCATAACTTAATATTGAGCGATAATAGTTTCACATTGGGGCGGTCCGGTGGCCGAGGCGACAGCGGCGCCGGTCTTCACACGGCAGGGCCGGGGTTCAAATCCCATCCAGACCGCCTCCCCGTACGAAAGGCAGACTACTTTACTACGGGTAAAATGAAGTCACAGAAAGCCAGAAATGGCAGGCCGAGACCTCTCGAGGTTGTAGTGCCAGGGAAGAAGAAGAAGAATAGTTTCACAAAAAAGTCTTAACACTATCAACCGATTCGAGGTGCAACAGACACCTGAGAACATCTAAACTTTGTTTTTCTTTAGCAACATAACATCGAACCCTGTCGTGAGGAGACCTTCAAAAGAAAAAATAGACAAATAGAAAGAGATCCTATTCGCCTATTTGAAGGAAATAATCGAATTCATCGTAATCAATGTGATACGAGCAAGAAAAGTGTACAGAATTAAAGTTGTTGCAGTAAAGCAGTGGTAGACTTGACTTGCCGGTTGCTGACACGTACAGATCGTTATTAAATCTTTTTTGGATTGTCTTCCAGTACGTTGAACTAACCTTTTATCTAAATTAAGCCCGAACCACCAGAGAAAATAACTGAAGTTATCACGAAGAATAGGATGCTCGATGCCAATCATTGATCGAGTCACTGCCAGACGCAAATATGCACATGTCGAAGCATATTGAACTTCAACAATATTTTGCTGGCTTTAAGATGCGGAAAAGGATAAGATCGAAAGTCGTTTGAAAACTAGTGGACATTCCAAAAAAAAGAAAACTAGTGGACGCCCGGGCAGGCGCCTGATTGAAGCCTCAGCCCCCTTGAAGCCTAATTGTGAGAACACTTAACGTATACAACTCAACAGTGCAGCACGGGGCACACCCGGTTGCTGATGATTACTAAAAAAATCCGGTATCCGGTAGTAAAAAAATAGTCTCTGGGCGTTGCAAGTACAGGGAATTATCAGCGACTCGATGCATAAAAGTGCACAGCGAGCGTCGTAGTTCACTTGAATCCTCCAGAAGATCGACGCGAACCGGGTGAATCGGCGCTGGACGGATTCCCAGCAGGCTGGGGCCAGGTAGAGCAGCAGAGCCCCATACAATGGAAGCATAATCCAGCACCGATCGAACCAAGGAGCAGTAGATTATTATTGTTAGAGCACCAGTAGAGAGCGCTTTTTGGTGGAGACCGGGTCCGTGAAGTAACGAGCAAGTTGCTTAATTTTTGGCAGCTAAGCTGTATGTTTAACTGTTTTCAAAAATAAAATAAGGTTTGTGTATAACAAATGAAAACTAATCGAATTTCATATAATTTAACATACGTTTGATGACAGCATTCGACGACTATTGCCTCAACTGAATCAGAAGCACCGCTTCACACAAGTAGCTAAAAAGTCGAGCTAAAACAAAAACGCCTAACAAAATACACTCACAATTGTTGCATTGTTTTCTTTCAAAACGCATACAGCCACAAACAGTGACAAACAGCGAAAAACAAAAAAACAAACACACACAATCAAACACGATTAGCTCGTTCGTTCGGATTCAGTTTTATTTAAACCAATTTCATATAATGCACCCTGCTTTTGCTATTCACCTGCTCAATCCAACGCACTAGAGAATTATTTGTAGCGGCCACCAGGTATTTCCACTGCAACAGAAACGTTTGCAAATATATCTCAAATCTTTTGCTGTTTTTTCCATTTTCCACTTTCCTTTTATCTTTTTTTTATCAATATTTACGCTCACACAAACACGATCAGTCCATCCTTCATCCAACGTACAATCATCATCCGCACAAACGCATCCTAACACTTTTTCTCTACAGTTTGCTTTGTTTTTGCTGTGTTTGGTTGTCTCCTCTGTGTTTTTGTTTCTCTCTCTGCTTGTCTGTCTGCACATCACCACAATCAACTCGTTACACTACACCAGCAATCGAACATTGTTACAAAAAAGCCACCCTAAACTATTCATGTTGATTCTGCTGCTTTTAATTGGTTTGTGTTTGACGTATGTTTTTGGTTTTGTTTTCTTTCGTATCGCATCGGCCGTATTGATTAGTTAAGTAATTTTATCGTTTTTCGCATTTTGTTTTCCCTTTTTGCCGATGCTCCTGTATTTGTTTTTTGTTTATTTCCATTCATCCACACATTCGACTATTTGTGATTAGAGTAAGCTTTCCGTTCCTTTTCATCTGTTCCATTGGATTGTACATCATCAATCCGATTTGTTCATTGTCGAGCTGCGGTTTAAGTACAATTGGGAGTTCATGTACGACATTCCTTATGCTTTCCCCTATTTTCACCCTTTCCCTTCTTCCCTCCGGCCCCACCTTACACACAAGTCATTACATCGAAAAACGTTTAGAGTTAGACGGGGTTTTGCTTAGGTAATTAGGTCTAGCAGCTGTCGCACGATCATCTATTTGCATTCCCTTTCAGCTTCTTCTAGAAGGGTTTTGTTTTCTTTATCCTTTTTCTGCATATATAGACAGGTGGCTCGCTTTTCCGAATGCCGAACAACGAGCAGAGACACATCCGTCTCGACACGATCATATAAAACAAACTTAATACATCTAGCTCATCGAACCATCCGGGGGCCTTGTCACCTTTGGAGATGGGTTTAGTCATGCTTTCAAATTGTAGTGTTTTGCTGTCTAAATTATGATTTTATGAAGGTATAATTTAGAGTTTTACTACAACAGCTTTCACGTGCCTTCTGTGAATTCTCTCACCCTCGCTCTCTCTCTATCCCGCTGAGTGTGTGTAGTTGTGGAGCAAACAAGATCGAACCGTTGGAATGAGTTTGAAAGAAAGCATTAGCCGGCTCGATTTGAACGGAGGCTCGTCCGCAATGAGTGACGTGAGTGACGTGTCCGATCCGGATTCCTTCCGATGAAGGATGCTTGCTTCTATCTTCTGCCGGGAGACGGAAAGCTCTTATCAATAACAACTATTTACACATCAGTTTTACCATCTAGTGTTTGAATCATTATGTTCATGTATCCATTTTTTGGGTTTGTTTTTCTTTTTTGTTTCGGCCTTCTTTTAAATATATAGTTTTACCGGACGATGTGAGTGTTTTGCAACAATCTAGACCGGCGCTGGGCTTCAATCACGCTGGAAGTCCACATAAAATAAAAACACACGCAAGCAAGAACGCGCTCTAATGTGATTTCGATACTGCGCTTGAAACAAACTGTAGCTACGAGCCGATCAATGTCCCGTGTTCCCCAAGTGGAATTTTCGCGAGAAGATTGATAAATGCATTTAAAATTAATTATATCAAAGCTCGGGATGACTTCGGGATGGCTTGTGCGACAGTAAGCCAGTTGATGATTGGCTTCCTCTCTCGCCCTTTTCGTGTCTCCATTTGCCATTGTCCCGCCTCGCGCAGAATGGTCTGTCTGCCCGCCGGCATGCAGCATCGGAATGGTGCTGGTGAGTAGTATCATTAGTTTCATAAACATCGGAATCGGTGAATGCACCGAGCAAAGGGAATCCGTCATCGATTTGGCGGTGTGAAAAAGTCATCCGATCAGATTGATAGGGCACAGCGCCTGTGCTGGGCGAGTGGACAGGCAAGCAAAGCAGCACGGGGACGGGTGATTTATTTTCATCCCGCTTGTGGAATTAATTAATTTATCCTGCTGCCAATAAACAGCATTACGGCAAGGAATAGTGTGAGGAGTACGTGAGGGATTGGTGGTGGTGGCAACGCGATAAGGTTTGATTTGCAAGTCACATTCGGTCGGTTGAGCTTGGGAGTTGTAGTTGGAACAATTTTCCCTCCGGCTCCGTTGCGCTACGTGTGCTCGTTTTTCAACAGTGCATTCAATTAATCTATCGTCGATTCACCCTCCCCCCCTCCTCACCCCCCGGGGGATGCGAAGAAGTTGAAGGCAAGGGGTGAATACGGTTTGTTCCTGTCGCATGGTGATTGAATTGAACCTTAAGCATGAGCTGCTTTGAATTAACGATAAGTGGAAAGCTGCGAGAGATCGAGAGATTTCATGTTAATTGCCAAATTTCGAAAGACTTTTAAGCAGAACTGATTTAAACACGAGGAAGGTAAAAAATCAATGTGTCATCACTGTACTCAATGCTATTGACCGTTTTAATACACCTAGGCGGATTACACGTAAAGAGAAAAATTAAATGCATTACACCACCAACAGGGAGGAAAATGCGTTTGCAACGATCACGCACGATCATAATGTCCCGTTTACCACCGGGCCAGGATCCAATTTACCAATTTCTCACTCTCTCACTCAAATTCCCCATTTCGTAAGCCACCAATATGGTCACAACGGTGAATGGGACCCCCGAAAATGGATGTCGCTTATTGGCAAGCGCTTTTGGAAACAAGTGTTGGCAAGAGTTGAAAAAACCTTCCGATTGCAGTTTTTCCCACCAGCACCGTATCGAAATGCGCGCAAATACACGAGGAAAAACAGACACGGCCCAGCTCGCATGCCGGCCAGCTCGGCTGCAATGTGGAAAACAAAAATCGACACATCAAACGAAAGTGCACCAAAGCAGCATAACTTCATTTATTCATTTTCAATTAAATTTTCGCTTGTGGAACCGTGCCGGACAACCGTGCCGTGCCTTTCGGTCGCGTTTTGCTGCTGCTGCTGGTGCTGCTGCTATCTGCCGTATTTTCCGAAATAGCCATGATTGGCCTCATGATAGTGAGGGACTAGTGGGTTGGTGCATCGTCGGTGACCGAATGCACTCTAGACACTTCCTTTCAATGGTGGTGTGGTGCGGCAGTTTGATGTTGCATATTCCCACACATACACACACACACGGGCGCGCAGAGAAAACGGCGGAGAAAAAAGGCGGAAAATTAAACAGTGAAATGAGTTTTTCACCCAGCTTGGTGATTTTTTTGCGGAGAAAACCCGAAGCAAAGAGAGAGCGCGGGCGAGTAAAGCTAAACGAATAAATGAAATTTACCTCACGCTTTCAAGCCCTTTTTTGTTTTTTTTTGTTAAAGTAAACGTTTCACTCCTTATGATAAAGGATTTCGTGCGCTCGCACTCCATCGGCCCTCTCATTATCAAATGCTCACACCGCACGTGCCAGCATCAAGGCAAAATTTACATTCAATTATAGCTTTGGTGTGTTTTTAGTTGCGATAGGTTGTTTTTTTGGGAACTAGTTTTGATGGTCGGTATTTTGTTATCGGGAAACATCAAACGGATCGATTGATGGAGTTATTTTCAAACACGACGAGCGACACGATATTTGATGAAGGTAATTACTATTTAACCTTATCGTTTATCTGATGTGCGATGCGAAAATAAGCGCAAGTTCTATGATGTGTGATTATCCTTGATTAACTTTAATGAGACTACGAACGTTGCAATGTAGTGAAAGAAATGTGTTTTCATCCCGGTCTGATGCTTATCAGATTTATTTATACAATAAATTCTGATAAATAAACCACGCGTTTGAGAATACCCTCATAAAAGGTGAGCGAACGTTGAAGACATTGTTTGGAACGTGAAAGGACACCCGTAACGCAAAGAGTTGTGCAAAACACTCATCATCATCATCATCATCATCGTCATCATCATTATCATTAATGTCATTCTAAACATCACGGTCGTGGCTTTGGCTTGTGTTGCAGACGAAGTGATGGTTGCGGTCTGCAGCAGGCAGCTGCAGAACTATTCTCACCCAACCGCATGACTTATCGACGACGAGCTGACACACATTAATATGTACGTGTGAATATGCATGGAAGGATGGGCTAGGAGCAGGAGCAGGGAAACAAAAAAAGGACTGGCAGGAGCCGAAAAAGAAAAAAAAAACATATTCCTATGACATGGTAAAGAATAACGCACTATACGACGAATCCGAATGGGGATCAATCTCTTTGTGCTCGGGCAGAACATTCCCAGTAAGCTCCATCGACGGCTGTGGGTAATTGTTGGATCTGGAAAATGGCTGGGCGACGACGAGGGATCCATTCTTTGCTGCCTGCCCATGGAGGGGGGGGGGGGGGGTAAGGGATTGCTTAGGAGAGGTGCGGTGCGCAATGGGTCTCGTTAGCACTAACAGCATTCAGTAGTAGTCAGTAGTCACACTCCCCAACATCACTTCCTGCGACCGGTGGTCACTGCAGCACGGCTTCGGCCCGGTCGAGAGGCAAACTATCTTCGAAGAAGTGCACCGAGCGTGGCGAGCGGTCGACTGATTTGGGCTAATGAGGACTGGTTGTTATGCAGCACCAGTGTCAGCAGGATGAGCACGAGCGCCCATAGATTTCGGCTACCGGGCAGCACTCCTGCCGGGCACGGGAATATGCTTGCACCGCCGGACGATGTGACTGGAACGGGAAAGCAGTGAAAATCGATAGATTAGAGGTGGGAATGAGCTTTGAATGTGTGTGTGTGCATGTGACATGAGAATGGTATTGGGAAGGGAAAGGTTTGTCCTGAAAGAGTTTAAAAAGCAGTCTGGATATCGGGTCAAGGAATTTTCGGAGCTGAATGTTTGTCAGGTCGTTTGGGACAAAGTGAACCTGGACTCAAATTCCTTAGAAACATATAGCTATTACGATTAAAATATGAAGCTGTAGAAGCGATTGTAAACATTATTCCTCAAATCTGAACTAGGTAGCTATCAGTTTGCTTCGAAACGTTCCAGGCGATGACAAGAAGCAATCGTTTATAATTTTTTAATAATAGCTCAGGTTTTGATATTGGTGTTTAAAACCCTCTGCTTTTGTGGTTGGGCAAAAAATTCAAAATATGATGATCCCGGGACAGCGTGCTGGAAACCAACGGCTTGGCTTGTTGCCTCGTATTCAGTTGGATTTTTGCCTATAAATGCGTTCGCCAAACGACTGCGTCCTTCTCTCAGAAATAGAATTGCTAAATAATAGTTTTATGATACTAGTCTCTGTATTTGTTGATATTTGAAGCGCTTGTAGATTCAATATCCAACAACACAATTGGTTAAAACGGTTGGACATGATTTAAGGTGGAGCACGAAAGAAGTTAACAGATAAATGTAAGGCGAAAACATGGATAAGGCTGTTGAAGGACCGAAGAAGGACCGGGGCTTTCTAGATATGGTGTAGGTAGTGCAAAGGGGGTCACACATCGGATCGGCGAGAAAGGAGGTTGAACACGTCAGTGGACACACAGTGGAGCAGTCAGGCTGGATCTTGTTTACTCTCCAGTGATTTCAGAGCGAGAATTTCACACCGGTTTTCATAAGATGGTGATTGAGATAGTGCAAGTCCCCGAACACAATAAAGTGAGAGTGTTCTGTTTCAACGGAAAGTTTAAACTAGCCGACTCGATTCGCTCCGGAATGGATTGAAACTGTTCCGCTTTCCATCCCTAGAAAAAGATTATGCAACAAGCCGCGAGTGTGAACAGACGAGAGTGCGCTCCAACCCGCGTGTGCGAAATGAACCCCTAAAATATGTGACCAACCAAACCGTTAGAAATACAGTCTACCAGTGAAGAAAAGAAATTTGGGCTTTCTATTTTAGTCCGAACAGAGAGATTGAGACCTTGTGTTCTTTCGGTACGATCAGTTTGCAGTCAAGGATCACATCAAAATCGGCTGCTTTAGACTCCTGGCTATGCTCAAGATTTGCAGGAACTCAGCAAGAAACAACCGATGTTACCAAAAACTGGAAGGACAAAAGATCATCTTTGGGAAACGCAAGCAGCAAGAGAAGACTGATACAGTTTGAAGTGATCGCCCGATATGCATAAAAAATAGACAAGTTTATCACAACAAAAGGTAAGTACCTTGTCAAGGAATCCAATAGGCGAATGAGGTCTCAGAGCCCAAAAGCCACTATACATAATTTTCAACAACAGTTTTATGACGTAGTTTGACCCTTGTTAAGCTTTAGTCGGGTTAACGGCCAGCACAGGCTAAGTCACTCAAGCAATGTGATGTACTATATGGGATGCGATCCAGTGAAATAAAGGCAAAGATCTACTGGGGCATCTCAAACTTATTGGATGCTAAATATGATCTTGCTATTAGTATTTGACTGGGGACTCAATGTTCACGTGATGTCATATTGCGGCACTATATGTAGTCTCTTTGTGCAGTCGGATAATGTTTTCGATCCATGGTTGCAACCATGAGTGTCCAACTCGTTCGTCAATAAAATCAGGTTTGCGTTCTACATTTTTTTATGATTAAGGAGATGAGATTCAGTAACTATCCTACTTTTGGAACGTTTTCTTGTTTTACTTACCTAGGTAGCAACGCTTTCTTAATCGCGTGCTTTGCTTTCACGATAAACACCCGCGATCAACCTTCAAAGATAATTCTAAACACTTTTCGTAACCTCAGCAAATTGTAGGCGCCTTTTCATTTATCTTTTCCGTACCGCAGCACAAGAAAATGAAAATTTGCACACCAAACATAATAGGTACACATTCACCTGATTTTAGCAACGCGCAAAGCTGTAAATCATCTCGAGCGCGATCTTCATCATTCGATTAATCAATTAAACCGCCTTTTATGTCTGTTCCTTCGCCTTCGAACCATCCTTTCATTCTATTATCAGTTTTCGGTGTCTACCATTTCCTGCCACCCTCGAAATTCTCACTCGAGCTTTATCTTAGATGAAAGGCAGATAAAAAGGATTCCTTTGTGCTTGGTTCGTGGTAACTTGAGGTTGTTTTTTTTTCTTTCTTTTGCTGCTTTATTCTTGTCACAACGGTGCGTCAGGGTTGCGTCCTTTGTTGCTAAATCTATCAGATCCGGCGCTCCTTTTGAAGCTCATTTATTGATCTCTTAATCATCTTTTGTAGTCGTAAGAAAAGGGTTATCGATGTGAGTGTGTGAGTGTGAGTGTGTGTATGAGGGTTTTTTAATTCTATTAAAAAAGATTTACCACCACAAAAGCGGTTCCGGAGCGATCCCGAACTGACTTTGATTTAAATTTAGCATTTTTCAATATTCTTTCGAATGGGCAGAACAAAAGAAGGAATGTTAACCCCACCCGGAGAGGAAAAAACACACGCACGCATGACAAAAAAAAAGTATTCTTTTGCGAAAGAAAACAGCATGGGAACAAGGGGCCTGGAAAAGCCCGCAACGAACAGCCTCGATGGGAATTTTTCTATTGGCTGGTTCTCGTTGAACGTCACGAGCTAGAAGCGCTAATAGAACAATGAACAATTTCTTCTGAAGCGAGAGAGGAAAAATGTCAAACAAATGGAAAAGCGGCATAAAAAAGGTTCCATTAGCTCTCGTTGTCTCACCGCAGCCCCAGCTCCTTGGCCCATCCGCCGTCACGGAGCCTTTGAGGCCCATGCTGCGGATGGTTCGGGTCCGGGAAAAACACACCGACAAACATTCGACAAAGCACCAAATCATCCTAATCAGATTGTCGGAAAAGCGTTATTCAGTTGATTAAGAGAATGTGAGTGCGTCCGATGAGCCAGTAGTCGGCCAAATTGGGTGTAGATATGCTCGGTTCTCGAAATCGGGGTAGCGTGAAGATTATGGTGAATTTACCCCATTGGGGGCTATTTACTGTTTCTTTTTCGTGTTGTTACTCCAAAACCCAGGAGCAGGAGCGTGTAGGCATGCATGCATATCATCGCCCGGCGAGGACCTGTGCCTTGTGTCCCCAGAAAGATGCGGACAGGCTTCGTTTCCCTTTTTTCCGTATGACCGAGTCGCTCCGTTCGGTTCGGCCTTATTCTCTTGCTCCCTGACAAGCGAGCCCCAGTTCAGCCGGAACTAATCTAATCCACTCGAATTGGCCCCAAATGTCCGTTTGATCATCCTTCCGGTCATTCGGCCGATGAAGGAGGAAGAGGTGCAGGAGCTAGAGGTCATACGCACAAACTCACTGACATCGGCTACCAGTGGCGGGCTGGCAGGATGATAAATCAATTTTGCCCCACCAGATCTTAAGGGCAGTGGGTCGCATCTTAAGAATTCGATCAGGGTGATGGTATCGAAGCGGCACGAAAGAAAATAAAGAATCCTTCAGCCAGGGATGGCCAGTGATGCCGCCACTCGGTGCCCACAGAACGGGCGCCCAAAAGTGACCGGAAAAACATCTGTTGATTAGCTTTCGGGCCAATTTCGATTCACTGGTGGCCACTGATGAAACACTAGGGAAACCAATAGATTACTAGCCTCTCACGGCTGGTGACCAAATCAAGCCCTTTGGCTTGATTCGCTCTTCCTCGGCCACCTCCTAGTTTGCTAGCTTCTAGTTCTGTGGTGGAATGTTGCTACCCATCCAGCGACAGCTTCGTAATGGTGGCAGAGCCATTAATCAAAGCCGGAGATAGTGCACGTCGTATTCGGTTCTCGTTTCTGATTGAGTTTTCTTGATTTGCCGTCTCATGGTTTGGGTTTATCCACCGAAACCATCGACCAAGGAAGCTTTGTTTTTGTGCTGTAATTCAAGCACAATAAGGGGGAATGGGTAAGAAGTTTTGTTGTCATGTTTTTCACGCTTTGTTTTGTTGCCGTCTCTTTACAGTATGGAGTTGTAATTGCTTTTATTTTCTCTCGTCCGTGTCCATTCTAGCGTTCGTTCGTTGATTGTTTGATGAGATCATTTGCATTTTCCATTACAATTATCAATTTCATCATTCTAAATAGGCTGTCAGAAGGAAGTCAGAGGATTTAGAAAAAGTTGGTCATTTGGTCAAACTGCTGGACTATGCAGAATAATTTCTGGGTTTACGAGAATTCTTGGATATTCAAAGGAGTTTAAAGTTTTTTTTTAAACTCCATAAGCTTCAAAGATTCCCTTCAAAGGTGCTTTTAGATTATAATATTTAATTTAATATTTATTTTATTTCATCAGTGATTATTTTTTAACATGGGGATTTATATTATTTTTCTTGTTAGAGCTATAACACTGTTTCGTTAATTTTTAAGCGACAGAGTGTCAATTTGTGTCTTAGAATGATTAACACACCACGACATCTACCACCTTTGTGAAATATTCACTCAGGACGTGTGCCGTGTAAGGGTTGGGAAATAATGTAAGTATTAGCGAACAGGAAGGTTCTGGAAGATCTGGAGAGCAGCTGATTTGTTTCTAGCGTACTTAACGGAGGAATTAAATAACACCGTAAATTCCAAAACATCCCTGGAGTTAAATCCAGAATGGCCTAACAGGATAACTCCAACCATTTGATGTATCAAACCATGGGCTGAGAGAGTACGTGTAAACGAATAAAAACTCAGAACTGGTGGTCCTAGCGAAATCAGGAAAAATTATGACACCAATTATTAGACTATCTAAGAGGCCTGTCAATTGCACATCAGGTCGCGGAAGGGTATTAAAAATTAGGTACGACATGGTTGAAATGCCGTAAATGCACCTAATGTTAATCAACAAAGTGGACGAATTTTAAAAAGGCTTAAAATATATTGCGGCATCGAGCATAAATTTAAAAAAAGCAAATAAGTTTACAGGGTAATTTCCACAAATTTAAAGTTCAACACGCACCTACATTGCTAACCGATATACGTTTGACTTAGCATTTTGATAAGATGGTAAACAAACTTTCATCCATGACCCTGTAAGATTTGACTAATCAACACATTGCTGAAGCCCTGTCTCACAGCACACAGATGCCAGTCCCCGGTTGCAAATAATAGATCAAAGAAATTCTTCCACAGCCAACCCTTACGCAACTCCAGCCATTCTTCGCTTGGTGAGAAGACTCTGTGTGGTTGTAAATTGCCTCACTCGTGAATCTTTCCATTCGACGATAAACCCGTCCCACACAGCATCGGTCCATAAACTCCGCGGTGGGTTAATCATCGTGGGACCAACCGAGTTCCCTTTTCACGACTCTTTGGACAAGCGATGGGGACGATGGAAAGAGGGTGGTGAAATGAGTAGAATCAGGGGTTAGGGGTTAAGCATTCGATACGTACCTCTGGCCGGTATTGGATCCCGCTGGGGAACGCCCAGCTCGAGCTCCGTGTAGCGTTCGTACAGCTTGCCGATGGTGGCGGTACATCGCAGCAATAGTGCTCCGCCCGGTCCGGACGCACCGCCCATTAGGCCCGACACGAAGTGTGAGCTTTGAAGGTGCAGCCGTAAGGTGAGACTGCTCGAAATCAGATTGTCCGTGGTGATTCGTGATTCTTCGTGCGATGTGTAGACCTACAAGAAAGAGAAAAAAGGTAAAGAAGCATAAAACGACATCAGCAATCAGCTTCTATATTTCATAGCTCCAAGGATCGCAAGGCACGGGAATCGGAATCGTTCTAAAATCGTATTGTGGTCTAATAAAACAGATAAAATTACACCCCAACACTACCTGTAGCCTGTGGAAGCGGTTTTCCCCAGAAACCTAATCCAACTGCGAACCGGGCCTCCCGCGCTCCAGCACTGTCGATACACACATGCTTTAGTGTACCCCAGAGGACACCAGAAGCGGGCGGTGGATTTTCGTCGATTTTCGATCCAATCGGATCGGGGTAAAAACCTACCTACCGGCCGCTAAATATTGCATGAAATCGGTATGAATAATAAAGGTAAACGAGCGGTAGGAGCGTAGCGAACGACATCGTTCTGGACGTGGACAGTACCAATGACAAGGACCGAGATTTATCGATCCCATTTCGAGCCGTAAGCTTCGGAGGTGGTAAAGAACCATCTTTGATCGATCGAAGCAAAAGGCATCTTCCTGCTAGCATCTGGGTGGTCACTGGATCACAAAGATTAGCTGTGTTACGCGCATCCTCGAAAAGGGTTGCGCTAGCAACTGGGTACGTGCGTACTTTTATTGCACACTTCCTTTACGGGCCGGGAAGACGTTTCGGCGATAAGTTTGGCAGTGAGTAGAGAGCAAAGAAGTGGTGCACCGGGGCAGAGGATTTTAGTACAATATTGTCGTCTATTGGCTAGCTATGGCTTAGAACACTAAGCTACGTCACCCATCACCAAACTGTGTGTACACAGGTACGTAGCCGCTCAAGAGGAGCAGCTTTTGGGTGACGGGCACCAGGAGCGAAAGGAGATATATTTATTACGATTTTATGTTTATCGGTTGTGTTCGATAATGCAAACGCTTAGGAATGGACCGAATCACGCCACGTCACATCTCCCGAATGTTTTTGACCCTCCCGTTCCGTGCCCGGTTCTCCGGTTGATGATCGAGCAATATCGAGATGGATAGAACACGGTCTCGGAGTCGAAGTGATGTAGTCATAAATGTAGCTTCTTTACGAGTGAGCTACCCCAGCTCCAGAGAGATCCAGCGAGAAGTGAGGGTGCGCTGGGGACCGCCATATGTACCGAGTTTCATTGCTGGCTATTTTTATGTCATCACTCTTGTTGGCTGTTGGTCGCTTTAACGACACCCAACTGCTCGGCCGTTCCGTTCAGGAGCACGAAAGGAAACGGATGTAGCGTACAGCTGCGAACAGGAAGAGGATCCGTATCGGTAAATCATAAACTTGTGCCGATACCCGGTTTTTCCTACATGTGAAGGTCGTCCTGAATGCGGGAAATGGCTTGGGACTGGCGACGCATACGCTGTAAGTGGGTGTCGTTAAACTGGAACGCCTTGTGGAAGATTAAGAACGTCGTGCGTCAAGCGAGGAGTTTTCCGTTTCTTGCAGGAAATGGAATGGAAAATGCTTCCTTCACCCCGTAGTGCACATTTTCTTGGAGCAAAACAAACAGCCACAACAAAAAAACGGGGCGAAAGAAAACATTTATTACGACATGGCTTCCGATAAGCAAATAGAGTAAGAAACTGTAATGGATGGATGGATTAGCCCGAAGGATGATCGCACAAGAATGAGGTGTTGGATAAGCCGTTGTGATGAACCATGAAATGGGATCGAAAGGGGAGGAAGCACTGGGGCAAAGGAGTCATGGTACATCATTTGCATCCTTGTAACGATGGCTCGGTATAAAGAGTCAAAGTGCTTTAACGTGCTTAAACAAGCGTTACTGTTTGCTTGCCCCGTTCGGTAGCGTTCTGGCGGAGCAGAAGATTAAACAACCAGGAGACATATTGTTGGAAGCACAGGAAATAATAAGCGTATCCCAAAAAGCTCCGATGAACTTTCGCTCGAGTACATCGCAGCTCGTAACATTGCGTACTATCCGAAACCGGTGCTCGTCAAAGGCTCCAAAAACGACCGGGAGAAAAGTACATGAAAGTTGGTGAAACCCCTCACACCGGCCGTTATCGGCCATCGGAACGGTGGGCTGAAATCCTTCCGAGATTGAGCTCGCTCTCTGTTGGCAGTGTACGCGTGGGGTTTTATATCGAGGGTTGCGCTTGTTCCAGTAGGTGGTGGTCAGTGTAAACGCTGCATTGTAACGCCACAATTACACGACCGGCGGTCGTTGCAGCGATGTTGCAACGGTGGGAAAACTTTTCCCAACCCGTTAATGTATTCCACCGTGCACTGTTTCTCTGTGTTTTAAAGCATTTTGATGTTTTTCTTTTTCCCTCGTCTAGGATGTTAGTGCAAATGCGGGGCGTTAACTCACAGTTTCTGTGCTTTCTGCCAACCTTTACGATGGCGGCGGGTTTTCGAAGGCTACGAGTGGTTGTATGAGGAGCATGCTTTTGTTCAGAGCAGTACATTAATTTCTGGAGTGAAGACGATTCTTATCTTTTGCGTGGTGTTTATTTGCAAGTTAGACAACCATTGAGCTAGCTGTATGTAGTTGAATTATAACATTACGTCACTATTAATCGATCACTCCATTCCTGAAGGAGGGTTCCACAACGACTCGACAAATAACTGCACTTGTTTGAAGGTGCTCTTCTTCCCCTTTTTATAATTTACGAGCAATAGTTCAAATTAAGTGGTGTTCCCATGGGATGATGGGTACTGTCTGTAACAAAACACATGACTGATATCAGCTCTTATTCAATTCATATTCAGTGAAGAATTCTAACTTTGGAACAAGGCACGTTTTTGTTTCCCAAAATATTACTTGCAAAGGCGAAATGTTCAATAGAGCGATATTCCAAATTTACATTCAATTTTTGAAGAACGATGTATCTTTAGCCATAAAACAGGCCTCTGCTGAAGTGTTTCCTTGTGCCCTTTAAATTTCGATCCATCTTTGTACAGTAATGATCAAGCAGTACGAGTAGCCATAGCTGGATTAAGCATGTTGGCTGCCCTAATGGAATGGAAGTTGGACGCGTCTACCACATGGAATCTGCTAAGCAGAGAGGACGTTTGTGATGATTTCGGGCCCTTTTTGAACACCCCCGCATCTGACTACGTTTACTGTTAAACGCGTCACTGAGAGTTGCATTTATTTTATGTTATTGGTTAACTAGTCGCACTATGTTTGTTTCAATGTCAAATTTAATCACGTTTCTTCAGAAAGTGCAGGACCTAGAAAGAACTAAGTGCAAACCATATGAATTTAATTTTCATGGTGACATTTGTATGTCAGTACAAAGATTTGCCTATCCACCGATTAGTTTTATCCGTCACGTCTTCTTCTTCGGTGGCACTACAACCTCGTAAGGTCTTGGCCTGCCATTTCTGACTTTCTGTGACTGGATGTAAAATCCAACAAGCTAGTAAGCCCTGCGTAAGGGGAGGCGGTCTGAATGGGATTTAAAACCCGGTTCTGCCGTATGAAGACCGGCGCCGCTGTCATCTCGGCCACCGGACCGCCCCGGGTAGAGTATACACATAACTTAAAATATGACCGGATGCCTCGTAGCTTTATTTCACTTTTGATTTCGTAGTTTAAACTTTTTATTGTTTTGTTCCTCTAGCTCTGTTCTTTATCGATGGTTTGACTTAGATTAATATATTTCTTATTACCATCACAATGATATTCTTATTTCACCAGTGATAGCTCAAACCGTTTATTTGACATTTGTTTAGTTCTATACTCGATTTTACACATAATCCTAAACTGCAACTTGCAATGCATAAATTCGAATTTAAGACAAAAACAAAACATTTTTATCCTTTCCTACGCCATCGGCAGGTTCAAACGCATTCTTGAGAGTAAGTGACGAGCGTTCCTTAAGTGCTCGTTCTGCTCCCGCTAGCCGAAATGAAATTGATTATGAAGGGCAAGTGCAAGCATTTCTTATGCCACTCGTTTGAAGTGCACTTACGCTGACTTTGCCGAGCAGATGGGGCGCAATCAAGGTGCACGCCGTGCCCTCATGTAATTCAATGTGCCGAATGAATTTCCCTCCATTATCACCTTCTGTGCCGGGCTTCAGTACTCATGACCTACACGCCGTACTGATGTTGACGGCAGGTGATAAATTAAAAGTGGCAAGCATGCCAAGGTACCGAGGTGCTGCTCGAGGTCGGACCGAACCAGACACACCCTGCTGAGGTTGCGCATAATTGGAGCGCGAGGCAGGATTTGAGCTTCTTGCAGTCAGGCTGGGAAGACGATCGCGAGCGCCCTGCGGGATAACAATTTCAAATGTGAGACACCGAGGAACAGTACCGGTGAAAAATAGAAAATGTCTAGAAGTGAAACTTTTCATGTGCAAGTTAAGTAATTTTTCGCCAAGCCAAGCGGGCTTCTCGCCCCAGACCAGCCATCATCCCCGTAGACGACGAATTACGATGTCAGTTTAAGTTTACTTTAGCCAGTCGGGATCTGGTCGGTTGGTCGGTATGGTAGCAAATATGATGACAGAGCGCATCGCTACTCACCGTGCTCTTGGGTCCGCCATCGAGTCAGCCACCGTTGAACGTCAGCGAAAAAGACTTCAGAATAACAGGATTTTCATTTGAGTCACATCCGGCTACCGGCCACCATCCGGGAGTGGGAACCATTTTTCACGCTTCCAACATGTGGTGCCGTGAAGCTGTCGGACAAAAATCACCTCGCTTTCGGTGGCTTACCTTAGCGCGTCCCCGAGCACGACACGATATTTGTGAGTTCTTTTACCACCGGGAGGAAATCACCCGGGTGGACCATTCCACGACCTGCCGGTGCCGGAGCAACAACGGGCAGAAAGTAATTTAATGTAGGACTTTTTTTCTGGGCCCAGTTTGCTGCCAGCTGCTGCGATACTACGCTTCCTTCAAACCTGGTCCGTTCTTTTCGTGCAAAGCGTATAAATTGTTCAACCCGCAACCGTTTACCGCAGATTCAATTTACGGTGGACATATTTTGCCACAATTTCGTTGGCCCCGTCCGCCTGCTCTGCACTCATAACTGCAACCGTGTGTCCATTTGGGCAGCTTGCTGCTTGGGTGCTTTGCGACGGTGAAAGTTTGGCAAAGTTCGTCGAATGGAATTATCGTGCGAGGGCAAAATGGTTCGCTTGAGGAATGGTCGAACGATGGTGAATGGTAAAATTGATGAGCAATGGTTGTTCGTGTGAGTGAGTGAGTGCATGTGTGTGTATGTTTTTTGTGTGTGTGTGCAGCAAGATCACCTGAAATTCCCCACGGGTGGTGTAAAGAGCCGGAGCCAGGAGACTTCATAAATGTATGTGACCCGTAATTGATATGGAAAGTTTTGTAGGCTGGTGGTTAGTAGGACGGTTCCAGCCGTTATGGAGTGAGTTTGATCGCCGCCGCTGTCAAGTGCCGCAGGGGTAATGATTAAAATTTATGTTCACCGTTTTTAAAGACATTATTGCTGAGTTACGTTTGATGTGAAACTTTTAAACGGAGAGTGCCATCGATTAAAGGCGCCATGGTAGCCAACGAGAAAAATTAGACTATGATTCCACTTTTTGCTGGTTAATTTTTGGTGCTACTTATTTATTAGGTCAAAGTTGGCTCTGATTTGTGCGAAAGCTTTTTCAAAATAAGTTGTTTCATCAGAATTCAGATTCACATTCAGAAAAACTATATTTATTTTAACCATTTACTGTACTGTAGCATTCCAGAACATTGCTTTCTTGAACACGCTCTAGTTTTAAGAACTTTGAAAAATGTTATTCTTTTCATTAGAGAAAATCTTAACACAACCATGTTGTGGATATTTTACCAAGGAATTAGAAGCAAATAAAACCAAAACCAATCGAAACAATCAAATTGAAAATAGTATTTAGTATTCATGATAAATAATGAGTTGTTAAGGACCTCACAATAATATGTCAAAATAATCTATTGCTCATCTTATTTAGTTTCACCTTCGCAATAACCACAAAACTGGGGCGGTAACTTATGCCTCGTAACGGATTCCGCCCGGATTAATTATCGAGATAAGGCCCTTGCCAAGGATACCAGTAATGTCAGAGCATGGCTGTAGAGCAGAAGAGTCAATTAAGAACAATAAGTTCACCAATTGTACCAATTTTTTGTAGCAAATTTGAAATCTCTCTAGGTTCCACCCTTAAGCTTGCACCTTTTCTATGATCATGCAACCAAATCTTCGTTTTTGGCTCTACAACTTGAGGAGGTCCTTGTTTTACACTTGAGATTTGATACTTGTTCCTGACGTATGCAGACCAACTCACGTTACTGCATCTTTCATTAATATCAAGTATCATCCATTTACTTCCTCTTTTTACAGCAAGTAATAATGTTATTCTATGTTGCAATTCCTTTGATTTAATATTTGAAAAGATGTTTTTCTTTACTTTTTCCCGTAACAAACGACTGTCATGGAATGTCTCGATTTTCCGCAGCTGTTGCTGAGCCTTGCGACAAAAAGGCGTCAGAAAGCAAATTCGATGCCAATGAAATAGCTTCGGAACTTCGTACAAACGCTCATTTTTTAACACCTTAAAACCAGAAACGTACTGTTGAAACTGAAAGCAAACTCGAGGCCATTTGATGAACGCAGTTCCGTGCAGTTCCGTCCGAATTTCAGCACGCTTCACATCCCCCAGCAAATCAAGCGAAAAGCATAATTTGAACAGTCGCGCCAAATCTGCAAATTAGCGTGCTTCGTATTCTCTATTGATTTCTATCCGTCCGGCAGGCTGGGCATGAGCTCGAGCACAGAGTCCTAGAAATCGAGAAAACTGTCGGCTCAATACCGCCCCATTTTATTCCCTCGAATCAACCAATCCCACCGACCCGAGCGAGACGTTTGCTGAATGCACAGAAAAGTACTTGCGCTGCCTTCCCATCACCATCGGAGTCCAAGCTTTTGGGTGGAAAGCTCCAGCGACCAGCAAAAGAAGGAACGCAAAACCACTCACCCGATATAGACTCGAAATGGTGCGTAATTGGCTCAATATTAAAATTTACTCAATGGAATGCAAATTTGTGTCAAGCGTCTTCCGAGACGACTGTGGTGGTGGCTGATTCCACGAACCGAAATTCGGCACGGCACGGGCCCGGAAAATCGTTCGGTGCCAGACGACAGCTGGAATTCGTTTCATTGCCCGCCAGGATGCAGGGTTTCGACTGGTTTCGAGGCCCTATTATTCAGGCTGACTCCAAGTCACTTTTCCCGTCGCTCGCCTTCCACTTCGCGGGCAGTTCTTGTAGGTTGTCGTGAATGGGAAAGAAAAACAGAAAGTGAAATGCGCTAGATAAAGGAAACAACAACAGCAGCTAACCCACACGAGTGGCCAAAAATTGCTAGCGAAGACAAAAAAGCAAAATGAAGATAGATAAAACGTCTCGAAGAAAAACACTCGCTTCATTATTCTTATTTTATGTTGCTCTTCTTCCTTCTCTCCCTTTGCCATTCACCAACCTTCGACCAGCACCTTCTTCCCCCATGGACTGGCTTTTCCCTGGTACAAAAACAAGACTTCTGGCTTCTGGCACATGACTTGTGCGCTTGTTTTCCTTTTCCCTATTTGCACACTGCCAACAGGCAGGGGTCGACCGGATCCCGCACTCTGGCGCTTTATTCGCAGAATAAATGATTATTGTTGTTGTCGTGCCGGTGTACCGAAACAATGAGAGTGTACGATTTATGCTCGCCCTACCTAACTGGTGTAGCAACGCGACAAAGGCTGTGGGGGCGAGTAAGGCCCTGCCGCGACCTGGTGTGACTTCAAAGCATCGGCTTCACCCACGGGGCCCGGCCAGCAATAATGGAGGTTCATCGTTTTCCCGGAGGTAAAAAATCGGCCGGTCCACTCAAAAACGGTTGACTCGGTCGTACTTTTTTTACACGTATTTCGTGAGTAACGTGGGCAAAACAAATACCTGCCGAGGACACAGTATACAGCCACACAGGGATATGATGCACTCAATAGGGGAAGTAGCCAAAAAAAAAAAAAAGATTCCATCTTCTGCCCTTTTTTTGGTTTGTTTTTCCCGTTCTGAGGATTTTTTCCCCGTTCAACCCACATGGTCCATGCTGTCAAGCGCGATTTGATTGTTTTGTTTCGCTAAAGTTCAAGCGTTGTTTGAAAGTGTGTGATTTTTTTTGCAATGTCAGCCGCTCCTCCCAGATCGCTTTGGGCAGGACAGCATAATTAGACGGAAACAATGGACTTGATTTAGTAATAAAATGGAGACGCATGGTGCTTCACTGTCAAGCGATCGGCACGGTCGAATGATGAAAAAAAAACGACGCAAAAAAGCGAGACAAAACAGCTTGACTGCATGGGCACCGGCGTCCAGCGAGAAATAATCACGATCACAAATCTGCTGCCATGACCTACAGAAGGAGAGCCACCGCAGTGACAGCAGAACAGCGAAGCAGGAACGATTAGCCACGCCACGCCATGCCGTTCTTTATTACGACAACAAATTGAGAGCAAAGTGGTGTCATTTTATGGGACAATGATTGCGTTTATATTAGAATTAACGAGTGGTGGAACCTCCGGAGCCGGAGCCGCGTGATGGACTGTTGCAGTAAGTGAATATTCAAATTTATCTGTGTGTTCGAGTGAGCGGTTAATGGATTTTTTTCGCTTCTGGATATTGCCATATTTTTCACAAGTCCAGCGTTTTTGTTGTTGCAAACGAACAATACATGGCGCTTTTGTTCTGTGAAATTTACAAGTGAGGGATGAAAAAAAAGTAATAATTGTTCCAGCATTTCAATTATGCAATGAAAAATCATTAACAAATTATCACTTCAGGGTACAGTGAAGTTGACATGAAATGAAATATGGGTATTGTGACTTGAGATAAATCAAATTTGAATTAAATTTAAGCTTTGTTTAATAAGAAAGGAATTTATGGTCAGATACATTCTACTTAGTTGGACTACGGGGAAGTCCTTACTAAGGAGGCCAGTCCGGATGGGGCTTGAACTGCGACCCTTTCGTGTACGGACAGACACCGCTGTTGTCTCTATTTATTAATAAATTATTGTGACTAGTGCAAAGAGAAACTACAAGCAATTATCAATTGTATTCAATTGTTCGAACTTTTGTTCGAAGTAGTAAAGACAATGTGAAATTAACCCTTGTCGCTAGCCATATCCTGGCTTAAACGTATAGCAGACCGAATTGAAGAGTAGAAAGGGGTCATGTAGACATTGAGGTATATTTTGAGGATGAAACAATAGCGCATGTCGCTTTCACCAGAAAGAAACACGCATAAGATAACCCGTCTTTAGAACAAATTGCTAAAATTTGATATTCAGTATATAAAAGTCAGTAATATTTAGATTTAAAAATTAACGATAACGATAGTCTATAATGTAGCTTATGTTATGCCGCCTTCCCGACCCCCCAACGTCCCCTTCCAATGGATGCATCCAGTTATTTAATGTTATTCTATTAATTGCAAAACTTCAATGTCCGGAGCTTCCACCGGAGTCCACCGCTGTACATAACAGGCATATTTTGTCTGCCGTACCATCATCGCATTCGTGTCATGTTACCCATTGTGATACCGTACCCAGTCAACAACGGCCTTTGTAGTCAACGCAAATGCGGCCGATCCGCATGAAATCAAATGACAGCCCACAGATGCAACAACTGCCCTGCAAATGATGGCGGTGGGAGTCTGACACGAAATGAGTCTGTCAAGTTAAATCGACAACCGGCCAAAAGGGAATAAGCGACAATGACAGTATCCCAGCACGTTCCACGCACGCTTTTGTTTATCACCCGTGTCCGTGCGCCGTACCGTTGGATGGAATGCATCGTATGCGCCGGAAATACAAACTATTGGTTGACTTCATCGGGTGAACGAATGGGACAGGGATGGCAGCCAGTCAGCCAGCCAGCCCAACAGCAGCACTGCAGCAGGGAGCATTCGAGTGAACTGAACCGACGTACTACCACCACCGATCCGATGGCATTTACGTGCATAAGCGAGTTGTTTCGAGTACAAAAGATTTTCCCTTTGCCCCAACGCTCATCTTCACTCCACTCGCTTCCACCTTTCTTTTTCCACCTTTCTTTGAATGGACTTTAGCCTCCACTCGATAGGCAGTTCTTCAGAGTCGAAACCTCGACGCTTGTTGCTTCACACAAATCGTATGCGCTGGATGACACACCGTCGCTAGCCCACCTCCTGTGTTTCCATGGGCTGTGTGAGAATTGTGTGGCCAAAGTGCATTAAGTGCATGCGTTTCGTGAAAGGTGGCTACGGTTCGCGGGCTCCCTGTGCCATTCAGCAAAGGTGCGACGTGAATATGTGTGTGTGTGTCTGTCTGAAGAAATGGGGCTATTGTTATTGTAGGCCACACTTTGCATAGCACATCAGCTCCCTGCTGGGAAGTGCTGGGTTAATCGACGCCCTTTGCAAGCGAAGGAAATGGGCAGAACAGAATGAAGAACCGGCAGAAGCAACTGTTGCTGCTCCTTGCCGAGAGACATCGTGAGAGGGAGGAAGTGATGGGGCCACCAAGAGCTAGCATAACTTTGTGTGCGTGTGTGTGTGTGTGCGGGACACAGCGAGCAATGGCTGGAATATTAAGTGCTGCAAGACGTTTTGTACACGACAAGACGAGACAAGCGATAAGAACGCGTTCGCACGCGGTGCGGTGCACTCGGCAGTGCAGCGAGGTGCATTCAACAGAAAGTTTGCTCATTTGCATCGTGAGTTTCCAAACCATCCTTAACGTCTTTTTTGCGTTGGTAAAGCAGCACCACGACTGACATGGACTTCCTGGGACGAGCGTGCTTAGCTGGTTGGCGTTTTTTGTCTCCTCAGCTGATAACACGTCACTTCTCGTTTGCCGGAAGGGCATGAAAAAACGTTGCAATGAACTCGCGCACGGAGAAGCATTGCAGGATATACGTACAAAGCAGAAGAAGTTGATTTGCTGTTGACAAAACATCCTGCACTATCTATCAGCCCAATAGCTAGGGGAAGAGCTTGAATTATAGAACAAGATGTTAGTGGATAGAACAGCGAACAATGGACGCGCGAAGCTGTTTCATACGGAATATCGCTGCTTTATACTGTAAGAAAAACTAAAATTGGACAAGGATAGACAATTTTTGAAACATCAAGACGAAATGCATCAAGCATTAGTGAGCGATCCTTTCGAGACAGCCATTTATCTTTGACTTCGGACAGAAAATTTGTTTCCCCGTTTATGGACCCGATTCTACGAACCTCACTCTCAGCCTCAATAGTTTATGGGATCGCTCAGTTTTTTTGTGGACGATTATTTCGAACCCCTTTTTACGACACTTTGTTGGTCGCTGCAGAAACGAGGAAAGTTAGCATATTTTAATGTCACTATTTTCCATCCTTTGCCTCTAACGTAGGACAAGCTCTAGCGACCCGGCGTCCTTCGCCACGTATTTATGGTGCCAGAAACAAACACCATAAAAGAGGAGCTGTTTGAATCAACGCACTGGCTCTGGCTCAGAGGGTGCGCGAGCGGACGCTTGGGGTTGACTCTTTTGTAAAGTTTCAGCGAAAGTAAGTGCTTTGGTGTGGGAATGATTGTTTTTAAAGTGCTTGTACAACATTCGCTCAAGGACCTATGCGGTAGCGAATAATAGAGTTAGAGAGTGAGAAGAGAGAAAAAGAGAAAGGATGAGGGAGGTAGAGTGACAAAAGTATTGTGCAAGAAGGACCATTCAAGAAGTCCGGCTGATGTGTCAAGAACGGGTGGTGGTGAGAATGGGCGCTGCTGGGAAAAGGCAACGCTTTATGACAAATGGACCCCACCACAGTGGGACAGCAGAGTCGTTTCGACCGGATCGAACACGGAAAGTGATGCAACGCCAAGAGGAACAAGCAGAAGAAACAGTGAGTCACAGCCGGAGGAAATCGGCCCAGGAAGGCAACGCTAACAACATAAAACTTTACCTCAACAACGGCCTGGTGCAAGGGAACGTGGATTGAAATGTTGTGGCTTAAGCTGGCGTACAGCAAAGGATCCGGCATCGGAGGACAAAGGCCTTGGAAGGGTGTGGGCAACGGAAAGGAGACCAGGAATCGAAGCGGGTTACGACCCCGGCGCGGCTGATGATTTATGGAAAATTTCAGACCCGACGGACAGCTTTCAGCAGCTTACGGTGTTCGACTTTTCCGCCTCAACCCATCATCTTGGGCCGCTCGGTAAATTGTGGCACTGCTACTACTGGGCGAACATGGACTAAATCTCTCGTTTTCTCTCTCTCTCTCTCTCTCTCTCTCTCTCTCACACACACTGATGTACTAACTGACTGACTGACTGACTGACTGACTGCTGGATGGATGGATGGGAATGTTGGAAGTAAGTTTACTAGATTTCTCTCGCTTCAAAAACTTTCCACCCGAAAAACGGGGCACTCCGAACCGTGCTGCGAACTAATGATTTGTAAAACGAAGCAATCTAGCAGTCACTACAGACCGTCCTCGAGGATGATGTTCGACCCGTGCAAACCGTCGACGGAAGACAGTAAACAGTTCGTGTTTGCGTTAGTACGTTTCCGTTCGTTAACTAGTTTAGATTTTGTTTGGCTCTGTGTCAAAATTATGCACGCGGGCGCAATAGTATGATTAGATTTGATTACATTTGAAAGTCGGTCCGGAACACTGGCACTGACATTAGACACCGTGCAGTGAGCACGGTTGCTGCTTTAAACTTACTTGCTTTTATCATTGGTTTTTTGGTTCGAAAATGTTCACTGTTTTAAAAAAATAAGCTCCACGCATCATTTGGATCATTTACAATGAGTAAGCATAATGTCAGAACGTTGAGCATTACTAATCCTAACGATTACAACTTAAATTTGGCTCATTATTTAACAAGCAATGTACGATGAATTACAAGTTGAAGAGCTTCTACAGGATTAACAATGAGGGAAAAAATAGCCAGAATTTCTCTACAATTCGGGCTAGCTGTCTAATGATGGAATGGAAAGCTTGTTATTACTGTAATATTCTGTGTTTTTATTACTGTTCACGGGGAATGATCAGTCATGGATGCAACGGTAGCCAGAGTTGGGGGCAGCCAGCGGGGACTCGTTTGTAAGAGAACCTCATTAGTCTTACTGCACAAGCAGTGACGTGGCCTCATATAGGGACATCTTAAAGGTGGGCTCGCTGGAAGTATATCGTTTCAAGTACAATTTTTTACATATAGATGTTTCAGTATATGACAAATACCTGGTTGATACATTTTTTACCCTGTAATCCTAGACCTGTAATCTTGTCTGTTTATTGTAAACGAGAGCTTCAATGCTAAATGTAGTAGTTACTATTTCTTCCCCAGTTTGTGTGAAAGGACATCCCAGAAAGAGCAGATACAATTTTCAACTCTACGAGCTGTGATCTCACCATCATGCAGCGAATTAGATTCGTTAGGCTCTGATGAGCTAGTCATGTCGTGAAAGCGGTTCCGGACGACCCAGGCCGTAAGGTCATTTTAAGCCGTCCACGAAAACAAAACAGATATGGTAGGTCCAAATTGAGATGGTGCTGATTGGCCGAAGAGTTAGATTGGCAAACGACGGCACTTAAGCGTGGCGATCCGGTGGCCGAAGCGATTGCTGCGCTGGTCTTCACGTTGCAATACTTTATGTGAACCTTGTACCAACATTCAAAACTTGGCTCGATGTACAATTTCTATTGGGGCATGTAAGTGGTGCAAGCAGCAATAACATTGTTTGGCAGTTTGTACAGTTCGGCTTAACGGCTGATACCGATATCAACGATCGGGGATGTATTTTTAAAAGTGCAAGCAAATAGAGCCAGACGTTTTTCGGCAACGACACAGAAGTGCACAAAAGATTTTACTGGTTAGATGATTAAATGGTTAGAAGAAGCTGCTCTGTTTAGTTTTTTTTTAAGAAAGACGGGCGTAGCACTTTTTGCAGCACATCTTCAACCCTGGGAAGATGGGTTGTCGGCAGCAGAATTTGTGGCTGTAATCAAGAAGAGGACAGTGAGGCGCTGGACACTTTGGAACTTGTGGTATCGTTTAGCGCTAATGTTACAAAATTGAACAGGAATCGATCAGAATAAAAACGAAATTTGGATATTAGTTGAACTTGTTCAAGAATTCAGCGCATTGTCTTCTCTAGCGGGCGTCTTTAATACGTATGGTTAAAATGGGTTTTTTTTTTCAGAATGAGTTAGAACGAGTTTTTGTAAAATAAAACCTGTTTAACCCTTTTTGCAGGACATAAAACTAGGATGAACTTTTACTCCTAAGTCTCTAGATTATTAATTTGTTAGTAATTAAAAGGATTCTGTTGCTCCATATAGTTCTTGGGCTTCCACACAACATCCAGCTGAGCTAAATCACCGCAAGTCTTTGTTGATTCTTTCTGCTTAGACGTCTTGAAATAATACAAATCACGAAAGGAAGGTCACATGGGAGAGGCAACGAAACGCTGATACAATTTGTCAACAGTTATCTTCGCGTCCATCGTCACGCCGTACGATGACAGCATAAAAATTAGTCAAATATGAGATTTCTATCATGCGCTGCCGCATTGTCGACTTGTCGGCACTAGAGACCTACTTTTGTTCGTACCAAACACATACCACGGGTTGCCAGTGCCCGCGTGGCAGCCGTGGCCACCAGTACGGCCAAGTGGCAATATGGCTTTGTCAAAGCTCTAATTGACATGGCGTACGTTTCTTCGGGCTGGCTCCAGTGGCATGGCAGCGGCGTGTTCTGGCACAAGCTGCCAGTAATCCACGGGTGCAAAAGTGTGCACCAGGCTGCCTAGACGTAATAAAAACACAACACATCTCAACCGGCACACCACGGCCACGAAAGACACGTGTCTCGATTGGTCCTGTCAGGGTTGGCAAATTGAATCTGTCACACATGACAGGCAACGTGTTAATCGTCTCGAGATCAAACCTCGCAAAGCTAGCAACGATAGCGACGAGGACGACATGGGAGGCGAATATAAAAAGCTCCAAGGGTTAGAGGTCAAATGCTACCGTGTGCTCGCTTAGTAGTGAGCAAGAGCGAGCAGAGAGCGATCATACAAGGGAAGCCATTTTCTGTGCCACGAATTGCTAAACTGATGAGGTATTGATTTTTTGTTTAAGATGAAGCACTACAAGCGTAAAGTGAGGAGGAAACAAGAGTAAAGAAGTGGATACGATGAGTGCTTAAAATGAATCGCGGTTTGTACATTTATTAGGATTTCAGTTACTTACGAGTACAATCCTCTCGGTACAATGCTCTCGGACAACTGAAATCACCAAGTGATAAATGAAACACATTACTGGGCCTCTTGTCGTTCTTTCTTCTCCCTGTGCACTGACATCGGCAGACCATCGCTGCACGTTTTTGTACAGAAGAAAATTAAAAACAGAAGAAAGCATCGCACAGTGTCTGGTGAAAGAGGTGAGCTCAACGATTTTCGGAAACACAAAAACCTCACCAGCACCGGCTGTATTGCGCGAGGAGAAGCAACACAAAAAAAGAAGGTACCACACGGCCAAGCGGCAACCCTTTTCGGAGTGAATTTCATTCAAAGAAATGGAGGAAAAGAGACCGGCAAACGGAAAACTTTTATAATTGCTAATTTATAGTGTAACATAAAGCCTCGACACCGGCTTCGCGGCCCAACCTACATGGGCAACGCTCGAGACAATTCCGGGCCGCTTCCATTCCGGGCTCCGAAAGCACTGGAGGACAGTTTCCGCACAGTTGGGTTTGCACTGGATGCTTCCGGTGCTGCTCCGAGGAAGCGTCCACCGCTGCGCCGACAATGATGCTCGGATGCTCATGGTGCCCGTTCGGCTGCGGTATTCGACTGCGGATTATTACTGCCTTTTTAACACCATAGGCGAGCTCTGCCGGTGAGCGATGCTTCTTTTGCTTGCTTCCTTTCGCTGGAAATGATTTCTTGAATAAGGAAGAAAATTGAGCTATTACTGCTCACTGAGAGATTGCTCCGTCTCAAGCGGAGAGATTGACAGAAGATTAATTTACTACATGGTTTTGGATGGAATTGCATTCTTTTGGATTTCATACTACTTCAGCATTGAGTTTGAATGTGTTAATTGGAAATACAAGATCGTCACTATTTGGAGTCCATTGATAAAATTATATTCCAACGAATTCAACATGGAACACAGTATTTAATATTTTAAATAATGATTTTCAACTCTTAACAGCCCGTATCCGTGGTAGAACTTCAACCATGCCCGTATACCCACCCGTAGACCATTATCCGAGGGATTAACTTACTGTGTTGCTCCAACTTTCAAGACAGTTTCATCCTTCCGCCCTTCGCCCTACCTCCCCGCCATTTACGGACCTTTCCTTCGTCCGTTCTTGGAAAATGTGGAATGTTCCCTTACCCATGGGAAAGCAGCCGACTAGTATTGTAGTCGGTGCTGCAGCAGCCCGAAATGCGGAAACCGAGCTTTATCTTTAAAATGAAGTAATTTGATCATTTCTCCAAAACCTGTTTCCTTTTTCGGGGGGAAAGCGGAAGCTAAATTGCTGCCTGCTACCCATTCGTCCTTTTGTTGGCTTACCTTGTGGGATTGTGTGTTGTTTGGGAAGCGTATTTGAGTTGGTTCCATAATTGGATTTAAGTCTACTTGTTCATCCGCCCGGTTTACTCGAACACGAACCGGCTGTGGTGGGCGGTACCGTTTCCGAGGACCATGAAATCGGTCAAATGAAATAATGTGGACAATAAAGCACGTACTAGCTGGCTGTACATTTGCTTTTCACCACAATCACTCATAGGCGGAAGGCCTGTGGCAGGGCCGAAGAAGCAAACCGGTACACCTTTTTTTTAAAATCCTTTTAGTTACACAATCGGACAGAACATTGATTACACGTAAGGGATATAGAGCTCTGGTCCAAGGAGTTCTTTAGTCTTTGAAAAATGGTTTAAATGAAGTTCTGGGAAGTGCTTAGCTCAACGTGGAGGAAAGTAAAATAGTTTCACAGAAACTAGTACGTGAAAGTCACAGTAATTCTTCAGTTAGAGGGACATTGTTGAAACGCGATTGATTTTTTTAGAAATCATTTACTTGAGGAAATAAGAAATTAGTACAACAAGTTTCAACTTCGGTTCGTTACTGATCCTGCTGATTCCCGTCGGGTAGGCGCGACCTCCCTTTTTCCTATCTTTCTTCTTTGTTCTCCAACTGACAGATCGTTGGGAGCCCTACAAAGCTTCCAACAGACAAGTTTAGTTGGAAATAGATTTTTTAAATGTTTGTAGCAACCATCAGCATGCCTTCTTAAATTCTAAAATTTTTAACGAAACAGCACAAAAAAGTACTGCGCTTATAGAAAGGGTTCTGGACAGACTGCAAGTACAATCTAGTCTTGCAATCCAGAAAAAGCAGGTCTATAGAGTTTGTGGTGTGTGGAATTATCAGACCTTTAAAAAATGTAAATGTAAATGTTTAAAAAACTGTAAACTGTATTAACTCAGTAGAGTTTTACTTTTTATCAAGCTTTGTTATCCTCTAATAATTTTATCTACAAAAGTAATGCAATATACATAAATTGTTGGTTGTTTTAATTTTCTAAACACTAAATGAATATTTAAATCAAAAAATGAATAGTACACGAATCGAAAACATCTTGTGACTCTGTTTTTACATGTGTTTCAGCAGACCACATTTTTTGATCGATGGATAGGAATATCTCCTGGCAGTTCAAAAAATGACTGTCGATTCACCCAAGTACACAGGTTTGACGTTCCAGCTACGGGTAAAAACATGTCACAGAAAGCCAAAAATGTCAAGCCGAAAGCTTTCAAGACTACAATCTTGACTACCAAGTATAAAGAAGAAAATGTGACAGAGTTATGTAGTTGATTTGCGACACTTTAATAATCACAACCTACAACATGCTGCTGCATGATGTTTGTTTGCCTCACTTTAACAATCATTGTGAATCGCTAGAGTCTAAAAACATCCTCCGATCAAATTAAAAAGCACCTGGCTGTTCTTTGAATAAAGAACTGAGACATTCTCTGCACAACGTTGAAACTACTGTCTTCATCGAAACTTGATCAAAAGCCGTAATTATAAGCGGGAAAAAGCTGTTTGGACTGCAATTGCTTCAAATAATCTGTTTTTGTGAAGTGAAGGGGGACATTCCCTGTTGAGATTTAGTTTGAAATAGCTTAAGTTTGAAATGAACAGCTGCTCTGCAAACTGTAGCAACGATTTTTATAGTGGAATTTTGATGATATACTCTGTTGACTTATAAGCTACTGTTCAACAGATCATTATCTCAACGATTTGTGTTTTGTTGTCTGTTCTTAGAATACTACATTTAATGGCCTGAACATCAGATCGAGGCTGAGCATCAGATAAATTCCGGCTGGGGATCAGTTGGGCTTAATCAAGGTTATAAGCCTAGTTTCTAGCGAACTTTTGAAGGTTTCTTGAAACTCTGAAATATTAGTTCAATTTTAAAGCTTATCGTTAATAAATGCAAAATTTAATCTTTCATCTTATGTATTATTTCCTTGCTTATTTGAGATTTGTTGGCTATGCTAAGAGGAATTCAATTCATATCGCAACATTCTTAAGCATCAGATAAATTCTTTTAGCAATCACATTGGCATTATTCAAGGTTTTCAATGAACACCAGTCATGAAAATTTCCCAACCATTTTCCGAGAGTACTCTACAAGATCTTTGCAAGCAGTGCTGTTCTGCTTTTACAACTTTTTGTCTTATTTTTTCCTTGCTTTCCAAAGGTTTTGCGAATGATTTCTAACTCTTTCTTGATTTGTTTTCTTTCGCTTACAAAATCTTTCAAAAGAATGCTCCTTTATACATAACATGTTTTTGCTCGGTACATCCGGTTGCAAGTTTGTTTGAAAGGATGGTTTTAGCAGAAAACCTAGTCTAGTGGTTTTGGTTCGTGTGTTTCTTTATTTTCCATATCAGCGAACCAACAGAACAGAAGCCAAAGGGGTACGGGACAAAAGCCTGGACGAAGGCAAACTCCACTTCCGATAAGTGAACTTTCTAGCCGCAAACACATTTGTCACAGCTTCCACCGAACGGAACCTCCGAATTCCGAGCAAATCCGGCAGCCATCGCGGCAAGCCTAGTTGTTGTTTGGCAAAAGACGTGCGCTCCTCTCATACCGCTCGCTAAAACCAACGGTTCGACCGATCCATACCCAAGTGACAACCGAAAAAAGTTTATTGGGTGAGCAAAAGTTTTCCGCTTCCAATCCGGAAGTCGGACGAACAACATCCGATCGTTCATCTTCTACCCACTATCCAGGCCTCGCCGTGTGTGGGAAAGGGACGAGAACCATTCGCTATTGGAACTCGGCGAAAAGGGGCAGCCAAGAGAAATAAACAAAACCGTACAACTACCACAAATGTGAACGAACATCTGTCAAACAAGTTGGCCACTTTTCTCATGGTGATGATGGCGGCTGTGGGATAAATATTGTTGCTACGTTTTTGCCCCGGGGGTTTTCAAAACACTCGGCAACTGCGGCAGTTGGCAAGAACGCCACAAAAACCAACCGGCGTGTATGCATCTTTCTAAGCCTTCTCGCACGGGCTGGGCAGGCCTAATGATTAATCGTAGACCATCCGTTCAGGCGCTGGACCAGGTCCGTCATGAGGTCCCAGTTTCCCAAGATAATCCACGGTAAATAATGAACTTCCGTTTCCAGTGCTCATTCGGGGCCCAAGGTTTTCGGCTCCGACTTAGCAAAACTAACTGACGGATGCTTTCCACAAACGCGGAAACTTATTGAACACGATGTGATGCGTACAATCGTTTAGCGGAACATAGCTCAAATAGTGTTTTCTCTCTCTCTCTCTCACACACATACACTCACACATACGTAGATGCAAAATTTCGGCTCCACCACATTCAGAGATGTCGAACGCAAATCGAGCGACATCCGATGCCCGTTGCCCGATGGAAAGAAAACAGTTTGTGGAACCACGGTGCTGGGACCAGAACGATCTAGGCCAAAAGTTGCACCATTTGTTACAAGCAAGCACAAAGCACATTTGTGTGTATGAGCAGAGCGATGATGGATTCCACCCCCAAAGGCAGCTCCCGGTTAAATGGAGGTTAAGTTTTTACACGTGCGAACTTATTTCCGGTGAACTTTTTGCTTTTGCCACCTGGCACGCTACGAGCAGCCACCACGCGACCACCAGTGGGTCGAAGAGGGAGGACGACGGCTGGGAGGACGGCATGTTGAAGGAAAACCATTTTTCACACTTGTCACAGAGGTGATGGTGGTGCTGCCTTGGTCTGAGAAAGCTGTCGAAAGCCGCGAGTTCAATTTCGAACTTGGTTGGAGTTTGAGGAACAAAAACCCCAAACCAACCACCGAAGGAAAAAAAAAACAAATAAAAACCATGACAAGTACCTTATGTAAATGGATAAATTTGATAAATGCACGTGCAAACGGTGGTGAAGTTTTATTGCTAAGATTTCCGACAGCAGTTTGCATATTTGGATGACAGCTTGACATGAATTGCTTCTGCTGCTGCCTGTAATGGATGCGTCCGAACAGTTTGCCGAAAGGATTGAAGCTTGGAAGAAAATGTTGTTTTTTTTAAGGTGAACAGGTACGATGTACTCTGAAATTAGTATAATAGCTGTTTCTTGTGAAGAGTTTCTACGGCATTTTCTCAAAACAAAATGGATCTTGGACATATTTCGAAAACTTCTACGTTATGTATTGCTTATGATATGCTAGTCCAAAAAAGATCCTTGTTAAGATCGGTTACCGTCGAGAATACGAGCATCAAACAGCAGTTGAATGTTCAGATTAAAAAGTAAACACAACAGGGACTATTTTATTAAAATCAATCAGAATCTTGGAATACGCTGATGGCATACACAACGCTGGTTTGAGGCTCTCCTATGAAGCAGAAGCTTATCGAAGGATCAAGCAGGCATCAAACAGGTAGAAGTGTGCTGGCTGTCAACCGCTCAGAATCTCATCCTGAGTATCCTTTACATGTGTTGCAATGGTCGAAACTGGGTCTCTATAGAACATTTACAGCCTAAAAGTTCACAAACGCGTTTTACACTCGAGCTACTGACAAATCAACGGTTCTGTTCATTAATGAATTCTAGCAGCTTCCAAGTTGTAGATGTTTGGAAGGGTTATAGCGAGTTGTCCAGCAATAATTCACACTGCGAGCTCCTTAGTTACAATCTTCATGTATATTCCCACTAAATCCCTGGAACAACCAAATAAAGTTCCTATCGGAAGGACATGGCACGAGAATAGGACCAGGTAATCCAGCTCGTAAAATATTTTAAAATCATATAGACAGAGGTAATGCTACAGACCCCAAGGGATTTCCATCCTTCTCGGCTAAAGCACAATAGTTGATAACACCTGTTCTGATGCAGTTATTGGCTTCCTGACCACGTAGCTCTCGATTCCACCCTTTAAGTGACAAATAACAATAATTTTCTGGCAAATGGGTTCCCACAAGTCAACATTAGGCCTCCAGTTTACAATTTTTAATACTCACACACCAAACCGTTCTAAATTTTACCTAACAAACGCATCCGATTTATTATGCAGCGTGTCAAATAAAAAGACAGCTGGCAGTGTTTCAGCATTAAGATTTCTCCACACCAAAGCTGTCCGATGCGATCTAATCTGCTTTCGATGCGATTGCAATGCGAGCATTATAAAACCGCTAGCACGTGCTAAGGCGACGCTGATCATATTCATATCAGGGGATTTTTAAAAGTTTTCGCCGGCAAAAGGGAAAAGAGTTCTCCTTTAATGCTATGCTATGCCCCCTTTTCGCTCGCTGGCAGACTGCCGCCAGCCACACGTTTAAAAACCAAACTCCTTCCTAACCAGCGAACGATCGTAAAATTTTAAAAGTACTCATAAAATCGTCGTTTAAGTGGGTACCACCACCACCACCACCACACTAGGTGGAAACGTGGCCAGCGTCGTGGTTCTCCGTCACGTTACGCTGAGCGAGCTGTGAAGTTTTTTAGTGTCAAAATATGGTTCCATTTTTCCGCTTCCTCCAGCCAATACCACCAAACAGCGACGCTTGTGCGTAACAAGTGACTCGTAAACCGTATCTACCAACCTCTAGACAACCCACCACAGCCATGATCACTTGCGACACCCGCCTTGCGCTTAAACGATATCATAAACGCTTTGGCCCCGAAACTCGATCCATCCTTGAGTTGGGCTACCGAATTCGTTTTACACCAACTGCCGCGAAGTAGCATTTTGCCGTCGCTCGGTCGGGCGCAGCAAACGGCACCGAGCGCGTTATCAGCGTAATGACTTCACATTTTTCAGCCAGTTTTATCCTATTTGCCGGTAAAGTAAACATCGCACCTTTTGCGGTCGTCAATAGGATGGAAATGGATGGGCGGGATGGCGGGCCAGTCTTTTTCTCCTCCGACGCTTAGCGCGATCGTTACCGGGTTTTGCTTGCCGGTTCTCATTCGCAGCGGATTAGTGCGACCGGGGACCGGTACCGATGAAGACAAATCTACAGCGCGGCACAATCGCATCCGGGGTTGTATCGTTTGTTTTCTGCAGACCCTTGGGTATGACGGCAACTACCAGCATTGGATATTCGCGCTCATAAATAATATTTAATTAGCGTAATTAAAACGACTGAGTAAACGGTAGCGCCATCGCGAGCACAATCACAAGGATCCGGATTCTTTGCCCGCGGCACTCGAACAGGACTCGAACATCTTCGGCCGAGGTAGAAGTAGAGTGAAGCAACGTAACGACAACAAAACAAAAAAAAACACAAAACCAAACACAACCCCGTTGGCATGGATGCTTCGGCAGCCATTGTACACCGCGTTTGCCAGCGAAAGTAGCGTCAATGGCGTCGAATCACTTCACTTTCATTTGGCGATAAATGGTCGGATCGTGCTGTGTTTTTTTAGCTTTTCTTTGCCAAAATCAGCCTCGAAGCGGTCTTTAGTGTTGCCGGTTCATTAGCCAGCTTTGTAGCGAGAACATAGACGACTGCTGAGCAAACGTCAAATCACTGTTGGGCCATTTCCATTTTTAATGATCCATCCGAGCACAAGCTGGCGCTCGCTTGTGTTACGGCAGATGAATGGCAGCTCGTGGGAAGTAGGAATAAATATTCGCACGCCTCTGGAACCTTGGTGGAGCTTTGCGAAAGCAGTTTGAACGATTTGGATATATTTTATGAATGCCGTTCCTGACGAAACGTTCGGTACAAATGGTTTAGAGGTTTTTCAATTATAAATTGTAACATTAACCTTATATTTGTCGACAACTGAAGAGCAGCGCAAAAGTTTCATTGGTTGTTAATTGATAGGTTGCATTTGATTCGAAAAAATATCAAACCTCTGACAAACCAAACACAAGTGTATTTATTTGATCTTTAGGAATTAGTTACGATATTGTTTGCTTGTTGACTCAAATACAACAATTCCAGGGAAAGACACCGATCAATCACTTAATGGGAATCGCATGTACGTAATATGTAGAACGAGTGAGTTTTTTTTTTTTCATTTAAATTTTTGGTTAGGTCTTGGGCTTGAATTTAAATGTACCTTGCGAGGGAAAACAAAAAATTATTTTTTTTTACCGGAATAAATAGATGATGTGTTTGATTGATTGAATAATTGAAAGTTTGTTTAAAACTCATTATTCGATCGTGGATTACATGTTTTGTTAATGTACTGATCTATTTTGCAATTTATATCTGAAGAACGAAGCCAATATTTATATTTTTGTTTGTTCGTATTGTATCGTAATGCAAGCAAATTTCGTTTCGTACTCCTTGTAGCTAAAATTTAAATAGTCTCAGCATTGAAGCAAATTTCTTTAGTATTCATAACATTTCGTTTACAAAATAAAAAAAAGGTCCAAAAATTTCTGTCAAAATACAAAAAATCCCATTGATTCATATGACTGCGCTGATTAATCTTTACTAAACCTTGCATAATGAATAAATCAACTGATGAAAAACCGTATGTTGATGGAAAGCTACTCTTTTCACATTAGCATAAGCAACGATCCACTATCAATTTGATTCTCAACGCAGGCGCTCAACAAAAGACGCTATAAGATCGGTAGTAGATCGTGCAACACCAGCGAGGAATCGCAACTGGAGCCAAAGAGGCCCTTTTGTGCAATTGTCACGAGCAAATGTATTAAATATTGCCATTGGTTCTCAAGGCGATCCAGAGGTGGAGACTATAGCAGCCCCGATAGTTAGTTGGCAGAACCGGGGATCGAATCCCATCTGGACCGTAGCGAAATCTGACTATCCAGTTATGTGGTATAATTAAGCAAACCATAAGATGGTCGACTTGACGTAGCAGATCACTAAGAGAAAAGAAGGTGTATGGGCTTTGGGATGCGATTGAATTTCTTTATTGCGTTGTTTACTGTTAGGAATCACTGGTTGGTAAGTTTGTACTATCAACAAGTAAAACTTTATATCCGGTTTTTCGCAACGGCGTTTCACAATTCGATTTTAATTCAACGAATATTATCGACCGTGGGCGCAGTTTCAAAGGTCTGTCAGCTGATCTTTTAGCTACTGGTTTTTTTTCTGACCATTCGTGCACTTTCCTCTCGGTCATTACCTATTTTCAACAGATTATATTGCTCTCTTTCTCTTTGCCTTCCTATCTCTCTCTTCTATCTTCTGATATCTGTCTCATCGTCTGCCTAAGCACCACCTGGTGCCTAGGTATGACAAACTTACTCTGATTATCGTGAATCCTTAGATGAAACACGAGCGTAAACAACCGTGACGTTAACCGATATGGCAAACGTGCCAAAAATCTCTAAAATTCCGTTCAGACATCATTGATGAGCCACTTAGCTTTCTTCCTTATTTGACGCATGTTTTGGGGAAGTCTACACTTCTTATCTCTGTTTAGTGATTGCTTGCCCGCTTTTTAGACAAAAAGGTGCAAGACAAGACACCTCCGAGCTTTTACCATTGACTGATGCAAGATTTGTCCAATAAATACCATATGTCTGGGTTAAATTCGTAGCTACGGTTGTGGCCTTAAGCCCGAAAAATGTCAATGGAGACGCCTGGTACTATATTCCCTTGATATGAAGTCTCAATACTATGCAACTTTCCAGACTCTGCTTTGCTTTTCAACCTTTAAGTGGTTATCTTTTCATGATTTGATGGATTGATTTTTTTTCAGATTTGACTTACTTTTACCACGCATAAAGAACAGATTGTTCGATGTAAACTTCCAAAGTATCTTGAATTAGAGCAAATATAATGCATTGGGCTAAGCTGTGAATTTGAAATACCTTTCTGTTGTCAAAGCTAACATGAACTCGTTGAAACGTACAATGAAATCATCCATTATTCTTCTCACCCTCCAGATTCCACTCACCAGCTCCGTTCGAACAATGCATTCGAACCCCTCACGCCCCTACTGCCACTCGCGGTGACCTGTTTGATTGGAGAATGATTTAATTAAACCTCACCCAAACTTATCCAACCGGAACGACAAGTCAACAGGCCGCTTCAATTAGTGTGAGGGAAACAGCTAATCATCTTCTGTAATTTCCGGCTCGTGTGCGAGCGACGAATCTTATCCGCCGTTCAATTTACGTGTTAATCAGCTGATAAATGTATCAATCCGTGGAACCGCAAACGATAGCCTTTGTCTGCGGTCGTTCCCTTTCATGTTTCTCTCTGCCGGCTGCGCACGTGGAATGTTTTCACTGATTGATGTTTATTCAAAGTCACGGCACACACCCGCATACACATGCGATTAAGGAAGTACCGGAAGAGGACGCTCAGTTAGTTGCCGAGTAACGTAAACTTTCACCGATACCGTCACCAACACCACCATCCCCGGCAACGACAAACACGGGGGATCATCGTACTGGACATTTTCCAAATTCCTCCCGGTCGTACTAATTGAGCGATGAAAGTTGGCCCCTGGTACTGGATGTCCGGTCGGTAGAAGTTATCGGAGTAGGGTACGTGAAGCCCACCCCGACGCTTGGCAGGGATTGTTTAATGGATTAATTAATTCCCAAACCATCTATTATTTCCCGCGGGATAAGATAAGGCGCAGCCGGGTCCACTGGCAGGCAGGCCGGGCGAGTAGGGCGAGGTGATGAAAATCTCGTCGAAAGTTCGGCCAGATTGAGAAACGCCATGGAAAACGGCGGACGGCAGCGAACGGACAAAACGATAACCATTCACCGTGGCTAAATGGCACTCGGTGAAGGATGAAATGGCTTCGTAAGGGCGTTTGAAGGAGTTCGCTTTCCGAGAATTAACGATCATTAGGGTTGAGCATTTGTTCGCGAATTAATGCCATGTTTGCTGAATGCTGCCAAGATATGATGCTCGAAAACAGGATAAAAATCAATGCTCGGCTTCTTTTTGTGTTTGCCGTCGCTTTTGATGATTTAGCCGAATTTCTTATGAATATTATTTAAGTTTCTTTGAATTTCTGCTTAATACAGGAGTTTGTTTTTACAATCGAACAATCGAATAAGCGTTATCAAGCTGAAGACAACCTGAGCCAACCAAACATTAAAGTGACGCTTAAATGCGCAAGATTTGAGATGCGCTGTTTTAAATAATCCACACGCAAAGCCAACATCTCCCGTTAACGGCCTCCCATCCCATGGGATAGGGCGTCGTTGTTAAGCAGTGGTCCCTAATGTCGGAAGCGGGTGCTGAATGTTATAACCATCTGATACCAGATAAACATCATCACCCATTCAAACACTTCAGCTTCCCTGTAAGTGGATTGCATCCCATGAATGGCAAGTGCGTTTGAAGTGCCATTAGCGAGTGCTAGGCCAATAGAACCGGTGTTGATTACGATATGAATCACCTGTCGTTTGAATGTGTGTGTGTGTATGATGACGAGTGTTTGATAGAGGGAACAAAATCATATTATTTCAAACATTTACATAACAAACATAAGTATGCGTGTGGTACTGTTCTGGCTTGGTAGAGAAAGTTGTAGTTCCAATACATGTATTTGGAATTGAACACGGAGAGTACTAGTGTTAGTGCGAATAGCTACACATATGATACAAATATCTTTGATTCAATTTATGAAATCAACAAACCATTTTTGTTTATGCCATTCATTTATATTCGCTCCAGCCATAAATCGACATTTTTAATAAATTTGAATTTCGTAATGATACTCTTCAAATAATCCTTGAACTCCCTCGAATTGTATGCTTTATGATTCTAGCGTAAATTCCGGAAATTAGTCAGCAAGGCATAAAACCTCAACTCAATGACAAAATATCAACAGAACTTGTCACTGACTGAATTTATGTCCAAAATATTAAAGGTCCATTGATGCTTTTTTATAAACCCATGCAGAGATCGATCGATGGATGTAAAGCCAGTTTCAATCTATAAATCTGCATCAGCTTGAAAACATGAAGAAAAGAAAATAAACAAGATTAAATTCCAGCATGAAGAATAAACGAGAGTTCAAAACTGGTGTAAACGTAATATTACAACTTTTTAAGTTTCATTTGTGAAACTGCACATTACTAGAATAATATTCCCACATGGTTCCAAAAACCATGTGATGGTTTTTTGATATGTATCCTCGGAAGGCGATTCAATTTCCTCAAAAAAGATTACCTCCCGTTGGCTTCAGATAACTATGCAGAGTTTCTAAATTCTATAATCAAGCGATACACAACAAAATTAAAAAGTAAATAACAAAGACAAAAATGGTTCTCCAAAAATGTCTACGACCACTCGAAATATTTGGCATCTAAACTCCCATGTCCTAACCAAGTGGACTGTTTAGTACGAAACACAGTTGAAAAAGATGTCAATTGCACTTTCAGTAATACAAAAGTCCGATTAATAGATAAAACTATAACAGTGTACACGGTTCTTCAGAGAAATACCATAACATTAGCTAGTTCGAGGTAGCGAAGCTGCACTGAAACTGTGATCGATTCGAGTGGTGGTTGCCTTGAATCAATCTTGTTGAAAATATTGTAATTCACTTTATCGACAATTTTTATTCTTTACATCAAATGTATTAGATACTAACAAATTCATTTGCATTACGAAACTGTACCGAAATTAAATAAGAAATTTGTCTCGAACACCCTGTCCAGACTAAACAGCTTTATCTAACCAAACAGAGAGTTGACTGTAAGGCTTAAACTTGTTATAAGTCTAAAACTGATCATCAATATTTTGCACATAAAGCTCCAAGTTAACGTGAAGACCTGACAAATATCCAAAGTCACCTGGCAGGCCTCATCCATCCGTCAGCATCTAGGGTGTTTCTAGCCAAGGCAATGCATCGATGTCTACAAAGTTCCACAGAAAAAAGAATTCTTGTGAAATCTTCACGTCACCGATCGATTAAACCAGGCAACTAGCAGTCGTTAATTTATTTTTGTTCTGCAGTGAGCAGGTAGGCATTACGTGTTCATCGTAATAGCAAGTGCAGTAAGAGGCATCCAATATGTTGTACCTGATATTAAAAAGCATGTTCGACCGATTACCTGAAATTGATTCGTAATCGCCAATCATCATTACACTAGAAAAATTAAAACCAGGTTCTAAGTTTTGCCGCCAGCTTCCCTAGTTGTTATTTTTTATGGGTATTATTATAAGTTATTGCTGGTGTACATAAGATTTCATAAATCCCAATATGACATTTATTCATCCTTAACTAGTGTATTGACAGCCCATCAATTTATTCGTTGCAGTGATCTTATCTAAAAGCATCTATTATGCCAACTCTAGGAAATTTGTAATATTGGTAAAACTATTCTAAAATCACAGTAAAATTGACTGATCTGCTGCACATTTCTTATTAAATAACTATTCTTTAATTTTACATCATCCAGTCAATAGATCATTGGAGCCATTTTTTGTGGTCATTCACCTACGATGCCAATATTTTAAACTTCATAAAAGTTGCACAATAACTGCAAGTAAACCATAAATTCCATCACCAATATGTTACTTTTTCCGATTGGTAATAACTCAAAGTTTACAATTTTTTCTCTCTCTCTCTCGCTCAAGCCCGGAAACATTTTATACGGAAGTAATTTGTTGCCGGGCAGCCAGGTACCTGTACGTAGACATAAATTTCTGCCCTTTCAACTCCACCCACAGCAGGGCCGGGCCGGGCACACGGTAAATTTTGAAAAGCTTTACCGGCACTATCCACACACACACACACAAACTATCCACACGTTCAGCAAATGTGGCCAACTTTTTGGCACTTCCGGGTCCTGCCACTCATGCCGACCACAATCGTACGCTCGGGCAAGATGCAATGTATTTGATCGGTGTCCGGTTGAATTTTCAGGTGACCAAGCACACCGGGCACTCCCTCCCCAGAGCCCGTCATGGATTGGAACTTCTCCTTCTAACCCGGTGCAAACGATTCCGTTCAACCGTTTGAACGCTTATAGCAATAATAAGCATCGTCGTAAAAGTTTCAACTTTTCCACCTTATCATCAACCTCATGCAGAGGACAAACGGGGCATGGAGGAAGTGGTCAGGTATGAAGGTGTGACCCACTGGTAGAATCTCTTCCTTACGCCCGTCCTATCGCAAAACGTTTCCCAGGCGGTTCCCCGTTTCTTGCATGCTTCCGCACAGCACACCACGCTCCCAGGGTTCCGGGAAACTTGACCCAAGAAGCAATTTAAAATTTTCCCCATAAACTTTTAATTTTGCTGTTAAGTGTTTTTTCCCTGGGAAGAACAGGAAAAAAACTGTTCCCCGAGTCCCCGAGACTTGCTTTCAACCATTCGGATGTGGGGCTATTATGGAGTAGCTCTGTGGGTGTGAGTGTGCGTTTGAGTGAGTATTTGAGTTGCTCAAGTGCCATTTGTGCAGAAACAGCAGGACACACAAGTGCTCCAATTGAATGGGTACAGCGAAGAACAATAAAATGGTCACGGTGTGAAAGGTGAGCTGCGGCGACGGGTGCCGGGTGCACAAAACGACGACAAGTGCCTATTTGATCACAATTTTCTCACATTTTCGCCGGTGCCGGTCGCCGGGTGTTTGGTTGCGAAGAAGCAGTAACCGGACGGCACACGCCCAAAACCCCCCGTACGTACCAGTGACTCGTGCTGAAACGATGAAGATAAACTGTGAGTGAAATTCGGAGCCTGGAAAACCTCGCTCAGGAGCAAAGTCAATGGGCCGGGACACGAAACCAAAAAAACGGAAGGTAAAATGAAAGCCTTATCAACTTTTTCCAACTATCTACGTGACGCAATAAGTGGAATAACCCTTCTTTCTTTTCTGTTTGCCACGTCGGGCAAAATGTTCCGGACGGGATGGAAGGATGATTTCAGGGCGACGAAATTCGTTGCAAGTTTGTAGCTTTAATTTCGGTTCGGGTCAGCTTTTCTGGCCTGTAATGCGAGAATGATCGACAAACAGATCTACTGTTATGCAGCACGAATGCGCTGTTTATGCTTCATGAAGGAAAAAAAATCGTGCCGCTAAAGATAATTTCAAGAAAATCATGAAATTGCTAGTAACGCTAAAATATGCAGTTGACCATCGCAATGAGCTTCTTCCGAATTGGTCGGCCCCATTGCCAAGAATCTGCCATTGGTTTGCCTTTTTCTACCAATCTCTCTATTCATTCGACTTCATTTCTTTTATGTAGCTCGTCGGCTTCTGGTGCCGGGTTCCGGGAAAACTTCTCAATCTAAGGGAACTCCCGCCCAAAACCCATCGCCTTGCTACGACTCTCGCCCACCGTGTCGCTTCCTAGCGATCCATAATTTCAAACTAATCAAATAAATGCATGAGCTGGAGGAGGTACAGAAAAAATAAAATAAAACGACAACAAACAATCTTCAAACACTGACTGAGCATTGGAGACCGCGTTGGAGGACGACCGCAAACCGGATCCTCTCCAGATGAACCAATCCATTTCGCGCACAACATTCTCTGCATAACTTCCGCCAGCCGCCGGGCTATATGGTCAGTGCCGCACACGAGTGCGAGCACGAACGAGAACGGAGGAGAAATTTAAGTTTAAAATGACTTACTTCAGATCACCGCCATCGACACAACCCGTGAAACGAATCCTCCCCCCGGACGGTTCGTCCGTACCCGTCACGGCAGATGAACATGCTTAAGTCATCCCGGGCGAAAAAACTTTGCCCTATGGATCGAAATTCACGGTTTTAATATTCAGAAATCTTCATCCAATTAAAATATTGATTACTTTTGGCCAAAAGATTCCAGCAGCTGAGCGTACATAATGATGGTGCCGAGGTTCGAGGTGTGAGTCGGCAAAAGGCTCGCGTTGGCACGGTGATTCTTGGCCAGAACCATCCGGAAGAAGCTGAACCTTGTGGAACCTTGGACGGGATGGGAGGGGGGGAGCGATGGGAGGGGGCCAGAGAAAAACTCCTCCACAATCCGGATGATATAGAACTAGAAAAGAGCACTCCAGAACCGGTACCGCTTGAGTTGCGATGTGCGCCGCATTTGCTTTGATGTTTTTCGTCGGGTAAAAACACGAGCATCGTACAAAGTAGATTTCACAATCAGGAGCAAATGCGACGTGAATGGGAAGAGAAAAAAAGAAGTCACAACAAGAAAAGATGGATAAATTTCTGCGTTGTCATGAAGGACAGGAAAAGTGCGAGATCGGTGTCAGGTTGGCGCTTTTTCGCTGTGGGAAGAGAAAGGATGTATAAGAGGTGACGTTTCCGGAATTTTATCTACTTCAATTAAATTTACTGCTCGTACGACCAAATCAAGGAAGGCGAGGTGTTCGGTGGTGGCGAGGAGCTTCGGGTTGGGGCGGACATGCTGCGTCCAAAAGTTCTAAGGCGTTGCTCACTTTTGCTTTCACTTTGTTTGTCGCTAAAAGGCGAACAACATCATCGAACTAAAACACACATTAACACAAAACAATGTATGCTAATTGGTGGTGGTATCTAAAGCACATGTATGCAAATGTTTTAGGTGGCAGTTGGGAAGTTTGATTTCTGGTGCGCAGGATACCCATCACATTAATGGTAATGGTGTATGAAAGTTTGTTCGAGGTAGCATGCATTTTAAAAGCTTCAGCTAATTGATAGGAACTTGACACATTATTGTTTTAAGTAAATGATCGGAACGTAAGAATTTTGTTATGGTTTACTTTAAAAATTTGTTAATTGGTCATCTAAGTATTGTATTTGGAAATAGACCTGAATAGCTTCTATTCAAACTTCGTTCATCATGTTAAGCTGGGTTTAGCTTCACAAGTGATATTTATCAACCTTATTATTTTTTTCTTTATATAGCTACACATTTAAGTTATACACAAGAACAGTTCCGAGTTCAATTAGGTATGCCTAGTACCACGAAACCTGTTGCGTGCAGTGAATTAGACTTGCCGAATTAAACTACGGAGGGCTGGTCAAGTCATGAGAATGACACCGGACGACCCGGCTCGTAGAGTTCATTTTTGGCCGTCCACATGTACAAAGGAGACGCAGTAGGTTCAAACTGAGATGAAGTGATGGCATTGATGCGTCCCCCAGAACGATTTAATGGATTGGTAGACGACGCAGCTAAACCTTGGGCACTATCAAGAACCTCATAACTAAGTAATTATGTATGCCAACAAGTGGACGTGCTGCAAAGGTTGTTCTTGTTTGATTCGTAGAGCTCGTAATTTTGGTGTGAGCTTAGGATTCAAATCTGTATGCAAAAGGTCCGTATTCAAGACCTAGTCTATAGCTCTTAGTCATCTGCTTATAATCGGCCTCAGGAGCTTATGCAAATGACTCAAGCTGTTTGCTAGTTAACTGTAATCCCCAAATAGGATGCAAAACATTGCTGAACGTATCAATCAGGAATACATCTTTAATAAGGTGCATTGATATGGCTTTCTGGATGGTACAACCATCCAGCCAAAGCCAAAGTACAAAGAAATCTCAGAACTATAAGCCTAAGGATTTTAAAGCCTAAAGAGCCATCCATCATGGCTGTCCGAAAAAACTCTTTCATAACTAGCCAGAATCTATCCTCGTCAAAATCTGGCACTGAAGGTACCTGCCATCTTTAAATCGTTTGCCATTTTTTTATTGAAATAGCTAGAATAGCTCTTACAGAATTTAACAACTTTAAAGCTACATTCTCGTCAGATGAGGTTCCTAAAATTGCTCCATATTTCCGAACAATAGATGTTCTTGAGGAAGGAGTATTTTTCCGGGTTCATCATTGCAAACTATCACATGCAGACATGCTATATGTATTTTAAGTTAGCTCACAATTTTCACAATTTTACACAGGTACCCCAAACAAGAATTGAGGTTCAAGTACAGAAAACAGTGTACAGTGTTACAGTGTTGTGATAATGTTGAAACTCCACAGTTGAACACCTTCAGCGGAATTGCTAAGGTTCACTGCATTCGTTTGCCAGGGTTTGCAACAGGTTTCTCGGAAATTAAGTGGAATCCAAACCTTCCTGAATCCGTTTTTCGACAGGAACACAAAGTGGCGAAGCAATTTACATTTTGATTTGCCTCCCCCCCCCCCCCCCCATATCATAGCCCTAATAGATATCGCTTTCCGACCGGAATCCTGCCAGTTCCGTACCGATCGGATGCGGAAACGCCATTGTTAGCGAATGGCCAAAGTTGGTCCTAGTACGAGGAATCCTTCCAAGGTGCGCCATTTCCCATTTTTCGTCGAAACGCATTACAGCGCTTGGGAAAGGTATCATCGGAAGCGACCAGATAACCACCACCTCCTTCTCCCCAAAACCGCTGAGCTAATAAGGCAAAAAGCTCCACAAAGCGTTTGCGTAGAGAAATCATTGAACGAACAGGGGACTATCTGGCGTGGAGTGTGGGAAGCATCTGTTAATTAAATCCACTTTTCCCGTGTTGATTTTTGATCAACAATTTCTGCCGAAAACTGCACCGAAAACCCGAGCTAGCTGCTCTCCGCCAGCACCTAAATGCCGCTTGACTAATCAAATCATTTTGGTAGAATAACTAAAACAAATTACCAGAGCATCGTTAGAGCAGAATAGGGGATCCGGGTTTGCTCCGTGGATCCGGGTTTTGTCTTCGTCACCCACCGGAAAGCTTACCAGCCGGACGGAGAAGCTCCAACTCTGGTGGTGGAGCTCACACCAGGCAGGCGAAACTCTTCTGCCAGCGGTCGGTTTACGTTGGCCAAAGTTTGCGACACAATTTGCCGGCCTTGTTCGAGGTGGGCCCGAATTTAGCAAAATTTGCACAGTAAACTTTTCACCGCAGGCAAATATCGACGAAATTGTGTAACCAAACAACGGACGGACGGACGGACGGACGGAGCCATTTTGCCATGCTCTACGGCATTGCTCGCTTTCGACGGATGGACGTGGTATGGAGGCTGGCCGATGGGAGGATGGTCATACTCAAGATCCTTGGAGGCGATTGACATTCGGGACGGAATAAACGAGCGCTTTGGAGCACCTTGGCAATGGCTGATCTAACCGCCCGTAGCGGGTGAATTTACAATTTATGAACGGCAAATAATTCCACTTTTCGCAGTTATTCACACAACCCGATCCCTGGCCACGCTGATTTGCCGCTAGCGTTTGTTTTGCCAACGCTATTTACCGCAAGTTAAAGTTTTCTTTGAACGCGAAGAAATGTAATCAAACTATTGCTGGGAACTCTGTTTGTCCGTATGTGCGTGGCGCTCTGCTCGATTTTTGTTTGACTTTGTCATTTATGTAACTCGTTACCGAAGCTGACCATAAAGTTTCTATCTCGTTGTCTTTGTTACACCGAGCTGAAGATGTCCTGGGCAGCGTCCTTGCGGTGAGTACTCGTCGAAAAGTACCCATTTATTTATGGCATCCATTAGATGCACTTCGCTGGTGGAGACTTGTCGAAGCACTTAAATCTTACCAACGGCCACGAAGGAAAGTTACAAGCAAGTGCTTGAACGAAACTAATGAAAGCTCGCCACCAGCAAACGATTCACCATAAATCACAACAATTCTCTGGCGACAACGTAAGAGAAAATATTCGTTTCGTTGTAAGTGGTTGCCTCACTTTTGGAACAAGCAAATAATTGTTTTATATTTTGAGTTATGTTTATATTGTTAATTTGTTTTGCCTGACTCTAAGAAACGTTATTGATATATCCACAGAGACAGAACTAGCTTTAAGCGGATCCTGTACAGCCCTGGGAACTGCGACTATTTAAAGGAAACTTATAGAGTAATTCGTGATTCTACCTCCAAATTGATTGTTTATTATTTATTATTTCAAAAAATCAACGGACCATGCAAGGTGTTTGCGCAACCCAGGACAAACAAATAGAAAGGAGCAGGCAAATCGCTCAATCTACCAATCTAGTCTTACAGGACTAGTGTCTTAGACGACAGCTGATTCGAATATGATTGATTCAAGTCACAGGTGGCTACAACTTTTAATCAAGAAAGGCGAGAAATAACGAGATGGCGTTATCTTGACCATGGGTTAATCAAAAATACTTTACAATTATTACGTGTTTCGTTTAAATAAACTATTTGTAGCTCTACAAATAAGCCTCATAATCTATTTATTTTCAATTATGACGGCTTGAAGCCGTATGGTCAGCACCGCATGTGCTGACGAAGTACAAATTCCAAAGAACACAAAAAAAAATTACAAAAAAACTTGTCACGGCATTTGCTACCTGATAATCCGCCTTATCCCGGGCGTGCTCGGTTAAAACTTCATAATGTTGACAGTATTTCGTCGAAGATAGTTAGAAAATATTTAAATGGAAATCATGCAGATGGAATTTATTTGAAGCATTATAACAGTACAAATTTTAATTTTTTTAATCACATTGTGGACAACTAGTTTCAACAACATATGGAGTAGACATTCTTCTACTGATTATTTGATTAAACAGTAAAAATACGTTTAGCTATGCTTGATGCTGTCAGCCTTACCAATTGGTTCCATTCTTTTCTGGCTTTTCAACGAGTTTTAAAAAGTATTCAGTTTTTGCGTGTGACCGCACATTACAAACTAATTTTTCCCTTTTGATTCCTTTAGTTTCAAAACTGGCGTTATGATTTGCTTTACTGGCGTTATGATTTGGCCACAGCGTGTACTCATCCTCACAAAATCCAGATAAAACCAAATTAATCTATCGCTCTAAGCCTTGTTCCAGAAAGCACCCCAGCAAAATCTGTTGTAGGATTAATTTTTCGGTGTAAATGGTTGAAGTTAAGCTTTTAAAATATCCAGCGATACAGTTTAGCGTACCATATATATCCCATCAGTCTAGCTCACCTTCACCTCACCGAAGTCTTCCCCTGCCGAATGACCGGTGCTCCGTGGCCGTAATGCCAATATTGAACTTTTCAAATTACTTCCGGTCGTTAATTTTCAATTTTGACCCGCACACTCCTCAGCGTTTGGTTCGCTCGTCTAGCTTTTTACCTAGTGAATGGGTCAAATCTATGGTCCGGAGAAGCGGCTCATGTACGAGAACCACACCGCAAAGTACGGAAAACTCGCTCCAAAATTCTAACTCTCAAAATTTCTCACCAATCTGACCCGTCTGTGCTGGCACCTCTCACTTCTTCCAAGCAGCCATTGTTACGGTTTTTTTCGTCGTGTTTTGTGTCCGCGATCCACCCGGAGCTAGAACTGGATGGATGAGACCGGGTGTGGGCATTCTCGCTCCCATTAATATTCCTTCGGGGTTTTATTGAATTTTGTCCAAACAAACCAGAAAACGCGGATCTACCCCGTTGGTTGGGAAGCACTCTTTTCGTCGGCCGATCGTGCCACTGGCCACCGAACGGACACGGATGCGGAAGCATTCCAGACCGAATGCCACCACCATCATGCCGACCGGAGTGGGCATAAAACACACCGGAATGGGACACGATTTCGGAGCAAATTCTAACTACCGCAAATACGAGTTTCTATCTCACGTTCTTCTTCCAGCACATGACGAGATAGATGCATGTGTTTGTGAGCAAAGTGTGCAAAAACTTGCTCCCCATTCTCGTTTGTCTCCCAACGCCCTTCCGCTTGTTCACTCCAGGACTGTACCGTTCCCAGCCAGTGATAGTTTTCCCTGGGTGATCCGTTCCGGTGTAGTTTTGTGTTATTTTTCTCTCTCTGTAGGACTTTGCCTCACACTGTACCGATGATTTATCAGTTAACGAGCGAAACTTACGGGCATACTACTGCGCGCTCGGCAAAGGCAAGGAAAAGTTGGATCCAATCTCGGTTCGATTGGTTGGTTTACGTTTCGAGCAGCGGACACGTTTTTCTCGCGCACCGAAAAGCTTTGTTCGGAGATTCGTCCTTGGCCGTGGCCACCGACGGAATGGGTGTGGGAATAAGTTTGAATTTAATTGAAACATATTGAAGCAATCCGATAGTTAGCTGTCGAAATCGGGCACCAAGAAGGTACGGGGCGAGTTTTGGAACTTTGGCACAACGTACAAAGCCGAAACGATAACGGTACCGTTGAAAGCTTTGATTTGCATGTACAGGTGCGGTGAGTTTTTATTTTCGATTACTTTTCCGGTGATTAGTGAGGGGGTTGAAAATTTGTGTAAAACACTTTCATGTCGAACGCGAATGCTGAAGTGCATGTAACACTTTGTAACAGGTCTTATTGTGGGTACAGACGGAGACATACACTAGACGATGTATTTAAAAAAATCAAGTTTCAAGGATTCAGTATAAACATTTATTACAATCATCAAGCTTTCAATAAGCAAAGATGAGCAAAGATCCTAAATTTGATAAAAAAAACTCACGTAAGGAACATTGAAGAGGGCTTAAATAATAATAATAAGAATAAATAAATAATAAGACAGAGAAAGAAAAATCAATGAATTTAATAAAAAAGGGAAGCATGTAGGTCCTGTATCTTCCCCAGACGCATCTTTAAAAATTTTCAACATCATCAGTCAGGGACTTGTAAATTTTGTCGCAACATCAACGTTTGCCCTGTCACAAATTCATTAATGTCAGTCAGTTGCAAATCTTATTTGGAGGCTTGAAGATTACGTACAGAGGCATTCAGTCCACCATGAGACTAGGAAACAACAAAAAACTGCTTTCAAAGCCAGGAATTTGAAATTAAATTTCGATTGATCGTCTGCAACCTGGGTCCGAGATGGAAGGTCTATTTATCAGAAAGCAAAACTTCAGATGTATAAAAAATGTTTCAAATAGATTTTATTAATTGATCTGGAACGAAAGTCTTCTTTTCAGATACTTCTTTATTTTTCTCGCGCATGTATAAAATTCTTGGTTCCAGAATTCAGTACTGAAATAATATACTTAGTTGATATTTAATATTTATTGTATAAATCAAAACGAAAGAACAGCTTCAATAGGCTTAATTTACACAACCGAAATATTGCCAGCTGCACAGACACTGCACAGTTAATCGTTAAATAATACGCTACGAAAACATCAATTAGCGTGGAGATGCTCTTATAAAACATCAGGCCATCAATAATATAGGATCATTTGAGTCATATACCGTGTTTCTGAAATCTCTACATATGGACTACTTATAATGACTATCTTAAAAATCGATTCTAGTGTCCTCTTTGCACGTCTCAGTTTGTCGTCGTGGTTTTGCGTAAAATTATGTTTGCTATTTAGTATAGCACCAAGGTTTCGTTTGCTCTAACAATTATCCGTTTAAGAAATAGTCTATCGGAATTGTAACTGGCAAACGTGAAGAAGAAAAGACAAGAATTTTTCAATTCACAAATACAAATACAATGTTACGGATAAACTACCTTCTACAGGCTTTCTGATTCGACTGCTGAACTATCACGGGAGCGATGGAAAAGACAGCAAACAGCATGCATTATATCGCTGGCATGCATTAAGAATCAACATTTGAAGATGATTACTTGATAACTTGCAAATTATGCTAGTTGTGAAAATTCATGTAGTTGCTATTCATAAAAACCTTGCTAAGAACAAAAAGACAATCGTGTTGTATATTGAATTTGAAAAATCTCATTAAACAACATGACAGTTCAAAACGCACCTTCCTACAATTTGTCTCCGCAAACTACATGAGCTCAGTTTCAGGAACTCGAGCGCACCGGAATTGAATCACAACTTCGTTTTCATTCCATTACGAGGCTATTCGATGAAAGCGGCAGATCTCTACAGCGATACAGAAAGAGAGAGGGAGCGAGAGATCTTTAAATCTCGGCTCAACTAAGATTGCTTCACCGCACCGTACTCGCGCAAAGTAACTAACGGCAAAGCAAACTATCGCTTACCGCAACGGCAGCTCAAGTGCCTGACACATCCAGCCGGCAAAGGGCAACATTGCAACAATTCCCATTTTCCTGTTAATGACTTTTAATTTACTGCTACAATGTGCATACACAGCCAACACACAGCCGAACCGCCGGAAACGCATTTAGCCTTGCTCGTCCGACTGCTGCAGCACTTGGTGCAAAATGGTGGCTGCTCTAGTCATCCCAAGTCATCCCATCGGAAGTGTCCACTTTTGCTGCCGAACGGTACGGATGTGCCCGTGCGATCACTCGCTACGGCTACCGGGAGAGCTAATTAAATTCCGAAACATCCTCCGTTTGCTCGCAACGATACAGAGTCATGCTATTTCATTAGCTTTACAGCCACCGTCGCTATCATGCGATCAGGTGCTCTTGTCTAGCGGACTTCAGGACATCGCGCCACCCGGTACACGCGGGGCCAGGAAAACGCACGGGAAAAACTTAAACAATTGCCTGCAGTTCACCTTCGCGCTGGTGGTTCGGTTCTGCGGGTGTCAAACATCCCGGGAACGATGATTTTGAATTTTGTCACAGCGGAATGTCGGACAACAACCGGTGCCTATCGGTGCCGGACCGAACGCAAGCAGAATATGAACTCCAACCAGACGCGGTGGGTAGATAGTTTCGGTAATGTCCGAGAAAGCTCTAGCCCTAATCAACTCACGGCTGTGTACTTGGCTAGCCAGAAAATGCTAATCGTTACGCAGCAACGACACCCGATTGACCAACCATCGCATTGTATGGAGTGTGTCTGTGTGTGTGTGTGTTCGGGCCGGGATTCCGGAACCGAAATTCTCACAGGAACAATTATTCGCATTCCCAGCATCACACTCAACATTGGTTCCCTCATCGATGTGAGAAAGCAAAGCGATGGGAAATGAGATTTCATCAACCTTATAGCGGAAACCATTCATCGGTACCGTTCACACGAACACGAACATTGTACCGAATAGCTGATGGGCAGGCGCCTTTCTTTCCCTGGCGTAAACATTCCGGATTCAATAGTGTGAAATTGCGATCCATGGAATGTTCAATTGGGATGGTAGGTCCCTAGGATAATGGTTGGTTAAGCTAGTTAGACGCTTAACGAAAAATCAAAGCACGGTGGAGATTCGGTTTCAGATAGAGCGTTCTCAATATCTCTATTCTTATGTTATTTACGCTAAATAATTTTAAATAAATTGAACAATAATCTAGAGAAATAACAAGAGGGATATCCATGCTCTCCATAATAATCGCCTCACCCAGTGAAAAATGTAGTCAAAACTCTGGATCAAGGTGGAGTCCTCTATACGTCAATTCACAAAGCAAGTAACAATTTATTGAGCGAATAGAAATTTTAAAATCAACTTGTTACGGATTAAATATAGCACCATATTGAATTTATCTGGTTATCTCATGACCGAATCCCAGATAAGCCAATGTTTAAATACCTTCAATCACATCACCTAGACGAAAGGATGACACGACAAGGACTAACTTGCGAGTGTATGTGTGTCTAGTGTCTTGAAAGAAAGGGGTTTTGTTGATAAACTTTTGACTTGCAATTGCGGTTTTTGTTTAACATTTTCCTTTGGCCTTTCGAGCATCGGAGAACCGGAGTTTGCATTTTGCCGAGACAGAGTTACCACACCGGATTTCGAAGGTACGAACACGGTACGATTCGACGACGATGACTCCAAGGACCAAGTTCTTCCCGGCACCGAGTAAGCCGCTTTTATCTGAGTCCATTAGCAAACTCAATTCAGCTCAACGCGAACGATGCGGTCGGCAAATGACATAATTTGCATTGTGCAGTATGTTTAATTGTTTGGTACCATGTGGCATTTGCGCCCCACAAAACGTATGCAAGGAGAAGTTGGACGGTAGACTACTGGGTACATTGCTACAGTCCTCCGCGACTAGGAGGAAATCATTTCAAGAACAGACTAAAACAAGCCACTTTGTGCTTGCGGAAACAGTGCAATAAAGTGTTCAAAAGAGTTTGTACAGAAGAATTTGAGTGATTGTTTTGAGCAATAGCTTAGAAACACTTCTGCTTCTTATCGTAGCTATCCACTCATAAGAAGAATAAGACACCGGATGCACTACATATTTGATGCGCTCTAAGCGAGAACAAAACCAACGCAATGCTGCATTAAGATTGCATGCTTTAAGCTGGGTAGCTTTAAGAATGCATCACAAATCAACCGTGCATACATAATGTTGCCGAAAACTATCCGCGACCCAAAGGCCATACCTCGGACCATCTCTCGGACGGCATTTTTACCGTCGCTTATGCGGTGGGTGCAATAACTCCGTTCTGTCAGCTCCGTCCGTCATCACTCACCGGCAGGCACAATTTAATTAAATACAGAAATATTTTGCATTTTCCTTAACGCCAAAGCTGTTGAGCGCGCGGGATGGTAACGCAGGCGCGGGTACGAATTCTATTTAGCAACCGGTGCATCATCGGAGGTCGGGAAGGACTTCCCAAAGCCCAACAACAATCCAACCCAACCTAACACTGCAAAATCCCGAAATGCAAACGGGTGTTCACACAAAACACAGCTCTGCTGAATCAATTAAACTCCAGAAATGTGAGTTACTCTGTACGTTTTTCTCCGAACTGGAAGCGGTATTCGAACGAAAATTAAACGAACTACCCCTTTTTCTCAGGGGTATAGAGGGGATAGAGTGAGGTAATATTTCGTAGTAACCCATTTTGTGGGTCACAAACGGCTGCTGAATGCTTACCACCATATGATTCAGTGTCAGCGTTAGCTCGGCCTTCGGTCTCGATGGTTGTGAGGTGCAGTTCGCTCGCAGCACGTCTCCCGGCTCGTACCGGGTATGCTCCGTCCATAGGGTGGGTACACTCTCCGGAAGCTCTGCAAATGAAACGCACGGGAACATTATATTTATGTGAAAAACGCTGTTTTAATGCCATTACGCTATCGTTATCATTGCAAAGGGAACACGCTACACACTTTCCAAATTCATACGCACCAAGAACGTAAAATAATCAAGCAAAGCAAAGAACTCCACTATTTCGTCGCCTGCTTTATGATTCAACATTATCACACTATCAAGACATCATAACGAAGCCTAACCTAACTTGGGATTCAAGGCAGCTCCAACTCAATTTCAACCCATACCAGCGCACCCCGCACTGAGCGAAGGTGAAAGCCAATAAAATTGAGATTGTCATATCCATTCAGCATCCCAGCCGGATTAGAACAATGAAGTTCTGGGCCAAGAAGTGGGCCGTGAAAGTTTTTGATTTGACCCCACAACCCAGACGGAAACGCGTTGATGAGATCAACCAAAGTTTCAACATAATTATGAATAATTGAGCGAGTTTCGCTCATAAAACCATCCCGCACACAGTGCCAACCAACACTCGCACATAACGCAGCATAACGTCTTCGCCGTTGGTCGAGGAATTCTGCTCAAGCTTCGAAGGTCGTGTTGGCTAGGATGTGTTGGAAAATTTAATTTTACTCACAACGTAAGGCTTTCAGGGAAAGTTTGAGCGACGATATGCAAAACGAGCAGTAAAGATGTTAATGTTACTGTAGCACATAGGACAAGATACGCCCAAGGTTTGTTTCTGGTTCGTAGGTTGTTCGTAGAACACTTTAATTATTGTTTTATGTAGTTATGGGATCGTGTTCCAGGAATAAAAAGGGTTTTATCATTAACGGATTTAGAGCCTGTAGACTAAAACATAAAACTAAAATATTAGAACACTAAGGGCGAACGCTTCACCCAGTGAAAAACGTACACAATAACCTGGCTCACGGTGGAGTCCTCTATATATCAAAATGCAAAGCATTCAACGCTAATCTGCTTCCTTTTCAAACAATTTTTTTAAACCATACTACTCTCTAATGAAAACAAGGCCTTAGCAGTTAAAAAACGTTCCATTAGATTGAGCATTCCCCTCTTTTCTTGCCAACGGTCATCTTGGCCTCCCTGTAATAAGAACTTCTGTGCGATGGATGTAAAACATGGCATCTTCAACAACGTCCATAAAGGATGCATGCCAAAGTTCGAGCGCCGAATTAAACCCTATAATGTTGCACGTCACTCCACTATTCAACAGCCTCTCGAAAGCGAGTGGTTGTGATATACTATCGCCAGACCGAAATTGCCCCTTTTTACACCACACCGGACGCATTCGCCGGACGGCACCGCAAAGAGCAGCTCAGTTCAAGTGGTTTGCTCTTCAACTCGGCCATCGTTACACAGTTTGACATCGTCCATCCGGTCAGATGGAGAGCACCAGTGGGGCAGAGCCAGGCAGGAAACCAGCAAGCGAAACAAGCCAGGAACAGGGATCCGCAGGCATCCGAAAGCGAAGGAATGATGAACAGAAAAATAGAAAATGCTGCAAAATATCTCCGACGGCCACTGCTGCTGCCTCGCAAGCGGAACGGAAACGATGACACCGACAAATGTTGGTCTCGCCTGGTCGTCGGAACGCAGTGGAACTGTGTCGAGCAGGCCCTTTTAAATAATGGGCCCTCTAATTGACCTTTAAATGAAATCATGTGACTAATGTTGTGCGGTTTTCCACTTTGGAGCATTCGGTGGGGTTTTTTCGTACCATTCGAACCCACGCTCATGCGGAGCTTTTCGCACCGAACAGGGAAGGTCAATCGGCGTTTGTGTGGGTGTGTGTGTGTGTGTGTGAGTGTCATGGTGGTATGGTGATCGATAAATCAATGGCCAACAACACTTGGGCCGGCAATTCGACACCAAAGTGTTCATTTCAGCCGGAAGTGCTGGGCGATCGCTTGCAGTGCATTAAAGTGATGCGGTTTTTGTGGTCATGCAATGTGGGCAACTTCGGTCCAATGTCGTTCGGGTCCAGCTGTTTAATCTTTATAACTAAGAAGCGCTTTAGTTTTGGTGGGTAACGCTTTAGAACATCCACGCCTCTCTATCCGTTGTTTTATTGTTGGCACTTATTTGTTAAATCACAACTATCAACAAATGTCTAACTTTCTTCATTGCTATGTAGATCCTAGAACCTTACAGAAAGCGCACCCCAGTCGGCTAGCTTTAATTGATTTGCCTAAATTTGCGTTCTCTTCAGGCGATCAGCGTGGGTATGAGAGCTCACATTTTCGGAAGAGAACTTATACCGAGTCATATATCTTACAGCTCCAACCCGCATGCCATACAATACCACATACGATCATTAATGAGCACACACACACACCAGACACACCAGACACCGAACCCCCCTGGTCCTGGTGAAGGCAGATTTACGGAAGCTACTTCAAATCGCTCCCGGCCTGCCTCGGCCAACATTTTCCACACAATCCGCTCCACGCTGGGCCCTTTCGCTTGGAACGCAATGGAAGGAATGGGTCGGTTGGAGATAAATGGTGGATCCTGCGCTAATGCCGCACCGTAACTGAATCCCAAGCCCACCAAAAAGATGCTCCAAGTCGGGCATGTGGACGGAACGTCGGAAGCATCAACCGTGCCAGGATCTCTTGTGTTGGCTTGTTGTTGTTGTTGAAGATGGATGGATATCTCATATTCCATTAAATCATGATCTAATTCTAATAGAAAGCTCATCAATCTTGGCATGCTTTGTAGCGGATCTTCCGGCAACAGATACGACAACGTGTACGGAATGCGTTGAGTTGAGGGTTGCCGAAAACATTGATTTGCGTGAGAAATATTTCAAAACGTTAGCTTTAACTAAAAAGAAATACAAAAGTGATGAATTATTTTATTAAAGATTTTTGATGCACGTTTTCGTGCAACTGATGATATTCATCGACCAAATTCCATCTTCCATATTCCATATTCCATATTCCATCTTGGACTTCGTCACGTTCGATTGGTACTTCTTCGAGCTCCGTTGTTTTTACGTGTTTTCAACGTGTTCTGCGTGCCTTGCCGTGTGAAATTTGCTGTCTATAGTTGCACTGGTGTCTTGTCCTCAATTCGTGTCAGATTCCGGCCTGATTTGTTGCATCACCGCGCTGTTATCGACTATTATTCGAGCTAGCGTCCTCGACGTTTCACGCACTCGTTCTTGTTTTGTGTTAGTGCGTTTCGTTCCTGTGTCAGTGCAGCTCAGTGTTTACGATGGCTACGTCCTGTCCTTCGTGCTCCCTGCCTGTAAACAACGAAGAACTGTACAAGTGTGCGGGCTCCTGCGATACATCTTACCATCTTCGTTGTATTGGAGTCCCCGAAGCTGCTCTTCCGGAATTCACACGGCCCGATGCTCAAGCCCTCTGGATTTGCGCAAGTTGCAACGCATCGCGGCTTAGCGGTAGAGCTATATTCAATGAGCTCAATACCGCTCTCGATGTTCTGAAGGACGAGTTGCTTCGTGAATTTGACGGTCGTCTTACTGCCGTCTTGGATGCTGTGCGTGCTGATGTACTGTCGGCTGTTGACAGGAGCAATTCCAACACGCACACGTTGATGCCACTCGCACCACTAACATCATCAACCGCCGCAGCAACGCCATTAAGCTCCCGCCCCGGTGAACTGGACCGAGCGTCCCAAAACGCTCCTAACCGCAATGCGCCTAAACGTAGGCTTGTCGATTTCACGCCTCCTGATGCCGTTTCTGCGCCACCTCTCAACGTTGGCACTGCACCGATTTCACCATCGTCTCGTACCGTGCTGACCGTCCCGTTGAATGTGTCCAACGGGCCGAAATTCTGGTTATACCTTACCAGAATTGCTCCATCGGTGTCGGACTCCGATTTCAAGCTGATGGTGGCTTCTCAGCTAGGTACTGATGACGTCATCACTATTAGACTGGTGCCACGTGACAAGGATCCAGGCACTCTCAGCTTTATCTCCTTTAAAGTTGGGATGTCGCCTGACTTAAAAGAAAAGGCGCTTTCACCATCCACTTGGCACAACGGTATAGTGTTCCATGAATTCACCGACCACCGCACTTCACAAACAGCACAGAATTTTTGGCACACAGGACCCCGGGAACCACTTCCGACCACCAGTACACGAGTCAACTTGCCGCCCAACCACCTGAATCCGCCGCTCTCCGATCCGCACCACGCCACTATGCCCGAGCCACCACTGCCTTAACTACACGTGTTCTCCGTGATACTCCGCCGACACATGCACAGGCTCCTAACTTAGAGCTTCTCCTATACTACCAGAACGTCAGAGGACTGCGCACCAAGCTGAACAACACCCGACTCGCATTATCTGAGGCTGATCTCGATGTATTGGTACTTACCGAAACCTGGCTCGACGAATCGATACCCAGCGCACTACTAGCTGACACGCAATTCATCGTATACCGTTGCGACCGAAGTACTGATAACAGCATACACTCTCGTGGTGGAGGTGTGCTCATCGCTTGTGCCGCTTCGTTAAACAGCTTCATGTTACGTCACGCTTTCTCATCGCTTGAGCTCCTGTGGGTGTGCGTAAAACTTCATCGCTGCAGCCTGTTCATCGGTGTGATCTACATCGCTCCTGAACGCAGTTCCTCTGTGGATGTGTTCGACAATCTGCATGAGAGTGTATGTGACATTTCCGAACGTATGTCGCAAAACGACCTACTGTTGCTGTTTGGTGACTTCAACATGCCAGCTATTACCTGGCATGCCGCTACCGACCCACCACGCCACTTCATGCCCAACTATTCATCATCCGGTTGCTCTCTCATCGATGGCATGACCTACAATGGATTGCTGCAATTGTCAGGGGTGAAAAATCATCGCGATCGCCAGCTGGATTTACTTTTCGCTAACCCTGCCGCCGCTGAAAGCTGTTCGTTTGTTCATTCCGCATCATGCCCCCTTGTGCCTATCGACCTGCATCACCCCGCACTGGAGACCACTATTTCGGTTCCGTCACCCCCAGCCGCTCATCTACCTCGCAGTGACCGTGGTCTCCGTGGATTCAACTTCCGGAAAATGAACCATTCGAGACTTATTGCCGTCCTGTCGGCTGTCGACTGGTCTTTCATCGAGGAATCCTGCAACATCGATGCTGCTGTCTCCAAGTTCAATGAGAAGATCACCGCGGCCTTTCCTTCCTGTTGTCCCTTCCTCTATCCCCCTCCTCACCCCCCATGGTCGAACAGATCGTTGCGCACTCTGAAATCCGACAGGAATCGAGCTTTTCGTAATTATCGTCGCAACCGTAACCCGACTACGCTTCGTATTTTTAAATATGCATCCAGCGCTTATCGCTCTTATAACCGTTGGCGCTACGCGTCCTTTGTAGTACGGCTACAAGACCGCTTCACAACCGACCCCAGATCTTTCTGGCGGTTCAGTAATGCGCGTCGTAATCCTAACGGCATCCCTTCTATCCTATCCCTTAATGATGAAACCGCCTCCAATCCTCTCGATCAATGCCGCCTCTTTGCCAAACACTTCTCTAGTGTTTTCGTTGATCCTTGCAGTAGTGCGGTGCCTTTAGTCGACGGTCTATCGTACACCCCTTGTGACGTCTTCTCCCTAAACGATGTTCACGTTGATGTTCCCTCTGTATTGTCTGCCCTGTCAAAGATCAAGTTGTCCTACTCGCCTGGTCCTGATGGTATCCCTTCCTCTGTCCTTAAGAAATGTGCTTCCTTTTTTGCTCCCCTTTTGACTCGCGTCTTTGTGAGATCCATCAATGAGGGTTCCTTTCCTACCATTTGGAAGTCTGCTTGGCTGGTCCCCCTTTTCAAAAAAGGTGACCGCTCTGTATGCTCCAATTACCGTGGTATTTCACTACTCCCCCCCATTTCCAAAATCCTTGAATCAATTATTCTCTCCTCCATCCTTCCTATCATTGTTGGTCACCTATCCCCGCGCCAACATGGATTCATTCCCAAACGCACAACTTCCTCCAACCTTATGTGTCTTGTATCCTCTGCTCTATCGAACATGTCATCCGGTGGTCAAACTGACGTCGTATACACCGACTTCAGTACTGCCTTTGACAGTGTTCCTCTCGATCTGCTGATTGCCAAACTCGAAAGACTTGGTATCGGGGGTCGTTTACTGTCCTGGCTGAAGACTTACCTGGTTGCGAGATCGTATAGAGTTAGAGTTTCGTCTTGTCTGTCCGATTCCTTCGTAGGTTCCTCGGGTGTTCCTCAAGGTAGTGTCCTTAGTCCTATTTTATTTCTGTTATTTGTTAATGACTGTGTTTCCATCCTCCCCGCCGAAGGTTTTCTGTTTTACGCAGACGATCTTAAGATCTTCCTTCCTGTGTCCTCGTCTGCTGACTGTTGTCTTCTCCAAACTGTACTTGATTCCTTCTCTGTTTGGTGTCGTAAGAATGGCCTACTCCTGTCCCCCGATAAGTGTTGTGTGATCTCGTTTTCTCGTTCTCGTTCTCGTTTCCCGTTTAGCTACACCCTCTGTGATACAGTAATACGTCGTGTATCCTCTGTAAAGGATCTAGGTGTGTGGCTCGACGAAACGCTGTCCTTCAGTTCCCACGTTGATTATGTAATTAGCAAGGCTAATAAATCACTGGGTCTGATCATTAGGCTATCGTCCGAAATCCGCGATCCCCTCTGCTTGAAGTCCCTGTACTGCTGTTGGGTGCGATCCTCCTTGGAATACGCGGCTGTAGTCTGGTCTCCCCCAGGCTCCACTGCGATGGCAAGACTGGAGAGTGTTCAGCGCAAATTCACTCGTGTGGCTGTTCGTCGCTTCCTTAACGGCTATCATCTTGCTCTCCCTCCCTATCCAGTCCGTTGCCGTCTTCTTGGGCTAGAAACCATTGAGGATAGGCATTTCCATATCCGTGCTAGCTTCATTGCAGGTCTCCTGTTAAATGAACTTGATGTCCCTTCTCTTCTGTTTGCCATCCCCCTTTATGCTCCTTCCCGTCGCCTCCGCGATAGACCTCCCCTTTATATCCCATCCCGCCACACCCGTTACGGTTCGAACGATCCTCTGCTACGAGCTTTGTCGGCTTTCAACAAGTGCTATCACCTGTTCGACTATAATGTCTCCTTGTCTCGTTTTCGTGTCCGTCTTCGAGAAGTCTCTTTCCTTGCCACCTAATCCTGACTGTCATCCTCGCTTTCCCTTTAAGTGTTAATGAACATTGTTGAACCATCATTGGCGGACAATATGAACTAAATAAATAAATAAATAAATAAATAAATAAATTTGTTGGAGCTTATGACAGCCTTACTAATAAATAAACTGTATTCTAACCAGGATTTATTTGGGAAAATTAAATCATCAGTAGATAAATCATAAGCCATTGCAAAATTCGAATCCATCTTACTATCGACAAAAAATTTATCTAAGATATTGCATCGCATAAAAATGTACGTTAGCAATACGGCCAGGACGATCTAGGAGAAGAAGAAAAACATAAGCAATGAGATTATTCTTCTTCCAATGTACGGGATGGTAGTTATTTATATAATTGTTTATCCTTAACAACGTATCGACAAATGTGGATATACACAGACCGACGATAGAGTAAGACTATCTAATGTTTTCAAAGCGTAAAATTGTGGTTAAGTGACTAATTGTACCGATTCTGTTAAGTTTTTTTTTTGTTGTAAATTTTAGTTTGAGGCCAAAAATGCTTTCCTTGAATCAATTGAAATACCAATTCTTAGTATCTTTCTGTCATTCACATGACAATACAGCCAAAAAATATGATATGATAAAATTAGACTGTTCATTTAACTGAAAATTCGAATAAAATTTAGGAAACTATTTTAAGATGTTATATTTATTATTATCTTTAGGGATATGCTTTATTCGTTTGTTTTTTAATTCACTGTCTAGCTTTTTACGCTTAAAATCTTATTCTTTTTTTGTCACTCACATTTCGTTACTACATTTACTTTTTGAAGGTTTTTTTATTCATACGCAATGATTTGTTAATTTGTGAACGGAAGATGACATGGTAAGTGGAAATGTTGAAAATATTTTTGTCAAATATTGGTTTGTTTATACCTAGCCATCTTCTTCTTTCTTGGCCTCATGACCTCCAAGAATAACCAAGATGACCTCCAAGAATAACCAAGAATAGTCCAAGATGACTACCATTTCTGGTTTACATGACTTATTGATACCGCATAGTTGGATAGTCAGTCCTCACTACGGGGAAACGGCCCAGACAGGATTTGACACCAATCCTGCCGTATGAAGACTGAACGGGTATTGGAAAAAGTAGTTTGAAAATAGTTTATAAGTAATAGAATATATTCTTATGTCCGTCCCTGTAAAACGAAAACCTGAAAGTCCGATTAAAAATTTTTGAAAGCATCAAGCTAAGTTATTAAAACACAGGGGCTAAACTATTTTTAATAGTTAAATACAAGTAGAATAAGCTAATGTTTTAAAAATAATCTACCAAAGACGCCTATTGATATATCCATTCCAACAAATACAAAGAAGAACCAGGCCAGATTTAATAATTCATTCTATACTTTTCTTTCCTTTTCCTGTGACCTCCAGTGGCACACACACAGCACTGCTTTGCTTCAATGATTGGAAAAATAACATTTAAAAGAAACAAACAAAACAAACTTTCCGACTTGCTTTAGCAAATCCTTGTGTAACAGCAGCACGGCGAGCGGTTGGCAAATAATCGAAAAGCCGCTCGCGGGATTGAGAAGAATGTGAAACTCACAACACTCATGGGGGAGGTTCGGAGCGCGCACAGAATGTGGCATCGATTTCGAAGTGTCTTTTGAAATCGGAAAAGTACCATTGACACTTAATAAGACTCGGGGAGTCTCGGCCGGCTACCCTCCTATCAGCTGCATCACACAGCGTCGAAGCAGCGCCTTAAAAACGAACGGAATGTGCCACAGTAAATAAAACTCGACCCTCGCTTTCCCGAGCCCCTTTCCCTCCGGAACACTTCCATCCGGCTCTGGGACGTAGGGGAAAAAAACGAAAAATCACGCTCTAATAAGCGAGTGGATTTTTCGATTTTTATTGCCCGCCATGGCTGGCCTCTCCTGCGTCACTAGCTGGGCGAGGAATTTTCCCGACATTTTCCCCCATTTTCTAAGCCAGCTGCTGCGTTCCGCCGCTTTTGCGAGCTGAGCGTTCCTAGGTTCCCTGGTTTTATTTGTAATAGCACCCGGAATCTCAAACAAGCGCATTACTCCTGCGCTGACGATGGCAGCTCGTACGCCTTCAAGGAGCACAACATCTTGACCCTCCCGGGGGATTAGACAACCGCTGGTGTGGGAGTAGTGGGACCCAGGGCGCCTGTCATCTGCAGGCGACCACGAACGACGCGCTTGCGACACTGGAATCCCATCAAATTCCGTTGCACTGCGCTGAAGCGAAACAAATAAACAGACACTTGAGACTCGCTAGAGCGAAGATGCGACCGCGGATCGGATGCGGTGTTTGAGGATTTTACTGCTGCTGCTTTCCCAAGTATTTTCATCTCGGCTCGCAACAGAATCGATCATGCGAACCGCAGATTCGTGGCAACGTTAACAGCAATCGGTGGCGTTGTAGATGGAAAATCGAGCACAATAAAATGGAAGAGATTTCGTTTCAAGTTTGTTTAAAAAATCTATTGGCCATATATGACACGATGGGAACATTCACCAAAGCGACAGTATTGCTTACAGCGAAAGATTTGAATTGAGCAAATTTAATCAACACATTGTTGCAAGCTTACGTGGTTGAATGGCGAACGAGCAAATTCGAAAGAAACATATTTACCATCAACGATCGGAAAACAAACGATTCCAACGAACTGCTCATTCCTTCGACTGCCGGAACACCAGCTGTCCAGGAAGAAGATCAAGTCGTCGGCGGAACAAGCAAAACACAACCACTCTTTCACTTTGGCAAAAGTGCGAACCTTACTCCACAATTCACAGAACGAAACACGATAAACACCGATATCAATGGAAATATATCAAAAGCAACGCGTTGGCCCGCCGCGTTCGCAACCAGTCTTCCATTAATAGCGAGCCCATTACATTATTGAGAGGAGACAAATGGAGATTACGTTGCTATTTCCGAGATTGATTTATTGGTTCATTGTGTGGCGACCGCCCGACTATAGGCGCCCTCTCCCGCACTGGCGAGTCGTTCTTTGAAATGTTTGCGCTGTGCGGGCGAAGAAGCCGAAAGCGCCATCCGCCCCAACTCAAATGTGAACCAGGGTTAATGAAGCTGGATATTGAACGTTGTCGAAGCGTGACTGGCAAAGAGGATTACTTCGGACCCCTGCTACACTGTGTCGTGTGGTGGCGAAGAAGAAGAAGAAGTAGAAGAAAAAAAAGCGCCGAATCGAAATCTGCGAAGCCAAGCGGATAGACACTTGGACCGGGCGAGAACCATTGTGGTGCCGTGGTATGGAGGCTCTTTCTTTCTTTTGAAGGGGATTTTTTAAAGGCTTTTCCATTTAAACACCTTCGGGTGAATGCTGCTATTAAACCCATTTTGAGGAAGAATGCAAGGAAGGTTTTATTTCCTTGGGCCAGAGGTTTTCCAGCAAGGTATTTAAATTTAATTATTTTTCTATATCGAAAGCAAGTGAAGATTTTGCTTTTTGTTGAAAGGATGTAGTTTGGAATGAAGTTATTAGTACTTATATTATACTTCCAACAAACAGTAGAGTTTTCGTACATATTAACATTTTTTGATCAGTAAATCAGAGAGCCTTAATCATTTTTGTGTGAAAGTTGGTTCTGAACAAGACACAGGATTACTCTTGTTAGCTCATCAATATTGCGGTTAATTATAAAAACATTCAACAGTAAAATAATTTCTTCTATCAATTCAAATTGTGAGCCTGGGCATTTAGATTGATTTCAATGTATCACATATAAACACATAATCAAATATAATTCAAAATATTCATAAGCATCCTGAAGTATGCTCATTCACGAATAAACATTAAAATTAAAACCTTACTTATCACACCTAGGGTTAGGGTTCAATTTATATGTATTTTTAGTGCACATGGAAGTTCTGTAATAGTTTCTGAATTTAGGAAGTTGTTTTCTGTCTTTCCTTAGTATTCACCGTGAATGGTCTATGCACTTGTTGAAGGATTTATCTTCCCAGGGATGAAAATTATTGTGGTGTAGAGGAATAGAGGAGGAAAGTTAGTCGTGAATATTATTTTCCTACTTTTCTCTTGATTCGCTCCAACGTTATTGAATGATATAATTTGCCATTTGAGGGACAAACTCAAGACGTTAAATTTACCTTTACAAATTTTTAATGAATACAAAATACGCCCTATTTTCGAGAAATTAAAGTTAAATAGTATTCACGAGCTGATGGCGTACCAGCAAGGCTCAGCATGAATCAATCTCAATCTCTCAGTTGGTAGTCTCTTAATCCTTTACCGATCTCATTCTGTGAAGACGAACTTTGGAAAGTTGAAGCCGATCAATAAGCTGGGCTTACAAGAAGAAAGTATAAAGAAGATTAAGTTGTTACAACTAATACCATCCAGCGATTAGTATCTATTTATATTCCAGTATTACGTCGCCTTGTTGCCATAATGTAGTGATCAAGTGTATTAATTTGCGGGAGTAGTAATTGCATTAATATACATTTCACAGTGTGTCTGATCTTACAACAGTTCAAATTCGATTATCTGTTTGTTAAATTTTGTTAGAAAGTGCACTCGCAAAGTAGTTAATATTAACACTTCTGATACAGAAAGCCTAGTTTATCTATGACAATGCTTTGAATTCACAAACACGTTTAGAAAGGAATTGGAAAATTCTTCTAAATCAAACTGATCAAACTGAAACTGATGAACTGCTCAAAGGAATTAAAAAATTTTTCTAAATCAAACTGATTTACTCTCCCAAGGATCTACATTTAAAATAAATAAGGCGAAAAATCACTCATTATGCTCCACCGGAGTGCTCATCAGTTAGCTTCAGCAGAATCCATTTAATGTGTTGCTTGTTCTATTTCGTAGTTATTGTCGATCGGGTTTTCGATTCCAACTAAAGCAGGATAGAAATTCTATAAGTTTTTCATGAGATATTTCATTCTAACAACGAACACAAACAAAATGAATGCATCACTAAGTTTAACGATAAAAAGATCAAAAGTGATAAATATACAAGGTTTAGATTCGAAATATTCTTAGTAAGAAGAAGTTATTTTACAAATATATATAGTAAAATCATCTCAAGTGCGACTTGTACCATAAAGTATGATATGTCTTTGGCTGATATTTATTTAACGCTCTTCCATCCAATTCGAGCAATATTTTCACTTTGAATATTGTTTCATTATACACACTTTTAAATGCTTTTCGGTTCATTGTTTGCTTTTGCCAAATGCATTTTTTGTTTGCCTAGCTAAGCTTACCCAATAATTCGTACAGCAGCAAACAATTTGCCTTCCGCTTGCTCCCGTATACGCAACTGGCACCGTTTTGTCGCATACAAATTTAAATACACATTTGAATGCTCAAAATAATTACAACTTCCTTACCCATTTATGGTAAGAGGATTACACTCGACAATACTTTCACGCTCGTTTTTTTTTTTTGCTTTCGCTCCGTACATCGCTCTTTGTGCGCAGTCAAGCCCCGAACCGGCAAGTATTCACAACAAATTGATAACATAAAATTTGATGCTTCCTAACGCACGGCCAAACAGCGAATCGACGTACCTGGGTATGCGTTCAGCAAGAGCGACAGCAAAAAATAGCATCAACAACGTCGACAATGTTGCAGCGAGCGAGCATGGCAAGGCATGGCAAGTCGACCACCAAACGGCTGGCAGCAGAGCGTCGGAAGAATCGCATTGACGTTGAATAATAAATGAAATTCCACCACCACGCTACATGCGGCGAAAAATGCCAAGCGTTCACATCAAACCACTTACAATAAGCAATAATATCTGTAATATATTTTACTTTCACCGGCCCTAGATTCCCGTGCCCCTCCCACCCCTTCCCACATGTCAATACGGTACGGCACCTTTTGCTGACGGAGCTTCTAAGAATCCCGGGAAGCCGTCAACATGCGGAAAGGCACGTGTTCGCACACTGGACAAGTGTGCTTCGCGATGAAAAGCAACGGAACTGCTGCTCCTTCGGGAGCAAAGGTTACTCGGGCAGATGGAGGCCTACGCTCCAACCACTACTGCGTGAATCGGGCGCGCTTTTTATCGTTACGGCCGCGTTATGGAGATTTTTTCTTCCGTTTGCGTGCCCTCAAAAGCCCTCAACTGAACGACGCTTTTCCGCTCGCATTGCCTGAGCCGGTACGATTTTGTGGAAATCGTTTCAGGCCTGGCACAGGCGGCCACCGTTCGACGGTAGCCCACAATGATTTTGGCAGCAACTCATCAACATTCATATGCCTGGGAATACATTTTTCAGCAGCAACAACAACATTGTAAAAAGCAGCGAACCAAAGAAAGCTTCCCTTCGCAGCCGTTTCTCTGGAGAATAAAAAAAAGAAAAAACTCCCGCTCCCGTTGGCCTTCATTTGGCCCGTAAAAGCCGTTCCGGTGACAAGCTTGTGCAGCAAAAGATGCGTGTGACAAATGGTGGCGAGAATGCGCGAGAAAGATGATTGGAAATTTGTATATGAAAAGAATGTGGCCATATGGCATCAGGTAACATCAGGATGATGGTGCGTCGTTTCGCCGACTGGCACCGGGAACGCTTACCATCGGGTGGAATGTGCGGAATTGATGTGTGCGTACTTTTGTTGTTATAAGATGTTCCGTTCATAGAATCGTGCTCAAATAGACGGCCGGTATGAATAGCTTTGAAAAACTCGATCAGTTTTTTGTTGTGAACTGTCCAGTATTTGTCCATGTTGTTGGGCTTAAGGAAGTAGAAATCTTAAAATATTTAAATCTCAAAAGCAAACAACGAAGTCTATAGTTGATGACATGACAACTGTCCCAATTACAATTTCTTAAAGTTATGGTAGAGCACATTGAAACGTGTAGACATGAGTAGAGCTGGAACGTCGGCTATGAAGTAAGTATCTTCGACGGTTTATCACAATCAGTTACTGATGTCTAGTTGAGAAATAGGATACAAGAAAAAGAATATATCTCCTGCATTTGTTTCATCATCGATTTGATTGAGTACGAGTTGATGTAAGCTTGGTCAGTAAAAACGAACCAAAACTAGATATTACGTTGGAGTTCTACGTTGGATCAACTTCAGCCGTACCAATAATAAATCTATGGGTTCCCTATCACATTGAATATCTCCTAAACTTGAGTATTGAATGCATCAGGCTACTTTAGAGGGCCTTATTTAAGTTTTAGTTTACTCAAGAGTTAAAAAAACCTTATCACAGATTGTAATTTGTCATCACCACCATTTTTCTTTATAAATAAAATATTTCAACATAGGTATCCTTAAAAAATGTAAACTGAACAACACGACACTTGTCGAAGCTGGTTGAAATATAATTAATCGTTGACCATTCTGAACCTATTTCCCAATCAAAATTATTTCTTGGACACGTATGTTTATATATTTTTATGTTTATAAATTTTTTATATAGTTCCAGTACTCACATACGCCTCTGGGACAAGGATTTTGTTCAAAACCAATGAATACGTGTTATCCAAGATAGAGAGAAAAAATCTCAGAAGCTTTGTTGGCCCCGTATGTGTGGAAGCACAATGGAGGAGTCGTTACAATTAGACCTAGAGCGCATACGAATTAGGCTTGCTATGTGGAAGACCCTGCCCGTAAAGTTTGTTTAGAACATCAGACATAAAGTCCGGTCATATGTAAGATCAAGTAAGATGTTTAAGTTGTCTGTGCGATAAAGAAAGCTATTAGCAGGCAGATATCGTGCTGATATCGTAAATGTATTAAATAAATATTGATCCTAGATTGCAGCATAGCAGACGCAAAATAGGTAAAACGATAAAAAATATGTTCCAAATTCAAATAAAAATTTGTAATATCTATTCGTAAATCGAAAAATTGAAAGCGGAGTTAGTTGACTGTATTAAAAAAATCATAAGTCGTTCATTAAAATCTAAACATAAATCTCACCCATCCACACCTTGATAGAGACTGATACTTTATTCAAGAACTCCAACGCAAGTCCACACATTTAAAATCAACAAGTGATCAGTCTAGGGTACGAAATTGTGCAATGTTCGGGTTCTTTTAGTATTGAATGTATTAGAATTTTAACTATTCCATTAAAGCTAGCGGTGCGCGAGTTAACAACCTACGTTGTCGACACAGCATTTTCTAGTGTTGTCAACCGCCACCGGCCCGATTGTACACGATGAGCAAACAGCGTCGATCAGCAAACCGTGTTGATCGTCTGACCCAGTTACCGATTGCAAAACATGCAATCGCCGAATCAGCAATAGTCATCAAGAATCGTCAAAACCTTTCCCTTTCCCATCCAATTCCCAATAACCAACTTATATGTAAATCAAACTTAATAAACTCTCTCCTATTTTGACCGCAGAACAAGCTAGTCTCGATTTCCTTCGTCTTTGTCCGAACCCTATAGTTTTAACTCGCGCCCGAGTCGACAATCGAATGCTATTGAACTATTGAATACTTTAGCGCCGCCCTGATCACCCCTTGTGATGACCCCTGTCCTGTTTCACTCACACTACCACATACTCGATGAAACGATGAAACTTTATGCTCGAGCCGTTGAAATATTTCACCTATCTCATCTACGATACACGAGCCGCTCCCGTTTTGGGCTTTCGAGCCTAATGTATAAACAACAAGAGATTCGAGCAAAACTAATCATAACGTTTGTCAAAAGACAACAGACAAATCAAGCGAAGCTTTTTCTAGTTTGCATGCCGAGTAAATGGCTATCATTTACCTGTGGTCCTAAGAAAACTTGTTAAACGTCACGATCGCGTCAAGTCAAACTCGCATCAAGACGATGGTGTCCACCTTCCTCGAGCGAAACCCCCATCATAAACGCTGCCATTGCTGAACGAACCTGCCAAACTAATGTGTGAAGATTAGGGACGTGCTTTCATGCTAATGAACCTTTTGCACTCTTTTCAACGTCATCTGGAACTTTTCCAATCAGCTTCAGTCAACTAGCTCACACAAACATGGAGAGGTTTGGCAAACCGAATCTGGTTGCACCTCTTGTTTCCCGACAACGTCATCTTTGGTCCGGATTACAAACAGTTTGCCCAAGACGAACTCGTTGTCTAGTCCTTGTTTTCTGGTGCTGGTTGAGATTTGTGCAAACATCTGAATCTGACGAATGTGATCATACGTGCACGTAGCTAGGGGGGGGGGGTGGGGGGGAAATCATACGATTCTAGACGAAAATCATTACAACCCTATCGCTTGTCTAATGATTCGCACATTCACACAAAATGGTGCCACGGGGGTTTCGTAGTATGCGTTTGGGATGTTAAAGATTAGGGCCAGCAGGACAAAAAATAAAAATACAGTTCAAATATAACTCCAAGGACGCTCGGATAGCTGACAATTGGTCCTCCCGGGGACATCAACCAGAAACGGTTCGCGCCGTCTCACGTTACCCCGCACATTATCTTAATTTTAGCATTTCTTTTACATTCCGCGTACATGCGCCCGCTGAAATACGATCACCTAATCAAAGCTCAACCGAATCAAGGAGTGGCGGTATGCGATGATACTGTTTTACTCACGTTCGACAAAGCTTGAAACGAGCGCGTTCCGTGACAGCATGATGCCGTCAGTCAACCTCAGAAACCGAACAATGGCTTTCGCGCTGTTCCTTCGCGACCAGGCGGAGATGATGACGATGATGATGTGTCGCACTAAGAAGCAGATGTCAAAATAACAAAAGCACTTCTTCAACGTCAACATACGAGCTTACAAACACACTCACGCTCGAGCAAAATCGTCCTACAGTTACAGAGGCATCTTCCGAAAAACCTCAGCAGTCAGCAATGCCAAGCGGCCAGGGCTGACATACTGGGGCGAAATAGTATGCAAGGTGAACGAGCAGCAAACCACCACAAGCAGCATTCCTCCCGGCGGACGTCACCTTCTGTGACGCCTTTTGTTCCCAAAATCCTCGCCCCACGAGCGCCACCGCGTGGTTGCACGCGAATGCGATAAGCGACCGAAATCTCGTGCTCCCGCGATTCCAACGCGAGCTTGCTGGCGTTATGTCGCGTACGTGTAAATTATGTTTGCTTTGATTCACACCCGTACGCTTGAGCCTGTATGTGTGCCACAGGAGGATCTGTGTTCTCACATGGAGCCATTGTTTCCCCCCCCCCCACACACACACACACACTCAGCCATTCTTCTCCGGCGATGATTATTCCCATCGTCGAATCCATTGTTACCGCGACCGAAGCTATTACACGTTAAGAGGTCTCGCGTTTGACTTTTCTCACCCTCAGCGGAGCGCAGCTCGGGAAAAGTGTGGAACATTCACAAGACCTACCGCTACTGCCATAAGGTGAGAAGCGAAACGGAGTGAAGGGCGTCACCGGATAAATGATGATATGACAGTTAGAACTGTTGGAAAATGGTGAAATTGAGCAAAGCTCCCACAAAGCTAACCTCAACGCGGCGAATCTGGACGATCTTGGGGGGATGGGACGGACGGACGAACGGATCAGTGGGATGCGGGACGGGGCAGGGGGCGATCAAAACCTTTGTTTGTGGCGAAAACTTTCTCAAACGATTTCGATTGTTGATAGCGACTGTTGAATGGTTTTCGGCGAAAAGTTTCGGCACCCCGTCACCGAGTCCCGAGAAGTGGGTTGTGAAATTGTCCTCCGGGGGATAGTCCTTCGTTTCGATGTTGTGGTTTTCTGTATCAGTGTGTGTTTTTGTGTGTGTGTGTGGTTTTTTATTTAGTCTTTCGGCTGCTGTGTTGGAGTTGCCGGGAACCGTCAATGCTGACATTAATTGTGAGTGGGGTAGCGCGCTTAAGAAGACATTGCCATGACATCGAGCTGAACGCCTGGGGATGACATGAGCCACAAATCGGAACAAACAGAGCGATAGTTTCATTTACTCTTCCGTCGGCTTTTGGGCACGTGTGTGCGTCAATAGATTGGAGAATGTTTCGATGAGGAATACAGCATAATATTGTATACAATTTGAGAGATGTTTTACAAACAAACCACTATTCGTTCTAACGGACGTCATGGAATCTCTATTTACTGGCTTGCTTCTCATCACAACAACACGCACTCCATTCCACTTCCACTTTACACTTTAAAGGGTCATGTTTTGTCTGCAAATAATTAAATTGGCGTGCGTTCAAACGGAAACAAATTATCGAGGCAATTTTCCGCCCAAACTTGTTGATTGCATTTACGCCACCGACGACATTGTGCCTGTCTGTACGTACGGCGTCCGGATCGCCCGCCGGGCACCAGATTGTCGGCAGTGGTGGGAAAGGCTCATGTCAAAGATTCTTTGGACAAGCTTGGGGCGCGCTTAGTCGAGGAATAACACCGCCCAGACAAAAACTACCCTAATCCATCAAGCCTCACAGGGAGGTTGCTTGTGGGGAAGGTATTGCACGAGGCAGAGCACTTTCGCTCTGCTGATGTGAATTAATGCCCACGGCTAGAAGCTGAGACAGTTTCCGCAAGCTTCTAAAGGTTTTACACTCGTACACACGTGATCGGGCAGGTGTGCGCGAATTGTGCGAGGCTAATTTCCATATTAAATAAATTTTCACCAAGGCGCCGTTATCGTCGTCGTCAACGAGGATCTCGTCATTCTCCATTCCGTGCTGGCATAACTCTTTAACACCTGTATGCTTCTTGGCGCTTCCATGTCGTTGCGAGCGACGGATAACATCAAGAGTGAACAGGCGAACGAACCAGAAGTGCCTCGGGCGTCGGATGCGGCACCAGGCGTCTCCATCTCGGGGAGGAAGATTTGCCTTACCTACCCAAGAGATTAATTCAAGCGTGCAAAATGTTTTCCCCACCTTCACTATCCGTCACTTTACCGCCTTTTTCCTCCCCGTTGTTCCATCTCTTGAAACTTACCTCACTCAGTCGGGGAGGTAGACCTGGGCTGTCAAACATTAGCATAAGCTTTTTCAAACCACTAAAGCGGCCATTCCCAACGGCGACGACGCCGAGCTGTTCGTGTGCATATAAGCCACTCTCCTCCGTGCTTCACTCGATTCGGTGTGTTTACGTTTGTTAAGCTTATCCTGGAGCAAACGTGTGTCGGATAGTGAGATCACCTGATCTCGGCTATTCTTGGGCGTCTCCGCTAGCTTAGTTGGGAAAAGCTATAAATCGTCTGAAAATTTATGGGTTCAAACTGCCCGAAGAGATTTTTCCACCGGCTAATCCTTTTTACAGCGATTTTGATTTAACAAATCAGAATCGGTGTCGGCGTGGGGAGCTTGAATAGCATCAACAATCATATCGCAAACACTGAGCACAAGAGCGCATGAAGCATCCTTCTCAGGTTAAGGACAAGATAATTTGCTAAACGGTCAAACTAACATTGAAACCCACTGTGGGACCATGCAACGACACCCCGAAAGGAGGACGATAGCGATGACAACGAAAGTGCGAAAGCGTTATTAGTTTGCCGTCTACCGGAATCAGTGTCTTCCGGTGTGCTTGTAACGCCGGATCCCATACCCTCGGTTCCGAGCGAAAGCCAACACCAGATACAAGTTGTGAAGGTGCTATCCAGCAAGATAAGCATACCTGAAAACCTTCGTGCCACGGCGATACTCCAAATAAAGCCCGACGTAAGGTGTAGCGCTAATAAACACATCACAACAGCTCGTTGCAGACCTCTAATTTCCGGCTTTTGACGCACGTCTCCCCTGTTCGCCGCCTCCATGAACGGTCCCGACCTGACATGGTGATTAACTTCGAGTCACGGTACGATGTACGCCCGCCTCAGGCCAGGACCAGCTTTCGGCCAGCCACGACAGGACAGTCACCCTCGGCAAGCATCTTTGGTCAATGACGGCAAAACAAGGACTTGACGGGCGTCGTTGTCCTTCTCCGCACCGAACCGAACGCATGTTCCACACTTCCGGCAAGACATTCCAATACCCGCGCGACCTATGTGTGTTTGTTCGGTATAGTCAATTTGATTGAAATTGATATGGGCAACATGTTTGGGGTGGCTTTAATTAGATATCGAATTGCATGGTACGTACAGGCAGTGGTGAGATTTCCGTCTCGCTGGAAGGTTATGCTGCCAGCCAGCCAGCCTGCCCGGACTGTCTTGACGAAGTAACTGAACACTGGGATAGCTTCCAGCTACCATGGTTTAAATGAGGTTCACATGTAGGTTCATTATACTCAGTGCATGCATTCGGATGAATTTGTTTGGCGTCTACGCGGGCTCGACGCAATTAAACATCATGTCTCCCAATATAGCATTTCTCGGAAGCATCATTTCTTCGGAAACATCCAAATTTGCAGGTTCAATGTTATGAAGTGTATGTCCCTTTAAATCAGTACCGAGCTGTATATCTATGCTTGTTGCATAGAGAAAATTGCAGTAGAGAAATTCTGTGGCAACCAACAGTCAAGAAGGATTAGCCCAAACCAACCGGCCTAGTAAAGAAAGAGGTGAAGGAAAAAGAAACTGCTTTGAAATACTACTTTCGCTTAGAATAGTATGTTGAAAGAAGAATGTAAATGGGTCTGATCACTAAAGTTCCAGGGTTTTACGATTTATTATGGCTGCACACATGTATTCAAATACTGCACAGGATATCTTGTTAACGGCATATATTTTTAGACGCAAGCATTCAATTTTACACAGCTTAAAACTGTCCTCTGGTGATATTAAATGCTCTCGATGCAAAATAAATTGCTTGCATCTAAACATTTTCGAAATTGAGCGCTTACGAACATGTCAATATCGTAGCTGAGAAACTAAATAATGTAAATAATGACAACCAATTTAGTGTCAAATTTCTCACATTAAGAAGAAGAAATGCTCAGGTGTGAAAGTCGAATTTTTCGTCAAACCAACAGATTTGCGTATTTTTTGCAGTAACTGTATATGAACAAAGAGCAAGTTAATTAGCCTTGTGCGGTCTTCACAACTATTCGCTTCTTTGGTAAAATATAACAAAGAAGAAACAAAGAATGATAGTAGTTTAACACACAAATTTACATAATGCCTCACAAAATTGTTTTAAGTTTTTGACACTAATGCTATGATCTACAGCATTATTGTTCAACAATTGTAACAATTGTTCAATTTCAAAGATGGTTCATTAGACCCAACTTTGTTAATCTGAACACCGATTTACATAGCGGTCGCGGTCTTAGAGACCTGCCTGATAGCTTATTTCACTATCTTAGCGTCGTAGAAAATATACTACGCCTTCATCGGTCTAACAATAGCACCAAACAGAGATTTAAGGCTACATGGGTCCTAAAAATATTTACCTACATGGTAGACAAAACCAAACAAATGGAACGCTTTAGACACAGTGACTTCGTAGAGTCCTTCAGTGTAAACCTATTATCTCAAGGAACTGATTTCCCATCCAATTCATAACTGATCACCATTGATAATCTATTTCTATGGAGCGTTACAACAGATCATTTCTTCTCTATGACAGGCATGCGGTTAAATTTGAACCAAAAATATAAGAGGGACATACGGTTTAGAAGGACAACAGCATGGTAGTCAGGATTAGACACAGACAGAAATAGTTTTAAAGTTTTTGATTTAAATATCTTTTTCTTCATTCGGTTGGAATCAACGAACTGTCATATTTTTAATTGCTCTTCTTCACCACTTTAAAATTTCCGTGTTAAAATCTGTGCAACTATCACTCGCACTTCAAACACTCCGGCATGAGAAGGATGGCGTATAAATAATCATTGTTAACTGGTAAGCTTAAGTTGCTACGACGTGCAAACGTATGGTGTACTGTATCCGGGCACGTAGCGTACAGATGAAAAGTTTTGGGGTGAAATTCATAGATTTTCTACCTAGTTTTCACGCAAAACGTGGGATGAAGATCCCAGACGAAAACACGGAACACACAAAAAGGTGGCCAACTACCTGCCTTTGTGTTGATTTGTTTCATATTTTCTCTCCTGCTCTCATGGTCATTTTGCAGCTCGGTAAGGCAACAAAATTACAACTCGTGCACACTGAAAGGTATATCTAGTAGCAACATCAGTTTGACTGCACCAAACAGACAAAAAAAAGGAGAGAGAGAGAGAGAAAGCAAACACACTCACAATACCAGAGCAACTTATCGCAGAAAAGGGATCCATGGCACCGAGGTTCAACGCTAAAAAGCTTCAAAATTGAACTTGAGACGTGATCCGCATTTTATCTGCTTCGTAAAAACCTGCAGGACGCAACACGCTCCAGGCATGATTGTATGGTGCAGGGCAATAAGGTGGGCCCTTCCTTTTTTGTGTTTGGTTGAGTAAAGGCATAAAATTGATAATGGGACGAAAGGGTACCGAGTGGTGCATAGAGCCGTTGCGTCCTCTGACCTGTCAATCTTGCAGCGCGCACAATGTCACTGCGTCGTCAATTTCCCCCAAAAACGGTCGTTCGCAAAAATTTCGACACAATGGAAATTGGAACGCAATATGGCCCTATACAGGTCCAGCAGAAGGGCAGGTTCTTACCTTTTCGGGATTGGGAAAAGTGTAACAAAGCACAACCTTAACAGTGGCGGTAGGTTGCGAGGACAGCGAGAGATTATTACGAAAAGAGGATGCGCCTTTCGAGCAGTATCCCTAACAAGCATTAACTGGATGCGTTTCCATTTTTCCGTTCCATGCTTATCAATATGACCATGGTATGTATTTTCCCATCACGTCAGATGAGAAGAGTGAAAACCCCAAAAAAAGTGCTCCCATCGAACCCGTCAAGAACCTTGGTCCCGAAGCTTGGTGTGTAAAGAAAACTTCTAGGGCATATGGGTACCTTTTTCACTAAGCATTCGGTTAAAAAAGAAAGAACGACACCATAATTTTCCACAAAAAAAACCGCGACAAACCCACCTCCGTAGCTCCGTAGCTAAAACGAACGAACGAAGGAACATTTCCTCACGAACGCCCAAAAGATAGGTGTGCCGCGTGGAAAAGAAAAATCAACCAAAGACACACTCAAATCCTCACATATTCTTTTCATCGTCAACCAGCACGCGGCAGCAGATTGGTAGTGTAGTGTTTGCAAAACGGCACACACGGACACACAAAAAATCCACCGAAACAGAAACACATAGTCTTCAATGACACCGTGCGACAAGGGAGAAACAACATAAACTTAAAGCACGGTGCAGACATCTTTTCCTACATCAACCGGGAGACTGGCACTTCCTTCGGCATTCACTTCCGGCGCGATCCGTTGCAGCAAGCGCAAGTGCATGAAACGTGTTATTTCGTCGCTCGTGACGAAACTCGTTAGGATGCAGGTTGGGCAGAGCAAAAGCAGGCATCGGGAGCAAGGATGAAAAATCCGCCCCATAATACACATAATAGTACATTCACATGGGCCACACACCACTTGAATGCCGGAGGTGAGCACAAAATGGAACACTGAATGGTGCACACGGTGTGGACGATCGTAAAGGCCCGGCTGGATCGTCTTCGGCCGGCAAACGTATGCTTTTTGGACAACTTTTTAGTGCACTGCTGATTGTGGAGGTTTTTCCTCTTTAATGGGTTGATGAAAGAAAAGCGCGAGCTACGAAAAAAAAGGGACACAAATCTCACCTTTTGAGTGGATGTTGCCCGTGAATGCCGTCCCCGTTTCAGGAGGCTTTTGTGGAGGAATGACTTGATAGAGCTATATGTTGGAACTATGTATGAGAGCAGTAACAAAGCCTTGCATATTCAATTTAACATAGATGTGATGTATGGGAAGTGCATGTAAAAGATATTTTATCAGAATCGTTTCTTAACTTGAAGACAATTGTAAGCACAACTAGTGAAAGTATCTTGAACCGCGATTATCAAAATATCCGATGAAACCCGATGAAACCCAATGAACTGTTATCTTCAAGAGTTCTTATCCTTTAGCTCTTTTCTTCAAGATGACAGGTTTATTTAAAATCATTGAACGCAACAAATTAATAAAAAAAAAACTATATTTGGGTGTTACTGAAAGAATCGTCAGGACTGTTGAATATCACTCGCAGTCTCCCACATATTGTATCCCACATAGAGTTATCATTCGGCATTATTTTTGCATGTTCTTGGTATTGACTCGTGTGACTGATACGAGACGACCACCAACGCTCTTCGATCATGAAGTAATACGAAGCTGTCTAAAGTACAATTTGCAGCAATCCTCGACTACAGAGCAACCTGACACCTTCAGATCTTTTTCCCCCGAATTTTGAATCATAGATTAATTTAAAAAGCCGATCAGTTTAAGTAAAGACACTCACGACATAGGTAAAAAAATATAGGAGGACTTCCATTTCTTTGGCTCTTAAACCTCAGACGATAGCAATACGGCCAGGCCGTTCTTTATGAATAAATAAAACTCAAATGATCCAGGGCTGGCATTTCTTATTTTTCCTCGACTTGATTTTACTCGTAGCTAGGTGGTACGTCCTGCGTACGGCAAGGCGGCAAGGGAGGTGATTTGATCAACTGTCCTGCCATGTGAAGACTGGCGTCACTGTCGTCTCGATCACCGCACCAGCCCGTAATCAAGGGGACTATTCTTTTAAATAGTTGCTCTTTCTGAAAACCTAAACACTTCTCACGAGGTTGGTAAGCATCGAAAGTTCCCTTTGAACAGGTGAATAAGGTTTCAAAAGCCCAAAGCGTCTTTAAATAAACGAATACAAAAATCGAAAGACCCCTTTACCAAAAGTAATTTTCTATGACTGCAAAATATTAAGAAACATTCGAGAATTTGATGATCACCAGACTACGAGACTTTTGGAACCCAACTATCCTCATTCAACTGGCCAAACATGCCCTAAGTTGTATTTGCTCCATGCACTTATGGATCAACCCCAACGGTTTGAACCAATTTTATTAAACTTACGAGTTGAACTCTGCTCGATAGGCATTACCTTAACTTCAACTTAACTTAAGTATTACGTATATTAGTAACGATGTTCCTACTCTACACACAATATTTCCATCAAATGGCAGAAAGAAACGTTGATTCCAAACAGATGCCGGTATCATTGGTATAAAAAAACACTACAAACAGCACCCATGCCACTTCTAGGGTTTTTTTAAACATAACAAAATTAGAACGCTATCTAATATCGACTGGAAACAAAAAACAGGAGCAATGACGCACAATAGAAGGCTTTCAATCCGCTTATGATCGAACCCTAAAAAACATCTCATGTGGAGCTGTTTGATGTGCTGTTCGACGTTACGTTAAAATCCTTAGCGTATATCCTACATATAATTATTCATCAAGAAAATCACTCCACTGCCAAGTGCACCCGAGAAGCCGATCATGTCTCAAGATACTATCATTAATTAAAATTAAAAACGGAAGCCTTTATGTAACCTTGCCTGGCATTCAGGAGCAAACATCCATCAGATGTGTCTTTCAAAAACAATCCTCGCTTTGCAACAATGCGATGGATCAATTACAATTTGTCCGACTTGCTGCTGTATCGATCCAGATTATGCAACCCACTTTTCCCTGCTCCAATACACACGGTTCGGGTTGTTCGGAATTCCTAAAAGCAAATCAATGGCAACAACTAACAACAAGAATTAAAAAAAAGAAGAAGCAGAACATTACATTTTAATATCCTCTTGGGCATCGTTCTAAAATGTTGGGGACTGGGTACTCGCAGCATCCTTTCCACCTTGGATCCGGGTATAATGAAGCCCAACTAAAAGCACCAGGTATGAGACCACATATTTGTTCGTCCATGACAGACGATAAGAGCAAACAAATGCTCGATTTCATAACACTCAACACCCGGTTTCCGGTCACCCGTGCTCCACATCAGCGAAGGGAAGAAACTTATACGCACACACACACGTGCCCGATACGCTCGTCCTTCCGTTCGCCCATTTTGAGGACCTGAATTCTACAATGGGTAGTTTCATTGTCGAACAAACAGAAAATGTGAGTACTCAATCGATCGATTTTATTTTTCCTAACACTCGAATGTTACGCTGCCCAGAACGACTGAATGGCCATCGACTTGCACCCACTGACCATCCAAATCGTCCATCCGGCTGCAGAATATTCTATGACACACACACACACACACACACACACACACACACACACACACACACACACACACACACACATTCCAGGATGGCTCGAATGGAACGAAAGAAATTGACTGGTCGGTAAAGACAACAGAACAAAACAATTACCACCGTGCTCCGTACCACACCGGGAGGACGGTTGTATGGACGACCATAAAACGATAAACACGACGGACATCATACACAAACGAAACACCGACCGTTCACCGAGTACAACGGAGAGCTGTTGTGTTCAATGGTGGTTCTTCTTTTGGCAAAGAAACCACCCCTTCACAAAAGCTCACGCTGGGCGTAAAGTGTCACAGTCGGCATTGCGTTGGAAATCGTACGGGCCGACCGACAATGCTTCCGTCTTTCACGACCGGCAATGGATATCCTTATTTTCGACATCCTTAAAACCCAAGCGCCTCGGAAAACGGAACCACTGTGGGAAGGTCTCCGTTGGGTTTGGTTTGCTCTCGTTCTCCCTCACTGGTGCGTGGCTTCTTTTCTTTTTCTCCAAAGTTAATTCCGTACAGCATAAATCGATCCGTAACGTCTGCTAAAACAAAACGAAAGCACCAGCAAAAAAAGCAAGCGACTGCAGCCATTCCTAGAATCATGGCACATGGGTAGCATTTTTTTGCGGGTTTGTAGTACGTTCCCGATTCAATCGAAAAAACGACATCCGATGATGATGATGATGACGGACGAACGAACGAGGGTGCACCGCAGGGCTTTCGCACTGCACAACGAACAACACACATTTCGAATCTCGTCGATTGGGTCCTGATCGACCGGACCGAAACAAACGCCCCGACAATGATTCCCGCTACTGCAGCAGTACCGTTGAGCCTTTGATTGTTTAGCCGGTCGTTTGTGCCGTCGTTTGGCGAATGCTTTGGCCAAAACGAACACGACCAAACGATCGACATCAAAGCGAACCGGGCAACAGTTAGCCCCACCTGACCGGTCGCCCCTCAATCGGCACGTTGAGCAACTCGAAACTGGAAGCGGTTTTCCATCGCCAGCACACTACGTCGCCGCGAAAGCCTGTGCTGAGGCATGAGGGAAAATGTTTTCGGAACAATGGCACTCTCACTCTCGAACTAGTTCCAGACCGAGATGGTGGTTGTTATTACCCGAATCACTATTGTACGATTCGACACCGGCCAGGGTGGGAGCTTTCCCATCGTTTTCCCATTTTCGGGGTCGAGGTTTCCCATGTGCCAGATCGTGGCTAAGGATCCTTTGACGCCGGGAGTCACTAGATTGGTGAGGATGGGTTATCAGTTTCTCCTATTTCTCGGCATCGGCTCCCGTTGACTTTGGTCCCCGCACCGGAGCCCATCACCCTTTTGTCACCGCTGACAGATGGTTTATGTTCATTTGCTATCAACACCCACGTCCTTCTTCGTCCAGTTTCTCATTGCTTCCCATGACACCCATCGAGCTGTTCGGCTATTTGATCTTCCAATAGCGATGGAATTGAAATCAACACGATTCAATCGCAACACACTACCATCACCACCGCCATACCCACTTTCAAGCTGCTACGGTTAACAATAATGTCTCGGCAGCTGTTTGTAAAAGGATGTGTCGAGCAAAAAGTAAATATAAATCGAATCGGTTTCGGCTTTTTGGGCGGAGGTTGATGGTAACCTTCGTTGTCAGCGACAGGTGACGACGGTAGACGGCACATATGTATATTAACAAACATTCTTTTTTGTTTGTGTAGTCCCAATTATAAGGAAACGTTTCACGATAAGAATTGTTTGGAATGTTAAATTTTCTACAAGTAGGATATAAACATATGCATTCAATAAAACAACACCAAATCTAAGTGGAATAGGGTCAGCTGAGGCTGGAACAGTCGAGATACTTCGTACAATCAGCTCTACATTTGAACGCAAAAACAATTGGGAAAAAACTGCCTAAATACTGATCATTGCAAACTCGGTTATAATGCATCAGAATCTGATGAGGAATATTGCAGTCCTTGTGGCTCTTACGTTGAACATCTTGGACTCTAGCATTAGACTATCCATTCATGCAATAAAAAATATCCTCAATGAGATCGGCTATGCTGTACCACATCTTCAGTCAATCAGTCTAAGCAGTAGATAATCGCTGAGTATTCAGATCTCATGCGGACCTCACCTTTCTAAACAGTCAGTTTTTCATATGTATTCTGTCAGCTAAGAAACCCATTCATGTTCTTTGCTGCTACTTTTTGGTGTTGAACGATCTGCAAGTTTTGTCTTCTTCATAATATTCTATGGAAATTTTTATACAGACGATCTACAGATCGTACGAAACGGTGGTCGAGACGGTATCGAATCCCAGCTGGATCACCTTCCCGTGACAGGGCTGACTATTCAACCAATGGGAAAATGAAGTCAAGAAAATATTAAGTCAGTCTCTTGAAGTAGTAGAGTCAAAGGCAAGAAAAGGCTTTCAACTGATATACTTTTTTTCTCTGCTCTTATCAAAACAAGTCCTTTCTCCAGCAAAACATTATCACATTGCCTTAGTTAGGATCAAAACTACCTTTCACGCTGACTACACTCACACTTTACAGTCGCTCAAAGAAACCTTCATGGACATTCTATCAATTCTTGAAAAATAGTCGTATTTGCATTTCCATTTTGCATATAGTTTTGTGTAACCAAAACGGCCTGACGATAACGCTCCGAGACGTGACCACATACACCATAAATGCAGCCTTCTTAATAGCCCATTTATGTCCGCCCACGTTTGGTATGGAACGAATCGAAATATATTGCCCAAAATTTCTAAGGTAACCCGCCTCCCAGCATACTTCCTCCGGACCGGATTTGCATCATCGAACAACCCAACACACAACGAGTTGGTCGAACGAGATCCGATTCCCGGTCGCGACGGCCAAAGCATACGCAAACAACATTATTTATGTGATCGAAATATTTCACCACAGGTGAGTGCGTTCGAGCAGTGGACCACTTGCACTGGAGAGTGCGAGAAAGATTTAATGGCAGCCGATAGTTTATGACAGCGGATGGCGTAGCGGGTGGTTAGATGGTAGTTCGATGTGTATTTTGGTACAAATGCTGGCAGCCGTTTCCTTGCCAAAGCTGGAGTCGGCTTTTTTTGTGGGCAAAAACACGTCCGCGAAAACTATAAATCACATCACGTGGGATTATTTGTACAACATTTTTAAATGTTTAATAAAGCGCGGATGTATTTGGTGTCCTGTTTTTCTCGGGAAATGGTTTTGCACTAGTACTACACCTCAAAAGCCGATTGACAAGACGCCATGACCTTAAAACAAGAGAGCAGTGGGCAATACACCATAAACATGGTTTCTTGGTAAAGAACTTACTATGCCACCAAGTCACAAGACACAACACTACAACCATAACTCAAGCAGCAGAGAGACAGAGAAAAAGAAAAACTATTACTACAGCCACCACCAACTACTGCCTGTGGCTGGGAAACTGCAAGCCGGACCTTGCACGAAAAAGGCCAAGAGCTAATGTCAAAGTCCTTCAGCAGCGCGTGCTCGGCCAACAAGGAAACCAGTCAGCTCCGCCAGCAGGATCGGGGGGTTCGTTATAAAATATTTATTTTTGTGCCGTTGTTTTCCACTCCAGCTTCGACCTGAGGTTCATTTTTTCCCTCACACAAATTTCGTGCCAGGACATCGAAAACGGCACGGCAGGGCATGCACATCTTTCCGATGCTTCAAGTGCGCACCGTGGACAGTGGTATTTTGATGCGGAACAGAGTGGCGCAAACAACACGGCCAAAGCGATAGAAAAATCGAAAACCACGAGCAAAAAAAAACAACCAACAACCACCACCAAGGAGAGGATTGTCCGTGAAGAAAAACAGCGCCAAAACCCCGGGGTGGGAGCGAAACAATCACTACCGAACAATCCAAAAAAGCACAAACCTGGAATGTATCCGTATTCCTCCCGGTTGGCACTCCACTTAATGTTGTTGTTTTGCAACAGAACCACATCGGCCTCCCGGTCGTCCTGAGCCACCCAAAGCGAAGCGGAAGAGACGTAGCACATGGAAACGACAATTGCATTTCCGCCATTAAATTTCACCACTCACTGCACCCGGGCAGCACTGGAGATGCTTGATGCTATTATTATCTACAGGACGGCGGGATCGTGGACATGGGGCGAGCGAGCGAGGACAGCGATCCTCGGGAGGACTTAAACATTTCCGGGGCTGCACAACCAAAATCTGCAGTCTGCCTGGATGTGCGGAAAGACAAACGAGCATCGCTCCGGATCGTGTTGGACTGGAGAGACTGGAGAGACTGGATGCACACAAAAACAACCAACAAACCTCGGTAACGTGAAGCAGATGGCCAAGTGGCACTAAAATCGATGTCATTCGAGTTGGCTCTTCATATTGGCCTTGCCCGGCATCTTGATAATGTACGGCGAAAGGGAAATGGTTTCATGGTGGAGCATTGGGAGAAAACTGCAGTGTGTTTATGTTCATGATAGGTCATGTTTGGGAAACGAGGAGTTTTTGTGTGTGTTTTTCCCCGTCTATCGCCTCACACACATTCCGACCAAAGTTTCAATCCGCCTGTGGCCATCAATCGACTAGCATCATGCTCATCTTAAAGCAGCCTATTGGAGCAGCAGATTGATTCACACTCTTGAGTAAGTTTTTAAGCTATCCTAACATTGTTTCAACCGTTGGATCGAATTTGTTAAATAAGCTCACCCAAAAAACGGGGACAGGACACGATGATCACTTTAATGATCTCGGTTTAAACCTACACGACCACCTCTTTTCTTTTTATCTCTGTACATCATCGCTGCCCAGCTAGCAAATTGACTACATCGAATGGAAATTCAAGTCAATGTGGGACCATTTTCGTACATTGCCAGCGGTCATAACCGAACCCCCGTATACCCTGGCGAATTCGGGCCGAGATAACCCGACTAACAGCAAACTGCTTCCAAGCAAACGGGTCTCAACCATTTTATGCGGCATGACGACCCTGGCATTACGATCCTATCCCCGGGCATCGATAGCGCCAGGTCTGGGCAAGTCGATTCTTCAATTATCTGATCAGATCCTTCTGGAGGATGACTTTTTCTCTCGTTGCACCTCGTATCTGACTTGTTATCTCGTTTTTTTAAACATTTAGCGAGCATTCATGGGGAGCGTGTGGCAACCATTTGGCTTATATTTTTCATCGGAGCACGAGCTAATTATGAAGTAGAATAAGTGCTATATGCATTACTTCAACGAATTGTTAGTGATTTTGTTTCAAAGATTGCTTGAAGTACAAGGTGTGAAGAAAAAGTTTCTCTCCCCGCCAATTCACAGGAAACACGTCACACAAATTGGCCCCAACAGGGCACGTTCTCATCATCCATCAAACAGCTGTTTTACTGCGAAGGCTGCTTCCTGCTCCAAGAAATGGAGCCTAATTGTATGCATACCGAGCAAAAGCTACCGACATTATACGGATTTCAATATGAACATCGAAAGGTTGCGCAAGACCTGGCCCAAAGTCCCCTTGAAGCAGAGCTCGCCTGCCTTCGAAATGTTCGTAATTTGATTAAATTTAATCCATTCGGAAAATTGTCATACGCTCTGCTCATCGACTCTGCAACGAACCGTTCCCCAAGTCGGGCGGAAAAAACAGCACATCGAAGGCCAACCTCGTGTGTGTTTCAAACCACACTCTGCTATAGCGGAGGAAACAAAGACACATAACCATTTTCAGTTTCACCCAAATCCGACTGCCTAATCCATCCCACACATATACCGATCCCGCCCCCCCATAACGGCATGAAGGTCCGAAACAGGCCCAACTTCTCAGCTCCGAGACCAAGTGGATTTACTCTTCAAGGAAAATGGTACGGCCCTCCTCCCCAACCCAGGACCCGCATCCCGGGGTTTAGATAACTTACCCACTACTTGCATGCTGATGTGTTCGGTGGCGGTGGAAAACGATGGTGCGTCCGCAGTAACTTCACACGAAAAATTGCCCGACAGTCCGAAGCCCACATTTTTGATAACCACCTGTCGGTTGTCGGACATGGTCGCCTGGAATCATGAAAAGGAAAAAGAAAAATAACACATTAGTTTTGAGTACAGTAAAAAGGTGTATGAAATTGAACGAACCGATGAGATGAGTTTTAACCCAAACTTAATACATTAAACAGCAACAATTTTATGGCTTCATTGCCACAGTGGGCATCGTAGAAAAAAATTGGGACAGGTTTACTTGGACTACTAGATATTTTTCTTAATCCATGTTAGCTCATGTCATTAGTTTGAGCTATAAGTTATTGTGAATATCTCACAGAAAAAGCATTGCATCACACAGCAAGGAAGATGATCCCAGACTTAGTAAATACGAGTGCCAATCCACAGTTAGTTCTCACAATCAAAGTATGAAAATTCATTGGAAGTGCAGTAATAAAAATATGTAGCCATTGACTTTTCATAAGACAAATTGTTCGGTTGGGGCGGCCCAGTGGTAGAGGCGAGAACGGAACCGGTCTTCATACGATAGGACCGGTGTTCAAATCCCATCCAGACCATTCCCCCATAAGTATCATTATGACTAGTAAACCAGAAATGACAGGCATGACCTGGCCAACAACAGAAAGAAAAATAGAGAAAGAGAGAGAGAGAGAGTGAGAGTGAGAGAGAGAGAGAGTTACAGGGAAGACAAATTGTTCGTTTACTGTTTATTGTTCATTGTCATTATAAACAATGAATTCTTTATTGTCAACGAGCCACGCAGGGCCCCCTTGAAGCCTAATTGCTAAGACACTTAACAGTTACATGGACGGACGGAACGAATACAATTTAAAAGCGCAGCGCGTGACATGTCCGGTTGGTGACGATTACTGATACAATTATATTCACGTCACATACGGAGAAAGGGATCAAAGGAACCAAAACCGGTTCGGCGATCCTCAACGCCAAGCAGCGTCCTTGGGCGATTGTTCGTTACAGCGCTTATAAACGCGGAACTTTAGGTTAAAATGATTCCAAGGAACGGAATGTCACACTGATTTGACAAAAGCCAGAATTCGGATTGACCTTTGCTATTTCTGCTACTATGCACAAGAAGATTTATTTTATGGTTTAGATCACATCCGACGCATGATACATTATCTCAAAATTTGACTTATAAAACTCTTTTTAATGCTAAAATTATTGCATCCAAAAATCTTCAAACCTCGTCCACCAGCGCTATTGCTCAAAACTCGATGGAGACGCCTGGTATATTATAACATAACTCTACTACACCAACAGTTCAGGGGCTATACAAATGGATCATACTAACGATATCTTTCCTTTACATATACACTGCGCGAAACAACAATAACGCCACCATTTTTTGGCAATATTAATGAGAAAGGGTTCAAATGAAAAATGAAATGAAATTCTCCTAATTTTGATCAACGGATGCCTGTATCACAACAAATCACCATACAAAAACAACAACATTTTCCAGATATGAAACTATTTCTAACTTTTGAATACCCTTTTGACTTCAATTTCGTTCAGATTCGTGCCAATGGAAATCTTCATTGAAATGAAAAGGCTCATCGAATGAACAGTTCACCAGCTTCACTTTTCCAACTCATATCAGTATCGGGTTCTTCACACAGATTTTACCAAAAGTGTTTCAAACTATCTGAATAATTATGGCGAACATCAATTTATCCAAAAAAAAAACACAAACAAAACATTTTAAACAAATTGTACTTGGACTTATAATGCATTAGGCTTGTTAGTAACAGAAAGCAGAATATTAAGAAATTCATAACAACAAGTCATTAGTTTGAGCAAGAACTGTTCTAGCGGCTTTTCTCCCGACTAATGCCCACCGTGCATCGGTTATGTAGGTCTCGTGGCTTTATAAAACACAAATTAAAGCCTGCTTTTGTTAATAGAAATTACTTTTCATTTTTTGTACAACCCACATCCATTCTGACTCGTTCAGGATGATTTAGTCGTCGTCTCGTCTCGTGCATAATCCGATCCGGATTGTTAATGAGCTCACGCCACATCAACTGCGCCAAAGCTGCTCGGTCGGAAACGAGCTCTGGTCACACTGTGTTTGTGCGTGTGTGTTGCTTTCAGCAAACCCAGTTCTATTGACACGACGGCCACGGACACCACCAAAACCGTGCCATGGGGCCCCCAGTTATTGCGACCGGAAATGGATATTCAATCCCGGATAATACCGAAACCATCATTTATAAGAATTTGATCGTTTCACATGCGCGACGCTTATCCGCTTTTGCAGTCAGATAAATATATCTGCTCCATATTTATGACCGAACCAATAATTCATTCATTTCTTCCTATCAAGAGCTCCCAGTGTGTTTGCTACTTTCGCCGATTTCACCACGCCACGCAATGCCGGGTGGGGATGGTAGAGCGACAATCCGAAGGGAACAAGCACTCACGTACATCGAATAAATGTATTAGGAGAAGTTCATTCAGTACACCACACAAGCGATACCGGCCGATCAAGAAGGCTCGGTGTCCGATTCGAATTTCTTTTAGAGGAGGATTGTCGGTGGAAAATGTCACCGAATGGCAGCCGTTTACCCCGAACGATTTTCCACAACCGCCACGAGGGGCCCGCAGTTTAATATGGCCCGTCAATTCCCGTGGCTGATCCCATCATCCTTTCGCACCCGTTTTATGTTCTTTATCATTTTCTGTGTCAAATGGTTTCGTTTGCTCCTTCCTTTTTTTATCCTCTCCATTTCAACCTCAACTATTAACGTGATTCAGCCTGTCGGACGGCTGAATCTTCTCCATCTTTAATATCTGGTAAGGTATGGAACGTTCGATTTTGGTGATGAAAAACGTGTGGATCGACATTCAAGCCTGTTCTGCTCAATTCTACCGCATAGAATAGTAAAGCAGCTGAAAGCCTTGCCATTTTTTTATCGGACATCCCCCAAGGGAGTCAGTGAACATTAGCTTATGTTCTGTTGGGCAAGACAAGCAGCCAGTAACAGAAAGATGGTCACCTAATACGTTACCATATTCCGCCCGTCGTACGCTGCACATTAAGCATCGTACTTCTCCTAGAATGTGGTGCACCGAGGCAAAAAAAAAGGCGCCACAGCTACGTAAACGCTTCCAGAAGAAATACTATATTTGTAGGAAGACGAAAAGCTTGCCATTTTTCGCGTCCCAATTGAGTGCCGGTGGTTCAAAGCGTGGTCCGGGAAAGCGGGCTAACGACCACGAAGCATGAGACGATAATCTCATAAATATATTATAAGAAGAGGCTGCTTTTCTTCAAACGCTTTCGACGGTTTCCGACAAAGTAGATCGCTGGCCATACCAAAGCAGCAGCAGGGGATGATTCCTCCGGATGCTAAGATGCTAAATCAAAAAGTTACCCAAAGAGAACCGAATCATGTACAGCTCACCCCCTCGTATCTGTCCATTTACACCCACCTACTCCTTTCGTTAGGTGGTTGGGGGCGATGCTATTTCGCTGTCCACCAATGTACAGATCAGCCAAATTGGCTTCCATTTTGGACGTGCCGTTCTTCTTTTTTTGCCGTCCGTAACGTTGTCAACCATAAACGGTTTTTTCGCTATTGAAGCGGCCAGCACGCATTGCTGTTAAATGGGTACAATCGGGAATCAAATTGGTAGAAAACGAAAACTCCCAATGTCAAGAATCTGGAGCATTATGTGGAGTTTTTTTTTTATTCTGTCTAGAAAACGTTTTTCCCATCTTCCATTCAGACGAGGTTGAGCTCTGCATGAAAAATATATGTTTCGAACTGCCACGTACAAAGCGTCGGCAGCCGGCCTGTCGACCTCCCGGCAAACCATGAAAGATAAATTCCCAATGATAAACAGCAACCGGAAATGGGTATTACGGCCACATCTCTGATATTGATCAGACACTTTGCCAGCGAAATATGTCGTTTTTTGCATGAAATATTTGTCCCAATGGTCGGCAAAATCTGAATAAACTGCTTCAATAAGTTCAAGCTAAATCTAAAAGTGATGTCAAACATGCCCTTGCTCTTCTTCTATCCAATTGTATTGTTTTTAAAACTTATCAGCATTTCATTATCTTCTCCGCCATCCACTGTGATCTCGTGACAATGGCTAGTTAAGGAGCTGTCCTTTATTTCGTTCGCTTCACTTATCTCCTCTTGAACCGGGTTGGGATTACTTTGCCGATAATTATCATAACAATTTTCTCAAGCAGATACCAATCCGAAATAATCGCTCGGAATTCCCATGCCCACCCCTGATGGGATGGACGTCCTCATCCCAATCCCATCTCATCCAATCTGAAATGAAGCACTTGGAGATGTCTTAAAATATCCTTCCCTTTATCCTGTTGTCTAAAGTTGCATCGCTCAGCAGAACAATTCGCCATTCCGTTTCATCATCATCTTCACAGAATGAAGTACAAAAAAAAACCGATAACAGCCTAGCCCCATGGTTCGACGTTTTGAACGAGCAGAAGGAATTTGATCTCACGCCAGATCGCCCGTGCGGATTCCGAAGCGTTCCGGGACACCTCGAACACAGCGCTCCTCGAATGCTCGAAAGCTCGCAAGAAAAGGATGTGACGGAAGGATGGAACAGATAATCTTTCAGCCTTCCAATTATAATTAATAAGTTAATAACGAGCGGAAAAACAGCGGACACCATTCATCCAGTCCGACATTCCCCCGGCGCGCTAGAGTAGAAGAAAATTGTAAGAACTTGTTGAGAAATTACACAAAAAAACCATTCCAGCAGAGGATCGCTTTCATAGCAAAAAAAAAACACACACACACACACACAGGGAGCACAACAACCACGGACTAAATAAAGCACGAAACAAGACATTTTGCCCTCTTCAAAGTCAAATCCCTTTTTGGCCGATTTCGCCCCGCTCACGTCAGATTGCACCGACGGCAAATCCACCCAACTCCAGACGATCTGATTTCTGATCTTTTTATACGAGAGGAGTCAACCTTCCGAACAAGCAACGAAAGGTGCATCGAGGTAGGAAAAACCCAGCCAAGATTACTTATTGGTTTAATATGTTTAACGACGTTTCGTGAGCTTTTTTCCCGTCCTGGATTCGCAAGAACGTTAACGAAAACGAAACACAACACGATAAAACACGACTTACACCAGAGCAGACGGAAGGACAGAAACCACGGCTACCAGTGCTACCATAGATCCCAACAATAATCATCTGGAAATGTAATCGTGTCTTATCAGTTCGTTTCTCGGTTCGGTTTCTAGTTTTTGCGTCCGACAATCCCCCAGTCGCTTAACGACGTTTGTCGCACTGTGAAACGGTGGACGGTTTTTTGTTTTGTTTGTGAAACCTTTGCCTTGTGCTTGTTCCCATCGTCCGAGCTAAGACGAACTCACAAACGTTGAGCATCAGCAAGTCACGTTTGCCCGTGGTGTGCTCTCCTACTTCTCCACCTCCTCTTCCAGTGTGACGGTCAAGTCAGTGAAGGTACCGGAAAAAAAGTTTACGAGCAAAATGAAAAGCTATCTCTCTCCATTAATGATGTCTTCGCGCGCCTTACGCAACTCCTACGGATGCCTCTGACGGGAAGTATGATTTTATTTAGACCACCAGCTTCTTTTCCCTTTCCGAGCTCCACTTCGAGGTCTCCCCGGCTCCCGGGATCAGAAAAGCTCGGGATTAATGTCAGCTTAACGAAAATGCCTTTAAATTACCCCTTTTCCGTTCTCGACTAATACTCGATCGGATCGGATCGGAATGGACCTACTCCGTTCATAGTGGAGCAGCTCCGGTCGAGTGTCCATTTTGCTGTAAACTTGAAAACAGTTCGTTACTTACGTCGACATTGATACCGGGAAATGGGAAAATTTTCTTGCTCGGTTGCTGGCCTGGCGAGTAGCGATAGAACTCTCGCAAACCGCGGTAGAACTTCACGGAGTATAGGGGGGAATCATCCAGTTCGTACAAACAGCGCAACGTGGCATGCTGTCCGCGACGCACTGCGGGTGGATCCACCACCAGCTCTATCGATCGGATCGCACCGAAGCCGTAATCTGCAAGGAGAAGAAGGGCAAAAACAATCAATTAAAATTGGATGGAAAAACTGTTGCAAATAGAGCTACATTTTAATGTCACAATTCTTCCTAGCGTCCTTTTGTCGGTTCCGACCTTCGATCAAAAGCTCCGAAACTCACACACGCGCGCTCTCGCTCTTCGAACACACAGCTTTTCCGCTACGGCATATGCATGGTATCCTCTCTAAGCTGTCAGCATCCGCTGCCAAGGATATTAATCGGCCCTACGCTGTTGAGATGGAAACTTCAGGCCCCAGACCCACCCACCTTTCCACAATCTTCCGCGCTTAATCAACTGCGAAACAACAACACATTTTTCGACATATTCATTACCGGCTTAGGATAGACCAGGAACAACCAGGCTTCCAAAATAGCTCTTACGAAGAAACGGGGACGGTAACAAAAAAGCAACCCAGCACACACCATGGCAGAAAAAGCATCACCATGAAGCAAAAGAATGGCAAAAGAACGGCCTTCACTTTCCCCACTTGTGGATTAATGAAGACCTAAGAACTCGGGCAAAAAAGCAAAACAAAAAAAAAACAACATTGCCCAAAATGAACTCTCCTAAGAAAAAGGTCTCTAACAGTGGTGGAGGCCTGCGTTACCGATTTTGCTGGGTTGAGTTGTTTTTTTTCTTTCTTGCTTTGTTGTGCCATTCTTTTTGTGTTAACTTAATTAATTTAATGAAAATTAATGTTCATCAAATAGGTCCCGGTGGTACTACGTCATGGAACGCCGTAAGTACTGTGCGTTCGGTTCTGGCCAGGTCAATGACGGCTGCCGGCAACTTGCTCTTTGCACTTACACACTTAATGCTTATTGGGAGCCAGTGAGTAGTAGACGAGTCTTCTGAGACTGGGCTCTTCCCTCTTGCATTAGGACAAACATGCGTAGATTGAGCAGCCTTTTGCGAGAAGATCAATGATTACTTCACTATTCCTTTTGGGAAAATAAATATACAAAGAGCGAGAAGTTTGGAGGCTTTCTGTTTGGATGGAAAATTGAAACGAAGTTTTTTAGAGTAACACGTTTCTAGTAAAATAGCAGTTAAATAAAACCAACTCAAATCAAAAAGAGCCCGCGCGAGTGTCAATAAACAAACGGAAGCCCATAAAGAGGCTAACGAACTTAAAAATTTCGACAGTCCTGGAAAGACGGCCCCGAGAAAAGCCAACATTTGCATCTGCTTAATGTACTTGTCGCAACAGGACCGGCATCCCATTCTCAGTTCGCACAGCTTCGGCCATGCGAAGCGCCGATCGAGTCCTCCAACTGTCACCCGACGATGGCACTCACTTTGTTTTCCCACTGGAAGAGCCAAATTTGCACATCTATTTCTTTTAATGGTTCGACCTGCCGTGCCGTGGAGAAGACTTTTCGATGGCCATCGTCAAATCGGCGGCTAGAAATGCACAAATACCCGGGAACGAGCCAGGAGCCCTAAAAACTACACTCAACCCTACTCGCCTACGGGATCGCCGTTCGGTCGGTCGGCGTAACGTGTGTCTGTGAGTCGGAACGGGGTTTTTCAAACGGAAGACGATAAATTTTCTTTTATTATCTGCTCGGAATCTGTTTTAACGATATTTTTATGATAATTTCGCACATTCCATTCGCCTTTTCGTATCCGTTCGTTCGCTCGGTTGAAGGGTGCGCTTTGCGTTTTGCTTCGCTCCGCTCCGGCCGCTGCATTCGATCTCGAATGGGGCTCTTACCGTTGCGTTCCACGAGTTTTCCAAGGAACCTTTCCTTGGCAAAACGAAGGTTCGATACGGTAGCAATTTTCCCAAACGCTAAGAATCTCGGTTGGAAAGGTTCTTCAATTTCCGCAAACATGAGCCGTCCGGGTTTTGCTGCGAGGTCATGGCTGAGATTTTTCGTCGAGCCTTCAATGATTTTTTATGGCAGCCCGAGGAACCCCGTTTGGAATGCCGATTGGGAACGAGAAATAGACCATCGTAGACCATCGTTGCTTGCGAGCATTCCACAAAGAACGCAAAAAGAAAGCACAAACACCTCGATCGCACGCAAAATGCTAGTCCGCTGCTGTTTGCTTAATCGTTCGTGCCTTCGACGAAAATTGTGACGAATGAATGGGGTATGGGGGTAGGGATTGGAGGACTCCTCCTCGGTCCAAATTGTCCGACCCACTCGATCCGGTCCGGTTCGAGTGCTCGGTAATCACCGTTGCCGATGTTTGTTTTATAAATTTGAAAGCTACGGACCTCACTCAGCTCAGCTCAGCCCGACTTTCTGATGCCAACGAGAATTTCAAATCAAACACGGCCAAATCATTTGTAGTCAGGGGAGCATAAAGAAGGGTGAGTTGCGCGAGAAAGCTGGATCCGCAATCATCGGACTGCAACAAAAGGCTACCGAAGTTGAAGGAGTACGCTAGAATGCATCGAGCATTCTTCCTTTCTGGACGGCCAGTAAGGACGTTGATCCTTTATCTATATTTGCATTTTATTGGCACCAGTTACAGTTCGTAAACTTTTACCCAGAAGCATCGTTCAGCTGCTCGCCATCGACTTTGAGCTTGTACAATAACTGGAAGCCGAATAGTCACCAGTGGAATAGTTAACTTGGACAATCAAACCTCACAATCATAGGGTATCATCATGAAGAATTATTACCACAACAAGTTTATTAACAGCATCCAATAAACAAACCTCATGGTAGAACAACGAAATAGCCTAAAGAAGATCTCGTAGCATAATTAAATTTTAAAGACAAAACCGTATCCTTGAATATCTCACTCGGTGGAGCTTTAAACTCCATCTTCATCCGGCTGCTACGCCTCTGTCTCTCCAGTCTTTCCGAGCTTTGAGCATTTTAAAATATAAATTGCCGTCCCATGTTGTTGATAGAGCTAAAATTCGGGGTGCCTAAATTTCCCCAGAATCGAATCCAATCTTCCAAACCAGACTCAGAAGCCAGAGCCAAAAGCGCCCGAGCTGCGAGCAGTCCTCTCCCTAATGACCTAATTCCACAGTATCACAACAGGATTACGATGAAACAGAAACAAGGATTAACGTCAACTGGAATGGAAAGGTTTGTAAAAAAACCCCTGGACCTTGGTACGTGTGGGACGTTCGTTCGCCTTCCTGTGGACTTTGGAGAGGCGAAGACTGGCTGTACCAGGATTGTAAATGAACGAGCCAGCCTGACATCGAATGGACAGTCCGGCAAGGATCATCTGTCAGCTGACTGGTCTCCCAACTCTCCGTCAAGACAAGAATTGTGTGTAAAAGGCTTCCGAAATAATCCTTCCCGTGCTCATTGAATAGTATTGTTAGGAAGCTAAATTTATCCGTTCCATTGGTGCGGACGCCGTTGGACGTCGCTTTTTTCATAAAAATATGTTTGTTTGTGTGAAATGAAAAACACAGCACCCAAATCGATGATCAACAAAATCTGTTTCCAAATCCATAATCATGTCCCCTTCACGGGTTTACGATCTTGGTGGTGCTACTCAACATATTTTAAGAAGTTTGCGAGCTTGTGTTCGCTTGCGGTGTGCTATACATGGTACATGGATTCTGCGAGATTTGCGGAATGTAGGCCAGCTCAACGCCCCTATATCGCTGGTGTGTTTGTGTGTGTTTGGCCAAATGGGTGTTGTAGGGAAGATGATGGGATCATAATAAAACTTTTCCAACAATCGGGATGCGACAAATATGAACCCCTTTCGGAGAAGCAAGCACAACTCCAGAGGATTTGCTGGCAGATCGACGATTCGATGGAAATGGGAGTTCAGCAATAACAACAAGAAACCAGCGAACCCCTTGAACCGTAATATGGTAATAATAATAATAATAAACCGGCAGCGCAAAACCGTGCATAAATTTGATGGCATCTAGATGTCATCATTCATTTTAATGGCTTCGAAAAGTGGTGAGCAATGGAAAATCCATTTTCCACGGTAGAGGGCGGTCGGTTCAGAAAGGGCGGTTTTTGTGTGGAGTGGCGTACTTTTGTGACGGCATCCCGAACCGTGCATGTGTTGGTGGTGACCACGCGTGCATATCGCGTTAGGAATATCGTTGGGGCGAAGAAAAAATACAACTATAACAAGGGAAAGCTGTTTGTACATAGATCATGGTAAAAATATTTATAAACAATTATAAAACTCAAAAAAAAACATCTATCTGTGTTAAACTTGTTTTTAAATGCTATTCAAGAATAATGTGTTTTTACCAGATTATTATAACATAATTCATGTTCTGTAATGATGAAGCAATACTTATTGCAGTGAAGGGCTTTGAAAAACTAGTAAGTGCAGTGCGTTAAAGTGCATTGAGCAATCGCCGCCGTATTATCTCTAACATGAGTACATTTGAACTGAGTGGATCTTTACGCTCAAAGTCCTCATGATCTTAATATGCATAAAGAAAACTTTTGTTGGTTTCAGAAGTAAAGTCTTTACGAAAGCTCTTTGAAACGATCCTTCCAACGCTTTTATATTATAATTCGACTGAACAAAAATTATTCTTTAAACAGTAAAATTTCTAATCCAGCTTAAATAAACAGTCACGATCAAACTAATTTCATGTAAACCCTAGGAAATAAAAGCAAAGGAAATGTTTATACTAGGGGTCTCTAGTATGGACTGAAAAACACTGCAAGCAATCGGAAAGCAAGAACGCAATCTTCCGACTGTTGGAGCGTGTATTTTTTCAAAATTAATCTATATTTAATCCATTTTCTTTAAGCATTGTACTTGTTCTTAGTTTCTACGGAAAATAAAAAAAACAACGCACAAGACCTGGCCAATAGTTTTGTAGCCGCAGCAAAAAATACCGCTGCTACACGTTTTGCTTGTGTTCCTCGACCATTGGTGTCAGCATCTGTTACACACACTCACATTAATTGTCCGTAACGGTTTCGCTGTCAGCAGGTTGTTAGCAATATTTCGCCGATTCAAGACATTTTTCAACAAACACTTGGCGGCCTTGCGAAAACATCGCCGAATGCGCAACATCGCGTAATGCGTGCGATTAAACCGTGCGGCCAAAACGCACGCGTATTATTGTGTGTGCGTTGTAACGATTTATTGTTTTGCCATTTTTTCGGCCCAAAACACCATTTATCCCAACGCTGTTCGGTGCCTTGTTTTATCTACGGAACTAAAGTTAAGCGCAAAAGGTTGGTGCGATCTGAATTACACTGCGGGCTGGGCCGGCTGGGCTGCGGGCTGTGATCAATAAAATACTAACCCATCCGAAGGACGTAAACCGGACACCGGCGTCCCGGCGTCCATTTTGTTAAAGTGTCGTAAAAAGGGGATCAACAAACTTTTACTGTTCGCTGGCGTCATCCCGAGCCAGGCTGGTGTGAAGGCGTACTAAACAATAGCGAACAAAACAAAACAGCGAACCTCATGCTGGCGCAGAAACCGATCATCGTTTTTGGCAGTGAGAAAATTGCAACTTTTACAAATAAATTGCCGGTAAGGGCTTTCCGCGGACGTGACACGACTGTAATCGGGAAGCGGTGCGATTGGGTTTCGTTCCCGCCATTGGAGTCCTGTATTGGATGGCTATCACACGAATCGCTTCCAAGAAACAATTGTGCACGCGCTTGGTATCATTGAAATGCATTAGTTTTCGTGCTTTCAACACTTAATTTACGCATGCAATCATACCACTAACTACTAACGATAAAACACCCTAAAGTATTTAAACAAAACGAATCTACGTCGAAGAATATAACAAGTTTGGAGGGCAATCATGAGGCATCATGTTCACATGACTAGTTTGATTTTAATCTGGAAAGGAACTCTAATGGTCTTTGGTCTACGTCTAATTAATAAACCATTAATGCCCTATACATTGAATCAAAGAAGCAATACTCATAAGCAATAAGCATAAGAAAGGCATAATTTTTGAAGAAAAAATTAAGACTTAATAAATAGAGAGCAATTGGCATATGAGAAGATTTATCCAAAATCTCGAGATTTTCTAAAACATCTGGTTCTGTAGTTCTGTCTATCAGAGGCAATCAAAAATTCCTCCATTGTCGCGAATGTATCGTGTTCATAGTCAATTTTTATTTGCCTGATGGCCTGGAATTCAAACTCTCCATCGGTATTTAAAATTTAGTTAATTTATTATGCTTCTTTTCTCCCTTTTTTGGTCCTACAACCTCGAAAGGCCCCAGCCTGCCAGTTCTAGCGTTCCTTGACTTGATTTTACTCGTAACCGAATAATCTGTCATGCATACGGTCTGAATGAGACTTGATCCCCAGTCCTACCGTGTGGCTCCGCTATCGTCTTGACCACCGGACCTCTCCATATAAATAATGGAGCAAACAAAAATCTTCAAGCGCTCAAAGAAGCAATTCCTGGTGTATGGACGAGGCTGTTAAGGTTTCATGCTGGCCAGATATTGGCTCCCTAGACATATCTTTGAATGACTGACGACTGTACCATCATCAGCCATCTCAACATTCTTATGTCTAAAATTTCTTATCGAATCGCTTGTAGATACAAAGTAAAAGAGAATATACAGGAACGATTCTGATGTAGAACACTAGAACATGTTAGAATTCCTGGTCAATGAGAAATAAAATACAAATTACCTACTACATTTTACTAGCCTTGTAAACACTGTCAATTTCTCCAAGATTAGAATATAAAATTTGATAAATTTTGATGTTTCCAGATGATAAATAAATAACGTTTTATAACATAAAAACAACAAACAACAATTAATATTGCATTGAACACTGCAAAGATGGTACGCAACAAATAACGATCCAACACTAAAACCCTTGCACTGTTCAATCCGCAATCCGATGCGATCCATGATCGGTAGGTTCATTTTGTGCTGTTCTCAGTGTACGCTTGATAAATTGATAACGACGAGCTTATTCATTCTGCCCGCTTTCATTTCCATGCACCGGTACGCCAGATTTGCTCATTCGCACTGAAACATTACCGGTGCTGCGCTTCTTCGACTTATGAACGAATGTTTCCCAATGCCACCGCGACTTAATACTATTACGGGACCGTTATTTCGATGCCGCCCATGGCCCACGGTTCGATACAGTGTAACTGCAAACCACGCAAGCTCGGCGCACAAATCCCACCATCACATTTGGGCCATCCCAGTCGTGCAGTCGATATTGTATATTGTCGCAAACCAGCATCGCTGCTGCTTCTAATGCTTCCTTGTCTATAGCCACGTGATGCGGCGTTTTTGATAATCTTACCAACGCTGTCGCTTCATTTACGTGATCAACCCACTGTGCAAATGTTCGATTGTGGTTCGATTGTGTTCGCCCTATTATGTGCCTGCGCCCTGCATTATGCTGTGCGAGAGAAGTGCATGCAGGCCGTCCGTGCAGTGGTCCGGCGCTTGATAGCGCCACAGCAACAAACGTCGGACACGATCCAACGCTTACGAGCTACTGCATAATGGAGTTTCACTCATAAATCCCTTATTGTTTCGATTGTCATACTGTTGGTTTCGATCATTTTCGAACCATCTACCAACGACAGCAACGCTCGCGATGAATGCTTTTTGGCATTGCGTGTCGAACAAAGGAAATGTATTTTCACTTTCCCGTACATACAAGGTTGTGAAGTGTGTGGGTGTGTGTGTGTGTGTAAGTGACTGAAATTATACAAAAGCAACATTACACTTTCTGTCGGAAAGTTTCGTTCAACAATCGATTGACGTTTATTGCGTGAAAGCATTTGTGGTACACCTTATTAAGTGTTCTTTTTAATTACACAACTATGCTTTTAACATTGTTTTTTGATTCTAGCTACCACTGAATTCAGGAAATTTTGCACGATTATTATCTAAACGATCATCATTTCTTTTGATCTACCAAAAATAGACTATCTGTGGGGTGGTGCGAGAGTCACTAATCTCAGGAAACAGCCTATATATCACCAATTTTGCATAAACTAGTTATGACCATTTTATTGTTGCTTTGATCCCGCCTAACGAGGCCCACACGAGGTCAGTTCAATTGAAAACAAAAATAGTCAAAAAGAAATGCTTAGCAATCAACAAATTAACGTTACAAAGGATGCACTGCAGTAAAAAAAACCACCAGTAAAACGTGTTTGAACCATTGTCTAACTGCGTCGAGATGTCAAACAAGCGATGAAGGCAAACGTGGCATGAGGCACCTCAAGAAGCAAGCACGTGGAAGACATTTCCTCCGCCGCATCGTAATAGGCACCTTATCCTCGGTACTCGGTTTTGTAGTTGTGTGCTGTTTCGACTGCCAAATCCCGAGTATTGTTCCTAGCAGGGGCCTGTATCGAGTAAGGAAACCTTATCCCAGGCGTGGGTCTTAAAGGTGGTTCATATTTAATGTAACGGTGCTTAGAGCTTTTAGTTTTATCCTCCTGGTCCCTTCTCGCTGACTTGTATGTCTCTCTGCTCACATATCGTACTCATTCATACTTTCTTTCATTGATCTATTCATACATTGTCAATCATGCAGACAAAATACAATATACAATATACATACAATAGGCCTGGAAAATCTAGCATCTTGAGCTTAACGAGAAGAATTCAATCATCTATGTAAAGTAATAACACAAATCCTTTCAACTGACACACTTAAATTTGCTTTGGAGCATCCATTTTAAATTATTTTTACTAGCTACTAGCGTGAACCCTATTTTTAACAGGGACTCTTTAACGTTTCTAGCAGACAATTGAATTTGTTTGCTTCATCGACAAACACCCATCATCCCCACATCAATTAAACAATTTTGAACCATCTCCTAAAAGCGCATAGAATTAAACCGCCCTATGCTTTAGTACTACTACCATTAATATTCCAAAACCGCAGACAAATTTTGCCGTTCAATCGCCAGAACATGCCATCAAGAAAATGACGACAAACGACCAGCGATGAAAACTTTCCCAAAGTAAGCTTAAGAATTGAAGGCTCAAAAGATAACCAAATCAATTATTAACTTCTCCCACCGGGCAGAACGGGAAAACAAAAAGGGAGCCGACCCAAAAATAAAGCCAAAAACTTTCCCTTCCGACGGCGATCGGCCACCGGCTGTCGGACAAGTGTTTGCGTGAAAATTAAACGGCTTCCTCGAAAAATGAACCATTTACCCGAATCCCAACGGACCCCGGCACTCCGGCGATGGTCGGCCCGGGACGGATGATTTTCCGATTGGATTAAAAACGCATCAAAAATTGAGATCGAAAAATTAGCCCCGGTAGGAATGGCAACGGTGGTGGTGGACGGTGGTCGGAAAAACTGATGGTCGCCACGATTAAGCCACGACGGAATGGGTCAACTTTTTCGGGGAAGATAAATTCGAAAAAATGCCTACCCCTAACTTCCGAACCATCATTCCGATACTCGCGAGGGTCGCACGAGAACGACGCTAATGATCCCGTTCAACAGTCACTAACGGCCCGTAAGCTCATCCAGTTTGAAAGGGTTTCGGGTTTCTGGGGCCTGCCGGCTACAGCAGAATTGAAAGTTTTTCCCAATCCATAAGCCACGTGATGCGCAAAAACAGGCTGGCTTTTGACCGAAGACACGCCAATCCCACCGTTACCGCTCCCGGAATGAACTGTTTATTTCGATGACAAGCATTGGTTCGACGGCGGTGGCTCACATTAAAGTTGATGGTTATCGTCCGTAATTACCAAGATAACGGAGCGTTACCAAATTGAACAGCTTGTGCCCGTGCGGAACGTCATCAGATGAAAGCTATCTGGTGGCGCAATCTAAATGGAAATCGGAACCCCATTTCACAGTGATAAGACTGTAGTGAGAAAACAATTGCGTCTAAATTATCACGCAGAAGAGACACTCCAATAGGACTGGCAGGATTATCAGCTGTATAAAGCAAATCATGTCTTGTAATGCTCATTGACAATTGGCATGAAGCTTCTGGCATCTGCATTTTAGAGACAAAACAAGTCATGTAAATGTTCGAACTGTCGACAATACTAATTTTGAAAATATGATGGAGATGAATAGAATTTTATGATGCCCAATCCTCTTCAACTCGCAGACCACATTAAAGGTTCAAAAGCAACCGCTTTTGTCGGAATCTTAGCGTATCAATTTTATTTGTTTACTGAATACAGTATTTATTTACGACTCACTCAACTTTTCAGCGTCCGTTGGTACCATCCATTCAAATTGCGTACCCTATGCTTCTGTCAATTGAAGCAACGCTTAATTTACTTAAAAGTAAGTAAAACTAACCACCAATCACAGACACCTTATGCCACTATTTGCAAGCTAACCGTCACAAACACTTCCCATAAATTAATCTCGATTTGTTAGCATTTCCCCGGAATAAAAAAAGCATTTTTAGACTTAATGGAAACCGAACACTACTTGGTTGGGCAAACAACTTGAGCACAAGAAAGAGCTCGCTTGCTTCATCCGATGAGTATTTTATTCCCCAGCACTGACGCTCTTTGATGTATTTTCGATTATCACTCCAACCAAAAACCACCTCAAACGAGGACAATGAGTTCTGGCAATAAAACGGGACAGAAATTCAATTTCAATCCCACACACACACAGCGGCGAGATCCCTCGGGAAAGGTGCTAAAGCTCGGGACGGGAAATCCTTTCTACCCATTGTCGAAGATCTTTTCTTGCAGTGAGACTCATCTTCTAGCAGCATTACACCAACAGCACCTGCCTCATCTCTGAAAGTCAAACCACTCAGTTTTCACTCGATGCAGCAGCGAAAAAAGGGACTTGGAAAGAACCATCGACTTTGACGGAGCCACGCCTGCTAGAAGCCAACCACTAGCCCATCGGTTTCACCTGTCTTTTGCCACCATTCGCGTGACAAAATCTCATTATTTTCTCGGTGACTTCGCATCGCCACCACCACCACGACTTCCAGCAACAGATTTAACGTCTTTCACTTGTCTTTCCACACGATTGCATCCTGCCCCGGAACAGACAATGCGATGGAATATTGCGACGACCCGGCTTATTGCTCCACCCGTTTACTGTCGTCGTTTGGGCGCTTGGTTGTAGTAGCTCGCTCGCACGAAGGGCAATAGATTAATCTTTTTTGCACCTTTGGCGTGACAAACCAGGAACCAGGGCGGATGGGCTCCTCGGATGCCTCGCGCAACTAGACGCGCGCTTATCCGTGTTTCGTGTTAAGTGATTGAATCATTCGAAACTAATGGATTTCTATGGTGCGACCTCGCATTAACCGCGAGACCCCTGCCTAAAGCCGGGCCAGTCCCAGGTTAGTCACTCGCAGGCTGAAGCTTGGCCGGAGTTGCAAATGTTCTGTTGCTCGATACTTCACAAACGCTGTTCACCGTTCGCCGTAATGGATTTCCGATCGTGTTGCGACCGCACCTTCGCCGTACAGTTGCAAAACATTTTGTACTGTACAACAGCAAACACACGCCACACCATGCCGCTTGCAATAAGGTTGCTGCTTCCTGCGTCGAGCACCTGGTTTCGCGCCCACTAAACGCGCTGTCCCGCACCTATAGCGCACCTTTACTTTTAGTTCCATTACAGAACAATCACGTCGGGGCACACTAGGGGAAAGAAAACTACGAATAAATCATTCGCTTCAAGCAAGAACCATCCTGCACGAGCAGAGCAACGGCCCACGAAAGCCATGTCAACGATCGCACTATGGCACTGGGCATGTTGGGTGTAGTGCTAGTAAATAGATTGGCCCCTTGCCCCACATCATCCCATCTCACACGCCGGAACAAAGTCGAGCAAACCCGCAGTGGCGTAACGCTCGCCAACGGGCTCGGTTTGGGTATCCTTCCATCCCCAAACGTGCTGGCTACGAACGTCAACCATCTCCAAATCTACACAGCAAATGAGCCATTTGGGGAAGCCCATTAGCCTCCCATTTTGCCATCATGGTCATTTCGTGGCCACCGTTATGTCATAGTTAAGTTTGCCACAAACACTCCCCTGTCCCCGGTTCCACGGGGACATGTTTGCTGCCACGATCATGAAAAGGAGGTTTGTATGTTACATGTTCCGGACGACAGCAACAACACATCCATCCAGAAAGAAAGCAGCTCAAAGGAAAAAAAAAGTAGTTTCAATACAATGTCCCCACATCCGCCACATAGACGTACGAAGAGCGAACGTGTGATACTGACGAGATCTTGAGGAGCTGAAGAAATTTGTTTACCATCAACGCCCGACGTGTACCCCGCCGTACCCCCGGCGGTTTTCCAGATTCGCCTTTGTCTCGAACTTTTGCCTTCAGCAGGACGAGGTCCAGGGCTCAGGATGCATGCGACTGACGTACGATTATGAGCATAATCAAGTCTCCGAAGGTGGCTTCCAACGAAATGGTGAAGAACCAACGGAACCACCATCGACACATGGAGCCGTTCCACGACGTAAGGAAAGATGGCCTGCCTGCCTCCCGACTACCTGCCTGGTGCCAGGACAAAGTTCCCCAGCCCAAAAGGATTAAATAAAGTTCAAATTGTATAACGGTGTATTGTGTGGAGGGTACCGTGCGGCACACCATAAATAACACCGTGTTGACACAGATACATGCAGGCCACCGGTAAACAAGAGGCCACCATCGTGTGTACATGCCGAATAATGACAGGGTGTGTGCCCGGCAGGCGACTGGCACTGTGCGAGCCCTGTGCGCTCTGACGTAGGTGTGTGCATGATGTAACTTTTATGAGCCCGCGTTTCTTTTTCGGGAAACAGCATTTGAAAGCGAGCACAAAACTCTCTTTCTACCAGCACGATAAACATGTTCGCCCCGAGAAAACCCTGACCAAACCCTCGGGCCTAACGCCGTCCGGAATGAAACCTCCAGTCCAGCGCTTCCAGAACCAGCAGAACAGAAACTTCCTTATGTGAGGCAACAACTGCAAAAAAACTTTGTACGGTAAATGGGTTTAAATATTTGCACTTCAGCCTGCCTGTGGGAACACGGGACGGTGCCTCTTCGATGCTTGCTTCTTTCTTTCTCGCGGCCCATTTCTGTCACATTTCACAGTACGAGTCGGACGGTCAACCTAACCTCTAACGCTTTCGCCCCATTCTGTACGAGATCTCGGGATTCAAAAATGCTCTGCGCTGAAATCCAACACACCCAGAAACGAACGGCATTCGTCAGATGACACTTGATATAACTTTTGTGTGTCTCCCTTCGCGAAACATCCCGTGACTCCCTCTGATACGGAGCTCACACAGAACCGAAATGGACCGAGATGACAGGCCACCGTACATCGCCGGTGTGGTGATGTGCTGGAGAATATAAAGCCACTATTTTTCGCATGCTCACGGGAGCAAACGGAGCCCCCATCGGAGTCCCAACACCCAAAGCATGTCTTCGTTCGTTGTGTCCAAAATGGCAAACCAAAAACGGACGCCACACTGCACATCTACAGCACTCGGAGGTTTTCAAGTGCCTAAGCATTTCGCGTTACCCATGACACGGAACCAGATGAAGAAGCGGCATTAGATGCATGCACAGTGGCGTGAGTATCTCAAGTGCCGCATTACAGCCGACGATAAACGGAGACAGATTTCCGTAACGCGTTCCAGTTCCGACCGATTCCCAAGCACCCCCTTCCCTGGGTTGGATTCTGACGATTCGGGTGCGAATGAAACTGTTTACGAACAGCAAACGACGACTGAAGCATGTTCGTCAAATGTTTGTCGGTTCTCCGTAGCATGGCTCGTACAGTGCGGCTGGCTAACGCCAACGGCAGCACACGGTAACGCAAGCTGATCCTCCACAACCACCACCAACAACGGCGATGATGGTTGAAACGATGTAAAGAGTTAAATTTTAAGTATGTTTACATTTTACTCAAAATATGTGAGCATACATTCAATTTGTTGTACGACGAGTTGCGACAGCGTAAGACGACATGCGCCCGAAGGAAGCTTCTGGCAGGCCTAGGGCACAAGCCAGTAGGCAGTACACCATACGCCGACAATTGCAGGATGCTGTTGACGTACCGGTCTCGGTAAGCGTACGGGTTTTAACAACATGCTCTAAGGTTAAAGTGTAACCCTCATTTGGAACGGGGAGCTAACATCATGCAACGCCTCGTTATCTTCATATGATGTGCTTTTCTTCATTTTTTGCAACTCTGATAGTTTTTGCATCGTTCTACTTTATTTTAGTTTATGTGTGTGTGTGTGTGTGTGTGTGTGTGTGTGTGTGTGTGTGTGTGTGTGTGTGTGTGTGTGAACCACAACAACCCGAATAAACCGTAATAGATTTTTAATGGTACTTTACATTAGCGACACTAGGATATGAATGTGGATCTTCCTCGGAGTATCATCTATCACCATTTGCCTCGAACAAACCCGAAGGCTTTGCTGCTAAAATCGATGAGCGCTCTTTGAATATTTTTTTCTAATATTACGTTTTGGGAATGCTTTTACTGTAATGAGGTTTAATTTTTGCATGAAATCAACCATTTTCGCTTTAAATGATTTGTGCGCAAGTGAATTCTGGTTGAGCGGGATTCCTTGCACTAATTGTTATACTTGGCAGAAATTTGCAGTGCGATAGGAATTTGCATTATAGTTTTAATTAAAATATTTCTGGAAGAGATATGTAAAATGAAATATGTTTGAAATTGTGTAAAATATGTGTAAGGAAATTTGAAAATAAAATTAAAGACAAACACATGAATTAACATATAGTAGTTTGCCAAAACGGGTCAGAAGAGGAATTATCGTCCCCGGAGATAGAACAGCAATAGTTCTTCGAGTGCGAATGAGATGCTAATGATTGACATGCTTTACAGGCTATGAATAACACAAGTGTCTTTGGGTTTATGTAGCTTGTTTTAACGATTGAGGTATCACATATGGATATGAATATCATGAACGTTGGTTCTGGTGATAAATATGTCCATTTTTTATGAGCTGTCCCTTTTCGTTGAGGCTCATGGAAACAATATACAGCAAGGTTTATTTTATTCCTAAGGATGGTTTGTTAAAAACTCTGTTTAAAATGTTACTTAAATTCTTGCTATGAGAAATAAATGTTTGCTCAACTCCGTAAAATCCCACGAGGAAACATCAAACCCAGTTTGAGCTAATAGATTTGATCAACCCGCTCAAAACAATTTGTGCACACCAACATAATCCATCAGTCCGTACCATGCGCCCCTTTTTTGTGTCCCGTTCTGTCGTACCCCCTGATGCTAGCCCCATCCGAAGTTGAAAAACGGAGAGGGGGGACACAACACAAGCAGAGTAAAAGCGACCGGAAAAATGACAACAAATTCCGGAGAGTTCTCTATCGGACGGTTCACTATCCTCCTCCTATTGCATGTTTTTCACAACACGACACACGACCAGTGATTCGGTGCCGATCGGTATGTCCATCGACATTGGCACAACTCGGATGAAACAAGGGAGACGACGAGACATGTGCCCACTTGTAGATGTCCACTTCAATCTGGGGCGCTACCCTGCTCGGACAGCGTTTATCCGAGCGAGTAACGGCACGGTGGGGGATGTACGATCCCCATCGATGGGTATGCCACAATCGGGGAAATAAACATGTTTTCCCAACTCGATTCAACATCGTTGCGTTCGGCCCCATGAAACCCCTGCAAGCGTATAGAGGTTTAATCTAAAAAATAAAACAAGATGTACACCCCAGTACCGTTAACCGTGGGCTTTCTTTTTGCTCCCTTTATTTCACTGGAAACGAATGTGAGGGTATTGATAAAAAGCACTGATGTAATTTGCCAACTTCATGTTTCTGCTTCTGCTGTACTGTACTGGGGGTGTGGGATTACGAAAAGGCTGAGCCAGATGAAGGCCACTACCGCACCATCCGTACCCTCGCAAGGTTCTTGTGCACGGCTCCAGGGCAAACATGTTTATCTTGAGCTTCAACATCGCTCGCTGTACGAACTGGACCCACGTCCGATAAAACCAATCGACATGGTTTCATCGAGATATACCATATTACGTTCTACACGAATGTGCCGATGTTTGCTGTGGCCAGGCGAATGTTTGCATGCGGAATATACGTTCACTATACACAAATGAGTTTTAATGTTAAAGTTTTATGAAGCACACGCTATTGAAACCTATCAAATCTACATCAATACACATACGCTACTGTTCGCTGTGCTCGGAGCACAAAACCTGGACTAATGGACACTGATCAACTGTTTGTCTTCATAGATATTATTTTACAAGTTTTCGTTCGTTCCATATTCATTTACTTATCTTGGATAGGTTCGTTTTTTTCAAGTTGATCAATCAATCGTTCGATTTTTACAGCACCAAGTTATGCGCGTCAATGATATTATGCATTGCTAAAAGCAGCTAACAACCCTAGCAAGAATCTTCAAACTGAAAAACCTTATATCAGTTCTGAAAGGGTTTCATAGAAACTTATTTGGAACACAAACCGCTGTTATCACAAGTCACCAAATGACATCTGTATGATTCTACTAAGATCTGTTCATCTACGAATCAGTTATATCGGCATTTTTTGTCAGAAACTTAATACTGTCGGCAGTTCATCTCAGTCTGGGTCTACCATATACCGTCTAACCATATGGCCAAAAGGTTCTACAAGTGGGGTCGTCCGGTGAAATTCACATGACATGACCAGCTCACCGAAGCCTCGCGAGTCCAGTTTGCTGCACAATAAATGCGCATCACACAGACTTCGATCCGGCGGCCAAGGCGACCGTGGCGCTGGTCTTCACACAGCAGGACTGGAGTTCTAATTCCATCCAAACGGTCTTCTCGTACGCAGGACTTACAATCCAGCTACAGGTAAAATCAAGTCACAAAAAGTCCGACATGAGGCTGGCCGAGACCTTTTAAGGTTTTTTTACTTTTTTAAGAAAAAGTCGTAAATTTTGAACAGAGTCCATGTCTCACAAGATTATGTTAGAACTACGACTATAAATGTTCTATGCAGTGTCAACTTCGTCCATCACAACAGGCAACAGGAAAAGTTTGATGAGACTATAATGTGATTGGCTTGCTACCAGCAAAACCAGCAAAGATTTTTATTTTGTTGATTTATTATAATAATAGCGGACATGCCGTATTGCCGAGACGATTCTTGATAGGGAGTTTGCTGTATAATATTTTTACTACCATAAAAGTCAGTTAGTGAAACACAGAGCTAGTAAGCATAATCATACAATGTTTGCATTTTTTAGAAAAAAAATAGTAAAGTCTTTAATACGGTCAGGCCGTTCCTGAAACCTAAAGTGGAGAGTCCTGAGAATACATCGCTAAAGCTTCGTATTTAGAACTTAAACAGTAGGACCACTTAGCAAATTTACTATTAAGCGAATAAAACCTCTATCAGAAACAATCTGAATCATAAAAATCATAGAAGCGAAGCTGCTCAGATCCGAAGAAAATGTATTGTTGCAGCTGAAGGATAAATTCAAGTTAATCCAGTTTCAAGAGTAGCCATATCGCGTTAATGAAACAAACTGAAATGATTCGGTATAAAAGCAGCGTTGCAGTGGGGGAAAATGCATCCAAGGGGAAAGGATGTTTGAAGCGTTTTGAAAGGTTAATGGAACTAAAGTTGACTAAAATCAAATAAGGACACTTTTAATCGTATCTTAAATCGGGACGCAATGGCACCTGAACTTTGACCCCTTTGATCCTTAGTTGAATTTAAGTATTATGAATTATTATATCGTTATATTTCGTTTTTTCCATTTTTAAGCTTGAATCTTCTTCTTCTTCCGTGGCACTACAACCTCGAGAGGTCTCGGCTTGCTATATCAGGCTTTCTGTGACTTAGATTAACCCGCAGTAAAGTAGTCAGCTCTGCATACGGGGGGAGGCGGTCTGGATGGGATTTGAACCCCAGTCTGGCCGTTTGAAGACCGGCGCCGTTATCGCCTCGACCACCGGACCGCCCCAACGTGGCTCGAATAACGGTAGTCAAATATCAACCAGCTTCTTTTCTACCATAAATGTATCTGACATGAGCTGAGTCATCTCAGCTGATGTCGAATTGGGATAGACTGGAACAGCCCTCTATCATATCACGCGACCTAACAAACCAATCGTCTACTTCGAGGATTGCTATCCTATTGCTGTTAAAGCATTGCCAACAGTAGTAACATTCCGCTCGTGATGGCACTTCATTACTGCCAAGGTCAAGTGCCCCCATTACTTCCCACAGCACCCACATCCTTGAACGATGAAGAAGGATTCTGCTTTGGTGGGTAGGGAAAAAGTGCCTCCAGCGCAACGGAAAAACTATTTCGTCCGGATCGCCCAAATGCCGGGGAAAACTTTGAAATTTAAATGAGAAATTGAGCCACTCAACAAACGAAGCGATATTCCCAGCCACGAGTGGTCCCGCACGCCGAGCCGAGTCTCCTCCGAGTAGCGAGAGTTAATTAAATTAAAGCTGCTGCCGACGCCACTGTTGGCCACTAGGGGGGTGTGTTGGAGGGTGTGCCACCGAGAGGGTGACGGTGGCGGTGTTGCTTTTAGTGTCAGTTTTGCACCAGTGCCAGAAGTGCTGGAAGCTGTTCGACTCTGTTTCCATCCTTCAACTTCTCCATCGGGGCGGAAAGCATGCCAGCAAAAAGCGGGGCAAAAAAGAGAAACGAAATCTCAGACACAACGTAAAGCATTTTCCCTTTGCTCCCATTGTGACCACGAAAACCCATCTACCATATCCGCTGTCCCTTCGGCGCGTGAAACTTTCTCGCAAAACTTTCCTCCGTGGCGTTTGGGGTCTTGTTTTCACTGTGTGTGTGTGTTTACTCTTTATGCGTGTATTTGAGTGTATGTGTGTGTGTGTATGTGTTGGTTTTTCCACTTTTTTCCTCCTTCAAAATGTCTTGCATAAGATAAGAAGCGTTCCACGCAGACACCAGCTTTTGGCTTTTTGCGACCGGTTTTAACGACAATTGTCTCCACAAACGGATCGGGAAGCTCATTTGCGCCTTCACAAATCAACCAACGCGGCCGGCTTCGGCGGCTCCGGCGACAGCTCATCATTACTACCGTGCGCGCCCGTTAGAAAGTGTCCTTTGGTGCGCGATAAAGAAATTGAAAACTTTTCCTATTTCCTGTGCCGCCCGTTGCTTTTAATGTCATTATTCTCGCGCAACCGTCATCGTCGTCTCGCGCTCACTCGCTCGCTTTGAACGAGGTGTTGTTTTCCGTCGCACCAGTGAACAAAGATGAAGAATCCATACCGCCTGCCATAGGGTGGTGGGTTTGGAAGAGCAAAAACACACTCCTACCTACCGAGCCTTGTGTCCCTGGCGCTGCCGAGCCACGGAGCACCGATGAGATGTAAAAGCCAATCTCTGTTTTCATAATTTTTATCATTTTATTCCCATTGGAATGCCATCGGAACGTTGGTGCTGATGGTAAGCCTGTGAGGTAGCCTGCTAGTAGCGGTGCGGGCGACCAGCAAACGAGAGCACAATGAAAAGTAAACAAGCACCGAATTCGAAATGAGCAAGCCAAACAAACATTTGCAACCGAACCACCACCACCGTATGGGCTACGGTGCAAATGAAAATGATTAAAAATCCTCACCGTTTGTTGTCTTTTTTGTCCTGGCCCCACCTTTCTCCTTCCTCCCTCCCTCGCACCCACAAAGAACATTCCATCGCGGGGACTCCATGGCCATATCGGAACGCCACCGTGAAAGCACAACACAGAATTAGCGCTGGAATTAGGCGGCATCAACTGAAAGGCATATTTTCGACTGTTTGTTGTTTGTGGTTCGAGCTCCCCATCTTCTCGTCATCTTCGCGCTCGTCTCATCCGGGAGACTTATTTAAAAGATTCCACCGCGACTTTCACGATGGCAACAACCAAGAAAACACCTTATCCCACCGTCGGCTTGCTTCCGGCACCGGGAAACGTAGCAAATAATTTTAATTAGCTGACGACAAGCGGCGCTGCGCCGTTTCGTTGGGAACAGTTGCAGCAGCTTCAACAACGTCTCCATTCCATATCGGAACTCGAAATTCGATTCGGGCGCGAATGCCAAACCGGAAGATTTGCCTGTTGTCGTTTTGCCACCGTGAAACTCCTGCCCAAAATTTCCAACAGTCGAAATGGTTTGTACTCTTTATTTTATTAATTTCGTGCTCCATTCTTGAGGCAGAGAGAGAGTGTGTGAAGGAAATGAGACTGGCACTATAATATCCTGCAGTTGATTAGATGGGTTTAGATGAAATTAAGTGGAAAACGATTCGGTAGCTATCTTCCTGCCGCTGTGCTGCTCCCTAAAGCTGAAAGCCGATATTCTTACTCACTTCAACACCGTTCTAACAAACCAACTCTATCCTTGTTTGGGCAGATAACGAACCACTTTGTCACGGTTGCCATTACCCCTTACGCAGGATTACTTTCACATTCAGTCCGCGAAGCTGACTTTTCACAAGGCTTAAGGGTTATTGTTTAAAAGTAGCTTCTTGGAGATCGGTTCCCGCTCATTCATGCTCATTGCCGATACGATTTTTGCCAACGCTTCATTCTTTGAACATAGATTCCACATTTTATTTCTTGGAAGATGATGATTTTGGTCTAAGCTTTTCAAAATGTCATGGATGTAAAAAAATATGAAATAACGCTTGTCAGCAAAAAAAAACCATCACAAATCAAGTTTCCTGGAACATGTGTGACCATACTTAACCTTTGTACAACCGTTACGTGGAAACTTTTCGACATTACCAACAGTGTTGCGTCCTTCGACAAGGTTCCTGTTCTTTCCATACTCCTGTTACTCAGTTGCTCATCATCGTTGTCATCCCACTCATTGTTATTAACCTTAGAAATTTTAATGTTATAGTACAGAATGACAAAGCAAGACCTCTTGAATTCATTGAACCAGAAAAACAAAAGTACTAGATATAAAACCATGAAGACACGACTCTTCCAAAATAAGAATGGCAGCTTTCAAGAGTCGGTCGAACAGCTACATCAGTCGGAAAAACACCCCTAGTTCTATAGGTTGTTGAATGATCATGACGAAATGATCCCGCCATCTTTGACAGAGTTATTCCAGAAGGAAGGAGAAGCTCCTGAGTGCATCAGCTACTTGGAAGCATTTGAAACAAAGAAAAACGAATGTACAAGTGGAAACTAAGTATCATTCAATCAGTATACAAAAAAATCGACTTACGAAACTGTTTTAACTATCAAGCCATCCTATCCTCAATACTCATCTGCAGACCAGCGCCTCTTGCTACAGGGAGCTTCTACGCTACAGTAGATCCTCCTTAAATGCTAAGAGCTCAGGAATCCCACGCACCAACTGTTTAAGGCGACTTTCCAGTGTGTGTTGAAATCCTGTCGGGACTCTTCGAATCTCGTCAGGGACTGAAGCAAGGTGACGGACTCTCCTATTTGCTATTTTACATATCTCTGAAAGATTGCAAGCATAGTGCAGACATGGAAATTTTACGGACCCGATTTTTACGCATTATCCCCAACTCCTTGGTCTTACACGTGACATGGAAATCAACGGACGGACTTTTGAGTCGGTGTGTAAGTCGTACACTCGACTAAAACGCGATAGGAATCAGTTAACAACAACGATCTCGAGGTGGTTAGAAAATGCTGCTACCTTCATCCAATCGTACCTTGTACTAATAACCTAGAACGAAACAACTTAACACGAAGTAGTAAAATCCGGAAAGTGTTGCTTGGGTACATCGTAGCGGGGCTATGCTGGCTGAGGACACCATGTTGGCTGGCACGGATGGAGTCGAACCTGACGGAAATCGGATGCATCCGTATTCAGAGGATTGTAACCCTGGACCCTGGCCATATGTCTTAGTGTGATCTTGCTCAGAATAGAACGGACCAAGAAGTATAACCAAAAGAAATCACCACCACCAACCAAATGATGACATCCATTGCAGATTGCAATAATTTGTACAATTGTTATTTATATTTGTTTGTTTAAGACTCCTTAAAAATTGATTCATGAGTAACTCTTCCAAAAGATTAATTTAGTCATTGTTCTCCCTTTTACAAGTTCTAAAACTTTTGTTTGTTTTACTTGTTTTGCTGATACTTATCTCTGTTATGACACAAACAGATTTACGGTAGTGGTTAAATGTTTTCCAACATACTAAACTGACATTTTAATCATCATGTTGTCTCTGTTCCCTGTTTTGCGTCGTTAACGTTTCCATGTTATCAATTCTTTGCTCTCACTTTTACGATTTTTAAATTTATCCCTCTTGAAGTCACGCCCAAGAGCACTTCGGGAGCTCACTTTAAATCAGTATCGCTAACCGGGCCCACGGAAACCTCTAAAACTCCCATGAGCTTTCACTCGAGGAAAAAAGCGGCAGCAACAAACAAAACGTGCCTGTAAAATAGGCCACTTTGTGGATGAGCAAAAGTAACAAAATTTCGGACCATCCTGTCAGGGGTAAATCACGTGCTCACAGCACCATAAAACGACAGTTACAACGACCATGAGCCCTGTCCGTCGTCCTGTCAGCCTTCACCGGACAAACGTTCTGATCTCCCTGGAAAACGCCCTCCTCTCACCGGTTCTCCATGCACTGCATGCACAATGAACACATCAGCACATCAGACCAATGGCCAACCAGTGCCAGACACAATGGCAGAGACGGTCGACTGGTACATTATCGTTAAAGTAGAACGAATAGCCCAAAAGCATTCTCGCACCGGAACAGTGCCCCTGTGCAGCTGGCATGGGTGGTGGACGGGTGGTGCACGGGGGATAGTACATCCCGCGATCCATCGTTCGACTCATAAAATCCTCTCGCACACACACGTACATACACCTAACCACATACACATGACAGTCTGTCATTCTCGACCAGTCCAAAACTGACCCCGACCGGACAGTCTGACGGACGATCCCGGCTCGCATCAGCACTGGACGCGCCCAGACCTTGTTCAATCCGGTCCGTAATGTGCATCGCCCTACCCCGCCCGTCCGTCACTCCATCCAAGACCGACCGAGGTTGGCTAATGTGAAGGGCGTTGCAAAATTGGATAAACGACCAAAAGGATGATCTCGCCATTGTGTACCCAATACACGCCACTGATCCCTCCCGCAGTTGAGGCCCGTGAACTTGTGAGAGTCATAAAAAACGAGGAAAACCCCCAGCACACTCGCACACTCACACACACCGAATACAATGCATTTCTTCCTCCTGCCATCAACCGTTTACACATCACTCACCCATGCCCGGGTGCCATTTAGCCTCGAAACCGCTTAAGATGAGTGGCAGGATGAACCCAAGAACCGAAAAATAACAACAACTATTCCACCGGATCAACCGGAGGCCAGTGGCAGGAAGCGTGGAGAGCGGTGGAGGGTACGGGGTGGACGATAAATTAACATGCACAAATAGTTTCGGTTATAGTAGTAATAATAATACTAAAACGAAATGACCCGAGCGCATTTGTGTAAGTGGGCCGGTTCGGGCGTACCCGCGCATGTAATTTGTCTGTACGGCAAGAACCAACACAATAGGTGCCGGAGCCTTTATCTTAACGACTGGAGCCGGCCGGGAGCTTTAACCGGTTGAGGTCGGAAAAGTATGCTTTATGATGGAAGGTGCTTTAGTGCAGCCGAAAATGGGTTTGTCGGAATGAGCGAACTATGTGCGGGAAACTCGGGATGTTCGAGAGAAATTACATTTACGCATCATAAGGAGTGCAATGCGTAAACGAGTGTCAATTGAAGCAAGAGGACTCGCCGCAATTGAAGTGCGTTGCTTGTTCAGGGAGGAGCGTTACAATGATTGGCGGGTAGTGGTAAATATCACCAGAAATTGATGTAGAAATTGTGTTAAAAAAGTCTCATCCTTTTAACACATAAATTTTGCTCAGTGCTTTTCAAATTTGATGTTCTTTTGAGGATTGAAGATGGGTTATTTCAATCCATATCACAAAAGGATTTCCATTAAACGAACTTTATCAAAAGTTATCGTTAGGGTTTTCATTTGATTTTGAAAATAGTCTCAATTGCATCTCGATTTTTGTATGTGAATCATAAATTCATTTTTGATGAGATCAATAACAGATCATTTGGACAACTTATAGAAAGCTACTTAAATTTTTATTTCTAAACTGAAACCAAAAACTAGTGACAAAAAAAGTAAAGCCCACACATAAAATTGCGAACTGGAGCTTCAGATAAATAATTCATCAAATACAGTATAACAATTGTACCTGACATGGGCAAAGCCCACCCCAAGGGCAGGATCCGGTCCGCTAGATGGTTTTATCTGGTTTGCGAGGACATATCGCAAGGTTTCACAAAGAACGCAAGATCTCTTCACCAGGACGCCAGCAACTATTCTTTTGAGTCAACTTAAACTAAAGTCCTAGTCTATAACTTTCACAAATACATCACAGCAAGGTTACAAAGAATTATTGTCCCCATAGCAATAGTAAACGAAAAGCTAGTATAAAACTCACGGAAAAAATATTGTTGGATGGATTGGAATCATGATTTTATAATGCTTTATCAATCAAAGATAGGGCTACTTAATAATTGCGACGTACTCTTACAGTTTTGTCAAAATCAATAAACATTTTAGGTTTTTTACTGCCTGATCCTTTCAGAAAGAAGCGTTATTTTATGAATAATGAAAAAGCATTTTTGTTATGCACGAAGAAAACAGTCAGACGGTTCCTAATAAATAAATTATTCAGAATTTTTCAATTGAAAATCTACTATAAATAATAGATAGCAATAAATAATTCAACACAAAAGCTGTATAAATCATTGAACCTTGCAATCAACTCAGAAATTCTAGAATTCCATTCAGCAATCGGAACTCTTGTAATATTTTATTCATTTCATCTCCTTATTCTGCTAAGCCTATTTGATCAGATTGTTTTTCATAGGATATATAAAAATACCAAATATTTTGTTTTTTTTTTTAAATAGTTTAAATGCTTCTAAGGGCTGCCTTATTGACTTTCATTTGCCAATAAATACCCCAAGGAACGTAGTTCCAAGATCTCTTCACAATACTTTACATCATCTTGTAAAAAGCAAGACTATCACTTATCCTTCACAATCTTAGACCCCTTTTACCAGGAAGTTTTCCTATCTCATGAATCAAACACAAACAGTTGCATTCGCTCACATTCTCTCCATGCCTATATTCCAAATCTCAATGTATGTACAGTTGTTCTTCAAAAAACACAAACCACCTATTGTGCCCTTGGCTAACAAAATAAAAACAATCATCCTAATCGAAACATAAATTCCCCATTTTGTGCTTGAGATTTTTGACATTTTCAAGAACCGATACCGATGCCGATCGAATCGATTTCATAACAAAATAACAATAACACTATCCAGCCGGGCCCGACGTGACCGAACCGAACAAACTGACAACAAAAGCTCGAAAGCGCTCACTATACGAAGGAGGAAGTGCCTTCGTTTCTTATTCGTTTTGCGGTACTTCCCCCAACCTAAAATTATGGAACCCTCCCTACTACGCTCAGCATAAGCCTCCGGAAAACACTTAGCAATGTGCAGCTTATTAAGTTAGAACAGTGAGAGTATGTTTAGTGTTTAGGAAATGTGAACGAGAGTACCGTACATCGTTACTTCCATCAATGAACTCGGTCGATAAACATTTAGCTTCGGCGACCGTGCGTTGCCTTCAATGACTTGGTCCATTTCGTGACGCTTAATAGCATGGTCAGTTTTTTGTTTCTTTCTTTTGGCTTTTCGCATCAGAATTCATGCTATAAATTAGAAACGAGCAACATCACTTACACCTTACGCGAATGGCAACGATCTAGCGCTACCTCCAATCCACTTTATGTACAGGCCCTGCCCGGTGCGGAATCATAATTTTATTAATCCCTCCTCTTAATCACATTAAAACCCATCGGGGAAATGTGCGATGCCACAATGGCAATTACCGAAATGACGATTTTGGCTTTTGCTAAAAATGCGCCTGCTGCGTCCGCCGTTCGTCCCCGTATCATCGGGACTAAACAAGGAAAAGCTCAGTTTTTTGTTCTCCTCGGTCGCTTTCCTCTAAACGATAATATCTCGTGGGGAACGTGTTTGTTTGTTTGCTGTTTTCCCTTCACCTTTCTTTTCGTTAATTAAATGAAATGAGGTTTATTGCAATAATCAGCGAAATAGTGGCTAGTACTTTGAGAGTGCAAATCCTCCCCGCGATTCACCCTTGTTTTGTTTTCTCGAGCTATCGAGCCGATACTTATGGACTGTTCGTACCGCAAGGCCCTTTCTAATGGTGGACAACCGTTATCGAAATTGTTTCGTTTTTCTAGGCACGCATACATTCAATTTACACTAATTGAATGGGAAACCTTCCCCAACAGATCAACCGCACGTCGATCACACAAATCACACACCGAGAAAGCAATGGATTCAAGCGAAATTTGTCGTGTGTCACACTAATAATGGATTGCTAAATGGAAGGAAAACATGCAGTTTTACACCCAAAATTTGACCCAAAACACTATCCACCAAATGACCAACGCCAGTTGCTCCCAAAGGCTAGGTTTCAGCCGTCATCCATGCAGGCACGCTCACGGAAATGATTCATTTCCATAATTAACGGCCGACCCCTTTGTCAACCTTGCGACGAACAATGCCGTTTGATGTGAGGGACAGAAAAAAATTGCATGAATATTCAAACAAAACCCAAATGTCAAGGGTTTCGGCATTGGTGATTTGTCAGAAATTACACCAAGAGTCATATGCGTGCAGTCAGTTACGGGCAAAAGTAAACTATTTTTAACAATGTTTCAACCTTCTAGCAAAGTGACACGCACCTGATGGGTGTGGTTATGATATATTGTTTCAAATGATTCCCTGTCCAGCCCAACGTGCATGTGACTCTAAGGTCCCACTTTCACGAGCTTTATCCACCCGAGGCTTACATCCATCATTCTGTCCATCACAAAAAACAACGGTGTTAAGGGATGTGTAGTTTTACTGCTGTTTATTAATAGAAAATCAGAACCATTTCTCCAAGGAATTTAGCTATGGCATACTTTAGATAATTTTCCCTGCCCGATTAGTAAGTTACAACCTAATTAAAAAGTCTTCAATCAATCCTGTAAGTGACGTGCCCCATTAATACCGTCAATCACGCTTTAGATATCTTGCCAATTTTTGTGCTTATAGAATTTATTAAGCATACTTTAAGCATTTCTAACTCTCCAACTCTCACAATACGTGCATAACTAACTCTTACTCTCAGTAAAGGTTTGGATACTGGATCAAATGTACTGCGGAACGAGGTCCTCTTCTCATTTAAACCGTCCTTCCTTAGCAAGGGCAAATCCTTCAGCTGTGTTGTGTTGTGAATTCTACAAACGATATTTAATGCCAAACTGAACGTTACAGTTAAGAAGTGTTAAACCTAAAAGAAAAAGGAAGGAATCTAATTGTTATTAATTTTAATGTTGGCTTGCGACTAGAATGACTCTTGGAACCTTAAGGTATCTGGAACATTAAGTCAACGAGTCGTCATCTTCGATATATTAGATTAGGCTTGGACGACATTGCATCTTCGCCCAAGAAGCTCCAATCAAATTAGATTCCTTCTCCTACGAAATCTGTTTGGTACATGAGGTACTTTGGACCGTCTTTCAGAGACGACCCTATGGATGACGACCTCTATTGGCAAAGGAAGTACTTTGAATAACGAGGCAACACGTCACTATGAGCTCGACCCTCACCAACAAACTCTCTTGATAAACGTGCCTTTGAAAACGAATTCTCGTCGTCTGTGAGGAATCTTGGTATATAAGACTAGGATGACTGGACCTCTATGATTATGAGAACCGTTGGTAGGTTAAATCAACTTTACTATGAGGTTTTTTGGAAGCTAAGGTTCCGATAAGGACCAGCAGGACCTTTAGACCTTTGGGCTTCTAGAAACTGGACTCTACATTTACGTTTAAACCCGCCACTCATTTTTGCTTGTAATTCTGGTGCATTCGTATTGCTTGTAATATTACTACTAATTCATTCCTCCTTAGCATTTTAGCTAGTAGCTAAAGTGAAAAATTAATACATTACATTTATTTTAAAGTATAAGGGATCGACGCCGAATTTCCAAAAATAATAACACAGATATAGAATTGAATTTCACGTCCTTCCCTGGCGCTTTAAGCGAAAAACCCTCAGTCTGCCACATTTAATCCTGCGCACTGTGAGTATTGTGCCGTGTGAAAACCGGAGCTGATACCACCTTGCCAACGTATCACCCCAATAGAATTGTCCTATGAATATTTATTTTACTGCGTGTAAAAGCTCAACATACACTTTTCTATCTTTATTGAACCACAGTTCTACTCTCGATCCTACTTGTGCTGATATGCTGTTGCTTCCAGCATCGAGCTTCACGTACCGTTGGGAACAGAAATCGATTCTCACACCACCGTACGCTAACCTTGAAAACGGTTTCCTTCAAAAACAACCGATTTCGATTCGATTAATTTATTACCCGGCTAATACTTATTATTTGTCTACGTTCATGTGCAGCCGAGCGAATCTGCGGCGAATGGTTCCCGTGGGTGAGAGCTTGCCGGCACCAGTTGGTGGTTACTGATTTACCGACAATCGTTTTGAATCACTGCGTTCAGTGCGGATCTCTAGAAAGTTATATGATCGTTTTTAGATTGCACGACTCAACCTTAAGCAGGCAGCATAGAACCTTACCATACACGTAAAATCCTCCAACGAGTCGGAGTACGAATGACAATAGAAAAACGAGCGCATTAAAGAAAATTCATTCTTTCCAACATTCTCATTTCCTGGTCCGTTGTCTAAGGGTGCACTACTACACTTTCCCGAGCCGTTTGGTAAATACAACCAGCTACCCGTTTCGCTACCGAGATGCGATACGAATGGAGTAGCTCAGGGATCATTCACGAACCATCGAAATGATATTGTTTGCGTTGGTTTTCGGTCTTTCTCTGACTTCTCTCGAAACGCCACAGAGATTGAGAGAGAGAGAGAGAGAGCTTTCCGGCGCAGTGGAAGAAAGCTCGAGATGCAATCGCACATCGCATGTGTGTGTGTTTGTCTTTGCTCTTGCAATCCGGGTGCAATCCGGCTGGGAAGTTTATATGTTTATTTGCTTTCGGCAGAAATAATATAATTGAGACTATGGGAAAAATATGCTGAGAGATCCTCTATCCACCGACCAACTGCACCAATAACAATACGTGCCAGATAGGACACCCTCCCCACAGGAAGACAATTTAAATAAACATCTCCATTATGCATTTCGAATTTGGAGCCCTTTTTCGGGGCGAAAGGCGACGCCTGTCCGCCGTTCATTCGTTCGTTCGTTGTGCGAATTATGTTCCATGGCTTCAACGAGTCAAAAGTGTTTCGTGCGGAAAACCACGCCAAAACTGGAATGCCCGTATCCTTATCTGGTCGCAATCCCGGAGTGGTGGTTTCCAAAATCCTAGCCCACGTGGTCGGGTACGTGCAACGAAAATCGCATTCACGGCATGAAGGTTTTCTTGGACTGCTTTGGTTGGTCGTCCGCTAACAACTCGTAGCAACTTTTGCCAACCGCCATGGTGCTTTCGTGTGCTTTTGGGAGCTTTTAAAAGGTTACCCCTAGCAACGGGCATCGGGTATCGTTTGCATTTGTGATAAAACAACAGCAACTAAAAGCAGCTAAATACTCTGCACTGTGCCAAAAAGGTTCGCATTACACACCGCTTGCCCACCACATCTCTTCTAGCTCCCCAGAGCTGGAGCTCTCTGGACAGCTTTGTGGATGGCCACAAATGGCCGGGGTGCTGCATCCTTCACGTCACCACAAAGCCAGCACTGCAGTACGGCTCACACTCATAACAAAAATTCTATTAATTAAGTGCAACCATTTCCACGTTTGCCGAGCGCATACGAGAGAGAGCTCTGATATCGGAGCACACGTCTGATATTGGAGCACCATACGCAAAGAACGTCACCATTCACCATTTGCCTTGCGGTTTTGCGCTGATGTGGCCCGTGTCAATTTGTATGCACCACTCTCGAAACGCTTGCCAAAGTCTTCAACTTTCTCACACAAAACACAAACAGCCACAGCAATTGGCAGCTTCCGTCTTCTTGAGCTAAAACTTTATGACGAACCTTGTGCGTTGCGTGTGTCCTCTGCCGCCTTCCCAGGCACGGTACCGACGATTCCACGGACGATAAGGATCCCTAGGTCATTAATTAGTGTTTTTGTGCACGGCAACGGAACAACATCTCTTCCACTGCACAAGAACACAGGAAAAAGCAGAGCGCAAAAGCTACCATAAGATTTATGCGTACTATATTCTTCCTCATCATGGTGCAGCCGGAATATTCCGGTTCCGGTGCGAGTTTCGGTCCCGTGGATGGAGCGCAGACAACTCGAACGTATGTAGTACACAGTCGTACTCGTGTCCGATCTCGCATGGCTGAGATTGTTGAGCGGTAGAATGTGTTCGCAATGCTGTTCCGCAGCCACGGGTGCACGGTCTGGCCATCGTTTCCAGTGCTGTCTAATTAGTTGGTAAACAGTGTGTTCGAGCGAAGGGTGATTGCGGAATGGGGAAAACCGAATGGAGCCGGGAGTGCAGTTCCCAAATCAAGCTGCGCATCTGATTCTCCGCCATCGAGAACGACTGGTTTGCCGGAAGGTTGTGCTAGATCTCCAAATCAAACCCAAACTTGGCCAGGCAACGCCACCCGGCCTCCCCTCCCCTTTCGTAGACATATTAGAGAGCGGGCGATGTTTTTCCGCAAACAAATGAGTGGCAAAACTTTGCTACATAGCACGCCGAAGCCTAATTCCCGGAGAAGGAACGTCCACAAATGCACTCACACACGCACACACACACACCGGCACGCAAGCAGCCGGCGCTCCTCGCCAACTACCCTCCGGGAACCAGTGGCAGACAGTGGTGCGGTTTGCGTGCTCTGCACAAGATTTATGTACACATGCCAAAGCCCAACCATGCCTCGCCCACCCACTTGCTGACCATTGTCTGGCGCTTTGCCTTCGGGTCCAACAGCTTCCGATATGTACAACGAGACGGATCAATCTTCAAGCCGGCAGAATCAACACTTGCAAAACTTGAGCGCACCATGCCACCGACTTCGGGCCCATCCACACACATGTTGATCCGAAAAACAACGCACTCGGTAAAGGCTCACACTAATTGGTGTACTGGCAGGGAAAAGGCATCCCGGGCAAAGACGCTGTTGTTGTTGTCGTCATCCCAGCAAACTTTGTTCCTCCCATACGCCCAAATGTGGCCGTAGCCGAAAACTAGCTTAATGAAATGAGGAAAACTTTCCACAAAAACACTGACCCCGCACCACTCACTCCGTCTGCGTTCTTGCACGGCTACTTGAAGTTGCCATTTGAAGTTGGGCCCCAAAACGTTCGACATTCTTCGACCTAGCTTAAGTAAAACATTCTAATCTTTCCATAGATCAACTTTGAAGATAGAGGCCTAACCAGGGGTTGTACTTTCTAGCAACAACCTCTGCACAGACTTGCTGAATGCCAGTCAGCCTTGGTTACAGAAGTACATGCAGATACTTCCCCAATGATCCGATTGCAACATAGGGGGAAATCTAATCACTGGAACTCGGTTGTTGCGTGAAATATGCTTGCATTTGAGTTTTGATTTTTTTTTGAAAACAAACTTATCGGTTGATAGCTGCGAGTAGTTTTATCCAGTTGTAAATATATTTGTTCTAGTCTTTTAAAATTTGCAAATTGAAGATTTATTCTTTAAAAAAGGTTATGAATTTAGTTCCCAAGTTTTTCTAAGTATGATCCTACCAAATGCACAACATGATATTCGGCCTAGCTATCGCTGATAAAGTATGTTGGAATGTTTCCAAGTTCCAGGTTCCAGGTTTCAAAACCAAAAATTGCCACTTTTGAACGTTGCGAACCCCTTTCCGATATCAGCTAAAATATGATGCCTTTCGGCAACCATTTTGTTCATATAAACACAAAGAAGCAGTACTCTCCACAAATAACTCGTGCGTGTGTAGACCGACGCCCCAATCTCTGAAGAAGAAGTAGTTCAAACAAAAACATTGTTGTCTTATTTACACATTGTTATTTTACTTTCTATAGTTTGGATTATTTGCCACAATATCATATAGCGCAACTTTCATCCACGATCCATGAGCATTGTCGAGGCACAAACGTAAAGACTGCAATATTTATTATTTTATTCAAACGTCAGTGCTTTCTCCTAGATTCATCAAATGAAATATCTAAACTTTTTCTTATTTCCACTTATTTTCGCTACCAACACCGAAAATCAATCATACATACATGTTCTTGCAAGGCACTACTCTACATTCCGTGTAAAACCCATTAGTCCTAATTATTTAATTTGGTTACATTTTTACCACCAACACCACCGCCACATAAAAACACATCGTCGGTCACTCGTGATTCATAAAACGTCAGCATAATGAACACCGGTAGAAAACGACCTGCGACTCGTCCCCGCGACTCGTGACAAATGGATTCCCCCGAAGAAGAACGTCAACTTCTACCGCACGCAACAAAGGTGAGCCCCATTGCGGACTGAGTATAATAATTTGCGTAATTTTATTGGCACCACTCCTGGCCACACGCTGTAATTAGGTGCTGCGGGAACCGGGGAGGCTCAGTCCATTATTGCTAACCGCATACAATCAGTCACGGGTGTGGTGCGTCGTGTGTTTTATGTCCCAAGAACATACTCATACTAGTGGGTGTGTGTATGCGTGTGTGGGTAGCCCAAAACCGCACTTATACATAGCTACGGCACACGGAATGATGGCGATATGAAACACTAGGAGGCACTGATTGCAGCTAGAGCTGAAGAAGATGAAGAAGCATTTCCCAAGACGGGAAGTGCAAAAGGAACCTAATACATCACTGGCCGGCAATCCACAGCGCCGACCATCCACTCTCGCTCCTTTCGCGACCAACGAATGGATAAATCGTATTGAGCTTAATTAACGATATTACCCCAAGACGAACGGGTTCAGAGGCGACGGGACACAGCTAACCGTATGGCCGTAGCTTTCGGGCGCACACCACAAGCTTTCCTTGCTGCAGAATGACCGTTCAAGATGACTAACCTTCGTAATGAGGCCGAAACGAAAAGTTCGCTCAATTAAGCAACAGAGAGCTCTCGACCATTCGGCGAGAGAGTTCGTAACCACGATGAAACAACTATGTACGAGTTGAATATGATGGTTTTGTGGGTAATTGCGTCAGTTAGTTCTTGCTCTACAACTAAAGGTTTCTCTATGATGGTTCTTTGTGGCATGCTATTTACATTAAACAGACTACTAACCTGCTCAGATGCTTTGAACATTTATATCACATTTTACACAAGCACTGGATGATCAAATAAACATAACAAATAAACCAATTGCGAAAGAAGTTATGAAAATTAATGACATGAAAAATAAATTAAATGAAAAATAAAGGAAAAAGCAATCATTAAAATCCATAAGAAAATTAGAAAACACAGAAGAACATAAACAGAAAAAAGAACTAATTATAAGACAGCATTTTTGAGAAAATGCGAATAACCTACTTCATGAATTTTAAAGCGTAAAAAAATACAAGCAAAACTTCAAGTTAGAGGTTCATCTCGTTAGTGGTTATCGAGACATACTTCAAAATGATGTTGGCACCACCAATTACAAATACGGATTTCATCAGGGGTGATGTACAGATAAGATGCGATATCGTTGAAGTCGACTCATAACAACATAGATGATGATTTACGCGTAACCGGTCAAACTACTCTACTTCAAGATTTTTTTCCCTCAGAATTACTGTCGCTATGGACGCTACGCCTCTGAAACAAACACGCCAGGCTTCAGTGGCCTTGTCATGTCATGATAATGATACCGAACTACCTAGCCAGTAAAGCCTTTTGAGGGCGACTTCATAGACAGCAGAGACTTGATAATCCTAAGTTGAGATGGAGTGATGCGTCACTCAAATGAATGAGCTATTGGAATGACCGACGAAGGCATTAGATCGTGAGTGATTCAAAACACATTTCTAAGTTTTGAGTCAGCCGAAGAGAATCAGATCCGGGGTTCAAATCCCATCCAGACCGTCTCCCCGTACGCAGGGCTGACTACTTTGCTACGGGTAAAATCAAGTCACAGAAAGCAAGAAATGGCAGGCCGAGACCTCTCGAAATTGTAGTGCCAAGGAAGAAGAAGAAGAAGAAGAAGAAGAAGAAGAAGAGAATCGGCAAAAGGCATTAGACGTGTAAAAGGCTAAATCTGACGTTTCATTTCTTCCAAGAGTTTTGAGTGTCCCTCTAACCAAGGTAAGGCCTCCAAACGCCAACATGTCTGTGAGAGATATTTCTGCCAAATATCCAAAGTCATTGCGCCGAGTTGATTCTCCACCGATGAGCATTGTTGGGTTGGGCCCAAGGTGATGTGTCGATGTCTCCAACGTTCCAGCCAGGAAGACTATCATATGGAATTGACTACTTGTACAGTCAAAGTATGGAAAACATTTTATTCGTACAGCATGTGCCGTCACTGCTCCGAATACTTCGTCGCATAAAAATCTGTAATCGTTATTACAAAGATACAGAAGGACAAGCCTGCACCAAAATCTAACCAAGGTTCTGATCATGTTACAACCCAACACCCTAGGAAAGAACAATCCATTCACAAAGGCGACGCAGCAAAAGCAGCTGCATTAAAGCGAAACTATATCAGCGCTCTTCATCATTTGCAATAATTATTATTTGCTAACCGCTCGAGCCGCCCCAACAGTGTCAAGTGACGTAATCCTGGCTGGCACCGACGTTTTTTTGGGCTGCTCCCCGTAAAACAAACGCAAACATAATTTATACTTCCACTTTTATCCACTCGAAACGTGTGATACTGTAATAGACAGTTTTACGACACCCTTTTTTTCGTGCTTGTCTCAAATAACTCCTCACAAATCATACTCAAATGCAATGGTCGGGGGAGCGGGGGGCCGATGCGCAGTACAGAAGCGGTGCGGACAAAGGCCACACACAAAGCGGAACCAAAAAAGAAAACTAAAACAAAATGACACCGAAACCTTAAATGAAACAGAAGAAGAATGAAATGCACACACACATACACACACAGAAAGACAGCACGGGACTGACACGGCCAAACAGAGGGAGAGAGAGAGAGAGAAAGAGCGCTAGGGAAAATGGGAAAAGCCGGCCTGAGCAAACAGAACATAAATCTAATTTCCTACAAACCACTTTCATTTCTACCAACCCATTGCATCTCCTGCTCGTCAAGGAGGGGAGGGGGGAAGGCAGCCCGGAAAGGAAGTGGAGTTGATGGTGTTTGCCCGTCGCCGGCCGCCAAACTTCACCGGCCAACCCACCGGGGATGCAATGAGAGAAGTTAGTGAAGTTCAAAAAAGACCTACAATTACCCTCTTAGACAGGAGCAAGAGCAAAAACAAAGCAACTCCAAGCTACAACAGAGAAAAAAGGTTAAGATATAAAGTGTGGAAAAAAGCTCCAAAACAGTCAGATAAAAGCTTCAAACTTTCCGGTTTTGCTTCTTCCGCATTCGTGCTACCCCCATGGGGAAACCCGGGGGGAACGCCATATTCCGGCCTAACAGCATCCAGCAGCCCTTACGAACCATTGATGCTTTTCTATTCGGAGCAACATTCGAACGGAACCCGAACCCCAGAAGCCGATTTCTTGCCCAAATTTCCATTCCCCTACACTCTGAGTCTACTCATGACTGAGGGGGGTTCCTTTTTATTTTTCAACTTTTCCACAGCAGACCGGCATTCGGCATTCCCTCTCGCTCGCCCCCAGGGAATTTAAGCCAACCCCGAGAACGGAAAAAAACCAAATGACACCGAAAAGAAACAAAAAAAAAGATCGTGCCGCTGGTTTCGGATGAGTGGTAGTGCAAACAGTAAAACTTTTATTTGTCGTCTCCTCTGGCCCAACCTGTTTCCCAGCATGCCCAAAATCGCTGACGCTCTGGACAGACCACTTGGTTCCATTATCCTGCCACGGAACGATAAGGTGTGGGCAAATTGGAGGAGGACCAGCCGAATCGAAGAGGCAAACTGGCGTACTCTGCTCAAGACCTGCTGCCGCTGATTCTGGCACCGATCCTTGATGCTTCATCACATCCACCCATTGGACCGTTAGACGCGGGCCGTTGTCTAATGTTTATCTTGCCCTGTTGTCGTCGACGTCATTGTTGTGTTTTACTTTAGTCTTTGGGTGTATAACTTTGCTGGCGATACATTTTTAGCGCTGTCGGCCGGCTGAGCAAAAGGAGATTCACCTAGCGCTCCAGTCTTACGCTCCGTTAGTGGCTAAAATGTTGACACAAGCTTAGATTTGTGAAGCCACTCGATGAAGGCCACACGCTCGTCATGCTTTACCGAAAGGTGCATCATCGTTACGCCCAAAGTAAAATTGGAATTCCAGGTAATTGCGTCCACCATTTGCTAGATCGAACGCAACCCTCATCGGGTTTCCAATTTGCTAATGACATCAGTGGCCTGCGGGACACCCGCGCTAACGTATGTGTGGTCAATCGATAGCGACCACTGTGGCCAGACATTTCTCCGAACGTAATCGATAACTCCCGACCGACCACGAGACGGTGTGTGTGTGTGTGTGCGTGCGTGCGTGTTTGATTAATTGAGGATCAATACTGTCATACCTGGGGTACCGAGAAAACACATCGGCACCGTTCCTTCCAATAGGAGTCAAGGAACGCTAGGCAAGGTTTTCATCACTCTCGCTACGATGCCACTGCATTTGCAGCAATTCCCACCAAGGCGCTTCATGAACACCTTGTCGCACCAGGTGTGTGAGGATTGATTTGGCCGGCTACTTTCGCTCTGTTGTCCCGTCGGTGGTGCCCATTTGGTAACAGCAAGAATCATCAAATTACGGATTATAACGTCTGGTTCAGTGAAACGAACCCATCCACGGTCATCTCGTGTGGGAGATGTTCCTTCCAAAATCGGAACTTAAGCTCGTCAGTGCTCAAGCTATCTGCCCTGTCAAGAATTCGTGCATTCCGTATGTTTCCCCACCCTGGGGAGAATGCGTTTCGGCCAATGTGGCAAACTTTCACCCTCCCCCCACCAGATGGCTTCCGACCGGGCCGACCCAACAGAAGGTGCCAACTTTTCTTCACCCCAGTATTCTGAGGGCTACGGCTGACGTACGTCTTGCACTTCTTCTCCAGGCACAAGTTTTATCTAGCGCTGCAAAACTTTGGCCACAAATGAGGAGCCGGATCCTCTAAATTGCAGTCCCAATATTTTCGCCCGGTCAACCCGGGTGCCATTTTTCGTTTCTTTTCTCTCTTTCTTTCGAGTGACTTCATGATCAACTTTCGAGCGCGACCTACAAACAACTGGCCCCGGATTGCTAAAAGTGCACAGCAAATACACTTTTCTACCGAAAAACCCGGTAATGAAAGACTGGCCGTGCGGTATTTGAACAATTTCAATTCAGTGCACCCACCCACAACCACCGAATGGCTCCCTAGTGTGCGCCAGTGAGCGAGTCTTTGCCATGTGTAACTTCACGTTTTGCACCAAATCTTTATCGCTGCAATCCTCCCAGGATGGCCATACCGTTCCCCAACGCGCGCGCTCCCTACTGATGTATGTTGCTCACTGTCTGACGGTCGGCAAAAGCTCATTCCCACGCTTCCTCCGCATGCTCAATGACCGCACCGGGAGGATGACATGTGCATAGCGCTCTGGTTCTGTTGCCAGAACAAACTATCTTTCGTTTTTCTAGCTGGTAGCCTCTGCTACAGCAGACCGCTCTCACGCGTTCTCACCCACTGCCCAACTGCCTCAGCAAAATATACTAAACAAATCTCAGACCTCGCTCAGCTCGTCGGTCTTGCCCCGGTCTTACCCGCGTATTATCCCGTCAAACACTTGCCAAACACTTTGCCGAGCCAGAGGCAGCCCGAAAACCGCCCGAAACCGAAACGACACCAACAGATGCCTGCGAATGCTGATGGCGGATTGCATCGGCATGCAATCCGCACTGCTGTCACGTTGTCGTACACTTGTATGTGTGTGTTTGTCTGTGTGTCTGCGAGCGAAACCAAAAAGCCGGAGTAATTATACAAATTAGTGACGGCATCGTACGACAAACGAGCTGACTGGGGATCGTCTTGAGTTCGACCGCATCATCCGGTGACGTCGTCGTCATCGTCGAACACTGCACCAATTCACAGTATAAAAGGCAGCCACTCGCGGCTCTTTGGCACATTTTCCAGATCACAAAAACCCGATCCCAACCCACCCACTAGTGTGCCGCGAAACTAAACCAATAATAAGCAGAGAGACATGGTACACAAAACTTCTTCATGCCCGCATTCCGCACGCTTCGAGCAAATCTATCCGACCCCAACCAACCAACCAAGGCGTACAAACGTACGTACAGCCCGACTGCACGAGCGAAATCGTTTCGAATGAGTGGTTTCCCTGCCAGTCACCATTAACAATGCACCATGCTGTGTTTACAAAACACCATCAACACAATTACACCATAAAAACAAATTTACCCTCTAACCGCCGGTACCCAGCCTACCACACAGGCTATTGGCTCGACGAAGTGGTTTGGTCGCCGAGATTTTTCGTCCACGTTGCGCCACAATCGCGAGAAGGCGGCGGTTAGAGCTTTCCCACTTTTCGGAGCTTTTTTTTGGGGGGGAACAGTTCCCATATGCGCTTCCGCAAGTCAGTGGTAAGTCCGTATGGGGAAGTATGCTTATTCCTTTTGTTTGGCAACCACATTCACTCACATGCACTGCAACATACTGCAGCCCATCCGACGAAACCGTAGCATCCGGAAGTGTGTTTTAGCGCGGATGTGGCGCCGGTACCGCAAAATCGTGGGCTCATTTTTCATTCATTCAATCTAACCGGGGACATACAGTCTGTGTTTGATAATGTTGTTAAGTTATGCCATCTTTTTTCGTGAGATCATGGTGCGTGTTTATATTATACTGCAGACCTATGAGCAAGAATACTTAGACCAAATGCTGGATGCGTTCTGTGATTTAATAACTTCGTTCGTTGAGTATGCTTTATGTTTTGCATCACTCGTGATGCAGGAAAACTGTTGTATGTGTAATGAGGGATAATTTTTCACACGTTTGGTTTGAACCTTGCTCTGACATGTGCACTCTGTTTAACTCTGTTTAAGTTTAACCACCATACATAAAATCGCATGGGGTAATACGAAATTTCATCCATATTCCCATAGTTATTTCCGAGAGACAGGCCATGCAAAATCTGGGCCGCCGTCTTCGGTGAGAACGCTAGCAGCCATAATGATGGATAATCGATGGATTCATCGAAAATTTAACCGCACGATCCAGAAGACCGCTACTGACTCGGAAGTGTTGGCTTAGACTGCCTAGGCCATCATGACGAGGGTCGTCGGTCACAAGCTGTACAAGAATCACAAGGTAAACGAGCTAATGTAGACTACCCTGAACTAGAGGCTGGACCTGGAGTTGAATGGTTACGTTTGTCATACGCAGATCAGGAGTTTCTCGTCATCTAACAGCTGAACAATGTCCAACATTCATTGGCTACCCGCAGTTCCAAACCGTTAAGAGCATTCATCGAGGCAAAGAATCTTCCCCCTATTGGCGTTTATTTAAAAAATACCTCAGGTTTTGGCCCTAAAACTACAGGATCTCTACGAGAAGGATCATTACCTCTTTCAACATGATGGTGAACCGTCTCATACGACAAATACGGGCCGTGAAGTCGGAAAAATATGACTGAATGTTTCGATAAGATTTTGTGACCTCCCAGCTCCCAGATCCTTTTTGTATGGATAATTGCATGGCCAGGCAGAGCGTACCTCCAATATCTGGCACTAAAACTCGATGAACGAGAAGCGTGTCGTGTGCAAAACGTTTCAAGCTCATCATAGACCACAAAGGTGGATTTACCTAGCTAACATAAATTTGAAAAGAGATCTTTGCGGAAATTTCTCCTTATTTGAATGATTTTTTATTCAACTTATTTATTATTGATACTTTTAATAAGTAAATAAATTATTTATTTATTGACACTACACTCTCAATATTTCTTGGTCTGCCTTTTTTGGCTTCCTTGACATAAAACACCAGATGTTAGATACTAGGTCATGCGTATAGGGAGAAGGTTTTAGACACGATCCGGTGTCGGTCCTTTCATGCTAGCAACGTCGCCACAATTGCTAAAGCTTTAAGAAATGCACACAGCAAAATTAGTAGGATAGATCACTTTCCCACAAATATAGAATTAGTTTCATCTTCTTTCCACACAGAAACAAAATAGCTCTGCATGAATTCAAAATCGCCTCCAGCTTTAGCTTTTTATTATTGCATGATACATGCACAAATACTTGCTTAGAACAAAATCTTTTCTTAATAATTCATAGCGTTCCAGCTCGTTCCAAGTGAGCCTCATTTTCAAAATCTTGTTCGCAAAAAAAGCTCGTTGCAGGTTGCCATTTTCCGTCTCTTTCTGGTCCACAAACAGTACTTTACGTGACCATTAAACTTCCTCTAGCGATGCACCCATTTTTCGGAACGAATCAGTTTATTACCCTGTCCGACGACAAGTATATGGCATACGTGCTTTGATATTTCTTTCCTCCAAAAAAAAAACGAAAGACGATGGACATTCCCGAACACACGCGAAAAGCCTTCGGAAATGTTTACCACCAAACCTTACTGCACACGTGTGGAGTATCTTTCGTAGCCACAGTTTCAAAAACACCACGTACCAGGAGAGGTTTGCAACCCTGCTAAACTAATCTATCGACCAGGTAACGGACGTCGTCCATCCATCCGCCCGTCTGAATGGCGAGCAGGGTAGGCAGGCATGCGGGGCAGTGTTCAGGTGTTCAGGTTTCGAGATTTGTTTTTGACCAGTTGTGGAAGCACTGGTACAAATTGCATCGAAACATGACCATCAACGTCCTTCCAAAATTCTGCCCGGCAGGATATCGAAAAACTGCCACTGCTTCGGTGCAACGGCTGCCCGAAAACTTTCGCCAACCGGAAAAAGGGCAACCCGGCCCGGAGTCGAGAGTTCCGGGTATCCGGGGATACTCTTCCTTGCTATGAGCAAAAAAAAAACAAACCCCATCCCATTCCACCCAGAAGTGGACCGTTCATCTCGAACCGTGCAGTTCATTTCGGGAAACCCACCGGAGTTTTGCCTGTGGCTCATTTATACCAACCGTCCCAAGCGGCCTAGCGAGGGGCTTAATAAAATGGGAAAAGTTATAGCTAGGATTGACCGCTGCTCGGTCGCCGCCGACAAGAAGTGTTTTGCTAGTGCGGGTTATTTTTTTTTTTTTGCTCTCCTACTCCTTTTTGATCGAAATTGCAACGTCAAACCGTGACCCGGACTCGACAACCGGTGCTGCAAACAACTTAGCGAAAGCGAACTTTTCCGACAGAGTTATGGCCAACCGACCATCGCTTGACAGATAAATTTGTTCCGTGATTATTGCCCTGGAAGCAGCGGGAAGCCCACTCGCACACACACACACCATGGCCAAGGCACATCGTTCCCGGGCTTGCTTTCATGCACGGACGGAGTTAAGCTTCCTTAATGTCATGTGATGATGCATCGAGCACATCCGAAATTCATAAAACTCCAGTGAACGATGGCTGGAAGGCGTGCCTGCGCTAGGGATTTGTTTGGGACCGCTTTTCATCAAACATCGCCAACATCCCCTTACTCTTAACCCGTTCATTATTAAGAAACCAACCAAGACGAGAGATGTAAATGATGAGACTACAAACATCAACACCCAACGCTTTCTCCGTGCGTCCAGTACACATTTACTTCGCAAATCAACCCCTTTCACATGTCGCACCTATTTGTTCGCATTGGTTTCTAATTAAACCTCGGCCTCGAAGAACTTCTTGCCATCTCGGCATCGACGGACGACCTGACAGGCCCTGCATAGCTCGAATGCCAAACCCTGCAGCTGGTCCTTGTGCTCGGTCCATGCAATGCTCGATTGCAATTATGAAGTAATAAATGGACTGGTACGATAGCAGTTGGACCTGAAATCCATCCAGGCGTAGCGTAAACAACACACACGCACAGCATCGGGATATGGACAGCCGGGCCTAGCCCGACCTCGCTCACTCGTGTAAGACTTTGCTTCCAGCTATCAAAGTGCGTTCCATTGCCGAACGCATTTCCGGAACGAACGGCTTGCGTCCATTTGGTGTGCTCTTTCGATCCGGGAGCGTGTTTACGAGCTCGCGACTGACGTCTTCTGGTGCTCAGCGCCCTGAAAACTGCACCAGCCAAACCGGGGCGGTAAACACGGACGGCGTAAACAAACAGACATACACACAGCCAGGCTTTAATGTGTGGTCTCGTTTGTTCTGCTGCATCAATAGACCAGATAGTGTGTATGTATGTATCTGAGCGCATGTATCATGGAGAAAATCAAACCGACCAGCATCGGCTGACGCCGCTAATAGTACGTAAAGAGAGACACACACACCGCTTCGTTCATGTGCCCATTGGAAATAACAAGATTGCAATCTGAAGCTTTGCTCTAACTTTCTTTCAGTTTGTTCATAAGTTTATTATTTTAACTATATGCCCAGCCTCCGCACAGCTGCCTGGCTTAATCTAGCGCGTAGCCAGCAAATAAAAACATCGCATTAGAAAGCGATATTTATTATTCCTGAGGCACAAAAATTCAAAATCAAATTTTGTTATTCTACCCCCCGTTCAATCGAGCGTACAACATTTTATTTCCAATCTCCTCTCACCTCAAAAAACGTGCACCAGCTGTTCACTTTCCGTTTGCAAATCAACAGAAAAATGCCTCACTGTGACTCGCTATCCTGGAACTCCCTCCGGGGATTCTGCCACTCGGCCTGCCCCACCTAGCTGTGGCGGAACCAATCGGTGCCATCGTTTACCGGACGATTTTGGGCAAACCTCAAACCATCAACTATCAAAACATTACCAAACTACTGTATGGGAGCGAGCGTGCAGCGGTACTGGCAACTAGGGAAAAGCAACGCCACATTCCATCTGTACTGGATGCAAATATCCCACCGAACTGCTCTTCTCGGAAGGAGTTTAATCTTCCTAAAAGCCGGAAACCCGTAGCATCCGACTGTGCTTACTTTTCTCCACCCGGGCGGCTACCATGCAGAAAGGGTTCTTCTGGTGCGTCCTGAGCGAGGGACGTAGCCACTCGCTTACGACACACGGATGTAACGTTCGCGCGCAACAGGAAAAACCACAACCACCCGCAAGGGAGTCGATTTCCGTACCGGGTGTTGGTGGCTTCATCACGTCCGTGTACTACGTCGACCAGCCAAACCATCCAACCAGTGCCAACGGAACTGTCTTCAGCCACTATCATGGCTCGAGGATATTAGCTCCCGTTTTTCCACTCCATTCCCACCCGGCGGCAGTGGAACGGTGTGTTTACCTCAGACGCGATAACCACATCATAGCGGATCCCACTGCCGGATCGTTCGGCCGTAAAAATACACATTTTATTATTTCGACTACAATTTGATAAGCGTATTAGCGATAGACGGTGTGAGTGCGAGCCTGTGCCTGCCTGCCAGCGGATGTGGGCGCTGTGTGTGAAATATTGAGCACTCGAGTATGGCAGACGGTTCGGTTCAGGAGTGGCAATGGATTGCAGAGATCTGATTCCACTTAACTACACGATGTGTGCCACGTGCAGAAGACGGGGCTTCGTGAAGTGTATGTAGTATGTAGGTGGTTGGACTTACGATGTTAGCGAGTACAAAAATAAGAAAACTAAACATTTACCACGATAGCGAATCTGAAGTACATTTTTCTACTCTTCGGTTCAATAAGGTGCCAAGTTGGGAGGAATTTGAAAGAGTCATATTTACTCCTTCTGTGTGGATTAGAGCTGATGATGTCCACAACCTACATCAATGCTGAATTGAGTTGGTTGACTAGGCTTTTGTTGTTTGAATGTCTCCAGCTTATCGAAAAAGCGTTTGACTAACTATTTGACAGATTCTAAATGTATCATCGTTATCGTATCATGAGGTTAACATTGGGTTATAGTTGCCGTACGCGGTCTACTCTAATGCTAGCTATTCTACAATGGATTCTCGTAAAGCTAGCATTCTCGTAAGGTATTTTTGTATAAGACAATGGCTTTTCTATTTCGTTATTTGAACGGTCTATTAAGAGAATAGTGCAGGGCATCTGACTGTCATGGTTGCTATGCTGCACAGGCAGCGCAGATAAACCCCAAATTCCGAACTTACTATCTCATAGTACTAGAAACTCTTTGATTTTCATAGGAATATAACCTTACAACTTCTTCTTCCTTGACACACTACAACCTCGAGAGGTCTCGGCCTGCCATTTCTGGCTTTCTGTGACTTAATTTTACCTGTAGAAAAGTAGTCAGCCTTCCGTAAGGGGAGGCGGTCTGGAATGGATTTTGACTCCGGTCCTGCCGTGTGAAGACCGGCGCCCATGTTGTCTCGGCCACTGGACCGCCCCAACCTTACAACAGTTACTCTATAATTTGTTACTGCAGTTACGATCGGTATATGTATGATGATACTTTAGAATTCCCTGCTTCGGAAGGTAGCTCCTGAATTCCAGTGGTGTTCTTGAATGTAGCGAACCAGTTTCAATCAGCGGTTCTTGGTTTGTAAGGCAACGAATACCAAGGAATAACATTGTTGTGAAATTAGACCTGCTTTCCTCGAATGAATCATGTTGGTCTCTTTAAAAGCTTGAATGGACAAGCAATCGGCTTGGTGCTCTTACTTGTAGCATTAAATTTATTTAATATTAAATTTAAATTAAACGAGGAAGGGACTCATCATCTTCATCACATCATCTTCATTACAGCAAAATCTGATTTAAGCTTCACTGATTATACTATTCTACTATTAGTAACACTTGCTGGGTGAATATATTAAACTAAATTCAATGTAATTCAATTTTTCTGGTGACCGTGGGTTGATCAAACTTTTTGATCATACGAAAATCACATATGAATAACAATTTTTTTAAGCCTAGTCTTCCGCAAGGCTTTATCAAATCAAATTTATTTAACATATGTGTGAAATGCCGTATATACCATTTTTATCGCTTTTTCATACTACCCCCTATAATGTAATTGTGATAATCCGTCAATTCCTAGCAATACGGCCAGGCCGTTCTTTATGAATAAAAAAAAAATAAAAAAAAAAATCCGTCAATTCCTACATCGCCTCGAGCAATCAATTGAATCATTGAAGCCGGGAAATGTTTATCGCAGCAATTCGATTCTTCAGAACGTTATGCCAGAAAATACTACCGATGCATTCCGAACACAATTAACAATTCTAAAAAAAACAAACTTTAAAATTTGCCCTACAGCAGTTTCGTCTCTTTTTGGTGGAGTTCTCATCACTTTATTGAAGTTAAATAAAAGCATCAGTTTAAAGACTCGTTAAGCGGTTCTATCTGGTCACATCAACACCATTCACATGATTCAAACCCTGGCTGTTCAAACCAAATAAAGCATCCGGGAGGGGGATTGAAGTCATAACTCGCGCCCAGCCAAAATAACTCAAACATATTGTCGATCCAATCTGAAAAATCTATACGGCACAAAAACCGCCAAAACGCTTTATCAGCTGTCAATATTTCCATTTTTATCCAGCCTCAGCCATCCACGTACCCCCGCTCAGCGCCAGACAATCAAGCGCTGAATGTTTATCGACTCTAGCAAATCGCCCCATTCGACCCCGAGGGGTTTCTTCTCCGGGTTCTTTCATCGTCAACCATTCGTGTGATTTAGTTCCTGTTGCTTGCCGGATGTGAGAAAAGGCGATGAATTGCAAGAAAGAAAAAAATCCCCCACACACACATACACACATTCGATGTACGCTTTTCCAATTGATCCTCCCGATTCCGCCAGTTACACGCACCGGGACTTGGCTGGCGAGCGCTACACGGTTCGATGCGCCTGTGGGTGCTTGCAAGCCCACTGATAACCCATCTGTGCTCCACAAGCCGCTACAACCCTTTGGTACATCCTGCGCTAACGGTTTTCCAACCCCCAAAAAAAAACTTTACGATCTCCCTTTTACCGTGCTTGATTCGCTCGGCTCGGTATCCTTTCGCACTGGGCCCGCATACCTTCCCACACAGTTTCACTCCCGGCTAAGGACAAACATTCTACCCCGGAAAGGATTTTCACGCCGTGCTACGTCGAAAGGTCACGACGCGCGCCTGCTTTACTCGCTTCCAAGCCTTCTCGCGCTTTCTTTGCCCAGTAGTTTTTTTCGCCGTTTTCGTTTTCCTTTTCGTTTCGGTCAATCCAATACTTCCTTGGGCACATTATCGTGATCACAGCGATTCGTTTTGTATTTCCCGATTCACCAGCCACTTTTTTCGAGGCGTGAAATCGGCTCAAGTACGGACCAGAAAAAAAAACGGAGAAACCGGAGGAAAAGCCACGCCGAAAAAGGGAAAAACTCACCAAATGTTCACACCAAATGGACTAACTTTACACCCACTTACTCGGCTCGGCACGGCTTAAAACATGACAACGGTTCTGACAAAAAGGGGAAAAAAGCAATTTTACATACCAGCCGGAACATGATTTTCTCTTCCTCTCTTTGTTCGTACCACTCGAAAAATGACGCTTTGTTTTGTTTGAGACTGTGCGTTAAGAGCTATTATTTATCAATTTTATGCGAGTTTTCTGCCGCTCGAAAAGTTTCGATATCATCAGCCGTTACAATTCAATGTATATTGGTGAAAGTTATGTTCGACTTTTCTACTATTGATCAATTTTTTATTTCATTTCAACAAGGCTCTTTTCAACAAGGAAGGACCTTCCAAAAATACGGAAAGAAAAAACAACTAAAACATCTAACCAACTTTCAAATCCGTGCAGCCGCTTGAAACAAAACAATTGAAGTTCATTATAGAACGATCCTAAAATAACAAATTTTAGACACAAAGAACGATACTGCAGTATCCACCGAACTGCTTTATGCGCATAACAGTTCAACAGCTACCAAATGAAAAGAAACGGAGCATTTTTATTTTGTTTTTGCTGCTACCTCCACCAAGCGGTCAGTAACAAAAACAGAACCCCTGCCTTGTCCAAGCTTCCAACCTCCAAGCTTCCTTTATGAACGTAAGCAATAGTTGAGGCCGAGACTGAACTGAACATTTCAGGCTGAAACTCATTCCAGCCATGCCGTGCGGCAGAGCGCACCATGCTCGGCACACCGTACCAGCGCTACAAACCGTTCCATTTAATGCCATTTGATGAATGCACACGTGCGCCAACACACAAAAAAGCTACACTTTGGTTGAGCTTTTGGCGAGAGTTTTCCCTCCCGCACTGCACAGTCAGATGATGGGCGGTGCATCGACGGAATATGCAGCTGATTCCACAGTTTTTTCCACCGCATCAGCAGGTGAATATTTCTTTAGTGTTACGGAAGCAAAACTAGACACACGACCGACAAAAAAACACCCACCGAATGAGTGACTCGCGCAGTACATTTGCTCGATTCAGCATTCCTGTCCTAGTATACGCAGCCGATTCTCATCAAGCGCTTGAACCGCACGTCAGATATCTAAGTTTTCCCCGTTTCGTTCGCGATAAAAACACACACACACACACATCGCACGTGAACGTTAAATGAACTTCACGAATGCACCCTGCGAAGTGTCTGCTTCTCACGTTAATTCTAGCGCTTATGCATGGTTGTAATTCAACATGATACTTTTCTGGAAACATCAAACAACTTTCGAGCAATGGAGCTGATGTTTGTGTAAGTACAGTTTGGTGAATGGAAGTAATGTATTTAGTACCTCATTACGTATTATACCGCGCCCGACATCTCTGTCATGGTGGTGCACACGATTGCGTTGGTTAACGTTAGGGTCAGGATCGTTGTGCATTGCTAGAAAGTTAAATGAAATCTAGCATTTGTTCTGTGGATCCTTTTGCGATCTATCATATGAATCAAAACTCAATTTATTCAGTGGCAGTTCACGGCGGACAGAGGCTCGATGCCAGATAGGTAGGTCACCTGGCTTCTATTATTAGGTTAGATGTATTTTATTTGCGTATGTGAAGCTTATTGTTTCAGCTGGCAGAATGTTAGCGACACTTTTACCATCTCTTTATCGATTTCCTCTGGATATCTATACGGCGATATGAGCTATTTCTGAATTCTGGTCAAGCTTACCCGTCTTGTAGGAATGACAGTGTTCTAATCAATCCACCAATAGATCAACGACCTCCAAGAGCCATCCGAGAGTCAGAGGTAGAAGCTTCGATGACTATCTTCTACAGTTTTCGCCACCAAACCTCGGGTTGGATTTCAATGAAGTTTAAAAAACCAAAATAATGGTAGCTTGATGTACCAAAAGATGATCGCACCTTCGAATTCGCGAAGAAATAACTGTTGTATTGGAAGAAGCTGAGACTCAATAGCTACTTCATCGTCCCAGTGCTCACAAGTGCCTATAAGCCATGGACTCTGTCCAACATTGACAAATTCTTCTTATCCTCGTTGGAGAGGAAAATGCTCTGCAAGTTTTGACTCCTTATGCTTGAAAGGGTAATGTGGAAGAAGTCGCAATATTGAAGAGCTCTAGGACCTGTGATCTCACCGGGTAGGTCGTGTCATGAGAATGAAGGTGGAAAGCCGGTCTACACCAAGCGCAAACTTAATTTTGCGCTTAATTTTTTTCATTTTTTTTTTTTGGAGGTAGCTATTCAGACTTTAGCCTGATTTTGTAGGCTAAATGATGCCACCGAATCATGTTCGGATTGGACCTTGTAGACCTTGTACCTGACCGCCTTGTAGTCTATAGACTAGACTTCACGGAACGGTCAGAAATTACAGAACCAATCAGAATGCGAATTGAATATAAACCCTTTTTTGTTAATCAGTGACTTAAGATTTTTTTCATCATCGTAGATTGCTACAAAAACATTATTTATTTATCCACATATTTATCCACAGTACTGAAAGCAACCAACGAACAGGTGCACCTCTACACCGTTCATTAGTGTACGCAAACCCGAACGTTTCAATCCAATGAAATCGCAATGATGTCGTTAGTGGTCACCCGATCGTTGACCGAATTCTGTCTGCTGAGGGACTACAGCAACGGATACACCACAGTCTATCCAAAACCACGACAACAGCCGGACAAGAGGTGGGCAGGAAGGTGGCCGTACTTTATGACGACTGTTTCAAATTTCCCACATCATTAAACCGAAGCTCGTTGCGGCTGAAGTGAGCTTCCTTTTTTTGTTGGTTGCTCCCCTGTCACCTGATTGTCCCTGATGTCCTCGACGTATCGAGAACGTGTCGGCGAAAGCTTCACACCGGTATAGTTTACATTAAAGGGCACTCATTCCGCAACCAAAACCGCAACCTATCTGTGCTACTGATACGCTGTTACTGCTGGTGCTGCTGTACATGGCAGAGACGGTAAAAAAGCTCATCTCTTTCCTGGAGCGACGACAGCAATAAATGTGTTGCCCCCCACCAGATTCATCCGGGGGTCTTCAATAATGATGAGTGTGACTGGGAGGTATATATGTGCATTTACATACCACAATTGGTGATGATCTGTAGCAGGATGCCGATGCTGATGAACCGTTTCAGCACGTTGCAGCTGATGGACCGTGATGGGCGTAGCAAGCTGGCTAGCAATTTAAACCAAGCACCAACCATTTTGACTGTTTGAAATCTATCGCGTGCGAATATTTGATCCGGGTTTTAATGGGACACCGTTAATCTGGAAGAAGAAAGCATATTGAGCAAGGTCAAATTTTGTAAAAATTTCAACTTGTATAGTGTATCTATTTTATTTATTATTACGGCTTGACACCACCGTAATACGGTATTATCACCACCGCATGTGATATCAACTAATGTATTCTTCAATAACAATTTAAGCTCACGCCTACATTTTAACTGCTATTCTGCGAGATAATGAGATTTATTTATTCCAGAGTTGGAAATGTTAAAGTCCCGTAGTCAAAAAACCTGTAATTCATTTGCGATGAAGCCCCTTTGACAAATCCTATACTAGTCTTAGTAGAAAAGATCCCTTAGGAACAAGACCTCAAAGAATTCGATATCTTTTGTAATGCAAGACAAGATTACTAGGACGACAATTTATATCTCTTATTTAATTCAACATGTTACAAGTACTTGATAGAATAACCCTTTCGTTAAGAGGAATCTAGCTCTAGTTCTCTGCAACACATGCCTCAATAAACGATGGCCAACAGTTGATTCTTAAAATTGGAATTCAATTCACATTTTGAATCATTCAAAGACCATTTACTGATGATCTTATAAACACATTCCAATCATGCCTTATCCAACAATTTTGCCTACTTCTTTGACTCCAACTTCACCCATGACCCAAGTAGAACCTTTCCTCTTCTCGACGAAAGTCTTCCTTGCTGTTAATGAACTGATTGCATCCCTGCTACTCTATCAGAAGCTGAACTATTCTGTGTCACCCAACGCCAAAGGACTGCTGAACAAAAAATATTGTTTACTCATAAGACCTACAAACACGAGACACTAGACCTAGCCATAGTATACCGAAGCACCACACAGATGGAGGCGAATGCGGCTTCAGATATCAGTGCAGAAACCGTTGACAAGGCATTGTTTGCTTTCGAGTTATGGTTGGTAAACGTTGAGCGATGATGATATGACTTCAGTAGTACCCAAACCCGCCCGGAGGTCCCGTGACGGTTGAAAAGGGCAATAAATCATCAAACATACACCCTTTTGACCCCGAACCCCAAACACACAAACGACGGAAAGAAAAGTGAATCGACGAAGACCAAAAAGCGAGCTTTTTTGAAAAAGCGACAGAAAAGAAGTCGGTACGCCTATCAAAAGGTTGGCAGTACAAACCACAGCGTCTGGCAGTGGTACAGCGATGAAGCACTTAGCAAGAAGCTCTAGCCCGGTGCTCTAACGAATGCTGATATAGTTTCCCCAGTGCAAGCTAAGCTTTTTATCGCTACCAGTTAAGCGTTCCTTCGGGACAATGGAATGGTTTCATCCATCTTCCGGACTGCGAATATCGGACGTGGAGCGATCCAGGATTGCCACTATCAACTAGCCCGGTGCTGAAACTGCACCCGGTACACCGGAACCGGTCCTGTCAAGGTGACAGATTGGTTAGATTGATGCCTACTTCAATCGGCAGTCCCCGGCACGGAACTGACGGAACGTTGTTCGGATGCTTTCTCAGTGAGCTAGCCCCTGAACCGTAAAATTCAATTTCAACGCAGACATCCTGCCCACACGAATGATGCCCTCTTTGCTCCGATGCGCTTTCCGAACAGACGTAAGGGTTTTGCAATACCATCGGATCTGCAAAAATATAATCCAAATGAATTACCCGGCGCATCCAACGTTCACTACAAACCAACATGACACACATACCAACAAAAATAAGATCGTTTAGTCTGCAAAATGTTCTTTTCGGTTTGAAACACATCCGATAAAAAGGTGGCTACGATTTGCAGACTGCGCGGGCTCTCTTCCTTAAGTCTGAAATCACAACTTCTTATCTTACGCTGCAATCTTTCGCCCAACTAGCGTCTGTAACTTCCTGTCCTGTGTACCTACCATTCCACCAGCTTGTAAAAGCAACACAAAATAAATGCGCATAACCAGCCAGCCAGCCAGTCAGCCAGCCAGTTCCCCCGGAACATCCGGTACAGTTGTCAACGCGTGGTAACAATGGGTGGGGATCTGCGGACCGGCAGGGAAGGCGAACAAATTTGAACAAATAAAAAACCGCTCAGAACAACATCGGAAAGTCGGCTTAAAGTCGGAAGCGCTTGAGCGCTTAAAGGAAGTGCCATTTCAGCAATTTCAAAACACGTTCCGTGCCGACCGAACTTCACCGTGCAGTACCCGGGACCAACCAACGGGCAAGACATTTGGCAGCAACGTTTGAATGGATTACAGTGCCGGAGCGAAAATAAACAAAACTAACAGTAAGAAAAACACCGTCAACAACAACAACAACAACAACAGCAGAACCAGCTTGAACGGAAAACGGAAAAGTCAAAACAACAAGATTCGTCGTAACTTTTTCGTCCACAGATAAAGCCCGTACCGTGCCGTTCGATTCGACCCTCGAGGGAAGGTGAGAAATTGAAGACTTTTGACAAGCGCCCGAGATGTAGGATGCAGCAATCGGAATTAGGGTACAAGTTGTTTTATTTTGTTTTTTTTTTCTTTTCTTAGGAAAGTATTTTATTACTACAACATTACTATTTGTCGATGGCAGTGCGTCGCGGTGACCCACTCAGAGCGGTTTTGTTTATCTTCGTCGCTACGACGACGACGACGACGACGACAGCATTTCAAAACAGAAAGCAAATTTAGCACAAAAAAAAAGCAACAAACTTCAGTTGTTCGAATGTGGCCGCTATGGATGTTCAAAAAATGTGTTTTATAAAGTGCTGTGAACTTTTTCCACGAAAAATGCGGTGCGGTTTTCATTCTCGAACAGATTCTGAGGCTGATAGGTAAGATCCGTTCCGGTTTCGCTAGCGTTGAAAAATGATTTTCATATTTTATTCAACTTCTTTCTATTACACTATATTCTACACTATATTTTAAAACGCCTTGGTAGATCGGGTAATGATTGATCGTGAAACAATGCGACAAATCCTTACAACGCTGATGCGGATAAGAAAACCCAGGAGAAAGTACATTCAATTCTAAACCGGATAAGCCCAACCGCGGCTAATGTACAACGCCCATCGGCAATTCGTCGTAAACAGGATGCTTTAATCGAGCGGAAACGTTTAACACTTCGTTGCCAGTACGGTAGCGAGGAGGAAGAAAGATAGAGGATTTACAGAAAGAGAGAGAGAGTGGCGGCACACAACACGGATAGCTTCTCATCCTTAATCTTACCAGAGCAGCAAACACACTGAAACAATGAATGCATTCATCCATCTTATCCATTGCCATTTAGAAGAAGCACAGGAAGAAATGCGGTATGAGCTGCCTCTGATGCTTCTTCCAAGAAACTGTGAGGTGTAGATCCTACGGCTCATTGCCTACGACCAAGGCGGAGCAGCTGAAGCAGCAACTGTAGCAACACACAACACACAGCGTTCTTCGCCCCGTTCCCAGACCAACCATCCAACACATTCGGAATGAATGCTGTAGTTCATCAGCTTGTAAGTACTACGGCACAATCATCGATGCCTGAGCATAATAAATCTAATTTTGAGAACTTCGAATAGGGTCGTTAAATTCACCATACGCTGCTGGGTCGTTTGGGGGTGACGTACGACAGCAGCATTCGATTTATGCTTTTTTTAACAGGCGTCATTATTTGCATTATATTAACCACGTCCTTATAATGATTGAATTAGGGTGGGGGAAGGTATGTTATTCCCGGCAGCGCTCGAGGGGGTATGAGGTGGAGTAATACTTAAAAGAGGTTATTTCATAAAATTAGACACACAATCAACGTTTCAATTGGCATCATCTAGTAGAATTTGTTTGCATGAAATTTCACAAGGATATATCTTCTTCTTCTTCCTTGACACTACAACCTCGAGAGGTCTCGGCCTGCCATTTTTGGCTTTTAGTGACTTAATGTTACCCGTAGCAAAGTAGTCAGCCCTGCGTACGGGGAGGCGGTCTGGATGGGATTTGAACCCCGGTCCTGCCGTGTGAAGGCCGGCGCCGTTATCGCTTCGGTCACCGTACCGCCCCCAAGGATATATACAATCATAATTTACTTAAAAAATAGCTCAGTAAAATATTCATGGGCTGTAGTTGGTGGTAGATCTTTGTGTTATTACGTGCCCTTGTCATGCTGATTGAGACAAATCTTATTTCAAAATCTTAAAACCGGTCACAGCCAAATGCTATTGTCTGCTGATTAGATATCCCGACTATTTTGACGTTTGCATCAAAGCCATCACTCCATCTCAATTACGCCTTATGACTTTAAATATAGACTCTTAAATTGACTTTACTGGCTGAGTCACGACATCATTACATGGTCAGTCCACCGGAGGCCTGCCGATTTTTATTCGATGCACAATGAACGGACGAAAAAATCCTCCAATAGTGTCTAAGAGAAATTTGTCGGTTTTGAACACAGTCTATGTTCCCACGTCTCAGAGGTTTATATGAGTCTTCTTTTTGGGCTAACGACCTCTTAGGTCATGTCTGCCATTTCTGACTTATTACATTTCTTTATACCACGTTATTGCATATTCAGTTCTCACTACGGAGGTACGGTCCGGATGAGATTTTATCCCCGGTCCAGCTGTGTGAAGGCCGACGCAAAGGGACACCTCAGTATTTCAGGATCTAGATAGGTTTATAGAAGACAGTCTCTAAGATGCCATCTTCGAGTCAATGAAGGCTTATTGTAAAATCCCAAAGTTTCCCATAATTTTCTCTTAACTCAACTCCTCGACGGACTCGTAATCTTCCACTATTTATTTCAAATATTCCCCTGAGCGATTAAAAATTTCATTATATGCGCCAAACCCAACGCTAAATGCCAATTACCCAATTCCATTTTTTTGTATTATTCCTTCATACATCCAGTCTATTTGTTTCTGTGTTTTATTTGTTTTCATAAACAAAAAATCCAATCGCAAAGCGCACTACTGCATAAATTCTGATAGACAAATGGTTAAAGCCTCGGAAACGAGCGCAGAACTTTAAGAAACGGACCCCAATTACCAAAAACGACCGATTTCCACGCTCCGTACACTTCAAACCACAAACTCCGAACGGTCATTAGACACATGCTCGTTAGAGCTTCGAGCAGTCTGTCGCTGCCCGGATGGGCTAGTAAATGACACTAAATACCTTTTGATTATTAATTAACTACTACAGCACACCGTGCTTCCCAAGAGAAAGTGACCCGTCTCACCCACAATGACCCCCCTGCCCACCGCTAGTCTAAATTCATCGTGCCACGTGGGGCCAAGTTTGCGGCAGCTTTTAGGAAAGATTAATTTAGGCTCATACCGAGTGACACGCGGCCACCAGGTCCACATCGAGTTTGTCCGGCCGAGTCTGCCCGGGCCGAGAAAAGATGATTAATTCATTGCACTTAACGCTCGTCTCTCTGGTCGCTCATCTCGCAACCGTCTCACAACGGTGGCCACACACTAATAGCGCACGTGATATGGTAGTAAACGTGCGTACTGTAGCTGAATATATCGGGGGATAAGATAAGAATATGGATGCGATGCCTTGAGTCACGGCCACGCTTATTGTGGCTATCTATACCCCACTTCTGCCTGTTTCACCTCACCTTCACTATGGACCACCGGTGAAAGGATCATTGTGACAATGTCTGGGTCGTATTAGATTTCGCAATGGCCACTCTCCCATCTTGCTGCTACACCATTCGCATCAGAACGTCCTATGAATCCCAACTTGATGGATGATGGAGACGCCTGGTCGCTCGAGCCCTCCATCGGTCTTTCCTTCTCGTGACGGCGCGTCAATCTGAGACGCCGGATTTCTCACGACCCCAAAATCGTGATATTGACAATCGTACCATCCTACAGAACTTTCTCACCCAAACGAACGTAAACGTGCAGACAGTACAGGCCGGCCCATCCACTCCGTGAAACAGTGAAATAGCGTGTAGAGAGCCAAAGCGATCGTAAAGTCAACAAACCACCGCAACAAACGGTCGGTAACGGGGACTTGACGAAACAACGCTTTTCTCGGGAACCATCCCCAAAGCCAAAAGAGAGACGTCTATTAATATCTATTTAATAAAAATGATGACATTGATAAATATGTTTGCCATCGTTCGCCCTCGCATCATCCGGAGCGCAACCGTTGCGGGTCTGCTCGAATGCGTATGTATGTATGTGTCTGTATGTGTGCCGGACCATTTACGTATGCTGACTCTGGCTGACAACGTAACGAAAACATGCCATCGTCGGAGGCTTCACATTGTGAATCCGTACAACTGGAGTATCTGTGTGTGCGTGTGCATGTCTCTTTTACTTTCCTTCGCATCCATCCATTATTTTACTTTGCTTCCAGTTCGTCATTTTTGACGGCTTTCCCCTTTTCTACTGTTCCACCGTTTCACACTGCTACAAAAATAACACGTTTATAAATAAATGTCGTTGGTTTTGTTTCCTTACACCACTCACAAACACACAGCTCCTTACAAGCGTCGTTTGTCATAAAAAAGGATTTCAGATTGCAGTGAAGTTCACCATCTGTTGGAAGTTATTGTGGATCGATTAAAGGAAGAGGAATCTAGATGATGATGATGATGATGATGGTGATGGTCTATCATCGTTCCGGTGAGTACCCGCCTCGAACGATCTCGCTCCCTGTTGATATGACTGATTGTGATAGATGACTTGGACGTGGAGACATTAGCCACGATAAACACCGTTCGGCAGAACTTCGGGGAACATAAAAACATATTATAAAACACTTTTCATCTTTGTGTGTGCCCCTCTTTCTATTGGTGCAATGATTTATCAATGTTTCCTTTATTTTTTGCCTTTGATTTTAGGAAACATTTAAGAACTAATTTGAAGGTGGCGAAGATGCGACCTTTCGATATAAATATTTGAATCTATGCATTGACAGTATTCGTCAACAAACATGATCAACAAACAGAGAAGATCATTTGACAGATTATTGGGCTAAATAATCTCACATATTTCTTTACCGGCATCTCCCGTTTATTCACTCTATAAAGCACCTGATCCAGTCAAGAATTTGCGTAGCTCCTATACCCCTCGAACCGGACGGGACGGAAATTATCTTCCAGGTAGGGTATGACTCCAGAATCCTTATACCGGGCCAATCATTCACCTTCTACTGACGCCCTGCTCGAACTCACCGCAAAAGATAAATCTTGAAATAGGAAGCTCGAAATTCGCTAATGCATATTATTCCTCTGTCACCATAGGACTCATACCCGTAAAAGATCACACAAGAACGTAGGACTTTTTAGAGGTCTTAACCATACATCGAAATATCCCAAATATAACTTTTTTTTATGATATGCGTCCAATCTAAATAGACAAACTACAGGTAGGTGCATTGCGTCCATTTTACCGTCTCAACTTGGTAAGTTTAACTAACCAGTTTACTCGATAAAACGGCAAGATTAACTCATGATGTTCACAACGCAATATAAACGGATAACATAAAGAATTCATAGACTGTTATAAAGCAACATATACATAAAACGAACATAAAAAGGCTAGCTTCAGCTATTTAGACTCCTAGACATCATTTTATTCTTTGACGGACTGTAAAGTAATTAAGAAATTTACATAAACGAAAATGTTTCCCGATTAGCTTGTCTTCCTGATAAATATCGCCATCAGCGATCCTACCGTTCGCACCATTCCTCCAACACAATCGAATTCGCACGGAAAAGTGGACGAAGGCAACACCGATAACAAAAAAACCCTCTCCACAAAAGGCCAACGATTGATGTCACAACCTTTCCCTAAAACGATTCACCTTGCCACCACAATCATGCGTTAACAACTTCGGACGGGTTCGCTTTTACACGATGAAATGGAACGTATTGTCCTCATTTACCGCTGATGAATTTATGATCCGAACCGACCCAGTCACATTCGAAGCGAGAGCAAACATCGTCCAACACCAAGCGCCTGCGACTGCGATGGCCACATATTGTGAGGGGCAATTTTATGAAAATAAACCAACCTGCCCTCCCCAACAGGCCATCGAATACATGACGGAAAGCAGAACCGTCAGTGAGAAACGAGACACAATTTCTTCGTCCATGCGCCCCCATTCATCTCCCCCCAGCTGAACAGTGATCGGCCGACAGTTGCCAAACGGTTGATTTCCGTGCCCATCGGCACCGAACGCCAATATTATTCCATTTGCCTAGTGTCTTCAGTGTCTTCAGTTCGGTTGCCTTAAAGCGTACACCAGCCCTGCTCTGGTGTCGAAGCTGTTGCGGTCGTCCTAGACATTGGAGCTGCTTCTCATCATGCATATGGACCCCCAAAAAAAAAAAACGATTACGTAACGGGGCCTGGGCCAAGCAAAAAAAGGGAACGAATAAAATTCAATTTCTTTCCTCGGGTGAAAATGAAGGCAGCAATCCGTCGGAGCGGAAACAAAAGACCGAACTGAACGTGTAGACACGCCAGCAAAAGGAACATCGGGAACCAGCCCTACTGAGAACCATCCGTGCTGTACAGGATCCGGGCTGTACCACGCTGACGAATTGTCTCAGCCCATGCTCGCCTTAAGCGACAGCCAGCGCATCATGTGGCAGTGATGGCGTGTGGGCAGCAGGCCCGGGGAAGCGCAAAGACAAGCAAAAGAATTTGTTCCCAAGGACAGCCGTACATACCTTGTGCCGAGCAGCGCGCTGCTTCCGAGCAAAACGAACGACTTTCCAGCCTTCCACGGCGGAGTTTGTTCTTTGCTTGTGTTTTATCTCAATTTGATACTGGCTTAGCGTTGTACAAAAACCCACCCGAGCCAAAATTCTTTCACTTTTTTTCTTGCTCTGCCAAGATAAAGAAAGTTTTTTGTTTTTGGTTAGGTTTTATTTCTGAGTTTCAATATGAACAAAGCCACTGAGACAAAGTGTACCCACTTAGGGATGGAGCTTCCAAGAGTTGTTTCTTTAAAATCGCTCTTTAAGAAAAGCTCTACCGAGCGAGATAGAGCCATTCAGGCAGCCGAATGCCTCATACGCAAACATGTAAATATTTCCTACGCGAACCCGAAAGCCCACCACCCAAGCAGAAAAGGGCGAAGGAACGCCGAAATCTCAAACCAAAGCACTTCTCAGGCTCATCGCCACGGCTAAATGATAACTGACACAAGCACGTCAAATAAATTCATCTGTTGCCTACGCTTGGAGCAATATTATGAGGACAGTTTAATCTTCCACCTTCGCTACAACGTTATTAAGCTGCTTCTTTTCTTTTACTTTGCTTTTCCCACAGTGCCAGTGCCGGAGCATGATGAAAATTTATAATGTTAGCCCTACCGCCATCCATCCGCTACCGGGAATCATTGAAGCACCAACAAACCCACACACACACACTCACGCAAAAACAGAACGGAGGGATTAGCCTAAAAAGTGTTGCCATTTTGTCGCAAAACAAAACACAGAAAATCAAGCGTTCAAGTACGGATACCCACCCACCCAGCTGTTTCGAAAGAAAAACACACAGCGTAGTCGAAAGTACGTGAACCATTTTGTGGGAACGGATGTATGGCTTTCACTGGCAGCTGAAAATGAGACCCCCCCCCCCCCCCCCCCTACCGTTTTTCTCTGTTCAGTTTTCGGTGGCTCTTTTCAACACCCGTCGTTTTGCATACGGCAAACGAAAGGATGCCTGTGCGTACGGACGGACGTATCAAAGTGTCTACAGAACCCAACGTTCCCCAGCTCTAGCTCTAACAAGTCTGGGGTTTGTTATTTCAGGCCTCAGAAATAACACTCAGATTAAGACAAATGATGATAATCTTGAACCAGTAATACATAAACACCAATATTAGCTGGCTGCCGTGATGGATCCGTCACGGGACGAAATGAAGTGCTTTAAAATTCATGAACATGTAACATTAATGTTGTGTCGTGTTGTGACAATAGTAAGTCACACACACACACACACACACACACTCATACGATTCGATTATTAAGGTGTGATGACTGAGCTAGGAAAGGCTTTGTCTGAATTTTTTAGTTCAGAAGAATATCCGCTACAGACAATTCTTACAAATTTGGTCACACACTGGGATTGTATGTGGTATTGCGACATTGAGTTTGGTAATGTTGGACCGATTATTTGATTCTAATTTAACTTGAAAGACTATCAACCATTAGTCTGTATTTCATCAGCTCTCACAACTCACAAGATAGCCATCCTGCAGAGCACTATTCGTAGAGAATCGCTGTGTTCGATATGATGGTTCACAAAAAACTAAATTTTTTATTCATAAAAAACGGCCGTATTGCTAAAATAACTAACTTTATTAACAATTTTACAAATGTGCCATGGTTACTTAGATGACTTTTGTATCATCACGGATTACACTATGTTTGCAACAACATATTCCTCAACTTACCAAGGATTGACAGGAAGGTCCCATGAAGTATAAAAATAAGTCGATGTTTGGGTGCCTTATCAGCTAAGCTAAGACTTTCACTGAGAACATTCCCTATGAAGCAATTCTTACACGACTGTTTAAGAGTGAAAAGCCCGTAATGTTCCTCGCTAATGCTTTTGAAAATTATTCGGCCGATCGTAGTAAGAACATCGAAAATCCACAGGGCTGGAGAATATGTAGTTTGAATGGCGATCAACCGTACGATCGATTCCAAAGTGTAAAAGGAAAATTAAAAGAAACAATCAATCAGGAAGGTTAAGAATTTAGTTGCAAAGTGTTTCAGTATTGCAGTGTTAAACAAAACTAGTGAGTAAAAGAGAAAGGTGTAGCTGATGACCTGTATTGATATCAAATCGTGATCTGTGATTTGTGATGCTAGGAGTGTTAGTATCTTGTTGCGGGCAACTCTCGTTGAAAATTTAAACATGCACAAAGAGTGCTTGTGCTATGCTCTTATGCAGATAAATCCAGTACTACACATCTAGAACGATATTCTGACATCTCTCCGAGCCAAGGAAGATGCCGAAAGAGCCAAACAAGTATAGCGTCTTCGTACTGATTCCAGTTTTTCAATCCAGATGCAGGGGTTAGAACTCTACGTGACGAAGACGAATTCTAGTATAAGTCTTACTAGTCTCACATATAAGGCATTACACAAAGGTTCAGTATGATCATTGGACCCTCTTGAAAAAAAATACAGGCTTCCTTTACTTCATTTAATCCTAGACTGTCCTGCGTACGGAGAAACGGTTATGTATGAGATTCAATATCCGCCACCATTGACGTATCTGCCACGGACAGCTTAGAATCAATCGTTACACCAGCCCACCAGAACCTGAAGCTACCGATGAGTCAAAATTGTCTCAAGGATGCCAAAAATGGCAGACCAAAACCTCTCAAAGTTATAGCGCTAAAAAATAAAAAGATTATTGTATGTTCCTAACTATATGTTGCATCAGAGCCTCATAAACATCTTAAATACTAAACCGGTCCTTGTGAAGTGATTTCAAATATTCATTTCAAGGTGAGAAACACTTTTGAATGACGATCATGTGAACAATGACAACGACAGGTACTATCAAACAAATAATTAAAGTATTTTGGTTCTTTTTTTTTAACATAACGTAGGATGTCCCTGCACCCATTATCGCTTTCAATTAGAATAACCTCACTGACGAACATTTTAAATACATCGCAAGTAGTTCTTCCCATAAGTGCTTCACTAAGCTTCCCCAAATCACACGAGCTGCCAAATGTGCCCGAAATAGTTGTTTTGAAAAACCCTTCCTAATCTTCTTTAACCATCAGTAAACTCCTTTTTTAATCAACTTTCACACGAGCACCGCCACATTTCCGCTTATTTAATCTGACCGTTTTTGCTCCACCACTTAAGCCGGACTAGCCGCCGGTGCGTCTCGGCCCCGATCCCGTCCGCAATAAATACCATGGGCAATCGGTTCACCTGCAGCAGCAGTGTGGCTAACTTTGCTTATTAAAAACTTTTAATTATTTTGGATTCCAACCGAACCTTCCTTCACCGTGGTCAAGGTGTCAAGGTACGGACGATAGCTGGCGCTGATCGCCACGTGGCCAAGACTGGGTCGACTACGTTTCAAAACTAGAAAATCATTAAAACTGGAAACGGTTTCGATTCGATCGTTTCACTGTTCCACTACTATTTATCCAAACAGGCCGACCGGCAGCAAGGTGCAGCTGAAGCCGAGCGTAAGCTTTGACCTAAAATAAAATGACCTTATCCAGGACGCTTCAAAGGCACCGGTTCCGCCTTGCTAGAATGTCTTGGCGATGGTGACGTTGAGCTGCTTACCGGGTTTTTTGCTCTGCTCGATCAACCGGCATCTTAATTAGGGTTCAAAGATTGCTCAGAGGATGCTATTGGATCGTCGTACCCGTCGAACCCTTGCATTTTCCAATCACATCTTCCAGGGACAGTTCGAGCTCGACTTCAAATGAAAGATAAGCCCATTAGCATTTTGCATTTGCCCTTAATCTCGGCGTGTCCCTTGCTGTCCCGTTCGCATACACCAAACAGAACGGAAAATCAATGAGATTCTTGTGCAGAAAAAGGATGTGGCCATGATTGAAACTCTTTAAAACCTGATGCCTGCTCTCGATCTTTACCCATTCGAGGGCGCCGTTGTTTATGCAACCGTATCATTGCCGTTTTGTTTTCCTTAACCTTAGCTCAAAACCAACACGCGCGTCACCATTTGGAATAATAAAATATCGATCGTTTCCATCAGAATGGTGACGAACGGTGGAATTGACAGCCAGTGGCTGCACAAACACATCCCATACAGAACGCTCCTTTCACACCACATCCTTTCCCGTTTAGTTCGGTTGAGATATTTGCTTAGTGGGTAGCGCTTGTACCGTACCGTGTGCCAAGAGACCGAACCGATCTTAAATAACCTGAAAAACTTCACCCGTCTTGAATCGGGTACGGCAAAGAGCAGACACACACCCTAGTCGATCCCTGGATTTTCTCCTCCAGCCTCATTTGCTCTACTTCAGGGCTGTTGCGTATGGGTCGATGAGCAGCATCACACATCCGATGTCGGTTCTTGGACGCGACACAGAGTACAGCGAACGGGACTGTTGACAACGCCCCTGAGAATGCTTCCATTCGCTTCGGATTTGCTGGTTCATCCTTGATCCTGGCCGTGATTGACACGCTTCGTGATGGGTGGATACGAGTGATAAAAGGAAAACCGGACAAGCTAGCAGCTAGCAGGGAATCAATTTGTATTACCACTCTTTTCTGCTCTCCCTCTCTTTCCTTCTGCGTCAGGCCCACCACCACTCCCTTGGCAATCACCAGAAAGCACCAGCCATCCGGTGTTAAAGCGACGAACAGCTCCACGTTTCTCCCGGGAACTGTTTTCCACTAGACAGTCCTTGTCAGGCTCGATTTACAAAATGATTTGCGTGCTGGCATGCGCTTTGTGCTCAAAATATGCAGAAAATGCACTTCTGTCGGTCGGGAAGCTGTTAGAAATGCGGTGCAATCGATGCAGGCCGTGTAATGCGAGAACCATCCCCGGATTGCCAGTCAATCGTCGAACGCAAATTAGAAACAATGGCATGAATGTACTGGAAATGTGCTTGCTAAAATATTTTTATCCTACTTCAAATTCCCACGGCCCCTCCAAGCGCGAAGGCATAAAATGGCCCTATCTATCTATCTATCTATCTGGCTGACTGTGCTCCACCTACTCTGAAAACTGTGGGAGAAGAAAAAAAAATCTCCCCCAGACTGATGCATCATCACCGTCAACAGCAGCTGATGCAACGGATTCCGAACCAGCTTCATCATTTTCCGATGACAGACGTTTATTCGTACTTCAAGTGGCTTCCCATACTTGCACCGAGCGGAAGAACCCAAGCAATGTTTGGTGCACGCCAAGGCGTTCCAATGAACGATTTTCGCATTCAGCCTTCAGCTCCGTTCGCTTGGGTTGACTTATTACAAGCCGGCGTAAGCACGAAGCAAGATTGCGATCAAAACTGTTTCTGCTCTCGACACCGTCGTTTTGTGGCAAGGAGCTGGAACTGAAGCTCTGAAGAAGAAGAGCAAGAACCAAACAGCAAGTTGGGATTGATTGGGATTGGCAAGCAAGCACAAAATACTTCACGGAAGCCTGCTCTATACTCTCTTCAAATGCCGACAGCTTCTATACACACACAGACATTACACGCGAACATTCGCCTTCGCCTTCATGGTGGGAAGGGATGAAGCGCAGAAAAAAAAATGGGGGAAGAACTCATTCGAATGGATAGGACGCCGGTCAACGGTTCGGTTTAAGTACCGACGGATCATGTTGAAACGACCCCAACCCTTGACGCCCTTCCCACCAGCCGTATTCGACGATAAATGGTTTCTTTGTTGGGTGGGCGAACACTGCGTTGAGGTATCAATAGTTCCTGTTAGTCGGGACGGATAGCCGGGAAGCCTGGGAAAGGTGATGAACGTCGGTCGCCCCAAGATGATCGCTCTGATGCGCAGGATGCACGAATGAATGGATGGGTTTTGGGTTGCTGTTTACCGGATCTGCCGGACTTGATTACAACTTTTGTCCTCGCTCTCGAGAGCGTAAGCTGAGCACTCGAAACGTGATCAAGTGTAAAGTTCAACAAACCACCGCTGCTGCTACGTTTCTTGTCGCCATAGACTAAGTTGTTTGGGAGGTGAAAAATTTATCCGCTTTAATGTTCATTGTAGTGGAATTTGCCAAACATTCATAATTTTTTAAACTACGGGATACATTCAACTAAACAAGTGCTCAGGTATTCTATCACTAAAGCAGGTGAAGGATGCAAGTTTGTTATTGAATAGCATAGTTTCCAGGGATTCAATTACCTGATTACATGGTTGAATTTTCGTGGAATAACCTACGCATGTCGCCTACGATTCTATAACATAGCACCCTTAATCTGCACAGCTCCTCGGAACACGGAATACTATCAACGAGTGTAGCTGTTGACTGTACTATTGTGTTATTTAGGGGAACTTCAATATGTTCCCTTGCGTTATGCCTTACGCACAGAATTTAATCATACATTCGATTCTATTAAGCACTATTTGCTATGATTTGAATAAAGTAGATTGATTAACAAATGAATGTTATCTACTGTCACGCATCTTGATTACTCCACAAAAGTTATTGTGTAGGGAATCGACTGAATAGACTAGTTATCTCCGTTATTTCGTTCAAAGGGCTGGCTATCATTTAGCTAGCGGGGTCATGACGTCAAGAACAACAAGATCTCAGATATCCTCACGAGATCATTCGTTGCATCTCAGGGTATTCATTTTTTCCTATTGTTAATAATATTTATCGTTGACCTGTCAGCAACCAAGTTTTGACTGTGCCGACGATTACAACAAACTCTATTTTTTTCTCTGAATGATGTTTGTCGAATTTTCTGGACTTATGAGGGGAAAATTGCATGGCACTATCCTTTTCAAGTTAAGCTTTCATATCTTATACTTATCTGCGATAAACAAAATCAACCAAATGTGAGCTATCGTAATCTTTGGTTTCCGTTGTCGATAGGCTACTAATCCGTTAGATTTAGGAAATTTATTCAGTAACGTCAGGACGTTTTGTGAATAAATCTATTAACAAATGTAATGAGCCTCAATCGATCTATAGAGGGTATGGCAGATCAGCGTTTCAAAATTACTGGATTCAATTCACATGCTTAAACATCACGACCGATGATTTTTAAAGAAAATTTGTCTCTGGACCAGGAGTTTCAATGGCCGGCTCTGCAGAATATTTTATTTCATCTGAAAGACAATATTGGTAGAGCTCTCATAGTTCTCAGGCACCAAAGCTTGATGTCCTATGAATCAATGCCCGCAATGTCAAATTCGAACAAATAATTTTTAAAATTTTAAACGTTTCTAGTAAACGAGTATTGCAAAGAATATCTAGTATAAAATAGTCGATAAAGTACTGTGAGGAAGAAAAGGAGACGGAAGTTTCTTCATCTTCTTTGACACTATAACCTCGAAGGATCGCAGTCTGCCATTTCTAGCTTCCTGAAACTTGATGTTACCCGTAGCTGGATAGTCACTCCTGCGTATGGTGATTTGATTACCGATCCTGTAGACTTGTACCGCTATTGCCTTAGCCACCGGACCGTTCCGCCCGGGAAATTTGCATTTAAGACAGATATATCAATCTACGATGTGCGGATGACGCGCCTTTAGCGATAAATTTATCCTCATCCACCGGTTTAGTATATCTGGCGCGTAGTTACTGTCTGTTACTGTTTGTGCTGATCCCAGGTACAAACCATAGCAATGATATTAAATAGATCACTTTCATCGGAAAAGCATGTTTGAAAACCCTCCAGAACGTACAATTCGAGCTAGGAGTGAATCTTCTGAATGCACCCAACCCATCTATACCTAAAACATTTATTGCGTACTTTGAACATTACGTTTGTATATTTTCCTATATCGTTACACAGTATTCAACGTATTACAATCATCACAACTCCTTAAAGTAATTTTACTGTTCCAACTTGTAACATACATCATCCATCCAACCGCTGCTGAAGTAATAATTTATATTTATAATTGCTGCGAAAGATACGAAATAATTAACATTCTCACCCGCCATCACCATCAATTCCATGCTTGTTGACATTTTTCATCGCGCAACAACTTTACAATCCACCCGCACCAGCCGCCAATGAGTTCGTACCGGATGCGCGGCGAGATATTAATCTAAAATAGATCATCCATGAGTCTGCCCCACAACACATCACACCACACCATTGGTTGTGTTTGTTGTGCCGGGTTTGTTGGGCCTCCGCACTAAGTGCGTCTCTGTAAATCGTCTACTCATGCACCCATTAACGAGCGAACGCCACCCCAACCCCGAAGCACAGGGTCTTTGTACACGAAACACGGGATTTGCCATGCACCACCAAACACCGGCACAGATTACAGCACGACGTATGTCAGCACCCTTACCATTCATCGCCAACGGGAGAGCACACACAATTTATTGCACTGTCACACCACTGAATTACGGGCTGGTGTATGGCCGACGATGGGGCGCTTTCCGCGAGTGTCGGGTGTCAAGTAAAAGCGCCATTTTTCCACCTAGCGCCACCTCCAAATCACATCCTCCGGTGAAGCAACGCGGCAGATTCCAGCGCGATGGAGAAAAACTGATTTTGATTTGATTGGAATATTTGCGTCGTGTGACAAACTCATAAATTATGAACCGTGTTGTTCACAGTGAAAGAGTTGTGTGCGATTTTCTTCAGCGCTAAACCAGGTGACTCAGCATCCTGAACCGTCTCAGTCCTGAAAAATGTATGACGTACGAGGACGCCAAAAATCCTGGTGATTCTTGGATAGAATTCCTTTTCAACTACAGCGTCAGTTGAGCTAGGTCGAGATTTAGACAGCAATTACCGAGTCAGACAAACAATAATCTACTCTACGATCAAGGACGAATGCGGGCATCTGAACCGTTCAAGTCATGATGAGCAAATAAATTAACCTCCTAAAGCGCCTGCCATTTGAAGTAACAACCTGATTCACGAAATTCTACCGACAGCATAGCAAGAATCATTCATGAGACTTTTGTGTTGTTTAACAGTTTCCTCATAATTACCACAATTTACACAGCGCACCTTTTCTCTGGAATTGAGCGCGATAAATATCCCTTTACATATACAGTACGAAGACGCACACAATATTCACGGAACAGAGCCATAAAATTGAGTTGAAAATAAAATTTCAAATCGAGAACAATGTACCGGGAACGAAAATACTTTTTCCAGACTTATCCACGCCCGCTGCCTGGCGACGGTTGCCTTCCTGTGCATCCGTTCACAGCTCCTCGCGAAGGCAAACGAATTTCGCTAATTAACTAATGGCGACAATTTTCATAATTGAAATTTAAAACCCTACCCGAAGGCAGAGCCACAGCTTCACACCACTAGTCTCCATGTGCCCGACAGCCGGCATCTTCGTTCGTACCTCTCTATAGTGACAGCTCTGTTGGCACCTTGGGAAGAAGCGCAAATCTGGGAAGTTTTTTACACTCATTTTTGTTTGTGTTTTTTCGCAAACTTCTGTGCGCTGAAGGGATTCTTCGTGCTTAAGCGGTGGTGCCTGGTTGTTCTTTTTTCGCTTTTTTTTTGGCACATTTTTCCCCATTACTGCGCCACCGTTCAACGATCAACAACACAGGGGGAAATCAAGTTATGCGCCGGGCAGCTGAAACGAGGCTGATAATGTCTGCAAAAGCGCTGCAATCGTAAAACATACCGAAACCGTGGAAGTTTATGCACAGTGCTACTGCCGAAAACAGGCCACTCGTGCTCAAAAAACGACGAAGACGACGAAAAAGACGCTGCCGACGGAATGCAGGCGCTGCAGTGTGGAAAACTTTTGCAATCCGTTTTATCATAACGAACTCGCCCGGCCGGGTGTGGGACAAGCTGGCATACAGATGGTCAGGTAGATGGAAAACTTTCTGCACAAAACCCTCGAAAGGATTCAGCCAGTCAAAGTCCGCTCCGTTCTTAGCGACGCGAGCCAACAGCCCATCTGAATGCAGTGATAAACAGAGAAGGCATTAAATGGCGTCCCATTCCTTTGATTTCGATGCAGTGGCCTTGCACTCGCTCTGCCTCGCAGCTAATGCCGCCATCCAAGGCGGCGCGATATTGCTGAGATTTGGTCACTGGCAGTGGCACGACCCGGGGCAAACACTTTGCAATATTGAAAACAACAAACAGTGCCACCGCCACCGTTGGCTTATGGTTGCGAGTGTGAGGATTCGTGTGAGCTCAGCTCGAGGAGGGATGCAAAACTTGCTAATTAATAAAACAACTCCATCTCCGGTCCAACGAAAGGACCACTGCCACTTGCGTTCCTTTTGCAGCATTTGTATTGCTTAATTTACTAAGAAGCGCTAAAACTGCGTCCCCTCCTGGATGATGCTGTTCTCTACTACGCTGGTGTGCAATTATGTGAAAAGTTGGGTGAGACAAAAATTGAAATTGTTTTTCACACCAATGCTGCGCCAATGATGTTAATCGATTGCATTTTGGGACGGCTCCAAACAAATTTAATCCATGTTTTGAAGCATTTTTTTCATGATAAAGTTATGTGTTCGGAGAATTATTTTAAAGTTCTTTCTGTTTCGTGTCAAGTTCAAAGTTTTCTTGATGAATGTTTAAGAACTTGCTGAACTAAATCCGAAAGCTATGATATGTTAGCAGGCAAGTCACTAGTCGTCTTTTTCTTCCTTGGCACTACAACCCCGAAAGGTCTCGGCCTGCCAATTTCTGACTTTCTGTGAGCCCGTAGCACCAGTATTCTGATATTACCCGTAGCAAAGTAGTCAGCTCTGCGTATGGGGAGGCGGTCTGGATGGGATTTGAACCCCGGCCCTGCTGTGTGAAGACCGGCGCCGTTATCACCTCTAATCTTTCGCCTCTCACAATTTCAATTCAAAAGGAATACAAATTCAAAAGTTCGTAGAAGATTTTTTTCTTCATTTATCATTATTAATGCTTCCAAGGTCCTCTTAGAATATTGTGCTTTTCAAACTATTTTATTCTATTTTACCGCAAAGAATCCAAATCGCCGCGAGTCCAAACTCCCACAAAGTGAAACGACTTACGCTCACATATCAACTTTCGGATTTGACCGATTGGCAACATCTGGCGGTCAGATTGCAACCGAACCGAGGAACAGCAGTAGGATTTTTTTCTTCGGCAGACCTTCACCACGCTCGATCGTAGTCACCCAATGGCAGCAGCGGCGAGATGCGATTCAATCTCGTCCCAGCCGTTTTGTTTTGCTATTACGACCAAATTCTAACCTCACAAGTGATCTGTGTATAAGCGCTATCCATTTCGACGCAATTCAAAGAAAATCGAAATCCAAAACCCACCCATCCATCTTTGCTTCATGGGATAGCGACGCCATCGGAACCAGGCCATGGGGGCTTCGAATTGAAGGGCACTAGCAAAGATGACGAACACACACACACACACACAAATCTACAAAACATTCCAACAAAACGAAAACATACAATTGAAAAACTTGTCATTCTAACCAGATGGTATCCATCGACTTCCGGCTCTCTGTGGACTCTGGAATCTGGATTGTCTCTTTCATTTTGGCCCTTCGGTCCTCATTTGTTTTGTTTTTGTTTCTCGGCAAGCTTCATCTTCATACTGGATAAACGGTCGGCGCACTATCTAGCGCTTATATTGCTGGTGCGATTTTATGCAAATGTGGAGCGTACAACTGTGGAAAAGCCTAAAACTGTCTGTGGGTCTTGCGTTTCCACTCCATTCAAGCAGCATGAGCAAGAGCAGAAACAAAAAAACACACGTTTGGAAGAGCGCCACTATTTCTGGCCGCACCCCTACGTAATGCATATTTGTCATTCGAGATTGGGCAGACCGTCGAGCCGTATTGATCCTCCGAAAAATGGAAAGCAAGCAAAGGCGCAGTCTTTGGCGCTGGCAGGCGAAGCTCGTTTGCAAGGCCGGGCCACATAAAATCGGATATGATGCAGCATGAGATGGCCCGTGCCGTGGATGTCAATGGCCGACGTGTGTCGCTTTTTTCAAGGAGCGTATGTTTTTTTGCACTCTCTCCCTCTGGGTTGTACTATTGATTTCTTTATGAAGCTTGCCATAGCTCAGCGCGAAGCGCATCAGGAAGATCACGGTACAGCCTTCGGAGTTATTGCCTCGAGAAGGTGCCTCCCTGTGACAAGCGTCCGTGTCCCCCGTCGGCGGAGAAAGCTTATTAAATTCCATTAAACAATTTTGGCGGCTTCCGCAATTTATCATTCCCGCATTTCTATTTTTTTACAAATGCGGTTTTCTGCTTCTGCTATTGCTTCCCTTGGAAGTGGCTCTAGGCCACTCCGCTTCGTTTCGGGGGGAGTGTTTGCTTTGACGTTGTCACTGTTACGGAAATTCGGGTGGTTCCACCAAAATTGAATATTTGCTCCCTTTACGTGCTTCTTCCGAGGAAACCACTTTGTTCTCACGATGGTGCCACGTAAGTATGCCCACACACACACTCGCTGAGGACAAGTGTGGGATCGCACGGGAAATTATGTGCGAGTTGCAATTACCGAAAGTAGTCTCACCCGAAGCGAGATACTCTATGCCGTAGTGCGCCAATGGGTTGAGCGAAAAGTTGTGTGGGTTGAGCGAATGATAGAATTGATTAACCTGGAGAAAATATAACTTTTCAACATTTTTATTGACAAGACTACTTTTTTTGTTGAGGTTAGAATAAAAATGAATTAATTGAATATATTTAATGATACTTAAATACTAAATAAATCAAGAGGTTTGAATTAATATTAATCCGAAATTTAACAAAATAAATTACGAAAACTTGTATTACCCTACAGCACTCCAATAATCATTGTTTTAATATATTTTTCAACAGTCACAGCGTATCCCGAGAAATACCCATGGTTTCTTCACGGAGCTCCAATTAGTTATGGTTTCGTGCGAGGAGGTTTTTGACGCTTTCCCATATATTTTTGAGTTCGTAAAGAAATTTCTTGATGGTTTTCAACATATTTATTTTTATTTCTACAGTTTATTGACCGATTCTCAGACCGCTTTATTATAAACCAAAAATAAACGAAAGCGCGTTTATATAAATACTCCGGGACGAAAATAAAAATGCAGTGGAAAACTTAAACGTAAATATTATTTTGGATATCCTGTGTGATGCAAATAGTTGTTAAATAACGCCATTGCTAACAGTGATCTTAAACGCTTTAGTAGTCTTAAAAGACAATTATCGCCAAGAACATCTTTAGAGTTTGTTATAACATAGCTGATCAAGTAATATTTTAATATCTGAATATATTTACTATACTTTTCTATTTGTTTCAATCTGGTCGAGTTCTAACAAACTCTTAATATCCACCGAATTTCCAGTCAAGCTTTTCAAACCCGCCCTCAGCTGATCGTACAGAGCTGGAACGTTAAAATGTAATTAACAAGAACACGAACAAAGGGACTAGTTAAGGAACACGGCGGTACCGCAGACTTCCTACATACATACCGGACGCCTTTTCGACGATCCATTTGTTCCACTCCATAGGCCAATAGCTTGTGGGCTGCCACAAGCCATTGCCACCGTACCTTTCAATCTAAACTCCTCCCCAAAGCCTAGCGTGCGTTCCAATTGAAAAGCGCAAGAAAAATGTTTATTTGATTATCGTGCACGCTTATGCCTCGGCGCGTTACCGACGTATCGACTCAAAGGCGAACCAAGGGGCGCTACCGTAATACAAGACGCCACGCCAGTAGCAAATGAACGCACGTTTAAAGTGGAAACCGGGAAAACGGTGTGGCCGCCTCCAGAGCGCTTCGATTGATAAATGGTCTCTCATAAGCGCGATGACTTTGGGAACAAATTATTCGTGAACGTTAGATCGCGCGTGCCACGAGGTGAGTGCTTGCGCCGTACATGAAAGGCGGTCCTGTTTTTTTTTCTCGAGCTGACTGTTCCGTTTGCTTTCCACTGAAACCAGTCCTCCCCGGTAGAGTTTGTTTCCTGTGCAGAATGATCCGGCAGCGTGAGTGCGCCAGCTAGCACCAGGCATCCGCACAACACAACGATAATGTGTTTGAAATTATTAAATTCACCGAAACCATATGGGCAGAAATCAGATCGGCCGCACCGGTACGGGAAGCGGATGCGTCAACGCCACAGATCATATTAATTTTCTCAATTCAACGCACCCCGTAATACACGACGTTCTCATACACTCCTAATCGGGATAAAACGATGTGTTTTCAGTTCGCTCCCTCGCTTTCCAACCAGTCAATCATCGGGCATAGTTCAAACAGGTCCTGGTGCTGTTTGTTCTATTTTAATTTCATGTGCACACCCATCATCGACTTTTGACGTTTTGAGCAGCCATTTCGGAACAACCAAACCTCGGCTCGTACCGTACCCATTGCAGTGAATGGGGCCGATTTTCGTTGGAAAAGCATGAGAAGTTGTCGGAACGCCAGAACGCACCCGACACACCCAGCATTCCAGCAAACACGGCGTTCCTTGGTGCCGGAAACGGAGGATTAAAAAGTTTCTCCTAACATTAATTAAAATTTATTCCACAACGTAAATGATTGAGAGTGCAGAGAGTGTGAGCCGGGCCAAGAGCAAGGACGAGGGTTTTAGTTTACCAGAATACAAAAAAAAGAAAGATCACAATTTCCCTTTGCGCCAGCTAGGCTTTACGGAACGATCGGCAATGGGGAAAACAGGTGGACAGCAGGAAAAAAAACTTGCGGCTTTTTTCAAGCAAACAAAAAAGGGCCCCGGAAAAGAAAGGCAAAGTACGACTAATCCTATTGTTGAGCAAACTTTTCAGTCCTTCCAGCGGTTTTGGCAACACCCTTTTTCAAACTTTGGTTAAATTGTTTTAAATCAGTTGACTACGGGTCATGAAGATCATGGAGGTGGAATGCTTTATCATAGGAGTTTTTGTTTAATGTGATACAAATGATCCTTTTTTCTTGTGAATGCAATAAAAACGTGTAGTGGATTTTTTCCCTTTTTATTTTTACACACGGCATTTGATAATTTATTTCACCAAAACAGTGTTTTATGGGATTTAAATTCGGTGAATTCGTTTGAGCTTATGCCACAGTCAATTCCTCTTTCTTTGAATCTTCAACATGAGCTTCCATTCATCTGTTAATTGATAGTCACTCGTATCGATTTGTTTTGTAAGTAGTGATTTTTTCAAAGATACGGCAAAACCTAACACTGTTTAATTTGCGAACGTTTTTGAATTGCAAGCGAGTACACTCACAACATCCTTGGCCCATGGTCAATTTTTTGGGCTTTTCTGGTATACCAAGCCCGATCTGTCAATGTGTTCGATCCTAAAATAATTTCCATGCTAGGTTGTGCCAGATGAAACCCCAGATAAAGATGTTTAGATCACCGTACAGCTCGGGTCCTCCATTTTCCTTCCACACATACGGGTGCAAAAATTCTTATGAACATCTTCATCCTAGACTCGGATAAGAGAAATTCGCTAATTTTGGCAGAGTCCATGTCTCAGAGACATGTGTGAGTTCAGGGACAATAAATATTCTATACAGTCCCAGCTTCTTTTGTCGCGACTAGTTCATAAGTTCATTGGTACGATCACATAGTTTTACATCACCCCCTTGAAAACATGTCATTGTTAGCATGGCCGCTGGTCGTTAAATTGATGACATTGCTATTCGAGGATCAATGCCAAATCCAGAAGGAGCTTGTTTCGATTCTATTAGTTACTGCCAAGACGTTGCTAAACGATTTGAGCCGACAACGATGCTTAAAAAAACATACAAATAACAGCTTTGGCATAACAAAAACAATTTTAAGAAACTCCTTCATTATCCAACCGATGAAAACGAATTGCGACTTCCGTTCGATGGCACAGACCGATTGTATTTCAGCTCATATCGATATATCGATACCTAGCTTAATTTGTGCATAGCTTCAAAAGAATAGGCCATTTTTCGATGAGATATTTACCATTCACCAAAAATATAACAAATAGTTATAGGTAGACAAACACAGTACATTGAAAAACTCTTTCCACCAGTAATTAAATAACCGGTCGTTACTTAGTTGCATGACTAATAATTACTAAAAATAGACACTGAACCCATATTAATTTTTCACAGCGGAATAAATGTAGCTCAAGATCATTTTTTAAGCATCATTTTAAAACTTTTCCTATCATGCCACCATAATGTAATTATGCCATTAAAACACGATTGTAATGCGTGTTTTCCAGCTCGCCGACACACACACACACACGCACAGAATAATCCAGCATTGAGCTAAGCATCGAAAATCGGCCAATGGATTAAAAATTAAATTCCATCATAACACAATAATTAAAATCAAATGCTTTAAATAAACCACCTCATTCCGCTCATTCTAAATCCACTCACAGCCACCATCGCCATTAGAGAGACGAGGCAGAGCGGGTCATTCCCAAAACGGCACAGGAGTATTAAATTATAGACCTTAATGCTATCAAATATCGCCTATAAATGATCCGCAAACACTTCACAGACACCATCCCGGCCCGGCGGTTTTACTTTTTAATTTTTGTTTTAATTTGCCGGCCCGTTTTTGTTGCTACATTCCCTAACTGCAACATGGCAGCAAACGGAACAGCGTTACCACCAGAAATAAAAACGCTTGCACTCGTACACACGCACACACACACACACACACACACACACACTCGGAGCCAGTGAGTGCATATTTGCGGCCAACCAATACGGTAGCCGGGATGTATCATTTGTGCATTTCATGCAAATAGCCTTACCGAGCTGGAGAACAGCGGTGGAGAAGCGGCGCAACCAGTCCGCGAAAAGCGTTGGTTGATCAATTTTGTGATGTTTGTTTATGTTACCACTTTTAATTGAAACCATTTGTAGTGTATGGTATCGGTTCTACCAGCCCAACCCAACCCGGTCCACACACACACAGGCACACACTGCGTAAGGGCAGCGGGCCGTTTAATAGCATCATTTGTGCGAGGTTCTCGCGTACCTCGGGCTTCTCTCGTTACAAACCCACCCCGTCAATGGCAAGTAATACCCATGTTTACATTATTTTAATACGATTATTATAATTTATTTCAGGAACCACAAAAAAAAACAAACGAGACGTAATGCCCATCATAATACCCTGTTGCTGGCGATGTTCAAGCTGCCGCTGTGGAGCTTCAATCGTTCTAGTCCAAAAGTTTCAGTAAAAAACGCTTGTGTTCCATAAGTTTATTATTGGAAATTTAAACGAAAAATCTCTAATATTACAGATTGAGATGAATCCTCCACAACCCATGCGGCCCCATGCTTTGAATGAATGGTTAGCTATGTTCTGATGCTGTTACTGTTAATTTGCAATCTGCCAAAGCAGGATTCGCCTCACACCAAAATTGTTCATCACAACAAACGATTGGTTACTTAAATGTCCCTGTATCGGACTGGTTTAGCCTGGCAGCTAATTTGCAACACAGTTGAAATGTATCGTTCAAATCAAAGCGCTTTTTTCTATCCACTCGCTTGATGCTCAAATTAATCCAAACCTGCCTCCAAAAGCTGCTTGCTTGCACCTGTCCAAGAGGGTGGTGTGGCTGGTGAAATTGATGAAATTTAGACTAAAACAATCGGCAAACATTCCATTCTTTTTGCCGTTCCATACATATTTTTTTCGGGGCATATCACATAAAGCAAATACTGGTGGCTGGCTGGTCGTGATGTTCGTACGTTGGAAGTGATAGAATTGTGTGGCTGACAGCAGATGAATGAAACAAGCGTTTTGTGCGTACCCCAACACGAACGGGTTATGCACGGTGATGATCTTTTTGTGCCACGAGTGTGTAGATTTTGTGAAAGTGTTTTTTTTTTTAGAATGTGTGTGTTTGATCTGTAAACACGTGTATTTGAAGCAGCAAAAACTGAACAAAAGCAAATCGGTTGCATGAATGTGAACGATGCTCTCATTTTGTGTTTGATAAATATGCTGTTGAATTCAGATTAGAGTTAAGCATTTTCTCAAAGATACCCCAAATTATTTGATGAGTGTTTTTTTCCAATAAATACCTTAAACAATCAAAATAATAATGTTTAATATCATAGCATATTCTGTTAATGCCAAAAAATCGAATGCTGAGCGAAGTCAAAGGGCTAAGCTATCCAAGCCAACCTCTATGAACAAAAGTATACTTAAGAATTAGTAGTGTACACTTTGGACTACATAAATAGCTTCAACTAACTTCATTATCTCTTAACTGTGGCTCAAAAACATATTTTTTTTTTATTCATAAAGAACGGCCTGGCCGTATTGCTATCAAAAACATATTATGAACCTTAAATATCTGACTGCTTCAAGCGCCGGACCACACTACTGTTCTACTCAACACTTTTGCGGTTACCAAGCCCCATATCATGTTGAAGTTTAGGTGCATTGTTTAGATCCACACCCTCCGACAAAAAAGGCAAACGAGAGGATGCTGTAAAGCCAAGTAAATAGGGTTGGCTTCAGATCGGGCCGCAACCAAACGCTAATCACAGCTGTCATCTGTTCTTCGAAGGGTTAACACGCTGCCTTGAGGCTTGACGGCTTTACGACCTACGTCATGCAGTAATGAAGCGTTAACCAGATGAGATTCTAATCTTGACCTGCTGCACTGCAACACCAGGTGCAGTTAGACCTACCCCAATACAATATCCCATGTTAGATGGGATTCGCAATACAATGATGGACAATAGAATAAGACCACTTTTATATCTGATTTTCAACCTACTGCATTCAATACTTCTGTAATATGGAGGAAATACGGTCGCAAAGTAACATGGAGGAAAACGGTCGCCATGTCATACGCGGGATCGGTCGGTCTTTTACGACGGGGCTTTGCGCATATGCGATTTGAGTCGCGCCGTACTTACGTGGTTCATTTGGGTTTCGACGAGAGTGACGAACAGCAACTTGCTGAGCGAACCAATTCTTCCCTTTATCGACTGTCCAGGCAATCGTGAAGATTCTAGATGAGAATCTTTCTTACTGGATTGTTTTGACTTCGAGGCCTTACCTTTGGTAGGGGGACACTCGAAGCTCATCGGCGTTGAGTCGGCCAGGCGAGTCTAGATATTCAGAGGGAACATCCCTTACTGGCTTGTTGGAGATTTGAGGCCTTACCTTGGGTAGGGGTACTCTCAAAGCTCTTGGAAGAAATTGGACGTCAGGATTTGATTTGCATCAAGTCTAGCCCAGAACCAACTCTCTCGTTGGTTGGGAAAAACAGCTTTATTTATACCAAAAATTTCTTAAAAGGTTTTAAAAGTTCTTATTGCAACGGGTGTTTGGTCAAATCTGCTAAATATGCGGCTCTTGGTGGGATATAGGTTACTTGAGTTTTAATAGGTTAATTGTTGGGTAAGGTTATGGTGTGATTGACCGTTCCTACGTACGTGTTTATAAAATGTATGTTTTCATGAGGTGTTTTTGAGATGCATAGCAGGGATGCTACACTTCTACTAGTTAAAATCAAATCAAAATTTACCATAGTATCTTCAACATCTTGACTTTCTATATCATTGCCTAATTATCGAGTAATATTAAAAAAAATGTTAATAAAGCCAAAAGCTTAACTTTTTTAATATTAAAGCTGTATTATATCAAAGTTAAGTTATTGTAGAAATATAGAATGCTCCTAACAGCAATAGAAATGTTCGTTCAAACCTTAAATATAGTGAATAAGCTTCTCTTATCGCATAATTTGTTTTGGCCATATTTTCACGAGAATTACAAAAAGATACTAAGAATCGATTTCTTGATCCAATGGTGAAGATCGACATGATAACCTTCATTTTACGATTTTAAAAACAAAGGTTTTCTTATTCCATTGCCCGCCACTGTAGGTTCTACCGTACGAAAACACGGCCCTTTCCGATGAAGAAGATGAGAGCTTGCAAACCGCCGAATTGATATAAAAGATAAAAATGTTAATGATACGGAGGCGGTCAAGTGGCCGAGGCGATAGCGGCGCCGGTCTTCACACGGCAGGACCAGGGTTCAAATCCCATCCAGACCGCCGCCTCCCCGTACGCAGGGCTGACTACTTTGCTGCGGGTAAAATTAAGTCACAGAAAGCCAGAAATGGTAGGCCGATACCTCTCGAGATTGTAGTGCCAAGGAGGAAGGAAGAAGGTTAATAATATGAGAGGCCTATCTTTATTCGAAACATTGAAGTACGTATCATAACTATACGTAAAGTTGCCCGTAACATTTTTTTAATAAAAATATAAATCTTTTGGAATTTTTAATAATCAAATTGCTAATAATATGTTTGTGCAGATTTCCACAAAACAATGTGTATGGTAAATAGCTTCTTCCATCGGACACCAATATCCCAGTGAACATTCGTCAATGGATTTGTCAATGGAGGCATACAACTGTAACTCAGCTCCATCTCCGTGCACTGCACTACTCTACATCCTAAGCCACTGTATTCTCTTTGCTACCTGCTCTATTTTGACTTCCTCTTAAAATCATCCTACAGTGAAACGAAAAAAAGAACAAAGAAAAACTACCATCGATTTCATTGAGCGCCTGCATCATGCAGGCCACAAGCATCCCGTGCAGTCGTTTAGCGAAACATGGTACATCGTTGTCGTTTCGCCCCACGGGAGTGCCAATACAAATCGATACAGATTTTCAATATGCATTCGACACGTACATCCATCCAGCCCATCCATCCAGGCACGGCTTCCCCCACTGCATGCTCGAACCGCACATACAAAATATCATCGTCGAATGCCAATGGCAGCCGGCGCCGCGCTGCGGGTACGGATGCCACTCCAGAAGAACCACCACCGGCGTGAAGAGATGCATCGTGAGAAAAATCACACTCAAGCTAAAAACAACTAGCAAAACCGGGAGCCCCGAGCTCGAGCGTTTGATAAATATTCCACTAGCCACACTGGAGCTGGAGCTGCCGGTGGGGCGAGCCATGGACGAGAAAGCTAATTTTACAGCGTAGAAAAATCTGTGAAAAATGTCGCCCACAAGACGGAGTGCACAGGAAGGAGGACAGCTGCAGATGATGCACGAACGGCAGACAACAGCAAATAAAAAGGACCATCTCGGAAAAGGGGGGATCCACCATTGGAATGTGCCAAGGAGAAAAGAACTGCCGGACTGCCGGCCAGAGCAGGAGCAGGAGATGAAGTTCGTTACCGTCCGTCTGTCCGTCGGTTCGGGGTGGAATTTTCAATGTCCATCGATGAATAAAATATAAATCGTGTACCGGACAGTTCGAATATAAATGGCTACATAAATAGACTGTCCTTCGGGTTTCGGCATCCCGGGCATCCCGGGTGTTCTTTCACTCTTTCGACTTCGACGTCCATTTCGTCCTTATTCGACTACATTGCCAACAGAAATACTTCCACTGCGATGCATCCATCACGTTCTTCCGCTCCATCAGCCAGTTTTCTAGGCCCTTTTCCAGGAACGTGTGCCAAACCACTTTGTGTCGCACCTCTGGGATTTCCGTTTGAAGCCGGAGCTTCAGGTGCAGACGGAAAGGGATGACTTCACAATTGAAATGTCCTGAATCGTTACCCTTTAAGGAATAGGAGCGCCTCAGAAATTCGCCTCAGGGACGACTCAGGTTTTAAGCGATTCCAAATTGATTGAACCCTTATTTCGTACCGGCAGTACCGGGCCCGCTCGCCGTCTGTAGGTTTCCCTTCCACTTTTTTTCGGCTCGTTTGCATAACGCCAAAAGGCTCGCCGGAATCCCAAAGGGACACTTGCTGACAATCACATCCCCAAACGATCCATTAGATATAATCCGGCTCCTATTAATAGATGGCATGCCGCCATGCCGATACTCCATTTGCGACAAACAATCTCGCCAGCGCTGGCGACTCGTGTACGGCCGGGTAAGGGCTCACCTTTTTGGCGTTTAATTGAATTTTGCTCCACAGTTCGCCCCGGACGGTTCTACTGCCTCTCAGCCGGTGCAGTAAATTATGAATGAACCCTACTGTCGGCACTTCCGGCCGAGTACGCCGCAGCAACCAGTCGCCGGCCCTCCGGCATCTAAGCATCAGCCCCCCCACAAACACCATCCTTCATTTGGATGGCCTTGCACTTCATTCTCATCCACCCGTCGGTTGTTCTTTCGGTTCGCAGAAAACAACCGTACCGTTCCGGGTGGATGCAAACCACACACATATTTCATAAATAATCAGAACTGTGCGATGTTGCGCTTTCCACGGCAGATCGTTCCGAAAGGCACGACCGTCTGATGTCTTTCTTGCGCCGAGAATTCCCTCACACACACACACACCACACTCTGCGTTAGATGTGTTGGGGATGTTTTTTGTATATTTTAGCATAAATGGTTTGCTGCCTTTGCTTTCCTTTTTGCTTTTCACTTTTTACTGATTCGGTTTGCCCGTTGTCGCAACTTGACGTGCCTGGTGGGCCCTTTGGAAAAGGGTTTGGTGCCAGCAATAATAATCATGCTCTGGGGAATTAGATAGTAATGCCGTACGCCGAACGGCAACAGAGTCAAGTCAGCGTCGGGCCAAATGGGCCGAAACGGGACCGGGGAACCATCTACAGCGAAGCATCCTCGCGCCAACCTATAGCTCAAGACGCCGTTCTACTATTCTGGGGATCGGGCCACGGCTGATGAGCGATACCGGAAAGTGTACCAGCTTTGCCTGAATGTTGTCCTTTGTGCTTCTAGCTGCCGCACTAGCACAAGAAAGAAACCCAGCGTCCCCTTGTTTGCTGGGTCGTCCCTTTACTCGGAGGTCTCATAAATATCAGTGATTCTTGTTTGGTGGTGGTGTTTTTTGCTGGTATTCTTTCGTGCCGCTACCACCAGCCGTTTGCATGAAGTGGAACCGATTGAGAAGATTTATCTTTTAATCGAACTTCGAACGTTAATATTATCCGGCCATCAGGTCTTTGGCTGGCACTAATGATCCATTTGAATTCAACCGACGAGCTGAGCTGCTCAAGCACAAGCTGCCGGATGCTCCCATTTTTTGAGACGAAGAAAAGAAGCGCGTTGTTGCAATCCATTTTACATCCATTAATGCTATATGATAAGAAAGAGAGATACAGATGATGCTATGGTCTTTGCTTTATAGTGGTCCCGATTTTTTGTAGTTGTTTCTGGTAAGTACTGGCTGTCTAAATTAAGGCTTGAAACAGAGTTAAGTAAGCGATCACAATAAAGCTCTATATGACAATAAAACGTAATTAGAATAACTATTTAAAGACAATGGAGTATTCCTCGAATTAGGCAACATTCTAGGATAATTAATTAATGATTTTTTAATATGTGAAACAATATTTAGTCAATTCAGTTATCAGGCTATCGTGAGCCTTTAAAATATTTTCACTTGTGTAACAGCACTGCACAAAGAAGAGCACTCACTAAGTAATAAACGACAAAAAAATTATACAGACGTCGAAATTTACACCTTAAAGAGTTGTAATTTTATACCATTTCTGATGAATTTAGTACCGACATCAGACAAGCTGAAATAATTGTTCACAAGAATTCCAAGTATTAAGATCCTTTGTTAAGCCTAAATGTGTATCTTTCCAAAAAAAACGGCCGAGTGTCAATAAAGCACGGATAAAATTACCTTAAAAATAAGAACTGAGCACTTAATTTGGTTAATTTGAATTCCTCATTAAATAGCGGTCGTTTTCTCAGGGACCTGGTAGGAGCCTAATAGTTTATTGTCTGCTTAAGAAATAATATACGCTGATTCGTTGAAAAAGGCAGCTCAAACAATAAGAAGGATATGAAGCCTTGCGGGACCAGCGTTTAAATTATGCAAACGATTAAAAGTATCGGTCTAACAATAGCACTGTCTAATAATATGAGTTAGGTATTGGTATGAATTTGTGGTTAGACGTTTCAAGCAATAATTAAAGTTAAGGTTTTGAATTTTATGGCATTGTAAGGCACCTTCCATGAATTAGAATGAATTATCGAATGAAGTCAGACGAATGAATTATGTAAACGGACTATGAATATACACTAACTAACTGAACGCCAAGCGAGCAACACAAGTTTGAGTAAACCAGCGCAAATATCACAAGTCCCTTCCCGATCACGATCAGTGAAAATGTTGAACTGGTTCTAGTCTTTCAATTATGTATTTCTGCGGTGGAGTTCTCAAGATGCACTGTATTTCGTAAGTGAAGAATAAAAACATGAAGAATCTTCTGATTAAATACACCGACTAACAGGCAGATAAAAAAGAATCGAAGCACGAAAGAGGAGGATCATTGTTACAATATGCACAACGCAATATTAAGCGTATCCAATGCCAGACGATCTATCCGACGAAGGGATCGTCAAGGATCATACAGTCAGACAGAGGGAAGTAGATCTGAAGCATGTGTAAACCCAAGAAGCTAGCCACATAGAAAGCACACTTGAGTCTCATGACGTCATTAGCTATCATTAAGGTGACGAATAGATGTAACACGGATAAAAAAAAAAGAAAAAAATTATTATTAATCAATTAAGAGAAATTATACAGCTTAATGAACTAGGACTACGACTCATGAGAGAAGTTATTTATTCATTTTATTTACTTTTAATTGTGGCGGATTGGAGTCTTATTGTCCAATGAGAGAAGTTAATGACAGAATATTTCAATGGGCATAGAGAAAGAAGGTTCAAAGAAAGGTTACGAAATAGAAAAGGAGCCCAACAAATTCTAATTAAAATGGTAACAGTTCACCTCGGACAGTAAACGTAACTACGTAAGCATCAAAGTCAACGAGCTATGTGCATTTGTTCATGGAGTAAAATGTTCGCTATGTTACAGTCAAATGCAATAGAAGATCTTGTTTGTATGCTTAAAATTAATATGCAACCTAAAATTCAATCGGAAAACGTATCTTCGGCGATCTACGAGAAAATAAGCAAAGAAAAATATCTTCAGGTCGTCAACATATATCAATTTTGCGCTTAACAGGAATGACACACACGATATCGTTTATAATGGCGACCTTTATGGCTAAAGTGGACAGTTAAAATAAAAACCCTTTTTCCAGTTTTTCAAAAAAAATAGTGTCCTGAATGAAAACAAAAGTAATTAAACTTTTATCATAATTAAAATCAATTTATTAAATAAATGCCAAAAGAACAATCACGTCAAACAATCTGTTTCATTCATGGATGCATCCAATTTCCACTAAACGTCCTTCAACGGGGGTTTTGTTTCGTGCTACTAAAGCAGTTCAGTTCCAAATTTCTTAGTAATGTTCCGTGCCATTGTTACACTCAGTTTACCTTAATCACCTTTAACCCTTTTTTTGTAGTGCGGTCTGTACTGGGCACAAACCTTTGTTAATTACTACTATAAACCCAATCGCAAACCATTAATATAGATCACCTCTGCACTTTTTTGCATGCCACTCAACCCGTTGTGCCAATAACAACAATGTGGCCTGCAATCACTACCGTGAATGAGTTCATTCGGCACGATCAATCACACTATGGCGATGCATAATAAAGCGCAATCAAAAGCAAAACAAAAACAAACCAACACGAAAAGAAAACCGCGCGGACAGTTTCACAAGGTTTAATGTTACATGTTGCGCCGAACAACATAAACGTTAATAATCTCATTCCCGTAAAGCACGCTATTTAACGAGTTTAAATGAAATTCCACATCCTGGGACCAATTTTAAATTACCCCATGTCCTTCGTTTTCTCCAGCACACTTCACAGCCGCACGCACATCATCACAGCGGCCCATCAATGCACTTCCGCTGACACACATGCATCACACGGTTTGGGATTCGATTATTGAGATTCTTTTTCTTCCATGTGGCTGCTGCTGTACTTGCGTGAGTGAAGGCATCCCCACCGTGCGGATACAACATGTGGTTTTGTCAGGCTCTTCGGAGCAAAGTGTTTTATCAGCCCGACCAAAAAGGGGAGAAACATTTTTGCTCGGTGGAATTTTGATATTAAAAAGTCGAAAACGAAAGCATGTGGCGTGCGTTGGTTACCGTGCTGGTTGACCAGAAGTATGTCCCTCGTAACGGATTTTGCGGATCACACACGAGCACGGGCGAGACACAGATCAGCATTTGTAGAAGCTTCTATCGGGTATCGATAGGGTATGATGATGAGACTTATGAGACACATATAAAATGAGATCACAGTGACAGTGCTGAAAAGAGTATTAGCATGTTTTCAATCCTCACTGAACGAGGTAATGTCTGAGTTCCCCACTGAATGATACAATTTTGCTTTAATAAAAGCCATTTCATTGATTGCAATACAACTTTTCAAGTAATTTTCCAAAACAGAACTGATTTTCCACTGTTTGCAATCGGATCCGCTTGCCGATACTATCAACAACAGACAACCGCCGCTACATATACGATCAAAAGAATCCTCCTTGCAGATGGTCATAAAAACGAGCACTGATCATCCCCCGACGATGGTCACTTTCGCACAATAAATCGCTTTGTACGCGACCGTTACGCCGAACCGAAAACCGAACCACCAGACAGAGATTTTTATCAAAGCGATACTGTAGGCTACCATTTGCCATGCCATGGGTTCCAGCTTCTGGTGGCCTGACGTTTGGCGTGATGCACGCGGCAGGCTGGCGGCAACAATCTTCATTAGAGATTTATTACATTCTGGAGGCTCTTGTTCCAAAAAACACAGAACCAAGAGCAAGAAACAGCATCCCAACAAAAAAACATAGCTTAAGCAAAGAGCAGAACGTTTCACATAGCTGCGGATGATCATCTCGGTACAAAACACTGGCGACACTGTTTCATAACGTCACACGCGAAACGGGGACGTTTGACTTGGAGATTGGGATTGGGTTTGGGGAGTGCTTTTTTTGCCCAACTTTTTGCCAGCAGTAGCAGCTTCACCGAAAGGATGAAGGTCCCGGGCAATAAACATGTAAGCTCGTGGCGACCCAACTGCCGCCCCGGGAAGCGCCTATGCTGTTCTATGATTTTTGTTAAAGCTCGTTAAAAAAACATGTTTATCCACATCATCCTCGCGTGTGTGGGGATGTGGTTGTATGTTTTGTGGCATTCGAGCAACCGGGCGTTTGCCTGTGTAACAGCAGTAACAGGTAGAGGAATTTAGATCTCTAGGTCGCCAAACGAAAAATACGAACCGTGAAGACATACTTTTCATAAACCATCCTACCAAATGGTACAACCAGTCGCCAGCCAGTTAAAAGCACAGTTTATGATGTATGTTTTCGTGTTGCTCCTTATTGCTGTAAGTAAGGCGTGCGCGGAGGTGTAATAAACATGCATGATCATTATTGGATAGGGAAGCAGCACACGGGACAAAAGACACACACACAATTTTTTGTAGATTTCATAACTGTTTGTAGGATTGGCATTAAAGCCCATTAGTTACAGTCTGGATGACATTCGATCCTAAAGTTCGTTGTACCAATAACAAACCATTTGAATCAAATCAAATGATCGATAGATGATGAAGACGACGAATATAATGTCCGTAGAATTATTAAGCCCCAGAAATCTCCAGCGTCTCGAATGACAAGAATCATATGTAGGCTTTAGATAAGATTTCGTCAATAAGTTGTTTAAATTCAACTTGACAATATCGAGAATATCAGCTAAATTACAAGTTGTTGTAACAAGAACTAGGGACAAATTCGAAACTCAGTATTTGATTTGAAACTCAGCAGGACTACCTTGTAGAGTTTCGGAAGAGCAAGGATGACTGTTGCAATCATAATAACCAAATAAAGTTTCACTTGCCAGGAACAACTAAACAGATGATTTGATAAACATCATATCCAAATCCTAATTAACTTGCAGGTCAATGAATCCTCAGAAATTAATTATTAAAAATCGATGTGTTCCTCTGATAATTCTTAATAATGATAAAAAGTTCAGCACCGAAATTGATAGCTTCAACTCGGATAGGGAATACATGGCCATCTCAGTGATCTCGATCGTCTCAGTAATTTCAATTCTGGTTATTTAAACGCAGCCAAACGATGTCGAAAATTCAATCATAGCCATAATCTTTACCTTACTTCCATCTGTTCGTCGGATCTTATTTGTTGTCCTAATGAACTACATTATAGAAGTCTTACAAAATATGACAACGACCCTGGAGGTCTCCAATAACACATTAACACATGCAAGCAACACACAAGTAACATACAAGTAGCACATTCTCTCGTTAACGCTCACGGATCGCGAATTGGGTGTGTGCCATTTACTATTTTAAGTTATAAATATAATAAACCATACTAAAGACAGCTCCTATCATGTTTATCGGTTTCCGTTTGGTGCGATAATGTGACTCACGGATTGGATTGAAAAGTCTTGAACGAAGGAGAAAAATTTACTTCTTCTTCTTCTTTCTTGGCACTACAACCGCAACAGGTCTCGGCCTGCCATTTATGGCTTTCGGTTACTTGCTGTTACCTGAGTAAATTAAGTGCTCCAATTTCGCCACTGTTTCATCCTACCAGGCAACACAACAAGTATCGACTGGCATAATTCGAGTGTATAAGACCAGATTTTCATAGCAGAAGCCTAATCACTAGTACACTGCAATGTGTTACACTCTTATTCTTTAGGTTTTTTTTTTTTCAAGATCAAGTGATGATCCAAATGGGACTGCAGTCATTAGTACAAATAACGATCATGATCATGAAAAGCTCGGCGATGCTAATTATCCCGTCGCTGCATTACCAGCTCGATCAACCAGATCAATCCTGTCACTCGGTAATTCCGGCTTTCTTGACCGGCGACCTCTATACCGAATCATTATAATACATGACTCATTATTATCATTCATCATCCTTAAGTCACACATGTCCTTAGCATACATTCTACAAACCCGGTACTAATTACGAATTATTTGACCGCAACATGCTGACAAATGCTTGCCATTCAGCATTGCCATCGACTCGGAAGCCGACTCGACTGCCGACCGACCGAAAAAGTTAAAATCATGCTCACGTACTAACGCTGCAGCACTCACCAATAGCCAATGAATGCTCTCGATAATTATCAATCAATTTTTCATTATTCATCATTTGCACAATTCTCAGTGCCAGATTCCCGGATCCTAGAGGGGTAAAGGTACCTACCTGTAAAGGACGACTCCGCAACGGCCGCTGGAACGTTGCACCTGTTATCCCTCGAAGTCGAAGTCCCGGACACTTCCGTTTGGCGCAGTGGTGCGTTGTAGAATGTTGTTGTTGTTGTTCCTCGCTTAACGGATTGTGCACATACACCGCCGAATCGGTCACACGTACACGCACACCTACACACACAGAGCCTGTCGCACACAGACACACTAACAACCAATACACTCACAGCAATGCGCTTCACTCATGCACTGTGACACACGTACACACTTACACACACAAATTGCCCCTTTTTAATGACTAGCCGATGATTTCATCCGTCTGGCTCATTTTATAGCACATTTGGCACGGTGCACATTTGTATCTTTCCGCTTTATTCTTTACGGGCAGCTTTTTTCACGGGCCGGGTTGCTGGGATCGGTTTTGAATATCACTGCACATCTTTTTTTTTTCGTTGGCTTTGCTTTTTACTTTATATTTTTTCCCCCACCGTTTACGGTTGCTTCTTCCGTTTCACAAATGGATTTGTATCCGTTTTTAATTTACTTCCACCGGCCCTTTTCACACAACGCTCACACCCGCAAAGCACACACGCAATTTTTCCTTTCGGTAATGGATTTCACACCACACGATTCGCCCGCCTGCCCTGTTTGCACGTGACAAAAGCCGTTTGAGTGCTCGAAAATTTGGGTAGGTTGCCGAAAATCCGATGCAAAAAAAATGCGTGCATTTGTTTGCAGCGTCGTACCATAAATCTACATTATTGTGAAATATAAATGGATTCGTTCACCGCTAACCATTTCATTGGGTAAATCGTGCTGAATAATTAAGGATTATTTATTGAAAATCCACCTGTGCGCCGGGGCACAGTTTGACGCAGGATTGGGTGCAATCCTGGTGGACGATCGGATAAACCTTTACGATGGTTTGCTTATAACACCTGCACCACCAAGTTTGATTAAGGTCGGATCCTGTCGTTATCCAAAGAACTCACTGATATAAAAACCGTCACAAACGCTCAGTCTAAAGGACGAAAGCAATCTCTGCATCACTTGGCGCCAAAACTTGTACTGTCATCTCAGCGGAACCGAACTGACACGCTTCAATTACGATACGTTACGAACTTCACAAATTTCTGACCACAAGGATCTTCTCAAGAACGATCAACCAGCTCACGTTGAGCTAGCTGCGAACTAAAGCTGTTTTCCATTCTCAGCAACGTACACGCGACTCACTACAAATTACCTCAAAAACCTGCACAGAAACACTCGGAGACGTTTTGGACGAACGCACGCATAAACAAAAAAAGGACACTCCCGGGATTATTCGTTCGCCAAGATAATCTGCAGATAATGCACAGACCGCAAACACCACGTCGCTGTACGCACTGTCACCGTGGCTGAGCTGTTGTTCGCTTAACGCAAAACGCCCCTAGACTAACGCGACGGCCTGCATTGAGTTCCGCTCGATCCAGCCAAGCGCCACCGAATTCGAACTCGTGATGCGTAGCGCCGAACCGCTACCGGGGGCCCGAACCACGCCCGAGCACAGCTGTTCTCTCACGCCGTGTTTTCGTCACCGGGCCATGGCCGGAGTACTTCGGCAGCGATCGTGAAGCGTGTTTTTCCCGATTCGGTTGTGTTTTCCGCTCGCTCACTCACTCACTCACTCACGAAGTTATCACGAGCGCGAACGAGGTTGCAATCCGAGCTCTTATCGTACGAGATGAGTGACCGCGATTTCCACGCGGAACACGATGGAAAATCGGCCACCCTTTGCTTCCCTACACCCACGGGGAACAGAAAGCAAAACAAAATCAAAACAAGGGTTTTCCCTGGGTGCAATGCAATCGCGCGCGCTCCACCGTTAGGGATGTTGTTTTGGCGAACGGAACGGCGCACCGTTGCTGATTGTTTTGTGCAAACAGATAACCTTCTAGTTAACAACATTTTCGATGGATGTAATTATTCATACTTGAATCAATATTCATGTACGGAGGGAAGGAAGGGGTTTGTTTTACTTCCAGTTTCGTCGCAACAAAGCTATGCCAAAAATTAAGATCCTCGCAGGACATTATGAACTTTTTTAAATAGAAAACGGGTCATAATTATACTTTATTATACAAAATCATACAAAAATGACACTAAACATGCCAATAGATATTATCTTATAAGAACTGTCTGGTCTTATTAGTGTTCATAGAAAAAAATGTATCTATAAAAGTTATGAAACATGACAATCATTTTAAATTTTTCAAAAACTCTTTCCAATGCAAGAGTTGGTTGGTTTTGTTCTGATAAAAAAAAAATCTGAACAAACTTGTAGTAAGTTTCCTAATCCCTTACTTACTTACTTATCCGGCGCTACAACCGCTTCACGTTCTTGTCCTGCTGCAACAATTCTCGATACCGCTCACGGTTTGGCGCCGTCGTCTGCCAATCCGTTATCCCGGCCGTTCTGGCGGACGCATCAACGCCATCACTCCATCTCAATTTGGGCCTACTAAGCCTCCTCTATCCGTGTGGACGGCCTAAAAGGACTTTACAGGCTGAGTCGTCCGGTGTCATTCTCATGACGTGACCAGCCCACCGAAGCCTGGCGAGTCTAATTCGCAGCACGATGGTGACAACATTGTACAGCTCGTAGAGCTCGTCATTGTAGCGGCTCCTCCATTGTTCTTCCACACATGCGGGGCCAAAAATCCTTCTGAGCATCTTCGAAATGATTTAATTGAAGCAAGAGTAACAAACATTTGTGACATATAAAACAATCGAAAGATAAATAACTTTCAATAACAATCCTGACCGGTATGGCATACGGTCATACACCATCACCATCGCTGATAGAATTATTTCATTAAACCGATCGACCGATTGATTGATCCATGCTTTCATTATTATTCAATTAACGAAAGCCACAATAAAGCTGGGCATTAATTATTATTAAATTTAAAATGCGTGTAATTTTAACTAGTAAAATCAAAATGATGAGCTTGTCTGTCTTCTCTGCAAACTGTGGCGCTGGAGGTACATATGCCTATAATGAAGATATCATCGCCTTGAATCTTTTCTGTGTAGCTGAAACTTATAAAAAAATTAACAAACATAATGAGGCTATGCGTTTTGCTCAAAACTGACAAATTCCTGTTGGCTGCGTTTGAACGATTTTTGGACTCGAATATTATCCAGAGATTCATCTGACTCCGGAAGTCTGTTTTAGGCCGCTCAAATGGAAAGGGAAGGTGTGGTAGGCCCAAACTTAGATGGAGTGGCGGCATTGATTTGCAGACGACGGTCTCGATGCCTTGAACGGTATCGAGGACAAGAGTCAAAAGTCTGCACCAATTGCAACATGGCTGCTAAGATTCGCGCAAAGGGTGCTGCCAACCAACCGGTCATACTACATCATGGTGCCAACAACTCAGAATACCTATCGATATGGAATCTCACAAACGCCTCTTAGACGCATGGAGATGGATTCTGATTAAACCTTTCGAATACCGCTTAGCCACATTCGAAGAAATTTATGACCAGCATATTGTGTTGCGAATTAAACTCGTCAGACTCCGGTGGGCTGGTCACGTCAGGAGAATGAAACCGGAAGCCATTTTAGACAAAGAGAAGATGGCCCACACTAAGATGGAATGATGACATAGCTGGGGACCGATAGCTGAGTGATAGTGGTACCGATCGATCACACGGCAGTGAAGAGACGAATGAGGTCTAAAACATCCAAAGCCTTTATAAATAAAAGATATAATATTAAACGGCGAAATTCTAGAAATTGTAATACCAAATAAAAACAAGCATCAGTTTTGCTGTCAGCTCCATAGCGAAATTCCTTGGGGAATAGCATGAAATCTATCTCGAGGACATTATGTTGTTATTAAAGAAAATGATCCATGGATCAACATGGATCTTGGACTGATTGTTCGATCATGGCTAACGCAAAACATACATTGCATTCGGTAATCCCATGCCCAAAATGATATGTGACAAGCACCTCACAGCTCTCAGATCAGCTGTTTCACAATATTCTATTTGTCATTTAAAACACAATTACTTTCAAAATTGCCCTTTCTATACAACGCTAATTCAAACATCAATGGAGATAGTAACGTGTCCAAGCACGAAAATAACGTATAATTCAATCGATCTTTCCTCTTTAGGATGTCCTGCTATCAGGCACCGACGCCCTTATTTTCGCACTCCATTTCCGCTAATTAAATTAACATCAAGCTGAAACAATAAAAATAACTCATTTGAAATAGCAAACCAATCGCGAAATCGATCAACAAAACACAGAGCGCCACGCCACAATAGAAGTAATGCCACTCAGTGCAGCACAAACAACCGCAGCCAGCTTAGCCGGCTCAAGCTTTGCAGTGAGATAAATGCCATCATAAAAACAAAGTCAAACATCAAACACATTAAAAGCAAAACCGTTACACCTCGTGCAGCCGCATCCGACCCGGGCGACAGCCGACCGGCACATTCTGCATTGGTTTTCCTGGCGCTTTTCCTATCGCTGCCTGATCGTTGCCGTCATTGCCCTCACTTTCCCACTGGCACCGGTGTCGGGCTTTCAAATCGAAGCCACTCACACTAACCTTGCCGTTACGCGTAACACCTGTTTTTTCCGATTGGACCGCACCGATGTACCAGCCCGCAGCGATGTACGCGCTACTCCGTTTTACGACCTACGGAACCATAATTCATTTCATTCCATTCGGTACCTTCGCCATCACTAGAAGCAGCGTAGCGATTCCTCCAACGAGTGTTGTTGAGCTCTGCAGTTAATTCGGATAGTTTTTCCTCGCCGCATCAAAATCCCATCACTCGAGTGGGACGCACGAGGTACACGAGAGGACACAACGAAAAGACAAACGTGAGACCATGCTCGAATCCGTGGCCTTGGTCGTGGCCCCCCGATCCTCCTTCGAGACGACGGATGCTCCGGAAAATCTGCTGCGGTGACAAATGACAAACAAAAATTAAAGAAATGATTTATTTCATCTGGAAGGAAGCAATGCAAGAAGCTGTCGTGTGTACGGCCGCTGCGCTTTTGTCCCCGGCATCCGACCCAGTGGATTCAAACTAAATTTATCATTCGTTCAACGCGCAGCCTCGCTGACCACTAAAGTGCGGCAAGCGATTTCTACTGCTGTCCCTGTCCCGTTGGACTTTCCTCCTTTCCCCTTCGAACCCAGCGTACGATGGCGCACAATTAATAAGATGAATAGCTCGAACGATCGGAGGTTGTTCGAATCGCTTTCCGCGACGCCACCCAGCCCTCATTCCCAGTTCAAGTGGCCGTACGAATGAGTGTGACGGATATCGGGATATCGCTGTCAAAATCGGGCAGCAAAACAATCGATATCGCTTAAGTAGTTTGTAATTAAGATAAACAAATCCAAACTAGAAACCGCTGGCACGCAGACAACACACAAACCCGACACCCAATAATAACAGAACGGCCCGAAATGATTGCTGTTTATTTTAAGTGCCGTGCCACCGCTAGGACCGGGTGTACGCGGGCGTGTGGGATGGGGTGGAAAAATGTGACCGTAAGATGGATTTTCCGTTGTGTTTTGTGGAACCATTTGCCGCCGGCTAAGGTGCATTGTGGTGTGGGGGGTTGTTGTTGTTTTTGTCCGTTTTCTGTGTTTCTATCGATTTTCTTTTGGGTGTATATTCTGTTGATCTTCTGGATGGAATTGCTGAGAGGATCGTTCCAAAGGCAGGGATCTTCAAGTTATGATCTAGGATCAGTAATGCAGGCTGGCGAGGCCTTAAAACTTATTTTAAGTTATTTTTCTCTTATGAAAAAGTATATAAAATTGGTTCATAATAAGTGGACATAATGAACACAAGATGAATTCGGTATATAAGGAACCCATAAGGATTAAGCTTCGTAAGTGAAAGTATCATTCTTATCAAATAAGAAAAGTTTTCAGAGTTGAACATCATCTGCAGCCGAATATTTTTCGACAGCTATTTGATAGGTCATTCAGAAACCTTCTCAACGTAGTCACCTTCCGCACCCTCTCGTTCAACGCTTAGAATTCTAATCAATTCTTTAGTCCAAATTTTGCCTTGGAAACCCCTGTTCTATTGAATAAAGCATAAAGTTGTATAACCTTTCCTAAAGTTTAGCATAATTTGTTAATTTATTTTTTTTATTCATGAGTGCCTGGCCGAATTAATATTGATTTAATTTTTATCATATTAGAATAATTTAATTTAAAATAATTTATAAAAAAAGAATTTAATTTAAATTTTAAACAAAAAACATGTGTTATTTATTTCATTTATTGTTTAGAACACACCTATTGATTGGAGTTACATTAAAAATTAAATTAAAAAATAGTTATAAGCAGCTAAACAAAAAAATTAATCTTATGTTTAATGAATTAAAGTTCATTATAAAAAATAATATATTTGAACAACAACAACGAATAAAGTCTAATGATTCAAAGTTTCTAAGAAAGAACCAATCAAACAACCAACCAACCTTATGTTTGAACATTTCTACACACAGAATTGCAAGGATTTGCACCTTGATCGTGGTGTACATCTTTAATTACCTTCATCAAAAGGTTTCAAATTAAAAGTTATTAATAGCGTTTCAAATTTTAGCGTCCATACGGCGTCAAGCCGTTGCACTAAAAAATTAATAAATTTCAAATATAACCTTTAAAAATGACATGTTTACATTCTTGTAAAATTAACTTCATGATAGTAAATGAGTTACTTTTTATTATTAATTTTTAATATTGCTACTCGTTACCATGTTGCCGCGATAGTGGATGCACTGTTGAATATGCAATACTCTATTTTATTGCATTACATTTCAAATATTTTGTTTTTTTTTCTTTTTCGATTATTTATTTGTTTTATTTAAATTTTAAAACTTCTTCTTTCTTCTGAAATTCGAATTTTTAATCTTCTTACTTTTTTTGTATACTAGTCGGAAACGATCCGATGGCCGAGGCGACAACAGCGCCAGTCTTCATATGACCGGGGTTCAAATCCCATCCAGAAGACCGCCTCCTAGTACGGTTCTGTACGCTACGTACTAACTCTCAAACTACGAGTAAAATCAAGTCTCAGGAAGCCAGAAATGGCAGACGGAGGCCTTTCGAGGTTCTTCTAGTGCCAAAGAAAAAGAAGAAGATACTAGTCAACACGTTTGGTTACAATATTTTAAATTAAAACAAATACGAAAATTATCCCACTCTGTCCTTAAATACTTATTGATCAAGAAAAACATCGCATTCAAAAAATTTCTCTCTTCCACTTGCCTCTTCATTCCAAACAATCAATACGACCGAAATGAATTCCCATTTCCTTGTGTACAGACACATCGTGTAACAGGAGCGGAAAACGAAATATTCGCTTCTATTTATCTTTCACCACTGGTAATGGGGCCTTTTACCCACCTTCAAACACGAGCGAAATTCGAACAGAGCAGGCAAGCAAAGAAGATCGTAAGCGCCTCTTAATATCCGTCCACCGCTTGTATGGTTGCTGCACTTTTACGAGCAACGCATCAGCCACCGGATGAACGCCTTTTGTTTGGTGCATTCTGCTGGTATGAATACGTATTTCATAAAACAAACAACCGCACAGCCAGCTGCAGCCACACATCCTCGGTTGACGATGTGCAACGGAGAATAATGTGCAGCGGAGGGAACGGGCTAATCGAGCTGGCTTCCACAAACCTTTCGGAATGAAGGATCGGAATTGGAAGATACCTGTCGGTAGGCGGAACATTCATCAATTCCGTGTCCATCTAGTCCGGTCTTAAGTTTAAATGAGCATTTTCCAGATCTGAGCGCGTGCAGATCTCCAAAATTGAAGCACACAAATCGGAGATTAATTACTCGACGTAAGGCGCGCACAGGCATCGGTGATGGAGAGGCCATAAGGCCATATTGCTTAGCCTGCGGGCTACTTGTACTAATATATTTGCTTGATTAGCTACCGTTTTGCCTCGGTTCGGGCGGGCCACGATTTTTATGATTCCTTTGTCTTATTCCCATTTTATTGCCTCGGCGTTTGCTCCGACCGAGCAAAAGCTCGTTCCCCTGGTATTTATGTTTATTTTTATTCATCTTTATTGGTCCAGCTGGAGGCACACACCGCCGCCATCGGAGGTAGTTTTCCGCTGAGACGCTAGGGGTTTTATTTGTTCTACAACTCTGGCACACATACACGCACATACAGACATAAATACATAAACATAACTGCTACCGGGCTGAACTTGTGGCATCGTCCCCCTTCGGTTTGATAATATGTCCCTCTTTGCAGTATTGTACACGATTGATGAATAATTGAAAGCAAATCTCAACCATCGCTCTGTCACGATGTCACCATCAATCTGGCAGTTCCCTTTTGCAAACTTCCCATCCCACGAACAAACCACCTCCCATCCCCGTCGGCACGCGTGCTAGTTGAGTTGGAAAAATCTTAAAATTACTCCAGCTGCCGCCCACCCCATCCAGCACCAGTCGGGTCACGCAAGCGAACCGCGGGTTCAAGCGAAGCCGACCCCGGACAACATTCATTTCAATTAAAAGGAAAATAACGACCGACAGAGACACGGTCGGTGGGAAAAAAGCGAATTTTCCTTCTCCGATTTTCCCTTACGGCCGCAACCGCAACAAAGCCCTGTCAGCCAGCCAGGCCCACCGATTTTCTTCTTCTTGAGGAGCATCTGTCGAATCCAGCGCGGTTGCATTGTTTGGGGAAGGTATTTTTCCGAAGGAAATCTTCGGGGCCCACAGTCTTCGATCGTCTCCGCAGCCGCCGCCGCCGTTTTCTTCGCCAACGTTTCGTTTCCTTCTGTCAACGTCATTAATTTCATCGAACCGTGTGATCGTTTCGCCCGTTCCGGGGCCTGGTCCTCCTTCCCTTTCGGATCTCCAGGCGGTCCCTGATCGTGGGACCGTCAGCTCACCAGCTCCGCCCGGGGAGTTGTCCCTACCGTTTTTTCGGAGCGGGAAGTTGACATTTATGGTCCAAAATAAACACAGCCCGCGAGCTCGCGCGCGCCATTGAACAGAACAAAGGTAAACGAAAAAGCATTTTCGACAGAAGAAGCTAGGAGTGACGAACTGTTTGCACCCATCGTCACAATCCCCGGATCGATTCCTGGACACTTTTGGGCAACGCCGCAGTGTCCATCATGGACAACCTGGACTGGCTTTACGGTTCCGAAATCCGTTTTCGTTTATTTTTAATCATCAAACACCGTGCCCTGCCTTGGCAATACCACTTCTCGATTACCTACGCCCTCGTTCCTAGGGGCAGGGAGAACTTATTTCGGCTGAAGATGAGGCATTCACATATTTTCCACCTCCGCCACGGGGAAAGGTATTCGTTATGCTCATGGTTTGAAAATGAACTTCTTGCCACTAATGGACTCGACGAGCCTGGTACGGGTTTCGTCCCGATCCGGCAAATGCGGGCAAACAATCATTACCATTCTGGGGGAAGCAGCGGGTTTCGTGTATCACCACCGTTTAGAGTACGTGATCAGAACGCAATAGAAAGTATCGGATTACCATTGGAAACTAGTGCGGTGGCAATCACCGTCAGGATCAGATATGGGGGTCACTCCACCAGGCAGGCAGGGGCATCGGTTGTGTTGGGTAAATACGGCACAAATAGACCACAATTCAAATGCACACCATTTCACACGGTCAACAAAGTTGTTTAGTCGGATTCGAACCTATGCTTATTAAATGAAGATACAGAAAATTAAATTCAATATGACCCGGCTTACCTTGGTTCAACAGTTTCGCCATTTAGTTCGTTCTAGATTTGAATTAACCAAGCAACGCGATGATTCAAACACCATGCAAAAGGAGTTAGTGATGAGGAAAAGTCATTTTAACGTATTTTAAATAAAATTTCGAATTAAATCCATTACTACATGCGTTCAGATAAATCTGAGTTGAAATACGTCCAAAACATCATATCACAACGGTTTATTTGAAACATGGTGGCCATGCAGCAAAAGCGCCGTCATTTTAACAGCTGTCACACAATATGCTTGACAATCCCTGCTTCGTTCTGTCATTTTTTGTGTTTTGATTTCTACATCTCCCAACACCAAGCTGCTTCATTTTGGAAAAAGTACATATCTGTGGTAAGCAAAATATCAGATAATTTCAACACAGCGCTTCGTTTTTAATCGTTGTCCGGGAAGTAAACATGACCTACCAGCTGTACCGGAACACGACCCTCGGCAATACACTGCAGGAAAGTTTGGACGAGCTGATACAGGTACGATCGGTCTTTCCTCGAACCATATGGTACCGCCACCAGTACCGCCCGACAAACCCTGATCCTCTGTATTCGTTCCCTCGTATTTTCCAGTATGGACAAATCACTCCTCAACTGGCTGGCCGAGTGTTGGTGCAGTTCGATAAATCCATCAACGCGGCCCTTTCGAACCGGGTAAAGTCGCGCGTCACTTTCAAAGCCGCCAAGCTCAACACGTACCGCTTCTGTGACAACGTTTGGACGCTGATGCTGAACGATGTCGAGTTTCGCGAGGTGCACGAGTTTGCGCGAGTGGAAAAAGTAAAAATTGTTGCCTGTGATGGTAAAAGTGAGTATATTTGGAACCATTTTTTGTTTGAACATTCCCGCAACAATATAATCATTGATTCTATCCGGCGTTCGTTTCAGATGTCAGCACAGGGGATGAACCGAGCAGGTAGTGCAAAAGTATGTCCTCTTTTTAATTACGTTACACCTGCATGGAAGCGTCTTCGAGCGTCTTTCCCTGGCGTGTTTTCACCATTATTTTTGTTTGTGTTAGTACATAAGAGTGCTTCTATGAGCATTGGAACGAATATTCTATAAATACCATTTAACCGATACTTGTAAAACGCTGCTAAAATAAAGCACATTAATTTGACCCTGATCCGTGCGTGGCGAGTAGGCAAAAGTAGCTATTCCGGTGGATGTTATACGGTACCTGAACACTCTGATAAGCCAAAGCAGCTCTATTGCTGCATCATACAAACGACAGTTCCCGTTTGTACACAGAAACTGACTTAAATAATGTGAAACTAGCTCTGAAACATGCAACCGCACAGCTGGGAATATAGAGCAAAAGTAGGAAAGGAACATAGAAGAGCTTTAAATAGCAACATGATAATAATCTAAAATTGTCTCCAATTCAAATGAAATTCTAAAGAATTCAGCTACGTTAAAATCTTCAGTAAAATCCTGTGTAATAAATATTAAATAATTTTGGCCATAAAATTACCATTTTCGACCGCAGTGCGCTCTGCTGCTGCCTGTCATCGCTGTCAAACAATCCAATATGGCGATCGGAAAGGTGCGCCGTGCGCAGCCTCTCGCACGCCAACAGTTTTAGTTTTGTTTTTCCGGTTGCTTAGAAAGCAGGTAGATTATGTTTTTGGAAAAATACAGGTAAATTTACATTAACCAACCATTTCACCATTGCTGCCATCAACAAGCTGGCAGCTTTGGGTGTGTTCCCGGAAAACATTAAACGATAAGCTTTTTCTCGATTGATAAGAATTTAGCTGGAACAATGATGACGTATTGTTTTGTGACATTGAGCTGTAAACAACCCATCTGAGCAACGATGTGGGAACTGCCTGCTGAAGGAATGTAAGCTGCGTGTGAAAGCAGATACATACGCAACGATCCAAACGACCACGACCCGATGACCAAAGGAATTGCGCTTTTTTTACCGAGCTCCGAGTGCAAATAAAACTGCCTTCCAATTAATGCAACACTGTAGTGATATTCAAAATGTGCGTCACGTGGAAAACGGTTATGGTTTTCACCCTGGTTCTGCCGTGTTTGGGGGCTGGTGGCGATTGGCCTGTGGAAGATACGGACAATTCTATACTTACGTCCGGCTACAAAGAGTACGAGTACGAGCTAACGCAAGCGCACAATCTATACCGCCAAGACGTTCTGCAAAAGTCGTGCCAGTACAACATCTCGGACGATGTCGTGGAACGGTTGGAAAAGCTGAAACAAATTCCCACGGACCATCTGCTGATCGATCGTGAGCACAAGTTCCTGTACTGTTACGTTCCAAAGGTACGGAAGTGCTTGTACAAAGCGCACTCCTCTCCGTTCGTTTAAACAAACGTCCGTTTCGCCCTTTTTAGGTTGCATGCACCAACTGGAAGCGTGTCATGATGATATTGATAAGCAAATGGAACGGCACGGATCCATTACAAATTCCTGCTGATCTGGCACATTCGTCCGGAATGTTTGAGACGTTTCAATCGCTGGACGATGAGGAAAAAATCGCTGTGCTGTCAGACTACAACCGATTCGTGTTGGTTCGGCACCCGTTCGAACGGCTACTGTCTGCCTTTCGCAATAAGCTGGAGGGAAACTCCAAAAGTGCCAAATACTTCCAGGTAATGGTATCAGAGCTGGACAGATCAAAGGGCAGATGGTATGAATATTTAACACCAATCGCTTTCTTCCCTCCGATTGTTTCTACAGGCTCGCATTGGCAGGACCATCATCAAATCGTTTCGACTGCACGCCACCAACGAATCACTCACCAATGCCGACGATGTTACGTTTAATGAATTCGTACAGTACTTACTTACGCCGGAGCTGAGCAAAAGTGGCAACATGTCGTTTAACGAACACTGGGAACCGATTTCGCACCTGTGCCACCCCTGCCTGGTCCACTACAACGTGATAGGCAAATATGAAACGTTGACGGATGATTCCTCTCTAGCGCTGCATCTGGCCGGTGCGAACGGGTTAAGCTTCCCGACGGTATACAAATCGTCCAGCACGCGGGAGCGCTTGAAGCATTACTTTAACGACATTCCATCGGAAACCCTGAAACGGTTGTATTTACTCTACGACGAGGATTTTAGAAATTTTGACTATAGTCTAGAGGAAATATTTGGTTACGAGCTCGTTTGAGCGTTGGGCGAGTTCCCTAGGTTTACTTACACGTTGGCTCTCGTATTTTTGTACTAACCTTTTTTTTTTATTGTTGTTAAGGGATACCGGTGTACTTACAAAGTAAACAGGGAGGTAGTGGCAGCTAGCTAAGGTACAGTTAAGGTTGCAGGACAATACATGTGATATTAACATTAAATGTGAAACTTTTGTTGACAATAATTCAAACAAAGCAATAAACATACTTATTGATATTCGTGCATACAGTTTAACAAAAGAAAATGTAGTTGAAATTACTGGCTGTTGAAACAGAGTTAAGGTGTAGTTTAACAAACTACATCGTCAACTCACACAATTAATATTAAATTCTATTAGAATTCAGTGAAAGCTCCCAATATCGAACGTTTGAAAATGATCTAAAAACTATACAAAAATAGCTATCTTATGAAGCATAATTAACATATATGAGACATATAAATTTAAAGCAGCTCGATTTAATTTGTAGTTGAGAAAATCAGTTCAATTCTTTGATAATGAAGTCGCTAAGTTACTTCTGCGCTAGTTACGCAACGTCACAGTGTAGCAACGGTTTTCGAAACACATCTAAAACATTCAAATATCATGTTCGAAAACCCGTTAAAATCATCATTTTGAAACAGGCTTATTTTTCGCCGGTCAATTATAATTCACAGCCACTTTAAACACTTTTCAACTCATCTCACAAATAATTTACCTGTTTTGTATCGTATCTTCTAGAAAAGCTACCTAAAACATGGAGTTCCGTACGTGCTGACCGTTTTGCTTTTATCGAAATCGTCCAAGCTGGGCGAATTTTCAAAAGCCCATGGCCCATAGTGCGAACCGGCAGGATCCTGTCAACACCGATAAAACTGACAGCTGAACGAGCCGTTTCGGCATTGGTCGGCGAGCGAGCAGCCAACTGCATATCGCGCACCTCGGGAACGAACCGTACTGTGTTAGTAGCGCTTGAAAAGTTTGGATGTGTTTTGCTCGCGCTCCTGTCGAAGGATTGATTCGCCGCAGCTCAGCGTAAAATAGTGAGTTTCTGTTTACTGCATTAGAACATCTTTCGCTTCGGTATATCTGCTGGTTGGTAGTCGTCTGCTGCTGGGTGGTCATAACTGTAGCCCGTTCCATCGTTTGCTCCAGACACCGGACCAGCTGCTGCTGTGTGTATCGTGCGTGCGTGAGTTGTGTGATTCTTTTTGCTGCTGGGAGTGTGATGTTGCTTTCTTGATTTGGTTCGCTGGTGTTCAGTTTCTCGCCCCGTGTCCGGGTTTCTGCTGTGTTGTGATCGATTATTTGGCCACTCTTCTACAGCTTCGTACGTACGGATAATGTGGTGTATCGGCAGTAGCCGTTGGAAAGATAAAAGTTTTTTTGCAGTAAAATCAACATCATCGACCACCGACCGAGCAGTAGAAGCAGCAGTAGCAGTGTTTTCCGCCCATTAGTTATAAAGTAGCAAAGCCGTCTTCTTATCAGAAAGGAGCGCTGTGTGTTTTATCCTCCTGTCTACCTTGCAAACCGCACAGTTGCATGCCGTGGTGATGCGATCGTTCCTTGTCTGATTCTGCAGTTGTTTGAGAAAGATTCTGCCTGTCGATCGCAGCAACCTGATGCAATTAGCAAACTTCCGCATCGCTCTGTGTAGCGTCTGCCATGTGGCGCGATGTTGTACTTTCCCGTTTGGGAAAGAAAGTTTCACGGTAGTGTGTGTACGCGTGGATGGTTGGTGCGTGTGGTGTTTGCTTCGGATGGTTTTTTCTCCGTGCTTTTCTAGGTGAAAAACTGTCTAAATGCAGGAATGGTTTGCTTTCCTGCAGCTAATTTTAGCCAGTGGAAGTAGTTTTTCTTCTCTCAGGTTAAGAAAACAGTTTGCTGTCGCACCGCTCGCACCATCGTAGCTGGCTGTGAAAGTGAGACAGAGCGAGAACGCACTTTCGGCGTTTTTATCTTGTTGCGAATGGGTGTGTATGGTGCGGTAGTTTATAGCGCGCTAGTTCAGTACTCGGATCTGGGCGCTAGCGATTTGCCAGCGCCGTGTACCATGGCCGGGTTGTCTACAGCGAGTCGGGGAATTGTAGCGTTTTTTTTTATTTCCAACGCCAGATACCGTCCAAGAGCGCGATGCAACCCTACAAGTAAGCTTTGTAAAGTGTATATGGCAGCCTGATGAAGGTGTGTGCACGTAATATGCGGGGTAACGGAATGCCGAATATAAACCGTTCGTTGTGCCGGCTGTTGTGCTGCTGCAAATCGCTTCCGAAAAAGAAACATCCCGGCCTGAACGGGTTCTGGCAGGCCAAGTTGCGATATGAGAACGAAATTTCCCCGACGATGGTGAATTGGTACGGTACGAGTAAAGTATCTAGTGCGACCCAACAAATGGGGACAAAATCGTCCCAGGAGGTTCTGACATCATCTATTTTGACGCAGCTACAGCACAAGAAGCATATCGAGCGCGTCAAATTCAGCTGTTACGACGACGCGCCACCGTTTGTGTGAGCAAGAGCGGCGATAAATCTAGATAGTGAAATGACCCCGCATCGCATCATATGGCCTATTGTCACAATTACGCGTTATGCCATGCTTACCTGCCGCTTCATATGCTCCAACCCTAGCACTGCTTTTGTTGGGCCAACGACTTGAAGTTCTTCTGCAAAATCGAACATTGTCGGCCTCCTTCTCCGTGGTGGTGCACCTTTCTTGGATGTCACAGAATGCATTTGACGTCTAAACAATCGAACAAACAATCCACTTGTCCCATACGTCGTGATTAACCTTCCGGCAACGAACGAAGGGACATTTTCGTCCTGCACTGGGATGGGGACTACAGCAACGAAAAGCAGAACCCGATTCGAACGCAAGTACAGAGCAGGTCATGCATACATTCCGAGTTCCCCGGGGCGGACAAGCAAAAGAAGAGCGTTCACGGCCGCCCTGCACGAAGCGGAACGCAGGTTGTTACAGCCCTCATCCATATATTCTTTTATTGCCCACGAATGATGGCAAAGAGATAGCGGCAGCTTATCGATAGAGTCGAACCTCCAAAAACTCATCACATGTGGCCACGAGCGCAAAACGCAGCACCGCTACCGCCACTGTCGCTGCAAGTAAATCCCAATCCCGTGGGTGCGTGTGCAGTGCGCGTAGAGAGGGCTGCCGTGAAAAGGATAACTCACTGTTTCACCCAACGCAAAGGGTGGTCCCCTGTGCAAGAGCAGACCTGGCTGGCTGGAAGAGACCGCAGCGAAACAGGTGAACGCGTTTTATCACGCGTAAGAGCATGTGTATTGGTGTGCGTCGTACACACGTACCACTTTGTCCCACAAACGGCACTGGAAAATCGACGTGTATCGATTTCCAAAACTGTCTACTCCATAAAACACCGTGAAACGTGTTTTGTGATTGCCCGACCCCCACACGCCAGAAGAAAACAACGACGGGGAGAGGGAACACCCTAAAGCGGGCTCGACGCGACCAACGTAAGAAAAACGGTGTACGCCATTGTGTGTGTGTGTGTGTGTGTGCGTGTGGTCATTTTGTCCCTTATTTTCTGTTGATAAACCATGCGACTAGCAGCGCGCGAGTGAGTAATCGAATTATGAATAACCCCTTTCGGCACGCTGATAACAGCTAGCTGCATTGAGGGTCGAAGTGATGGGGCACTTTGTCGGAAATGAAAATGCGGCACGCCAAGAATGGATATCCGCGACCATAGTTGGGTTTTCCCGCGGAAAAACACTTCGGTTGTCGCCCATTACCACCACTATCAAAACAACACTCCCTCTTACTCGGAGAAACTTGTTGCACAATGATTTGGCTCTACCATGAGCCATCGTCACCGCGCGTCATCTTTGCTGTGTGGGTGCGAGCGGCCTGTTGCCCCTGCGGGCCTATACGAAGACGAGAACCACCCGTCCAGTAACAGTGTGTCTGTTCAAGGCCCCCGTAGACTCTTCAAAAGACGCAGCAGCGATGATTCAACGTCGCGAGAGGTATGGAATAGCCTCCGGTGCAGACTTTGATCAGTGGCGCACGTCACTGATATCGCGTATCAAATCAACACATGTTTGCGTGATGCATGGAATCCGCCGGTCTCACGACTCACCCAGGATTACTGGGGTTCCGAGTGAAGCAAGAATCGTTGCTTGCTTTATCTTGCCTGCTGGCTGGATATAAAACACAAATCCCGGAAACAATTGAGTATTACCAATCTATCAAAAGCTGGGATTTATCCGTAGACAGCTTGCAATGCTTTAAATCTCCAATTTAAAATTTTTTAAACTGCTGTCAGCTGATATGTCTATTATATCGGACAGCTCATAATTTGATAAGAAGAACCGTTCACTATCGGTCAACACTGTTTCTCCCCCTTCTGCCGTATCGTATCGGATTAATGCGCCCTTTTTATCAGTAAATTGTTCCAACTCACGGAAGATAAACTCACGAATGTGAACCGGATTCTTTGCATTAATTCGTTCAAACACAACCCTACTACTACTGCTGCTGCTAACCTTCACGACATCCTCCGCAGGCAGGAACATTCCATAAGGAATGGGCCTTTCTCGTCAAGGGCCACGAAAGGTCAAATCGGAAATATCGGACCGACCACACATAGATTCCGAAACAATACGATATTCGTTTGGGGGGCGAAGATGGCTGGCAAGTGAAAGATTTCATCAATCGAACGGCACTGATAGAGCAATGATGACCCCGATTAGTTTGGACCGGCTGGTTTCAACGCGTACGGCGCGCAGGCCTTACGTGAAGACGGAATTTTATGGTCAGGGGGAAAATGTAAAAAAAAACGTTCACGCTACCACTCTTTCCTGCATCATACGGTGTACGCGCGCAGACACACGCACCATATGAGACACACGTATATGAGCGAAGACCATTTCCGAAACAGCATCGAGAGGGAAGCCCATGTTGCTGCTGCTGCTGCTGCTGCTGCCGCTGCTATTGCCACCCAGTTGGAATCCTCCACTTGGCCTCTCCTCTCCTGTACAAGGTTGCACCGTGCGAACGAACGTTCGAGAAATGATTTCTCAATGAGGAAATATCAACAACGCGCGCACTGTGCCACTGCCATAGCCACTGCCCCGTCCCTCGGCAAAGAGTAGGTTAACGGAGAGCACAGGTCCACTCCTATTACTGCGCCTTACCGTGGTAAGACCCCGTTGAAGAAGCGCGAGGAGACTGACGTCATTTTAAAGTCCGACGACGAGCCTCTCGCGCGTCGTATATGAATGGTGGTAGAAAGAGAAAATGCGTGCAAAAATAATATCCCATGTATGGTGGTGCGGCCGAGGCGACAACAAATTATCGGGCGTGCATGGGATTGCGTGCGTGACACTGCACGACAGGATTGAACCGCCCGTGGTCGCGCGGTAACCAGAGGTAATGGCAAGGCAGGGAAGCCAGGAAACCATCCACTACCTTTTGCAAACGGTGGAAGTATCCCAAAGGCGGCCCCATTTAGCTGGTCGGTCGGTGGTGGACAAAATCACTCGCGTTTGCTTTGTTTATGTGTGTCTCTCTGTTAGGCCTGTTAGGGCGAACAGATATGCACGCGAAACGGACAGTAGTCACACCGAAAACCAAAAACCAGGAAGTGTGTGTCCGTGTGCGTGTGTTGCGTGGTTCCTACTGCTTTTCCTTCACCACCTTTCACGCCTATCGCGAGCATGGTGGCACTGCCAAAAGAAATCCCCTAGAACGCGATGTGTGTTTCCGTCTCTTTTACGAGTGCCCGTGGAAAACGGAAAATTCGACCAACTGAGGGAGGTTTTGGGTGTGGGTACTGTGCCAATTTTGTTATTAAGGGGCAGAACTGTAGTGGTACAGCGAGGGTGAACACGACATTTGTTTGGAAACCGAGCTGGTTAAACCTTATGGCCCACGGTGAGGTGGTGCATAAACGCAAGGGTTTGTTAAAATTGCTAGACCAACGAGTGTGTATGTGTGTATGAGCGCTTGTTGCTGTCGTTGCCCTTTCTTCCCCAAGCCCATCGCGACAATGGTATACAAAAAACAGCGAATTTAGCGAAAAACGCGCAATTTTCAACCCGTAAATGTAGATTTCGGACAAGAATTGGCCACAGTCTATTGCTCCGAGTGGTTTACAATACATCTCGCCTTTATTTTGCATCTCCGTTCCTGGTAGAGTTGCAACGTGCACATGCACAGTACGTCCGCCAACCTTTGTACCCTTTGGTCTGCACGCTTGAGCGCGATTCCAACATCCAGATATCGCCAAAGTATTGTGTCGGCGCCCAGCGGCCTGATTATTACAGTGTCCGTCGCGACCTATACCACCCCTATTCACTCACTCATACACACACACAAACATCTAATTAGAGTCAACCCCGTAAAGTCGATCGAAGTCGCTCGATGGTGTGAGCCCGCTTTAAATCAGCAATAGTTTGTAGTGGAGAATATTTCGGTCTTCGATAGCCCCATGCTTACTTCGCATTGCCAGACCCTACTACTATCATCATCACCGGCATGAGTTGCTGTCGGTAATGGTTTGATGCAATTAAAAATGAATGAATTTTTAATATTGCTCCCGGCTTAGAATTGGTGTGGTACGAAGGGCGGCAAGCAACATTGCACCTTGCATTATAAGGTTCGCCCATGTAATGGATTATCTTAGTTCGGGGGAAATCACTGAGCGGACGCCCCTGCTGGGCACCTCATCGGATCTCGAACACTATCTTACATCATAGTGCAGAATGTTCGCGTGCTGCCGGTGCATGCTGCAGCCATGCCTGTCCCGATATGCTAGAAGACACTCTAGAAGGCTCTCGATCAGCTGCTGCTCAAGAGATCACTCGATCGAGAGGGCAAGGTTTGGGTTTGGCAATCGCGTTCCGCGCATTCGCGAATGCTTGTTCGGCACGTGCCGGTTTATGATGCCGTACGATGAAGAAATAACCTGTTGATCAGCGGTGGTGAACATAGAGGGATTCGAAATTGGCCATCGTGTGAAACACCGCACGGGAATGTACTGCTTCTTCTGCTGGTAATAGATACGTCAAACATTTTCGTATCACAAGTAATGCTTTTCCCACCATTTTCTGCACATCCAGCCCATTAGCATTTTTGCCATTGACGTACGCGGGACGACGTCACTTAAATCCTCGTTAGTCACGCTTCTTTCCAATTTCACTATATCTGTATTTCATCTCTCAGCCATTACTTTGACGTTAGCTTGAGTGACATCACAATATCCTGATGCGAACCGCATTTTCAACACACCGGAGCTCTGGACCGGTCTGTGGACTTTCGATTGGCAGCGTTTATTTGCGCCGCTTTTTCTGTTGTTCTTCATTGCTGGTTTATTGCCGCCAAAAGTGGCACTTGCTAGTTGGATAGTTCCAAAGAATTATCAATGCTTTGAAGGTTAGCGATCTTTTTATTCATTTAAAGGTGATTAATAATTGTTCCATTTGCAGTAACACACCACACACACTCACACACACACACACACACACACGTTTTGCAAGATGAACGTTTGTATAATTGCTTGGTAAGGTTATTGGTGCAAATGGTGTTGCATTTTCCTGCCAATTTTGTAATAACCTCGGGTTGATTCATCTCTTGATACATTTTGTACACAAATTGTTACATTTATATGTGCCACTGGGGTCTAGGCGATGTGCTGTTCCGCGACCGAAACTAGTTTTACAGCCGATCTACGAAAGAACATTCGACACAGCTGTGAAAAAATGCCCTTGTTTTTAAGGTTATACATGCTAGGGCCTGTACCGGTTGACTTTGAAACCACGCCAAGCAGAAATAAAGAGCCATGGCTTTTGGAAAGCTCAGATCGGTTCGGAAGACATAGAAAAAACTAAAAGAAGATGCTATGCCCCCCGAACGCTGAATATTGATGAACCACACAGCAGAAAGATCACACGGGGCGCATGTGACAGTATTGGCAGGTTGTATTACAGTGTCTTTCTTTCTCGCTCTCGCTATGCCGGATCTGTTCATTTGCATTTCTACCAAGTGGCGAGAATCTCCCAAAAGCTGTAGCTCTGATCTTTTGGACATTTCGATGACCGCCAATTTTAGGATGTTGTACCGGAGCGGTGGTTCTTCTTCAGTTCCCCCAGGTGAGGAACAAAAACTGAATACTAAACTAGTTTTGGTATATAAAGTTTAGCAGGTTTCGCGGTGCGATCGTCGACCTAGAACATTGTTTTAATGAGCACGAGGAACAGCCTCGCGATGTAGAGCCTTATGGTACAGCAATAAAATCAGAAAATCAGGTTCGAGGAATGTTTCGGTCTGTCTGTATGTCGGTTGTAAATGATGTAACATACGAATGGACCCGAGTTTGCCCCCCTCGCACACCAGGTGTTCAAAGATTTGTTCGTTCTATTAGCAAACCCAGTCCACCCAGCCTCAGACAAATTGTAAAATATTTCGCACAAACTTGTGCTACAAGCTGTCTAAGCAAACTTATCCCCGCGTAACAAGTGATAATCAAACAAAGTTTGCAGAGAACAATGCGCAGTGATCCATGCGCAAATGTAATGATCACCGTTTTTCCCCAGTGGAGATGTTTGCGAGGATGAGTACCAAAGCACCACCACCAAACCTTCTTAAAAAATCCCTAACCTTGACGAAGCTCACCATCATCTCGCGACTAAAAATAAGTCTGCACTCGAGCGCCCATCCCCGTGTGAGCAACGGACGGTTAGCGAAAGAATAATATTATCAAAAGACACTCCTTTCATATCGTTCCATGCGTTTCTAAAGCTCCGGCTTCGCTTGACTTTAGTTGATAAGTTCCGGCAGTAGCTTTTAACGCGCATCAGCAGTCCAAAATTCGTAGAAACTCAGGTCGCCTGACTTGTGAATAGCTTTCAAAAAATAGAATGAAAAAAAAATCGTCAAAATTGGTGAAGTAGTGGCAAACGATCACTAGCTTTCGATTAAGGCAAACAAGAACAGCACACTGCTGTCCTTCCGATCCAATGACAAGTGGACTCACCGTCATCCACAACGCCATCGGAGTGAGGTGAGGCTAAACAGGCTGTAAAATGGATTCAATTAGCTGTTCCGGTTTCGTGTCTGTGCCTTGATAGTGTATCAAACAATCTAATATTAATTGCTACACTCTATCGATTAATCTCGTTAAATGGCGCGAGTGGCCGTGCTTTGTTATAACAACAAAACGATTATTTGAGCGCGCAGGCTACCGTCAGACGAAGCGGTTCATCTGATGGTAAGGTTGTAATTAGCATGTTTTAAGTACGCGTGGTAAAAGCATCATGTGTTACTGGTTGGCACACGCACAATGAACCTTGGCGAGGGGAAAGGCCCGATGTGTGCATGCAATTATTATTCTGGACAATTGTATGCTCTTGCTTGTTGTGTTTTTATGATGAATTGTTTTAAATCACTCCACGTGTGTGAACACAGCTTCGCATCGATTTTACGTGCCCGGAACACATTGCTACCTTTACAAAAGTAACACCTGGACATAGTTCCGCCGTCCCATGCTAACATCCTCCCAAAAAAGCCTTGGGTTAGCAAAAGTGTGACTAGTGTGATATTTTCGTGACCGCAGCAAACCACCACCATGCGTGTGATAAAGTCGCCCCAGCAGATACGGTGAAGGCGAAATCGTCGAGAACGCTTTCAACAAAGCACCGGAACGACGCGAACGAACACGAAAGACTTCAATGCCCGGTCGAGCAAGTTTGCGGATGAGAGATAACCGTCAGAAGTGAACCATCGTCCGTCGGCAGCGGGTGTGTTCCGGGTTTTTGCGATATTCGGTTTTCCAAGCTGATAGGTAAGCAAGCGGAGAAATAGTACAATTCTGGTGCACTGACGATCAATTGACGAGCGTCGTCTGCTAAGGAGCCCTTCCTAACCTTCAAAAACATTTGAAGTTTACTTCCACTCCCAGCGTGGCGGGAAATTAATGGTACCTCTGGTAACCTTCATTTTCCTTTGATAGTAATCATTTGTGTTGCTCTGTGCTTGTGCAGTGGCTGGGCAACAGTGTTTCGCGATTTTACCCACCATTATATGTGTGTCTGTGTAGTTGTGTTGTTTATGCTGGAAGCGTGGAAGCAAACACAGTGTGTTATCATCAGGTAAAAGTGAATGAGCGCCGTTGTCCGCAAAATGGAAGGTCACCACGCAAACAGTGAATGAAGATCCCGTGAAAGCATGCCGCGCTCAAACGAAAGGGAAAATGTCCGCTTGAACGGTCGACTGTTGGGAGGTTCTTGGGGGTTGGGTCATCAAGGCACGCATCTTGGGGTCTTGATTTCCTATCTCCACGATTCGAGGACAAAGCACACCTGTCTCCTGTGAATTTAAAAAATCGGCAACCCAACAAGCGCGCCCGCTCGTTCGATTGGACAGACCCATCCATTCACCGTCAGCAGGGATGTATTGGTGTTCCCCACCCCGTTTGTGGGGCACTGTTGGCTCTCGCGATTACTTCTCCTTTTTGTGCCGTTTCTTCTGGACCAGTCTCGATGACGCCGTGTGCCGTCGGAACATGACGATGATGACATAACTGGCGGCGGGTATGCGCGCGTTGATCGAGAGCCGCTCGATCGTGTGGTGGTGTTGCTCGTTTTCCTTTGCCAGGTTTGCTTACTTAAGCCATTCGGCTCTCGGGTGTATGTGTGCGTGGCGGTTTTCTTGCGTGGAAATTCCGCGTGGAGTCAGCTGCCCGCAATGGAAAGTGAAAGAATTCCCACACACCGCCATCGCCAGCGCTTGAAATGTGTGTTGCAGATCGGCGTTTGCATGTGTGCGAGTTCACAGACGCCTGTGGTCAGTGATTATGGGTTGTGCGTCTCGTGACTGGGTCGTGTGCAAGATTTCAAGCTCCCCGCTCAGCTCAGACCGATTACCCGCCACGCGGACTTCACACCTCCGGCTCTTCGACGTTTCACCTGTGCACCGGAGTCGAGTGCTCGACTGCACCCAGCACCACCATCCCGGGAAGAAGCTGAAGAAGACGAAGAGGAACGACGACACGGTAATGAAAAGGAGGCAAACAGTAGTAAAGCATAACCACACACGGCTGCACACTTGCTGCAGCCACCCGTACTATGAACTCGCCTGGCCGAGCCGAAGGAGCAGTACAGGTTGGTGACGCCTGTACGTGCAATGGTGCCGGTTACGGTGCAAGATCGAACCGTCTCGAAGGAATCTGTGTGCAACATCGAGAAGCAGTAGCAGAGCCGAGTAGTACGCCTGCACTTACTCGTCGTGCTCGCCGGTTTTGTTTATTGCAGACACATTTCGCCATTCACCTTTTCCGAACCTGATTGCGAAGGAAGAAAAGTTCGCAAGTCAGCGAAACGCTGCAAAAAGGGAACCTGATGTGTGACTGGTAGTGGGTCGTGTCCGTATTACATCGTGAACGTGTAATGCACACACACTGACCCATGGTAATGAGGCCCTGGTACACCGATTATTACAGTGTCCAACGATGGGACAACCGCTTCTTCAAGGTTACCTGTGTGCCGCCGCGATGCGATCCTTGCTTTCTCCCTCCGCCGCCGGTGTGACGGGCTGACTACCGCTGCTCCATTGGCACGGACGAGTCGGCCAAGCAGGCCAACCTACCGTATGTTATTCCTGTTTTTCTACACCGTACGCGCCGCGCCGAAGGAAGGTCTACTCAGCCATAGAGAGTGCGAGGAATTCCAAAGTCTGCCTACCTATCACCAGTTCTCGTGCCCAGCCGTCTGCTGCCATCGTCGTCTTAACGGTGCTTTTGGTGGTTTTCACTATCGTTTGCATTACATAATTGCGACAAGTTGCGCATGTTGTTATTTTGCGTGGCAGACAACAAAACCGACCTGCTCGATCTTCTTCTTCGGACTGGGCTATCAGGGGAAGGGGCGAAAGACAATGCGTACACGAACGATCATCGCCTTCTGCTATGAATAAGCTTGCCGGATGATAGATCGACTTTGGTGGTGTGATACGTGACACGTGCGTGCTGGTGCTGGTCAGCCACGGCGATCCTTCAGTTACCGAGGATCAGACTACTAAAAACTCAAAATCCTGATAAAGTGCGTGAATACTGGTACAGTTGTCGATAACGCCAGCACTACCTTGATCGTCAGTCTAGGGATGACCTACAAATAATGTGTGAGGAAACACGTTAGGCAAAGCGCGCCGCATCGAAACACCGCAACTCTCCGCACCGCAGTAATTGGGTGTAAATAATCTTCCATTCTTTCGTGCTCCGTTGCGTTTTGGTCGGCGTGCATTTCCTCATCGAAAATCATTATAATCACACCGTATTCCTCCGCTCTGTAGCGCTGTTATGCGAAGAAGCGGTTTTCAATGCAGCCGCGCCATCAGCAAGCACAGATGCGATCTTGGCCTAATTTTCGCTTTCGTTAGCTTATACAGGTGGGCTCGATAGGCTGCGTGTCTGTCGCATATCTTGGTTTTTGTGTTTTTCTTTCACCTGTTGTTTTCGAGCGCTGACAACAGATCTACTATGTGGAGGATCGGCGATGTTTTTCGACGTGGTGTTTCGTGTGGAGATTAATTTCCTTTGCCGCAGTGGAAGGAATGCAGCGAATTCGGGTGTTTTTGTGTGTGAATATTGTGGTAGATTGTGGCCATCTTCTTCTGTCCGTTGGCACAAAAAGATAACAACTGTCGGTATGGCTAAACATCAACTTAACCTTTTTGTTGTGTTTTTTCTTCTTTCTTCCCGCAGATATTCACTCAAAATGGCACAGATTTTAACCAACATATATGACTGGTACAGAGACCTCATGGACAATCAGAGCGGTAAGTGAAGGAAAAGGGCGATTCGATTTCGGCGATTCGAAAACAGAAGCGCCGGGGTTGGAATGATTTAACCGAACACAGCTAACCCTACACCTTCGATAAAAAGGGTAATGACATCCGCAACACTTGATCTCCCTGGTGGCAACTGGCGCGTTGTAGACTAATTAGCGTGATACTAATGTCCCTGCCGTAACCGTAACTGCGAGTGAAATGGTAAATTTACTACCTCATGCTTAGTAATCCGCGCACCAGTCGAGCCAATCGTCAGCTCGGGCAGTCGGCCCATCTGCGTTTGACGCGTGACCCGCGTGTCACGTCAATTGGCTACGGGGACATATCGAATCAATTACCAATCGAAAGTAAGCCACCTTCCTACACCGACACGACCATCGCAGTTAGTGGCCTTTTTTTTGGTTTTAACATTCCATTGCGATCATTCCTTCCCGGGCGGGCAGGCGCGTTGGGTGCGATTATGCATTCCGTTTGTGCCGTTCCTTGCGGGCGGTGTTGTTGTGCAGTTTGAACCTAACCTCCTCCATTTACCTGCCCCTGCTGGACTACTGTACTGTACCTCAATTGAACCGCTGGCGTGCGTTGTCTTATTGCTCTGATGCATATTTTTCAAACGTCGCCACCCGTGTAACGACAGCTATGAGACAGCAAGTATGGCAGTGAAAAGCATTTCGCGATCGGTGTCAGCGGATAAGGGAACGCGCTAAGCATTTTGGGTCGCCCGGCCCGCCGTCGCAACCTTAATGAGGTCGATTGATCCACGGTCGAGACACGGGGGTTGCTGCTGCAGGGTGGTGGGCCCGAACAATTAGACGATATTGGGTTGGGATTGGGCTGGGTAAAATGTTTTGTGCGTTGCCGGAAGAGGTGTGCGCATGCTTTCGTCAGAAAATATTAATCGATCGCTCTCCTTTCGTTCGTGTTATTTGCAGATCCTCGGGTCGCCGATTGGCCGATGATGTCCTCGCCCTTTCCCACTCTAGGCCTTTGCATATTTTATGCGTATTTTAGCAAATCGCTAGCACCAAAGCTAATGGAAAAGCGAAAACCAATGGATCTTAGGAATACTCTAGTAATTTATAATCTCTTCCAAACCATCTTCAGCACATGGATATTCTACGAGGTAAGTGCGGCGAGTTCGCTCTAGCCAATGCGTACGTCTGTTGCCATTACTATTCAGCAATCTCTTTACCCTGTCTTAATCGTTGCATATCGCTGCAAATTTATTGCTGATCTTTACATTTGCATTATTCCGTGAGATCGTCTGTTATTACGCGTTTGCTTTTATGCCATGCGCAACAAACAGGCCAATGAGCAGCATGTATTAGCACCTGATTTACAAATCTTCTCATCTCTGATCCCTTCTCGCAGTACCTTCAAAGTGGATGGGGTGGACACTACAGCTTTAGATGCCAGCCTGTCGACTACTCAGACAACCCACTCGCTCTACGGGTAAGAACAGTAATTTAAGCGTATTTATCTGTATTTATTTTCACAGGCATATTCAATATTACTGTTTGATGTTGCCTACGTCTACGGTGCTGTACGTTGCCTGCCTAACTCTGCAACTCTAACTAATCCTCTCCTTCTGTAGATGGCCCGAACGTGCTGGTGGTACTATGTCTCGAAATTCACCGAGTTCTTCGACACGCTGTTCTTCATCCTGCGGAAGAAGACTCAGCACGTCTCGACACTGCACGTCATTCACCACGGCTGCATGCCATTCTCGGTGTGGATGGGCATGAAGTTCGCTCCCGGTAAGTGTTGCTCATTGCGATCTGCGCCAATCATAATCCCAACCCCATCGCTCACCTCCACCGACTAAAAATGGGTCAATATGGAAAGGGTTGCGCAATCCACTTAGTCGTCCCCTTCCCCCTTACGGCGGATGCATACATGAAGCGGCAAAAAATCTCAACAACAAAACAAAGCCAACAGGAAGATCACTTCCAACTTTCGCCAGCAGCGACGGACTCACGTTTGGGAACGATTGCCCGCTTCGCATTTATCAAACTCACGATACGCTATTATTTTTATAGCTTGTTATTATTATTTACACTCACTCCATTACGTATTAAGGTGTCCGGATCTCCGGCGAGCATTCGGATCTTCATTTCGCCACCCTGCGCTGTGTGTTGCGGCGCTAGACCCGGGCCCGGTAGTGATGACAACGGGAAAGTTGTGTACTATTTTTACGCCAAGAGCTCTCACCCATGTGAGCTCCCGGCTGCCCATTCGGGGCTCCTACGTACCTGGTGCGGCCTTGCACCTGGTGGTGGCGCACCGGTTTTCCGTGCTGCCAAAAACCGGTTTCTGTCCGACGCGCGCTTTTCGATGAATGATCGACATTCCGGGATGATGTGTCCGTCGTTCCGGTACGACCGGGTAGGGTGTTTTACAACCGCCCCGATGGTTTGCTCTATTGCATACTACCAGCATCACCATCACGACACGTTTCGTTTTCATTTGCAACACACGACTCACAGTCGAAGTGTCACAATGCTTTACCTGTGTGCTTCCTTTTGGCGGAAGTTGCTAAACCGACGGGCATCTAATCATGAAAACTGATGGTGGCAAACACTTTTGGTTGCGAAAATGCGCAACGTGCAAAGTCGAATCGTCGGTGCACCGGTGCCGGTAGATAGTACAACAACGGTTGTTCCAGTTTGACTGGCTGCTGCATTAGTGCTGCTCCATTTTGTCTCCGACGTCATGGAATGATTAGAATTCAGTGTCGGTGTGGACTGTCCTACGCAACTGTGGCAAGGCGTCGCGCAAGCAGGTTATATCGGTTTATGGACGCGAAAAATCGAGATTGATCGAAAGTCGAACAGAGTGCGCAGCAGTCAGCTGAAAGTAAATGGCACTCCCGTTGTAATTGATCATACGTTTCGTACTCACGTGCTGAATTGCGTGCTTTTGTGTGAGTGCGATAGTTGTGTGCAGAGCGGCGGATAATGAAAGATGTTGTAACTGACGCACTTGGGTAGTCGCACGGTGTTGTCGCGAGGGAAGGATATCTAGCCCCGCTAGTCGTTCCAAGCCGTTCGAGAAGACGATGGAAAACTACCAGAAGGTGTACCACCGGTCCTATCCGTGGGAGCTCACACGGTGAGCAAGAATGAAGCATTTGAAGAGGTGCTAGCGGTGCTAGCGGGTTGCAATCTTTGAAATTGATATAAATGCCTAATGTCTTCTTTTGTCGAAAAGCTCAATCCGATAATTCGATTTAAATTAGCAATTGCCTAAACGATCTATTACGCTCGGCAAGTCATTTGCTGCACATGCGATATACCGCTTTTACCAGTAATCGGTACGCCTAAATGGTCACTACTACTACTACTATTACCACCAGCACAGTATCATTACTAGTCATCTGCAATTCACCTTGCTGTACTGCTGTTCACCTGTCTCGTTAAATTTAATCTTTGTTTCATCACACGTAGTTTTCACTATTGGAATGCTATCGAACGTTATTGGGCTCTTACACAAGGAAAAGCTCAATGTATGCTGAATTCATCTACCTCCAATGCAAGAGCAAAACAGTCTTACCAAATAGTGAATTGTAGTTACGAAGAAGCAGAGACTTGGTGTGTAATAAAATAAAGCGTAACTCAAATTGCTCGAATTGTCCTGACACAATTCAATTCAACTATTGCTTCACGTTTGCTTGTTTACATGTATTTTTCGATTCTCTGCAAACCCCGATGATCTCGTAGCTTCGGTAGCTTTGCTAGTTGAACGAACCAGTCGCTCTATGCGCCAAAGACAGGCAAAAGCAAATGTACAACAATGTGTAGCCTACAGCGCCGCATTTACTTTAGTTGCATTGCTATTGGCAAATGGTCATAGCTGATCGATTTACCCTAGGCATCCATCGATTTAAAAGACTTATTTTGGACTGGAGGTAGATGCAGAAATCGAGATATAAGACCACTAAGTTGTTTTTTATTTATTTTCTAAATCTTGCAGAGAATGTTGTACCTCCCTAAAAGTCGTAGAAAACTTCCAAGCCCGATCATTGCTTAAATTCATGTGACTTACTGCACAATTCACAAATAGTCCGTACTCATGTTAGTATTTGTTTCGTTCTGTTTTGTCTCTTCCTCGTGCAGGTGGCCACAGCACATTCTTCGCCATGCTGAACGCGTTCGTACACATTGTGATGTACTTCTACTACATGGTGGCGGCTCTCGGACCAAAGTACCAAAAGTATATCTGGTGGAAAAAGTATCTCACTGCATTCCAGATGGTAAGTGCTTGCTGTTGGATGGGGTCGATGAATTCTTGGTGTGTGTAAGTGTACGTGCATTGCTCTGCTTCGGCAGTGCATATAATGCTGGACGGCGGCCCTTAGTGAAGGGCGCATCGTATAAGGACGCTGTTTCGTGATGCGTGCGTGATGCCAGCGGACTTCCGCAATTCACTTTTGGTATTGACCGGAACTGGTACCGTGGCACCACACACCGCCGGCACCAAGATACGATCGAAGGCTAACTGGATCTAGATTTCCTGCCGTGCGCGCGTAGCTCACGGCGCTCGCAGCAATCCGAAATGAGCGATCATTTTCTCACCGATTTCGTTTGCTCTTGATCGCCCGTCCCATCTGCAGGCCCAATTTGTCGCCATCTTTACGCACCAGTTCCAGCTGCTGTTCACCGAATGCGACTACCCGAAGGGTTTCATGGTGTGGATTGGACTGCACGGTGTCATGTTCCTGTTCCTGTTCTCCGATTTCTACAAGCAGGCGTACAACAAGCGGGTCGGCCGCGCCAAACGAGAAGCGGAAGCACTGTTGGCTAAGACGCACGCCAACGGAAAGCTACACAACGGCGATGTCGTCAATAACAACCAGGGTGCTTGCATGGTAGGTAGCATTTCTCGCGTCCAAACGAAAACAAACCCTTCACATTTCCAGTGTAATGAGCCTCCTCTCGAGTGTACTACAGAAGAATTAGTGGTCAGCAAAATATTGCACAAATGTCATGCTTTCGTCACGGCAAGCGCAAGGAGTAGTCTACACAGGTTTTTTTTTCTTCTACCAATACACCTTTAAGCCCCTTAACCGGTAATTGCGTACATGCGCGAAAATAATTCTTTTCAATGCGGACGTCTTGTGGAGCGTGTGGCTCAGACGCAGAATAGTTTATCACAAATTGACGTCAAAATGATGATCAATTGTCGACAATGACTGTGCTATGTGCGATTATTTGTACTCTGACTTGGTGGTAATTCAATCAAGTTCGACAGGCTTTTTTTTATTTCCTCTCGCCGTACACGACGCGACACACGGGGGGTTTTCAGATTTTCTTGTGCAGCAGCGAACGATCTGTTGTTTTGGCTTTATTTTGTCTCAAATTGCCCCCTTCGGGAAAAAAAAACTTCTTGAAGGTTATCTGAAGATTAAACAGAACATTCACCACATCGATCGAGAACCGAACGGCGAACTGCCGGCAGGCTAGGTAATGGACTAATGATGCAGAAGAAAAGCGCTTAACTCTAGCGTCCCCCTGTTTTGCGCTGCTATTGTTGCCTTCGATGGAGACGGACGGCACCTGACAAGAAGGTCACAAAAGTACACCGATCAAGGTTAGGACGACGGAAGGCAAGAACAAACCCCACGTGCTCTTGACAAATAGTAATAATTGAGCAACGAGATTTTTTTCTCGCTGAAACCCCTCATCCTAATGTGCCAAACAAGTGTGAATAGCATTTGATTATTTATCTTTTATGTAAGTACGCGCTGGTTGGTGGACTCTTTTTTTGTTGGTAGTCGTGCGCAGAAGGATCATGCAGGAAGAAGCAATCAGCAATTGTTGTTGTTACGGTCGTGCGGTGGTTGGTGAAGAGGATATTGAACAATGTATTTATTTGACCGTTGCAAACACGCATCTAATGATGCCCCCGTACCGTGGAGGGGAGGAGTGGAGTACGTTTTTCCTTGACCCCACGTTGGTTTGAATGATTTTTCCTGCAGCGCTCAGTCGGACGCACCGACTGACTCGTTATTTATTCACTTCCTCAACGAATCAGCATCCTACGGTAATTGCGGTCCCGTCAAGTGAGTTAACACTTCTCTACAGCATCACCACACACCACGGACGGTATGGATGGTTGGTGGAATCGTTGGGAAAGAGTGCAAATTTTCGCACCTGATGTAGCCGGATAAGTAAGCAAACTTCTCGGAACTTAGAAACCGCTGCCACTTGGCTCTATCGTCCGATCGCCAGCTTTACGTAACATCCGTTCTCGTGACGCATGCAGGGACACTCCTTGGCGTGTTTGATTAAAAAAAACGGTCATCAGTTTTCGTGTTCCGGTATTGCAGATGAGATCAGAAGACTTTCGCATGTTAAGATTGTTCAGTGATTGATTGCTGATCATTTACAGCGTTTTAACTGCGTAAAATCTGCTTATGCGTATTGAATGAAAGATTTGGTAAAACCGGAATGCATTTATAAGCGAGCTTGGGGTTTTTTTTGTTTGTGCCAGGAAAGTTGTGTTCAAAGCTTGATCCACGAGAATACAGGGAATTCCAGAATTTGGTTTACAGTTTCTGAAATTTTTGAAAATTTCCAACATGTTTTTGGATTATCTTCATTTTTATATATTCACAAATAAAACAAAACATTGTGAGAGGTAGAATATGCATTTACCAGACCCAAAACAGAATTTAGAGGTTATTCAATGTGGCTGTGTTTTGTGGGAAATATGACCACTTTAACCGCAGTTTGAGCATTCATGCCCGAATCTATCGATGGTGTTATCTTTGCAGACTTTTTACTAAGATAGGTGAAGTTTAGAGAGTGTCTTTCAATGCTTTGGTAAGCTTCTTAACGCTAAGAGTTATGCATGCTACTTAGTCAAGATAGTCTCCTGAAGTGAAGATGAGCAAATCGGTCACTCTGCCACATGCACTTGTTGACAGTAAAGCTCCTTGAAAGTTTTCATCCACCTTTGCCTGTTTGGTTGGTGATCGAGCAGATCTAGAGTCAGTCATCATGTTTCATAAACCTCTCTTAAAGATTCCCACTATCTCAGTCATTTATTTAATGTGATGAAGAATTTCTTGCTAAACTCTAGCTTCTAGTGTCTGATGCCTTGTAGTTCTAGAGAAGGCTGGTTGTCTTTCCGGGGTTCTCAATGCTAGGCGGTGGTAGTGTGATATAATTTCCTTGCGCAGCTTCTAGCTGTTCGTTCGTTCGAGAACTGATTTTCCAGTAATTCAACAAATGATTTAAATATAAGGTTATCGATTCGACCTCCCCGACATCAGTTCGAATGATCTCGTCTGACAGTAAGAACAATGTTTTTTCTTGTTTTTTTTATATTCAACTCTTCTCATTGCTAGCACCATTGTTTAATGCGATGTGCAACGCCACGATGGGGGTTTTGTTCAATCCCAAATGCGCAAAAAACAATGAACTAAGTTGCGCACACATGTTTGCCAATCAATTAAAGCTGCGATGGAGAAGGGTTTGCGTCGCTGAGAACGCAAACTTTCCATTGGCGCTGTAAATATTATTTCTGTTTTAAAATTTAACATGACAACTGCAATCAACGTCCCTCCTATAATGCATTAAAGTGAGCGTGTAGAATAAATTTATTCCTGATTTCTCGGTGGACTATTTACTAATGAAGGAATTCCCGATTTTTCTCTCTCACTCACACGCACACACACAGCCCGTCCTAAACGATGATGATGAGCTGCACCAGCGAAAGGTCACCGGGAACGGAATCTATCTGAACGGTGGTGCCAAAACGGCGAATTCCTACAGCAATGGCAATTCGAACGGTTTTGTCGAATCGATCCAGCAGTCGAACGGTGGTATCGGCGAGAACGGTGGAGCACGGGTCCGGAAAATCCAATAACGCTAACAACAACTAGAATTAATAATCATTTGGTGGTTAGCATCATCATCGTCATCATCATCTTTCTAAACTTCACCATCCGGACACAACCCAATCCACCTTCCCCTCCACAACCCGCCTGCATCATCGTGCATTGTTGCCATCCGTGCATGCTTCAAGCTTTCAAGCGCGCACGGCACACGAAGCTCGAGGAAGGTGGGACGCAGCAGGAAACCGGCCCCCGGGGCGCGTGAAGATTGTTTATTTTTAGTACGCTTTTGTCTAAAGATGAATGCAGTATTGATCCGCCTTACGATGAGGGCGGATGGTTTCGGTTCGCGAACGTGTGTCATCCCGTTCGGTTGTTGCGCTGCACAAACATCATTCTACTCCTGCTGCGGCTGTGCTGAACAGCACTTTGAGCGCAACATTGCACCCAGCATCAGGACAAAACCGGACGACGATCTTCAGACCCACTGCGGTGACACAGAGCACAACTCCCAAGTGACGGTATTGTGGCAGCAACGGCGGCGGCGGCGGCGGCGGAGGGCAGAGGTGCCGGTAGTGATGGTAGTGTTGTGGCGCAGGCCGAGTACGCAATATCTCACGCCAGACGAGCTCCGGTTTTCTTTTGGATGGAACCGGAATAAAAAAACACACACACACACAACTACAACAAACACATTCGTACACAGACGCGTGGCACGATAGGATGTGCTGCATTATGGATAATGTATTTTTTGGAACTTTTTTACACAGTACGAAGTAAACTATATAGGGCAGATGTATAGAAGAGAAAGGCGCATCACTCACGGTGCACATTGTTGTGCGGTTAACCCCTTTCGCGAGGGGCGCGAGACGATAAGCGGTACGATCAAGTTGATAGTTAGTTGGCGGTGTTAGGTTTTTCTTTTTTGTTTCTTTGTTTTCATTTACTTTATTTTGTTTATTTGTTTTAAAAGAGAAAGAAAAAAAGAGAAGTCATGTTGTACAGCAGGGGCAAAGGAAAGTTGTAGCTAGCGAAGGAAGGCCGCATGTTAAGGAAGGGAATAGGAATTGCAATATCGGTAGTAAAACGCGTTGCGATCACTGTAAAGCAAAGCGACAAAAATGATACAAAAAGGAAGCGATGCAACGCGCGAAAGGACCGGACCATACCGCAACAGCAGGTTCTGCGATAGAACCGAAGTATAGAACCACTCTAAGCAAAGCGATGGCGATGCGGTTAGCAAAAAGATAATGCCAACAAACTGACAAAACAAAGCAAAACACAAAAAAGAGGAGTCAAACATTAACTATCGATGTATGTGATTGTATGTGGACTGTTTCCACCATACGCGGTTGTACAGCAGCAGTAGCCATTTCGGTTTTTAGAGATTAAGGCAAATCGCAGCAAATGGTGGTGGTAGTACGACAGGAGCGAACGAAACAACAATATATAGCTTCTTGCCGATGGTCTGTATCGGGGCGTCGGTAAAGAATATGGCTAACTTAAGGAAGCAGCTGTAAGTGAAGAAACAAATGAAGAAACGGTTAAAGAAAGATTCAACTGTTCGTTTTCCTTCTTTTTTTTGTTTTGGGGCAGCTCATCCCTTAAAATACGCACGCAGTTCGCTTGTTTGTTTCGTTGTTGAACAAGGGGATTTGTTTTATTTTGCCTAAAGCGTTAAGCACGTCGTAGGTTTACAGTGTTTGTGTGTGAGAGTTGCTCAAATGAGGTAGGATTTAATTTCCGTTCGACTGCATTCTCCTCCTGGAGTGTGTGCAAGGACACCATGGCATAAAGGTATTCGTTTGATTTTTAATAACCCAGCGCTTTTGAAATGTTGATGAGCTAGAGGCCTCTTCCGATGCTGTTAGTCCTTCACCTTTATTCGATATCTGTGTTGCTTTTCTGTAAAAAAAGAGAAACGTTTGGTTCCTTCCTCCTGGTCACCCCCCGGCATGATGTATGTGGTTTACCCTTAAATTATCTAGCTCATTGACCAATTGCGCCGCTTCTTGGTGGGGAGTGGCTTTCTAAGTGAGTAAAACGATAGGTGAATTCACACACAGTAACAACGCGCCATACTACGCTTCGTACGATCGCAACACGAGAGCTGTAAAGTAACTAAATTGGCAAGCGGGTATTTGAAGACACAGCCAGTCAGTGTCTGTGCAATCGGCATTTTTTTCCCGTGGTTTTTGTGTTAGATGATCGTGTTTCCGTCGTTAGCCAAAAGAAGCGCGATAGCGAGAAACTGATACCAAGAGGAGTGTTTGTTGCTAGTTTTAAAAACTTTCTCACGTGATAGCTTTTCAGGCACACGCACGGTGCGCGACACCTGTGCTGATGAAAAGTCGAAAAAACCCTCTACAACCATGCGTATCGCGGGTCCCAGCACCACAGGGCAGAAGAATTGTTCACCAAACTTACAAAAAGAAAAGAAAAACAAAACCCATGCGTTTAGCATCCTTCTTCTTCTTATCATCGTCGTCGTTGTCCATTGTTAGTGCGTAAGAGATTATCCGTACTCGTAGTCATAGTTCGATATCGTTTTGCTTCGAACGCCGTTTCTGTTTTCCTACTCGTTTTTGCGGTGTCCACGCGAACAAATGTAAATGTCGTTACTTTAAGGAAAAAAAAAGTTCCCGCGAAACGACGTATCGCTGGAGCCGGAAGGGAACGTCTTTATAGGGTCTTTGAGTGGTTCGTACAGTTGTAACGACAGCACAAGAGGAATGACAATCGTCGCTCGTTCGCGTTGTTAGCATTATTTGACAGGGTTAGTAGAAGTAGCAGCTTGCAAACGTTTTCGGGCCGGGTTTTGTGGGCGCTGAACCCTTTTATTCCCACCACCAATCTATATGCGTGAAGTGTAACTTTAAGCAAACAAACAAAACGCGTAGCACGTTGAAAACTGAAACAAACCAACAAACAAAAAATTGTACTGATGTGTTAAAAGCAAATGTTAGGAAGAAAACGGAAACGAAACAGAAACTTCTGTTCGAATTCAAAGCAGAAAACCGCAGCAAGAGAACAAAACTAAAGCTGAGAAATCGTATGTATAGTCCAGTAAGGTCAGAACAAAACGTATAGCAAAAGGAAAACATTTAAAACAAAAATCTATTGGGATGGAGAATAAAGAAAAAAACAACTATTAATTTAATTAAAAACATGCTTTTGATGGTTGTTTCGTATGATTTATTGTAACAACTTGTATCACACTACACCGAGCTGATCCCACCAAATATGTACACCAAACATGATCTTCGCACCACGAGCATTCAGTATGTGACTGTGGATGATAACGGACGGTTGGCAGCGCCGGTTCAACCTACGATCGGAAGGATTGCTCACAAATGAGTCGAACGAATTAGAGGGGCTTTAACTCCAAAGACCTTGACCCTCCACTGATGCTGAATTTTATGCCGAAATTCCTTCCCTTTTTTATTCTAACGGTTGTCACAAGCGACGAAAGCGAAGTTTAATGTCCATGGCCTTCTCTGTTCATGCGTCTGGACCATTTCCATTGCATTTAAATGGGGGCAAACGGCTGGCTGAATTAATCTATGTGTCTTCGTCATTCGACTTTGGGTTTTTTGGGGATCTTCATCAAGCATTGCCTCCAGTCCAGTCCAGTCTGATCATGGTCTCTCTGGCCTCATCTGATATTGAAACCTCAAACGATCTTATTTATAAGAGCGGCTTGGCCTCATTGGTATTGTCTGCATTTCCCATAATATTAAAATTGAAGGGCCCTTCTTGTTCTGCCAGACCGTCCTCAAGGAATTCCCACATTTTGCTTCTAGTTTTTGGAGCGGCCGACTGGTGGTGAAGGAACCGATCTTCATACGGCAGGACCGGGGCTCAAATCCTTCCCGGACCGTTGCCCCGTAGCGAGGACTGACTATCCAACTTCGTGGTATTATTTAATCTTGAAAGCCAGAAATGGCAGGCATGTCCTAATGGGTCGTTAGGAAGAGAGAGAGAGAGAGAGAGAGAGAGAGAGAGAGTGAGGGGCTTCTTGTCTGTGTGGAATTTGGAATAACTAATTTCACTCATTTTGTTGTATATCTTCTTACACGGTGATCGTACCTTGTTTAGGACAAATTTGTTTGCCTGTGATCAAATCATAATGAATAATAACAGAAAAGGCTGGAGCATTGTCCTTTTAACTAACTAAAGAATGAGCCCAAAGTAAGCGATACATGCAAATTCCTTTCTTCTGCAACGATACCGTCTTCTTAAGTCATTTTGGCACTGGAATAGTATTTGCCTGTAGATTATTGGCTTAGTCTCGTATTTGTTCGGTGGGGTTGTGGGTTTGTGGAGGTTATCGTTATCTTCCCTATTGAAGTCTCCAAGCGTTGAATCGAGCTAACCGACACATTTGTTCTGTGGCTATACTGCTTGGGGACAAGTTGCGGATTTGGCATTTTGCAGGCGAAAAGGGTTCCGCAACTGACAATGAACTCCGACCTGGTCCGTATTTGCAACTTGGGGCGGTCCGTTGGCAGAGGCGATAACTGCGCCGGTCTACACACGGCAGGGCCAGTGTTCAAATCCCATCAGACCGCCTTCCGGTACGTAGGGCTGACTTCTTTGCTACGGGTAAAAGCAAGTCACAGAAAGCCAGAAGTGGCAGGCCGAGACCTATCGAGGTTGTAGTGCCAATGAAGCAGAAGAAGGGCCAACTACTTCCATTCTGCTAGGGGCCTTGAAGGTAATAAATCCGACATATTATACAGATTTGTTACTACACTTAAGACAAGAACATCTTCTGTTCAAAACAACCGTATGGTAATTGTTTCAACATTGCGACAATGTTCAGAAGGAAACGCGTCCAGCGTGCCGGTCCCGTCTAATCATCAGGCACGAAACACGCGCGCAGTAGTGTCTATTGCCTGCCGGCAGGCGATGTGACTCAAGGATGGCAGTAAATAAATCTTCCCGCGAGCAACACATCTTCAACCATCGACCGTCGTGGCGTACGATGAAACGGTAAAAAATTTCCACCCTGCTAATCCAAACCGCAACACTTTCCGCATACCGATCAACGCACACGGTTTTACGCGGTTTTGCGTCTTTGTCCTGCTGTAGTTCCCCATGCCACACGACGACACGATCACGATAGATGGAGCGGTTTGTCCACGCTTCCTGGCCACGGGAACCCAGCAAGGGTTCATTAAAATGTTCCTAGCGTGCTCGTTGTCGGTGTGTCGAGCCTGGTGACAAGGCGCGCTGTGGAGATGTTCTAGCGGGTGGTAATTTGATCACGTCCCACCCACCAAACCCAACCATCCCCGGACGAATGCACGAGGATGATCCGGATCCGGGCTTCCCGTGGGCTTACCCGGGGAAGTACTGACCTCACAGCCCTCCAGCAGCCCCCACAGTGTTGAATTACTTTCTCGTGACGAGTCGGAGCGCACAATGATAGCTCTCATGAGTCGTTGCTGCGGTCTTTCCCCTCGTGGCAGTGGCAGAGTGCGTGTCAGCAAAACATTGTACCCGACACCCCCGCCGTCGAACCCTACGTCCACAGCTTCAAACCATGACACCAGGAGACCTTGAGACCGGGACGCAGTCGTTGCCACGCCACCGGGAGGCGTGATGAGGTTTTCCATTAACTGTGATAATTTCGTCGATCCATTGAGTCATCCCTCAAATTTAGCGACAGGTAAAAAAAACTTCCGCCCTGGGAGATCCGGCCAACGGCCAGGGGCGGTTGCCAAATGGTGGACAGCGCGTTCATGCATACTGCCAACCACTTCGGCAAACACCGCCCTGTCTGCCGGTCTTCCGGCTGCGCGATCGATCAGCTAAACGGAAACACCTGCATTTGTAGAACCTAGTATCATGTGTTTGATGTTGAGGATGGTTGGTGTTTGCACATGTGGCCAGTAAACAACCGCCTCGGTGTGGGAGTTTGCTAATCAGGCACACGGGTGCAGATTTGCAGTAACAGCAGATCGAACAAAAAAAAAACACACACACACACATGCTCACGGTGCAGATTGCTGATGGTTGTTTTCCTTCCGCTTCCTGACCTGGCGCTCACGTGATTAGCACGTAGGCTAGCGAAACCGCGGTTCTTCTACTGCGGAAGCGGCTCTCATGGTTCTAAAGTTAGCAAACCAGTCATACTGCTGTCTAAAATTGTAGTTTGGTACATGGAAAGAACTTTTAATGGGAAGAGCCTTCCCACGATCACCCGTGCGAGCAATCAGTTTGCAGAGGAGCAGAACCGGTTTGAAGCAACTGACAATAATTTTCAAGATTTTGAAGGAACTTTACTAAAAATTCATCCCAGCCTGCAAAGTGCCAATGGTTCAACAAGCCTTTTCCTATCCTATTTTAATTTCTTATTACGATTATTTTTTATTTGTTTATTATAATCAGTCCACCGTTAACGGTTAAACGAGACATAAAAGGTTTACAATTCATGCCTTATTCCGTAACTGACTCCATGTTTGCTCAGGATGGAAGGATAAGGATCGCCGACAGTGCTTTGAAATTAGTTCTGCTGTGAATGTGGTCTGATGCAGATAAGGATCAGTATAGGCTGGAAGGTTAGGATCTGTCGATCCATTCCATGGAATGCGTATCGTGTGAACATTCTATGGATAGGCTTAAAACCTTTTATCCGTTTATATGTTACAAGTCAGCACGAGCAGATAAGCAGAACCCAAGACTCTGGCTGAAGATTCTCTCTTTCTGCTTATCACACGAAATATATAGACGATCATTCCTGTCGCCAGGTTGGTTACTTTTCCATGAAACTGCCGGGTTCAAAATTTCTAACCTAGTTCAGAACGCTTATTTTAATGAACTTTTTTTTCGGTTGGTCCGGTTATATCACATAGCAAGACATTGTGAATTGCATCCCATACATACCCAAAGTGACATGGGTATGGATTCAAAGCCTCTTCAAGCATAACTAAGGCTCTTCATCTGAGCCTTATCTGAGCAACGTAAAAATCCGCAACGTGATCATTAATGATTGCTTAAAAAGATCATTCTCTTCGCTCCAAAGTTCTTAATTTGTTTTCGATGGCCCAAGAGCCTTTTCTGTGTTTTTCGGTTAAACCTGTTAACCTATTGCAGCTGATAATAATAATTCAGTGGGTAAGGCCCGGTGATTCTCAGACCCTCTTTTTCGTTAAATTGATTCTTCAGTACTGACCTAGTGACGTTAAATTCTTCCAACAAATGACCAAAAATCTCCTTTGTACGATCGATGTGCCGTCTCAACTTACCCACTACCAAATAGCTTTGTCAGATAAAGCACCCACCCCACAACGGTATGGCGGTTCTTGGCTCCGGTGGCTCGCCCTCGCTTAACACCGTGCACTTGCTTTTCTTATAAATAATACTAGACTAGAGTCGGTCCGTTTGCCAACATCCGGTTCATGTTGTTTACCGCCCGTCAGAATAATTAAAACGATCAGACCTCGTGCACAAACGGGCACCTCCCGCTAACGAAGCAACCGATCGTATCGTTTCCAATATCCAAAGTCCTCCACTGAGTCCATTCCCGGGGTTTGTAGTATCGGGATACAGTTTTTGTTTTGTCTTGCTATCTATACTCCACCATTTAATTGCGCCGCGCAAAACAACCAACCAACCAACCGGCTTTTTAGCACCTCGTTATGTTTTTCCGCCTGAGGTGTTAGCTTTCCACTCGAAAATTGCACGATCGAGATTGAAACTGCTGGAGGAGGAGCGATCAACAAAAACTGTTGATCGCTGTTCTAAAGTCCGCTTGTTCCGTGCCCGATGAAGGATACTTGGAGGACAATGATCATGATCATGGTTGATGATGATGATGATGATGATGGTCCGCCGATCGTAAAGTACCACGTTCGACACTTCATTACCTGGATTCAACCAGCTATACCTCTGTGAGTGTGTTTTTGTGAGCTTTTTGCCGAATCCAGTAAAAACCAGGCATCCGATGATAGCGTTTACCAGACCGTAACGACGAAATAATTGTCTGGCAAGGTAAAGAAAACAAAAAAGCAGCTAAATCATATTAGTAAAAAAACAAACAAATTCAAATGCCCCATCGATCGAGAGAAAAAAAAACATGATCAACGATGGATAAGCGATCAACGCAAGTGAATGAAAACTTTCAGATGATCGTATTTATCGTAGCACAGTTTGAAGCTCGCTTGGTGTAATTTTCTTGTGTGTTGCAATAAGATTAAAAGCTGTTAAAAAAAATAGCGAAAACCGGCTGCAGTTGTTTAGTAAAGTAGGTTTAGGCTAGCTTCAAAGTTTTCCACAGACTTTCGAAGATCGATTAGTTTTTTTGTTTCCCTTTTTTCACCCCCTGATGTGTGGTTAACCTCTGACCTTTCGGTTTATCGATCATTTCATCCAGCCATCCATCGCCAGCGTGATGTTGAAAGGCATCTCTATCTTCGAGCGAGCTTTTGTTTTTTTGTATCCTCGTATCATTACTCGCGGTGTGAAAACTAATTTTCGAAAACTCATCAACGATCGCTTTGTCGTCGTTGCATTTGGATCTTAATTGGGTGACTTTTCGATCTTTGGCGATCGTGCAGGTAATGACATCCTTGCCAGGTGCAATAGTGAGCGGTTAGTTCGTTTAACACGTGCTAACGATTCCTTCTTCCTACAAGGTATGCTGTCATTTGCACCGGAAGCACAGCTGTGCTGCCTGCCGCACGCTAGCCACGGTGACACGGTTGAGACGCACGTCCGCACCAAGCGAGGATCATCGCTAAGTACGACCAGATATCATAAATTCGGCCCCAAATTCGAAGCCGAAGATTTACAACGACGACGACGACGACGGGAACCGCTGCCACCGGAGACGTGGCGAGGATCATCCGAAAATGTCCGCCTAGTGAGCTAAGAACCGATTGCAACACCTTCGCCGATGTATCTGTCACCTCGGTCACATCCCAACGAGCGGCTCTGCATCGTCACCGTACGTCGAACGGTGAAGGTTAGGTTCGATGAAACGGTTCCATGGCGAATGGCGGGTTGTGAGCATGTGAGTGGGGTCGCCTTGTACGGTGGACCTTGGCCTATGGTGGACGATATCAAGAATATCACGTGTAATAGCCCACCCGTCCTCGCCCCTCTCCCCCCGTACGGGGCAAGTCAGTGTCAAAGGCGGCATAAAATGGTTTTAATTTTCACGAAGGAAAACTGGCAATATTTCATCCGAAGCCGAAGATCGACCCAAGTTTTTTTTTTTGTAGTTTTGAAGACTCTGCGATTCTGATGATGAAGATGTGCTCCGTGATAGTAGGCGAGTCCACTTTGCTTCGAAAGCACTGCAAGGTGGGCAAGCTGCATGCTTTTTGGCGGTTTTTGGAGCTTTTTTGAGGATTTTTTTACCTACTTCGAATCAATCCTTCCCACCAACGCACGTTCCGCTGTTGCCATTAACTCATAATACACCTTCGATGGTGTTGCAGTCCCGGCCGAGCGAGGCGAGACGTGCGTGCGTGCTTTTCACGTGCGATGAGTGCACGGCGTCAATTATGTAAAGCAGTGGGCACGATTGGACAATTTTGTATCCGATTTTTTTTTCTTTCTTGGTTGGCGTTCCTTCCCATTAGTGCTTTATTTCTACGTCTGTTTTTGTTTTGGTTTTGCTTCTGTCCCGATTTTCTTACCCAGCTGATGGATTGATTGCCTTCGCTGCGTATGGCCGTTTGGCGTTGGTTTGGGTACGAGGCGGGTGTTTTTTTTCGTTTTGCTTGGTTTTGGCCGGCGTGCGCATCACCCTTGATCCACATTTTTGCGGGGCAGCCGATCGGCGAATGTGCGGTGCTTGATTGTACGATTTCTGTTGCAGTGTTTGTGGCCATTTTCATTAGCCATTTAACCTCCGCCAATGTGCATCAAGCACGTGTGGTGTGTGGCTACGATTGCCCGATTTTGATGGAGGCGATTAGTGGGGAACGTTCGTCAGGCTAATAGTTGCGAACAGCAGCGCTTGTTTGATCATTTCTTTAACCTTGGCGCAGCCTGTGTGAGTGTGTGTGTGTGTGAGTAGATCACGGTGGATCGTTTTCTAGATATTACTTAGTAAAGTCGTCAAAGTGTTTCAGGTTCATCACTTCTGCGATCAATCGCGTCAGGGAAGGAGCACATCTAGCACAAATGTATCCTGATAACCAATCCCATAGTAAAAGAGGAGCAACCGAAATAGGAATGTAAAAAAAAAGAGTATTTGAAAAATTTTCACAAGACTCGGAGCTTAATCTTAACTTCCACAAGACTCGGATCGAAGTGATATTGCGGACCGAGTGAGACGAGTCCTCGTCACCTGTGTGCCTAATAGCCCAAATCAACTGGAAGCCAACGATCCCTTTAATGTAGAGCAGTATAACACAGGCAATCGCTGGGAAGTGAAGTGGGGAAGGTTCGCGAGGAAGCCACCAGCTGTCAAAATAAGGCTCTTGGATGGATTTTTATCAAAAGCTAATTCAGAAGAGGAACCGTTTAAAGTGTCCATCAGTCATAGTATCTTGAAGCAACGTGGACCTAGGTTTCATCGGCTTGATTAACGATCGTTAGGAAGTGAACTAGTCACAGAGAAGTGGAACAAGGTTCAAACTTTCGTTTGGTTTAATCCGATATCAATTCTCACTAGAATGCAGGGTTCATCACATGCATTTGATAAACTTATTTAAACATATTTGATTTATTTATTAATCATGACGGACCGATGCCGTATTGTCACCATCGCATGTGATGACTGCGAATTACAAATTCACGAAAAAAACAAGTAAACAATATTAACAAGGCATTTCCTTCTAGTTATTTGTCATATTCCGGGCATGCTCGGTAGTGCAGGGAAGATGCAGGCTATGGCTTCGATGGGGGTTGGTTTATTCCGGTTGTCTATCCTGGGTCTGGACTGAAACAAACAAGCACAGTTATTGGAACAGAACAAACATGCATTTTGCTGCATGTAATGTTTTCCAAGAAGCCCAGCAAGGACACAGTCCGTGATTGACCACGTCAACATCGAACTCAAAAGTGATCGGCGAATTCCATCTCGCAACAGCTGGAGTGACTCCACTGTTTGCGAGGCTGTACCCGCCGACTACTCCCGAGTCCAACTCCAACCCAGGCAACCCCGCTGTACCAAAGCTGGACTGACTTGGAGCACACTACTACAGACGGAAAAAGCCTGCCTCCTTTTTACGACAGTATGAAGGATAATAGGGATGCGGAATCAAAGGATAAGACCGTTGTCTATGGCGAATCGGAAGATGAGCCTCATGTAAGCGAGGTCTCTGGTCGCCAACACTTCTCTTATTTATATACCCGGTCATCTGCCGATGCTCTCGACTGCGCTTAACAAGGAGGGTCTTGCAGTTTCAAACTCCACGCAGGACCACAGAAGGTGATCCACATAGTAAAATTCGTCACCGCAGCCACACACCTTCGTCTGAGCCAGAGTTATACACAGAAGATGAGCATTCAACGCGAAATTATTCGACATCTTCAGATCGAGAAAAGGAATCTCTCGGGCCGAGATTGGACGTTCGTAAAATGCGCCTTGTTGGACGCCTGTTTTGGCCAGTGAGTCTGCCTTCTCGTTGCCGGGAATTCCACAATGAGAAGGTACCCAAATTAGCAAAATCCTGAACGCCTTGTCGAACATGGAGCCAAGCAATTCTAAGATTTTGATGGTAGGGAAATCCTGAATCTGAACAGCCTTCGGGGATCTTAGAGCTTCAATAGCGCTAAGGCTATCTGTAAAAATGAAGTACTGATCCGAAGGTCTCGCTGCTATAATCAATAGTGCGTACAATATTGCGGCTAGTTCTGCGGTGTAAACAATACAATTCCTCCTTAGAGGATGATCCATCAGTGTAATACTGGCTTATTTGGTCTAAATGGCCATTCCTATCCCAGCAAATGCCCGGAACTACCATCGAGCGAAGATCATTCGGTATGGTCCTAATTTCCTCGTGCAACAAGGAATCTGTTACGGAAAGGGGAAACTGTATGTCTCAGGAAGGGCGGCACGGTAAATGCCTCATAAATAAAATGGAAGCCAGCGTGTTTTCCCTTGTTTGTACGACGCAATGAGCTCATTTGGAATCCCAACCCAGCTTGCGGGGCTTGTAAGAATGACAATGTCCTGTCAGTCAAGACAAGTAAAGATGGTTGGAAAGCTCTCAGTGCCCTTTGCTGCCTGCAAAGGACCTGCGCTAGGGAAATGAGCTTGCCTATCCTCTTTTCAAGCTGGCACTGGAAAGGACCATCCGTGACCTGGAGGTGGAAACTCCGACTGGGTTAGAAAGAGGTGATGTGCAGATAGGTGATCGTACATCTGAAGTCGTACACAATTTCACCTTTCTCGGGACAAACGTTAGCACTGACAACAACATTGATGTTGCGCTACGCGCAAGGGTGCTGGCTGGCCAACGGCCATACTACAGCCTGAGAAAACTTCTCCACTCAAACTCCACTGTATAGGGCATTTATAATGTCGGTACTCGCATATGCATCTGAGACATGGAGTCTGTTGAAAACTGACAAAACTCTCTTTGCCGCGTTCGAGAGGTAAAAGCTCAGAAGGAAATATGTTGTATGTGTGGAAGGACAAATGAAGGGCTCTACAGGCTGTTCGGTGAACTCACCATCATGTAGCGAATTAGACTCTCACCAACCTCCCGTGAGCTGGTCATGTCATGAGAATGGCACCGGACAGCACTTGGCGACAGCAAGCCAAGCCAACGTAGCGATTGTAGCGCCTGATACTTAAGTAAGCTAAGAATACTGTGCATTAAAATAAAAATTAATACGTCTCTTTAGTCACCTATAAATTGTTGTAAAAATGTATGTGTAAATGCTGTGTCTTGTTGCCATTTCTCTGTGAGGATTATGAGGAAATCATGATCCACCATGCAGAGCAAACAATGTACACGAATTATGTGATCAGATTGTTCTTTAATTCATGATCAAGCAATCAAAGGAAGCATAAGCTTACCTGTCCTTGCCTATGTGACAGCTGTGATGGCCCAATGCTCGCTTAGAGATTTTACTTTTTCTACGCCTAACCTTCAACCGAATCCTTTCCCTACACAAAGAAAACCTTCAAACAATCCATCTCCGCTGGTGGGTATTATTATTCTGCTCAAAATAGCTCATGAAGAACAGATGTTTCTTGCTTCAATGACATTTGCCGCACTATCTCTCGAACTGCTTATCGAATCGGAAGCGACATGCGCACCATTGCTCAAAGTACCATCACTTCCGACCGACAGGTCCGGTGAGTACCGGTCCGGTACTGCCGTTAAATATCGCATCTTCGTCACGCACCGCGCATTAAACGAGAGCGCAACGGTACTGTCCGTGCCCAAAAAACCCCGGAACTGTCCGAAATGAAGGTCCACCCCACCGCATCGTTGCTGCTGCAGCTGTTAGCCTTCTTCGTCCTCTGTGTGTATGGCCACTTACACCGCACGCTAAAGGCTACGCCATCTAATTATTCTCGTGCAATCGTACCGCAGTTTGGTCTGCTACTTCCTGTCCAAGCATACCGGGTGGTGTGAATCTGTCAAGGTCACTCGGATCCGGTCCGCACTGAAGGTGTCCTCGATTGCACGCTTTGCACGGTGTAATTGCGGGTTACAGTATCTGCCGCATCACTTCACGTTAAGCAAATGGAACGTTTTGATTTGATGATGTGTGGATGAAGACCAGGGACACATCGGCCGCAGGTCACTCTGGCCACAGGTCGATGGTCTCGCTCGCCGCACGCATTGGACCCAGTTCCGATCAGCTGGGATTTGGATGCCTGGGCTCAAGTGCATAAATCAAGTGCAATGCAAAGCGAACTTGACGAAAGTGGCCAGCTGATGGCCATATCGTTTGCGTCTGACGGGAATGACCTAACGAGTACGATGGCGAGTGGCCGTCTCAACCGAACCAGGTCGACATTTCCGATCGGTGTTGTGTGAGCCAGAGACACGCTCGCCGAGAATCGGAAACATCGACAAGGAAAATTGAGCACAAACACAATGTAGCGATACTGCGCTCGAACATTCCGATTAAGTTAAGCACACGTGATGGATTCAAATTCACACAAAAATATTACATCATGTAATAAGTCGATATGGTTGTTCGCTGACGCGATCGTACCAGCCGAGCTAGCCGACTTTATCTACAAACGGCATTTGCATAAATCTTCATCGAAGTTTGGCTAACGTTGCCATAAAAACAAAAATTGTTGAGCTTCCTAACTCCGGTTGTCTCCAAATTAACACGTATCCGGAGGTTATCGCTTTCGCTTCGGATAACCTCCAGAGCGGTGCGCTGGACTTGACCACCAAAGAACCAGCTAGACCTTGTACGTTCGTTTGAAAGCGTGCCCTTTGATTATACAATTCCGCTAGCTCTGTGAATCCGGTTTTTAGGTTCGGCTAGTATGTTTATCGACATTAATGGCAGCATGATTAATAATTATACTGTAGGACAGCCTACACACAGGCATTCGAAACGCACAATGCATTGCAGATGTGGAGTTTATTAGACTTACAGGGTTTCGATCCATATTGTGGAATTGTTAAATCACTCTGACGAATGTTTCAAGTGGTTATTGGAATATTACAAGTTAGTTTGTGGAATTAAATTTTCCAACTCTTGGCAGTTCTACAAGCTTTAACTCCAAACTCCAGTAGTAACTCCAAAGTTGATTAGACTGTTGCATTATCATCTTGTAAAATTCCCCTAGCAGAATGCAAGAAAGAAATCAGAAGCTGCTCTTTGGTCAGAAGGATCTTTGGTTCCAGATATGTGAACAGACAGTGAAGGCTACAATGACAAATTTTAGAAGAAGCAGAAAAGGGGTGGAAGGCCTAAACTGGGGAATGCAGTGATGGCGTGGATGCGTCCAACAGATAAGCTGAGCATTAGGTTGGCAAACGACGGTGCTAGACCATGCGCGGTATAGAGGACTTCTGTAGCAGGCAAATACTGCGAAGCGGTCAATCACGCTCTAGATAAGTAAGTCATCAAGAATGCCAAATTCTATTATATCGATCGAAAAGCGGGATCAACCAGTGTTTGTTATCTTCTTTTGAAATCGTCTTTTGACCAACCTAATTTAAGGTTATTTACATACAGAGAGCATTTCAATTACTGCAGCGGGAAAGGGCTAAAATCTATAGAGGAGTGTCATGTACAGATGCAACTGTTCAACTACAGGTAATCCAGCAATAAGTTTAGGCCGTAGATATGCTACAAAGCGTACCTGAAAGAGGACAACAGGATAAAAACTGCCAGATCAGGGATGAGCACGTCAATTAGCTAATCATTTTCCCGGAAACTCGGTCCATGATTGCATTCCTCCAACCATGGCTGCATCCGATTTCTCTTCCTCTGGTGGGGTATGAGTCCGGCATTCCCATCACGTGCCCTGACCATCGTATCCTTTCGGCTTTGGCCACCGTCAGAATGTCTGCACCGCCAAACAGCATTGGCCATCACTGCTCGCGTACACCGCGACAAAAAGTTCTTAGCACTCGCCGCTTAAGAATGACGAGTAAATTGACGGCCACTGTCAGCATAGTTCAGGATTTGTGCTCGTAAAGTACTAAACGGATATATTATTGTGCGAAATAATCTGTGTTGCTAGAGTCTTCCGTCTATAGTAGGAACGGTTCCTCTAAACTTCTCTACCACCCCGAGATCGTCACCCTCAACCGATTCTCTGCTTCAGAGGCGAGCTCTGTCACGGTCAGAGCCTTCGGCAAGCAGGGACTCTGTCTTCGTCGGATTGATCCTCAATCCAATCCCATGTGGTAGAGGGGAATTTCCATTCTGCTGAGGGCCGCCAAGGAGCTAAATACGCTACTGGACATCGGGTTGAAACTGTGCCACGGATGTCGAAGCCCGAGCATCGCATGCCACCTTCCAGAGCAATTTGGCAACAGCAAAGAGGAGAGTCCGCCTCCTTGGCTTAGTCTCTGATGAGATTTGCCCTATTCGGACCGCATGCATGACACTCTCACCTTGCACTGTACTCTGTCCATTGTGACCCTCAGCCGCCATGCCCCAGGGAATCCGTACTGCTGCATGGTGTTCCGTAGCTCCAAAGAACAGGTGGAAAAAGTGATTCCCCGGTTGTTTTTCAAGAATTTGCCATTGAGTAAAGACTTGATCGATTTTTCTCCAACAAATTCAGACTGGTGGCTGCAGAAACGTCTAGCAAGGGGTGCAAATCTGCAGCAGAGTATTCGGCGCAGGATCTTTTAGATAGGCATTTAGAACGTTGATGGTTCGGCAGTTAGAACAGTCCAGCCTGTCGCCCTTTTGATGTATAACTCCCAGTTTCCATTGGTGTGGTAGTTTTTCCTCGTCCCACATCCCTACAATTAGCCGATACATGATAGCGACAAGCCTCTTCGGTCCCATGTTGAACAGTAATGCCACCAGCTCGTGACTGCTAGCTGATTTGTTACAGTTCAGCTGTCTGATGTCACTGATGGCTTCGTCCAAGGACGGCGGATGCACTTCGGTACGTTCATCCTGGCCGCTGTAGTGCTGCTCTCTTCTGCTTTCTGCATCTGGTCCATTTTCTCCTGGCTCAGTTCCGTTCAGATTTCTGTCAAAGTAGCACTTCTACCACCTGTCAATCACCTCTTGCTCGTTCGACACGATATCTCACTCCTTGTTGCGGCACATAGCGACCATGGGAGTACAAGCGCTCTGTGCCACGTTCAGCATCCTGTAGAACCTGCGAGATAGCCCCGACCAGAATAGTCGCTCCATCAGCTGCTCGTCCGACTCTTCGAAGCTGTGCCACCTGTCCGGGAAGAGCCTGTCCGCCTCTATATTACTAATATTACTAAAATAACTTATACAATACACAAAAAATAGTAACAAATCTCCACACACCAAAAAGCACACAAAACTCCACAAAATTAGCCTTAATTGAATGAGTGCCGTCTTATCATTCCGTGGGCGTCGTTTGCTCTGCAACACACCACAGTTTTGTAATTCCCTTCACAAATTACTAACACGGTTAGCCTAGCCTAGCCTAGCTAGGTTAGTGCGCCACTATCTTGATTGCGTGGTCCAATTTTCTTTGCCTTTTTCAATTGCTATTTTTCCATTTTTTTGAATATTTTTTGCCTCACCCGCTTACACCAACTTTCGCTTTCTTATCTACTGCCTTCATGTTTTATTTAGCTGTACGCTGAAAAACTGGCACAAAAATGCATCGAAGGAAAAATGACACGATTTTGCCACACACAGTTCACCACGGTGCAACAGCCATCCGGGGTGGGCTGGGGTTTGTTTGTCTATTTGATTTGGCGCAAGAAAAGCGACGCGTAGAAATTGAATGTTTGTGCTCGTTTTCTATTACACCTTACTAACAGTGTCACTAAAACCGGAACCGGCGTTTTGAAATGTGGACCAGGCGAGCTCCAGTTTGCTATCCTCGAGAAATACCCACATTTGAGAATCGGATGAGCAATGGAGCAATGGTTTGGTTTGGAACTACGATTAAAAGCGTCATGATCCTCGATTACATCCACCGCCGCCGCCAAGTGACGCAAGCAACGGATGCGACGTATTATTTACCCTATTAGCTATCATCAGTTCCAAGACCGCAAGTGTGACCGCAAGCGGTTATTTTCGGCACCTTCCACGCCACGCAGAAAAGCCTATCTGTTTTGGTGTAAGACCCCATTTCCAGAACGAGACGACGCGTTTGACGTCATCAAACGCCGAACGATTCGTTGCGATCTATGTAGCACAGCAAGAGGCGGAACCTCGGGGTGGCTAATTTTGTGCCGTGGACTTTGGCCCGCCGATCACCTAAGGCGGGAGGGATTTGTAAGTACAATTAGTGTTCAATTGATGGGTAGAGGTTAGTGCGCACAAATAGCCATCTTAAGAACCCTTGCAGGTACGGTGAAACAAAAAAAGAACTCAACAAACCTGTTTCCTGAAGAGTTTCCTCGCGCTCATCGTCTCATTGGTTTTTCATAACGAGCTTCTTTCTAGCTTTGGAGAGGGATCTCCAGTTTTTTTTTGCAGATTGTTTGTTCGCATCATCCAAAATAACCGCAAAGTCACCAGCGTCAATATCGAGAGTCTCATTAAACATTCTGGAAGGTTCGGAAAGAAAGAACGCTTCCCGTGTTGTTTTTTTGTTTTCACCTCCAGTACATTTTCTGACGCTCTTACAGATTGGTGCCTCGAGCGTGTACTCGACCGAAGTTTTGCGCTCGGACACAGCCGCGCTACAAGGAAACCTCAAATAATGTCGGTTTTTTTTTGTTGTTGTCGGTCCGTTTCGGTCCGTCGATCGACGAATTTGTTTGCCGATTTTATTTAACCCTTGCCGAACCTGCTCACCAAGCCTCATCAAACACCGTTCAGAAAAAAGAAACGAGCGAAACCCGCGATTTGTTTGCCCCCAGGTTGTTCGGGGTACGCAAATTCAATTATGTCTCCCGCCTCGATGACACTCGAAACCGAACCGACAAACCCATCCCTGGTGAGCTACCGACGGACGAAGCCAGTGTCCATTAACGAATCGGTACCGTCAGTGGCAGATTTAACAGTAAAAAGTTTATATCCCAAATCGATGGCACACACGCAAAACGAGAACGCCAAAGCCAGCTTTACTACCCCGACAACGGAAACGGATTGTCCAACGGTTTCAACCCACACTTGAGAGGATTTTTTTTGCGGTTCCGTACTTTGTTGACCAGTTACAAAAAAGCACAGTACTTACGTACATACACAGCTCGAAAAATCCTACAAAGCTTTGACGAAGATCTCAGATGATGTTCGTTTTTCTCCATCCGGAGATCGGTGGTTCGGCGTTCTGTTTGTCTGCAAATTGGTGCGTGTATTTGCGCAAGGAGCTTGGGGCAGGATCCCACCAGTGGTCCAAAGTCCCCTGGTACTCCAGTTCAATACGGCGTGGAGAGCTTGCCGACAGCTAATTGTTGCTTCCTACGGTGATCTTCCCCCTGAGACTGTCACGTGCCCCGAGATATCCTCAAACGTACATCCAGAACCTTCGGCCATATGACGCAGCATCTCGTACGCACAGCCACCGTTTGCTCGGGCACGGGTTTATTTTTTCATACAAGCCCTCTACTGTCAACCGATAATGCTGTATACTTACATTGTAGTACATCAGGTACACGCACACACCTTTGGTGGACAGTACGACGGACAGTGCGATATCCTGACGTCAGCTGTTTGAGAGGGCGAATCGCGTTTACGAGTTACCGATACCGTGCAATTGGATTCGTTTACAGTGATCGCGAATGTCATCGAGCAAGTAGTACAGCATCGCGAGAGCAAAACAAAAAAAAGCTTAAGATCAACAATTGTTCCTGCGTCGGGCGCAAGTGCGTCAAGAGAAAAGCCCAAATCACGTTACTTGCGCAAATGATAGGTGACGCGGGCATTTTACTAATCTATTGTGCAGGTGAGGCAGATGTTTAATATGCTGCACTTTTAATTACTTCACGTGGCCGGCGACCTATCGATCGACAGGCGTGTGATAGGTGTGAAACTCCACGTATGTGCGACAGTTGGCCTAGTACAATTGCTAGGAAGCGTTGAATGAACCATAAAGCAGTAAAGTAATGCACTTATTTTTTCAAGAATCACAACTGCGCAATGAACAACTTGTTGAACAGTGCTTAAAACACGGTTGTAATCACGTTAGCTTTCGCGGTAACAATGGTGACAATATTACAAAAAAAAAACAACAACAACCCGCCGAAACTCCGACTTCTGTACGTGGTGTGTCTCTTTAGCTTATTACAAGATCACACACCGTGCGCCACAAAACTCGCTTTTGGGGGACGTTTAAGAGTTCATAAAACTATATGCTCATGGCTGCCGGCGACTTTTATGAGGTTGTTGAAGGTAAAAAAGACACGCAGCAGCTAATGCTTCTGTTTAAAAAAAAACTGGCCGACGAAGGGCCACAAGTGGTGACAGGTGATTTTGCAGTCCTGTGATCTCGGCCCCGCGTTAGTAAATTAGTTACCCGTTGTTCCGGTTGGCGTGCTGAAGGTTGCTGCTTGAAACGGTTGTTCGAAACGGAAGGCATCCGCTGCTGGACGTTTTACGCCATTGCTGTGTGTGCCGTTGAGCAGTTTTATTAATAATAATGTTTCGCTATGCTCCAGTCATGTTTAAACGCCTTTTGGTTATTATTTCACTGTTCGATTCTACGCAGTTTTAGAACAAAGCCCAATGAGTCATGTTGGCGGGATTTCTGATCGCTCTTGTTATTGTTTTGATCGTGGCGCTGGAAAAGGTAAGCGATCTACAGGGTTATTGATAAGTGATTCATGGCTTTAGCGGTATTAAAAGCATTTTTAAAAAATAATAGAAAAAACTCTTCTCTAGAGATTAAGACTAGAGATAAAAAGGCAACAAGCCGAATCAACAGGTACACACAACATACTATAACATAAAAAAAACACCAGTTGATCTTAAGAATGTTCAGCAACAATAACAACACTCGTCAATGAAACTACTCACCGAAAACTACTTCGAATGTCCTTCATCGTACAACTGGGCAACGGTCGTTGAAGGTGTCTGGCCTTATTAAATGCTTCCTGCAATATAATAATTATCCTGACGAAATGACCTCCTCTTCCACTAGCGCGTGGCCGTTTCGTGACGTTTGCTCTGATTTTTCCCCTAGTTTGAGTTAGTATGTGTGCTTTGTAGTAGTCAGGGCGAAAAAGAGAGAGAGAGAGAGAGAGAGAGAGAGAGAGAAAGAGAGTTTGGAAGCTTGGAATGGACATGCGAAAACGAGCTGTGCGTCTAGAACGGTGGGTTGAAAAGTGTAGCATGTGTTTAGGGGATGTTGGCTTTTTTATATACTACCAAAGGCAGGAAATGAGTGAATCCAAGTAGAAAATTACTCAAATTAGATTCAAATCTTTTTCCTTTTTACACATTTGGCAGAGAGATATGTTTTTTAACATAATCTTTCCAGTAGCAATGCAACTCTAATTGTATTTTCTTCAAAGAGTTTTTCCTTGTTTCTGCAAAACAGTAGCAGCTTGAAATGAACTCACTTGCAAATGAATCAACAGTGTGTCTGGCACTTTCGCATTCGCATTGCAGTTGAAGTAATTGTTGCCAAAGCGATAGCGACGACAGCTGTGTGCGTAAGATGCCGGTTCAGTACGCGAGCGCGTGTGTGTTGTTGATAAAGAGCGCGCGCGAGAGAGAGAGTCAGACAGTGAAAGAGCAGAGCACATCGGTGTTGTGTGTGTTGCGAGAAACGGAAGTGCGGGAGCGAGACAATTCCTGAGAATGAAGATTTCTTTCGCTCTTTATATCTTTCTCTCGTAGTGCAATTGCAGGGTTCGTAAGCGTTTTCAATCGAGGCAACACAATTCCTCGCTTCTTTTCTTGTAAATTCTTTTTCTTTAACAAATAAAACTTGGATTCATGCTAAATGTAGCTGTTCTGATGCAGTTGTTTTCTTGCTACGCCGTTCGAGCTAGTGGCGGCCATCGGCACTTCGGTACATCGGCTTCGCTAACCCTGCAAGGAACAGGTTCTCGCTCACCTGGCACGTGGTTTTTCTGCTGTGCGTCGTGTGCGTGCTGCTCTCTTCTGTCTCTTCGCCGTTTGACGCGTGTGTGCGTGTTTGGGAGTGTATTTTTGCTCTGCGGCCGCACGCGCTCCACCGCAGGAGCCAAGCCGTGCTGATATAAACGGCCGCCCCCGGGTCGGTGGTGGGAGAACTCGCTAAAACCAACGTCAAAATCCAGCGGAAGCGTCAGTTGCTTACAATCAGATTGGATGCGTAGGAAACCCATCTAGATCGTGAGCTCACATTCAAGTTCCTGCTGCTGCTGTTGCCGCCGTAGTGGTGCTTCGATTCCCGTGCGCCGTGCCGCCGTTACGCGCTGTTCTCGTGTGCAATAATCGCTTCCCGAGTAGTGCAATATTCTTGGTTGAAAAGACGAATTAACCAGCGGTGTTCCCGGGATAGAGTGAACAAAAAATAAAAGAAAGAAACAATTCTAGCGCGCGCGTGTGTGCTCCCATCGTGTGGTTCGTTTTTGTTTTCTTTTCGTTCGGTGTATTTGTGTGTCCCAGTGCTTGTTGCTTGTGTGTTTTTTGGCGAAGACAATCCCACCACCCCATCCAGATCTTGCCAGCCGCCTGTTGTTAATCCGACCCGAGAGTGCAATAATAGTGCACTAGACGCTGTTTCAGCGATCCAGGAGATACCAGGCAGCCGAAACAAGCGCGAGCTCGTACTGCAACAAGTAAGTGCAGGTTTCCTAGTGTGATGATTGTAAGGCAGCTTCGTTTGGGTGGGGCAGAACAGGGGGGACAACAATTTCTTCTGATCCGCGACAAATACTGTGCTCTATATCTATATCCAAAGAATTGCGGTGAGCTCTCGCATCTGTCACCACAATTTTCACACAACTTTAAGAAAGAGGCGCCTTCAAAGGAAAACCGTGCGCGCGGGAAATGTTGGCATAAACGATTCGTGGGCGTGTGTTTGTGTGCATGGGTGAGCTTTTGTCGCGAGCATTTCCTGATAAGAAGAATTTGTACTTGGAACTTGGCGCGGTCTTGATCGCGTGCAACACACATTCCCGCGAGCGAGAGAGCGAGAGCGAGCATAGAATCGAAACGAGCGAGAGGTTGTGATGGTGATGCACACGAAACCACACATATGTCTCCTAGTAGGCTGGGAAGTTAATTAAGCGTAAATGAGAATATGAATAGTAAAGCAGGCCACACGGCGCAACGAGACCGACACACATCTAGTTGAACCGCCGGGGAACCACGGGAAGTGGTGTGAAGGACCGTGGCGAAGAAGTGCTTGTGCCAATTGACGAGAAGGCGCACCACGTGAGAAAGAAACGGGAACGAACACCGAACTGCACGGCCGAAAGAATCCAACAACAATTAAGGCGAGAAAGGGCACAGAAAATTTGGATGGGAAATCAGGTCGCCTGGCAAGGTGCGTAACCATGTTTGTGTACCACCGAGTGAAAGTGAGTGAGTGATGCAGCAGTGTGGGTTCTAATGCGTTTTCTCACCGTCTCGCCACGGGAATTGGTCTACGTACGCAAACGGCCCGCTTGGTGCCGGCCTGTGATACTCGGTGTCCGCATAAATAAGCCTTGAAATCATCTTTTTGCTGTTCAATCAGTCGATTCTTACTCACCGGGAGGATTGTTTATCCACCGCTGTGCCAAGAACAGGCAAAAGCACCCGGGATTACATAAGCAGCTCTTTTTCGTACGTAGATCATATTCTGCTCTCGCGAGAAGGCGTTCCATCTCGCGCGCGCGTGACACAGTTTAAGCATACAGAGACCGGGAAATGGGGTCTATACCCCTCAGGTAGGGGTGGAACAAGTCGGGAAGAAGGTGCTCTTGGCTAGAGCAATCGTTCTAGGGCAACAGGGAAGATATGTTTGTCTGCCTGCTTGCTAGCAGGTGGTGCTGTGAGTGTGTGTGTGTGTGTGTGCAACTGTTTCTGTTTAGCAACGTTACAGTTCCGCCAACTGAGATGTCTAACGCCAACAAGAGATGCATCAATTCCGTTTCGGAAAGGCCAAGAAAAGCCGCGCATTTTTCGTTCTGTGTAAGTGTGCTGCTTTTTTGTGCCAGTTTTCCTTTTTTTACATCAAAAGTCAAAGAATCGATTTTTTTAGCTATCAAGATTCGTCCGAACCGCCGTGTCCTACGTTGGATAGTATTTCTTACCAGAACTGCGTTTTGGTGTGTTATGTAACGTGGAGAATGTTTATTTATCCAAGAAGCTCATTCAGTAGCCGCTGACTTACACGCGGCAATTTCGAGTTTAGGATGCTCCGGTGGTCGACGACGATTAACACGACCGGACTGTGTATCGACTCTCACCAGGACCAACTTCCCATACACATGATTTATTCTCCGGATAGCAGATATTATCAAGACAAGGAATCCGATTATGGAAGGCAAACACTTCTCGATGTTGTGCAGCGAAGATGAGGATTCGGGTGTGACGATCGCAAATTTATTGATGGAAAATTTCCGAGCTGAGCACCGGTTGCGACTGTTAACATACGTTTGTTTTCATTAACTACACCGCTCAAACGCCACCCTGTTTGCCCGAGCTACCTCGACTGGCCTTTGACGGCTTCCCGGGCCGATCGAGGTAAACGATGAAAATGGAGCAGTGCAACGGGAGGAGGACAGTGTGTGGGTCGCCGAGGTGAGTGCCGCAAATACTATGTTTTGCAACCTGCAACTGCAGCGCGATCCGAAGCGTGTAATATGCTGCTGAACCAGGTCTACACCGGTTCTCCATCCATCTTAATATCTGCCCCGTCACGATGCACTTTAGCAGGAGAGGAGAAGGAGGCGCAGAGGCTAGGTAGACAGGCGCCTCCTCCCCTCTTGGCATGCATTCTGAGGTGACGCTTGTTTTTATCATCAACTGGCCCTTGCTTGTGAAGCAATAGACGCGCTTTTGATCGCGAAACTTCCAAGTTCATGTAACCGCACCAAGCTTCCAGTTCTTTCTAACCGCCAGAAAAGGATCTGCAAGCTGAGCGATGTTTACGGAAACAATCTCGCGGTCCGTTGGAAGTGTTTACATTCACTCATACCACCGTCACACATTCAATCGTACGATTCGGCCGAGCCTCCTGTCATCATTAGAAGGGTAATAAATTCGGCAATATCCCCAAAACTCATCTACTGGATGAGTAATGTTTACTTTCAGATGGCGGTATGATTATCGCCAGATCGTTTGCTTCTGATTATTTCGAGCAATGACTGTACACAGAGACTGGCAGAGGAGTTAGTCATCCCCGTACCGAACAAATAGTCATTTTGTGCTGCTTTCTAGTATTCCCTGCCACACCAGTGTCCCTTGATGATGTGGGCAGCTTATTATTTTTTTATCTCATGTTGTACCACGCTAGATATCATTCATTATACAACTTACTGTAACAAGAGTGCGAGTTCAACCAATGTCGATGAAAGTTATCAGCCTGTGTTTTTGTGACGCTATCGGTTCGCTTATCTACCTTCGAACCCTTTCGTAATACCGCTACAATGCATGTGAATTTGTAAGCTTTGCTCGTTTAAAGTGGAATTCAAAAGGCACAAATCCGCGACAAACTATAACCCACATCCATCCATTTGGTGAAAAGTGATGTGTTGAAAAGCGCTGAAATTAATAGACCACCTTCCAACACACGGAAGATACGACGACTATTGTAAAAGGTAAAAGTGATTCTGGACCGGAACTGTTCGTGGTGGTAGCCGTCACCGTTCTTACTTTAACAAGGTACAGCTACAGCTGAAGATATAAGATTTTCCGGATACTAAATCTTCCTAACAGTCCTTACTGTAATAATCGTTCTTCAAAATCGTTGTTACAAAAAGTGACCTCGTTAATTTCTGTTTGATGTCATTCTCCGTGGTTTCTTCTCACACTTACTCATACTCACACTAGGCCACCTGGCGAGCATGGCGAGCCCCTTCACTTAAGCAAAGTACGGGAGGCGAGCGTTGGCCGCCGTGTCTTGTACAAATTCCGTTGGCGACCTTGCAATTATGCAATTCTTCAGTTTTCAGTTGCAGCACACGAGCGCTCTGCAGCCAGCTCGCGAGCTGAGTTGAATTGAGCTAATTTTCACTCTCCCAGTGCTCTCCGAAGGGGCACTTGTTGTATCTCAATTCCGAGGGAACAAACCCCCGTTAATAACGAACTCCCCAACCGCAGGATATGCTGTGGCCTTCATACTAGTCTATTGCTGTCGGTAGATGACCAAGAGCAGTGTGCTTGTATTAGTAGATGATGCATTGATATGGGGAAGTTGTTATTTGTTGGTTATGTTTTCAGTCGGCGATGAGTTACGCGATCGCCGTGCTCGCTGTTATCTATCTCCGAAAGGCTGGCCACATCAAAGTGCATGGTAAAAATCGTTTATGGGCGTTAATCATTCAACCTAGATTTAGGTAGATTCGAATGAAAAACGCTCATTTGATGAGAGTGTTGATACACACACACTATTATGTGATTTGTTCAAGAAATATTGTTGAATCACGTTTTCACATTTTGTAATGTGCTTTGTTGTGTCTATGCGTACGTTTTGATTGGTTTTATGTGATCATTTGATGCTGCTATCTACTTTTGAATCCGTGTTTAACAACAACAACAAACTAGCGATGGGTTCTTTGTTCTTTGTTTATTTAAATTTCAAAAGTTGAAGCTATTTGGAGTTTCAGGATATTATTCGTAAACTCGTATTAATTCAGCATTAGCTAGTCAATCGTGGTCGTGTTGGTTCCGGTTCGCTATAGCTTCCTTGTTTGATCGTATAAACACCACGATCCTCACGCGCATATCATTTCTTTCACTGTGAGGAATCAAGTTGTGGACCCCAAAATGCTCATTGATCAGGAATGTCGAACATTCAGCATAAATTTGCAAACTTGAGCAATTAATTGGCAGCGCCGGGAGAAAAAAAAACCGGTGCGAATTCAATTCCGCATTCATTTATTTAAAGCTTCGCAAAACACAACAGCGAAGCATGAATAAAAATTGGAAAACACTATATGCAAAAACTGGTTCCGATGTGATGTGTCTTCGCGCGTGTATTCAGCGAATGCGTGTGGGCGAAGAATGGATGGCATCTGCATAAATCCGTAATTCTAATAATAGGTTATGTTACCAGCCAGCAAGCGCTAACTTCTAACTTCAATTTCTAGCAGTTCTAAGCTCTCCTCATAAGGAAATTCAAATTTAACCTAAAACAACTATAGCAGAAAAAAACCCCAAACAACATGAAGGCTGAGAACGACCATCACAATCGGCCAAACGCTTAGCCGAATGGATGGTGAACGACAACTGCAATAATGCGGTTGTTAAATGTCCAATTATGCCACCGTTAATTATAGACCGTTCACATGAGCTTTTAGCATAATGAGCACACCCACCATCCATCCACTCGCAGGTGCAGGCCAATGGCTTACGAGCGACCGTGGCCACCTTTACGAGTCCCGTATGATATTTTTTTTCGGCTGCCTACTTAATGTGTGCTCTCTCGCTCCCTCGTAATGATCTGTGCCGCAGCCATTACCAATGCAAACATGCGCCAGTAATGATTCGATGACTGACTGACTGGCAAGGCGGAGATGCATTCTAATGCAATCGCAATCACAGTTCTTTCCGAGTTATCCAGACTGGTGGGGGCAGATTTGCATCGGTTTCGTTGCTTTCGAATGGAATAGTTAGCTGCACACGTATACATACATACCGCAGAGTAAAACTGCAGAGTGCCAGTTATGAAACGGTAACCTTTCCGTCGCTGAACGCGTCATACAGGTGTAACAAAAGCAGAAAAACAATCAAATTTTTAACGGGGTTTGTTGAAGCAAATGAAGCCATTTGGGGGTCGGTCGGCAAGAACGCGGGTTGCCACACACGCGACCCTCTTATTCCGGGTTAAAATGTTGCTCAGCGGAAAAGGGTTTTCTTGTTCACAGTCAGTAAGCAGCCTCGCCACACTATCAGTCTGAGCTTGTGGTCGGCATCGGTGGACGAAACGTGGCCGAAAGTGATCGTGGTTTTAGCCGAAACCGGATGTTGCCATCGGATTCTCCGTGGCGGACACGTTTTTTGCTGTGCGACTCATTCCCGTACAGCAGTCAACGGATGAAGACGCGTGTTTGCGATTGCTATTCATCGGGTGTGCCCGTATACGCCATAGAAGCGTCGGCAGAATCAAGCGTGACCATAATACAGAGAGGGCTTTTCCCGTATTCTAATAAGAATTTTTGATTATCACACAAACCAAGTGAAGGGTCTTCAAATCGGAGAAATGTTTTATATCTAATAAGATATAAAATGTTTTACCTAAATTAAAGCACTCGTAAACGCACCGAGTATAACATTAGATCGGCGTTGATATCTCCTCCTCCGAAGTAGTACAACATAAGTTCCAAGCTAACGAATGAATGAACCTATTCAATTGCCAGCTGTGTCTGTCTGGTCTAGTCTCCGGTCTGGTGTGGTGGCGATATGTTCATTTGTCAATGATCGCGTATCGCAGTTTTGGATGGAAGGGAGGTGACTGTCCTCTTTCTAATCTTGACACAGATATTTGTGTGCTTACTCGCGTGCCCACCGGCGAAGGAAGCGCGTTTACGATTCGTTTGCCTGGAATGGTAATGCAACACGCCCTTGTATACGATAACGGCACGAAGACATTATGTGTTCAATTACGGGTTCCTTGCAGGCGTTGCGGGATCACTTGGTTTGCAACGCATAACGACTCGTTTTTTTTTTCTTTATCTAGATGAGTCTACCTCGGGAATGTATTAAGTTTCGATTTCAAGCAATACGCAGGGTTTATATTCGAAATATGGATTTTGGAAATTATTATGAACCTTCACACGACCACGAAAAACGAAATCGGAACCGACATTTTGATAATCCGAAGTGTATCCTTGACTGTGACGGCAGCAGGCGGCCTCAGCATTACGACCTACCCAGCTCGACTGGATTATTAGCTTTATTGCTGAATGTGCGCTGAAAAGTCGAATCAGGCGATCTCCAAATTGTACCAAACGCGCGATCGCACCTCGCAGTCGTTGACAGTTTAGGTTGTCGCTTTGTCTCGGTGGACCGAAAACAACAAAACTTCCAGTCCAGCGTCCGTTCGACTTCGTCCGTTGACCGGTTCCTCCCAGGCGCAGCTGAATCGGGGTTTCACTTTCGATTCAGGTGAAGGTTAGTCTTCGCCATCGGTGTGTGCCGCAAGCTGTCATCCTTCGCATGTACCTGAGCCGTTAGGGAGCCGGACGACGTTAGTTTGGCCCGCCGGGGTCTCTGTGCCGGTGTTATTTGATTATTATTATGCCATCGTCCCCCGAGCGCTTCTTCGCAGTTAGTGCTGGACTGAAGGCATTTGCGTTGGTCAGGTTTTCGGTGCACAGCGGCGCGCTTGTCCTGGACGACGTGCCCCGAGGTGCATCATTTCGTCGTCGCCGTCGAACGTTGGTGCCGTGCTGCAGCGCCGGTCGTTGTTTTGCTGCGCTGTGTGTGTGTATGTTTAATTCTTTTGAGGCTAAACGCAACAGCACCTTGTGCACTGGGGGAGGAGTGGAAGTGGAGCAGAGCAGAGAATAGCACGTGGTGGAGGGGTGGAGAGCGAAAGAATGGGGGCGCTTTTGGGTTTTGGTGAATGTCAGCAGTTTGACGACTGTTCCAGCGCAGCGATGTGTTTGGGGTTTGGAGGAATAACTGTGACGTGAACCCTGGCCGCTTGTTGCATCATAATATTGTTTCCTTTTTTGTGCGTGTCATCCCAACCTGTCTCTCTGTCTCCCCTCACTCCCCCTGTGCCGACCCATGTGAGCCCGTTTGATGGTCATAGATATGGGAACCGTGAAAGACGAGAAACTCACCTCTCAGGGTCAGATTATGGTAGCGGGTAGATTTGTGCGTCATGTTTGAGTTGTGCACCGGTTGGAATGTTTTTGAAGTATGTCAATTTATACTGTCACATTTTCATACACCAAGGTGCAATACATTTAAAAACATGGTTCTAGTTTTGAAGATTGAAAAAAACTGTCTTGAGTCAATACAAAAAAACACACACACACACATGCTCAGACAGATACTAATTGTCTTACCTCCGAATGTTTCTCTGTATACTAAACCAAAAACTTCAATGCCATGCCACGGATATGCTGTTAACCGGTTCCGATTGTTTCTTCTCTTTTTGTAGATATAATCGTCAACGAATACTTCAAACACCGTGGTGTGACTGCACATCTCCAACCCTTAACGTGAAGCTATAGGTAAGTTTTCCCTGCCTGCACTGTACCCGAGACCAAGTTTTTTTTATGACGTCGTTCAATTAAAAATAGTATCCCCATCATATGCTGCTTGCGCATGAAATGAGCACAGGTGTGCTAAATATATATGGTCCGATAATGGCGGCTCTGTATAGAATCTGGTGTACGCACCCGACCAAACCGGACTAGTTCTGCAGGAGGAGGTAAAGTTTGGAACAAGTGTGTTGTATATACACTGCAGTGTACAGTGAGCAGAATGAGCTTCAAAAATAGCTCCAGCTGTAGGATGGACCGAACGCGCTCCAAATCTAAAACTGTTTTGGACTGCTCGTACTCCACCCCAAAACAAGGTCAAGGTGGGTTGGACGCGCGGGTCTGATATGTCTTTGTGTAAGATACATGTCAGTGGTGGTGGTTCCCTTAAGGTGAACAGATACGACAGGAGTTGCTTCCGAAGAGTTGTTCTGTTAATTTATGCGGAATAATCTGTAAAGAAGAAATAGCGGGATAGCTGTCGACGAGGATAACAACATATACTGTTATGGCTAGATATTTTTCCTTAAAGGACATTATTCCCTGTAAAGAAGATACTGGCTTAAAAAATATATTTCTAGTAGATCTTACTAGATCACCTGGTTTTGAAAACATTCATTTGAATGAATAATTCTTCCTCTTAGGTCATGCCTTCCATTGAGAGGCTCAAAGTCTCTATAAACGATGGAAAAAGTCTTCTGTTGTGGCTTACCGTCATGCCGTGTGAAGACCGGCGAAACAGTCGTTTTGATAATTTGATCCAGATGGCCAAGAACATGAGTTTGTTTTTTAACTATCTGGAATATGCTCAATATTGTTAGCCTGCTGTTTACTAGAGCCGGATTTTTCAATACACACAGTTACGCGTATTAAAATCTTCAAAGGTGAGGACTTAAATTGCGATTGTCGCGATCTTAAAATCTGTACGGTTCTAACTCCGGACCATATCTTCATTGTGTGGTGTTACGCGTTCGCGAAAAAGTTCATTGGTCTGTTCTAGTATTTTCCGAAGTCACCTACCTCTGCAAGCTACTAATGTCAGCTTCGAGAACGAGTTCGTTTCTCGCAGCAATTATCGCAGTAACTAATGGTTTGGTTGACGGTCAAGGAAAGGCCTCTAGCGAGGGGCCTCGAAAGGACTCTAACCTTCCAATCCACCCTAAGCTAGTCTGCAGAGGTTGCTGTGGAACGGTGAGATACTTGACATAGAGCGAATTGCTTGACTAGCCGGGGGGACGAGTGCTAATGCTGGGGACGATTTTGTGAGAAACACAGTGATTGACGTTCGGTCCAGCCAGCAAGCACACTGGTACTATGCAGAAGCCTGGCACTAGTTATGAAAGAACCTGTTATTTATTGCAATTTTATGTGGAATGACGAGTGGAGAACATTCTCGTTTCAAATTGCTCTGACCGATCGCGTTCGACGAGTGTGTGGCGTATGTGACGCATTTGTCGCCCTTTGTGTGTATGTGTGTGTCACCACGTTATCAACAACTCAACACCTCCTTTGCGTCTTGCCAATGGAAAGAAACCCGGCCAACGACAGGAAACGAAACGAATCGACAGAGCACGATCGACACGAGTTGGCATTTTCCAATTTGGCACCGGGTCGCTAAACTTTATTATGAAAGCCAAGTGGAAAATGTTCTTAAACGAGCCTGACGCGCAATCTCGAACATTTATGCTGTTCCCGCTTTGCAGAACGCAACTGTAAATGAGGGGGGTTGCAGTGTTATGTGTGCAAGAGTGTCAACTTGCAGATCTGTTATTTGTCGTCAAAGCTACTTAAGCGACAGGCAGAGAGCTGGCCGAATGGGTACAAGAAATTGTTCGCTCGTTATTTGAAAGCAACATTTGCGCATGCAGGAACATTGTAACGAAAGTGCAAAGGTTCATGATGAATCAAAAAGCGTATACTTCAATAAGCCTCCACAAGCCTCCATTGGAAACACTGATATCTTTTACCAACAGTAGACAAATGTACCTTTGGACTGGGACCGCCGTTAACACAATTAGCACTCTAACGAAACTCTCAACACAGCTGTCGTAAGGGTCGTAATCCACCCGATTCCTGACATCATCTCGATGGGGTTTTCGAACGGGATCGATCAAACGATCGACAACGACATTAGTGAGCGGTTTTTGACACGCCCTCCGCGCTCATCCCGCCGTGTTGACATTAGACAGTTTGTCGTCAGTTCCGGTGTAAGCTTCTCAGAATCAATCACCACACGCTCAAGCACAAGTTAGAATGAGTTTGTCGAAAGTTCTGATTCATTGTATATGTTTTTTTTTTCTCTTTGTGCTGTAGCCTATTAGCATAAGCTCCTGTCAGCAGCCGGCAGGTGAAGACGAATGACATCATTACCATTGTGAGCAGCGTTCTCATGCGCTTGTAATCGGCTTTGTGCGACCGGATGATTGATTATGATCGACTTAATGTAGGCTTCATGTGCAGAGGGTGTTTTAGACAACATCGAACAAAAAATTGTAGCTGTACTCAATTGAAGTTCTAGCATGTTCTACATCCCGTGCGCTTTAAGACATCACTCGCGCTGATCCTAATCCTATTGTTAGTTGCATACTCCCACCAAGCTCATCACGAAATCTAATTGCTACTTGTCAAGCTAATGTGTGTTGTTGTGGAATAATATTGCGTTCCTTTTAGTGCATATTATCACTAAAAGCATCTCACTAGTGTTTCGCAAGTTCAATTGAAAAGATTTCGTTATCTTGACTTATTGGAGGATTGTGATGCGCAAATTACGCTGTGCTGGAGTTCACCAAGAACCATACAGTCGCTGGAGTGTGTTAACGAAATGATTTAAGCTTCTCTCCCGATATTCCGCCGTCAGCGTCGTCGTCGTCGTCATCGACATCGTTAAGCTGGGTTGCTAATCACACCGAAACGATCATGTTCGTGTGGCCAAGCCTCGGGGTTGTCGCAATAATGGACCTCCCACACTCCCACTCCGCGACAGGTGATCGACGGATGTAAACGGGTATCATTATTCTTATTAGTTCCCATTGCAACCAACATCTCTGGACATTTGGAATGTAGGGCAAACATAAAAAAAACATTATATCGTAAGGTGGCAATGATTTACTGCGTTCACCTGTTAAATGGATATGCCACTGATATAGAATCATTCTTCAAGTACGTTCTCTCCCTTTTCTTCGAGTACGTTGCATCACAGCTTTTACGAGTGCTTGAATTAATTTTATCCTAACTTCCACAAAGATGCATCATGCTATAGACCTCCCATCAGTACAGAGTGCAGTGAAATAAATTGACCAACACACATAATTGTATGCCATTTTCTAAGCCTGAAGCAATGAAAAGGTGATGGAGCGAAGAGGTCGATTTGGTCGATGAACGACGAAAGAGGGATAGGATGGATGGTGATTTGTTTGTTTTCACGTTTGACTTGCAAACGTCACATTTCGCTGTCATGAAACCGCTGCGAAATTGCCCTGCGACCCGGAGAAAAGACCAAGCGCGCGGTGTGAGGCGGGTACGCAAACAAACCCGCACGATGTCGGGGGCATCAAGAATCGTCCTCTTCGCGTGCATCATCATTTTCTAATGCATCGTTCGCATGTCGTCGATGGGACGGTACAACGGTGTACAGGCAGCGAGAGTGCATTGCTGTTTGTGTTCCATTGCCATGCTTGGCATGCAAAGTGACGATATTGATCTGACGACGACGCCTCGATGTGTATGCCAACGCCCCGGCGTGTGCTGGAGCCGGAGATCGATTGGACTGCCGTCAAAATGGCTCGAAGCGGACGGAAAGTGGTCATTTCGTAAGCGCTTCGTGTTTCGTGTTTCATTTCATTAGATCTTGGAGCCATTGGAAGCATATACACACATCATATAAAAGAGATCGACAGATCAGGCGCGCGCCCCGCCTGCAATTAGCCGTCTGTGTATGTGGCTGTCTAGCTGGCTGGCTTGCTGGCTTTGTTGCCGCTTTAAGTATTAAGCAAGAGCGGATGGATTGTGTAAAAACCGAAAGCTACTGCCAACTTTGTGGGCTTCTGGTAGTGCGCTAAAGCACTGATCACTTTTATTGTTTTCGATTACATTCGGTGTCCCTTGCCCAAGGTGCCCGGATGGCAATGTCCGGTAACTTCCGACAGTTTTCTCTCCCTTTTTCGAACACCAACGGTCGTAAATTGATAGTTTTTTTGACAATAAAATAAAGCCACCAGGAAAACTCTACCGTCTGCGCGGTTTCCAAATCGTTCGGCGAGAGCGAAAAAAGGCAAGCTGGAAGTGATTACAGGGTTACAAATTGTCTCCACCGCGCATCGTCCATGTCGTGGGAAAACCGAGTAAGCCTTTCCAACCGGGAAGCAAACCGGAACGTCAAGGGGCTAGCAAGAGCGCTGGAAGTAATTGTCCAACATACTCGAGGTTCGATGTAGCAATAGGTCTGTAGGCCGCCATCGAGCATTTCTGCGGAGTACTTTGTGGTGGTTACATTGCGAATGGATGTGTTGTTGCTGGTTACTACTGGATGGTGAAAATGCAGCACAACCTCCCGCGCACCGCCTGCATGCGTTGCCCTCGATCAGCAAGCTACGCTCAAGGCCAATGCTTAAAATTGGGAAAAGAAGACCACAGACCGCAGCCCCGTGAAAGAAGGCCTGCGTGGGGGGTTTGAGCTCAGGCTGCAAAAGAGACTGTTGATGGTGACTGCCCCTGGATCGGATGCCGTCGTCTCCCTTCTCGCTCTGTGGCGACCGTCCACACGTGTGGGCACAGCATTACTCGAGCAAACGACGCAAAGTGATAGTACACGTCGCGTGTCCTCCAAAGGCCGCTCCAAGTCTGCGTTCCCGGGTCGGTCTCGGTAATCGGCCGAAGTGGATGATATCGTTTGACCGTCGTCCGTTGGTGGGGAATGCGTGAATTCCGTCGCAAAGAAGTGAAAGTTGATTGCGCGGGATCAATCCACTGGGTAGCTTGCGTCCTCGTGGACACCGGTTACTTCTCCAAGGCGACATGGCAGTACCACTGCCAAAAACATTCTGCCAACTACAGTTTCGGGAAAGTATTTCTTGCTGCTGATGCTGCTGATGCGGCTAGTGTACGTGGCCGTATCGCAATGTAGTTGGAAATGTCAACAACCAACGGTAACTTAAATCCCTTTCAAGCTATTGGTTGCAGTTGGAATGGTCTTTACCGAATGCGGCTGAGGTGCCCTTGCGCTTGATGAGCCGGCCATGACTATCGAAAGATGCACTAAATTAATAAATATTTGTTGACACCTTGTTGCGCAAATCGTGTACTTAAAACTGCTCATGCTTAGTGCTTCCTTCCGGTCCGGCTCAGTACCACCAGACGTTGCGCAACGAAATTCGGATGTGGCCAAGGCTTCTCGTGAAGGTCTGAACATTATTTTTCCAACATGGTCCACTGGTCTGATTCATCGCAAATGTGGCGTTCTACTTCGAATTGAGCAGATAATCAACTCGAAAGCGCACGGATCCACTCATTATCAAGGTCAGCTGCTGGCCACTAGACGTGCTTCCGGTCTCAAACACATAACGTTGCGACCGTTGCTTTTAATTCGTAGAACACCCATCATCGACATCAATATTAATATTCTTATAGCTGTTGGTGGGTTTTCGCAATTTCCGCGGCTGACCTTCATCTACAGCTATACTTGTGAAGCGACTGTAGCGGTGTTCGACACAGACGCTGTTCGCCATCGCGTGCAGCAAGCGGATTTTGGACACCACAGACAGATAATGTCGATATGCGACGAACCGTGGTCAAGAACCATGGCTACGCAAGAGACGAAGCAGGTTAAAGTCGTAAGAAACCCAATCGCGGTGTGCATAATAACCTTGATGGGAATGTAAGCATGCTGATCAGCAGCGGGAGGAAGCCAAGGAGCAGGAGGAAAAGAGGTGAAAAAGCCCGACCAGAAAGTAGAGAAACCTGACGGAGATATGCGACTACTGCAGGAAGTGACTGCTAGTCGACGGTAAACACTTGGCTTGGTCGGCAGCGATCACCAACACCACTACCGGATGGCAGATCTGAAGTGTGTAGATCTTTCTCGATCGGTAGAGTGATTAAGAAGGATCTCATATATATGGGAGGAAGATGTGTGTGGCTGGTGAAAGAGAGAACGCCATAAATTCTCCATCGCCACCCCGAAGTGTGGAACCGCCCCTCGCCCCCTCCCCTCTCACCTCATGGCGCGGATGTAGGAAAACTAGTTTTGTTTTTAATTTTTCCACACACGCACACGCGCACCTTTCGGATGTTTCTTGCCAGCAGCCCACGAGAGGTGTACTGGAACGTTCGGTGGACATTCTTGGAGTGTTATCATTTGGATATCGCACCAATGAATGGTGTATAGACAGAAAAAAACAGAACCGGAATGGTGAGAGGCTTTGGCGATCTTTTAGGACAAAGTCCATTGCCCAGTTCAATCGTCGTGTTTTGCACATAACTTGTGGAAAACTTGCCAAACGAATAATTGTGATTGGCAATCCGGAGTCTTCAGGTTTAGCTGATAAACAAATCGTAAATAACTGGTAACCGTTTCTTCGAATGTAATAAACGGAAGCAAAAGTTTATTTTGGTTTTTGGAGTTAGAATTAAAAGAGAAAACCCTCACATTCACTAAGAAGAAAAAAGAGGAAGCAACGGAAATAACGTACACACACTGTACCGCAGCTTGCCAAAACGGGAAAACCTAAGAACCGGCTTGTGGATAGTCGTGGTATAGTCGGAGCTTCTGCACGATTGATTACTGTCGTCAACAACAGGCATGCGGAGATCGATTGAAGGAATGCGGGAACAAGCGACGGGTAGAGTAGAGTTATGGTACGCGCCTGTGGGAGGAAGCGGCTGGAATGTTAGCTTACATCGAATGCATACCAATTGTATTCACATACCCATCGCATTGTGGGGACGCATGATACGAAGCAAAAAGAAAAAAAAGGCGGGTGAGCTTTATCTCTCTCCGATGCTAGATAGAGTGTTACTTGAGCAGCGACGGTACGAAAAACCTGAAGACGACTCGTCACCCACTGCAACGCATATCAAACAGCGCTTTGATGGAAGCGTTTATAGAAAAAGCCGTGGGTGTGATGCGTCCGCGCTTTAGCTATGCATGTGTGTTTGTGTGAGTGTGTACATACATTCTTGTAATCTACCCGTGTTTTGTCAGGACGACAAAGGTGCCTCACGCGTAGGTGGTGTGCGTTTGTTGGGGAGTGAAAAGGAAAACGACGCAGCACGCGACTTTGTCACCTTCTTTGGGCTGGGTTATGATGGTGCGCCGAAATGGAAACACGAACCGTGTGCTGGTGACAGTGGGACAACGGCGTGCTGGAGACGCGTGTATTGGGTCAGGGTATCGATTGGTCATTGCAGCGCACCATTGGGCGGGCAGGTTTCCTACATTCCAAGCTGGTGGCAGCAAAGCAGGGCGGCAAGGAGGGGCCCCACAGTGTGGCCGTATGTATGCGAAGGTCCACTTTTGAATAATCAAGCCGCATAACTAACGGAGGGATAAATTTGGCCATTTTACACACCACATGCACATACACGGTGTAAGGTTAACGAGGCACTGGCGATGAGTATTTATAGCCCCATCATAGCCGCCAGGAATCGATTCTGTTGTGTTAGGACTACTTGCACACTTTTTGCTTTGTACGTCACTTCAATAAAGTTTGTTAAGCAACATCATTTTCGCTAGGCATCCCCGGGCACCAGCAGTTGTTCGATTTTATCGCGGCACATGTGTGTCTGGTCCACAGAGGCTCATGACCATTAAATCCTTCCCATCATCGACAGCTGACCCGCGTGCGATGCGATGTCACTGATCGCCGCCGTCCCAAAATCGAGGGCTGCGGTCCAACTATATAACTGCGCTGTTGTGTGTGGCCCGTTACTACTGCACCACAGCGCTCGTTCCACCGTTATGATCAAGCTCTCTGAGCGCATCTTTCGCGCCTCAAAGCACATACTAGGCATGGTGCGTGTTTGTATGTGGAGGATGTAAGAGGACACATTATAAAAAAATGGAGTCATTTAACACAACAGAGACCACATCGCGGGAATCGAGCACACACGCTGAGGCAACGATGCGTCGAAATCGTATGGTTTGGCTTGGTTTGGTTGCCCGGAGATGCCAGGAGACCTACTAACCGCGTTAATGAAAGTAAAAGTAAGCTACTTCAGTTTTCCCTTTTCTCCGCGCACCGTAAAGCGGAATTTTTGGGGGGAGTTTCGTTTTCTTCTCTGTCTCGTTTTTTTTTTTGTGGCTAATGCTAGCATTGGTCGCTTTTGACTAGGCCGCCTACCTTAGGTTTGTTCGCGTGCCCATCTGTCTGTCTGTGCCTGCCAGAGCTTACCGAGACCACCGAATCCCGTTGCCCTCTGCTAGCCCGCTCGTCTGCTGCGGTCTTTGTCCGAGGAAGAAAGGTTTGCTCTGCCGTGTGCATGTGTGAGGCTGTGAAGGTTGAAATGAAGGTGTAGAGTTTTGACAGAGCGAAGAGCAGCAACCCAGCCTGCTTGGCTGATCGAAGCCTGGGATCGCGGAGACTACATAACAAATTATGGTACTATTTAGTAAGTCGAGTTTGCGTTTTTTCTCGCTTCTTTTCTTTGCCGCTTGAAAGTGTTTTTGGGAGAGATGGCAGCGGGCAGACAAACACACTGCGACCGCAATACAGCCCGAAATATTCAATGAACGATCCGCATGGCATGGCAGCGCCGACAAGGATCACACATGTAATCGGCCGCACAGTGCGTGATAGGGATAGGAAATCGGGTGTAGTTTTGGGGCTGTGTCATTTCGACAAACTTGAAACACACAAACACACGCCAAACGGGCCGGTATTTTCGGGGGTTGGACGCGGTTACAAGACAGACTGCCAGGTTATCACGATCGGTGTGTGTAAGGGTTGCAGCAAAGCAGGTAGAAGCTTTAAACCAGTCAACCTGGTGGGCTTTTTGCAGTGATTCTTAGGTCAGTTAGGATAGCTTTGTTCGGTCTTTGGGTGACGACTAAGTAAACTCTGATATGTCCTATCGTCTGCATATGTCTGTGTATAGAACTGTAGAAGTAATCTTGAATTTGCACTGAGAAATAACCCAATTCGGTTCTTCGTCGTCCAATCATTACTAATGTCTCAATCAGATATCTCGGTGGTAAGGGGAAGCAGTTTGAAACCTTCATGAGGTGTCAATGTGCCAAATGAAATCGAAAATTGGTCGGAAAATGTGCCTCCTTCCCTTCATCGTTTTCCTCACTCCAATGCCGACACGCACGTTCATTAGGAGATTTTGTGACTGCTGCTGAACGCAGTTGCTTCACATTTGAATGAAGCAGGTGAAGTTGATTGATATGATTCGCATGTTTCCGCCAACTAACCACCTGTTTGCTTACTCATTTGTGTGCGTGTGTTTCTCTAGATGCTTGTATGTCATCGAAGAAACAAAGGAAACCCAGCGGTCCTCGTCACCCTCTTCTCTAGCGTGTGCGATCTCGCGCACAGTATTAATCACCGACCGAAACAACCGAGCGACGATTGCACAGGAGCATAGTTTTGCTTGGCGCGACTGACCTTGTCAAGAGCGCGGCAGGCCGCGCTTTCGTACGTTTTCTTATGTAATGGCCATTTATTTTATTATTCAAGTAAAGTTTTAACGCATTTCGGAGCTGCCCGGGGTAGCAGGCTCTGCTGTGCACCGTTGCTTCCCGCTCTCTTACCGAATTATCATGGTGGGGAGGGGGGGGGGTGTAGGGCGGGGGTAGGTTGGCCACCCGCCCGATGGATTTCGCTTTTCGTCTCTTTATTTGATCGGCTTACTTTTGGAAACTGAATTGAAGGGGAGGGTGGGGGGTCCAACGACGGCAGTGGGAATGTAGGAAGGTAGGGGAGATAGTGTGTTGTAGTATAGCCAATATAATCAAAGTGTGTGTGGTGTGCCCCTTTTTGTAAGTTATATTATTTTGGAAGTTTTTCGATCGGTTGTCCGGAGGCGGCTGCGGCGTGGAGACGTTAGGAAGGGTTCGGAGCCAGACAGGCTGGAAAACTACCCAAGCTTGCTCAATGCCTACGAAAATAAAACAAACATCACAACAGAAACAACAAGATGCACACAACAACATAAACACCCGAACTAGGTAGTCAAGCCAGAGATCTAACATGGTGGTGACCCGTTTCCTTGATGGAATGGATTCGCTTTCATGATAGTGTGTTTAAGCAACGATAAGCAGCGTTGTTAAACTTGGTGAAGCTCTATCCCGATTGTCTCGTAAGAATTCTAGTCTCCTAACTCAAATCATGAAACTCTTTTTGGCTCTCATTAGGTTGACGAATTGGGCTAGAAGAAATCCCTTTAATCTATATTCATCCGGGTCAGAATTCGTAACAGCTACACTTACAAGTCTTCCAAATCGCGTACTCTTCAAAACTGCGAATTAAAAGTCAAGTTGAACTCATTTCGCCTCCACCAACATCTCCACGCAAACGCACGCCACTGAGATCGGAGAGATCACGATCACAACCATTGATCGGTTGACTGGAACCAAAAGGGAGCTCGGTTCTCGTCTGTCGAAGTCAAAATAGCAGACTATACAGCGCGTGTGACAAAAGTAGATACCGTGGAAACCAAACTGTCAGAAACCCGCAACTATATTTGTCAACTTACACAAAGTCGCATGCAACAGGCGCGCATCGGTTTTGAAGTGTGCGCCGCGTACCATGCACATAACTCAACATCGAATTTTCATCGGGGCCCATCTCTCCCACTAGTAGTGTCGCGGGCATAACCCGGTTTGCCCGAAATATACACTCACACGAATGTTCATTCGCGTTGTTTGCGAACTTCGGCCCCCCTTGATGTGTTGTGCGCTGCGTGTTGTGGAAGGGAGGCCGCGTCTCAATGTGGAGGGGATTGTCCCCTTCTCTCTCTCTCTCCAGCTCCCCTCTCCCCTAACTGTCTCATAACTTCCTCGTGCTATGTTTCCACAGCTAATCGCGGGTACGCGCCATGGGGAAGCTGAAAATAACGTTTAGAAAACGACTGATTGTCATCGAGTACGGTTCGCGCGCGCGGTCGAGAGTTCGCTGGCGTATTCGTGATAGCAAAAGAGGAGTAACGGCTACAAAAAAAAGCATAATCGTGTCCCGTGTGCTATACCCGCGCGGTGGGTGTTTTCCACGACCTAGACGTGCCGTGTTGTAGCGCGGCGAAGCTTTAACAACCTTCGCGTATCCAAAAAGCGTGGTTCGGTTCGTATCAGTTGAACTTTTCGCGGCCAGTGTGCGCCCAAGTTTATTGGACACTATTATTCAGTGGTTTGAGATCTGTTTGAGCGAGTGTACTATAGGTAGGTTTTATTCGGGGCAAAAGCGCGCGCAAATTGGTTCCCGAGCTTTGAGGTGTGCAATTTTGAAAGGTTCGCTATTGGGAATATTGGAAATTTCGTTTGACGGTGCAAAAAAGTTCTTCAGTCAGTGGGCGACGAACTGCTGTGTATGCGAGTGTTCTATATATCGGCGATCGGGGAGTTGCCTGGCGTAAAACTGCATTTTTGGCAAATTGTTAGCCGATGGGCGGTGGTGGTGTGCTGTACTGGAGTGGTGTGAAAATGAATGTGTCTGTGTGGGCTGAGGTAGCCAAATAATAACTGCCGCTTCAGCTGATTTTCTCCGCCCAGCGAGTAAAGCACGTGTTGAGAAACTGTAAAGGGTCTGTGGAAATTGGTCAGAGTGGCGCACAGCCACAGAAACTGCCAATGAACCCAAAGCTAATGTCAGAACTGCATCAGTGGACTGTATTTCCAAAAAAATGTGTGATTCGTTTTGATTGGATGTAGTGATACAGGAGTGATCTTAAACCGGATCTAAGAAATAGAAAAGAAAAATCCAACAACGGCAGCCAGCCCCGCAGTAACAGGTTCCGCGCCGCGCACGCATTTGGCTCTGACATCAGCTCCCGTGTGCGTGTTGTGTCACGAGCTCTGCCATCGATAGGAGAGTGAACTGGAGTTGTGTTGTCTCTTACGTGAATTTTGGTATATGACAAAAATCAACAAACGGTTACGCAACACACCCCGAACCTAAAATCACGGCTTTACCGTCGCGTCAGTATCGCACCCGGGTGACAAATGGAACCGACAGCGTGAGAGAGCGAGAGCAAGAGTTTGAGTGGACGAGAATCCCACGTGAAACTGTTGTCTGGATCGGTAGCGCGTGTCATCCAGTTCGCAACAAGAAACGGATGATCCATGCTAAAGTCGAAGATTATTCTACCATATTCCCCCTGGCCAGACTCTCTAGGGATTTAGCGGATCGTCAAGCTTCTTCTGCTTCTTGTTTCGCATGTGGGATGCCATTTATCACAGTGGAATGATTTGTTGATATCAGTTCGAAGCAGATAACACCGTAATGGGTGTGATGAACGGTTGAAGTTAAAAAATCGATGGAAGAAACCGCCATTGAACCGCCCGTGTTATCTCATTCGGGAGTGTCTGCTTGCCCAGTCATGTCAGGATGACATTCGTCAAAGCTGCAAAAATGTGGGCCAATCCTCGAGATCCATTTTACCAGTAATGCCCTGGAAATTTTGTGATGGGTTTGGGTGGGAGGCTTTCCGTGCCTTTAGATATCGGCGATAAGAAGGGCAGACATACGTCGATCATGCTATTACTGTAATAGTGGTACGCTGGCCTCTCCGACTGGGACCTGTGACTCACACACGCTTGAGTTTTGTCACGATTACGAGTTTTATCGCGTAACACACGTAGCATCACAGATCGAACATCCAACCCTCCGGAGTTGTTCCGCCCTCCCCTTGAACCACTAACCCCACCCTCTCGCGATCAGTTCCACGATCGGACGCGCACTCTTATAGCTTTCTCGTGGTGTATATCTTAAGGGCCGCCCCCTTTTGAGCGCTGGAATTAGGTTGGTTCCAGCTCGTGCATCGGAGGTTTTGATACCGGTGATATCAGTATGTGGCTGGCTGACAAGCTGCAGAGTTACCTAGCCGCCCAATGCCTGTTGCTGGTTGACTTCTCGCTACAAAAAATCGCACCACAGTAGATGGATGTGCATACCGTGCGTTGTGTGTAGCGGCTGGCTGAATCACAATTCTGTTTTCCGTCCTCTCGAGAGCCCAATTTTGGCGCTTGTTTTTTGATAAAGAGCTTAGCACCCGTGTAGTGCGCCCCCTTCGTTATCCCCGTATGTAGACTTTTCGGCGGAAAAATAGGAGCAGCTCAACAAACGTTAATCCTCCCTTCCCGAAAAAAGAGATATGAGCATGGTAACGCGACCCAACTCGCACCCTTACAACATTGGGCGAAAAGTAATGAAAATAAGGTTTAAGCTCCCTCATCAAAACCGGTGGTACGTACGTAAACAGAGGGCTGTGTCATGCAAGTACAATGTGGCAAGTTGGAGTGCGGTTGTTCGATGTATGTTGAAATTGAGCTTTCCGTGACTATTAATCTCTTATAGACGTATCTTATCCAAATGTGTTCGTTAGTAAAACAAATCTCAGTTGATTGATGGAGTGCAGTAAAAGTTACGCCATCATCATTACACGAGAATTCGTTGGTCTAAATACAATTTTCATTTCAATTCTAAAACAACTTCACCCAAAATGCGTAACCGCTGCGTTGAACGACAAGTTCAACCCTTCGTAATGGAACACGTGTGGAAGCAAAACATGAACTATGTCGTTTGTGTCACTGCACACGGACACGATCAAACGACGGACTAGCTTCGGGCTAGCTCCTATCAACCAACCGACCAACCACCATCTCATGCCTATAGCTGCTGTTACAAAGAGAGCTAGCGCATCATCAGTTATGACATCGGCGGGCAGGGCATTAATTACTTACACCAATGCTCTCGTGAGTGATGACTTAATTGTTATCTGAAATGCAACGGAAAATTAAATCAAACTTCGCTCCTATCGCGCTGCGCACTCGGCGTCCTGATAAACCGATCGTCACTGTGACTTGGATCGATCGAGCTAAGCTTGGTCGAGCGTATCACAATTCACTTAGAATTCCGGCATTTTAATATACCTTCTACCCGTGTGAATGTCGTCGAAGCGCTTATGTAACATCAGACAAACGTGGTCCAACCATTATGACAGGTGGACCTGTTATTCCTGGGTTATGGAGAATATGGCATCGGTATCTTCTAAACCCCACATTTCTCAAACGTGGTTAGCGCGTCTCTACATATGCATGAATGTTTGTAGCGTCATCGACAACGACAAACGTCATCATATTTGTGTGTGTGCATTTTTTATTTTGTTAAGCCTTACGCTATGACGCACGCACTCACGCACATTTTTAGCCTTATTTTTGCGTTTGCCCTTTGCAGTCGAATGCGCCTATAAATAAAGTGAAGAAATCACGTTTCGGCTACAAATATAGATCCACTGTTGGTGGACTCTCTCTCTCTCTCTCTACCATGGCGTTAAAGTGTGCCAAGATCTTCTTTTGTGACTCGGTTCGCTCTTATTCGGTGCAGTATGCAAACTGCAATCAACATAGCTATAGTAACCCCCGATGGCGGCGCCGGGCAAAGCGTCGATACGTCTGGGTTCTTAGTTGAACTACCATCTTTCTTCCTGGTCGTGAAGGCTCGTGATCGGAAGCAATTCAATCGATCGATTGAAACGGAACCACTGGGTGGTGGAAGCAGAAAGCAAGCCATGTGTCACATGAGCACGTGAAATTAAGCGAGCAACACTACGGTCCAACCCACGAACGCGTCTTCGTGTGTGTGTTTTTATGTTCGATGCACTCATTCGGTAGACGGACTGTCAATGGTTGCGTGTGTGTGTGTCTGTGTGTCACGCGAGCACCAGGGTGGGTGGTGTCTGTTGTGGTACCGTTCGGAACGCCGTCGCACGTGCAAGCGCAGCATGATGTCATACACTCTCGCAGAAGCGCGCAGTCCAACGGATGCACTCAGCTGTTTCCGCCCAGGCGCGACAAGCCGTCCGGTCGCTGTTGATGCTTGGCTTTCCTTGGTTTGGTCAGACCACGTGATGTGTGGTGGTCGTCGATTTCGTGCTTCCCTACGACGAAGGAGCGGCAGTTATGCAAGCGAACGAAAATCACGGGTTCGTCCTCGCTATCGTGTCGAACGCTTTTGGCGCCATTGTCACGGTTTATTGTCGGAAGGAAAGTGTTCGTGCTCGACGTTACCGTTGTTACACCGCTTGTTGGTGGACTTCACGATCCCCCATTTGCCGAGCCGGAGGCCCAGAACGTTGAAACATGATCCACGCGAGAGGGGTCTGGTAACTCTGTGCCAGAATTTGTGGACATGTTGGCGCCTCTCTAAGCACTTCATGTCGCTTGCACCAAATGCGCTCGGCTCATGCAATCCCGTTCCGTTCGTGTTTTACTCGTTGCGGCGATGTGGAACATGAACAAAACAAAAAACCGAAGTCTCTTAATTGATAACTGCATGTTGTACGCAGTAAACAAACTCCAACCGCATGTTAAACCATTTCCTCCAAGCTGGTGGGTTTGTTCGTTTCCTGCATTTTCCCCGCCCCGCAGAAAGGCATAAAAGCTGGGCAAAACTTATCAGATTATTCCCCAAACAAAAAAACGACGACACACAGATGGAGGGAAGCGAAACTTTGTCCTGGCCAACGACTATCACCCCAGGCAAACAGAAAGGCTATCTTTTGTATTGCTTTTGCTGGTATATGTCACACGGTACGGAGCAGGAACGGTCGATTCCTTATTCGATTGATTCCTTAGCCCTACAGCCCCTTTTTAGCCCTGGACGTTATCATCAAACCGATATCCAGTGACTTCCGTGTTGCTTGTGGAAACACACGCGAATGTATATGCCGTTGCGTTTCGTTTGATTCAAATGCAAACGTAACGAATGTAGGTCACCGCTCCCCGTGCGTCTTGGACTGAGCAGAGCACAGTAATGAAAGACCATCGACCATCACAACACTCACCCTGGGTGTTTTATTTTCTGCTGTTCGCGCGCGCTCGTCAATACACCTAGCAGCGTGGCATTTTAACGTGAACATCAATATCTCAGTTCCCCGGTCAAGGAAATGGGTTTCGATTAATAATCGATGGTAGCTGTGTGTGTATATTGGGTGCGAACGACAACGACAACGGTGCTGATGACGCGGGTACAACTTACTAGAAAAGCATACTACTACTCGTCTCGTCTACTACTATGTGCCAACGGTCGTCCTCCTGTGGCAAGGTGGAAAATTGGTGCAACACCATCCAATGTCGTCCATTCGCGCTTCACAAGATGATGGGGAATGTATAATATTGCGCCTTCTTAGTTTTGTTTTCTTTCTCCAGCGTCAAGCTACGCCCCGTTGTGGCCTCGCGCGAGGCTGTAATCAAATTATCACATTTTTAATTAATCCTTTCCCCATCTGATTTGCGATATCGTTTCAGCATCAGCAGAGCTTGTATCTAGCGCCCGAGCCAAATATCCGTTCCTGTTCGTGTTTCGTTCCAGCCCGTCACAAACCTGCACACATACTCACAGAAATGGCCTTAATTATGAAATACATTGACAGTATGCATCACTACATGGACAAATACGGAGGTAAGTTGTGTGTTGCGTTTGGAGATGGTGGTTCGACTGTTAGTTTTAACCTTACCGGATAAAATAACATTTTATCAATAAAACCTGTCAATGCTGCTGCACGCTGCTCAGAATACGTGACAGCGTGTGATGAGATGTGTTTGAAGGAAATGTATACAGTTCTACTGCAGCACCCGTTCGTGTTGGTCAAGAGCAGAGAATCAGTAGCTATTGTACACTTCATCACAGGTACCCTATTCAGTACCGTAATTCGTGTGGTGTAGAGAGTGTTGTGCACTGACCGGGGACAGTGCGATAAATGCATTAGAATAATCAAAAGTAATTTAAAACACATTCACTGCAATGTGGATCGTGCTATGTTTGTCTTCTTTTTAAGTTTTTCTACTGTATATCGATGATTTAAATATGCACGGCAAGAAGCCACCATGAGTGGCGCTCTACTGCTGCGTGCTTGTCATTTAAAATTCTGCCTGTGAACTCCGGGCTGGGTTCGAAAGAACGCACAAATCGATTTGGCTTTCGATTGTATCAGTAGAGGTAGGCACGGGGGGAAGGGTGCTTCCGGTTAACATTGTTTGCGGTTTCGGATGCATTTGCTGCTGAGCGATATCGATTTCCATAACGGCGCGCTAGGTCACAGCCTAGAACTTGTGTAAGATGTAGTGCATTCACCTGTGCCAGACAGTAAATAACCGTAACGTCCGTATTTGTGAAGCAGTCCGTGTTAATTAGGAGACAGAGAGAAGGACATCGACCCACGGGTGGCTCGATCATGTACCCCGGAAAGTGCATCGCTTGTGCCCCGGGGCGAGTAGCGCAAAATCATGTAAATTACCGGTGTAAGCATTGTGCGCACTTCCTAGTGGAACGTCTGGTGCGCTTAATAGGGTTGATGGAGGCGCATGGTTGTTGGTTGAGTCCAGTTAGGTTGTGTTTTTGTTTCCCAAAAGATTTACGTTCCCTTACTTGCTCGTTTAAAAAAATCTGTACTCTTGTCTGATTTATGAAGGCATCGATGTGCACGTCTTAAAGCGAGCAATGCTTTGTTTATTCAGACCGTATTTTATATATTCTCCCTCCTCACTCACTTACCTACTTGCTCCGGTTGATAAAAAGGCATGGAAAAGTACCTGACAACCTTCGCTAATACCGGTAGATGCATTAATTATCCAAACCGCGCTGCGTGTAACGACTCCAAGATGGCATGCGCTTACTGGTACAGTTGTGACGGCGACGAATCACGAAGCGCTACGGATCGCAATCGCGCGATGTCATTGACGCACGGCTGATGATGGAATTTATTAACCAGTGGAACTTTTTCGTTCTAACCCACAAGCGGGCGAGTGAAGTTCTGAGCCCTCACTCTTCCCGCGGCTTCCATTCGCGGTGTGCTAATTGAAACATTACAAGATTGTAACTGATCGACATCGTTAGTGTTTGTTATTGCGAATGATGGGTGCTTTGTGCGAAATGCTTTCCATTTTCAAAAGCTGTTTTATTGACGTCAGCGGTAAAACGTATCATTTTCTGAAATGTAGAAAGTCCAGCATTACTGCAAATGACTATCGGCGGGTGGTTGCTGTGATAGCACTCTAGCAGTAGCGGTGCTGGTTGGTGGCGTGTCTACGCTGGATAATGATGAAACAAACATTTGTCGCGCCCCCGTTTGCCGTTCAATCACCGTAAGCACGCACGCACCAATCAAACGCTGATGATGGATACGTCCATCCTGGTGTAATCGATGACACTTTGTTTGTGCTACCGTTTAGCACCTCATTTTCTCTTTTCGAGAGGTAATTTTCCTCCGCGTTTCCCGGAACCAATCTTCGCCAACCGAACCCTCTTTGTAATGGTTTGGAGTGACAGCCGCACTTGATATCGAAAGGCTTCGGTTCACGAGCACAAAGCCAAAGTGGGTGGCCCATCAACAATATGTTGATTCTCATGACTATTCGGCTCCAAACGATCATCTACTTATTGTGAAAAAGTGTACGGGCACAATATCTGTAGCGCCTTCCGAGTGACCAGATGGTCGCATCCCATTAGTCTGGGTTCACGATAATAGAAACAAAAGAAAGCAAAAATACAACATAAACATAAACACAACAAACTAAATCAAATTGTCTTTCTTTTCCAGATCCCCGGACGAAAGATTGGCCACTGATGTCGTCGCCGCTCCCAACCCTAGCACTATGTTTAGGATATGTGTACTTAGTCAAAGTAAGTAGGGTCAGAATGCAGCTCACGTTTTTCCGTGACGCCGTTACGCTCGGTTGCGGGTGACATTGCAATCACTTATTAGCAGATGGTAGAAACGCCGTGGAATAGTCTGCTCCTCGTAAGAGACATAAGAAATTATCAATTCTTCATAACGATGAATCAAAGACGACCATCAAAGCCATCAGAAATACCACAACCACCACAAACAGCTGCTTCCTATGTAATCTATCCAACAACAAGCAAACTAAAACAGGATTTCCACACTTAAATATTCAAATTTCGCTCCATATGCATATTCGAGCTTGTGTATCGTCTGTGGTCTGTTGTTTCAAGCAAAATCTGAATAATGAACTGGTGTGTTTGTGTGTGTATGGCGCGATTTTTTTGTTTTATGATTTTTATGGGTATGGAGAGAAAACTAACTTCACCGCAACGGCCACGGCCCGGGTACCAGCCAAAGTTTTCATATTTTTTCCTCCAAAAATTTTCAAGGTAATCGGGAACATAACCGGATTACGCTGCCGTCTGCCGATAGCCATGAACAATGGTTAGGGTGCTGGTGGCAGTTCGATACTCAAACTAAAACTGGTTTACGTGCGATCGTCGTTTGAATTTTGATTTCTAAATCGACAGAGGGGTTCAGAGGGGTTTTTGCTTGTGTTTGTGCTTGTGAGGGTGATTTTCTTATACACACTGTGTGGTGCACGAACGCACGCTTTAGGTCAGTTTAGTTTAGTTTCTTGTTGGTCGGTTTCTTAACCTGTACCTGATTTCCTCACGCAAAATTGAGCGATGATCTCCAGCATCGGCATCATCATCTCTGTGGCGGTATGGAACAGGTTCATTCATCTTGTAGCCCCGGTCGGTTTGGTTGGTGCGGGTGTCGAAAGTCGATTCGGTCGATTTGTGAACACAGTACCTTGCGTTTTTGAATTCCCCCAACCGTTGATCGATATTGGACCGAAGAGTCGCTCTTTTTGATGGTCGTTTCTCTTGTGAAGCAATGGATAAACAGCCCGAACGTGGCTGGGTTCACGGTTGCCGACAGTGCGCACCCATGCTTCTACTCCTACCTGTCTCTGACCTGGGACATTAGAGCATATTTTCGAAACCATCAGCAGCGAGTCAATCTTTAGAGCAGTATTGGAGTGGAGGGCCGATCGCGCAACGCTCATCATGATCGTGTGAGATGTGTACGAACCAAAGACCCAAATCCCTCATCTTCAAACTCTCCAAATGCTAGCGAAGGAAAGTGGGCCCGTGGTGAACCTAAAAATTATATTGTCGCCTCGTGACAGGATCGTGCCACGAAAAAACGGACTTTAAAACCTGCCATTCTTGCATAATGCAGTGCGAATGTAATCGAACGTTACAGCCGGCCAATTTTTGGAATTTCACTTTGCGCCTTACTGTTTAATTTTCCGCCACCCCTCTAATTTCCTCCCTCCCCCTTTTTGATGTCTGTTGCAACTGATCGATGGTGGCCAAAAAATGGAATCAAATGTCCGATTCCATCATCGCTGTGAGGGAGGTGGTGGGCTCGCAAAAATAAGATGGAGGTGGAATAACCTTCAATACGCATAAGACCAGTGCTCTGCGAGTGCGTAAGACGCGATGGCAAGGCAAAAGGAGAGCTTCACAATAAACATAAGTATAGTTTTAAAGCCCTCCTTGCCTACCGATCGCCAGGGTGGCGGTGGGTGATGTGTTATGCATTTAAAAGTGAAACGAACGCTGCACGCTAATAACTTGCTTCCTTCGCAGTACGCCCCTACCCTCATCAAACCCGTACTTTGGGTTGGGTCGCGTGAAAGCATGTCGAAATGGAAAAAATCGGTTAAGGTTAGCTTATCTAACATACCTGACCTTAACCGGACCGGATTGTGGACCGCGGGCCACTATTGCTCGATCGCAAGTGCACACGACGGCAGCGACGCCGAATGCGATTATTACAAGCACGCCTGGTACACGTTCCGGAATGTGTCGATCTGATTTGACACACGGTGGGAAACCTTCCGACCACGGGACGGCGTAGAGGGGGGCTCTTTTTGTAGCCATTTGACTGTCTGTTTTAGAACGCGATCATAGCGGTAGCAGAGCGAGTTAATAGCTATTTAATTACCACAAAAGCCGGGCCAACCTTCGTCGATCTTGATGCAAGTGCAATTTCGCCGTCATCTTTTCGATCGCGCGCTGTTTTGCTTGGCGACGATCGGAAGAAGGGGAAACGCTACAAATTATGTATGCGAGCGTTCTCATTAGATAAAGGGGAGAGCAACAATTACTCTAGCGGTGTCTACATTTGAGCCGTGCAAACAGGAGCGTTTATGGAGCAAATCACACTTCCATTGTTTTGTTTTTGCGATCAGCGTAACAGGGAAGCGCGCCGGATTGTCCACAACTGTCTCGAGCTACATCACTGTGAATAATACCCTTTTTTTGTCTATTCTCATCCACAGGTCCTGGGTCCAAGGCTAATGGAAAACCGCAAACCCTTCCAGCTCAAAAACACCCTCATAGTGTACAACTTCGTTCAAGTCGTGTTCAGTGCCTGGTTATTCTATGAGGTACATTGTCAAAAACTAGCACGAGCCCCAAATGGCTCAGCTGCAACGTTCAGAGACTACTGCTGTTACAATATTTATTGCCTGGTTTTTTTCGTATGAAGCATTCAAAAACGACGATAACGCAATGACTGGAATCGTGTGGATGGGCAAACATTCACAAGGATAAATATGTGTTTAAATGTCATTCCTAGACGACCGTGACTTAGTAAACGTCGCTCGTTTACGCTTTACAGACGCCTTACAGCATTACAGATTTTTTTTCGCGACGGTGACAAACTTTACTGCAGCTTTGCACACAACCAGCAGCGTGCATTTTACTGTTAGATTTGTGTGTGTGTTGTTTGGATAGAATGTGTAACACTGCATGATTCAATTTGTACCACCTTCATCATCCCCGCTGCAATTCTTCTGTTTGCATACGGAGGTTCTTCAGAAAATCTGAGGCAGCAATCTCGGCAGCACACGGTTGCCTTCAAAAACATTTCCTTATGCCGCATATGTTTGGTTTGTGTCAACGCACTTTTAAGATTGATTGTGTAGTGCATTAAATTGTAATTGTACACATGGACAATCGTACCAGGAAGGCTACGACAAGGCTATGTTCGTGTGCGATAAAATTGGATCAGAGTCTCCCATTCAGCGCAGGGACGCCGGTACGATGAACTTCGACGTAATGAATACATCCCTCAAGAGCACTTGAGGTTGGTGAAATCCCTTTCACTAGTTGACTAGTACTTTTGGACGCATTACAGGTATTCTGTGTTCTGTTTGACCTTGCCGGCAACAGAAGCACCGAAGGCAACGAACTCGACGAACTTTTCTACTTCATCCTTCGAGCTTTAAGAAGAGAAAGGAACTCTAGGACAAACCTTCCCTTCTGCGCACACGCTTTAAACCTTGATTGTTGTTTTTCTTTTTCTCTTAACAATGAATGTATCCTCCCTGTGCTTCCTTACTGTGCTGTGCCGAAACCAATTACACATCTTCCGGGTACGTAGTGTTTAATGGGCGGCTGGTGGGGCGAGTACAGCTTCCGTTGCCAACCCGTGGATCACGGCACTACCGGACGCGCGATGAGAGTAAGTGTTGCCAACGCGCTGCAACCAGTGCTGAACAGTCGTCAGTGCTGCGTATCAGCTAATCCCCGAAGACCTGTTTTGCCCCGCGCCATCTTGCAAAAACAATAACTGTTCGAATGATCTTCTTTACGATCGGAGACGACGTACACAGTCTTCTTCCTTCTGTACGATCTCCTTTTCCGTATTTTTCGTTGCATCGAAAAGAACAACATGCTCCATGGTCAATCGTGTCAATTGGTGAAAGGGAAATTCGGCATCGGAACCACGTCACGGAAACCTTCGTGTAGCACAATACTCGACTCCATCCGCTCAATGCTATGACCCGAGCGGAGCATATGTGTCCTACCTCACTTTAGGTTGCAGGCTGGGAGAAGAGAAGCTTTCCAAATACTTCTGAATCTTCTCGTTGTCTCACCACGTGTAGCTGCAACCGAACAGTGCAATCGTGAAGCGATACTCGCAACACACACATCCATACATTATCGCACCCCGAAAGATGCGACAAAGAATCCTAGCTAAAGACCTAGGCCCATCTTATGTGTTGGTATACATGTGTGTGTGTGTGTTGTCCTACTACTGTAAGAAACGTGCAGACGATCAGTCGCTACTACTCGCTGAAAGCTGTAAATGACCAGTGATCAGTTGCGTTAAGTCACACTAAACGGTTTGTATGCGTGAGGGCACAAGTTGATTTTGATTAGTTTTCTGTTTGAGCTTTTAGACTACATACAAATATATATAGCAGCTAATCGTTGTTCAGTGTTCAAGCGCAACTGTTGATGTTCTACACCGTAGACACTACTAAACAGATGGACCTGCGCTGGCAAAAACCTCACACGAGAGGAAGCCTTCACTCAACGATGACGACGACGACGACGACGACTGTACGGCGGGACTTTCGTTTTGCAAAATTGGAACTACTCAGAAAGATACAGACACAGATGATTTATATAGAGACGCACATAACATCACTCATGCACACGAATGCTCACACCATAAAAGGACGTACACACAGACACACAGTGTGCTTCAGACAAAAATTTCAAACAAATTCAAAAACGCAGTACTGCTCAGCAATAAAATACTCGGAACGGAATCGGCACAAACACTAACCACTGGACCACTTTTTGCCACTTTTGCAGATTGGTGTATCGGGTTGGCTAACGGGACATTATAACTTCCGATGCCAGCCAGTCGACTATAGTAACCACCCCAAAACGCTGCGGGTAGGTTTCGAATCGAGTGAAAACACTCGACACACGCACTGAACATCGTACGGAAAGTGCCAGGGTTGCTTTCTTGGGTTTTATCAACTTCATCCCTATATCAACCACTGTCCACTAACATTGCTCAGTTCATTTAACTATGGTGAAGGCTAACATCCCGCTCATCCAACTATCTTTCTCATGCTTTTTTGCTTTAGATTACTGACATACACAGTTGTTTTAACTTCACTCTCTAACAATAACTTTATTTCTACTAAAACCTCTTAATATACAAAGAATTACTATAATTTCGAAAGTAACACGTAAATCGCTACATTGATCTATGGAACATTGTTCTTATCTTTGATCCTCCTTCACTCTCGTTTGGTCCGCCGTTACTGTCTACTAAATCCTCATAGCATTCAATTTTCCATCTGCATGCTCTTATGTTACTTTTGCTCCTATGAAGTTAGTTTCTTTCCATCTCCCTTAAGCCTTCCAACGTTAGCATCTAGGTTTCTAGTAAAGCAAAATTCCTTCATCCTTAATTATCATCAAGAATAAAAAACTCTAGGCTCCCCTTTCACGTGTTAATGTGTCTCATACCTCGTTTATTATCCCTGCCCTGTTTCAACTCGCTCTCAATCGACTCTCAACCAAAGCATCTCGCACCCTGGCTCCGTTTCGTTGAATCGTTGTCATCTCAGCGCAAGATGGGAAGAATGTCCATTTTTATAACACAATTTCTTTCTTCCACTACGTTTTTCCTGCCGCGTTTTGTGTACATTTACACTCGGATGATTTAGATGGTGCATGCCTGCTGGTGGTACTACTTCTCAAAATTCACCGAATTCTTTGACACGGTAAGTTTTACATTAAGACTTTTTGTATGTTAGCTTAAGAAAATCCTCCATCAGCAATCTTCATCACAAACGACACTTAGAACACTCGAACCCATTCGTTCTTGCTTAACGATCAATTGTTAACGATCTTACCGGACCCTGTGCGCATCATTAGCCGCTATTGAGCAAAGGAAGTCCACGCTGGATGAGCTGAAGAAAAACGTTACCAAAGTGTGCTCCAATACCCTTGAGCACATTTCGTCACGGTCACCCTTTGATGGCCCTCGATCTGTATATACGGAAGGCACTCACCCGGTCATTTCCTTCGTGCGGCAGGTGGCAGTAAGGTATAATACACCAGAACCGTGCCCAAAAAAGAGAGAGCAGCAGCAGCGGTCGTTCCGATACTCGAAGCAACATTTACGTCAATCGAAGATCATTTCCGGGCTCAGTCCGGCCGTACCTGCAGCAGAAAAACTAACAACCTCGCGAGTTAGCTGCGTAATACACGTCAGCATCCGCGAGATGATGAGCCCTGTTTGCTTAGCTTTTGCAGCTGCTGCGGCTGTTAGACACACGATTCGCAAATAATGATGGTGAAGAGGAGTGTGCCTCCATTCTTAGGTATTGTTTTCTATTTTTTATGGTTCCATCACCGCTCAAGACAAGCGAAGTCATACTGTTGGAGGTGCTGTTGTGCCCTCAAAACTACGAGACAAGAAACCTGGAAGAGAGGGCTTGTCTTTCACGTATGAGCTATTTTTTGTACAGATTTTTTATCCAGCAGTTACAAATTACTTCTGCCAAAATATAGTGTTGGTGAAGAAGTCTCACTACCTCACTACGATGGCCAATATTGACAGGGAAAATAAATACCACCGTCCAAGCATGCGAAGATATAAAGGCCAGGATATCTGTGCAAGAAGGGAACAGCCCCGGTATCTTTACCACGGTAAGGTGTTTCACATTGCTAGGCAAATGTTTTATTTGCGTGGTTTTGTCGATTGTTGGAAGTGTTTACTCGAGCTTCGGATTCGACCAGTGCGGAATGAACGATAAAAGAGCGAAAGAGAGTTGAATGTCAAGTACTACATCCCATCGTTCAACTCAAAGGATGACCACAGAAATCGAGGATCATTGAACTGCTGCTAGAGGTTCGGGATTCACACGATCTCTCCATCCAATGGAAACCATAAACAGAAAGCAGCAGTGAATGGTTTTCAAACTCGCATTAACACGCGCGCGTGTAGATCCCGCCCCGGCTCGATGCTAAACGATCGGATCTGTGTGACTTTATCGGTCATGGTGCCATGCAGCAGCAGGAGAAAATGCTTCTGGAACAATCTTTGCTTTCTGGAACGGCACAGAATGATAGAGGTGACAAAATCCGGGTATCGGTGCCGGGGACGATGAACACGCGCGAATCTCTCATTCACGTGAAATGCTGCTACACTCCCGTTAGCTGGTTTTCTTATGTTTCCAGTTTTCGGTGCGTCAATCCTGCTGCTTTATTATCGGCGTTGGACTTCGACCATAGCCGTATGGCCATGGTGGTACACGACGAGGATCGTCTGCCTGTGCGTGTGCAACGCGGGAGGAACACACCATAGAACCGGCTATGCATGGTGCAGAGATTTGACCAGCAAATCGACACCGATTCCGGTTTTCGCTCGACTCACCGGATTGGAAGAAATTTTCGCACGCAATTTATGCAGCTTTTTGGGAAAGGCACATTGTCACCATCGGGAACGCTGCGCAGCAAACGAACGACTTCACTTTCGAATTAAATGCTATAAACATGTTCGAATTCGATTCGTTGAAGCTCGCCGATCGTAGCATATCATACAGGTTCTGCAGTGCGATGGCCGCACTTGAAGTTCTAGTTCAAACGGTTGATCTAGTTTAGCCGATCGCACCAACAAAGGAATGGCAGCCAGTGCAGCTGTCATTACACTTGCTGCTCTAGTCTAGTAGTGACAGGTCGCGGGTGCACATGTAAGTGGCAGCTCTACTGACCCGGTCAAGCTTATAGCCGTTGCACCGTTGCACTCTAGAAATGGGTGTCCGTGAACGCGAATGTGCCCGGCATAACCGGACTGCCTTGGAATGCTCCGTTCTGAGCTCTAGCATATGTGTGTGATCGATGGTCAGTGCGTTCTACAAACCGATTGCGTGCATGTAAGGTTTAAACCTAGCACAGCGGGGTTCGAGTCGAATGAGCAACGAGAACAGAAAGAGTGTGTCATCGAGTGTTTGTGATGGAGACAGGCTGGGACGACGGATCCACTGATCGGCATCATATACTATCGGTTTCTAATACATCCAATGCTACCTTTTTTTTTTGCTCTCCTCCCGACAGTTCTTCTTTGTAATGCGCAAAAAGAGTAGTCAAGTGTCTACATTGCACGTCATTCACCACGGATGTATGCCAATGTCGGTATGGTTCGGTGTTAAGTTCACTCCAGGTAAGCATCGCCGGCGACGTTTCTGCCTGCGCGTGCCGATGATCGTACGATTTCGAATGCATTTTGCAAACCTGTCTTTTCCTCCTTCCCTCCTCAGGCGGTCATAGCACGTTCTTCGGCCTTTTGAACACGTTCGTACACATAGTGATGTATACGTACTACTTGTTTACTGCCCTCGGACCGCAATTCCAGAAATATTTGTGGTGGAAGAAGTATCTAACCGCCCTTCAGATGGTAAGTGGTGTGGCAGAGTCTTATCGCGTTCTGTACTTGGGAAGCATCAATATTAAACGGTTTGGTTCTCAATTTGCAGGTTCAATTCGTCCTGATTATGGTACACGCTTTCCAGCTGCTGTTCATCGACTGCAACTACCCGAAAGCTTTCGTCTGGTGGATCGGAATGCATGCTGTGATGTTCTTCTTCCTGTTCAACGAGTTCTACCAGTCCACATACAAGGCTCAAAAGGTAAGGAAACGGGAACACGAACGACCGCTTCCTTTCACACCGTTCAACTCTCTTTCTCTCTCTGGGCCAGGGTCTAGAATGTTTTTTATATACCAGATTTCATAAATCCCGTTCTTTTTTATTTTATTTTACCTACGCGACTTCACGCCATATGCTTACAAGCTTATAAGCACTGGATGTTGCTAGTGATAGTTGTGGTTGATGGGCTCGATGACGTGGTTAGTCTAATTGTTTTCCCCTTTCCTTTCTCTTGCAGCTAAAGAGAGAAGCTGCCGCTGCTGCCAAAAAGCGGGAAAGTGAGCTGCTCCTGCAACAACAAAACGGGCACATGGCCAACGGCAGCGCCGGCAATGGTACGCTCAGCAATGGCACCGGCAACAAGGCGGCCGATTATTACGTCCGAGGCGACGTCCCGGCCGAGATGGAACTGACGCAACGGTCAACAACGAACACGCGCACGACAGCCCAATAATAGCGGGATAAAGGCAGACAGGCCGCTTACGGTTCTTGTAATTAATTATTAATTTATTGTAAAATTGTCCCCGAAATCCGCGCGTGTGTACGTTTGTGGGGTTGTATGAGTGTGTGTGTGTGCGTGTGCAAGCAGCAGAAGCAGGATGTGTCGTAGACGCCCGTATCTCTCGTCCTGAGTACTTGTGCCGATCTTTTTTTCATTTTCCATTGCGAGCTCTGGTGTCTGCTACTACAACAGCTTTTAAGTTGATCAATTCGCCTTTTAGAAAAAGAAAATGTTTTAATTCTAGCCCCATAACTACCTGAGCGCACCACACATACAACACAAGCACACACAGTCACGCACGCACACCGAGAGGTTCGTCGCTGAGAGAAACAGTTCTACTGCAAACATGCAACCTGATGACGACGAATGTGGGCTCCTTTTGTAGGGCAAGGTTTAGAAGTAGTAGTGGCACGGGGGTTGCGATGATGTTGCGCGCCTTCCGGGGTCTGTTTAGTAGGATTTCAAGCAAACGGAAGGGAGTATGTCACTTTTGGATATACGTATGTGTAAATGGAGATTAAGAGAGGAAAAGGGCCAGGCAGCTTTACACCTTCTTGTCTATCTTTTCTTCTTTAAGTTTAGTAAGAAAGAAGCTGCACACAGCCCGCCGGCCCCGTTGTGCCGCTGCTACGGGGTATGGTTGATGATTTATTTTGAACAAACACAAAAAAGAAAAGAAACACAAGCAATTGGGCTAGATGAAGTTGTGTACAGATTATGGCGATGTGTAATGTATGTAATGTAATGATGGTGCAACAACAATCAGTAAAAAAGATATCAACCCAGGAGATGAACTGCAAGTGGCAGAGGAGAAGAAGGTACATAGCGTTTAAAGGGCTAGTAGAATGGGTACGAGAAAACACTAAAAGAAACTAAACAAAAAAGAAGAAACGGTCGAATAAAATCAAGGATACATAGTTCATAGGAAATGACAAAAGTGCAAGCAAACTTATATAGATATACGTGTGAGTGGTTGTGTGTGCATGGGCTCGTATGTATGGGTGCGAGTGGTGGGTGTGTATGCTATTGGGAAAATGTAAGTTGGGGTGGGGTCCGTTATCAGTAAAGACGAGCGTCATCGTCCGGCCGATCGTCCTTAACGTCCTTGTTCATTAGTATCAATTTTCCACCGTTTTTTGCGAGAATTGTGTGCTTTTCCTTCCGATTCTTCCTATTCTGTCCTTCACCCACCACCCCATCTATGAATGCTTCTTCCTGTCACATACGCTTCCTGTATCTTGTTGACTCCTAAGCGTATTCCCCATGCCGGGAGGAAATGGCTGGCGCTGGTACAATAGCAGTAGCAGTCGTCGGGTGTCCTATACATATATTTACATTTAAGTGAAATACCAATCTACTTTTTCACTCTAAGTTTAAGGAACTTCTTTTTAAAGGACACACAATCGGCAATAAAACAAGACGATCTTGAAAAAACAACGCAACACCGAGCACAACGGGGATGTGTGTATCATCGAAAGAAAAATAGATCGGATCAGTTGTTAGAGAGTAAGACCTATCGCTGCTGACCGACCACGTGATGTTAGAAGATAGTAAAAGTGCTGAAGTAAACTCCACCGATTTCTCTGATCATCTGATTGGAGAATGTTGATATAGCGGGTGTAAAGAAACGTAACTAGGATTGTCTAGGATCGCTTCAGAGTACTGTAATAGCACCATCTAACAAAATAGAAGAAGAATTATATTTCTATCGCTTCTAATTGAAATCATCGATGTTGATTAAGTAGAGATTTAACGAAAAAAGGGGAGGGATAAAACCCAGGACAAGACACATTTCTCACACACGCCAATCCAAATCCGTTACACACTCCAAGCCATTACTTCGTATCAGCTCAACGAATCAGTAGTGCGTGTGTATGTCTGAAGGGGAGGCAAGAAGGTGCTACTTTATCTCTGCTTTAGGACAGACAGAATCCTGTACAAACGGATCCCTCCAACAAGCATCAAACCCAAACTGCTCGCAAACTATCCCAACGGATCATACAGAAGAATCACCACGCTAGAGAAATAAAGAATGATACTATACAACTTTTTTGTAACGTGTGTCACGTCGCAGACCGGTGATGTGTTTTAGTAGGTAGGAGTAGGACTTGCTGCAATAAAAAGAGTCCTCAACAGGTAAAACACGGACACAAAACCACTTCACTAATCCTTTACAAAGCACACACAAAGAGAGGCAACTTCGATCAACGACGACGATAGTAATAGTTTTCTGCTGGCAGAAAGAGAATGTAAAGCTAGAACAATATATGTACAGATAATTCAAATTTGCGTGCTGCAAAATCCGCCTTGTGTGTGTGTGTTTGTTGTGAGTGTTGTGTAGATACTTATAATTCTTCGATGTTTAGACGAGCCCAGCTGCTCTTTCTTTCGCATGTAAAAAGGAACCGCAATGGAGAGATAGCCGGCAGCCAGCCAACAGAGGAACTAACGCGACTAACCTTGTTGTTGTTGCCTAGCTAAGGAATGAGTTTAAGCTACTGTTGATTAAAGCAATTTTTTCGAACGACAGGCCACCAGCAGTTCAGAAAAAATAAATTTTTAAACTGAGTTATGATATAGCTTAACATGTTTAAGGTTACTTTGTAGATTGTCCGGTGTCATTCTAATGTGATTGGTAACCCATTTGGAGAGTCTTACGCATCATCATCTTTTATTGAGCATTTCGTTGTCTCGTCTTAATTGTCCCCTTTGGAAGAGAGGGACACCCCGCGGACATATCACTTCCCAAGCTTCTCGCAAGTATAAAATATCCATTCTTCATTCAGCAATCCCTCTAAACCCTCGGAAATGTAAGTGCTCGAATGACAATGGATCAGGATCCCCTGTTCGGATGATATTTGGTAATAGGGAATTGGATCTGGAGACAGCTGGATATTGTAGGGCGGACCTAACGCTCGGTGGACATCAATGCTGATGGAATAAGCAAGTGGTATTTTTTATGAGCTGTAGTATTTTTCTAGTAGGGAGTGTGAAGGTCCTAACTGGCCAAATGTTTGGAGTGCCTGATGAAAATGCCCGACTTATGGCCTATTGAGCAGCAGCATTTTTACTTCACTTCAGCTTTTAAAAACTGCATCCAATCCCCTCAGGAAAAAACGGTTAGGCTGTGTATGGATGGATGGAACTCTTAATGTCTTTAATGTCTTTAACGATAAGTTGGCCCCATTCGACCAGCTGGAGCACATCGTCACGTCAGTGGTACCAGCTTGATGTCCTGCTAAAGCACATGGCGCGGGATCCAGCGCGGGATCCGAAATCGGCCAAAACATCCTACCGCTCGCTGATTCGATGCAGAGATACTTCATAGCCGAGTCTGCTTTCCTCGATCAACCTCTACGTTCGGGGGAGTATATATGTAAAGGACGCCTTTCTCTTTTCAGTTTCCTCTGACTTGTGCCACATTTCTTATTAGTATTTGTCCCGTGAGCTCTTGTTCTCGTTAGTGGCCTAATCTTGACCAGTTCCTTGTATTTTAGCGAGAGAAGGTCCTTGGTGGTCCTTCAAATCTCTTATTGTTTTACCTAAATAACTACTGATTCTATTGATGCATTGCTACTTTGTCTACGGTACTAGGTTCTAGGGTATTATATTTTCTTGGAACCGCTAATGGATCCCTTGAAGCGGATCGTTTTACACAAAAGCACAGAGCTGATTGCGCTAAAACCTGCTAATAACAATCGAACAAAGCCCCGACATCCGTTTAGCTTAAGATCCCCTTTTCGATGTTTGAGTGTTCCACTATGAACTTGCAATATGATCCTCCGATAAGTATAACCTTCTCATAAGTACGGTAGGAAATACGAAATTGACATCAGATGTTTCCCTATCTGTTTCACTTCGTCTTAACAGATAAGTCTGGACGTTTCGTTTGCGTCAACCTCGTATCTTGCGTACCGTACTTCCAGTCCAAAACAACACCAGCAGTCTGATATGATGCTGTACAACATCATTATCTCTCATTTTTGACCGATTATAAAACAATCACACAAAAGAACCGGTTTTGCACGGAAAATGTAAATTTAAGTAAAAATAACAAACTTCATATCGCGCATGTTTACTTGCGTACTTCGTGAGCGCCGGTGGCCACCATTTAGCACTTTATTACATTTATCTGACGCATTTCATCTGCACGTTCTGCTCATTGTTGTGCCAACAATCATTAACTGATAACTTTTGCAGATGGTAACATCGCAGCCTATTGCCTGTCGTTCAGCGAGATTAGCTTAGTCGTGAGGTACCTGCGGAACGGAAGAACACGCTGCAGCAGTGCACAGTCGCAAGCTAGCAACATGGAAGCAGTGGAGTTGGATGTGCCAAAAATCGAGACAGCACAAAATCTGGACAATTATGTGAGCCGCCAGCAATACGACCAACTGCTCAACGATTACAACAAGCTGAAGGAAAGGAGCGAACTGAAAACGACGCCGAACGAACACGACAATCACGATGCGGATGTTCTCGAAGCGTACATGAGTCGTATCAATCGGTTCGAAAATCTCATGAAGGAACTGCAGGAAGATTTCCTCGCCATGAAAGCTAGTGTACGATCGCGAACTGCTGTAACCAACGATTCTGGACGGTACGCTACGCAACGATCGCGCGGTGATGAGAGCGCAATTAACTACGTTATGACGATCGTACATCCGAAAAGCCGTACAAATTAGTTTCACCTTAGAAGTTAAGCCAAGTTATGAATGTTTCTGTACATTGTAACATAAATAAAAATGTTAAGCAAAAGTCGGTTAGTTTGCGAAGGAAAGAGCGCAATTTTTCATAGTCACGTGACAGTTGGCAGTTGCGGTGGAGTTTTGAAATACAAACGGATTTTTTATTTAATTGCTATTATGTTCACTTCTGCAGTCGGGAACTTCTTTTGAAGCACTTTTTGTTACCGTATTCAACATGTAGTGAAAAACGTGTGACTCCCATGCGAAAGTGTGGCCGTTATGGTGCGCCAGCATGCACAAAAGGACTTCCAATCGTCCTACACATACCTTAACACGAAAGCTCTCCCGGTCGGCAATTGTCAAATGTCATCGCAAACGTCATTTCGACACACGGTAGAAATGTCAGGGATGTCGAATCAGCATGGGTATTATTATTGTTTTTGCTGTTTTAAGTAGCTTTATTGGTGGTCAGATCTAAACAAAATCCACACAATTCGTAAGTAAAATCAGAATACTAAATCTGCTCTGGAAATTTTTTTTTTTATATTTTTAATGGTATTATTTCTCAGCAGGTGCGATTTGTAGTGCGACAACCCTGCCCCATTTGACAGCTCGTCCCATCTTCGACCAAAAGTGGTGCTCAAAACAAATTCGACAAGTATCGTGCAAGGAAGAATACCTCCTCCAGTGTTTTGGTGTGTCTTATCAGACCATTTGCTTCCGAATTCCTGTGCCCGTTTCGTTTACAAAGGAAAACGGCACTCGTATTACTCGGTGGCAAGCGGCCAACTTCCCCATTGACGCTGATAAATATGTTAGCTTGAACGGAGTTTCGCCACCAAAAACCTTGCCGTACGCGGATAGGAATTGATTAGGAAATATTGACCTTCAGTGAAACGGATACGGTGAGAGTGTGCAGCAAAGAAAGGTGGGCTTCTGAAGTGGGTGTAGTTTTTCCCCCCTCGTGTTGCCTTGAAACTAGCGTGTACTAGCAGCAACGAGCAAAGGCGTCGTGCAGGTGGCTTTCGGCGGAGGGGACAATCGACAACGACGACGCATTTGCACACCTTGCATAACGACAACAACGGTCTTGCAAGCGCTCCCGGAGCGCAACGGTGGTGGTGGTGGCGCACGGAAACGGATTAAGGCACCAGCTCACGGTAGCGGATTCGATAAAATCGATGGCTTTAGATTTGCTCGGTCGTCAGAAAATGCCCCTGGATGGTGCCTCGTCGAAGCAACCCGCCGTTGCCACATCCTCGGTTAGCGGAGGTGCAACCGGGGTTAGCACCGCTGCGGGTGGGAGTGGCCCGGCTGGTGGTGTCGGGGTTGGGGTAGGAGGCAGTACCCCGGGACCGGGTGTGGCTGGTGCAGCGGCCGGGGGTGTCAGCGGTGCGTCCGTCATGGGCAAACAACTGACCGCGAAACGGTCGCTGAAGCTGGGCAGTTTGGCCGAAGACATAATGCCTGGCGCGCTGGGAGGTGGCGAAGAACCGTTCCGTGCCCGGCTGCATCATTTGTTTTCGCAGATCGAGAAGGAGTTCGAATTACTGCATGTGGAGAACATGAGCCGTAAGTAGACAGCAGTCGAAGGGCGATGATGACGTTTCGTGAACATTTCATTAACACCTCTGGTTTTTTTGTTTGTTGCTTCGTTATGTTGCAGTGCGTGAAAAGTTGGAAGCAGTTGCTGGGACGCCGCGCGATTCAACCGTCGGCGAGAGGCTGCCGCTGCAGGACGCATTCGAGGTGGACGGGTCGGTCAACAAGAGCTTCAAATCGAAGCTTGGCAGTGCGGGTAGCAAAGTGAAGGCCGGCCACAAATTGCGCGCCCAGACCAGTCGCATCGTGTCAAGCTTCAAGGCCCAGTCGGTCGTCAGTTCGCTGGTGCGCGAATTTTGCGGCCACAAGGATGGCGTATGGCAGGTCAGCACGAAGGCTGGCCAGCCCATCATCGGCACCGCGTCGGCCGATCACAGCGCGTGCATTTGGGGTATCGATACGGGGCGCTGTCTTCTGCAGTACCAGGGCCACAGCGGTTCGGTCAACTCGATCAAGTTTCATCCGACGCGTGACATTGTGCTGACGGGCAGTGGAGACGCCACCGCACAAATTTGGCAGGCCGCCGTCAACTGGGAGGTGCCCGCCCGGAAGGGCCATTCGTCGGAGGAGGAGCTCGAAGAGGAGGAGGAAGGACCGTACGAGGAGAAGGAAAGAATCGATGTGCTGCGGACACCGTTGTGTGAATTTTCCGGTCCGGGCGGACACACAGCGGTGGTGGTAGCGGCCGATTGGCTACCGGGCGGAGATCAGGTCATAACGGCCAGCTGGGACAGGACGGCGATTCTGTGGGACGTGGAAACGCGGGAACCGTTGCATCCACTGTGCGGTCACGATCACGAGCTGACGCACGTGTCGGCCCATCCGAGCCAGCGACTCGTGGTGACGGCTTCACGCGATTCCACCTTCCGGCTGTGGGATTTCCGTGATCCCATTCCGGCGGTTTCAGTTTTCCAAGGACACACAGAGTAAGGCCCTCTCTTTCCTTCAATAGGGTCTCTTTTTAATGGAACTTTTCTGTCCCTTTTATTCCAGAAATGTAACCTCAACAGTATTCACACGCGACGATAAGGTAGTGTCCGGATCGGACGATCGCTCAGTAAAGGTGTGGGAGCTGCGCAACATGCGGTCCGCGCTTACCACCATCCGCACCGATTCGGCCGTTAATCGGTTGGCCGTGTCGGCCAGCGGAGTGATCGCCATCCCGCACGACAACCGACACATTCGATTGTTCGACCTGAACGGACAGCGCATTGCCCGGTTACCGCGCACCAGTCGCCAGGGCCATCGGCGCATGGTATCGGCCGTCGCCTGGACCGAGGATATCAGCTCGAACTGTAACCTGTTTTCGAGCGGGTTCGATCGGCGCGTTCTGGGCTGGGGCGTTTGCCTACCACCCAAAGACAACTGAGCAAATTAGGGTGTACATTACGACGGGTAGTAGGAACGGGGGCTGGGAAAGGGATTTGGATTTTTTCGTTGTCTCGTTCGTTACGTTGTTTTAGTTTAATAATTGATAATAATGGTTGTTTTCTTTTTGTCGCCACCAAACAACTTAGTCATTAGAGGTACGACACGACGGTACAGCCGGATCCCAGTGATGCCGTTGCAAAGCGAAGGAATTGTGTAACATGTTGGGTTCGAGGGATCGATATTCGCTAGTGAAAGTAATTGGTTTGTTGCATACCTTTCTTTTGCAGCGACGGTCCGCTGTACAGTGAGCTCAAGAAGTATTCGTCGTGCTGCATTTTTTACTTCAAAACGAACGATTAGATTTGATGGAGTGAACCAGTAGAATAGTTCAAAAACGATGCTTAAGTTAGGGAAGTCCAGAATCAGTTATTTTGCGCCCATGAGATTTGGAATCTAGCTGGAACATATAGAACAATCGTTATCTGACGTTCTATGCACTAGGGGAACACCCCAAGTTTAAAAATTTTGTGACACATATCTCGCTATATCATATGCAATGACTCCCATCAATGACTCCAATACAATGACGGAAGCTTCATCGTGCTTCACTACCGATTTGAGGAATTACATCCGTATCTCCGTTTTGCTGAATTAAGTCCAGTCCGTCTTTGTGGCTGATGTTACTTACCCAAAACGTCCTGCTAGTTACTCCTGCATCGGAATTTTGAAACCAACCAGGGTCCATCTTGACTTGTACAACAACAATGGCACAAATTGTGGATGTGCCTGGCACAAATGATTCGGAAGCGATCAATAAATCACTTCACTTTGGAACGGGACTCGCCCACTCAACAGAATTTGATGAATCATCTATCAAACCTTAAATCAGTTATGCCTGATACCCTACGGCGTTTACAGTAAAATATGCGCCCGACGAACACTTTTTGAATTCGATGGATATAGTCGAAAACCCCGCACATCTCGGAACTGGGAATCCCAACATCTCATCTATATTTTAACTAGCCTCAGTTTGGGTGGAATTTTTTGAGGGGCTTTTCGTGGGGAAGTGAGGGAACGGGTACATTGGGTTAGTTCAGTGTTAAGGAAGGATGCGTATTATCATCTAAAACGATAAGCAGGCACAAGAGGAGAGCCAAGAACGAATCATCTTCACCTGTCCTATGGACGACAATACTAAGGAGTCCGTTAATTTTATCGCTTATATGTATTAAACGGTTTAAAGGATGCCGCCGGTTGCCGTTTAGTGGAAAGAGTGGAGCATTTGTGGGATAGTGAAGAGGGCGTCAAGCAAGTTACTCAATACCAAATGTATGTACGACAGCACCGGTACTCAATTCGAATGTAATACTATTGTGATGTAAAGAGAGTTGAAGCATACACACGAAACACACTCGGTGAGAAGGAAACACTACTATCAACTAACAAACCAGAGGAGCATCGTTCTGTTCTGCTAAGGCGAGTGGAAAGAAAAGACTGACATCAACTCCGTGAGGTAAGTTTGTAACGAGGTTTATGTACACATTTTTGGTTCCAAAGCGAACAGAATTCATCTGCGCGTGAGCTGTTGCACTTCTACGGAGAAACTCCACAGCTGGGACGGTGCACCGCGGCGACAGTCGGACGCTCCCACATCTTCCCGGACGAGATTTTCCAAACACATCCCGCTCGCCTGGTGTATCAGTGTGCCGCCCAGTCGCTGCCACCGTTGTCCATCCTTCTCATCGGTTCGTGCCTGACCGCTGCCACTCTTCTGCCGGCATCGTTCCGCCAAGACGTACCCATTACGCACCGTAAGACACGCGGTACGGTTCGTGCTAAGCTGTCCATTGGTTTTATGCAGTGCCCACTGTAGCTGTCCTTCGCTGCCATCATTATCACGCGTCGCACACTCTACCAGCGTTACGTCGTTCTCGGACAGTCGCTTGCGCGTTCGGGCCGGTGCTAGCGATCTCTTTGGTTTGAGGGCGATACATCGTTCGCCGTGTCGCAGCTGCCCGAACGCGACATTGTTTTCGTTCGGGAGCTTCAGGTCGAGAAACACGTTCTGCAGGTACCAGCTAAACTTGCGACAGCTTAGCGAACGGCGCAGATCCTGCTGCTGCCGAACGGAACCCGCGTCGATGGATACCGCTTCCGGGCGGGCATCGTAGAAGAAGTTCTTGAACTCGTCCATCCAAACGAGGGCCACGCGTTTGGTGTTGCTAAAATGGAAAACATACGTTATTAGTCAGTTTGCTACTATTGGTGCGCAACAAGGAAATGGCCAGCATAGGCTGGAGCAGTGGCATAGAGCGCGTTAATGCGAGGAGAAATAGCCAGGGCTCAAACAAAAAAAGTAAGAATAGTTCATCTATTCAGACATAATTTTGGAAAGAGCGATCGAAATAATCATGGTGTTCTGATCCACTATCAGTCAGAGGTCCTCACGCGAAGGGTTCATTATTTAGACAAATTATTAAACGATCAGTTCAACAAAGATCTTTAATAGAAGAATAAGAAAGAAAGAAGAATAGAAGAAGATAGAGTCTTCCCGAGCAGATGATATCATGCCATCATCCACGAGGCATCAGACGCCTAAGGAATAGTAATTGCACTGAACAAGAACGTCCAGTTGCACACGAATAGGAACAGCGATCGATGCCTCGTGGTTGATCTTCCATACTATCATCAGCAATAAGCTAAAAGGCAGATGATACAGTATTGAACATTGCCTGGTACCACAAGAGAAGAATTTCTCCCTGATACCACAAGATCAACCTGTCCCATGCTACGAGGTGCTGAGAGAACATTCGCCATATGGAGCGATAGAATCGTTAAAAACCCCAACGCAATTAGTCACTTCGCATGTATCTAACAAATTGATGCTAGACTTCAGCTACTGTTTTGATCAATTCAACATAATCCTCCCTCAAATGACGACTTCTAGGCGCCAGATACTTAGTTACGAACCTAACAATAATCCTCACCACTTACCGCAGATATGTCAGATGGCTACTGTCGGGAAGAAAGCTAAACGGATGCTTCCGCCGAAAGACGTGCCCAACACGGGAACATGGCACCACCTCAACGTGTGCTCCACACATCCAGGCCTTCAGTGACATTTCGAGCGATTCACCTCCCCAAATGTCCATGCCCGGATCAAACCCGCCCAGCTGCTCGAACAGATTTTTCGCCATAATAAATATGCCACCGGAGATGGCGGGACTATAGAACGGTAGCGACTCATCGTGACGCCGGTGTTCGAACTCTTCGTCGGCGATCGGTAACCACCGAAAGTGGAGGCTCCAATCGAAACCACCCCGTAACCGGGCACTGTTTGCCCGATACTCGAACGTACGCGGATCGATTATGTCTATCACCGGACTGAGGATGGCGGTGGAGTCGATCGCAAGCCGATCGTGCAACGGTTCCAGCCAGCCTCGATTCACCTCGCAATGACTATCGAGGAACAGAATGTAGCTCCCCGTCGCGTACGTCGCACCAATGTTTCTGGAGCGTATCAGTCCTGAAGAAACGATAGAAAGAGAAGGGTGAGTATGATGAGTTGGATCATTGAGCCCTGGGTACCTTGTCGCACGGAGTTCCTGTAGTATCGTACGTGTGGGATTTGGGAGAAGGATTCGTAATACCAATCGTCTTGAGGTGTCTCCTCGCTTTTCGCCGGACGCACCCGGCTGTCGTCTTTGTGGTCGTTACTGCAGTCATCGATTAGGATTATTTCGTGCAGCATATCGTGCGGAGTGCGCTGCAGAATGCTGGCGATCGTGCGCAGCAGCGTGGAAGCGGCTTCATTATGGAACGTTATTATCACAGATGTGGTACGCCCTGGCGTCGTGAGGAAGGTGCGCTGTTGGCAGCTGAAATGGAAGATGTAATTTATTTTTAACAAGTTGTGCTTAAGTGAAACAAACAATTTTCGTTTAAATTCGCCTTCAATGTAGGGAAAGCCAAACAAACAAGATGATTCATTCGCAAGCTATTGAGGCAGCAAGTTTGCTGACCACGAAGGATAGATGAGCAACATATGTAAATCCCTCGTTCGAATGTTACACTAGACCGCAGCTGATAACAGCCGCCAATATTGGGAAACTCTAGACCATCTCAATATTTGGAATGTTTTTTTTTAATTTCACCACCCCAGTCAATCGACCCAGCATGACAGAGGTAAAAAGTCGGTTCGTGCCGCGAGGCGGTGCTTAAGAGTCGTGAGATATAAAATTTAATCATGCATTCATCAACGACGAGCGGATTGCGTTGATCAAGCTTAAGTAAGGGGTTAGAAGTGGTGTGGATTTATGGGCTAGTTTTGACTGGTTTTCTCAAGACGTGTTGTGTTTGCGTAAAAATTAGATTGAATTTTATTCCGCGTGTTGGCATTCGGCGATGCTTTGGTTTGAAATGATTATCGCTGCGATGTTTTTTTATGGAGCCATTTTGTGACGGTTAATAATGCAATTTATGATACATTAATGCTGGGAATCGAAACTTAAATTGAATTTTCGATACATTAAACCTTGCTGGTGTGCAGACGATTCTGGACTGGTTAAAACATCTTTACTAATTTTGACACTAAACTTTGCTCAATATTCACACTTAAGAATCATTCTACAAAACCATTACCAACCGCCCTAGAGTGTCCCATTGGCAGCTAGTTTTGGGACCTTAGCCATGACATTGATGAGAATAAAGAATAAAGAGGTCTCGGCAATCCTGTTACTTTTCCTTTTCAGCTACAAAATGTTTTGTAGGATTTTCACTGATCGTGATCGGAAAGGGACTTCTGATATTTGCGCTGGTTTACTCAAACTTGTGTTGCTCGCTTGGCGTTCAGTTAGTTACTGTATATTCATTGTCCGTTTACATAATTCATTCGACTGAGTCCATTCCATATTTCACTCTAATTCATGGAATTTGCCTTACTTTGCTATAAAATTGAAAACCTTAACCATAATTAATCCCTGAAACGTCTAACCATAAATTCATACCTAGCTCAAATTGATATGAAAAGCATATTCAAATTCCAACATGTTTGGATAAGCTCCTCCAATGGAGATTTGCCCGTAATATACTATTGATCTCTGCGATCGACGAGACGCCCACTGCTGGAACGACATTTTTCAGAAGCTTCGCAATTTAATCATTCTGGGCGATTGTCCCATGAAGGGTTTCGTCTCATGAAAGTGTGACATTGCTCATCTGGTGTTGGATGGACGTTATAACCCCCTGGATTCCAATTTTCACATAGATAAGTCACCAAGCAGTCCAGTGGTCGAGGCGATAACTGCGCCGGTCTTCACACGGCAGGACCGGTGTTCAAATCCTATCAGACCGCCTTCTTGGTACGTAGGGCTGACTACTTTACTGCGGGTAAAACTAAGTCACAGAAAGCCAGAAATGGCAGGCCAAGACCTCACGAGGTTGTAGTGCCAAGGAAGAAGAAGAAGAAAGTCACCAAGCACAGTTTTCCTAATCTTTGAATAAGACCAACCCAATCAGAATCGTCTTTCTGTAGAAGCGAGAAGAAATTTTAGTTACAGCAACTCCAAAACAGTTAATAAAGCTGTAATATTTTCTCTTTTTCTAATAGAAACAATGAGCAATCCGTATGCGGTTTCAAACCTCATGCAATAGGTCACATGGTATAAACAAGGCCAGCAAGTCATATGGACGGCAGTCAAGATGAAGATAAAATACATGGTGCAAAAGACGAAAAATAGTTAAGTAGATTGTTTACAGGAACATTGAATACGAATTCGTACAAATCAATCTATTTCGTGAATGCATACTTTATCTTACTCTTCAGCTGATGAGACATTTGATGATGGAAAAATAGTCGGAAAGTATCTCTAACTGAAAGGGTATGCTTAAACATAAATAGATCAAGATTTCACTTCAGATTTAATCTTAGGAAGGAATTTGATTCTAGACACACGTTTGATGTTGATAAGCTAATTTCATACTCTTGTCTGAAGCGGGTTTTAACGTTGCTCAGAACACATGCGATAAGTAGAGTTATTAATATTCTGTTCAATCAAATTTAAGCATAAGACATTACTGGACGATGCTTGTACAGCATAAAAAGCTCTCCGTTTAAAATGCATACACCGATGTGCTTTAGAAAAGGACAAGTAATTAATGACCGTACTCGGTACGCGCTGAATGTGAGAGGAATCGCTCACGCAGCAGTACGTACTTATGTGGCAGGAAAACGTGTATGGTCGAATTGAATTTGATTGCTTGTGGGAAGACGATGTGCTGCATAATGATCAGTTTTTCTACGTCCCATACTGCGCTCGATGGCGATGCCCTTGTAATATGGAAATATGGGGATTTTTTTTAACTTTTTTGCTTTTGAATATGCATACTCGGGATTCGGAAGGAGCAAAGATCGATTTGCGGTTTTCTCCTTCTTGATTGACTCTGGTCAAGGAGTAATACTATTGAGCTGATTTATGACACCTACGATAAGGTCGTTCGGGTCTTTTTAGCATTAATTCAAACGATCATCTATGGCTCATTGCTGAGCGACCTTTACCCATCTGGTTTATTACATCAACATCAAGTTATCAGCAAGGAACGCAATTATATTTCTTCGAACGCTGACACATTTTTCTCTCTCGGAAATCAAGTTTACACCAGATAACGAAGTGTGAGTTGCGTTTTATTGGGATTCGCATTAACGAGTAGTACAATGTGTCAGCATGTACTTTTTTGCTTTTAATCCAATTCTCCAGCCAACAATCGTGTGTGATGTGCAACATTATGTTTCCGGCTGCCTCACACCTTCGTCAATCAATTTCGATGAGTTGCCAAACACACACTTGACCGTTTTTCAGACTGCAAAAATTCTTCCTCGACACCACCTCCTGTGAGCCTATGTGAGCGCCCTTTTCAATCACTGATTGGTGCGTTCTGCCACACGATTGGCAACAACTGGGGGAATGCTCCGAGGTCAAGATTGTTTACCAACGGGATTATATTTAATCGACGCTCTAAGTCAGTGCCTCGAAAGCGGTGTTGAGCAGTTATGGATTCTTACTGGTTTAATTTATGTGTCACAGGATTTGTTATTGTTTGTGATCAAGCAAGAAAGTTTTTCAGAGCAAACACCTTAACAGATGATCCTTAGCTAGGCTTCGATTCTATTAAACCATCTATAGATTATTGATATTTTAGCTTTTTTTTGGCTAACCAATGTTAAATCTAACGATGAATGGCTAAATGTTCTGAACGATAAACAATTTTTTTATTCTTCTGCTCCTCTCTGGCAGCTTAGTATTGGCGCTGATCTTCCACACGCGAGGACCGGATATCGAATGCCTTGAGGAGCCACGATTTATCAGAATTGTATGGAATTCTCTAATAATAATCGAATAGTCAAATATTTGCCTAGCCACGAGACGCTCCATACATCAGACTCTTCAAATATTCAGTTCCAAAGCTATTCTCTTTGAGAATTTAAACATGAACTGTGATGATGATGATGATGATGGTCCATAGGCCTGATGAGATTCCAAATGCTGTGTTTTTCATAATGAACTTTATAAATATTGCAAACGTATTATGGAACTTTGAGTCTAAGCCATCCAGTTGGGAGAATGATGGAATGCGCATTATTTCAAACGATCGTGATGTGAACTTAGACAGCCAAATTCTAACAACCAATCATGAAGGTTAAACATTTCTTCACAATACGACCTGGTGTAGCCCTCAAAGATTAATCGCTTTCTGCAACTGGCACACGGTGTTTGTGTGAGTGCTATGGACTGTACCACAGTTCCTGGTTAGGAAAACCATTAAAAACCCCCAAATCAAGAGGAACGAAATGGTACGATCAATCGTGCTTTCGAGCCTCACTTCGGCAACATGGATCCCGCATACAAAGTCCAACTACTTACTTGGGATGGCGCGTATCGGGAATGGGTCGATCGACACCGAGACGATCGCTAACCGTCCGGTTAAAGTGATGCTGCTCGAATGGCGCCTCGGTAGTCACGAATGCTGGACCAACGCCTCCAGACTGGGCTACGGCCCTGGCCTGCCAGAGCCTGCGCACCACCTCCAGTCCGACGGTGAGATTCTGCTCGCCCGATGGGTCCTGATCCACCTTGCGGCGCACCTTCGCCATGTGGAACAGGTACAGGTTGTTGCAGCAGAAGAACAGGACGCCGAACGCAACGACCAGCAGAAAGGCGATCGGTGTTTTGCGCGCGATCTTCATCTCGTTCGCATCTCGTTCGTTCGGCAGGCAGGCAGGCGAGAACTGACGAATTAGCACTCGTTTTTGCTTCACTGACTGCTCACTTTGTAGCAGGGAAGCTCTTCCCTTAAGAGACGCGAACGCTAAGCCAACAAACTGCCGACCACGTCGTCTGCTGTAGGCACTTCAATTTAGACTAATTTGCACCATGTACATTCCATCTGATCGGCGATCTATCTACCGCTCAAACGCACCGATCGACCCGATGCGCATGATCTTGTTTCTTCGCTTAGAATCTCTACCATGCGTCCATGCATGCTGCTGCTACCCACAGGGACAGACACAACCCTTGCGGAGACGTTTCATCACGGGTCTGCATAATTCATTCGCACTAAACACACACACACGCACTCACACACACAGGCCTATGCACTGCATGCTTCTGCTGGGGCTTGCTCTGGATGGCAAGGTGGGATTCCCGGCTCCAATAAGGGCAACTTTATTGCAACAGAACCCATCCAGAGATGGGTTTCCGCCTCTGTTATTGGTTCCGTGTTTTCCCACTCTCCGGTGAAGGGTACTGCTAATGGAGCTTGTGCACCGTGCCGTTTGTTGCTTTTATCACAATCGCGAACCGCGAAATCATCAACCCCGAACGTTGCCCACGTTCGACCAGGGACGCATCGCGATAAGAAAAACACAATCGTCACTAGTGCTCTCTCTCTGTTTACATTCGTCCGGCCAGACACACACACACTATCGATCTGCGGCCACGTGAAGCCAGTGACCGAAACTCGGAAGAACACTGAGCACGTATCCCGCCGTACCTCCTGTGCCCACCGGATATGGCCTGGAGCGGCAACTAACAAATCTAATCACGTAACACACGCACCCTCTAATCCCGGCACACAACAAATCGCGTAATCAATCGATGCGCCAAGGCCACACCACCAAACGCCCGAAATCAGTTTTGCGCGAAGCCCCGGGACGCACCGGGTCTGTTGACTAAGAGCCTTCTTCTTTGCGTATCGTACGTGTTGCTGCGTACCGTCCGTATATAAACACTCACAACCGACCTCTGCTGCCCGCGTCACTTCTGAGGGATTGGCGGAGTTGCCGGCGCCAGAATCGATTGCGTTTCTGCCTTACCGGGGATTACGTCTGTTGGGCCGCTGTTTTGTGCCTATTCGTGTGGTCTTGCGCTATCCTAATCACTAACAACAACTGTGCGCACGGCACGCCACGGCACGTTCTTCCATGTAAGCTCCGTCGCTGGAGCCGGCTAGATCGCAACTGTATTCCGGTGGTGTGTCCCGCGGCGCATTCAGTGGTTGTGTTCCGTCTCTCTCGCTCTCGCTCTCTCTCTCTCTGTCTTGCTTTTCTGGCGCTCTCGAACAGCGCCGGGGCCGAGTTCTCTGATCGAAACGCGTGGAGTCCACCCAGTCGTCCACGCAATTCGGCCAATGTGTCGTCGATCATCATCCTTTCTCATTTTACTGTTCAATCGATCGCAGCAGAGTGCTCTTCGCGAACGGTGGAATGCCACCGGCGAACGATTCGATTTGCTTGCATGCTAATGGAGTGGCATGATTTTGGCATCAAGGGTCGTAATCGCGGTAAAATTCGCAGCTAGTAATTTAATTTAGGAGTTTAAATTTTAGTTTTTCAAACACTGATTTTGTTCTGATACAACATGCAAGCGAGATCGTCCCTATTAGTTCTAACACCAGTCCCACTGGTGCACTGGAGCTTCGTTAATCGTGTAAACTTATACCACATAATCTGGCCTTTTCATTGATTGAATGAATCGACCCATTCAGTAGAGGCATCAATCTGTTCCTAGGAACAGCACCCATGCACCCGATGGCGCTTCTTCGTTTTACACGCTCGTAGCGCAAAATTTAATCCCGCTTCCTTCAATTAACCTCTCATCGGTTCCAGCTGTTGATAAGCAGAGGCATCTTCTTATGCAACATGCGGTGCGCCACCCGATAACTGTAATCACACACTCCTCATGTAACGCCACCACCATCCATTACCCCCCCTCACTCCGTGGGATTTCTCCCGAAACCGAGAGTCGGAGGACTGGAGAGATCGAAGTGGCCAACATTTGAATGCAGTAAGTTCGATCGCGCACGATCGGTTTTCCATTTCTCACAAACTTTCGGTACATTATGAAACCATTGTTTGAGCTATGTCCCTACAGTTTGTTGTTAAAATCTGTTTAACAGAAAGCTGTTTAACACCAAACGCACCAAACTCGCATCACGGTCAAGTGTGAACCCGCCACGCACTTCAAATGCCGAAATTCGGTCGTTGTTATTCGGGCAAGGTGTAAAATGTATTTGCATACCACCAACGGTCGGCTGTATTCTCTACCGATTTCCTGTTGACTGACTGCATTAATGCGCTTATTTGTCGATTATCGTACGGGGAGTTTTTTTTTTGCGCTCCCCGTCTGTCTATTGACCAAAGCAAACCTGCTGCCATAAGCATGGAAGCATTTTGCGTAATATCGACATTGGGCAATTTGTTTTGAAAGGTTCACAACCTTAACCGTTCACGGTTAGCCTTTTTTTTTGCAATTAAAAACCGAACTTTTGGAAGGTTTGCTTCGCGCGATCCGTCACGCGGCACCTCCATTGATTGAATGTTGGGCTTCTTTTTTTTTTTTTTGGTTCTGCCATTTTGCCATTTTGCCGAGCGCAGTAATTGTTCAATAATTGCTTCCGGGTGCAGATTTTACGACGTGACGTGGGGGTATGGACATCACAGAAGCAGCAACAGTAGCAGCAAAAGGCAAAATGAACCAGGTCCAGTCTAATTCAAGTGAGCTAAAAGAAAAGTCAGTTTTCCCGACGTTGGTGTCAGTGCGTGCAGTGGCATGTTCGATCGTTGCTTTCGGTGGGGTGCAAATTACCGCCATTGCATTCTGGTCCGAAAGCGGCGATTGTTTATGCACTTGGTCACGTGATCACCGGCTTTGCTCAGCATCCGGCATGTTTACTTTGAGGCTTCCCCGCTATTTGCTTCCGTTTTAGCAGATAAATGTTTACATGACCGTGGCGGCAGGGACCGAGCGAAGTGTAGTTTGGTATGTTTACACGCGCAAAGGAGTGTTCATCTGAAGTGAAAATCGTTGTGTGTGATCGATCGTTGAGTAGTGGTGCAATGACAGGGTCTATTAGTGTTTAGGAGGGTACAGCGTACTTATCCGACGCATGATTGTATTAATCACCTCACGTTCACAAAAGGAAGGGTTTTTGCTTAAATAATTCACTTAACTTTATGAACTTTACACTAACTTCATGCAATTTTCCTGTTGTTCAAAAGGTATCGTTATCGGAAGTAGATCCTATCTTCCCGCCGAGAGCATTCATTCACCTACGATATCTTCTCTATCTAACGATCTCAGTGCACGCATCAAAATCGGTAGAAAATGTACGTTTGCAAACTTCTATACACAGTACAATTTGAGGTTTGTTTAATGTTTGGGTACTATTTGAAGATGCTATCGGTCAAATGGAAGCTTTTCAGTGATGTGATGAACTGATAACGCTCGCCAACAACCGGTACAATTTCGCCGTTATAGTCTTCAAGGAAGCACGGGCGAGTAACCATTTCTGTTCCCGCATTAAACAGTTATTGTGAGGACTTCTTCACAGACTTTTGCAGAGTTATCAATACGCTACAATTAGACTGAAAAATCGGCACAAAAAACGTTGCAAAATTTTAGATACCGAAAGGTAAACGATGCGTGGTAAACATTTGATTGGACCAACGTTTTTAAAATTCAACAAGAAGCAAATCTTGGAGAAGATGACGGAGCAGGAGTAACAACCCCATATAGCAGCATGGCCAGGGTAAAGCCATGAGCTTTGTTTTTGGAAACCAGGCGGCCTAGCTTACCACAATTGTAAGAATGAAGTATCAATGAAAATGAGTAACATCACAAGTCAGGTGTAGGTTAATGGAAAACTATCAGGGCCCTATGCTACACCCAAGCGCTTGCAACAAAGAGATGGGCTTGCCTGTCTTCTGTTCAATCTGATGGTTCAAGCGGTCTTTCTACAGCCTGTTGTAATTTCTCACTTCAAAATATCTGTCCCGAGGGACGAGGCTGGGGCTGTACAAAATAATTTTAGTTCTTTATAAATGTGTAACTGAAAATTTAGACCCGGAAATCCCATCCGAGCGTCTCTCCGTACTACTGGCCGGCAGTGGCGGAACAACATAGGAGCGGTCGCTCGGGGCCTCATCGGTCAGGAGGGCCTCATCGGTGAGGGAAATCCTGTTGTTTCCCTCTAACATCGCAATAAGAGGGGGCCTCAACTGCCATTCCGCTCGGGGCCTCCAAATATCCCACTGACCCACCACTGCTGGCCGGACTGGGCTTACTGTCCAGTTATGGGTAAAATCAAGTAACAGAAAGCCAGAAATGGAAGGCTGAGACCTTTCGAGGTTGCAGTGCCAAGGAAGAAGAATAAAAAGTAGTAGTAAAAATGTATAAATTTATAGTACTCACATAATCCTTTGAGACATTTGACCAAAACTGACGAGATCCTGGAAAACACGATCAAAAGAAAATATACAGGAAATGCGAGCTCTACTGAATTTGCAGCGAATTAGATTCACCAGGCTCCAGTGGGTTGTTCTTGTCATGAGAGCGGCAACGAACGACACAGCCCGTAAAGTATGTTTGTGTCGACCACATGGACAAAGAGGCGTGATAGGCCCAAACTAAGATGCAGTGTTGGTGTCCACGAGAAAGCATAGTTTAAATGGGGTTTTATATAACAAAAAATAGGACGAGTTGTAACTCTACTGGTAGTAGAGTTTTTTTTTAAATCCAAACCCTCTAAATGGAACAGCCTGTGCATTCCATATTAAAAATGAAAAATATATTTAATGAAATTAATTAAATTTACGATCACGCACAAATCTACGAAACGAGAACTAAAATGATAGTAGCATAATAACAACAAAACGGACTACAAATTCAGGTTGAAGTGCGTTAACCCTTGTGGTGAACCGCATAGAAAAACAGACCCACCGATTTTTTCAATCCTAGATGTTCCAACCACCCATCGAACCTCCCATTTCCTGCTCACCCTTTACACCCCTCGCTATCCCACACAGCCAGATGAACACAGCATTCTCAAGAGAGTATGCGTGAGAGTGAGCATTGGATGAATTGAATGATCGCGATAAGAATTTGTTGTGCGTATGGTGTAGCAGGTGTCTTCACGCACACTCACGCAGTCTGTTGGTGGCTGCAACGTGCACCAACATCATCCATTCTGCGGGACAAAACAAAACGCAGATAAAAACAGACGCTCAGCAGGCTGCGAACTATCACTTCCACTTGTCACTTGCTGGAACAGTTTGTGCAAATTGCTCTTCTTTTATCAGCAGTCGTTGTTTACTGCTCTCAAATTACCAGTTTGATAAATTCGAAAAGGTTGGTTCAAGTGCAACACATAATAGTCGGTACTCGGCAAAGCTTATTTACTCTCCCGTCGTTCATATTGCGATAGCGACAATGAGTTCCAGCGCAGAGCTAACCGGGTCCACAGATAACAGCAACCGCTCGGGTGCTTCGGTCACAATCAAATCGATAGACAGTCAGGTTGAACAGCGAGGATCGCAGACGGAAAGCTACGAAATGGTCGATACGGGCAGGAACGAACGAGTCACATTGACCGTGGATGGTTTCGGCACGGTGAAGCATCCGAAAACGGGTGCTACCGGGACGGTGAAACGATTTACCTGGCAAAACGCGCACGGTACCTCGGTGCAGGTGATTTCATACGGGGCCATCATCACGGTGATGAAGGTGCCGGATCGAAACGGTCGTATCGATGATGTGGTGCTCGGGTTCGACGACATTCCCGGTTATCAGACACCCAACAATCCGTACTTTGGGGCGACCATTGGCCGGATTGCGAACCGTATTGGTGGTGGCAAGTTTGCGCTCAACGGACAAGAGTACCAGGTGACGAAGAACTTCGCAAACCGGCACCAGCTGCATGGCGGGAAGATTGGTTTCGACAAGTACAACTGGGAAGCGTTCGTCGATGGGACTGTGGTGACGCTGACGCACACTTCCCCCGACGGAGATGAAGGATATCCGGGCGCGGTCATGGTTAGCGTGCGGTACGAGCTGACAGCGGACAATCGGTTCGAAGCACTGTTCAAGGCTGTTTCGACCAAACCGACGCCGATTAACCTAACAAACCACTCTTACTTTAACCTGGCGGGTCATGTAAGTGTAGCACATCCCAATTAAACATTAACGTTTTGAAGCTTACCTGAATGCAACTTCCATCGCTCTCTCCTCACAGTCTACCGGACATGAGGAAATCTATCGCCATGTTGTTAGCATCAACGCAGATAAGATTACCGACACGGATGCCGATTCGATACCGAGCGGCAAGTTCATCTGTGTCGGTGGAACGCCGTACGATTTGCGCATACCGCGCGAACTTGGACCCGCTATGTCAAAAACGGCCGGCGAAGGGTTCGACGATAACTTTTGCATCACCAAGGGCACCGAACAGGTCCGAACGTTTACGGCCCGCGTAGTCCATCCGCACAGTGGACGTGTGCTGGAAGTGTACACCGACCAGCCTGGTGTGCAGTTCTATACCAGCAACTTTATGCCGGATCCGAACAAGAATGTAAGTGGATCGAATATCGATCCAATGTTCGTAGGGTTCGTAGGTTTTTACATCATTCTTTGACTCTCCGTCAGATTCGCCCAAAACCGGTCAACGCTCCGGAATACTACGACGTGACGCGTCTCGAACCAGTCATCCCCGAAGGTGTAGCCGATCCGCCGATTCGTGGTAAGGGTGGAGCAAAGTACTGCAAGCATGGGGCATTCTGTTTGGAAACACAAAATTTCCCCGATGCCATCAATCATCACAACTTCCCTTCGGCGGTCCTAAACCCCGGGGCGCAGTACGTGCATGAGGTTGTGTACAAATTTGACGTACTTCGTGACTAACAACCAAACGGATTTCTTTTCGCAACAAACCTATCAGTAGTGTTGTAAGGGAAGGGAGGAATAAAATGCTTCTAATGATTATATTGTCAATGTAAAGTAAAATCAGCACAAGCGCCCGCTCTACCTAGCATGCATCGTCTGCATCAATTTCTCCCGACTCCTGCCACTGCTTTGCTTCGCTTTTTGGCGGTAAACGAAAGCGGAACTCTTCCTTGAAATAATCGTACACCTGATCGCCCAGATTGATCATGTCGACGGCTAGACTCTTCTCGTCGGGCTTCCACGGACGTTCGGCTGATCCCGCAAACAGTTCCATGCGCAGCAGCGTAACCATCGACGGATTGAGGTACCGCTTTATACTGCTAAACAGCTGTGCCTTTGTGAGCTGTGGGCCCTTTTCCATGACCACACGTGTCGGTGCTGCGGCAGCACTCACCATCGGCTGTGGCTCGGGCCGATTGGCGAGCTCTTGCACCAGCTGCTTCAGTTCACCGATCTCTCGCGCATTCTGATTCATCTTTTCCATTAACGCCGGATCCAGTACGGGCACCGTAACGGGCGAAGGAATAAGCGTAACAACATTACCGACGGTTGAATTCGGTACGTCTTGCTGATGGCTCGCGGAAGATGATGATTCTCCCGGCTCGTCCGAAGGCTGTATCTCGTGCTGAATGTAATCCACTTGCTCCTCGTCCTCCGAGTAAGGCGGCTCACCATTTTCGTCGTTAATGATTGTTGCTTTTGTGATCCGCACTGGCGACGCTTGACGGTGCTGCTTGGAACTCGTTTTCGTATTAAACAGTTTGAGAAGCCGCTTTGCTTCGTGGATTTCGGATGTGTCAATGCGTATCACTTCGCATGGTGTGCCGGCCTTGCTGGGTATCAAGGTTTCGGAGTTGAGGATTTTAATTTTTTTCTTCGCAGGCTCTACCGGTCGTACACTTTTTCGCACTTTTTGTCCCACTTCTAATTGGTCGATCTAGAGAAAGGAATAGTATGCGGAAGGTTCAATAAGTAAGGGACAAAGATCACTAATCTGAGATATGTGTTACCTTGTGTAAGCTTGTTTGCTCAGAAGATGATTGCACCGGCTCGAGGGCATCTTCCGCGGGTGAACTTTTGCAGCTTTCCACATTCAGTACCGTACCATCCGGTTGTGGCATGAGGCGCGGTATAGCCAGCTTCGTGAGCCGTTCGCGCAGTTCGTTCATAAACATTGGACGCTCGAAATGTTCCTGGCACACAACCTTGTTCGAAAGCTTGTCGATCGGTAGATCCAAGTACTCCATGTGATTTGCGTTCTTCGCCCACACTGCTAACCGTTCCCGATCACGCACGGGATACCGAAAGTAGTGTAGATCTTTCCTGGCCGACGTTCCATTTTCACACTCACGAAATGTGCATCGGCAACCACCCATACCGGTTACGGTTAAAACGAAAACGCGATGTTGGATGCGAAGTCTGTTGCGCCTATCGTGACCAGCTTTTCGTTGGCGTACGTTGCGATGTTTTATTTACTCTGCCAGTTTGTTTACACTGACGCCAAAACAGAAATGCAAAATAAAACCGTTGACATTTGTTTGACAGCAGCACAGGGTGAGTGTGCGTGTTGTCGACGGCTGTCATATCGAAATATTTCATACGCATTTCAAATGAAATATTTCGCGAAATGGATTGCTTGAATTTTTGAACTTGACCACGTGCTGATGATAGCGATATATATGCGCTAATGTGGAAATTTTAAAATTTATCTAGAATCATTTAAAAGATTGTGTGATTCTGTGAATTCTGAACGGTTACTGGAGCGTTAAAATTGATTTCTTTTACTATTCGCGCATTCAACACAACTATTCGCACGTCACACCGATAACCAACATAGCTATGATCTATATGATATTTTCCTTCACCTTACCATCCCCTTCATCGTTGGAGAAGCTAACTATGGACAAGGCCCCAATTTTATTCCAACTTATTTTTATCATGCACATAAACACAGTACACATGTTTGAGTTTGAGTTCCTTTGAATTCTTACTACTGCGTTACAAGTTTCATATCCAAAAGTGATCTTGTCCTTATATCTTTTAAGGACACCGATCCTCACATGATGAGGGAACGTATTCGATTTCACATTTTTAGGATTATACGTATCAACTTCCTCTTTCACAATTCAATCGTATCGGTGGATTCGGTCGTAAATGCGTGGTGGATGCGTGTATCTGCTGCATATATACGGACCCCAACGCGTGATGTCATCCAATGAAGCACTGTTTAAAGCGCCGTTGCAAACGTTTGATTATGCTGCCTCACCGACCGGTATAGGCAATACTAGTTGATGACGCAACCGCACGATAGCGGTGATGATAACGGTAGGATTCATAAAATAAATTTGTAGCCGCTGCTCGAGTGACACTGTCGTTCAGTTGCTGCCACACTTGATTAGGTACGTTCCGTGTGCTCCGGTCGCAAACCTCTTCGTCGGTATGGATTTCTATCATCTTCCTCTTTCGGCCCCGTGTCAGGCAGTGCGCTTGGTTGCAAAGGCGCTCAAGCTGCACTTGAATCTGAAAGAGCTCGATCTGCTGAGCGGTGAGCATCTGAAGCCAGAGTTCCTGAAGGTAACGTAACCTCGAAAAGTTCTTCAAACGATCTGCTGTAACGTGGTTGATTGGCTTGCTATCCGTAGATTAACCCGCAACACACCATCCCGACGCTGGTCGACAATGACTTTGTGCTGTGGGAATCGCGAGCGATCCTGACGTACCTGTGCGAAAAGTATGGCCAAAACGATGGCCTCTACCCGAAGGATCCGAAGAAGCGCGCGATGGTGAACCAGCGGCTGTACTTCGACATGGGCACACTGTACCAGCGCTTCTCGGAAGCCTTCTACCCGGTCATGATGGAGGGCAAGGAGCTGAACCCCGAGAAAGTGCAGAAGCTGGACGAGGCGCTCGAATTTTTGGAAACTTTCCTCGACAAGACAGCGTTTGCGGCGGGTGATAAGCTGACGGTGGCGGACTTGAGCCTGCTGGCAAGCATCACCACTATCGATGTGACTGCCGCTCATGACCTCAGCAAGTACGCGAACATTCAGCGTTGGTACGGCCAGCTGAAGGAGTCCGTCGCGGGACACGAAGAAATTTGCGTTGAAGGTGCGCACAAGTTCCGGGAAGCGTTCAACGCCATCAGCAAGTGAGTCGCTCGGCCACCCAACAACCCAACAACGACAACGATGGTGACAATAAAAAGTGATTCGCGAACTAATTTGTCGCACTGAGAATGTGTCTCCCTCTCAAGTCGCTTCAGTCCGTCCGAACCAACCGTGTGCCCGTTCGTCCACTTGATGAGTCGGGCGCAATGGGACAACAACACAACAGCAACAGCAGGGAACAGGCAGTCGCTTACTGCTGGCGGCCCAACGAGCTTGATAAACGCACCCTGCCCCGATTACGTACGATTAGATAAGATGACCTAAGGAAGAAAGATGACAAACACGAGATGGTCCAACCGTCGGCTGCCGGCCTTGCGCGGGTCCCCGCCGGTGGGAACTTTATCAGTTGTTGCCACATCGTACCTGAAAGCGAAAGCCAATCCTCGACAATGCCTCTCGATCTGTACTACAACATAATATCTCCGCCGTGCCGAGTGGTGCTGCTGTTTGCGAAATGGTTGAAGCTCGACCTGAACCTCATCGAGCTGGACGTGCTGAAGCGGGAGCACTACAAGCCCGAATTTCTGAAGGTAACGCCCGGGTAGCTCGCCCCATCGGTTTTCTTGGAAGCGTTCTAATGCGGTTCGGGGTTTCCTTCCATTGTAGCTAAACCCCCAGCACTACCTGCCCACCCTGGTCGATGGGGACGTCGTGGTCTGGGAGTCCAGTGCCGTGTTGATCTATCTGGCAGAAAAGTACAGCACGGACGACACGCTCTACCCGAAGGATGTAGCGCTGCGCGCCAAAGTGAACCAACGGTTGTTTTACGACATCGGCACGCTGATGCGCAGCGTCACCACGTACTACCATCCCATCCTGATGGGAGGCGAAGGCAAGCTGGAAGACTTTAAGAAGGTGCAGGATGCGGTCGCGGTACTGAACAGCTTCCTGCATGATAGCCGTTGGACGGCCGGGGAGCATATAACGGTGGCCGACTTTGCGATCGCCGTCACGGTTGCGGCCCTAGACGGCTTGCTGAACTTTGACTTTACCGTCTACCCGAACGTGCACCGATGGTACGAGCAGTGCAAGCGGGAGCTCGTCGGCTACACGGACATTACGCGGGAAGCGGCCCAAAAGACGCAAGCCTTCCTGGAGCGATTTCGTGCGATGCGAACTGCCGAGCAACAGCAACTTTGTCAGCAGCAGCACCCGCAACAACAGGCGTGCAAAGAGCAGGGCCAGGAAGAGCCGAGCGATCCTCACAAGCAACAGTACACCGAGCTGCAGACGCCGCAGAAGCCACGCGCACGCGACAGCCCTAAACATGGTGCGCCTGCCGACGATAAGCCCGTCGCAACAGCTGGCCCGAGATCGGATGAGTCGTCGAAAATGTCTACCGAAGATTAGGCTGCTCCGATTTCGACCCATGGACACCCTCCTGCGTTCTGCAGCAGAGCATTGTGACGTGATAAACAGTGTACGCCGTGCGGCTTCTGTGCAACAGCGTAACCATGAAGTCAATAAATGTGGCCAAACGTGCCACGCTGCTGCTTATCACCCGACCGCGCCGTTGGTGAGATGCACAACGTTTAGTAAGCGGGGTTCCGTTTTTATCAGTGTTATTTTCGCCCAGCGATCGGGCCGACTATCTTATCATCTTATCGGATTGTGCGCACGTTTGCCCCCTATCACGATGCAAGTCACTGTTGGGCCACACAGTTCTAGAAGCAACCATTCACTTTATTTGGGATCGGACAAACGGACGTTCGAACAACCGAACGGTGATTCGCGCTTCATTCGAGGTGCACTACATCGACGCCAGCAACGCTCTCAGCTCCGTGTCAATCTGCTTGCGCATCGCGGCCAGATCCGGAATGTGCGTTCCCATCTTCTCGAACCAGCGCACGATGTTCGGGTAGGGCGTCAGATCGTACTGCATCATGTCGAGTGAGCAGACGCTCACAAAGATGGAGAAATCGGCGATCGTCAGCTTGGGGCCGGCGACGTACGGTGCGTCGGTAAGATACATCTCCAGCACCTCGACCGCACGCTTCACCTTGGCCAGATTTTCCTCCGGGATCGGTTTGTTGCGGAGGTGCAGTAGCAGTGTCTGCAGCGAGCTGTTCTGGAACGATCCACTGTCGAAAAATAGGCGCTGGTGGACCACCGACCGTTCGATCAGGTCCTTCGGATAGAGGCTATCGTCCAGCGCATACTTTTCCGCCAAGTAGATCAGGATGGCGTACGATTCCCACAGCGTGTGGCCGTTGTCCACCAGCGTCGGAATGGTGTGCTGGGGATTTACCTGCGCGTGTGTATCAAAACAAAGCCGTTGCTTACTCACTAGCGTTTGATGAAGCGCACACGCTACAGCCTGGTTCCAGTGTACCTACCTTCTTAAGCACCTCAAATTCCTTGGGATCGTATATGCTGATCGTTTTGTAGTTCAGCTCCAGCCCCAGATGTTTGGCCAGAAACACCACCGGCTGGCATGGTGGGGAGCGGATGTGGTAGTACAGATCCATCGGATGTGTGTGCGTTGTTCGGTCACGGCGCTGGCAAACACGGCACTGTGGCGCGGCGAATCGATCAAACCGTACCGAAGCTGCCCAGTAAAATGTTATCTCTCACAAAAAAATGTTTGTGCAAACTGGAGTAGATTGCAGGGTTTTTCGGGATGGTTCCATTTGGTGAATGTTCTCGATGAAGTTGCGCTAACAGATAGCGATAGCGGTTTGCAGGATGATCTATGGGTGATCTACAGTAAAATGACAAATTTTACTGTTTGCTCTTTAATACCATCATTGGTACAAGGGTTTCCAGTTCTTCTAGAAAGAACCCTGTAGATGATGAGAGTTTTTGTCCGACGTGATGTTTTTTTGCTCTCACAATATGCGAACGAGATGTGTGCGAGAGCTGCGAAAGAATATGTTTTTGATAGAAGAGGAAACACGTCATCGGGCGTTGAAAATGTTTTACACAAACCAAATTAAATTATACTATCAATCTAGCTACATCGCCTATAGCTACCCCAATCTAGCTACCCCTCTCTCTAGCTACATCGCCTGCAATGGATTTTGAGCTGCGTACCTCAGCCAAAGAGTAAGTGCCGTGCCGGTCACAAGCAGACAAGTGTCCGCCACTGTCATATGGTTCGCTGCCGCGTACGATCGTTCGTTCAGGAAGTGTTTCAGAACTGTGGTGGCTTTGGCAAATTTTCGCCACTGCTTCTCGGTGTGCTGTTGGCTCGGTAGGCTGTTTGATCTGCTGATTTACAAGGCATCGGACGTTAGGGTTCGTCGGGTAGAGCATCGAGTGTCATCGTTGCCATAAGTTTCCACCAGTTGAATGAAAACGGGTGGTTTGGAATGATCTGCAATCGGTAAGGTTTATTCGGTGGTGATCGTAAGGAAAAATGTGCTAGGAATATCTTCAACAGTGCGTCCAGTTCGACCGGATCGAACGTATATGTTTGTTTTCTTGACGTTCAACATAATTCCCAGCTTTTTCGTTACCAATATGTGGCACTTTGACACGGTGGTGAAACAATACTGTAATAGTAAGCCACTGCAGTACATACTCTGACTTTACGAACGTTATCAAACTACTGTAAAGGGGGCGTTTTCCAACGACATTTTATAACTGCGTACTACGATCACTATCAATAGTTGCGAGTTTCCGAAACAACGTTGAAGGCAGAGAAAATATCTGCGATAAGAAGTAGGTACATATCAACAGTTTAAATTGAGAGTGGGCCATCCGATAAGTTTAATTTTGCTTTGGTTGATAAGTTTCTTCGTTAAATAGCTGATAAACACAATTTCTTTTTTTTTTATTAAGGTTTTCGTACTTGTTTAAAAAGTGAAAACACTAAGTCTTTGTCATTACACATAGGAGGTGCTACCAGAATTTCATGAATATGATTTGCAGACTCTCAGACTTTCCCATTTCAAAGCATTTAAGAGAATGCTCACTGCAAAGTAATTGCCCGTATAGAGCCCTGTATCGCGACTAAAAGCAACCGGTAGGAAATCCTCTTTTCTTGCTGGTCTGACCAATGGTTCTAAAGATACTCGTTCCTCGTAGTCCTCATAGACATTTACCGGCCATTAAGAAATCAGGAGACGCATTAGGGCGCATTCGACTTCAGCTTCTCAACTTAACGTTGCTTTCGGTGGCCTTTTTATAATTCGGAATCGTGTTTGATTATCCTGTGAAAATTGCTCGAGACTCCAATACAAATTTCACAAATAAATATTGAACACCAACGGCCTTCGGCAAGGATCAGTAGATTTTTCATTCTAGGATATTATCGGACCGTGACGTGACCTGGAAGGAAAAGCCATTGGATCGTTGAGGCCGTTAACATTTATTTTGATGACCAAGGTCGCTGCTAATTGCTCGGAGTGGAGCTCGTGAGAAAGGGCTGACGGCGTCAAAAACAGTCTATTGTATAGTGGTGCAATTTCGTATCCACGACCACGAAGTTTCAACCGTTTGAGTGTACCATCTAAAATTGGACAATTCAAAAGCTAACGTAAGAGTACGTGTGACCCTAGAATGTCCAGGGTACTTTACTTGTTGAGACTGCGTTGACTAGTAGCCGGGGTAGCCTCCTCAGTTGCCCTGCATCAATCTGCCAATGTATCGCGGCTCGGCTCAACCCCCCTGCCAGTAGCTCAACCTCTGAAAATGCCAACTCACTGTGATACATCCACCTCACATCAACCCCATTCGCACGAAAGAATACAATTTTCACTCTCTATTGCCAACCTCTACCGGCTCTTCCCACAACCACCACAACCTACTGTAAACCCCCTCCCGTCCTCACTTCCGACTGGCCATAAACTCCTTGGTCGCCTGCTCCGCATCCTTGCGGAAAGTAGCGTAGTCAGGAATTTCGGCGGTAACGCGCGCAATCCACGCCCGAATGTGTGGGAACGGTTCCAGATCGTACTTCAGCCAGTTCAATGCGGTCACCGTGCTCAGCAGACAGATGTCCGCCACCGTCAGATGATCGGCCGCCGCATACGAGCGTTCTGTGACAAAGTGTTCCAACAGCTCGATGGCACTCTTCAGCTTTTCCATCTGTTCGTCGGTGGGCTGTTCCTTCTTCATCACCAGATGCACCACGTCGATGAGCCGCTTGTACAGCGTGCCGATATCGAAGAACAGTCGCTGGTTCACAACCGAGCGCACCTTCGGATCCTTCGGGTAGAGCGAGTCATCCTTGCCGTGGGCCTCCACCAGATACGTCACGATCGCGTACGATTCCCACACGACGTGCCCATTGTCGACCAGCGTCGGGATGGTGTGTTGCGGGTTAAGCTACGGAATTGGGTTCAGAGAGAGCACAGATAGGTAAGAGTCGGACGACCATCAAACACTTGGATTAGCTGCGTGCCGAGTACCTTGGTAAGTGCATCCCGCTCAACCGGATCGTGCACGTTCGTTTTCTTGAGGTTTAGCGTAAGCCCGAGCTTCTTCGCGACCAGCATTGCACTCTGGCACGGGGGCGACACAAGGCTGTAGTAGTAATCCATCACTGTAACACGCGTTCCAACGGCAACCGAACGATGAGTGGTCGCGAAGCTACCGTTTGCCGGTGATTTTATAATAAAGCCACTGCCTGCGAGAGAGGCCCCGGGCAATGGGAGCTTGGCGTGATGATGTCAGTCCACCGGACACACCACCAACACTTGGACAGATTGTTGCCTGGTTGCCGGTAAAGCAAGCAGCATGACTGGCCAAAATTTGTTTGTGGACAGCGCGATATGAATCGCTGGAGTGCGTCGTTTTCGTTTTCTATGCTAGCACTCCGGGTACGGTGCTCTGTGTGACTCTTCCCCTGGTCGATAAATGGTTGTGCTCCGCAGAGAAGGAGCATTTTTGTTGTTGTTGCTTCTTTTTGCTTCTCGCTGTAGGGTGGATTCAGCAGCGTCATAATGAGTTTGAGGGTTGAATGTATGATTTGGTTTGGCTTGGGCGGTAGTAGTGGTCGTGATGGTGCCCGGTTGTTGCTGGTGTTGAAGCATAAATAATTACATTCTCGGGCTTCCACTAACACTGGGGCACGACGCGTGGATCACTGTAATTATCGAATGGAGCAATTTAATGTTGTGCGAGGTAAAGATATTTTCCTACCATTTTCCATTTATCCTACGATTTACTCAATTAATGGTAACTGAACCAAATTACTCTCACCTTTCTGTGGGCATGTTTGTATGCTTTTTAATAAGGTAACCATTTTACTAATTGATTTTAAAAAGTTATCACCTTTTAGAAATAAGACAACGGATAGTACGGAGTTTTTTTCCCCCATAAACTAATACAGCACGGAATGATTACTCAGCATGCTACTGCACGTGACTCGTCGTTTGCTTGAATTTAAAAATTTTCTTATCCCATTATGGACAGTACTTACCATAATTATGCATTCACTTGGTTTGAAGAATACATACATGAACGGAGGAGGTAGCTAAAAACTATGTTATATAAAGCTGTAGGGAATAAGGATCATATGAACATATGTTTATGATTTGGTGGCATGAAATGTTAATAAAAAAAATGTCCCCCCTGGGTTGTACCCAATCCGAAGGGGGGAAAATGAAAAAGCTTTATTTGAAAATTTTTACAAGTTGAGATGGCTCACGAATGAAATGTCATACACTGGATAGATACGGTATCGAAAACAGCCACTATTTCTTAAACAGATGCTAAAGGTTGAATCCGTAAAAATGAAATGAAAGATTTAATGAAATGAAAGTTTCAATACAATATTATCCTTTATTTTCAGAATTATCGGAATGATTAAATGAATAAAATGTAATTTTTACTATTTTTTATCAAGCAAGGCTTTTTTAGGTTATTAGGAAAAAAGGGTTATTAGGAACTATGTATTTTTATTAAAGATATGACACCTGAACAGGGTTCCGAGTGATATAAGAAAGCATTTGAATCACTTTCCTCCTGCAACCCAACAGTCACCGCGGCATTTCCAGACCAAAAACAGAGATACTCTGCAACATACTTCAAACACAATTACACTGGACATCTGGACACCTCAAGACAACAATGTTATACACAACCGAGCATGCTCGGGATTCCATTGATTGGGGGCGATCCGGTCCGGGCCGGGCGGATAACGACGGCGGTCTTCACACGGCAGGACCGGAGTTCAAATCCTATCCAGACAGACCGCCTCTCCGTACGCAGGGCTGACTACTTTGCTGCTACGGAAAAAATTAAGTCACAGAAATGGCAGACCTTTGCAGCCCCTCGAGGTTGTAGTGCCAAGGAAGAAGAAGACGATTGTTTGATTGCAACTTTCCACAACGGGTTTGCAACTATCCAGTTGAAATATTCTACATTGATCTGTAAGATGTTCAGCAACTAAATGTTGAGAATATTTGATAGTCCCTGTGCAAGTCTTGCTCACATCGGAAACCTACTGTAAACATAATTCAATAATGGTTTTTTTTTTCAGAAAGGCCAAATGTTAGAAGATATTGGAAAAGTATAGCACAACCATTCCCAGTGTTAGCGCCGGTGTTAGAGGTGTTCCACTTAGTAGTTATTTTGAGTTTAGTAAGAACTTAATCCTTATTTTGATGTTCGTTAGCACAAAAAAAAAACAAGAAAAAATGTTGATTGTAAGGCAACCCTCTTCGATCCCAACATCAATATGTATTTACTCCATTCGAGAAGCTGTTGTTGCGTCTAACAAGCAACCGTCCCGTTCCCCGCTACAGCGTTTTAATGTACTCCAGGCTCTTCTCCAGCAGCTCCTTGTGGAACTCGGCATAGTCGGGCAGCTCAGCCGTAACGCGTCCGACCCAAGCCCGAATGCTCGGGTACGGCTCCAGATCGTACTTGAGCCCGCCCAGCAACGTCACGCTGCTCAGCAAACAAATGTCGGCGATCGTCAGATGATCGGCGGCGACGAACGACCGTTCCTGCACGAACGACTCCAGCAGACCGAGCGACTTCTTCAGCTTCTGCACCATCTCGTCCGTTGGTTCGAGCTTTTTCTTCAAAATGCACTCCACATACTCGATGGCGCTCCGGAACATGACGCCGTTGTCGAAGAACAGCCGCTGGTTCACGACCGACCGTACCTTGGCGTCTTTCGGGTAGAGCGTATCGTCTTTGCCGTACTTTTCCACCAAATAGATGGCGATGGCGTACGACTCCCAAATAACGTGCCCATCCTCGATGAACGTCGGTATGGTGTGCTGGGGATTGTACTACGAGGGGAAGGGGGGGGGGACATTGATTAATGAGCCGTGCGGTGCCTGCTGGTGGTGGCCGCACTTACCTTCCTCAACTCTTCCCGCACTTCCGGCAGATGGGGATTGACTTCCTTCAGGTCGAAGGTGATGCCCAGCTTTTTGCCCACCAGCAGCACGGTCTGGCACGGCGGTGACACGATGTTAAAGTACAGCTCCATGATGGGATTACGCTTGCTGATGATTGGTAAACGACGCTCCAAACACGACTGATACACATCCACCTGACGGACGGGCGGTTATATACTTCCGAATGGATTTTCGGTTGTCCCCAACACACACACACACGCACGCATTTAGACGGATACGCCGGTGGATAAGCCACCCGGCGGGGAAGGATGAATGGATGGATCGATGCGGATGGGTATGATGAAATGTGTTGGGTCCGTTGCGGTACCTCGCAGCCCGAGTCGAGTGGTTTCATTCATTAAACATCGTTCGAGACACGGTCTCTCTCTCTCTCTCTCTCTCTCTCTCTCTCGCTATGGCAAGTGGTCGATGTTTGATGCTGACAATAAGATGATGATTGTTTAATGATTTGTACGGTATATTCCAAAAGTACCTGCTTTTTTGTACCTTTTGAGGTTGAAGTTTTCTGTGTCTAAAATGTGTTTTAGATCATCATTTTAAAAATAAACCTCTCCCCATTTAGTTGGGCGAAATTGATCAACCCTATCTTATCTAGCGTTGCACATCAATTTATTTTCCCACCGTTTGGCACCGGTATTAAACGATATCCACGATAGCGATTATGCTTTGTAATCAAAAAGGCGTTTGATTTTGGATGTGTTTCTATTCATTCTCTTCACATCTGTGTCATCTGCCATGCACGTATCTATACCAAATTAAATATTTTTTACAACTTTACCGTAATGCTCCAGTTATAACTTAAGCTACTTTAATTGTAAAACCTTCGATAAATAATTAAACACATTTAACAAACCAACGATCAACCCTCTTTAATGTACGGAAAGACAGAAACAAATTAGTAGCTACCTGAAAAAGGAGCTCGCTATGCTTCTCCACGTCTGGTGCTAAACCGTCTTTCGAAATATTTTCTTCAGTTCAGTTCATTTGAATTTTAAATTAAACATTTTTAACAAACTCTATCCTACCTATCAAACAATGCAGTACTGCAGACCATCTAAACCATAAAGTTACTAAACGCATCTAGTTAAGAATAGTCAGCCTTAGTTTAGGAAATTGCTCTATTTTCGCAGCGAAACATCAACTAATCCGCATTTCTTTACAAAAATAAAATAAAACAACAAGTCCCAGGGGCGAGGAAACTTATCCACTCTAAATACCTGTCATAACACAGGCGAAGCTGGCACTGTAATGAACATTTATAGTCCCAGTACTCACATGCGCCTCTGAGTCATGGACTCTGACGAAACCCTCTTGGACGCTTTCGAGCGGAGGATGCTCCAGAAGGATTTTTGGCCCCGTATGCGTGGAAGGACAATGGAGGCGCCGCTGCAACGTCGAGCTCTACGATGATAGTGGCCTGGTCACGTCATGAGAATGACACTGGATGACCTAGCCCGTAAAATCCTTTTAGGCCATTTACATACACTGGCGGATCAGCCTAGGAGCGGAAGGGACTTGAACTGCCATTCCGATCGGGCCATTCCTCCAAAGTCTTTGATTCACCACTGATTTCTTGATCGATTCTTAAAAAAATATTACGTTGATTGATTGAAAATTTGCATTATAACGCGGACTGGAGGCGGTTCTGGAGCTGGTACTGGAGGCGCCCAGTACTTCACTCAAATCAGTATCGCCAATACTCTCATAATGAGTATACTCTTGCCCAGTATTTCAACCGTTCTACATAAAACAACTGATTGCTTGGCGTTACTGTCTCTGTCATCAACTCACACTTCATTAATTTCGTTCGGATAATGTTGGCGGCTGTTGGCGATCTAACTAAAAAAAGCACCGTCAAATAGCGAGTTTCTGGGGAGTCCCAGTGCCTTGGTAAATCTCGGGTAGATTGGTTTGCCCCAATATCGACAACTATTCTCAATCACTAACGTTTTCACCCAGAAATGAACTTCGCTCGCTGAAGTCGCGCAAATCTGCTTCAGCGGTATCTGTTTGAATACTTTAACTGACAGCTTAAATTTGAGAGAGAGAGAGTTTGGCATTTGCTCCTGCCGTGGTGAGAGTGGCTAAGGTAAGCAAGCTGAAGGATTCCAGTTATGCAAAGTCAAAAGGTCTACTAGAAAACCTACCGAACAGTTTCCGACAATCGAAAATTTGCTCGTTAGTTTGAAGAGGGACTGGGGAGTGTTAAGATGTTCTACTAAGGATCTCTGGGTTTGGCTTGACCACAAACTATCCTTTAGCACATCACATAGAGAACACTCTATGTGAACACTCTAACACAATAAAGCTTATAAAGCGTTTGGATTTATTATGCATCTGTCCGCTGACATTCGCGATCCTCTATGTCTGAAATCTCTGTATTGCTGCTGGGTTTGCTCAGCATTGGAATGTGCTGCTGTAGTATAGTCACCAACTGGCTAGCGACCGTTCGCCGATTCCTTCTCGGGTATACGGTTTTGGTCCCCTCTTATTCTCATCGCTGTCGACTACTTGGTCTTGGAACCGATTGGGGCGAGGTACTCCCATATTCGTTCCTATTGAATCGCTTGTCTCCTCTCGCATGATCTTTATGCTTATGCGTTTCATCCTTGATTCTGCTGTATGTTCCCTATGAGACGACTACGAGACAGATATCCCTACTCGTAGTACACGGCATGGACAGAATGACCCTTTCAGTCGAGTGCTCACGGGCTTTAATGATTCTTATCATGTATTTCATTTTCTCATTCCTGCATCCCGTTTCCACCCTCGTCTTCGGGATTGCGCTTCCCTCTCCGATGTTTGAGCTAAGAATATATGTTGTGGTATATAAAATGACAAACAACAACAAAATTAAAAGAAAATGAAGCTGGAGGGCGTACATAAAGAAAAAGGAAGAAACGTCCAACTTCTACCCCCTCGATGTTTGTTGCAAGCTGCTACTGCTAGAAGAGATTTTTATACCTCAGTAATAATAGGCACGGGTAAACTAATCAGCTACAAAATTTCAAGGGAAGGAAAATTGTGGGGTCTGCCAGGACATACCCCAGTTCCCAGGCAATTCAACTCACACACACTCCCATTCGTCACACGCCATGCTATCTAAATATTGTCTTTGCTTATAACCACCTGCTTCGTTCCAGTGCGCATGCTTTCGAAGCAGTAGTACTTACGCAGTAACAAGAGGAGGAAAATAGATTCATTAGAGAAGTTAGTTCATTAGACTTTCGGACATCATTGCGGACCGGTGAATGATTGCAGCAGGGACTAAACAATGCTTTACACGGTTATGGGTTTGTCTCTATATTTTTTTTAACGATAGCTTTATCTACATCCTGTTTTAGTTCCGTTTTAGTGGCAAAAAGAAAATAAATTGTATATTGAAGTTGTATATCTGTTCGCGTACTCTCGTCGCAGTACCGCAGTCCGCTAAATAGCGCCTAAATGTCTTTCCCCCGTTATTTGCTATGCTGCCGTCTTTGCTCGATTCTTGCTTTCACTCACTCACTCACTCACTCAATCATTCATGCAAATTACATTCACCACGCACCACACACCTCATCAACCCGAGCACGGTACATACAAGCGAGGGGGGAGAGAATCGAAAGAAACACAATCTAATACAACTAATAGGCTTTTGGTCAAACGGAGCAAGAGTTGAAAACCACTCCTCCGCTAACAATACTTTCGCCTCCACGCTCATCAATGTCGCATGTCAATTAGAATTGTCCACCCGATCTGTACCGCGCGCGTGTTTCTCTATGTCGCACTCGTCAAGCGCTAGGAAATGTTATGCGACTGTTGTTAAAATGGGCACGATTAGGATACTAGCTTCTGAACGACACGACCATCTCGCTCGATGGCGCTCAACACCAGATCACCCGATCACACGTCGCACGATTGATTTTGAGAACTGTTTCGTGAGGCACGAAGTGAAATGTGATAGACGGTGAGAAAGAATCGCACTAATTAATACTATACGCATCCTGTCCTGTTTTGATCCCCGTAAGTCCTACATCATTTGGATCGTTTATACCTGTCGTCCTATGCTAATCTTTGCTCTTCCCCTTGTCTGCGTTCTGCTGGTCACGCTCCCTATCTAGTATATGGTCACTTGAACGTTATTCCTGAGCGTGAGCGAAATTGTCATTGAGTGCCTGCACAAATGCCTGCAAAATCTCCCGCGTACACTCCCCGTCACCCTTTAGGCAACGACTGATTTGTCCACTCCGTCACGCTTCAACTGCAACGGCACATCGTCATCGTCCTCGTCAAACGGTTGCACTGGATGATCGGCCAACACCTTCGAGGCTTCTGCCGCGACCTTAGCCTCTGCTTCCGCTTTCCTTCGCTTCTGTCGATTGATCAGTGGCATGAAACCCCACAGAGCTGATCCGCCGAGCAGCACAAACCCTAACGCTGTGAACAGCGGTTGATACAGCCCCATCCGTTCGAAGATCACGCCACAGATCGGTGGACCAATCAGCTGCAGAATGCCGTTCACGAACAGACTGATTCCGTAGGACGAGGTGAGCCGCTCGGTACCGAGCATGTCGGCCATGATGACGGCCGTTATCCCAACGTACGTACCGGACGCTAGCCCAAACAGCCCACAGAACACGCTCACCATCGTGTAGTCGGACACGGTGGGTAGCAATGCGAGCGCCAGCCCCGATATCGACAGTCCACCCACAAAGTACCACGTCTTGGGGATGAGGTTGGTGTCGGACAGCGCCGAACCACCGATACGACCGACCAGATCGAGCGTCGACACGATCGACAGCAGGTACGCGGCCAAACTCTTGTCGAACCCGAGCGAAATGGCGTACGCCGGCAGCAGAATGATGAAGTTGGTGTAGCCGATCGCGTTCGTCGAGTTCGAGATCAGGATCACGAGGTAGGTCGGATCTCTGAGCAGCGACAGATCGAAGAACGTTTTGTCGTCTTTCCTGTCCGCTTTGCTCTGATCCGGCGCGTCTTCTGTCGGGCCGCCGGACACTTTGTTGCCCGTCCGCGAAACGCTGCCACCAAACGAACGTAGCGACAGATGCGAGGCAAACTCCTTCGGTTGATGCGTGGACAGTGTGCTGCCGTGGAACGGTGTGCTCATGTACTGGAAGCTGCTCGTCGATGGGGAGCGTTTCGGTGGTCGATGGACGAGCTGCTGTCCACCGCTTCCCGGCTGACCGATTCCACTGCGCATCGAGTTCAGTCGGTTTAGGCGAAAGTACGACCCAAGCGTACCATCGTTGCCGAGGAACGAGTTCGAGCTTAGCTGGCTGGTGAAGGTAAGGTTCCGGTGCTCCTCCTTGATAGGGGTGCTTATTTTCCTCTGCCGCTTGTTACCTCCGCCGGTCTCTCCACCTAGCATATCATCCCGATCTCGGCCGTACGAAACCGGGACAGCTGCAGCCGATGCACTGCGCGCGAAACTATCGATCAACCCATTCTTCGGATTGAAGCGGAATATGTCCGGCGATTTGTGCTCCAAAGTGGGCGTCGAGATGGTCGGCGTGTCATCGCCGGTAATGGCAAACTTTGGCTTTACACTGCCCGCCGGCTTCCCTTGCGGTAGGAGCGTCTGCGAAGCGTTTATTGTCAACTGTCCATTCGCAAGGGCATCTTCCGCCAATGGGTCGGTTTCGTTCGATTCACACTCCTCCAGGATCACGTCCCGCTGCTGTACGACCACCGCCGCCAGCTCCGCATCATCGGCGGCCGGTTGTACCTTCCGGACGCGTTTCATGTGCTTCTCGACCGGTTCGTAAAAAATGGCCGCTACCCACACGTTCAGCGTAATGCCGCCCATTATAAGACACGCACCCCGATAGCCATAGTTCTCGAGCAGGAAACGTAACACCGGCGGCAGAATGATCGAACCAAGCGCACTGCCCGAGATGCACAATCCGTTCGCCAAACCGCGCAGCTTCACGAAGTATGACGTCACGATGTACACGGTCGGTGGAAAGGATAGACCCGCTCCGGTACCGACCAGCACACCGTAACTGATGTACAGATAGTTTACCGAGGTGGCCCAGAACGTGATGATCATCCCGACGGCTGCAAACGTACCGCCAACGATCGTCACCGTTCGATAGCTGTACTTCACCGACAGGATGCTGGAAAGCGGTCCCAGCGAGCTGTACAGAAAGTAGCATAGGGCTGGAATCCACGCCGCTGTCGAAGGAGACGCTTGGAACGCTTCCAGAAACTCGACAAACAGCACGCCGAAGCTTTTGATTGTACCGGGTACGAGAATGTTTACCAGCATCGATCCGGCGAGTACAAGCCATCCCCAGCCACCGTCCGGTGGCACGAGCTCGTAATCGTCTTCCGTTGTACCATCCTCCGGATCTCCTTCCTCCGGTAGTCGGAATCGTTCCGCATGGCCAGATTTTGTGTTTGGCTGCATCGTACTGTTGGAAATGCTACGGCAGATGGTGGCGCTACCATTGCGCGGTAGTAACGCTGCCCGGCCGTTCGACTGGTCAGCCTGGCTGTGAGCATTTTCATCCGACTCTTCCGTCCGTGGTTCCGGTTGTTCGTTTGTGCTACTGTCGGTCTGCGGTACTAGCACCAGTGCCGGTGGAAGCACCTTGTTGAGCTTGGTTGTTTCTTCATGTTGCTTTGGTGCGGAATCTGTAAGATACAAGCAAAGAATCAGTACATTTGGTCACAATCTTTAAAAAACTGGAAGCTTCAGTTGTTCTACGGGTATAAAAACAACAAACACAAGGGTTAACGCAGCCAGACTATGTTAGCAAATACACAAACCCATCACCAATGTGGCTGCGTTGCACGTACGCAGCCAACTGTCAATAGTAGAACACACACATTTTGAGGATGGGAATTCAAACAGCTGATCGGAGGCGTAGAAAATACCGTTACAGTTCGTTATTTTTGTTACCAATTTTCTTGATAAAATGTTACCCCAAACAAATGTGAATTTCGTGTGCCCTTAATTGATTCCTGGAAGTTTTTGATTGAAAGTTTCAGTTTTTCCAAGGAAGTTTACGAAGCGAAGATTTCATCTCTCTTATCACTGTACAAACAATCATAAACAAATCATGTGCGCATGTGCGAGCGTACTCCTCACCCATTCCTGCGAATGCCGGAATCAAAACAATTTCCAAAACGAACCGCCAGGCCGTCCTGATACCCGGGGCCTATTCTTCCAACCTATCCCGCAGTGGGATGTGAAGTTTAAAGGGCTTCACGTTTCCATACTGTACGTCCTGCTGTTCGTAGATTTGGAAACGATTTAGCTATGCCAACGCAGGCCAATTAAATTTTCCCTGCCTCCATGGTGCTCATACCAAATCCAAATGGCTCACTTTATCCAAATCGCTTCGAACGCTTTTCAGGTCAAACGAAAATATACATCTCATTTCCATGAGCTGATGATGGCCGAACGATGATGTGTCGTGATGAACTCGAATTCTGGCAAGGATAGGTCACACACACACGCACACACACACTATGTGAACTGTTCGCTGTGTTTCAATAACCTTAACCTTGCACCAGAACGGCGTGTCATCGGTATGCTGAATAAATGAACAGCGTTCCTTCTTGGCCAGAGCAGATGGAAATGGACACTCGCGTCAAGGTAGGTGTAGCGCACACACGCACACACACAAGCGCTCATCGTTTTGTGACGTGTTTTAGTGCTCAAAATAGAAGCCGCACTGTCCATACGCCGCGAGTCAAGCGCGTAGGGAACAGCAGCTCTAAGTTCACTTGATTTTACTTAAATCAGTATCAAACTGTGAAATGGAAGATAATGATTGGTATAGGATGATCCTGAACAACCTACCCAAGCTGGGCCACTGAGCGTTAGGTACGTAAACAAACTTTCAACGAATTCTGTGAACACATTGGCCGCAACGTGCCAATAGTTACCGGAACGGATGGAAAACTATTGCACGTGAGTCCATAGATGGTGGCCTCTACGCAAAAGCGGTGGAATGTTATCCATTAATCTGTCGCTTCCTCCCACCGACAAGCCGTTTCGACGTGCATTAGCAAATGATCACTTAATAATGGTACCCTTGAACCGTTACTTTATCTCCTCGGGAATAATATTTTTATGGTTAAACAGGCCTTGTTTGGTGCCCCGTTTTTTGCTTACAATCTGATACTGACATAATAATGAAGCTAGGTGATTACAACCACGAGATCCCAATTACGATCACCAGTACTAAACTGGACCATACACCCTGCTGAGAGATTATGAGATATAAAGCGAATGGAAGAATCCAGCAATTCACGATATAAAGCACCACACAGCATGACACTATTTCAAAAATAAAAAATAAAATCATTCCTGCAATAGATAATTAATGTTCTATTGTTATTCTGTGTAGTAAATTGAGTAACACAATACTTATTATTGATCTGAATTTCATCAGCGGTTATCCTCTTGTAACTCCATTAAATACAGGGGCTTGTCGTATGACGGACTGGATAATAAACGGGCTTCGAGTACTGTATTTCACTCAAATCACACTACTGCCGGTCATTTTCATCTGCCCGATTTGTGGGCTAAAAAAAGTGATCTGTTGAATCTTGATCTTGACTGAAAAAAGGGTTGACTCCTTCCATAGAGACCTAGCCCGCATTGCATGAGCCGATGCTTATTGTTAGGTGTGTTGCCACTCTCAACTAGATTAACGTATATTTAGCAGCTACAGGATTAATCTGTGGGAAGATTGAAGCACCAAACCTGCTTCGTACTGTGAGATTCTTTTGCTCCGTCCAGCATTATTACCAGTTTCTGTCTGACAGATCCTATAGGCATGATGGGAATCATCTTCAGTCAGATTTTGGTATGCTTGTGAACTTGGTAAGTTCCAGTGCGTGTTCCGCGAGCGTTTACGAGTGCATTGATTACAGTCTAACCCAAGAACCGATGGATCTATGTCATATCCTCTTAGTCTATAAGTATTTAATTCACCAACAAAACAATTTGCGTCTCAGGAAAAGGTGAAATAAGTTTCTTCAGTTCAAATCAAGATCGCGAACTTTTCTACCCTTCAAGTCATCTGATGTGTCACTGCGACTGATCGATCACAATGAATTACGCGTTGTCTTTTGCGCTTCTAAACGCGACGACAATGTTGCCCTCGTCCAAAGCAACTCTTTTCATAACCGTATCGTTTATTTTTTCTTCTTCTATTCCCTCGCTCTCGCTCTCCTTCAAGGCCAAGATACGTCGCGATCAAGCCGTCACTACCGCCAGCCATTGAATCAACGATAACTGATAACAATTACTACCAATTGTGTGACAAGCGTATTCGCAAACTCGAGGGCTTTATCTGTCTATCATTGGGTTGACAATTAGAAGGCAAAATGTACACACCCGCAAGGGAACCCACCGCGCTGTGGTCCCCAGTGAAACCCCCGGGGGGAAGAATTTGCACGATCTTCTGTGCGCCATTCCGGTTTCCGCGGGGCTGTTTTTTTCTTTTGTTATCGATATCTCTCTTCAACACGTATCAACGCGGTGATGTTGGCCAATTCAAGGCCACCCATTCACGCACGCATCACATTTGGCAAGAATGATAAAGCAGCGACGTTTCTAGGGTGTTCCTTCCCACAGGATGGACGTTGTTTAACGACCTTAAACGATCAATTGATCATAGCCGATGGCTTCCTTCGGGAAAGAAATACGGGACACCCCGGCACAGAGATGCCATTATTCGATCGATCTCTTTGTCGCGAAAAGCCGCAAAAACTCGGATACGCCGGCATGGGATGAGACAAAACATCGTCTTTCTTTGGCATCGTTTTGCCGAGCTCCCATAATGTGGGTTACGGCCTATAAATACGCACATGTTGTTTCACCATTCACCAAGATTGGTACCAGCTGCGGTACAAAAATTGTCCAACGTAGAGGTTGATTTTGAACTAAAAGGAATCAGTGCATTGGATACCGGTTACACTTATTGCACGTTGCGCTTGTCCTGATGACCTCAAAACACCGAAAAACGATCGCAATGTATGATCGCGAATCACGTGACATTCCGAAGCGTGTTGTTGAATGGTGGGAAATAATTGATAACTTCTCGAGCTTACTGCAAGCCGACTTATGCAAAAACTCGTACTCGATCGAGTGTTGCTGCCATCAGCTCGACAATTACTGTGGATAGGAAAGGTGTTTGCCACACATAACACCGGCTGATGTAATCCTGCTTGGCATCTAATTGATAGCGCACCACATGCTGCTCTTTCACAAACACCAGATTGTATGTAAGCTTATAACTTGCTCAATATACTTTTCCGGAGTAGGTCCAAACTTTAATTCTAATATTGCTTTTCATGAATTAATCGTCCCTGTTTTTCATACCAGTGTAATAACATGTTTTGAGGCAAAAACTAACAACAAGACGTCATCCTTTCACGACATAACAAATCAATATTCCTTCGAGCGAAATGTTTTGTTGCCGTTTTTTAAATCACACTCGTGACGCACAGGACTCTCCTTTTGGAATTCATTCCATCGAGCCCGCGTAATGTGGTGCGACCATTAAGCGCGCCGGTGCTGCCCGTGGTCAGTTTTGCTGAAAGCAACGACAAAGCAACAAGTCGTCCGGACCCTTTTTGCTTATCAAGTGGCGACCATCTCAATTCCAGCGCAATTCAATTGGCCTTAATCATTTTGTTGGCACGAAGAATCGCCGTGCCCGACAGATCACCCGACTCGTTCCATCCATCCATCTCGTCCATCTTCTCGCACAAAGTGCGTCGTTTTCGTATCTGACTAATGGGCCAGTTATCGTGCACTGTTAACACGCGGCCACCATCCACCAGTGCACGCACGTAACAGACGCACCGTGTTCACGTGGGTTGGGTAACAAGCAGCAAACCTTACTTACCGATCGGTTTGGAAGCTGCCGGTGGGCCACACGCAATGCTTCGCTGATGAACGCTATCCTCGTCCGGCGACGGTTCGTCCTGTGGTGGTGGTGGCCCCTGGGAAGGATGCTGTTGAGCATGCTCCTGCCGAACCGGGCTGTAATCGGCCACGTGCGGCTGCAGCAGCTTACCGTCGCTGCGCTCCAAACTTTCCTCGCCCATGGCCTCGTCGTTGGCTTGTAACGCGTGCTCACGTACGCTGTCGTTGGGATGGTTTACAGTGTCCTCCGAGCGGGTGGCGACATGGAGCCACCTTCTTCGCCGGTTGTCTGGGAGGAGCTGTTGCTACCGGATACGGTTCTGACCCAATCGCACGCCTTCACCGACGTTGCTTCCATTCGGTGCCCGGCGCAAGCTCTACTCAGTCGCTCCTTTCAGACCAACCATCCGTTACACCTGACGAGAAGACAAAGAGCAAGCAATAGCGAATGAAAATGAGATCACGTGCTGAGAGTTGAAAGTTGTGTTCCAAAGTTCCTGGCCAGGCTTCTTCGCTTCGTGACCCTACCACCGAGCACTGCCCATTTTTCTTCTGTACGCAAACAACAGGCGAAACGAATTCCTCACGACTGCATGCTGTGGCTGCTACTGATAACCGTCCAGCGCCATCAAGCCATCGCCACGCAAAACATAGTAACACAGCAACAGGGTCGTCCAAACCGGTTCAAACAATATGGGTGAACCAACACTTACTTCCGCAAACAACCAGTGACTTAGTGAGTCAGTTAACAGCTGACCAGCTGGGAGACGGTCGGTGGCGTCGTTGTCATCACACGCCTCACACACATTTGGCATTCAACCAAACCGTGCCACCATCGCTTCTCGATCAAACGGAGAAGCTGGCATCATATAATCATCCACCCGGATCTCCACTCCACTACCGTCCATTTTGGACGACGTGAAAACGTGACCGTGCTCTCCGACATGGCGATGGTGTCCCAATGTCACCGACGTTCAAGGATAAACATTACATTGACCTAAAGAGAGGCACGTTGAACGTGGCTGAGCGAAGGAGAAAAAAGCCGGAATTACGAAGGCTGTTCACATCCGCACCATGCACATCCCGGGATGGCACTGTTGGTTGTAATTTGTTTATGATAGTGTTCCATCTAATTGGTGGTAAACAAATTCGTGACAATTTGGCCGAATCTTGACTAACCACAAGATCGGTTCGTGCCGTTCATTCAAATATTCAAAAGCGCGATTGTAACCCACGGAATTTTATACTCCTGATCGAAAAATGGAAATGAACCGTTTTCCTAACGCTTTAAAGTTATTTTCATGCCAAGCGATTCTCACCATCTCGATCTAATGCAGAAGTCCCCTAACTCGCTTAATTGCTCAGTTTTCCGAGGACTTTCAAGTCACTCACTACACAGTGGGGTCATTGTACAGCTCAAAGATCGTCATTACAGCGACTCCACCATTGTCCTTCAACAGGTACCAGGTGACCAAAAATAATAACGAACATCTTCCTCCAACTTTGACATTCAACTCAGCTAGGATTAGTGTTGGACAGAGTCCCTGTCTCAAAGGTGTTTCTTAGTATTGAAACTTTACATGTTATACACCACGCTCTAGCTTCAAAACAACCAGGACCCAGGAACATCCGCATTTATCAAATGTGAATAAGGCTAGTTTGGTTATGAATGCTCAATTAATCAGCTGTAAGGTGACTCAATTAGGTTTATTTAACTCAGACCCTCAAAGAAATTCTGCACTATATAATAAATTCATAAAATATTGGTTTTATGTGTATCCTCTGGATCTTGCTAAGAGTTCGCTCCAGAACAAGTTTCCTGCAGCTGATCTTGCTCCAATAGATAATTGCTTCTAACCATCTATGCTATTTAACAGTAAAACCACGTTAAACAGCTGTTGAGTTCCCACGAATAAACAGAACGACAAGGACGTATTAAACAGATCCAAAGCAAATCAATCAACTTTGGAACGGAGTTTGAGGTCGAATCATGTAATTTTAAGTTATTCTTAATTTCTTAAGTAATTTTGATTCTTTGATATCGCCGTTTTGGAGTTGTTTTCAAGTAATTTAGTTACTGAATATGAGATATGAGAAGAGAAGATGAATGCAGCTTAAGCAAACGCACACTCAAGGGTAGAAATTTTTTTTTTCAGTTTTTTTGAACGAATGTCCTGTATTTAATAAAAAAAAAATGTTTTGTTATATGAACACAAAAGAGAAAGTGATTAGCAGAAGTATTATAAAAACGTATTTTATAAGATAAGAATGAAATGTTGTGTGCTGCTACAGGAAGTGAAATAAAGAATAGCATTCCATGTCTGAGTGGGAAAGTAAGAACTATAAAACCCTGCCAGATCGTTACATTTGTAACCGGTGTAGCGATATTGGCTTACCGTCTTCCAGACGGATGTTGAGCAACATTAGCACATGTGGACAGATGCTTACCGGCTGTAGTAAAATATTTGTCAACTTACACTTTACACCAACCTACACATCCTCCCTCCCTCGGCAACCATACTGCCTTATCGTAAATCTCATCGTACAGCGGAATTACAGCTGTTACACACGCCCAGTACTCTATCTATCTACGTTTATTGCAGCCACCTTCCAGCGGGCGCGAAGTGAAAAAAAAAACAAATAAATAAAACACTCCAGAAAACACCAACCCCATTCATCACCGACGATGACCTTGGCCGTTAAACTTCGTCACGGCGCAGGGTTGCGACGAAATTGCAAAAATAAAAAAAAAACACACACAAGGCCACATACAGACAGACAGCCAGTCAGCCGGGCTTGGTATACAACGAGCATGCAAATCAACAGCTTGGTGAAACAAAATAACTAAAAAATGGGAACCTTCCCCCGCAGCGATCGTACGCAAATGTTGGCCAGCAGCAGTACGCACGCCGTATGATAACAACAATTACGCATGCAAAACACGTCGTAAAGGTGATAAGGAGTGTGTTACGTCAACAGAGCGGTTTTCACAGAACGGAGCAAATATCCACTACGTCGAAAAGGAAAGCTCAGTATTTAGGCAACTCAAATAAATGTGTAGCCAATTCAATTCGAAAATATTCTACTGTACGATCGGATCGCTCGCTGCCTTCAACTCGTTGCGCCCCAAAACTAGGTCAAACAAATTCAAATTCGTCTCGTATCGAAATCGATTGGACGGTTGAATTGACAGTTTAAATCAATTTGATACTTTGCTTCATAGAACCTTGTAGTTGTAGGAGGTCGAAAGATCAACAGGAATGTAGTTGGTGTTTTAGGTTTCTAGTTTCACGAATGATAATATTGAAAATACGAAACATGGAAAACAGAGGTGTTATGTTTTAGAAGAAATGTAGTATCTTGATCACGGTCTAGCACCGTCGTCTGCCAATGCCCATCATACCGACCGTTCTACCAATCTTCTTTCCGTATAGAAGGCCCAAAAAGCCTTAATGGGCTGGGTCGTCCGGTGCCATTCTCATGACATGGCCAGCCCAGAGATCGTCATTGTACCGACTGCTCATTTGTTCGTTCTGAGCATCTTCCTCTCGAACGCGGCTCAGAGGGTTTCGACATTTTTGGACAGAATCCATGTCTCAGAGGCGTATGTGAGTGCTGGAACTAAAAATGTTCTGTACAATCCATGCTTCGGCTGTGTCGTGACAAGAAGTTTGAATGTCTGTTGTCGGTTCTGACTTTTGACCCCAAGTAAGTGATGTTTCTGACGTCTTCAAAGCTGAGCTCACTTGCTTGTACATCACCCCGATGTAAATCAGTGTTCGTCAGCAAGACACGGAAAGCATAAAAGAGCCTGCAAAAAATAAAAAATAAAAGATGATCCTCAAAGATTCCACCATCGAGTCACCGGATGGTAGCACCTCTCTCTACCGCCAGACTGAAAAGAAGCCAGGCAAGCCCATTTCACGGGCGCATGCCCTTGATGAGAGCCCTCAAGGACTGTGGTAGGACTGTATGCAAAATCCATCCGGTCTGGCTCCTTACACAGACCCTACTATCCAACATTATCTACAATTCACGTCAATCATGTCAAGGAAGCCAGAGCTCTCTAGGCTGTTAAGGCTCTGTCAAGAAGGCCAGAGTTCCAAGATCTCTAGTGGTTTTCGTAGTGCAACAAATGATCGATCTCTTAAATCGAATAGTGACATTTGGAGATATATTTTCTTTTGGACTTGGAGCTTTCACTCAAGCATTAGTTGTTCTACGCTTAGTTTTAGTTCTTCCTAGACCGCATCAAATGTGGCTACAACATTGGGATAATAACATCGTTACTAACAAGCTTTTAAAGTTCCTGTTAGAAGATGCTCCACCAAATTTAAGAACACCCTCCCAAAATATAGGTCAGTGGAGACTAAATATTACCTACCTCCGCGTGTTATCAGCGAGCCTGCGAAGGCCATCATTTTTTAAATCTACACTACGCTAGACCAACGCAAACACAAACACACAGCTTGCGGATGTATATGACGTCACGGAGCGGGAGCGGGAGCAAAACAAAAATGCGCCTCAATTTTCATTCACCAAAATGTTTGCTTACCAACTCCGAGACCCCTTTCTTTGTCGCGCTACGCCATGGTTACCGAAGCGAGCGAAGGTTGCTTGTTTCGCTACTCGCGCCGTAAAAACGCCTAACTGAGACGGCACTTTCGGTTCGGTCTCTACTGGCTACCGGGTGATCCAATAGTTAGAATCGCCCCCATCCGTTGGGTGGTGGAAGTCATTGAACCTTATGAAAATGCTGGCACAATATGCTACCGCATACCAATACCGCACCGGGTCCACATCCAATGACGTTCGCAAACCATCCGTCCAATACGGGTGGCCTCGTTTCAGGGTTAGCTGTCGGCTGTTACGTTAACCTATGGTACGGTGTTTTTTATGCTCGTTCCGGTTGAATGTGTAGTGGCTTATTCCATGGTTCCGGACATTCTATCAGTGCAATAAATGACACACTTTTAAATGAAACTGTGAACATGCATGCTTACAAGAATTCAGAACGAAATCTTGTTTGTCTCGCCACTTCCAAAAACCAATTTCATTAAATGCTCATTTCACTAGTCAATAATAGTTTCTTACAAACAATAGTAGACTAGTTTCTTACAAACTCATCCATCCCTTTTCACACTCATCAATCATCGTGTGATTGATTTCGCATCCCGGCACCATCAAACAGCGCACATCCCACAGTCTTTTCCTGTTGAACAGCAACCACCTGAACCTGAATCAATTAAAAGCGTAAAAAAACCCATCTTCGCCCCGAACAACCCGACCTGAAATCCACTCTAATTGCAATTAGTCTGCTCAGCTAACATCCCAGGTTGTCAGGTGACTTTACCGAACGATCCAAACATCGGCGTTCATCACGGGACATCACGGGATTGGGTTGGAAGCGTAACAGATTAAACGTGCAAAATGCAAACGACGAATAAGGTTCGTTTTCCAAAAGATAAATTAAATTTTCCCTTACGCAACAAACGAATTTGAATCGAGAATTGAATCCGAGAACGCAAAAGAGCTCTGTGTTTGCTTAAAGTGGGGAGAAAATCGAACAATTCATGATAAATGACGATGACGGATTCAGGTGTGCCAATTTTCATGATTAATCGAAATCGAAAGATCGTTCCCTAAAACAAACGAAGAAACAGTACGAGTTTACCTTGTTGATGCGATGAGAAATTAAAATGGACAGGAAAATCAATAGCGCTACAGCAGTGTTACAAATGTGTGAAAGAAAATAGTATTTCCTTACAACTTTGGTTTCGAATTTCAGATTTTTTAAACGAAATATTTTTTCAAAGCACTTATTATCTCTTGTCAAAAAGCGTAGTATTCTTCATTTTGTAAAAACATAAATACTAAGTTCGGTTTGTTTTTAGTTAATCATTAAAACAGTAGAGCTGATCATTCTATGATTCATGATAAGCTTTACTATCTCACTGAGATATTTTTTTTTAGAATGTGTTTGAATGAGTTCTAATACGTTAAGAAGTACATAATTAAGATGAATTAAGAGTATTATCTGATGAGAATTAAGGATAGTTATCTAACGAGAAATAATAATTTGGTAAATTGTAGAGTCGGTCTAAAATAATTGAATAAACAAATAATATTCATATAATATTTTAAATGAAACTCAACACAATAACAGATTCGTCAGGAAATCTTCAAACATTAACATTCAAATTATAATATCACGATGGATCAACTAAGCTGTTGTGGTCCTCGAACCCTGACATTCTGCCATGGTCGGGATGGTCGTCCGTGACGACATCAGCACGCAATCCGGAACAAACGGTTAGGAGATTTGAAGCTACATCGAGGAAGGGTATCATCAAATTCCCGAAGCGCAAAACCACAAATGCTGCCTTCCGTCCCGAAAACACGTGACGACAACCTGACGACGCTCCCGATTCCCACTTTACCAGCGGAACTCCTCATCCTGCACCGAGTTCACCCAGGATAAGGTGCATTTCAATGGCAGGAGAAGGAAATGTCTCCTTCCCAAATAGCATGCATACATCCATGAATTATTTTGTTAGTATTAAGCATAGTCGATAAGATATACGGCCTAGCCGTCACCACGCGAAATAAAAAAAGCGTTAAAATTATACCGTCAGACATCTTTCTGTTCCTAAAAAAAACAGCAAGAAATATTTTTTTAAACTGAATTCCTGAAGAAAACCTCAACATTTCAAACAAATGATAAAAAGGTAATCTTAGTTTCACAACTTTATGTTCCATAAGAAAATTTTACCATATTATGATCTTGACATATTATTGTAGTAATACGAATGAATTAAATAACATTATCCTGAGTATTTCAAGGTTCCGTTAGAGCTGAGCAAAACCCAATACGATGACATGACATAACAAAGTTTAACATTAAGAAATGAATATTGTTTTATTCGACTTGTTTTATGAGTTGAGGAATGCTCTGCACCTAATTAACACCTAAGAAATACATTTCCCTCTCCCACTGTTGAAGTTCACCTTTTCACGGCTAGAATCGGTTGCAGTGGCTGTCAGATTAGCATGATGTCTATTTTAAACAGACGGGCAAGTCCTCGCCCTTTCGTTTGGAACGGTGCGCTAAGGGAACGTCACGCAGATTTCAATCATTTGGCCTTTGGTCTAGTACGGTCTGCAATCCACAGGCTGTCAATGGCAACCATGTACCCGGCAAAAAAGGCCTGAATCCGAAAGGCACAACAACTTTGTAGAGCCATCGCAGCTTCAAACACAAGTATTCGGCCAGCGGCAAGGTGTCAAGCTACAACTACGGGACACCCATGTACACAGTGTTGCTGGTAAATTGATCCTTAATTGTCAATAGCAAATTTTTGACTCAATACCAGTAACGAAATGCCTCAGGTAGTTTGGGTGAAATTGTAACTCGTCAACACGTGTGGTGTTGACAATACGGCGTCGAGTCGTCATACTTAAAATATAAATAAATTAAATAAATACCAGTAATGAGTATATTTGTGTTAATGTATAACGGACATGATTACAGCAACATGACTTCAAAAACTGATAAGGATTCTAACATACGTTGAAGGTTGTAAATCTTTTACAAATTATTCTTAAGTGAGTGTCCCCATGACAATACGGCATCAGTCCGTCATCATTAATTAGTAAATAAGTAAGTGTCCCCATGTATGAAAGAATAAGCTACCGTTTTCCTCTTATTGTAGTTATATCTCGAAATATGGCCTCTATTTCGTTCCTAGTTCCTAGGGCTATAAAAAAGCTATTAAATTACGCACTGTCAACATTGTTCGAGTGCTCCCTTATTAGTCACAGCTAAGACACCGGATTGACGTCTTAGTCGCTGCTGCAATCGCAGTCATTTCCCTTCTTATGTTTATGCCTGTCAGACCACACAGACTCCACTCTCATTATTGCCAGCTACAAATCTATGCGGCGATTATAATTGCGAAAGGGCCACCTTCAACTGTAATCGAGGACAACCAGCCACTTCCAGTGTCCGGTGCAGCATTGGACAACTTCACTTGCACAACCGCACATGCAGGGTCATTCTTTGTGAAGGAAAGCGCGAAACAGTCACCACGTGGGCATCGTCGGTGTGACGGTGCAGCAATTGTAAGCATTACGTCCATCCGTCCGTCCCAACGTACGTACCTCCGTACCGAGAGACACCTTGGTTGGTAAGCTTGTTAAACACATGTTTTGCAATGAGTATAAAGAGAGGGTAATGCTGAGGGCGAATTGATTTTTTCCCTGCTGGTTTTGTTGTTATTTTGTGGCATGCAGCATTTTCCGGGTCATTGACTGGAGGCACCCCCCCACATGCTCGATCGAAGCAGCTAATCGGAGCTGTCGTGTGCTTTGTTTTCCATTTGCTCACGGCGAACAGTGTGCTCGTGCATGAAAAAATTATTTGTAGCTAGAACACTTTGCTGATGATGCCCTTGAATGGACATTTTGAGCATTTAATTCTGGTTGGAACTGAGGAACGGGTGTCCTTTATTCCCTGTAGTCTCTTTGTGCGAATGAACACAACTTCTTGCCATACTCGTTTTCAATTGAATGCATTACGGATAACGCCTCATTCCACCAATGACGTTCACTTTTTTATTATCCTTAGACTGTTGCTATCACAATCAATACCGTGCCTAAAGCAATGATTTTCCTCGAAGTCTCCTTTACGCTTCCATAAATTTGTTCATTGAATCGAACAGATTGAACACACACACACAACTCAACTCCGAAGGACAATTTGCCCGTTCAATAATGGAACCGTTTCCATTACGCTGTACGCATTTCCTGGTGAAGCACACATCAGAGACCGCCAAGGACCACCATTCGCGAGGTCGACATTGACTCAAGCCCCACAGCTGGTGGACTTGGAGTCCTTCGGTGCTGTTTTAATAAGACCGCTCGAGGATTTCTATCTCCACTACGATCCAACGACTGCGAAGGTCGCGCTAATTATTTCGCATTCTTATGCTATCTTTCATCTGCGACTTCGCGACACATTAATCACCCAATGAGCTGTTTAGCAAACGCGGCCCCCTTTTCCTTGTTGACACTAACGATTACACTCTAAGCTGCACGCAGGCCAACAACGAGTGCTTGGGTTCGGGCTGCAAGGGAAGTAAACGACCAATGTCTACAATGTATTGATGCACTTGGATGCACTTTTTTTCCTCCACATCCAGATGGGTCGTGGTTGTGCGATAATGCATAATGTATCCTTGATGAGGTTCGTCACATTTGCAATGGGAATCGTCTAATCATTAAAGATTGGATCAAGGTTTTACATATAGTTTCGGCATGATCTACAGTCTTCAAAATTGTTGCAAGTTTAATAATAGATTGACAATTCCCAAATATGATTTACAACCACGTCAATGTAATGGTTCAGTTGTCACCCTAATTGTTTTCAGCTACTAGTCGTGGGGAATGGTCAGACAGTGAACACTCACAGAGCGAGGATATTAATTAGCAACTTACCCGATCGAAGCTTGTGAAACCCGTTCCCTGCCGACGGTTGATATGTCTCATTCAAATCCCTTTCGAACTGATTCGGGGATTTGGGTTTCGTTTCTCTGTATATAACCCAACAAATTGCACTGGCGGAAAGACACTTGCTTAATCACTACTTCAAACGGTTCACGGTTTATGTTGTTGAGGAGACAGAATTCCTCTAACCCAGATAAGCCACGCTGACACAAACACAATAGCACTGTTAAACACAGTTGTTTAAATTAAAACCATGATGTACTAAAGAGTGATTCTAGTGGAAGAGAATGCAAACATGAGGTTATTAATCAGGTAGAGCTAGACTATTTAGCATTTAGGTTCTGGCTTAATAATTACTGGCTTACTTCCTCCTGGCTGGATAGTCAGTCTTGCGTATAATATATACTAAATTTAAAATGCATTTAAGCTGGAGTCACACAGCACAACTGCACGAAAGCACTCAAACAAACCAATCTGTTTCAAGTGTTGTCCAGAGAGAAGAAACACTGCGCGCACGAGACGACAAAACAAGCCCATTCTTCTGGCGTGGTGGCGTGTGTCGCTTCGGCTTCGCACTTGTCGTCTAGACCGTCAAGACGCGCACAAAAACACCAACACACCAACAAAACCAGCTGTCAGGCAGGCGCGGCATGAGTTCTCGTGCGAAGAAAATCACCTGGCTTGGCGTCACAGCTGACCGCCGTACCACGTCGCAATCCTCCACCGCCTCAGGCAGCAGTCGCATGCGTTTGCAACACAAATTGTGCGCGTCATTGACATTGACTTTTGACGCTGGCTTTATTTTCGTTCGACGTTTGCTTGGTGATGTTTTCCTCCCATCGGCACCCACATGCACGGGGGATGCCTGGTTTAACTTCGATCTTCGTACCTAGCACGGGTCACCGTCGATTGGCAAACGGAGCAAAGTGTTGATTTGTTCTTATCAAACAAAGTCAGAACGGACGGGCGTGTGTCACAGACAAAGACAACGCACACCCGTTTCGATAGGATGGTTCACACGTTCACCACGGATCGCGCGACACGGATCGAATACGATCAAAATGGAGCAAACGGTTTGAGTCATACACGCCGGGGGTAATTTTAAATCGACACTATGCCACCACCACCATTCAGGGCCTGATGATTCGTGGGGTTTCCGCTTTCCTCTTTTTATGTAACCCAAAAACGGACAAACGAACACAGCCAAACGAATCGAAAATTTTCCACTGCACACACGTTGGTCACTCTGCACAAATGGTTAAACGAACCAACACATCGTTGGCGTATGTTCCGATGTATGTTTGGCGCTAAAAAGGCGCATGATGTTCCTTGCTTCCGGCGTTATCGCAGTTGCCGCCTTTTGCATAACACACAGCACAACACTTGAACACTTTCGCACGCACGCAAGTACGACGACGCCTTGTTCCTGATGCAGCGCGCCATGACTGCACTGCGTCAGCGGAAGTTGTCTTGTGGAATCGGGTCGGGAACAGTGCACCTGGAAGCGCATCACTCGCTGCTCGTGAAATCCATATTCCACAATTCCGTTCCCCATCTGGGACACTTTCACGACACTTGCAGGCTCCTCCTTTGTTCGGATGCATTCTATTCCCTTAAAAAAAATCCCACTTTTATTTCACTAACACATAAGGGCCTTCTCTCTCTCTCTCTCTCTCTCTCTCTCTCTCTCTCTCTCTCTCTCTCTCTCTCTCTCTCTATCGCTCTGTTCACTAGGTGAAGGCCACGGCCTTTTTTTTTGGGGGGGGGGGGGAAGGTACACTACCAAAAACACAAAAAACAACCTTGCTGTCACCACGTCCGTGCCCTTCGCTACACCTTAATTTTGCACCGGTAGGTCTTACACGGTCAAAACAAACACAACCCCACAAATCGGGATAAAGGTCATTGATCGATTTTGCCCTCGCCGGTCTTTGGGCCTACACTCACGCACTCGGTTAGTTACACGCTTACTACCGCGGAAAAGGCTTCACGGGCCAGACTGGCTAACTAGTCGCGTGGATGAGCTAACAGACACAAAAAAGAACGACAAGGGTGGTCGGTAACTACTTTTGCTAGGCACTCACGTTGTGTCTGTTACGCTGCCTTTTCATTTCTGTTCGATTTTCACTTCTCATGCGCGAAAGTAACCGATCTGTTAGTTCAACACAGTGGGATCGTTGGAGGCGCTGTGGTGGACATTATTGGGGCTTTTTTTTGGCAGTTTTATACTGATTTAAAGGTATGAATTGTTGCACTAAAACAGCATTTTATAGGGTATTTGCTTAGTCTGAATATTATCGGAACGTTTAATAATTAATAGTGCGTACAATGGACGCTTTAGGTAGGTGTGTAAAAATGAAGCTGATTTTCATACGATGATAAAACGCTTTCTGGTCATTAATAATTACAGTGAGTAGCTCTTCGAAAATCCGACAATAAGCAACCACTTTTCGTTCTGCCCAAGAAATATATGCTAAAATCGATTTCAACCTAAAACAAACAAAAAAATGCAGGATTTGGAACAATTAGCAGTTCATTGGGCTGTACGATGAAATACAGTGTCACGAACAAGACTTACGACTCACAAGAGAAGATTGATGGCGAGAACATGGCTCTAATTTCCATATCACAATTGTCATAGAGTCCCGAAACGAGCGGTTGACTGGAATGGCCCACGACAAGGGCGCCAAATTTCTTCACTCCTATCATCCATCCACATCAACCGTGACAAGAATTAATTAAGCAAACCTGATTTGCTTCCAACTTAAAATATCTATTATAAAATTCAATATATATTATAATTCATTACAATCATTATAGTGTGGATACAAAATTTTGACTCAATACAGAAACCAGTTTCATTTTTACGCACATGATAATCATTTGCTAAACGATACCTCTAGCCTGGCCCGCTATCCATTGTGGCGGTCGCTAGACGCACACATTACCAGCGCTTGAACAAAGATGAAGCCGCCGCTTTGTCTCCCCACGTCGAATACAAATCCGCCACAGAGGCCAGAATTGCAATAACATCACACCAACACACGGCTAGCCGGGGAAACCAAGCTGACGCACACACCCGTTTGGAAACCGCGCAGTTGCGTAGCGTGAAAAAACATATGATTTGGCACTATGGGATATAATCGTTAATTGTGTAGCATAATTTCGAGAAAATTGCACAAAATGAAATACACCTCGTAATTAATATGTAAGCAATTTTTACTTTAACTGCCTACCGGATGTATGAGATACAATATTTAAAGTACTTTTTCACGATAAGCTCATTCTCCGTCATACGCACAAAATGAGTGGAGAATTTCTTCCGGATTTGTTCCCAACAATTGGATAATTTGCAGTAAAACAGAGTCTCATTTTCAGGTGGTGCTGGTGGTGGTGGTAATTCCTGCAATCTTTTAACTCATTACATTGGCCATATCATCACAACCCAACCTTTAAGTTATACTTTGTGATGAGAGATATATTCTTTATGTGTTCTCGTAGAACCTAATGTTGTTGCCAAATTAACAACACTATAAAATCCTAATCAATGGCCTTTCATAGGATTTGTGTATACCAGGACACTAATGCCACCTTTTTTACCTTACCTTTTTTGCCAAGAAAGTTTCATCTTTCATGATGACCACAAAGATGTTATTTATCAGCTGCGCCAGATAGTTGTTTAGATAGGTACTATCTATTACACAGCCATAGCTAGTGTGATAATTCTTTGCTCGGCGATTAAATTGTTAGTACGAGCAAATTATCGAGCTCAGCTCCTTAACTATTTCAATCCAACCGATAAAGGAACGAAAGTGTGTCTGTACCGTACAATATAAAGTCAGGTGGGTGGACGACCATGTGGGAAATTGATTTCATGAGAAATCGATGTAGTTAGTCAAATTGATGAATGAATACGGTATTACTCTTTTATAAGAGGAGCTAGAGTGCGATGCGGCAGCACAGATGCATCGCTAATACTTGGTCAGTTAAATATAAACTTACACAGAGCAACTACTGTCATTTAAGCCTACTAATGTTTTAAACCCACAACTTAGACACACAGCACTTAGACACACAGCACAGTGTGTATTAAGTGAACGACTGCGTTGTATATTACTTTTTGTATATTACTTTTTGTTCAGCTTATTTCTTAGCTGCATTGTTGTGTTGTGTTAGGTCATGAATTATAATGCAAATTAATTTTAAATGAGTTACCGCCTCATTATGATTTGAGTTACGTGACCTCAATTATACTGACAGTAAATAAATAAATAAATCGTTCTTGGCACAATAGCCTACAACAATTTGTATTATGAAGGTAACGTTTATTGTATATTCTCTAATGAATATAATGTGTGTAATACTAGTCGTCATAATTATTTACACTACTTACAGAATACTACACAAGAACACATAAAACTGATATGAAATAATTCGGCCCAATCGAATGTATCAAAACTGTACTGTAACATTTAAAAAATTTAGTGTGTACAACTGCATTTTGGAGTTTTGCTTGCGTAAAACGAATAGAGTAACAATTAATTAAATTATTATTTAATCCGTAATATTAAATTATATAATTTAATTTAAAGAAGCTACGCCCAATGTGCGCCGGTGGCATAAACTGTAGAACAGATAAGACACCCCCTTGTATAACACACCTTTCTGCGTTTAGCCAATATGAAAACCGTTGGCTGCGTACGTGAAACATGGAGACTGCAGCCGTTTTGGTTGCCTTGCTTTGTTCTTGAATTTACGAGCTCATTCTGCTCAACTATTAACCATTAACCATAGGATGTTTTAATTTCGAACTGCCCTACCGACAGAAAAGTTTCTAATGAAATTTTAAAAGAATTTGATATTAATGAGTAAATTTTTTTAATAATCATTATTCGTTTCTGTTTGAAACTGAAATAAAATTAAAGTGATTAAGCAAATTAAGTGCAATATATAGCACTACTACCAATAAATACACAGTTCAGCCCCACAGTGTTTTTTGAGAATGTAAACCAGGTTTAATAGATCCTCGCAATGCTTTCACTGAATAAAACATCCGATGATTCAATCAATTTGATTTTTTCCATTCTGATAGATTTCAAGGCACCCATGCAAATTATTAGTTTTCTAATTTGAGATGTCCTCGAGGTCTTTAGAAGGTAAACGAAATGTATACTCATAAATTATTATATACCTTTGACTTAGTATACTAGTACTTTTTGACTTTTTTTTATTTTGACTTAGTATACTTAGCTACTAATAGTAGCGTTTCGAGCTACAATTCTTACAATCAATTCATTAAATTAACCAAAATGGGAGACCACATCTAATCTTATACAAATGATCAATGCTTAACGGCATCGCATAATATCTCGTATGACATGACAACATCATTCTGTACACCCCAGAACAGGAAAAAAAAAATCTCTTTTGGTACAAAAGCAGCGGTCAATGTTTTGACACTTTGTAAATCACGTACCGCGCAGACTAGTTCACACATATGGAAACAATTTACGAAAATGGTAAAGAAATGGCGCGTTTGAAGACGCTCCATGGTGGCGCTAACGGTCGACCACGGCCCAACCGAAAAAAGGACCTTCCATTTGCATGGGACGAGAGCCACTTGCTCGAGGCAAAACGTCATAAATGTCACAAGACGTTCAAAGGTTTAGAACCTCAAACAAATTTACGACTTTCGGTTTTGTGTTTGTGTGGTCGCCTTTCTATTTTGGTGGTGAGATGCCGTCTTGAAGTGCTTATGGATGGGTGAAATGAAAATTGCTATACAATATTCATTTCAAAGTTTAATTTCTTCTATGATTGAACGGATTATAAAAATCGGAATACAAAAATATGTATGACAAACGAACATATTTCGGAGTTTGAAACCGCAAGACCCTCTTGTTGGGCGCAGTCGAGAGCATCGGCAGACGACCGGGTGTAGAAATTAGACCAGTGTTGGCGACTAGGGACCTCGCCTACATGAAGCTCATTTGCCGATTCGCCAGAGACAACAGTCTTATCCTTTGATTCCTCATCCCCATAATACTTCCAACCCATATCCGTCCGGGGGGTACAGCTTCCTACACAGTGGAGTCACTCCTGCTGTTGCGGGATGGAATTCGCCGATCGCTTTTGAGTTCGATGTTGACTTGGTCGATCACGGGCTGTATCATTGCTGGGCAACTTGGAGAACATTGCACGCAGCAAAATGCATATTTGTACTGTTCCAATAACTGTGCTTGTTTGTTTCAGTCCAGACCCAGGATAGACAACCTGAATAAACCAACCCCCATCGAAGCCATAGCCACAACAATAGAACCGGGCCAAAAAAACATACAACTACTGTTCGTAGTAATTAATAAATAAAATAAATAAACGAACATTTCAGCATATCTATACATGTTTTACCACAGTCAGACATATCAAGCTCTTTCACCACAACCCAACATGATGGAATATCCAAAGAGGATGAAATGCCAGACCACAGGAACAGGTTGATGGGTTCGTACGACCAACGACGAGGAAAAAACAAATTGGACATTAGTCATGTCACTAGACCCGTCTTTCTATCCTTTGTCCCTTGCGAAGGTTTTCCTTTGATCGCTCGTGCAAGGGATTTTTCGTTGAGTCTAGTGCATTTCAAGTGCTCCGATGTCAAGTTGTTTTTGTAGCAACGGTGCCACAGGGAAAGGTTTTTTTTTCTCACAGCAACCTAATGGCATTATTTTACTTAACTTTTCGTCTTAAGGAGCAGCATCAAGAAATTATCAACTGTAAAAGAATTTTTATTGAGAAATGTAAAGTACAATAGGAGACTAATTTTCAATGCTAATTCTACAAATCTATGTTGTAGAAACTAATTTAATACCTCATAAAACAATTCGATCAAAATTTGATCCAAAAAGTACAATACAAGCAAACAACTCTGCACCTCGTTTTGGCGTAACAATTATTTAACCGCAACACATTCGAGGCGTAAGTGTTTGCGCAATAAAAGTATCCAGCGAAAATTCAGTACATTTGCATTTCGATGCGGTGTTTTAGGTGGCCGGAGGAAGCAGAAACGACAACCTAACAAACCACAGTAAACAACAGGAAGCAGGAAAAGCGCACAGCACTGAAACCAGCCGACGATTGCCAACGCTTCAATGTGTGTGTGTGTGTGTTTGTTGGCTGCGGAAAATGCATCACCGAAAACCGATCCGCACTGTCGTCTTCATTTCCGCGAGTCAAAGAGGCGTGGCTACAGCCGATCATCACCGTCGTCGACATCAAGTTGCGCAAAATCGCTGTTAACAAAGGGCAGCACAACCAATTTCTTATGGATAAAGGCTTATGAAGATATAATGTCCCAAACCCCATGGTCTGGCCGAGAAAGAAAAAAAGGACGAAGAAAAAAATTACCCCGAAAATGAATAGAAGAACGGTGGAAAACCCCCGATTTTTCACCTCGCAGAGAAGCATCCTCTCTGCGCCAGCCAATCAGCGGCCAAGCTTGCTTGTGATGCACGAGACTCGACAATGAAAGCGCACCGCACGCACTTAGAATGAAAGGGATGTTGGTTTAGTCTGCTGCTAGAACTTGAACCGTGCGTGCGTGACAGTTTATAGGATCGTGAGCGACGGCCGACAGTATCAAGTGAAAGATTGAGCTCTCAAGTGCTTACGAAACCATCTTCTTCAGCAATGCTAGTTGCAGTGTGAAAGAAAGAATTTTCAAAGGAAAATCAAGTGAAAAACCGAATGTTAGTTCCATGTGATTGTTTCAGTAAAGAAAGATTTGTTGGAAAGTGTGGTGCTAATTATTAAAATCAAATCTAAAGTTCCTCGCTGATATCTCAGTCAACTGTTTGGCAATTGGAATACATTAAGGTTACAACAGCAAGGACACATCGGACGGGAAAGCAAACGGTCCATCTAAATGTATAACAAAATGTCCAGCTACGAAACTGCATCTTCCGATGGTGATCTTTGCCACCGTGTTTGCGATCCCGATCCGTACTACGAATCAAATGGAAGCTACTACACACAACTCTATCCGGCAGATTCCCAAAATTCGGGTAAGTGCAATTAACTGACTTACAACTACTATTACTTTGACTGATTGTGAGCAGTGTAAAGAGTTTTTCTAAGGAGTAATTTTATAAGAAAAAAGCGTTTAAACTTAGTAGTTCAATTATTGGAGCTAAAAAGCAAGCAACTTCAGAGTCAGAAGTATTGCTACTCTACTTATATTTCAACCATGCATTTGTACGTTCGGCACAGTGTATACCCAATCCTTGAAGCTTGAATTTCAATTTAAAAAGAAAAAAGAGTTTAGCAAACGACCAGAAAATGAAATAAACAACAACAAACCAAATCCACACTGCACCGCGGTCTCGAGAAAAAGGGGTACGATTACTCTAAAATTAGCCTTATTACCGCCATAAACTCTGTACGATCGTCCGATAAGCCAAGGTCTCAAACTTCTTTTCGAACGGTTTTTTCGAGCGACTCTATCCCACCACCGGATAGAGTGAAATGGAATCTTCTTTTCGATCACCAACCAACATCACTACACTTTTCGCTTCACAGTTTACTTACAACATCCTCGCTCGTGAGGCATAACGTTTTCCCCACCCCTGTCTGCTGCCGTATCAGTACCCGCTATTTCCAGTTTGACGATATTAGTTTGATTCCGTTGGAGGTAACCGAATCCGACGCTTCATCAATAAGCCGTCAATTCATCGGTTTCACCTTTGAAGACCGCTCACTCACGCATGCACGTGACACGAACGCGTTACGATCATTATTGCCTGGCGCACTGACTAATCGTTTGGTAATTTTGGGAAGCAGCTTTAGGACGTGTGAATGATGGCGCTCTGTTTATGATGAGATTTACCACGTGCCCGACAATGATTTGGGGTAAAGAGTGCGTTAAATATGTTTTGTAATCATCGGATACAGTGTTATGCAACTTGAAGCGAAAAGAGCAAACTAGGTGGATTTTTATTTCTTGGGTTTAGAAAATAATCCATTGCGGACAAAAGGATATTAGGTTATCAGTACTAAGTGTGTATGTCAAGTCGAAGTCAAAAGTATGGGCGAGTATTGCAGTTTATAATTTTATAAAAGAGCCCTCTCTCTCGACCAGCATCGGTGGTTCAGTGGTAGAATGCTCGCCTGCCACGCGGGCGGCCCGGGTTCGATTCCCGGCCGATGCAACGAGGCTTTTTTTGTATTTTTATTATGGGCATTTTTCAATTGCTCAGAATTGTTCATATCTTTCCTTACACCCCTCAACAGTTAGACCGCAGCCACACACACAGCGGAACAAAGCGCAACGGAACAAAAAAAAGTAACGCTTCGTAACGCTCTTCGTACTGTTCCGCTCAGTTCCGCGCTATGCCTTGCGGGTTTTGCTCGGAAAAACTATGGGTAACTATTGTGAATACTATGTGGTAACTATTGTTGAATAAACAACAAACTATATTTTCTTTTGTGAGACAACTAAGGAAAGACTAAGGAAATGGTCGCTGTATGTGCGGATTGACCTTCTTGTAGACATAATTATTGATCGATTTCGATAGCACTATTGCAAACTTGGGAAAAAAACTCATTTTCCAAAGCTTATAATTATTAATTTTAAACAATAAATTTTACTCCTTCATCGATGAATAAGGGGCTGTACTTTAAAAGTGAGGAGTAAATATTAATACAGGACTTAACACAATTTTATTTTGCTGCTGCTTGCGCTTGCTCATTTTGCGTGTGTTATGTGGCCACTCCAGGATAAATAGTTCGCCATCCGAAAAATTAAAGGATGACCTGAAACACATATTGAATCCCCAAATCATGTCTCACGACATTACGGGCCAATCCATAGGACGTATTCATCTCTGAAGCCATTTTTCATCCATCATCCAGGTACGATTTTACCGGTGGCGCAATGTATGGCTCAATGTTAAGTCGCCTTTCCGTAGTGTTTAACTCAATCTCTATCAACTGCGTTCAATTTCGTTCCCCTGTGATGATTTGCCCCCGGTTTGTGTGGTTCATAATAAATAACATCAGTCGGGACCGAACAGATCACTCAGCAAAGCCGTTGGCCGCGGTAGTGAAGTTACGGTATGAAGGTGAAGGGATGGTCCGTTCATGGAGAATTCATTTTCCTTTCTTATGAATAATTCCTAACGAATGTAACCATGAGGACACTGCAAGACCAATCAGTCCTAGCATCGCAGTAGGCTTATTCATGAGTCTGATTTACTTCCTTTAGCGAACAGCATCCTCAACGGTTCCATTTTCTGTGCTGGGCCCAAAAGTTTTCAAATCGTCTATTAGTTATTTGTGAACCTAACAGTTCTAGCGAGTTTGAATCATTTAGACTTTATTCGTCTTTTGGAATTTTTGAATTTTGCGCTAAGTAGATGGTTTAGTTTGGTTTTATTGCATTTTACATGTAAACCACAAATAATTGTACTTTTTCAGCCAAAGTCATCTCAGTCAATATGTGGGTAGAGGAAAAGCTGTCCCCTTTTTACAAGATATGCAAACCTTTAAATCGAACACAAAGAAGTGTATTTTGAGCATAGTGTGCAGAACGAGAGAATAAGTTGTTTTCGAGCGAGAGAAATAACTAATCAGTCATTAGTTGTATTATCTAGATACACTTCTAAAGCTTATTGCAAGGGAAAAGGTCGTCATGCAGCATGGTTTACAATGATCTGTCATCACCAATCTAGCTTATGCTTAAAGATGGTTCAGAATATTGTTTCGTAAGTTCGTTAAACTACTATCATCGCGATCTGACATTTTCAGTATTTTCAAAGATGATATGGTGTGTGAAACAGGCTGAACTATCTTAATTTTTCAATCAATAAAAGTTCCACTAACAAATAACGAAACTGTTGCAAGCGTGTTCGTAGTTGCCCATTAACTCGTTTTCATGTCAATGGGTGCAAACTGTAAAAGGATATTTCCGGCTATTATCCGCCATCGAAACATCAGGAAATAGTCGAGCTGAAAAATAAACAGCTTCTCAAGTGCTGATATCCTGTCGAGGAACACTATCGAACAACTCCTCATTCAGAGTTAGAAAGACATTGACGTAACCCTAAACAGAGCTCAAAATTCACGCACGAAACACACCCAATCTCTAGTCACCCGGGAGATGATCACAAAAAATAAACAACAATTAAGAAAAAAAGACTTACCCGAAAAGCACAGACGAGCATATGATCGTAGGAACGATTAGTCTTCAAGGTTGTTAAGGACATTTTCACACCACAAAACCTTCCGGGGCAAGCTTCTGTGTTTCTTCCGCAAGGATATCGATTGCCTGCAAGCCCATATTCACGATGAGTTCCATGTTTGTCCGGAAACCGGATACTTCACGTTTCACTTGTCTAGCGTGCAACGACGATCAATCCTTTCTCCAGTCACGCGTGCAATTTTTCACTCTCGATCGTTCTCCCGGCTTCTTTCTTGGTGTTGCTTCGTGTTGCCCCCGTCTAGAGGTAATCTTTTTCCGCTGCTGCTTGTTGCTCCGTTGCACTCCTGCAAATATAAACAACGGGGTTCGGGATTTATGGACTTGACCCCGAGCATCATACCCCCGGAGATGTGTAGTGGTTGGTGGGTATCGATTTTCTTTCCACTTTTTCCGCCTTTTTCTCAAGTAGTTTTAAAAAAATACCATAATCTTTTCTCTGCTGCTGCTGCTCGAGAGTGTAACGCGATCGAGAGTGTAACGCAGAGGACGGTATGTTACTGAAGACACTTCCACCCTCTCTAGCACACACCCCAAGGCTCAGCAGGCCCCTGGGCGTTGTATCACTTGTTCTACGATAAACAAATCATTAAGATACGATACACGGAGCATCTCCGGTGTTCGACAATCTCGTCCGCCGGTTTCGTTTTTCTTCGCATTCGCCTTTTTGGGATTTTCTTACGAACCAATCGGCCCGTTGTGAGGTCAGTGAATGGTATAGTGTGGCCAGGGTCCGTAAGGCGGCATTTTTTTCCTCCTCGCCAGGGATTTCACCTTTCCGAAGACACACGCACGCAACGCGCTTTGTTTATTGTTGTTGTTTCATTTCATACTTGAAGTTGGTGAGGAAAAAACCTAAACTTTCCTCGTTTATGTTTGTGTGCGATCGCGGCTAGCTCGTGCCCGGCGATCGAAGTTCGTGGGAGAAGCTGGGACAGACTTTTCGTGGGTCGTCCACCGTGTGGGGGTGTGTGCTCATCGTTATTTTTGTTTATCTCTCTGCCCTCGGAATTGACAGGAGGACAAGTGACCAGCGGAGGTGGAGGAGCTGGTGCAGGAGTGATCATCATGGACGAGGAGGGCTACTGGGGTTCACCGTGCAGTTCGAGCGAATCACACCCAGACATGAACAGAGACCGGTACTCACCCCCGGTGGCGGCATCGGCGGTGGTCAGTGCCAGCGGGAATGCCTCGGCCATGGTAAGCGCTGTTCGCAACATCTCGGCCCAACAGCAGCAACCGCCCGATCAATCGTCCTTGTCAACATCGTCGTTGTCGTCGGCTTCCTCCACATCATCCTCCATGTCGGCGTCTTCGTCACCGTACGGTGGTGCTGGCCATCCTCTACCACCCGGAGGCTACCCTCAACAGCACCACCACCATCACCACCCTAACCACCATCATCAACAACAAATGTCATCGTCCATGTACTGTTCCTCGATTGTTTATGAAAAGAGCAACGCCGGTAAGCAATGCAGACTGCAGAAGGACAAATAGACACACAAAGCTAACATTTTGATCGCTTCCAGCAGGCATCTACGTCCCGGATGAGGGATACTTTGGAGGAGCCGGAACGTCAGTTGACCCCGTTTCAGGCACCGCAGGTTCCGAACACCAGTCACAACACATGCACATGGCACCGTCCTCGTCCGGTGTCATTCCCGGCAACGGTGTGCCCATAGTACGGGTGGTCAAGCGACGCAACACGGCCAACAAGAAAGAGCGTCGTAGGACACAAAGCATCAATTCGGCCTACACCTCGCTGCGGGACCGCATACCGAACGTTCCCAACGATACCAAACTGTCCAAGGTAACAGGACTTTTAACTAAAATAACTTAAAACCTAATACACAGAATATCTATTTATCGTCGCCATATTGTTGTCCTATGCTTTCAGATCAAAACACTACGGCTAGCCATTTCCTACATCGCACATCTGTTGGCGGTCGTGAACGGAAACCAGGACCCGTCGTGTGATTTCCGCGCGGAACTGGTGCCCTCGTCTCGCAAGATTAATGCCGAACGGCGTGCCCAGAAGACGCTAATGCAAGTAAGTATAGTCGTGACGCGATATGGGGCCACCGTAAATGGGGCCACCCTCTCACTCTAACATCTGACCCATACGAATGATGAAAGGCTCAGTCTCGAAGGCCAGGAACAGACGCACCAAATAGAGAAATTTTTCTTAATCGAATCATTATCTTTATTGAGTGGGTCTGGTTTTGTGGTTTCTGCTGGTTGGGCTGCCCACCCTAACGCAACAAAATTGAGACACAATTTAAGCAACAAATCAAATAGAATTTAGCAAACAGGGTTTCATTATTCTTCTCGAAAAAACATTAACCAACTTCTATGTTACTAAACATTGGTGTGTGCGTTGGGAATGAGCCAAAATTGTCTGGTTTTCACGCCTCTGTGAATCTTGATCCGGGTTAGGGTGGGTGTGAGAAAAAGGGCCACAATCTCATTACCATCCATTTTCACAGACACAATTTAATGCCGCAAAGTGGCCCACTAATAGACGGTAATCGAATTATCCTTACCGACCATTGCACAAAATTTTCCTGGGTCCGATTTCCTCAAGAGTTTAATTCGCTGATTGTTTATTATTACCTCCTCAATACTCGCAACAGCACAATTTAATGTTTCGGTGCGTAATGGATAGGGGAGAGCGTAACCTGCTGCAGCTACAGGTCCCTATACCCTTCCGTTGGTATCTTTTTCTCACAACCCCTATTTATGACATGTACGTGCACGTGCACAAGAGCACTTGACTCCGGAAGAACTACAACACAACACAACATTGCAACTCCATTATACAGGGGAATAAGTTTGCGCTGTGAAGGAAAAACGGATCGTTCGGTGGGAAAATCATTACGCCAAATAAGGACGAAGCTATGGCGCAAAACAATCTATTAGCTCTAAGGACACTGTGGAGTTGAATGCATAGGCACTGGATACAATATATCGCTCCCTCCTTCACAAGCCTCGATAGCGCAGTCGGTAGCGCGTAAGTCTCATAATCTTAAGGTCGTGAGTTCGATCCTCACTCGGGGCAGAACCAATCGTTTTTTTATGTGACAGTATCGCGCTCAGCAAACTAATGGGTTGTATTTATTTAGTTAAAAACACATAACATGGTTGTATTTGTGTGTATGTAATTCTCTCTAAGTAGTAAAACAGCACATCTAAGGAGGACGCGCACCAAGGAAAAAAGCACATAAGGAAATAAGTGCATATTATAAAAGTTTTAAATAATGTATTGCTTTGAAATTTCCATACACTTTTATGAGAAATTCTCAAGACACATTAAAATGTGATACTTTTTTTGTCTTTGTAGTAATTCAGTAATCCTTTAAACATTTCAATTTGATAACATTAAATTTATGCTTTTTTTAAATATGGTGTTTAAAACCCTCAAATGGTGTCATTTGTCATTTGCCACATTGTACAAAAGACACTTCAAATTATTGTACAAAATTGGAAAGTTAAAATTGTTCTGAGACTACTAAACAATCAGTTGAAGTAACAATATCGATTTTTTGCGAAAAGTATGGAGTTATTATTATTATTTGTACTGCAATTTACATAACATTGTCAATTTTCCAATGTTTTTTTTATTGATGAAGGACGACCTGGCCGTAGTGCTAATTTTTCGATGTTAAAAACACAAAATAATAAACTGAATTTGAAAAAAAGAGATCAAATTTGACCCCGACGTGATTTGAACACGCAACCTTCTGATCTGGAGTCAGACGCGCTACCGTTGCGCCACGGAGTCTGGTTACACCTTCCACCCACTAACCGCTTACATAAAACAACGGCTCACTACGATCTCACAGCGGTATCTATTCTCGCCCGGCAGCACAACAAGAAACGCCCCTTTTGTATTTTTACAAACGCAGAATGCATTTTTGGCGCATGCTCTCTTAATTGCGCGTTCGTCTTTTAGACCCCGATCGGTGAAAAATAGTGTCAAATATATGACCCTCTCCACTAATCAATCATTGGCAATGCACCAAAAAAAGCAGTCACCAAAGTGACGCCCCTTTTCATGCACATGGCCCTTCTACTGTTTCAAAATGTTCTAAATTCCGTTGTCTTTTTTTCTCCTCTTCTGTCAATCTATTAGCAGTCCTATAGCGTAGTCCGTGTACCACGCACAATTTGTCACATTGTATGATAATTGGGCAGAAACCGAAATTCTTCCAGAATTCCGAAAAATGACTAATAACACAAAGCGAGTGGGAGAGAGAAAACAAGAATCCGAGTGTTGCTAAATCGAATTGCTATCCTCGTACTGAAAACCAGGAAAGTGATAATTTAAAGTATGTTAGTCACTTTACTATAAATAGCGCCCTACCTTCAATTCATCATATCTCCCAGAATCCATCCTTTCAGAGATAAAAATGCGCTTCCTGACGGAAGTAAACCTTTCAAGTGTCCCCGCCAGCAATGGGAACGGGAAGAACCACTTTCGGCATGAAAACGACCGCCCAACCACAACTTCATGTCACATGTACGATATGCTTTTGCCGCCACATTACACTTCGGGCATATTAAAAGACGCCTTTTCATGGCTGAGCCGTACCAGCAGAATCCAGTCAAAACAGAGCCTTCTTGTGCCGGTGAAACAGTCGAAACCCTTCCGTCTTCCCACGGATGCGCGGGGCATTGCTCGAGTCGGCACTTGACAACGATAAAGCTGCACTTGAACTTTTTCCATAAAACAAATTACGATTACTTCGGTCTTCATCTTCTCCACAAGCGACTGGCGGCAAGTGCTCTGAGGCGTGTGTCGTTTTGGATTCCCGAACGACGTGGCGCCTTGGTAATGTCCCCCATCGATTTTATCGTCTTTGAATACATTTCTTCACTTAAAATCAATATTGATTAGGTTGTACCATTTTATTCTCGTGACTCAGAGCTCAAAGAATCATGCCCATCATTTCTACCGAGACATTGAGGCTGATGAAGCTCCTAACATTATCTCAAGTGGAAAAATATTTTCCCAAAATAGTATTTGAAACACGGAAAAGAAAAAAAAATGAAAATGACTCAAAAGTAAGCCCCATGTCAGACATCGTGAGAATGTGTACTTCACAGCTTTCGTCAAATGCAATTTCCATTAGAACTGTCCTGTCGGGTTTGTTGTACTATTTCTCACAACCACATCTCTTTGAAGAGCCGCAAACAATCGGTCGCTTAACAATCGAGCTAATTGTGCTACAAAACGTTTCAATCCTTTCCTGAAACCTCTTTTTTCTCTTCTTTCACACAGAACTTTACCGCCAATGGAACCCCGAATGCCACCAGCAGCACGAGTCCGCCCGTGGCGGAAGGACGAAAAATCAAAGGCCGTACCGGGTGGCCCCAGCACGTTTGGGCACTGGAAACGAAGACCACTATCAAATAAGTAATGTGTAGATGAAGTGCACTTGCAACGTGGAGGACGTGATTTGATAACAGTTTGGATGAAGAAAAAAATTACACCAAAATTGCTGTTTGAAAAACATTACTGTAATAGAGATAAAAATATATTCCAACAGTACCGCATTTAGTACGCAGTCGCTGAAGACACTTAAAAGGCTATTAAAAGACGCCCACGACGTGAAAATCATGTGCATCCGTTACTACAATCTCGCCCAAAGTAGATTAATCCTAGCGGAATACAGTAGGAGCAGCTACAAAGGCTCTACATTCTTAACGTCCGCTTTGTGACTAGGCTAAATAGTAGCAGGAAGTAGCACCACTGTGTACAGAAAATTCTACTCATTTCTTGTTCTCCTCCTTCACCGCTTACGACTGATTGGCCCGATCAAAAGAAGAGAGGCTGTGCCATGCTAGGTTAGAGATCGATTGGCTTCTTGCTGCGAAAATAAATGTGTATTACTATTCGATCGATAGTAGACGTTCCATCATCAATATGCACTTTTACATTGAAAGAACCGTCTAACCACATCGAAACCCTCCCAAATACACGGTCTCCTGAGTCTTCATCCATATGCGTTTTATGGAAGCTAATATTAGATACATTTTAATCTCGAAACGGTTGCGATAACTCTGACAAAAAACCAGATGGCCCTCTTTCTCGTTCCGGCCACCACACTACTACACCACCAACGACAGCCGCAGCAACACGATGATGATGGCCCAGCCCGGCCCGTGGAACAACTAGAAGGAGACCCAGCTTTTTTAGCCGAGCGATATTCCTAAAACGGCGGTAAGGTTTCCCGTGTCCGGTGCTGCCCTGTCAAGGGTAAATATTTTGATTTCCGATCGTGAATGTGCCCCACGGACGCAAACACGTACACGTGCCAGCATTTATCTGTGTGTGTGTCGGTGTGCTCATCCCAGACAATGCGCATCGCACCGTACAACTGTCATGGCAGCCCAGCCAATAGCCAATCAATAAAATTGTGATCGCGGATTGGACCGCTTTTGTGATTCGAATTAAGCTAATGGCAACAAACAAACTAAGCTTTGTGGAAAAGGAACTACGGTTTTCGTGGTACCGATGGTGGGGAAGGACTCTAGAAAAAATAAACAGGATTTTATGTGTAAAAACTGACTTTACTTTACACAAACTCTGTCCACAGGAATGAGAAATGGTAAAAATCAAGTCAAGGAAGCTAGAATTGTCAGGTCAAAGCCTCTCAAGGGTATAGTGTCAAAGAAGAACTGTATGCAAACGTTTTCTGAGTCATCTTAACTGAAGTATTCATAGCCTAAAGTTACCACTTTCTACCCATTGCAATCTTATCAATGCTAAGAAGATATAATTTTTCCTATTTGAACGCTCATTAGCTTACAAAGAATTTCGCTCTGGAATGTTTTATTACGACGACTGTTTCGGACATGCAAAAAATGGGGCAATAAGCTAATGTATTAATTATGACACTTTGCTTAATATTTCCGATATTATGTTCCTCTCCACTTTGGGGGCATTGGGTTAAGAACGGAAATTGGCTAGTAGGAAGAGTTCCGCAGGTTGCACGGTTGCACATCCTTAGCGAGGCGCAAACAGTCTAACTCTAAAGCCACTTGGCCACGACAGTCATCAAGAGTCATTTTCACATTACTCACCGCGGCCGGGCACTCAAACCGTGAAAAATTAAGAGATAAAATTGATTTTCGGCTGTCGTGGTTAGGAGGCTTAAGGAATTGTTTACGATTTGCGAGTGTGTCCTTTTGTGTTCCTTACATCGGAACGAGTAGGATCTGAATTATGTTTTTGTGAGTAATACTGCCTAACACTGCTTCCAGATTGTAAGCGATTTTCCCATTGCGACTCTGTTTGGCGCGATTCTTCCGCTGTCAAATCAGAAACTCCATGCAAAAAAATTTAATTCGAGCTTGATGCGCTCCCACTCGGTGTAATTTTTGCGAAAAATAATCGTAATAATATAGACAATTTTCTTTGAAATTTCAGTTGAATATTGAGTAATCTTTAAAAACAAAATATGGTGAATATAAGAAATGAAAGGAATGTTCATGTGATGATAAACTAGCTTACAGTGATTCATAAGCGTAGCGAAGCTGATTCCAAATAGGAGCCCCTACTTCCAAATAGGATATTTGGTGATTTTCTTAAATAAAATCGGCTAATGATGATTTTACAATTCTAAGACTGCAGATATTTTGCAAATTCTAAGAGTAAATCCCATTTATGTATATTCCTTCTTATAAATAAATTAGCTATGTGTGTCCTTATTCTCCATAAATATCTAAGCAAATTTTTCCACCTTTATGATTAGGGTTTCCTGTTTTTTTTATGCCAATAGTATTATAATAAAAAAGAAAACTTTCAGAATGTTATATCATCGTGAAATATTGTATCTGATTTTACTTTTCCATCTTCCTTCAATTGTTTGTTTAGTATATACAGTGGTGTGTCAAGATATTTGGAGGCCCTGAGCGGTATGGCAGTTGAGGCCCTCTAATTGTGATATTAATGGAAAACAGCCGGATTTTCCTCACCTTTGAGGCTCCCTAACCGACGAGGCCCCGAGCGGCCGCTCTTTCCACTTCTAGGTTGATCCGCCACTGAGTATATTCTAGTTTTATTACGCATTTTTGCTAGTACTGCTTCCCAAAAAATCCTCAGTTGTATGAAAATTATTTATCACAGCATTAGAACAATGTCTAAGACAATTAGGCTCATTCAACGCGATAAAATCCATCCCCGATCTATATCACTTTTCCTGCAGATGTAATGTTCACCTAAAATGAATAACTGTGCCCAATTAAAGAGGTACTGTATGGCTTACTACTCCATGCTAACAGATACTCTTGTAAGAATGTTCCTACTTTGTTTGTATTAACGTATGAGTTCCTTCTCCTTCACGGCCTCGATAGCGCAGTCGGTAGCGCGTAAGTCTCATAATCTTAAGGTCGTGAGTTCGATCCTCACTCGGGGCAGATCGGAATTTTCTTTTATGCTCCATATAAAGTCAGGCTACACGATGAGAGATGCCAAAAGTTTTCGGATAAAAGGAATGGGAGGAGGATTGGCGAAATTTTTCCGTCAAACTCGTCTCGGTTCATCTACCCGCGGTGTTTAGAGCACTTCATGCTATCTCTCTCTTCAACCGAAAACAACCATGGCAACGCATAGCATGTGACAGAGTAGGCTAGAGAGAAGCAAAATCTTTCCGAGATTTCTTCAGCTCTCGAGGAGGCGAAATCTTTTTGACATACAGATTTCACATACCACCCCACTTTTTAGCGAAATCTTTTTTACATCTCGCATCATGTATAACCTGGCTTATATGTAAATGACAACATTCCACTAGAATTACGATATGGCAAACGTTCCTCACCACATAAACAAATTACACACTTTATTTAAGACTTATTTTACACAAATGTGACTCATCTTGGACTCACATTAAAATCAAGTCGCTCCGCGATAACAATTCAAAAAATCAAATCACTCCTTCTCTTCTTTCACATATTTATATTACGTACAGGATGAAGAAGAGCTTCACTGTTGTGGAGAACAAAAAGATGACCCCGACGTGATTTGAACACGCAACCTTCTGATCTGGAGTCAGACGCGCTACCGTTGCGCCACGGAGTCCTATACCAATTGAGCCCCATAAAGCCCTTTTTGAATACAAACATTCACCTTTACGTTCTCTCGCTTACAGGCCGCCATAGGCGATGTTTTTCCTTTGCCTGAACAATCTACAATGCCGTTCGAATTTTCTCAGTTGTGAAGCGACGTTACCAATAAACATGGGTGAAAAGCGCTGATCATGAACACATACGAATAAGAAAAATCCTATCTCGTTAATCCTGTGCATCATACAAGCACACTAAATAAGTGTAAACCATCACAAAAATAGTTGTACTTCTATCAGGTTACAGCAAATATTCGAGAAATCGACATTTTCAAGCAAATATTCGACTCACAATTGTACATATAAACATTCATTCCAAACACTTTTCACTTCGTGTGCGGATCCAACTGCAGCACCCCTGACGTAAACATCACGACTGTCAAAGTGTCCCGTCTTTTCTCTTCGCTTTCGCACACTTTTCGCTTGCAAAACGGACTTTGGCCCCAACTTCTCCCCACCCGACGAATGCATTGCAATCACTGAACCTGTCCGTCCGTCCGTCCGTGTGTGCGTGTGTTTGAGTGTGAGTCCGACAGTCAAGTAACAAACGCTACGCATAAAAAACTCATCTGTTCCGTAAACCGCACGCAACATAACACACTAGTCGCGTCGGCGAACCTTGCTCGTACGCAGAGGAATTGGCTCCGTGAACGTCGTTACTGTTATTTAGCGAGCACCACAGCACACCAGCTCATCTGCCACTTTCGCTGCCTACGCTCAGTGTCCCACAAAGTAAAACATGATCAATACCGGGTAAGTAGTCGTACAGGGGTTTTTGATATTTCGTGAAACAACAGTTATTCTTCCGGCAAAAGTTATGTTTTTGTCATGTGTGTGGTTAATCGTTATCGGATGTGCCGGCCCCAGATGATAACGTAATATCGTCCGGGTCCGAAGGTCGGCAGACAGCATCGCGCTGATAGAGATTACACACCCGTAACAATGAAGGATTCAGCCGCCACTGCCCGAGATCCCTCATCATCCCTTGTAAGGGAAGATCGTTCTGCCTGACACGTCACAGCACACAATGTACTAATGTTGTAACATTTCGTGAAAATCATCTTTCCCACATAACCAAAACCGGTTCTAGTCGTAGCGTTAGAAGCTCTTTAAGCAAAACACGACAACGTGATATTGAACTTACCTTTTGTTGCCCTTTCAGCAAACTAGCTGGACGAACGCTCTTCATCACGGGAGCTTCGAGAGGCATCGGTAAAGCGATCGCTCTGAGAGCCGCCCAAGATGGAGCGAATGTGGTGATTGCGGCCAAGACGGCCGATCCACACCCGAAACTCCCCGGCACGATCTACACAGCGGCCAAGGAGAGTAAGTGACGGATAAAACTATTTGGCAAAAACAAACAATTAAATCTCACCTATCGTCTCGCTCACAGTTGAAGCCGTTGGAGGCAAGGCACTTCCTTGCGTGGTGGATGTCCGCGACGAAGGTGCCGTGCGGAGCGCCGTCCAGAATGCCGTGGCCAAGTTCGGTGGCATCGATATCGTAGTCAATAATGCCAGTGCAATCTCACTAACACCCACGGAGCAAACCGACATGAAGCGGTACGATCTGATGCACCAGATAAACACGCGCGGCACGTTCCTGGTGTAAGTACAGGGTGGTCCTACTTCATTCCTTGTTGGTCAAGCATCGGCTAACAACGTCCTTTTACTGACCCTCTGCTTGCAGATCAAAAGAATGCATTCCGTACCTGCGCAAGAGCAATCATGCACATATCTTGAACATTTCGCCTCCCCTAAACATGGCCCCGCACTGGTTCAGCAATCACGTCGCGTACACGATGGCCAAGTACGGCATGTCGATGTGTGTGCTCGGCATGGCGAAGGAGTTGGAGAGTGCCAACATTGCCGTCAACGCACTCTGGCCCCGGACCGCTATCCACACCGCAGCTATGGAGATGCTGACGGGCAAGGAAAGCGATCAGTTCTCGCGCAACCCGGAGATCATGGCCGACGCAGCATACGCCATCCTCTCGAAAGAGCCCCGCTCGGTGACGGGCAAATTCCTGATCGACGACGAGGTCCTGAAAGCGGAAGGCATCACCGACATGAAGCAGTACGCGTGTGTGCCCGAGAACGCCGACAAACTGATGCCGGACTTTTTCCTCGACGTGGAGCCGGAAAAGCTGGTGGAGTTCGCAGCGGAAGGTAGCCATGCGGCATCGTTGAAGAAGCCGGCAGCAGCTGCGGCCGGCGGTAAAATTGAAGGATTGTTCCTGAAGATCGAAAGCCTGCTCAGTGAGGAGATCGTGCGCAAGACGGGCGCGGTGTACGAGTTCAAGGTGAAGGGCGAGGAAGCCGGGACGTGGTTTGCCGATTTGAAGAATGGCACCGGCAAGGTCGGCAAGGGCAACCCACCGGCCACTGCTGATGCGGTGCTGACGATGGATTCCAAGCATTTCTTCGACATGTTCACGGGCAAACTGAAGCCGGCGAATGCATTTATGACGGGTAAGCTGAAGATCTCGGGCGATCTGCAGAAAGCGATGAAGTTGGAAAAGTTGATGGGAGGACTAAAGTCCAAGCTGTAAGCGAGAGAGGGAGGCGGGATCGTCTGTGCACAGTTATTATTTTCTTCATTGGCATGTAAGGGAAAAGTTAAATAAATATTTTAAATTTTCATAACATCACTCTACCTCAAAAGTGCTTGAATGAGTACCGTTCTTTAGGGGCAAGCGACGGCGGTGCGGTTTCCATCACTGCCAAACAAAGTTCTGGAATAAAAAATTAAATAAAACATTTTAAATTTACTGCAGGCATAACTTTTCCCAGCACTGTCCGTAACGTTTTTTTCTATGGAAAGAATGGAACCATCGAGTCCTCTACGGAAGAGATTTCATTTTCACCCAGCCAGATTGCATATCTTCCTGTTTATATGGCTTTCGCCGTCTCAAATGAGCGAGTCTGCCCATGGCATAGATAACGTTACGCCTTGTCATTCTTCAGATTATTTACCTCGCCCGGACAACAGTCGCTTGCTGCTGTCGTTGTGTACGGTGCTAAAGTTCAAGTAAAGAGTACGTCGTGCCGGATTCGAAGGGAAGGAATAAAAGATGCAAAACACCGGGTAAGTATCATGCTCGGCGGTATTAAAACATGCTTTACATGTGTCCTTTTGTGTGTGGCCTACAGAAAACTAGCCGGAATTACTCTGTTTATTACCGGTGCATCCCGAGGCATCGGTAAGGCGATTGCACTGAAAGCAGCTCGCGATGGTGCCAACATTGTGCTGGCGGCCAAAACGGCAGAACCACATCCGAAGCTACCCGGAACGATCTACACGGCTGCAGCGGAAGGTAAGGTTTGGTGGCCGTTTCACGGCGACTTGCCGCAATGTTATTCCTGTTGATTCCTGTTCCGTTTCCAGTTGAAGCGGCCGGTGGCAAAGCTTTGCCATGCATTGTCGACGTGCGCAGTGAACAAGACGTGCGTTCGGCGGTACAGAAAGCTGTCCAAACGTTCGGCGGCATCGACATTGTGGTTAACAATGCAAGCGCCATTTCCCTGACACCGACCGAACAGACCGACATGAAGCGATACGATCTGATGCACAATATCAACACCAGAGGCACGTTCCTTGTGTGAGTACGCGTAACAAGATCACGATCTTGCGACCCGGGACAGTAACGCCCAAATGTATGCTCGTGTTTCAGAACGAAAGAATGTCTCCCGTATCTTCGCAAAAGCAAGCACGCTCACATCCTTAACATTTCGCCACCGTTAAACATGGAACCGCATTGGTTTAGTAATCACGTCGCGTACACGATGGCCAAGTACGGGATGTCCATGTGCGTGCTCGGTATGGCACGGGAGTACGAGAGTGCAAACATTTCCGTGAACGCCTTATGGCCTCGAACGATCGTTTACACGGCCGCCGTGGAGATGCTTCACGGACAGGAAGGACAACCATACTCCCGTAAGCCTGAAATCATGGCGGACGCAGCGTATGCCATTCTCTGCCGATCGCCCGGTACTAGCACCGGCAACTTTTTCATCGATGACGAAGTTCTGGCAGCAGAAGGAATTAAGGATTTTGCACAGTATGCTTGCGTTCCTGGGAACGCACTCATCCTTACCCCGGATATCTTTGTGAACGAAAAGAAATCGAAGCTCTGATTTGATGGATATGCTGCTTTTTTCGGACAAGCAGGACACGAAGTACAATACAGGTGATGGATAATCAATTATTAAAATTTCTGGTTTACACTGCGATTTACCGGATTTGGTAAATGAGAAGCACAATTGTAGAAATTTCCAGCAAAAGCTTTTCGAATAACTGACTACGCGGGTTTTCATTTCAACTGATCGTTCTTAAGCAGCAGCTACACGGTAAATGGATTTGACACTTAATCGATCAAACTCTATGCTGCCGTTTCCCGCCGAAAAAGTATTCATGAAGTAAAATTACTAATTTGTTATCATTATCGACAGCCCCCGAAATTGTAATTTAGCACTGGAAACCATTTTTTTCCAGCAAAACCTTTCCGGTAGATGCATTTTCATCATTCGCGATACCTTTCTGAATGTGTCATGTTTACACACCACTTGACCGATTATCTGTCAGACGTTCACAAATCAGAATGAACGTGCGCACCGTGTAGCCGGCGCTCCAGCGTATGAGCACACAAACATTTTTTGTTACCTGCTGCAGCTTGGTCAAACCAGCAGAACGGGACACACCACCTTGCATTTACAACACAACACACCAAACAAAACACACGTTTGTGCTTAGCATCCAAAACAGAAAATCACCTGCCTGCAAAAAAAAAATAAAAAAAATGAGTACATTCCGTGGTGCCATCAAGAGATTGAACTGTGATTCGAAGATATCCGCTATTTTCTTCGACCTTGATAACACTCTGATCGCAACCAGGAAAGCCGATGCAAAGGCATGCAGCAAGGTAAGTGTTCAGTGGTATAGCCAGGCTATTTGGCAAAGGTACCGTGTGCTTAGATTTATCGCGAAAAATGTACCTTATATAACTCCTATCGTCATGACACGTATTTGGGCCTTTATGTGGAGCTTTTCGATGATCTTCTGAAAATATAAAATGAGGTGGCCGAACGGGCGATTTGTTTGACCTCACAGGTCATATCAATTATCCTTCCTAGTAGGAAAGGGCATTTGTGTTGCGCTTTTCGGTACAACACAAATCGATGGAATGTAGAAGGTCGTTCTGAAACAGTTGTTTTATGCGAAAAACGTGCACTTGAAAAGCGTGCAAAAAGTGTGCATATTCCAACCCTTAACTGTCCAGTGAAAACCCATACACACATGTGGTGCAGTATTGTTGTGGTGCGTGAAGCAAATTTGAATGAAATCGATAGATGAAACCATTTGTGGGATTTTTGCTATCACTAGCCGATTGGTTTACGAATTGAAATGTTAACATTAAAAATCAGAATTTTCATCAGAATGTTCCTTGTCACTGCCAGGGTTAATTCATCGAACGGTCCACATGCCAAATGAACAGAATTTGGTTCATTTCGGGTTGTCTCACTGACAGGCGCTGCTATTTTGGTTTGTCACGAGTTTTATTTTTATTTGCGCGGAAAAACGTGTGTGTGCATGTTTCGGCAATATTTGTGCTTGTCGGGCGCATCATCGTATTAAAATTCTCTGCCCTACGGATGGAAAATGTGCCGAAAACAAACGATTATTCATCGTCTTGGTCGTAATGAGCAGTGGTGAATCGCACGGCGTGGGATTGTTTACTTCCGTGAGACCTTTCGAAGGTCCTTCTTGCAACGGATACACACAAACACACGCGCGACGACGGTGGTGCATTGTGAAAATCCGTGCCGAAACCAGCCCTGGGAGTGGTGGTGCGGTCATCTGGTGAACACAGGCAGGAGCAGTCATTTCCCTCCGGGAGCGTGAGAAAATCTATTTTGACGATTTTCCAACTCTCTCTTACCGACGAGAATAAGGCACCGCGACAACATCGTACGCTGGGTGGGAAATGTGCTTCACGTTACTGCCGGGACGGAGTGCGCTAGGAAAAACGAGAACAGTTTTCCACCAGCCGTCGTTGTCGTTGGATTTAGACGAAAAAACACCTCGGTGCGGAACGGTTCGAACAGTTTCACGGCAGCGCGCTTCTATTTAGGAAAGATCTGCTCCTAGCTAGAGTGCGTGAGTGTTGGTCTGTGTGTGTGTGTGACTGTGCATTAGAGAGATCTTTGATCTGGTGTGTTGGAAACAGTAGCAATCGCACTATACACGTGTAAAGCAACCACATCCAAGCAGGCGCGTAACCATGTCGGCCGAAGTAAGTGAACCCATCAAAAAGTGTTCGCTGATCCTGAAGAATGCGAAGAGTGACACGGAAAAGTTTGCCGCACTGTTCATGGTGACGAAACTGATCAAAGGCAAAGACTGCAACCAGGCCGGGAAGCGGCTGCTGTTCGAATCGATAGGGTTCGACTTTCTGCGCAAGTTGCTCACCAGCAAGGACATACCGGATGATTGTCCCGCTTCGGTCTACCAGAGTGTAGCTCTTTCGATTCTTACCTGCTTCTGCGAGGATGAGCAGCTCGCCACGCACCAAGACATGCTCGACAGCATTCCGGTATTTCTGGGGATCGTGTCGACGTGCGATGACGACGAGTACGACGACAATCTGATTGTCATCAACGAGGCGTACCACTGTCTGCAGAGCATCTCGCTGTACGAGAGTGGCCGGATGGCTCTGCGCCGCCATGATGTCATCACGAAGATGGCCCAGATCTACACCCAGCGCAGTTTTCAGATCGACGAAGCACTGACGCTGATCGTAACCTTGGTATCCCGCTTCGGGGCCAACTCGTGGGACAGCGATCCAAAGTTGTTCCATGCGCTGCTGCAGCGCGTTTCGCTGGACTTCGAAACCGATCATGCCGAACGCAAGTTCGAGCTGGCGGAGATGATAAGCGCACTGCTGTTCCACTGTCGTCGCGATCTTGTGGCACGCTCGGTGCAGGGGGAAATTTGGCCCGAATGCTTGTACAAGGGCATTAGCGATATTTTGACGAGCAAAATTGGTAAAGCGCAGCGTGATCCAGCCCTGAAACTGGCAGCAAACGCGGTCGATGTGCTCGGTATCGAGTGGACGTTACACGATGTGGAAAATCCGAAGAAATTCTTCCTGCTTCTGCTGCAGCTGGCCGCGATCGAGGTGCGCATGCAGATGGATAACAAAAGCTTCAACCAATGCGTTCAGCAGGCAGATCTAATCACCGCCTGCTTCATCATCCTCGAGCTGTCGATCAATTACATGTCGACGGATCAGCTCGAACTCGATCAGAAGGATAAGCAGCAGGTGTACACCGGGCTCAAGGGTGCGTTCTCGGCCGTGCTGGGCGTGCTGGTGAAGTTGGCAAATGACACCAAGAAAGATCGACTGCAGAAAGCGGAGAAAGCGTTTGCGTACGCAATGGTGCGCGTTCTCACTGCCTGGCTGGCACAGGAGACGACGGCCATGAAGAACCAGGTCTCGAAGGTGCTACCGTTCCTGTTCAAGCTGGCCAACGAGTCATTCTACGAATCACGCGACTACCGCATCGCGCACAAAGCCGACAATGTGGACGATCACGAGCAGCAGCCACCGGCAGACATCTTGCGCGTGATGCTACCCGCCATCTGCCATCTGGTGGTGGAGGAGGAAGCACGCCAAATCTTCCTGAAGGAGAAAGAGGAGCAGGTGCTGTACGATTGTCTGCTGTTCCATTGGTCCATTGCACACTACAAAAAACCACCCGTACCACGCGCCGAGCGTCTCAAACGTATGAACGAGCCCGACCCCGAAATGACGCCCCAACAGCTGGACGACATGAAGGATTCGCGGACGGCGATCGTCAGTCTGTGCAATATCCTGATGAACATTACCGTGCTGGAGGCCAAGCTGGTTGAAGAGAGCACACTCTTCGCGCAGCTGTTGCGATTCATCTTCGAAAATTTGCCCGAACTGAAGGACATCCCGGACAATCTGGTAATGCACGGTCATCTGGCCGTCCTTGGGCTGCTGCTGCTGAAGCAGCAAGCGACCAAGATCAAGAAGAACGATTTCTCCATCTGCCGGTACATCCAGACCACGATCCGGTTCCTGTGGGACGCGTACAACATCGACGAATCGAACGATCCGCAAGCGCTGGTAGTGTCGCTGCAGTACAAGGAGCACTGGTTCGAGATCATGGAGCTGTGGTTCCTGGGCATGCAGACCATGAGCGGCATCATCAAACTGATTCCCTGGATCTCCGAGTTTGCGATCGAGAGCGGGTGGGCTGAAGGGATCGTCGAGACGCTGCGCAAGGTGAAGATTGGCACGCTGCCGCCGAACGTGAAGCTGGCATACGAAGACTTCTTGTCGCAGCTCGTCGACGCTAATCCGGCCGTAGCACCAGTGTTGAAAAAAGCGGACGCGCTAAAAGTGTGTCGCAACCATCGAATGATGGATCTGGGCAAGAAACTCTTTGGAGACTAGCGAGCCAACCCTGTCATCATCGCTCACTGCAGGTTTTCGAAGAAGTGCGCAGTTTGTTTTACATTCTAAATTCATCTCTTTCTTTTCATCATCGGCTGCCACACGTCCCAGTTCGCGTTCACGTGCAGCGGCGGCTGCGGCGGCTGCGGTGACCGAGATCCATTACTAGTAGTACTACTGTTTGCTGCATTTTTGTTTCATCGCTCATCTATTTTATCGCAATTTTATTGCGTTCGCTTACTGTCGCCCCATACGCATGGTGGTAATGCTGAGAAATAATAGGGGAAAACGTATGAAAGAAGTGAAATATAAATGTACACCTTAATGTGCAAAATAAACGTGTTTTCAACGTGTATACAAATACTAACCGATTCTTCTAGCTTATTTTATCTGACGATCTCGATTCAAACGACACGAGCACAACACTCCAGACCAGGCCAGAGCTTCATTTGTTCGGCCTCAAAGATCCATCATTTGTCCTACTTTTGTTCCATCCCATCTTGGACAGCGAAAAACGTTTGGCCGCGACGGAGGAAAAGATGAACAGCAGTTTCTGTCCCGTTTAACCGCGTGCGGTCGGTCGGAGTGCGTACGTGTCGACCGACGGCTGGCTACGCGCTAGTGTAGGTTTCCGTTAAAAATAGAACTTTCTTTCCTACCCACTACTGGGCGAGCATCGTGCGGTGGTGCGATGCAAAGCAACACACTCCCGCTGCACGTCTCGCGTGTTGGAAATCTGTAAAGGAATTAGAAAACAAGAAGATTTTGAAATGAATGAAAGAAATTTGAATCTCTCCTGCTCGGTGCTCTCTTGCGCTTGACGCGTCCCACCGGCACACACTCCACAATCGCAATGAGGAGCACTGGGACCCCCCTATTGCTGCTCCCCTGTCGATCTGTTCCTACTACTCGAGACGACACGATACGTTTGGACGAATAAAATTAAAAATTATATTTATTTTGGAGAAGCGCAAAATGTTCCCCCGTGTTTGGTACGGTGCCCATTTAACGCCCACCACTGAGCAGATTCGATACATTCCTCCAAGCGAAAGGAACAACAACATCCTCGTGCTGCCGCCCCACCCAACCCATTCGCTACACTTTCATTTTCTTGCTCCTCTATTGCCGAGGAGCTGGGTCCGCAACAAATTAGCGAACGAAAAACATTTTACGTCACATTAGCGTCCTCTTGTGGTCGGTGTACGAAGTAGGTGTTGCACTCATGCGTTCGGGCCGTATGCCGAAAGGCACAAAGCGAACGACTTGATGCACTTTCGCTCGCGTTCAATCTATCGACAAGTGCATGCTATTCGTTTGCACCAGTTCGCTACACAATAAGCCGTATTCGTTCGTACCGAAATATGAACAAATCAAGGAAAAACCCCCAAAGAAATCGTCGGTCTTCCATGTAGCGCAAGCAAATCCGAAAATAGCATTCAATTTCTGTGTTTTACACGCTGTGGAGAAAAGAACACTCAAAGCAGCGTGAAGGGCCGTCTTTTGGGTGTAAGTGATCGTCTGCACATGCTCCTACTACTGCTGCTCCCCGCCACTATCTACCAATTCTTAATGATGTATATGGGAGGATGGACATACAGTGCCCCAATTGCAACTCCGGACGCGTTGACATCGAACAATTGATCATCTTACTTACAAAAAAATGTTTTCCATTTACCCTCAATTGACAAAGAGAAGAGAAAATCCAATTTTCTACAAGCCACACGAAAGACTGGGCAATTATCTTTCTTAGCTTTTTTGTCAAAAAAATAGTTTCGCTTTCAATGTTGAATGATTAGTATTGAATAATTATGTAAGTTGAATAAATTTTGAATTTAAGCTTGATAATTTTATATTGTACTTATGATCACATCATTCGCGATATTTTCAGTTTATTTTTCAAATACGCCAATCAATGTTCATACATTCGTTGTCGGTAGCCAATTGGAGGATGCAAAAAAGGGATCTTGACTGTCCGTTTGAAGATCGCCTAAAATCGACCACAAAGTCATACTGTGTATATTGTAGTGATTCCTTTACACCTGAGTCAATTACAGATTTTGGAAAGATGTGTTTCTTCCCTTTTTCTGCTGTAATCTAAAGATAGTTAGATGAGTCAGCTGCTTACGATAAAAAATATACGGTCATTTTGATTCAAAGATCACAGGGACAGTAACGATCATCCACTGTGGGATTTAGCTTTGATTCGCTTAGCATTGCTGTGCTGCGTTGAGCTCATCAACACATAGTAGCGGGGTTTTGTTGTAAACACGTCTGCGCCCAAAATATTTCACCAAAACATAAATAATGTAGCAGCAGCAGCAGCAAACTTGGAATGCATTCTTCGCTGCTAATTTACTACTATGAATCACTCAAAACGAATTCCCTTATCCTGTTCTCTCTGCCCCGGTCTCATCAGGTGGCCGATTTGCTACACCGCGAGCACGGTCTTAGTCGGGAGATAGCAACAGAAACCACCACCGACTACCTGACCGCGTTCCGTCGCTGCCCAGACAATCCGGACATGGCGCTGGCGCAATGGCGTTCGCAGCTCTGGCAGGACGTGTTGCCTGTCACGCACAAACACCTGGCCTCGGAACTGTACGGACGGTGGTTGGAGTGGCGCTACCGTTATCTGGCCCTGCCCGCCGAACTGCAGACCATGCTGCAAACGCTCCGGCTCCAGTACCTTCTCGGCATCATCACCAACGGACCGACGGCGGCACAGTGGGAAAAGATCGACCGGTTGGCGCTGAACAAGTACTTCGATTGCATATTGGTATCCTCTGACTTACCGTGGGCCAAGCCCGATCGCAATATCTTTTACGCAGCTTGCCACTATCTAGGTGTCCCGCCCGGCCAGTGCGTGATGATCGGTGACAAACTCGAGACGGACATTCAGGTGAGTGGTGGCGATCGCCACGGCACAGGATACACGGCTCTGTGGTTTTTCTTCCCCCCCTTCCTCTTCCGCGGTTGTTGCTTTCGTATCTCAATATTCCAGGACGTGTCTTCCGCGCGTGTGTTTGCCTCCTCTTGAAAAGTCTGTCCTTCTGGGGAAGATCGCGCAAACCCTCAATACGAGAGACACTCTGCGGAAAAGGTACCACACACACACACACACACATCATACCAGCACACACAGCACAAACCCTACAAAACATGCATTAGTGTATCTCTTTCTCTTGATCTTCATTTATGCACGAAACTACATCCCCATCCATCCATTTATCACTCATCCTCTTACCGCATTCGTGTTCGAATAAGAAAGAACAATATCATTGGGCCTCCATGGAGGGGTGCGGCGATATTTGTGCATCTCCTCCACATACCTCAACACCTTTGCTTCGTCAAAGCGGCATTCGCACGGACCGGGAGAAAATCATCCACACATGATCATCGACCGCGTTGCGTTCACTGGGTAACTCTGTTGAGAAGATGAAGAAGAAACAATGTTAAATTAAAATCAATAACCACCAAACACCGTCCACATTGAACATTCCGTTGACAAAAGCGAAAACAACAGAGCGCGGTGTGTGCCTTCAACCGAGCTGGGCTTGTGTGTAAGTGCCACCGAGTGTGTAAGTGTGTCAGGAGAAAAGAGGATCATTTGGTACCGTAGATCGCGTTCCAATATTTCACTTCTGAAAGAGGAGAGCCTTAAATATGAATTTTGCCGAACGAACAAACCCAAAATCGAAACTTTCTTTTGTAGTTTTAAGAAACACATTCTCACACAGATGTATATGTATGGTAAAACTAATGGGTTGCCCCCCTCTATTGCGCCATCCACCATTAACAAGAGCGCTCACGGTAAGTTGTCCCCTTGTTCCAATATCAACAACATACTTCCCCTTCCCATACTGTTTTTTAACTTCCATTTGGAAACTAGTACACGGTCTTGGTTTGTTTGGGCCCGAAATCCGTACAAAATATAGAAACAGATAAGGGAATTGTCCTAACAATTGTTTCAATTCGATTAATCTAAAGCTCATCCAAAAACGGTCGAGAATCGTCAGTCAGTCAATAAGTAAAAACAAAAAAACAAATTTGCTTAAGCATGCGTGCGATCGCTAATTCACTTCACATTATAATCACCTAATTCATTAGTTTTTTCCAACAAAAAAACGGCAGCAGTGGTTAGTGGTTGCTCGTTAGGTATGGAAAAGCTATGCAAACGAAATTCGCGATCATGGTCAAGAGGATGCCAAACATGTCCAAACATGAAGAGAACTTCCTTCCAGACATCATATCCACAACAGCATAATATATATATATATATTATCTATACATTTGTCTACCCTGATTTGTCTATTACAATGTAATGCATTTTATATGCCAACGATTACACAAATTACACAGATTTACCGTTTAATTTCATTTGATTGATGCATTACTTTCCTTCCCATTCCCGTTTCCCGAACTGACTACTACTACTACTACCTCTCCAATGGTGCGCACACGAACGACCAACACATGTCTGAATTCCGATATTTCTGCACACACTGAAAAAAATGAAACCATTACTTCAAAACCAAACTTTGAACGCCAATTGCTGATGATGATGATGATGATGCTCTCGGACGGAACAACGATCGTGACAAACAACTTACCATTTCCCGCTCGATGGTGTGCCGGTCGGTGCTGATGCCGCTCTCGCTCAACAAAATTGGACCAACTGGGTCACTACTATTGGCCTGTGATTGGTAAATATCTATTTTGTTTCGATAAACACATTATGATAAACCTGGCTGCTCCCCGGCCCGATCGGGATACAAAAACCAACATCATCCCCCGGCTCTTCTCAAAACGAACGAACGAAACCGCGTGACACGGGGACGTGTGTGTGGTGCTAAATTTTCTGTGTCTGGGAACACTTCATGCGTGCGTGCGTGCGTGTGCGTGTATGTATGTGCCGCGTGGGACGAACAAAAAAACCTTACACCTCTCTCCAGGGAGGCATCGAGGCAAATCTGGGCGCAACAGTGTGGCTTCCGCTACCCACCGAACAGCGCATTGCCGGCGACAGGACGATAAAGGATGTGCCGGACCACGTGCGGCCCGATGCGATCGTGGACAGTGTCCTGAAACTGCCGGCCTTGCTACCACCCTCCACATCGTTCCGCGTGCGGACACCTGCCGCCCAGTCGAACGTAGGCAGCGGCGACTGCGACAACTGGGAACAGAAGACGACTCGTAACCGGGCTGCCCAGTACAATCGCATCCTGCCGGAGATACCCGACCTTTACAGCACGTACAGCAGCTCCAGCAATGACAGCAGTCAGCACAGTAATGGCAGCAACACCAGCAATGGTAGCAGCTGAATTGGGCGAGATCGTGACATCGACCAATTATTACAACAAGCCGGGCCCCAGCCAGTCGTCAGCTGTGTGAAGACTGCGCTACTGCTGTTGTGTGAGCTGTCCGAACTATGAGCCGGGATTGGGAGGTACTGGAAGGAAGCGTCCATCCATAAGGGGACCCCATCCATCATCATTCCCATATTCTCCCACCCGAATTATTCCTTATTGCTTTTGTTCTTCACTATCGAATATTTCCTATGCGTCTAGTGCGACTGGTTCTTTCGTTTCGACCACTCTAGTCGACTTAAAACTTACGCGCGGGAAAGCATCACTCTTTCTATTACTTCCAAATCTCAACGCTTTTGTAGAATGATCAGTAGAGAGGCAGCGCGCGCGTGTTAACCTAATTTAAATTTCACACCAACTCAACTGTTGGCGGTGCCGGTCGTTAGGTCAAGGGACGGAGACATAAAGGTCCTCCCTGACACCAGGCGGCTAGCTACTTCTGCTAGCCAACCTAAGCTATCGCTTCCATACGCCTCCCCCTGTCCGCTGGTGCATCGCTCTACAATGTAGTATTTCGAATATTTTCATTTTCCTCTCGATAGAGTGTATAATAGCGCATATTTCGTAGATTACATACACACACACAAATAGGGAAGTGTACCTGATCTGATTTTGTGAACACTAGCAGAAATCAAATGCATCCCTTCATTTTCTCTCTTTCTCTACCCTAATCCCTCAATAGTTTATATAAAAAGACACACAAAGAACAAATCCTTCCTCTACCTTTTTGCTGCTGGGTGTGCTAAAATGAGGGCACAAAACAGACAGAAGGATGGACGGGGAATAGTGAAGTAGTAAGAAGCGACGAAACACAGACAAAAGAGCAAACAAATATTTTTCAAAACATTTTCTTTTTTGCACAATACGGCGTCATGCCGTAATACTGGAATTATAAATAAAATAAATAATTTTCTTTTTTGCAATGTAATCTGCTGGGCAGAGATAAAATAAAGAACAAAGTCGAACAAACACGATATGATCCTCCAACTCCTTTTTTCTATCGCTAACAACACAATAACATAATAAATGCTAACCCCGAGTGCTGCTTGCTTTACAGAAGGGCAGATACAACAAGCCAGTCACAGAGTTATAATGGAATAGAGGAACAGCACTTGCTATGCAGAATAAATGGTTTTTTTCACGCAGTTCGCTCTCAGCTACTTTTTTTGTGAAAGAAACAGAGATTGCAACCAAAAGGTAAGTTGCATTCAAGATTAAGCTGAAACACGACACTATGCTTCATTCATTCGATAACCCTGTATCTTATCGAGTCTGCGTGCAAATGAATTCCAGTTTCTTTAATTTAATTTTATATCACTATTTATATGCATTAGAGTGTGGTTGGATCGCATCATTATTCATGACGTAAAGCTATTGATCGGGTCCGCGCGTCTATGTTCTGAAGGATCTGGAGTCCTTCTTCTCAACCGGCGGCAACTATCCTTTGCCAACTATAATATCGACCATGCTCTCGTTATACCATACGCGAAACAAATGCTGCCTTTGAGAAATCTGACGAATCAAAATGACGTCGAAATAAGTTGAACCCCGCTTCGACAATATAAGACACCTTGGCAAGATGACGTCGGTCAATACAATTTGTGTTTGAGACAAAAATAGTGTAATGTGATGTTAAACTCGCATGTTAACATATTTAACTACATTAAATTCGTTATAAGAGTTGAGAGTGTAAATCAATTAAATATTATAGTCATTCTCATATATACGCACCAATCAATTACCTGTCTTTCTTTCGTGTATGCTTCGAGTTCTACTGGCGCGGTTTGCTTGCCGTCCACCTTTCGTCTATTTATTAGTTCAAACAACATCACGTTTTCACAATTTGGCAGGCAATGTAACTCGCTGGTGCAGGATGCAATGGGGTAGTAGCCGTTGGTTGACTTTCTTTCTGTAGCTGCTGATCCTCCATTTCCGGGGGTTGAATGATCAATCGCGCATATGAGCCGTCTCCGGAATGGCCATCGACAAAGCCAGGATTAATGCAAACACAACCATTTATTTCCTGTGAAATTAGACAAGCAAAAAATGCAATTATTATAATTGTATTACATTACTTACATTTTATCTAGATTTAGACACTTACCCGTACGTATCGGTTCAGCGCGCTTGGACAAATCATTACATTCGGTACCCGGTTCAACCGGCCAAACTCGTTCAACATATCGACGTCCAGCGGTACATCTTCTGGGGGTGGATTCAACGGATAGAATGACGCCTGATGAAAGAGGTGACTGTAGGCCCGCTTGATTTTATCACCTCCCGCAACAGGTGCGGCTGCTGCCGGTCCTCCGCCCATGGTCGCGTGTGCAGCCGTACATTCACTATCGTTCAGCTGCTTTATGATGTCCACCGTTGTGACTCCGAATTCCACACCCTCCACACTGAACACGCACGGATCGGGCAGGAAGTGCAGGTTCTTGTAAAAGCTGGCCACTTTGTACGGTGGTGTAGGGTACACGAAGCCACTCACCAAATCGTTGTGGTTTGCGACGATAAACACCTGCGTCTGGCCATCGATCGAGTTCATGATCGTGCCGATGATCTTCTCGAAGTATTCGTCAAACGTTTCGGCCACCTCTGCGTACAGCTTGCAGTTGGCGTCGGCAAATGGACCGGCCAGGATCAGCACATCGGGGGGATTGTTAGCGCAGTAAAGCAGCAGGCTGGAAAGCTTCTCGTAGAGTAAATCGTCGCTATCCGTAAATGGAGCACTCGCTATCACTAGCGTTAGGGTTTTGTCCAGGTTAGTAGGTGCGCGTGGAAGGGCAAGCGTTCGTTCACTGTGTATATGACTCACTGAAAACAATATGCCACGTGGATTGACGCCCTCGAGCAGCACGGTTTGCCCGGGGAAGAGCGACCATCCCGCCGGGACCTGCACCTTGCTCAAGTCGAGCCGCGTGTAACGCAGCGTATGCTCATCGAAATCTACGATAGCTAATTTGCTAGCGTGGTGCTTTCGGCTGGACGATGTTGCTACCTTGTCCGAAGAAGAAGCCGTTCCGTTCGTACTATGGCTAGTACTAATGAGGGACGATTCGGCAACGATCCTTCCCAGCACTCGGATCGGTTCCGAGCTGGGATAGTCTACATGGTGCACCTTGATGCCATCGAACCAGTTGCAGTATTTCTCTTCGTCCATCACGTCGTTTGCAGTCTCGTCGTCATCGTCCATCTCCTTTGGTTCTTCCTTCACGGTGAGCGGCACAACCAAAGCTGTCGTATCGGGCTGATTGACAGGATCAGCTTTTTCATGCTGCTGTTTCTGCCTTGATTGCTTCGCTTCCAGCGCCAACCGACTACAGATCGCGTTGCCACATTCGTAGATGCGGTCGCCGAGGATCATCACACGATCGTAGCTCGTGTCAAACATGTACTTGCACCCATCGTTAGCAAACTGTGTCGCTTTCATTGCGATGCTTACTCCTGTAGTCCCGCGACGCCCCGATGATGGTGGTCCACCAATGCGCCGTTTGTTTCGTTCATGATCGTCGGTCGTCGCGATGGAATCGTCGTCATCGTCGTTTATGTTGCTGCTTTCAACGGCACTCTTGATCGTGGTGTTTGGTAACCAATTGGATTGTTTCAACAGCTTCGCACTGCCATACGTGTACACGACCTGGCCAGCTTTGCTCGGTACATTTGGATCATTCTTCCTGGACGCAGCAGCACCAGATCTAAGAAGAGGAAAATGTAACAATCATGATCACGAGCGTACACAAGAGAATGGCGGTTTTGCTTTTTGATACTTACATTGGGGAGTAAGTAACGGTTGTGAATGGACTACCAGCGCCACGAACACCGTCTGGTGTGTTCACATTGTGTTGCTTGCTTGAGGCAGACTTTTTGCTCTGAAAGTAGTGTAAAGCGAAATGCACATTTTAATACCGTACATCTGTACAAATATATTATTCTTCGGTAACTCCTATAAATAAAAATTATTAAATATATTGACGACCATTTCATTTGTTTCCTGAAGCTGAAATGCTGAAACTCTATTTCGAAACACTTACACAATGCTACACACGTTGCTACACACATTTGACGTACGATCTCAACCTAACAGACGAGCATGTAATCTAGTCACGAAAGTTTAACCAGCACTGTGTACTAGAAAACATGCACGTCTGCCAAATCGAGGGAAACTATATGCATGTCCATTGAAATTCTTCTTTCGACACTTTCTTCCACACTCTTTGGATCACGATCTATAATTATTGTTATGCACTTTTACCTCGGCAAAGACTTCAGAAAAGGAGTTGAAATGAATGAACCACACCACTGTTGACAAATGAGAAGGAGCAGCATGACACGACATTACGTTACGAAATGCGGGTTCTGTAAGTATTGAAATATACGTTTGCTATACATTCCAGAAGAAATTGCGCTATTCAAGTTGGCGTTTTCTTATGCTAACGGGGACGTGTGGATTGCAGAATGTTGTGAACTGTTCCGAGAACAACATTAATGAGTGTGGATCTAGTCACAATGTAAAATCAATGTGAAAGAACTAGATTCACACTCATTCATGTTGATCGGAAGGATTATTCTACATTTCCGCAATAATCAGATTTTGATAAAACGGTTTCTTGTCTGAATTTAAAATGTTTCAATAACATTGGTAAATCTTTCTCCTTTCTGCAAGAAACTTAAGATTCTTTTCAACATATTCAACACAGGAAAAGTTTTCAGTATCCATATTCTTCCAGCAAAATTAATGCGGGACACGTGGCAGACCGACCCTCAAGGAGTATTCCCCTTCTCTCCCTGTTTTCAACATTCCCAAATTAATTCATCAATTTTCCCACCCGCATGAACCGATAGTCTGGGAAAAATGAAATACATAACAGCATTTTTTTCTTATTTTCATGCTGGTATCGATGTTTCTTTAGCCTTGATTGATAGCAGCAATCATAAAAACTAGGTCTAACTAGACCCGCCTTAATTTGGGTAACGAATACAACATTGTTTTAATTTTCTATATCATCATAAAATATTTAAAAATTCAATATCACAAGTTTAAAAATGCCCATTTTGAAAGATTTGATTTTTGATTCTTCCCGCATATACACACCAGAGCAAGGTTGACGACCTTTATTATTATCATGCGCTAGTGTAGCAGCAGCAGAACACCGAAGAAGCCGAGAGAATGAGCAAATAAAAATCGACAAGTTTGAGTGCTTGGTTGTCTCGCTTGCCATGCCCCGCACAACATTCGCATCGAACGGTTTGGTTTTGTCGAGCATAAAAAGACGAAAGAGAAACAACACAAACAACGAAAGCCTGCCTGCTGCTAGCGCGCACGAGAAGCAAAATAACGTCTTGAGAAATTCAGCTCTTCCCGCCAACTACTCCAAAAACATTGGGCGATCGCAAGCGAAGATCGAAGGCTTGAGATCAAGCAACGGGTTATAAACAAAGCCAGTACACTAATATTCCTTACATTATTTTCAGATTACATAATATGTTGGAAATAGTGTAAGACCCTAATAGAAATGTTAGTTCATCTACTGGGCACTATAACTTCAAATCGACTCCTCTTCGTCATATCATTTCCGGCTTCCTTCACTAGATTATACCTGTAGGGGAGACGGTCCTGGTTGGCATTCGATACCTGGTACTGCCTCGTGAAAGCCGCACTATTCCGAAAAAAAACATTCAAACATCCTTAAATTATCCTAGATCACTTTAACACACACAAAAAGGGTCAAAAAGACCATTCAAAATTTGGAATAATCCTTCTTCTGTCTACTTTGACCTGACAGAGCAGTTCCAGAAAGCATGCGCATGTAACGAACCACTCATGATGCGTCTAAATTGGATATTGCCAACGCTTTGTAAGCTTCTTCTGGAGAGATAGAGAAACTCAGAAGCAGTGTAAAAATTGAGGAAAAAGAAGCTCATTTTTTTCCGACTACACACACACACATTCACCATCTAAAAAGTACCGCAACTAAGAATGAAAGAAAAATAGCGCTGATCAAGCATCATTTCCAAACCAACACACGCACACAGATACACCTCTTTCGCTTGTAGCGAAGAACTGTTTTTGCGCTTGCTATCTATCGCACTCAACATAAAATGTTGTCTCCCTTTGTCTTCACCGTACACCTTTCTTCTTTCCTGTGCCACCCCACCCCGTGTCACTCACTCGCCCTTCCTTCCTCCTGTTACTATACGATCGTACGTGAAAAGACGCTTTTTGATCACCCTCTTTCAGCGCTCCTGATTTCACCATCTAGCCCACAACGACGCCACCACAACACCGCACGATCTGCGTGCTTTTCATCCCTTTCTGGAGGCTTACAACACCACCACGAGGTGACCACCGTGGTACCGACCCACTCGACCAAACCAGACCAGAGACCACAGGTTTTAATTCTCTTCCCATTCCATTTCCACACAAGCCGAGCTACATATTATTACTTTTTTTTCCTTTAGGTACCCGTCGTCCGTCGTCGTCGCCGTCGTTTTTGTGCCGTCCTCTCCTTTTCCTTATTGTCTTTCTTCTTTGATACATCCCTCCTACCCAGGACGGCGGGCTCTTACTTCTTCCCTTGTTCGAGGCGTTTGCCACTGCTATGTACTGAACTTCAACACGATGAGGGTTCTCGGTTTTTTTGCTACTCTATTTATTCCTCTCTTCTTGGACATCGAAGTGTTGTTTTGTCGATTCAGGTAAACTACGTTACGATACCCTTTTCTTGTGCCTTCCATACAACATCTCGCGAGGACATGCAGCTGAGGAAACCCCCGCGTGAACACCTTTCGTATGCTGTTGGCCTTTTCGTAACTGTAGTGGTGAAAGCTCTTTATCATGTTGTCTACATAAAATTAAGAACCATCAACGATCTTCAGGTGCTTCTCTGGCTCCCTTTCTCGATCATTCTTCACATCTCCTTGGCGTCCACCAATACATCTTGAGTAGAATACTACTCCCTAGCACACGGAGACGCCAAAGGAGGATGGTGGTTCAATTGCAACGCCAGTATTCACCAAAATCAACCAGGTAGACATATCCGGATGGATGGATGGTGGGTGTCCGTGGTACAACAGAACACAGTGCGAGTAACGTGTGTGTAATTAAAACCAAAAAAAAGTACATTGCTCCGGATTTTCTTACGCGCGTGAAAGGGGAAACGCGCATCATCCCGACGATTCCCGGCTAGAAAGAAAAGCGAGAAAAGCACAATGATCATCAAAAACACACACAGAATCACGGAAGCGAAGGAGAGTGGCAGCAGAAGAAAAATGGCCGCGAATCCGATCATCGAAGCCTAAGATGGCCGCCACAATGATGATGCATAAGAAAAAAAAATCCCCCTCCTCGTCGGTGTGCTCCTCCTCCTCATCCGCCTGCCTCTCATCGACAAAAACACAACTCTACGAACCTGTTGACTCCGGCCAACATTCATTCTCGGAAAGCGCTCGCGCGATGATGATCGTGATGATGATTGTTGTTCGTTTTTTTCTTCCATCCACCCTATTATTACAGATTTGTTGCCCTTACCTACACACACACACCCCTCGCGCGTGGTCGATCTTTGGTGCTATTGAACAGCAATGTGCAGCGAATCGATTCGCTACTTCCCGCCCGGGCCGTCGTCTTTGCCGCTTCGGTTTCTCACACCTGAGGCTCTTCGGGGTCAGAATCTTGTCTTTGCTTACTTTTACTATGATTTTTCGAAAAGTTGATAACTACTAAGAGCAACACCAAGATTAGTGTGTTCACATGAATGCTTTCGATACAACATGAAGGAATTGAATTTCGTAGAGCAACAGCTTTTCAAATTGCTTCAAAAAACATGGCCGCCTGCGATGAAAGGAGTTCCATGTGGCTGACGATTATTTTGTGTGAGGTTTGCATGGAATTATCAGCACACTATTGAAAGTGATTACTACTAACCACACAACACTTGGCTGTTTCCTCCTTACAACACAACACACAAGCTCTCCATTATCGCTGCGCTGCCATCACGGTACGGCGGCGATGGGCATTTGCTTGGCGCACGTTGTTCCCCTTCCCTATGGTTGAGCAGCAAGCACATCACTGCTTTTTTTTCTCATATCATCGTGTATTCGACCAGCAGCGTGTGTGATTGGCATTCCTAAATATTTTCTTCTCGTTCATACAACTTACCGCAATGCAGTGTATACTATCAGCCATAAATACAAATAGTGTATTTTCGATGTCTTTTCTCTCGAATACAGCAATTCACATTTGTCCTGTAACGTCCAATATTATACCACGCAAACTTCAGGTCGCAGGACAGAACTTTGAATCGTTTTTTATCAATTGCAAAACAGAAGCCAAAACAGTGACATTATGCAATTCATATTTTCCATTGCTCCAGATGCTCATCATCATCATAAGGAAATAAAACAAAAACAACGGTTCTGTTGTTCTTTCTATTGCTCCCTCAAGCAAATACACTATGTGTGTGAGGCACGCGAGTTGGTCGCTGCTGCTGCCTGAAGAAAGACTTGTCCAAAAAGTGAGGAGAAGAGTGGCGTTATCAAGGGCAACAATCTCTCTCTGCCCTCCATCATCATGATCATCATTCGTGAGAGGAGGAGGTTCAGTGTTCACACTCGACCAAAAAAAAGTATATGGCGCAACGGACAGGCGTATTTGGTTGGTGGTTGGTTGGTGCGGTGGCCGACCGGACGGACGCTGCGCCGCGGATGAGGAGCACGCGCGTGTCGCACAACATCTGCAAATGTGTGCGTTCCAGCGAACGATCGGTGGGGTCATCTACCGGCGTGTATGTACTTGAAAAATCCGTCTTCACTCTCTTTGTCCGTACCGTAACACGGAGGATATCCGGAAAACGACACAGTTAAACGATTGTGTCGATGTCGATCTGATGACGGATACACTTCTTTCTTGTGACAAAAAGGATCTTTTCCAAAGCACCAGCTGGAAGTAATCGGGCAGTTTCTCTAGCGCGAATAAAACACAACATATAAAAAAAGATATTCATGCACATCCATTCAAACAACCAATGAAGACTCGATTCAATCAACCCGCTGAAAGAAAAACAGTTTCCACAGCACCGAGGGCCTTCATTATACCGTTCTCGCTTCCTTCGCAATGCTAACCCAACCCACTCCCTGCTACGTTCCTGAGCTTCAGGCGGCAACAACGTCAGCAAGAAACCTTCGCTGTTATCTCGAGATCGCCTTTTGAAGAACATTAATTGGGCGGAAAAGTTCTCGTGCGATGGACTGGTGGTCGGTGGTCAGGAATAATAATCTAGCACGCTATGCAAGGCGGTCTCTTTGTATAGGCTGGCTATTTCTCATACACACACGCACAGCCGCCACACTACCGTAGAAAATTCTTTCCACTTAGTCTGAATTCTATGGGCTTCAACCCCAGTCTTTTGCATCACACTATTGAAATCAAAGACACGACTGATTTCTGCAGCTTCCCAGGACACACACCACACCATGGCATGACCACGGTTTTAGGCTAATGTGATGTATTCTGCAGTGATAAAATTCCGGCAATCTTACAATACCGGTTGGCAGCCATTTTACAAGCCACCCATCAAATATCTAGAATAAAAATGATAGAAAACATAGTGCTAAGGAGCGCTTTCAGGAGTTTGAAAATTACCAAGAATGAGGGATTGTGTTGCTGTTGTTCTTGGACGTCGACGACGTCGTCGCCACCGCTCGTATCCGCCTCATACCGATTTCCTCAAAAGAACACTCGTACCGAAGCAAACGACGTTAATTGTGTATTTTTCGTAGCTCCACAGTATGTGTGCGCCTGTGTGTTAGTGAGGACCAATCTCAGTAAGCGCAGCGCACACTGGTTTAGCAAAAGCAACGGAACAGCGCTGTTGAATGTGCCATGAAACAGTCGGCAAAGGGAGATTGAGGCAGGAGAAGGAAAGGAGAGGATATGATGAGAATGCCGACGCTCACTGCCGCCAATTTGCTGCCTGCCTTCCTTTACACACGCTCCCAATCTCCGCACACACCGCAACACGATCCCTTCTCAACACACACACACACACCATACACCGCGCGCGCACATGGAACTATCAGGCGGCCGCCATTTTTAAGCCGTTGTACTTTTTCCCTCGACTCAACTCTTGCTTCGGAAACTTGACTTGCGTTTTCTCGTGACGACGTTGTTGCACATCAGTAGCTACGGTTCACACAAAAAGACCTTTGGCGTTTCGCGTATCATCGCAATCACACCACCGCGCATTCGGGGAGAAGAACTAACCGTTTCGAAAGCGCCGATTACTGCGATTGCTGCTGCGCTGATGCTCGCTGTAACGTCACGACCACGGACGGCCAATCGGTGGAATTTCTACATTTTCACTTCACACAATTCCAGTACAAACCGATTATCGATTTGGTGGCCGTATCCAGAATCTATTCGCCGATGATCCTTTCCTTCCACAAACAAGTGTCACTGGGGTATCATCACTACTATTCAACCGCCAAAACCGTTTCACCACCGGTATCATTTCACTATCGCACGGAAAGTACCTCACTACGGGCGACGCTTCGGAACGAGAATGAAGTTGCTGCAAAGCTTCTTCCAACTACAGACGACGCTAACCCACCGCGAGCCAACGGTTTCGCTCCAGCCGCACACACACGCACACAGCCATCGCACTCAACCGTACGTGGTTCGATGCGGAATCATCTCTTTCCCGCAGAAACAAACGAGAACATAAATTCGCAAAAAGATCCTGCATTTGTCTCACTCATACGGATGGCGCGAAGTACGATGAAAATTCTATCTCACTCATACACGCCCTAAAGATGTGTGCGTATTTCCAGCCGAACAATTTTGTGTGGTGTCTGTGTGTGTGAGAGTATGCGTGAAAATTTTTAAACAGCAAGCGTAAGCGGTTTTGTGGCGGTATGTAAACTTGCTACAGGCGCAGGTCACAGGGTGCCTCTGAAAGTTTCGATGAACGAGAACTGTAGCACTCCAAATCCCTCTTAACACACAGCCTTCCCAACGTTTTCCTATTTTTAAGTTGTACTACCCAAAGAAAAGTAAACACATAAGCACAGTAAGTGCACCATTGGTGCAAGTGTTGACAACAAATGTAGTGCTCTGTGGACCCCAAGCATTTATCTTAAATAATAGACAATCACACAATGCCCACGTACAGGATATAATATTTCTACAAAGGATTCTTTAATTTGACACGCTTCTTATCATGCAAACATGAATATCCCTTACACTCGTTTTACTACACATAAGGGAGGAAGTTTCCATCGTTAATGTACTCCTTGGTGTTGTGGTAAAATACAAACCTATTATTGCAGGTTTGGAGTGAGAATAAGTAACAATAACAGTCATATAAGGAAACAAGCAAGCCGTTGTTAAAGCCATTGAGCAAAACAAAATCAAAGTTCAAAGGTAAACTGCGTGATACCCAGGCGCAGGTCTGTCATGTACAATCCATAAAAATATAAAAAGGGCAATGGAAATATATAGAGGGCCAGGAAAAAAGAAGAGAACAACCACTACTACCAGCATAGCCCCGTAAATGTTCCAAATTCTCCCTTCGGCGATGTTCACCGGGACGTGTGCAGGAAAAAGAACCTCAAGCAACAGGAGCAGTAAGCAGGTTTAAGACATAAACATAATAGATCTCCAATATGCATGGGTTTTTCTTGGGCAATTTAGGTCATTTGTAAAACGTTTTTCGCGTAAAATTCTCTTTTCGAATAATTATGATGAAATGGTGCATGGTAGCTGAATCCATCAAAGGTACATGAAGAAAACCACCTCGAACACTCGCAAAAATGAAAGGATCAAACGATTTTGTCCTGTCTGCTCTCGCTCGCTTCATCTCTTCGAGAAGGAAATAATTATCCATTCAGGCGTACTGGACGGATCGTACTGGTCAGCTGCCTCACCCTGTCCCGCCGCACCGGTAAAACGAGGAAAGAAACCAAGGATAAAAGGGCCATTCGGGAGAGAAACACAAAACAACAAGGGACCGATCGTAGGACATCATTCCAGGCCAAGGTAACCAGTTGGACTTTCTCTTTACGTAACCCAAACTCAACGCGCTTGTATGTAACCCCATAACGATGCTTAAATGCTTATGCTTATGTGTGACGATCATCTTAAAGATCAGATTATTTCTTAAGATTTACCCCATTAAATTTTGCAAATCGCTTTTAAACTTCAAATATCTGCGCCAAAATCCTAAACGATCGTTACACCATCTAGCGCAAGCTATATGTACCATATTAAATAGATAGATTGCAGAGCGTCTTAGTGGTGGTCGAAAACCTGACGTCAGCAAAATAAACTACTTTGTAGCTGGTAGCTACGATCGAGACTGGAGGTTTCGGGTACTGGTTCTCTGCCTCGGTTTGAAATGAAGGAAAGCGGCAGGAACAACACAACATTAGATGAAAATGGAGGGAAAGAGATTTAATTAGCTTCCGAAATATAGTCAAGTCATGCAACTAAATCGAGAGTTTCTTCTGCTCAACATCCGCTCCCTCCTCCGGTACTGGGTATGGGGGCTTGTGCATAAGATTTTCCACTATCGATCGGGCCGCCAGCTAACTAGCACATTAGCCAAGCCAGCCAGCCAGCCAAACCGAGTCTTCTTTAGGCAAGCCAGTTTCTTAATAGAACATCCTCTAGTGTTTGCGGTTGTTACAAAAACACGGTTGCCTTTGGTGCCCCTTTTCCCTATGGCGGGTTTGGCTGCTGTCTAGTCGCTTCACTCTTTTCAGCGGATATTCGCAAGCGTTAGTTGGTCAAAAAAGTCCCGCGGAGTGCTTTTTACTGGTGCCTGGCGACTGAGAAGGAAAGGGACGGCCTATCAATTCAATCGTTAGTGTCGGTTTACGCGTCGTTGTAAAAAAGGGGACACAAGTCTTTAACGGAAACAGGCGAATCAGTTGTGAAAAGGGCTAAGACCTCGTAAAGAGTTGCGAGTTAAAAAAACTGATCGCTTTGTAACAGATACTGAAAATCACGAACACTGCCATAATAACAGTTTTCGTTACAGAAATTGTACACATGCAATAAAAATTCTAGTTCTAAAGTTCAAAATAATCGTTCAGTCCAATAGATGTTTTTCGAAAGATGTTCTTATGATCTTACACCTTCGCGTACGACCGTTGACTCGATCAACGCTCGTGTTTCCTATTTTACGGTTCTGGGTGATGGATACGTCGATCGGTTGATGATGGATCGTAGCGTCCATCATTTCTTAAGATAGCGAGAGAACGAGAAGATCAACACTTCATCCGGAATCGTTGGAAACCACCAATACTATTGCCGCAGGTACAGATCACAGCACCAATACAGTTTATGTTTCGTAAAAACAACTCCATAGCCGATACATTATTGTCCGCCGCTTCTACGAGATTATAGGGAGCGGCGTTCACACAGTTGTCCGCCGGTTCGGGCTCGGGTTTCGGCCGACTCAGGTGTTTGAAAACAGGATTTTTTTTTTGGTAAAAAGGGAATAGAAAGGAATAGAGTGCACACACACACACACACTAGTAGTTGTGTGTTGAATCGGGAACCAAGGAAAGGGTTGTTACACGGATGCTGCTAGAAATATGATCTCCTATCAGGGTGCGCGCCGTTCCGTTTGCTCACACAGGCAATTTTTGCATCACGTTGCTTGTGGTCAATTCTTTCTGATGGAACGTAACGGAAAAATCGCTTTAAAATGTTCTGTTTTCAACGATCGTCGCTTTGGTGATCGTCGACTAGTGCGATCATCAATTTTTCTATCCTGCTTCTACAATATTTTAAATTAGTCAAAATGCAAGAAAAAAAAGGTTTCTGGAGAGAAAAATTTGGTTTGAAACAATAGTAGGAAAAACATTTCCCAACCGCTACAATTCGCGACCATGACAGAAGCAGATGAACAGGAGGAACACGCCGAACGCAAATTGCTTCAGCAAATAATTACGCTACAAACGTAAGAAGTATCGCATACACACACTCGCATCCCAGCAGAAATTACCTCTATTTTCAACTGTAACAGCGTACGGCGATTCCCCACCGAAACGATTCCAAAAAAGCAAAAAGATATGAAACCGGTAAGAATTACCTCGAACAGATAAAAACACAACATACAGCAGGAAAATTGCTGCTTGCTTACAACAGCATAGATGCAATGCCAAGAGGAGAACCTACCACACATCTCTGTACCGCCGAACGAGACAAATGTGTAGTACGTGTGGAAAGCAACAACAGCACCCCTTTAGAAACGAGTCTGCAGTTGTGCCCCGAGCGCAGGAAACTGACTACGACCTGGGGGATACGGGGGGAAGCGGTAGGTACATGCCCGATGCTGACGACCTCGACGACGTTGACCCTTTTGCCACCGCTGCTGCTGCTGCTTCTGTTGCTTCTGCTTCCCTTTGCACGAGAAGGAAATTGTCTCGCGAACCTCACACTGACCAACGATCCTTTAATTCGTCTGTCATGAAATGGTGCACACTAAACTGAAATACAACACGAGAAAGGGGTAAAGCTAAACAGGAAAAGAGCATACATTTCAACGGAGCTGAAGAACCGGGAAATAGGAATAGGGGTGACAGTCTTGGTGGAAACGCTTTACACTCATGGCAAACAAATATGAATAGTCCATTTCGGGTTTCGTCCGGGATTATCTGAATCGCTTTCAAAACTTCAAAAGATTCCTATCGTCCATTGCATAACACCTACCGAAGCCACACTAGAAAACAGCGCTCCTATTTCTTAAGATCTAGCCGTTGGAAGGAGAAAAGATCGTGAGTCGGTGATCATGCTGTATACGTGTGTATACACAAGCGGCTGTATATGTGCGAATATCGTACCACACACAACCGGCAAATGATTCGAAACGAGGCAACAAAAATCACTAAGCAAAGCCATTCAAAAACACACGGTAGAGAGGGAACACTGTGTCTTTGGTAGCAGCAGGACAAGACAGGGCAATGAGATCTACAGAACGCAATGTGGAAGGGTAGTAGGAAACACGGTTTGCACGCTTTTTCCCCCGTGCTTAATCACCACAAACACACGGAAAGGCAGAAAGCAAGCGAGAAGGAGATCATGAAGGGCCTCTGCATGTATATAGGTTGTATAGCCCCGAGACGCCCAGAAGAAGCTTATTTTGTATTGGAGAGCTCTTGTTGTGTGGAGCGATCGTTCTGAAGCCAACAGCAGCACAACACCACACACGCAACAGCGCAAAAGGGCCTCTGTAAGGCCAGGCCAGCCAGCAGCAGCGTTATGATGATGCGGATTCGATGGATGATGGTGTGCGCGAGGTCTCTACTTTACAACAGGTCTTCCACAGCCGGCTGAGGGGAGGGATGGAAACCGGGAAGGGCAGGAAGAGACCCAAGAGGTTACTCTGTTTTCCCGAAAGGTAGAAAGCACACCATCATCAAGAGGGCTGACTCGGAAGAGAGTTTTGCAGAATGGAAGAGGATAGCTAGGTAGGTAGGTAGGCGAATCGAGAAGCATTGCCACCACCGCCATCCTCCCTGCCGGTACTCGCTGTTGTAGAGATATAGCGCGCCAGCAGCAGAAAGAACTCAACAACGCGCGCCTTGTCGTCCGGTCTCTAGCGCTTGGCGTGAGAACAACGGATGAAAAAAAGGGAACGAACGCCAAAATCTCGAGGCGGTCGTTAATGGTCGGCGAAGCCCATGGAAGGAGAGTGAGTGTCGAGCAACATTATCCCGGAGGTATGACCGAGATGGAAAGGGAACGAAATTGCCTATAATAAGTGCTTCTGGTGCTACGATTAGACATGCGTTGCTTCAGCGTGTCTTTTTAACTTAACCCTTTGCGCACACGGACCACGGTGGTGTCCAAGAAAAGTAAGGATTGGACATCTTCGCGGGCCTGGCGGAATATTTCACAACAATTCGTACGGGCTGGCTTATTTAAGTAATCTCTAGCGAGCTTTCAAGTCGTTGGAAAATTCTTGGCCCAGCTATGGATAGCTCTTCTAGGTCTACGCGAGAAAGAGCTCGATATGGCTATGGACGACGAACCTGCAGAATGTACCGGCTGCTTCTCAGCTGCATCTCTTCTTATTTTTTCCAATAATTCGCACGACACTGGCCAGAGAAAAATGATTGTAAATATTGCACTGATCTGTAAGTAAGAAAATAGCACGTAACAACCCCAACGGCTCTGTAGAACGAGTCCCAACAAGCTTTACGGAAATCGTTTCACCGCCTTGTGCAGTGCTCGAATGTAATTTTTTCCTAGTAAAACAACTCACCATGAAATACCGAGCAACCACAAACGGTAAGAGAGATAATAGAAAAGAAATCCGTTTGTGCAGACCATTCTGTGCCACAGGAGAGATACTTTCCGGTGTTGCCCGCGCGCCAAGGGTCATCTAACTTTCCGGTCAAATAATTTGCATGAAACGATTTCCATTCCAGTCCAATTCCAACCTGGTACTTGTGCATTTCTCTCCCCCAGAAGGTTGAGAAGGTTCGTGTACGGCTTTCGTCATACATCGGTGGTTGTAGGGCCGGGATCTAGCAGAACATTGTCTGCAACCCTCCCAGTGCCTCGTTTGTGAGATGCAGAGGAGAATGTTTGGATGACATCAGACGACCACAGAACCGTCGTCGTTTTATGGACAATAAAACCGATACACCATGGAGTTGTTGTTGCTTAGAGTTAAACAGACCTGTGATCGGGAAGAAATGCTCCGGTCTAACTGCATTGTGTTGGGCTGGGAAATGGGTGCAATTCTCCCCCGAACGGGCATCTTCATTTCACGCTTGGGGTAGACCCAAGACACCTTCCTCCAGCCATAGCTCTACGAGTGTGGGGATAAGGTGTGAACGGTTAAAGGCAACACCGATTCATACCTAAATTGTGATATGCCATCACGCTATGCCGTAGCTGGAAGAGCGAGTAGGCAGTGAGAGGTTCTTTGTTTTGGTTCTTCCATCCTAATGATCTCGCTTCTTTGTCTTTACTATTTTCCAACTTCCGTTGGCTAGCGTAGTGGTAGGTTCCGTCCGTACAGGAGCATTTTAAAGCTACGTACGGTGGGGATTTAAAACGGCGTTCGATGACCTTATTTCTTGTTAACGCTTTGGTCTGTTGGGCTCTGTGAAAGGAAGCATTATGAACAGTCGCAACAATTTTGCAATAAAAGAATGCATAAATGGTTTGCGGTAGAGCTGAGTTTGAGGGAAGATTTGGGTCTTCTTAAGTAGTTAAGCGATCATACACGATCAAGCTTGTGTGATGAATTTTCAAAACGGGTTTACGCAATTGGTTTGTTCAACTGCTATCAAAGTTAGTTAAAAATGTGCACACAAAAACCTGAAATACCACAAATGGTCTATGGCTATTCTATGAAGGGTAACTAACCTTTGGTGTAATGCAGCCATACATTTCCAGCACATCCTGCTCAACGACAGAATCCACATTGCGGTACGTCGTTATTTTGCCGACTTTTGAGTCCATACGTGGAGACGCTCCAACGTTCCCGGCAGCTGCCACAATCCCAGATAGCTTGGTAGCCTTCCGCGCTTTGTTTGTGTACTCGTGCGCTTCCATCTCGTTGAGGTAGGCAACCGTTGGTTCGGCACCGCTCAGTTTGGACACGCTGTACGCCATCCATTGTTCTACAAACTCGACCGGATCGGTAATATCGTTGTTGATACATATTTCAATACCTAAAATTAAGTGAACATATAAATAGAGAAAGAGGGGTTGCAGATACATGAAAAATCCCGTTCATTCATTGCGTCGTGATGCAGATACTTTCGGTTGGCTTTTAACCAACGTTTGCCGCTTGACTTACATTTATTTACAACTTCATCCGATGGTTCGATGCCCAGTTCGTCAAATTGCTCACGAATTGTTTCGATTGAAACCATTTTGCGTCGATTTTCACTGTTTTTTCACACGCGCACAAATTCCCCGTCTACATGCCGATACGAAAAGAAAACAATTCTCCAAAAAGCGCGCGAACGCTGTTTGAACGTTTCGGACGTTTTTCCACATGTCAAGTTCGTCAACTCAAGCTTCGGGCACCCAAGGAACAAAAGATGCACGGAGTGACAATTGTTTCAATTCAAACCATTTGGTTTGAAATTGAAAAAGGCAATTTAATATTTTTTTATTTTTCTTTTGCACTAAATGGATTTTTTTAAACGATGAATACCGATCTCTCTTCTTTGTTATTAGCCTGTCTTAATTGGAGTCTTTGACTTGCTTCTACAAGTGGGAGGGGGGAGGGGGTTTCGATACCCGATCTGTAGTGGAAACGACTGTTGCGACCACTGACTTGGATACAATTGGAGATCTTTTTTTCAAAAAAGTTTTTTGTTTTGTATAAAACATGCAAAAGTGATAAATATTTCATGACATTGTAATAAAACGTAATAAAAGTTTAAAATAACCAATATTTGGCAGCCCAATTCGTTTCCTAATCCCAATAAATACCAATTTTTATTGAAAAAGCACTGAAAAAAAAATTTCAGCTCGCATCACCAGTCGATTCCATTGCAACCCCTGAACTCTACGTACTAAATGGGTCAGTGTGTGCAATGCGATGATTTTTGGTGTTTGAGAACCGACTGATGGGTAGCTGTCAAAATAGAAAAATAAAACTCATCATTTTTGTGGCTGTTCGGGAGAAAATCGTTGTGTGGCATAGGGTTACAGAACTGCGGGTTATTTTTCCGTTTCAATTCAATTTCATTTTTTGTGCCCTCTACCTCCAGTCAAAGCCGTTTTCCGTTTGATTATACTGAAAGGAAGCGATCTGCACGTACGCTAACAAACAACATGTCCGATAAAGCACAGTTTGTCCTGCCCAACACGCAGCCGATCGTCGATCTGGAATGTGCCACGGCATTTAATAATTTGACCGAGAAGGAAAAGCAGTATGCGCATTTCTTCAGCAAGGTATGTGATTTTTGCGTCGATTCAGCGAAATGTTTCGTGTGCTCTAGTTTTGCTGTTTCGTTTACAGGCATCTTGGACGGGCGGATTAATCGCGCTGGTGCAGTCCAGCCCGGAATCGCCCCTGATCTTCTCCCTGCTTCATCGACTATTCCTAGCCGAGCCGGTAGAGCATTTGAAGAAATCTGCAATCGCTGCAGGCGTGTCGGAAGATGAATTTACGGTACGGTATCTAATTGCTTTACAATGTACTTGTGTACTTGCAGTGTATAACGACCATTACATAGCATTTATCTTATCGTTCTGTAATCATGCATTGGAATGATGATGTTTATTGTTGATGTTTGCATCCGGCAGGCTTTTCTCGTGTACACCTGTGGTTTTCTGGCAAACGCTGGCAACTACAAGGGAATGGGCGATAGCAAGATCGTTCCCAACCTGGATGTGGATAAATTCGAGACGATCGTCAAATGCTCGGCCGCGCACAAAGCAAATGCTAGCGTCATCGATTCGCTCTGGGAATCCACCAAGGTGCCCATCTTTCTGCTGACGGAACGCATGAAGACGCTCGGGCTGTGTGATGCCGGTGTAACGACGTATTTCTCGAGCAACGTTACGCGCGACGACACGGAGCTGATTAGCGAATGGATGAAGGAACATAAGTTTGAGGCGTACATTTGCCGAACCTTCAAAACGGTCGAAAATGGCAAAACTGTGTACGATATTAAGCTGGCGTCCAGCGAAGAGGGTGAGAAGAAGGGGCTGACACGCGAACCGGAAGAGTACAAGGGATGCATTTTCAAGATTACGCGCGGCGACTACAAAGAGCTGATGCAGATGGTGGCCGACGCTCTAGAGGAAGCCATGAAGCACTGTGCCAATGATAACCAGAAGCATATGATTGAAGCGTACGTGGAAAGCTTCCGGGAGGGAAGTTTGGACGCGCACAAGACCGGCTCGCGGTACTGGATCAAGGACAAGGGGCCAGTGATCGAAACGTACATTGGTTTCATTGAGACGTATCGCGATCCCGTTGGTCAGCGGGGCGAATTTGAGGGTTTCGTCGCTATGGTAAACAAGGAGATGTCGGCCAAATTCGGCACGCTGGTGTCGAATGCTGAAAACTTTATCCAACTGTTGCCTTGGGGGGAGGACTACGAAAAAGATTCCTATCTTAAACCCGACTTTACGTCGCTAGACATACTGACGTTTGCCGGATCAGGTGTACCGTGCGGTATTAACATTCCCAACTGTAAGCATTACGGCCAAGGAAGCTTGACGATTTAAAAAGCGGCTCACGACAGAATATCTCTTTTCGCTTGTTGCTTTCAGATGATGAAATTCGCCAAGATGAAGGTTTCAAGAACGTGTCCCTTGGCAACGTGCTTGCCAACACGAACAAGACTGACTCAATCCCGTTCCTTTCGGAGGAAGATCAGGCGCTGATGAAGAAGTACAAGGCGACTGCCTTTGAGGTGCAGGTGGGTCTGCACGAACTCCTTGGCCATGGTAGCGGCAAACTGTTGCGTATCGATGAGGCAGGCGAGTACAACTTCGATAAAACGAAGCTGAAAAATCCGCTCACTGGAGAACCGGTCGATTGTTGGTACGAACCGGGTGAAAATTATGATTCGAAGTTTAAGTCGCTTGGGTCGTCGTACGAGGAGTGCCGGGCCGAGGCGGTTGGACTATACCTTAGCCTGAATCGTGACGTGTTGAAGATATTTGGCCATACCGACGAACAGGAGGTCGCAAACATCATCTACGTCAACTGGTTGCTGCTGGTTTGGGGCGGTGTCGGTGTGGCGCTGGAGCTGTACAATCCGGCACAGAAAACGTGGTTGCAGGCACACTATCAGGCACGGTTCGTAATCATGAAAGTATTACTGGAGGCCGGCGAGGGCTTGGTAAACGTTCAGGAGACTGAGGAGGGCAAGAATCTGTTGCTCAAGTTTGATCGTAGCAAGATAGAGACGGTAGGCAAGGATGCGATAAGGAAGTTTTTGTTGAAGCTACAGTTTTACAAGTCTACTGGCAACGTGGCGGCAGCAACCGAGATGTACAACCATTACTCGGAAGTATCGGAAGGGGGAGAATATCCGTGGGCCAAGTGGCGCGACATTGTGCTGCTGCACAAGAAACCCCGAATGATCTTCCTGCAGTCGAACACCGGTATCGATGCGGATACGGGTAAGGTAGTGCTGAAAACGTACGAGGCCAACTTTGCTGGCTACATTCAGTCGTGGGTTGAACGTTTCCCGGATGCGAAATTCGATGAGGTGCTGGAACGCATTCACGCGTCAAATAAACACTACTTCGAAGGATTGTATTAATCGCGCCGCACTCTCGGCAAAAGATGTTGAATGAATGAATGATTTTCATTTTAATCACAGTCGCAATTTCTTTCTTTTTTGTTTGCTAAGTCATGTTGACATGACCACATACATGTTACATGTCTTTCGGATAAACTTAAAGAATTTTGTTTTCAACAGTGCTTTACAAAACCTTTATGAAGGCTAGATATTACAATAAAATAACAACTTACACCTGTTAAAGCACTGCAAGCAATGGATTGAATATCTATGCAAAGCAAACAATCATTTTATAAACATTTTAACACGAAACGCGATAAAATAACGTAACATTTAAAACTGGCATAATGACAGTTGCGTTTCTCGCTACCCGAAGCTGACCGAACGATTCGGCACGGCAGCCGAAGTTTGACAGCTTGACCCCCACCGCACGCATCTATGCAGCTTGGGCAAAACGGATGTGTTTTTTTTGTGTGTTCCATTCTCTTGCAAGTTCCAAACGTGGTGAGAGTCGCGCATCCATTTGCTTTCCTGAAGAAAATCCGGAAAAAGTTAACTACCCCCGCACACAAATATGACCGACGAATACTTTTACGGTGAGTAAATGCAACGTTTCTGGTTGGCAATTACGTGCAGTGTTTCGCACCCGTGAGTACGTTATTTCGAACGATTTTTGCAAACGAAAAGTGTGAATGTGGTGTGCCGCCAACCGCTGCCGCACGCGCTCGATCGCCGCATCATCGCGAGAAAGGAAATGGTGGCTGCCGTTGTCGGGGTTTAACACACACATAGTTGTGTATTTCGTGAATCGGATCACGGAAAGGCGTGGAGTTTTTGCAGGACGCAAACGTGTGGTCGGTGGATTTAGGGATTTTGGGCCGACCTTTGTAGGCGGCAGCTTCACCTACCGTGACCAATGGCGTCTCAGGTAGCGTTTTCACACCGTCATTGATTTGCCGGTAGCGCGCTAGGGGTTTGACACACACACACGCACACACACAGGGAAGCCTCTGTTCGCATGGAAGCTTGCCTTGCTTTATCATAGTTTTCATCAACGAACAGATTCCCGGCGACGAAAATGTTTTGTGCTGGCTGTAGAATGTAGCTAGAGGATTGATTGCTGCGATCGAAAGCGATTGTTGGCGTTCATATCCAAGCGCAGTAGGCCGGGCGAGACAAGTGCGGCGGCATCTCAATGTGAGGTTATATTTCCCAAGCAAGCGAGTCTGCTATTTTCCCGGTGTTTCTAGATGCGAGTACCCCCGGGTATTCAAGTGCTTGTGTGTGTGTGCGCGCGACTGTAGATTTTTGTGCTTCCAATTTGTTCTATCTGGAGCATGGAACAAAATGTTGCATCGCAAGTGTTTCCTTTTTCGTTAGCGCCTTTTTGGTGGTAGGCAGTTGGAAAACACACACACACACACAAACACTCAGAGTCATACATGCATTATACGCGCTGTCTCACAAATTCGCCAGTGTGGTGTGTGCGTATTGGTGAAAGAGCGGTTTTCGTTTTTGTTTACTTCATCCTGTTCCGCTTTTCACCCCCCTTTTTGCTCATTACGCGCTGATGCCGGGTGTGTGCAATGCGCGTTGATAGTATGAAGGGTTAAAACTAGCTCGCTGAAATGGCGGCGGCTGTGTTACGAACACTTTCGCCTAGAAGAGGGTATATGCGGCATTTTATTCGATAGCTTGAAAATGTGTGCATGTATTATTTGGTTGAACATTTGATGATGCCGCAAACGATATGCCGGATATGGTGCTAATTTATACCTTCTTCTCGCAAACAGGAGCAACCCTGAAGGAGGGCAGCAAAACAGTGACATGGGATCCGGACAACAAGCCCGAAGGTTACCCAAGAACGAACAAGCTGGTCATCAAACAGTGCCTGCTGGGGCATGAGGCGGCTGCGGACGAGTTTAACGTGGTACAGGTCGAAACGATGACTATACGGGACACGCTCCGCATACCAATCGCCGTGCTGAAGGTGGGAGAGCTGCGACAGTGCCGGATGGATCTGGAGTTTTCGGACGCGCCAGTTACGTTCACGCTGGTGGAGGGCAAGGGCCCAGTGCACATTCACGGTTTGCATCTACTCGGTTCGCTGGTCGAGGAGTTCGAGGACATGGAGGAGATGGAGGAGGAAGGACTGGACGAGGAAGAAGCCGACGAGGACGAGGACGAGGACGGTGCGTCACAGAAGAAGAAGCCAAAACTGACCAACAACTCGAAGGGCAAGCCGGGTGGCGGCGGAGCGGTGGCCGGTGGTGGACCCGCGGGCAACGATAAAAACCGAAAGAGGAAATAAGCGCCGCGCGGACACGTTTTCTTTTATCCTTTGCAACCCACGATATTTGCCAGCAGCAGCAGCAGCAGCAGAGAGGTGCTAAAGGAGGCCGCAGCCACAACGTGTCATCATTCCTCACAAACAATTTAAATATAAATGTATTACAAAGAAACAAACACAGAAAAAAAGCAAAACAACTCTACAACCACCAAGCCAACAAACAAACAAACACCTACGAGAAGCTGTCCACCTTGGGATCGGCGCCACACCAAGAGACGGGGAGGAGAAGAAAAAGCAAGAGGCAGGATTGTCCTATAGATTCCCGCGCTGTATGCATCGCGCGCCATCGAGTACCGTCGTACCTCATCACTCTCGTCCAATGAATGGCCCCACTTTTTCCAATTTACCAACTCTCCTGCGAGCTCCGAATGAACGGGGAATTGTTTCTTGAAACAACTACACCTAGCTATATATACGTAGGAGCCATTAGAGTTGTCGCTACGGGAAGAAGCAGAAGCGGTCCCCACAATAACCCCCCGGCAAAGAGGAAAACACAAACTATTAGCCCGTAGCCACACAATCACTAATAGCCACCAGTTTAGATCCAGGGAAAATCCATACGTTCAGGAGGGGAGGGGGGGGTGTGGGTAGGGTGGGAAGTCGAAGGACCACAAGAGAATTGTTTACGTAACTAAACAGAAGCTAACACTGCTTACGATAAACTTCCACAAATAATTATGGAAAACCGGAAAAAAATCTGAGGTTGTAAGCTTTTTCTTTATATTTTTTCTATTTCCAATATTTGGTTTTGAGTGTACGGAAACAGCATTTATTATGTGTATTTCGGGAAGAAAACATCAGCAACCCCCTCCCGGTGGGAATGGCTCGAAGGCGGGATGGAAAAAAGTAGCATTGTGTGTATTGTGAGTAAAATTTAAAAACCACTTAGAGGCCAAAATCTCTCAACTAACAGGAAAATGGGTGAGGGGGTTGGGTGGGAAGACAAATGAAGGGGGACAACCACAAACACACAAAAACATGATGGTGGTGTGTATGTGAAATTCATCAAAGTAATAAGCAAAGAATGGCATACAAAATGGACAAATAAACATATGATAAAACAACTGGAAGTGAAGGTATTTTGCTATCCTATGTACTAGGAATTGCATACTTTTGGGCTCTATGTGGAGTGAACGGCGGGCGAAAACGAATGGCTCGGAGGATTGGTGGGTGAGCTGGCAGCAAATCGAATTTAAAATCTTTGCCCGTTTTCGCTTGTCAAAATAGCCGAAACGCCAAAGTGTATGCAATCCGCCATACGACAAGACATCATTCGTGGCTTCTGTGGGTCTGCAGCGGAGGGAAGATGTCCTTTGAGCAACAAGGTTCGTGGTGTAGGTTCTTGGTCGAGTCCGTTCCAAGCTTAAAACTCACTCATGTTCAACGAAGCCACAAGGACAGTTAGGATACATCGAAGCCGATGCTCCATGGAAAACGAGATGATTAGGATAATGTGCTTTCTAATTAGACGAGAACCAATGGTGGTTGTTAAGGCTACTTGGATGATGAAGCTCCATGGAGACGAGGCAGCTGTGGCGTCTCGCTGGAAGGCTCCTTGGACCACGAGATATCTTATTAGATGAGGCCCTATGGAATACGTGGAAGTCTATTGAACACTGACGGTACAGTTTCTTGGCAGGCGTAGCCCTGCAGATGAAGTGATCTTTTCAACTAGGCCGGCACTACAGACATTGTATTTACTAGGATAACTTTATTTTGAAAGCTGATTTCATGAGGTTTCGAGTAACTCGTTCTTTGTAGTTTGTTTGATCACGTTTTGATTCGCTTATATGATTTACGCATGCTTGCTCCTAAAACCTTGTTGTATTGATTGTGGTGCGTCCGCTGGCGTGATTTGTAGAAAAAAACTCCCCCGAGACCCCCATACGGTTACCCGGCACGATTCTTCGCCCATCACGGTTTCTCTTCTTCACAGGCAATGCACTGAAGGTGTAATGTGTTTGTTTTCTGAGATAGATCGTTTGATGCTAATGCAGCTATAGTTTGTTACGCACTTTAATCCTACTACTACCCTCACGCACTACTACCTGTTTGCAAACAGTTGTGGAAATAGTGAAACTACCGGCGAGCTCACTCTACAAGTGCGCACCCACTATCATACGAACGATTTTCTTTAAACAAAAGCAATTTTGTGGCAGTATTTTCCATTCCAGGCATTGCGGTGCGTAATAGCATTGCTTCCTCTTTGTCTTAACGTTCGGTTTCGGTTTGTTTAAAATTAAATTGCTTTATTTGGTAATTTTGCTTGGCGCGTTTGCGAACGAAACGGTTTTTTTTTTTGCTTTTGCGGTCGCTTGGTGGCGCCACCCGGCGCAACGTTCTTAACTTTGCGCCAGCGGCACTCTTTCTCCCCAAAAAGTCTAGAATGTCAACAGAAAATCACGAAACGAGCGTTACGCACGAAAAAAAAACACATTAATTGGAACGTGATTCGAGTTGGTGGATTGGAAAGAAGAAACGAACGGGCTGGCTTGGCTGGCTGGGGATCGATCGACCGCAAATCGATTGCTTTTGAACGATGTTTTTCGCGTGTGTTTGTGTGTGTGTGTGTGTATGTGTTTTTCTCCTCATCCGCATCGATTCTTAGTTCGGCGAGGGCATCGTCTTCAGACGCTCGAAGGCCGCCTTTTCGAGCGCTTCGCGATGGTCAGGATGTGCGATCTGGATGAGGCCGTACGCACGCTGACGCAAGCTGCGACCGAACAGATTGGCGATACCGTACTCCGTGACGACGTAGTGGACGTGAGCACGGGAAGTTACCACACCGGCGCCTAAAACAAAGGTGGACGTTTGCATTAGAATTTGCTTCCATTTTGTACAGCTAACCACCACGAGCGGATAGTTGTTCTTACCAGGCTTAAGGATGGGGGCAATCTTACTCTGGCCCTTGTTCGTGACGGATGGTAGCGCAATGATTGGTTTGCCCTTGCCGTCGAAACCTTCCGCTGCGCCGCGGATAAAGTCGACCTGGCCACCGAACCCGGAGTACATGCGCGTACCGATCGAGTCGGCACACACCTGTCCGGTTAGGTCGACCTCGATGGCCGAGTTGATGGCCGTCATCTTGGGGTTTCGCGCGATGATGCCCACATTGTTGACGTAGTTGATTTCCAACATTTCTGTAAGAGAAACGGTTGATAGTTTAACAGACCGTCCATCCATCTCAAGGGAGACCGAATCTCAAGCTCATCTGCTAATATGCCCACCAATGAACGGGTTGTTGTCGACAAAGTCGTACAGCTTCTTCGTGCCGATCAGGAACGAGCCGACGATGCGACCCCGGTGGAACGTTTTCTTATCGTTCGTCACGCAACCCTTGCGCACCAGATCGACCACACCGCCCGCAAACATCTCCGAGTGGATGCCCAGGTCCTTGTGGTTGTGCAGCGCATTGAGCACCGCGTCCGGAATGTTGCCGATGCCCATCTGCAGCGTGGCGCCGTCCTCCACCAGATTTTCTGCAATCAGCTTGCCGATCTTCGTTTCCACGTCCGACATCGCGTGTCCACCGTGCTCCGGTAGCGGAATGTCCACGTTGACCGCATAATCGAAGTGTGACTGGTGGATAATGCCGTCCCCGAACGTGCGTGGCATCTGCTTGTTGACCTGGGCGATGATGACTTTCGAGTTTTCGAGCGCCGCCCGCACGCAGTCCACACTCGTGCCGAGCGTACAGTAACCGTGATTGTCCGGCGGCGACACCGACACGATCGCGACGTCCGGCTGGATAAGCTTGCGCCGGAACAGGAGCGGAATTTCGTGCAGGAAAATGGGAACCGCATCACCGCGTCCATCGGCCACGGCAGCGCGCACATTGCCGCCCATGAACAGCGACTTCGAGCGGAATACATCCTTGCACTCGGGCTTGCAGTAGGACGCGGGCCCTTCGGTGTGCATGTGCGTCACGGTGATGTCGCGCAGGTTGTTCTCCAGCCCGTGCTTGGTCATCGCATCGAGCAGATGGACCGGGGTGGCCGCTGCACCCTGAGCGAACACAATGTCACCTGCAAGTAGTAATGAAGTGGTGAGCATGAGAGTTTTAAAATGAAAGAGAAGAAAACCGCAAACGGTTGCAGCTGTAAGGGGTCAACCTTTCGTCCGTGCGGGGAATTGAGGTTCATAGCGAAGAAGGGGTTAAGTTGCTGTTTGAGGCGACAAAACCCTTACGAGGTAGTTAATGCGTGCGAGCTCGGAGAATTGGTTAACACAGGGACTAACCTAGACAATCATATGATCATAGAGCTATAACAGTTTTTTTTGGTAGTTGATAAGCAGATAAGTCGTATCTTATCACTTCGCTGGTGTAAACAGCAGGGCACTTGCAATCGGACAAGTAAAAGCGAGGGTCAAGCCAGAGTTAGGCCGTAAATGCCGGGGCAATATTCTCGAACATAGATTCTTCTTCTTCCTTCTTCGGGACTACAACCTCGAGAGGTCTCGGCCTGCCATTCCTGCTTTCTGTGACTTGATTCTACCCGTAGTAAAGTAGTCACAGCCCTACGTACGGGGAGGAGGTGGTCTGGATGGGATTTGAACCCCGGCCTGTCGTCTGGGCCACCAGACCGACCGAAAATAGATTATCTCGAGCTTAAACAGATGCTTGCCCTTGTCCATGAAAAAAAAGACAGCTCCAATGGCGTTATCGGATTCGTGAGTGACAAGTTTGATGTCCGCAATTGCACGAGTGGAGAGCGTTTCAGCAAATGGGGAACTACAATTCGACGACACTGTTGAAGGACTCGAAACGTTTTCTCGCTTTTCGTTCAATCACATGGTCGTCTAGAGGCAACCTCACGTGCCAAAATCGTTAACGCATTCTACCGGTCGCTTTTGCAATAAAATGATGCTTTTGTGTAGTTTTTTAAACCAAAAGTAATTAAACATGCGGTTGTATGGATCGTGCCTAGCTCATTTACAGTAGCTGTAACACAAATTCGTACACCTTGGAATTGAACAGTCTTTCGAGATTGAAATCAATTTTAGCGGTCTAAGATCGCAAAAAACTGATCAAAATTCGATTGTCAAACGGACTTCAGATGGCATAGTGCTTTCAACACATTTTTAACGCTTGACATCTCGTGCCTCATGCATTTTTGCCCAACAGCAGCGGTCTGTTGGATGTTTGTTTATAAGATTAGTGCCAACGTTGTTTCATTAGGATTAGTGCTACTATTAGTTTCATCGGTCCTGGAATGATTTTGCTTCTTTCTGCTAAATACAGCACTGTCCAGGTGAACCAAAAATGGTCATTTTTGTGCGATCACTGCAAGAAGACTGTAGGCGAACAGTAAAGCAATGCTATATCTGTATCTTTATGGTCGTGCATTGTTTGGGAATATAAAATGTTGATTATGGTTTGCTCTTCATATGAATATAGCTCTTACAATGTCATCGCATGTTTCTCGTTTGGAAGACATTGGCTGTCCACTCTTAGCTGTGATTGACGCATGTTTATAATAATATCGAAAACATAAACATACAGCGTGCTTCTGGGAGAGCTTTGTAAAATAATCCGACAGCGAATAACAAAATAATCAAAAATAATAATAAATAACAAAAAAATCTGCATTACCTATTTCTGCACTGACCACAAAACCAAATTCTTGTTCAATTTCAAGATGTCCGAGTTTGCGTTTGTTTCACTGTAATTATATACATGTGATCGTGGCTTGCTTGTATAAGTTTAAACTTCGTTCTCGATCGGTGGCTTTGGTTGCCCATCGCAACGCAATTTCGGTGCTGAAAAGCATAGACAGACAACACACATGACCGGCAATGACAAGTTTCAATGGTTACATTGAATAATTAAGTAATTTTACTGCAAACGTACCGGATAGCAACAGGGAATGGAATGCTCGTGTGCTTGAACTTTTGTGTGCGTACAGCCCTCCGATTCCACATGCACATTTATGCCCCGTTCGATATATCCAGTACAAATGTGTGCGAGTCCAGGTTGCATGTCGTTTGCTGTTTAAATTAATGAGAAGCATTTTTTTCAACGGTTGCTTCGGAGTGGAATAGAGATGCACCACCATCAAGCAGTATTTGGCAAGGTGCATTGTACATAGGTAATGATCGACGTCAAATTTCCAACGATCAATATTCTAAATTGGGCTTAAAAATTGTTGGAGAAGAATTGTTGATGTGATAATATTTGCAACCTTGCACGTTCATATTAGCCTGACGACGCGTTCTAAAGCGTCATTGAGCAGAGAGATATCAGTAAGGAGGAAACTGGTTCCGATGTGTTCTTTTTATAGCCGCACCGTCGTGTGGAGGCAGACGCACACCCAATTGTGTCGTGTAGCGTGTTGGTTTGCGTTTTCTGAACCAAAACCTTTAAACCGGATCGCTGCAAAACAGTGGGAGTAAAACCGATGATCGGTTCTATTCCTAGCCACACATCTCCCCATCCTCCCCAAGGGTGACGCAGGTTTAATGCGCCAAGGGCAAGGAACGTTTTGTCTATGTTTTACAAGCGCCGGATTGACCTAGAAACTGTTCTCAAAGCGACTAGCCCTTTGTTTTTGCGTTCTATGCTCTTGATATTCGAATAAAAAAAAAAAACAAAACAAAACAGGATCCCTATCCCGTGCTGTGCATATACAGTGCGTCATCATAGCCAGCTGTCGCACAACTTCCGGTGCGCTCTTGTGATGCAAATTGAATAAACAAGCATATCTCGGCCACAATCCGAGCCGCGAATTTCGGCTTCAAGTTCGCGCCAATTGAGTTATCATGCAATTAGGACCTTCGAAGCTCAAATTACGCTACGTGTTAACACTGTGGCCCGAGGTGATATGTTGTCGCTTTTTTTGCTTTTAAAATGCCAAGTGCCAAGTTGATGGAGACCCGTTGTTTGCCGACTCAAGAGATCTTTGATCTGGTGCGATTGCTGAACAGGTGAAAATCGTGTATTGATATGATGAGGTTTTAATCCTTTAATCATTAATTTGGATGGCACACTACATAAAGCATCGATGAGTGAGCACAATTGTAGCACATAAATAGCGAGCAGTGGACCGTCCATTCTACAGTCGACGCATCATCTCCTATAGTTCAAAGTCCAGCTACATCGCTAATCAAGCGGTGTGCTGTACTGTCCGGGAATGTTTCCAACGAAGAACAAATACAAACACGCACACACATACACACACTGATGAATGATGGCATTGCATACTTTGATTTCTTCCTGCTTGAGGTCAAAGGAGGTTCGAGCAGCTGTAGCTATGTAAATATGAAAAAAGGCACACATTCGGCCTTTGTACACTGATAATAGCGTCTAAGTAGAGCAGAAGATTTTACTCACAACATCGTACCCGTACGTACCTATTGGCCAATGACTTCACCATAAAAATCAGACCAAAATTTTAACCCAACAGCGGCACCATAATGAGATGAAAGTGAAATTGATGGCGAGGTAGGAGTGAGCAGCAAGGGTGGTAGGATGGGGGAATCTGTGCGTGCGAAATCGAAGTAGGCGAAATAAACATAGCATTGCGTAACGCGCGTACGTTTAACTTCTACGGACGGCTTCGGTTTGTCGCCTCGTTAGAATTAGGGTCACCTGGGACGGATCGGGTTCCGGGTTCGCTTTCCCAGTTCCCAATTTCCTGGACACACAAACCATTACACGACTACACGCACGTACTCACATGCACTCCTCCTTATCGCGGAAGGAATGCGCTTTCGGTTGCCTCTTCCTGGCGGATTTTACCTGATTTGATGACTTTGACCGCTTCTTCCGCCGTCGTGTACTTGGGTTCGCGCTCGAGCGGCTGCGAAATTTGGTTGGAATAGGTGAAGTAGGTGTTCCGATGCGTGGCCGCGGCCACCAACCGTGGGGCCGTGTTGCCGGCTAGCAACCGGGGAGCAAAGCGAAGCGCGAACGAAGACATTTTCCTTTGTGCTTCAGCAACAGTTACTCAACAAACTAGCCAACAAATGCTTGTTTTACACTTTGTGTGGCACTTTTCGGACCGGGTTTTCGTGAGGTTGGCTGTAAATTATGCTTTTTTCCGTCCTCACACACACACACTGCACTGCCGAAACGCTTTGCTCCCGCTGTTGCGTCGAGTTATGCGGACGAATTTGTTTTCATTCGCTTCTGGTGGTGTCACTTTTGGTTGACGTTTGCAGTCGACGATGTGAAGCGAACTTTGACCGAATACGTGCCATCTCATAGTTCAGTGTGAACGTGTGGACGAAGATGTGCGCCCATAGTTGGGGTGGTTTCGAATGCTGTGTGGATGTGGTAGTGACCTTCGTCAAGCAGTGCGAAACTTAACGAATGGATTCGACTTCGAACGATTATTTGTATTTTTGAAATAAATTCAGTTGGGAAATGTGTGTGTTTTAATGATTTTTCAATAAAATACTTTTGTCAACGATTGCATGCTTTTAATTTGATTTTTTGAGAAATAAAGAAAATATAAAACAGTTTTCTATTTTTGGTTTCATTCAGGTAGCTGTTTTCGAATGTATAGTTTATTTATGGCACTTTTATACGAAGCACCGACCGACCAAATGTTAAAAATCGTTGCTTATGACTGTTTGTCATCTGCAAGGTCCAGGATCAAGAGCAATTAGCAAGAACCATTTTTAGATTATGTGGAAGGAGATGAACTCCAGAACAACTAGACCATGTGATATCAATCGGGAATCAATCAGGCGATGCTATGATAGTACAAGGCTTAGCGAGTGACTCCTAGTCTTGTAACGAATTTGAACCGATCCCAAACATGAAATACATAGACCCCGCAAGCTCTATTTACATTCGCTTTATTTTGAGTGCCTGTGCCGTCCACTTAATGTTTATTGTATTCGTTTCCATTACACCTAACATTACACTTACGCACTACCGCAAAAAGAGGGACAATTGGAATATACTAGCACGTAACATGACCTTGCAAACGTTAGGTGTACAGTAACCATAACAATTGAGTTTTCTGTTGTGTAGAGTTTACTGTTTCTGTTACCCACTAAAACATAAATGATTTACAGATGTCTCGTAACAATTTGCTATTTTTGTTTTGTGGCCAAATATATCTTAAAGAAAATGGTAAGGAAAAATAAAGTTCAAACATCCGGGACTAGAGCAGCGTCGATTGGTTTGAGATGCATGCAGACATTCGAGCTTTCTGAGACCGTGCAACAGTCATTGCTGCTTGCACCTACTTCTTAACACAAACGATGAACTTAAAGATGCTTCAACGTGAACGTATAATGCTTGAATAAATAAAAACGAAACAAAATAAAATAAAACGCCTATCAAATAGTAGCATCCCGTTAATATTCGCGCTTAGGAGCTTCACTGGCCATTGGCCAAGTCTTAGGTTCTGTCTTTTTCACTTACATACAAACTAATCCTACACTTAACACTACTTTCTGTTGGCGCCAGTGGTACATTTTGGTTTAGGTAACGTTCGATAAAATTAACCACTCTACCGCACACGCGCCGAGTCCTATGACTTACTGGGTACGCAACAAAAAAGAAGAACAATTTGAACAATTGGCTAGTTTAAATAATAATACTCTAAAACCGTACATTCAACTAAAACATAACTTTGGTCTCGTCTGTTCGCAGCCGGCAGAGCGTATGTCGGACTGCCTCCGCTGTCAGCACTTTCTATCTTCCGCTAAGGATGCCGGGGACTTCTTGGGGCTGCTATTTTACTCTACTTACATACAAAGTAAGAGCTAGACTACCCTTGCCAAACGATTCGATTCTGTAGGCGGTCGTTGTAGTGTTACGATTCTGTTTTTCGTCTAGTAGTGCCCCACGGACAGCAAGGAATGTGCGTGTTATTCGTACAGTAAGGGTACGGAAGCGGGTTTTCTGGCCTTCCGCAACATTACCGTCCAACGAGAGTCATGTTGAAGCACAGCTGATGATCTCGCTGATCGCCCCATCCTCCGTTACCTTTGCGCAGCTTCGTCTTCTTAATGACGCTCGTCTGGGTGAGCGATATCGAACGGGGAAACAGTTGCTGGGAGCCACGGGCTACCTTCAGGACCTGCTGCACCTTCGAGATCACCTGGTTCGACTCACAGTTACTCTTTTTGTGATGTACGCCGCTAGGAAAAGATATATTAAGGATCGTTATTAGTACAACGATATTCACACGCTACTCAGGGTCGCGCACACTACCATTCGCCGATGTGGAAAACTCGCGGTCCTTTCACCACCATGACGTGTAGCTTCTGTTTGAGACATTGCTGCGAGACGTGCTGCAACGACCAATCCCAGTTGTAGTCGTCGTACTCACAAAAATGACGCGCGCACCGAACTATATCGTACCAGGTGGTACGGTTAAACGCCATGCCCATGTTGTGCTTGCTGCTTATCCACGGTGTTACCTCAACCTAATGTAGCAAGGGTGGTTATTGAAGTATGAGTAGGAAGTTTAAAGTGGAGCCGCACTTCGAACAACAGTCAGTTCCCGAGTTACGCGAATTAGGAGTAGGATTGTTATATTATTGTTAATATTCGCTATTGAAGATCTGCTACCCAGTACCGGATCGTGCTGATCCCAACTGATCCTGATGTGTTAATCCAACTTGGTAAACATTTCACCATCAAAGCTGAAATCTTCGCCATTTGTGTTCGACAGGCCAATAAAACTTTGACCAGGGACTCAGACTTTCAGAATTCAAGAATAGATTGAAGAAACGCTCTTTGTTACTGACTTAAGTGAAGCTGTTAGAAGTCTAAGAAAATACTTCTTTAACCATCGCTAAACCTTCGCCGAATTCTTTTCAATTCTTGTAAATTGATACACTATTGCCAAATTTCCGAACATTCCGAAGCAGTCGAAGAAAGTTTTATATATTTTTCTTGGAGGTCTTAAGGTATCTTTAGAGCATTTGGTCATATTGCAACAAAGATTTCCTAACTTTATTTATAGTCTGATGTATTACAGAGATGAAAAAATGAATTTATGATACCAACTTTCATGGAGGTGTTTTTTTTTAAATTTAGTTGAATATTTTATAAATAATTCGATCATCAAATAAAAATCGTTTATGAGTTATTGTTAGACTCTCTGATGAAAATATGACCAAACGACGTTCTACAATAAAATAAGCTCAGTCTTTTGTAAATGTTAAAGATTAAAGACTTCATATGTTTTGTGCTTCTGCTCGGGTCAGATCTGATAATAAAAAAGTTGGGTTTTATATGTCGCAAAAACTTTTGACTTTATGTAAGGTTTCTATTCATACGCAATATTTAGGTAATTTTTGAACGCAAAACAAAAGATTTATGGACAATGGTTTAAAAATATACCATATGTCGCTCTCCTAAATCTTCGATGTGCATAATTTAAAATTTGGCGGTAAGTTGAATTTATTTTCTGGACACGAATTTTTGAATTTAAAAAATCTGCTGCTTAACAAAATAAGTGTAAAAATCATAAGAAAATATAAAAGAACCAAATATAAAATTCCTCCCACCGTTAAAATTGCATTATTCGCGGTAAGTCGGGAACTGACTGTACGTTGCAGTTAGTAGTTAGTAGGTACCGTCAACTTGTTTCCAAAACGCATACATACTAGCAAACAGTTTTGGATATTTTAAACTACTGAGTTTAATGGTTCGATGCAAAGATTTGTAATAATTTAGGTGAAAATGCTACAATAGTGAGTTTGTAACGTTTGCAGTTTAGAAAGGGCTTATTGTAGTTAGTATCCTTTTACTTTCGTGAACTTTATGGTGGCATTTTTTAAACAACACTTTCAAAATTTTTAAAACTTATCACAAAAAAAAAGAGAAACCATAGCAGAGAACTCTCTAGCAATAAAGGAACGCACAGAAACATATCCAAACATACTCGGTTCGAAAAGGAGCTTATCACTCATTCAAAAAAAAAAAAATAGAAGCTTCAGATAGTAAAACAAACAAACAAAAGATAAATCATTTGTAACGCATCGGCAAGGCTACGTGCGATAATGTTTGCAGTTGCAGTTTTTGGGAAGCTAAACGTTCATGTGCACTCGGGGGAACGTTCGACACGTGATAACAGAAAGTTGGAAAAGTGAAATGTGACTTATGTGCGAGCGAAATCTCCTAAAGAAAAGCAGGGAAAAGGAAGCCGGGCGGAGGATTGCTGCAGTTTAGCAAATAGCATGCAAACTCAGTGTCAGTGTACGTGCTGTGGTGGGTGGAGGGTACTCATTAAACAATAACTACTAACATTCTACACACGGTCGATGATCGATAACGTATGGCGAGCAATAATGGGTGAAACGCAACAGACACAACACACACACGCACACTCATTAATAACAGTTTTAAACCCGACCCGGCCGGTAGACGGATGCGGTATGGAATGGTACGGAATTGAAGTAGGAACAGGACATCGACACACAAACACACACACAATTATAGACTAAACTGTTTAACGGCATGAATGGTGAACGAATGCATCCTGTATCGAACGGTCGAAACCAAAGTGACAATGAATGGAGCGTAGGTTGTGTTATAATCGGCCGACACACGTTGTGCGACGCTTTCAGTTTCGATTAATCTTCGCGATGCAATCTTGCTGATAAGTGGTAACAAATCGGTGTTCGCTGCAACCCCTTATTTGCATGGCATTATTAATTTAATATCGGTGTAATACTTCATTGAGCGGCAATCAGAAGTTATCAGCAATAAAAGTGTCTAATAAATATAATAAAATTATTAGCTAATATCTAAACAACACTATAGCCCCTCGTTATACTTTTAGGTAGTTGATTGTAATATGATTTATAAAATTATCATTCGTTGTTATGTAGAGCTCTGTGATTCAGTTAATGTCGATAGCTGATAACCACTGTTATGCTATTGTAATCTAGAAAAATTATAAAAATCCTCCACCTAAAAAACGACGTAAAATGGGTTTTATATCGGTAAAAATAGGTATTTTCAAGGGTTAACCGTTTTAATCATAGTAGCAATACGGCAAGGCTTTCATATAATTTCGGTTTATATATGTTTTATGTCTTAGTGCTTCGCTTGGATAAATAATCCTCAAACAAGCAAGGATTTACGCAGAAAAGAAGAAACACCTCAAACGCTTAAATCCATCGCTCAAATCCTTCGCAATATGTGTATCAAACTCCTTCAATCAATGACCGATTGTTATGAGAAAAACAATAAACCCACAGCAAATTATCATGAATCAGCGCAAATAAACATAAATACTTGCAAAGTATGTTTTAACAACGGGATGCAAAATCAACGATAATCTCCATCCAATAAAATAGATCAGTAAGCAGCCAATCAACTCAAATCAAACCATAAAATAAAAAAATAAAAATTCTGAAGTAGCTCACATACGAAAGTCACCTTAGTACATATGCTGACTAAAGTGTAAAGAAGGTCAGAACTAGTCGAACGTGTCTTTTCGAGGTAATATAAGGTGATATAAGCAGTATGGTAGTAGGACAAAAAAAAAACCAACGACTAGCTTCAGATATATTGGCCGGAAAAGCATAAGAGTAAAGGAAGTAGTAGTAGTAGTAGTAGTAGTAGTAGTAGAAGCAAGGTAGTTGCAGTAACAGCGTGAGAAGAAGTGGATTGATGGCGCTACCTTCTGATAGATCGAGTACAGGGTCGGTAGCACCTGGTAGCCCCACTGCGACTGTGACGCATACTTTTCCGTGGTGACCTGCGTCTGAAGGGATTGCTGTTGGGACTGTTGCTCCTGTTGCTGTTGCTGCTGTTGTCGCTGTTTCTGGAGCATCAACTGCTGCTGCTGCTGCAACTGGCGCTGCTGCTGGAGTAGCTTCTGCTGTTGTTGATGCTGCAGCGGTCGCCGTTGTTGCCAGGGATTGTTGGGTCGTGAATTGGAAGGATGATTCAGAAAACCGTTACGTTCATTGTTTGCAAAGCGGGCGCTGTCGGTGCGTGTGACATGTGGCCGATCGAACCAAGCGGGTAGATCGGGTGGTGAGCGACGCATTAGATTTAATGTCCCGGCAATCGGTCGCCTCGAATCCGACGGAGGGTGCTGATTTTGATCAAGCAACGCACTGACATCAACCGTCGCCCGAATTCGACGTTCGGCGTCCTTCAACTGACTTCTGCTGGGCACACTGAACGTGCTCGAAAAGGAGCCGTCAGACGATTCGCGATCGGTATTGATACCGTGCGATGCAAGCGTCTGCTGCTCATCCCATGCAGTTCCCACTTTTGCTACCTTTCTCGGATACCAGCCGTTTAGATAGGGCTGTGCACGCTGCACAGGTTCAGCAGTTTGTGGCGTTTGGTGTGATGTTGAGGATGATGGTGATCATGAGGATGAACGTAGTAGATGATGGTGTTGATGAGAATGGTTGGCGTTTGATGGTTCGAAGCGCGCGTTAGTAACACGGGTAGATAGAGAGATAGTTAATGTTTCTTTTGTTATCCTTTCATAGCGGCAGCAGTGTGTGAGAGAGTTTGTGAGGCAAAGTGGTACGAAAAAAGGTGTTTTGTGTGAATCCGAATGATAGCCCTACGTACAGACAACATCGATGGCAAAAGGACAGTGTTACAGGGAAAACTCCCTTCTTATATGTAATCTCCCATAAGGAGATACGATGGCGCATTCATTATTGCGTGTAGTGATGGAGCGTGTATCCGTGGCAGAGTGTAAGTTATCTATTGGTTGTAAAACACTTTAAGACGTGATTGGCAAAGCACTGAGTGTGTTGGTGTGTGAGTGTGATCTAGTGGCGTTTGAGCAAGCGGTAGTAAGGATCATGAATGTGTTCTTTTCTTGATTGACTTCTGTGTTTTAGAGAACTTTTAGCATAATTTACATTTTTAATCAAACAAAAACAGTTCAACACAATTTTTAAAATACATCAAGTAAATAATTTTTGTCGCCGTCAAAATAAGTTAAATAAACCACAGATAATCGATCAACTTGTTCCATCGATTGCATTGTTGATTCAGATTGCATCGAAATAAAATTATTTCCACGGTGTGATGTGTGTAAGCAATGTGTGGATAAATCGATAAAAAAATGTAAATCAATTTAACCGGCTAACAAAACAAAACAAAAACATAACCTCAGCCAACGGAAGAAACTGAAACGGTCTTTGCTGTACATTCGGATTTGTCCCTGTTTGTGTTCGGCATGTGGGAAATACTGATCTGCTTGCACTGTGTCTTTGTTGTTTTACTCTTGGAAGTTGCAACTAAATACACTCAATACTTGTGATGGTAGGTTAGTGTGCCGAATTTAGTGTAAGTTCAGTGTTTCCGGGGAAGGTATAACTAGACAATCGGACACCGGAACCAGCTGCCAACGGGGGCTGACTGGGTTCTAATGCAATTGCGCACAAGAAGTTGTGAAAGGATTTTGTATTTGCTCCTGTGTCATGGTCGTACTCTTCGGTGTTTTAAAATTGACAAACGAAATTACCTTCTTGTTGTACGTGTAGTAGTTGAAAGTTTTCAGATATGTGCCTAGCGATAGGATGTTGCACTTCGGACACAGGTCCTGAGATTTCCGGAACATAAGCTCGAGGATGTACAGAAAGTCCTCGGCGACGTAGTGATCCTCCTCTAGAAACACGACCATACCTGAAAGCAAACAACCGAGCACAAGAGACGAACGTGGTATAAGTGAAACGTGCTGTGGGGCTAAGTTGAGGGTTTTCTTTCTCTCTCTCTTTCTCTCTCTCTCTCGCTTTCTGTTTGTCCACCTACCCGTATGGTACTTGGTGACTTCCAGCTGGTCAAACACACGGTTTGCCTTCCACCACCAGTGGTGTTTGGTTTGTGTGAACTTTGCCTCTCGGTAGTGACCGTACAGGTCGGGATGGAGTGCATTGTTGCACTTCCGCAGCAGTGCCCTGTGGGTAAAGGGCATTGAAAGCAAACCATGAGACAATGGCGGAACTGAAGCATCTCTCAGCGCCAGGACACTTACTGTTCTTTTTTAATATCCCTCGGGCAGTCGCCGGGGTCAGCACCGGGGAACTCGTTCGGGTGCGTTTGTATCGAGAAAGGATAGAAAATCTAGCAGAGCAGTAATACGGAAAGGGAAAGAGGGATGATGTGCATGGAGCGTGTGGTTTGTAAAAAAAAATGGATACAATGCAATCAATTTATGGGCTGGATTAACACGCCAGTATTGAGCCGGCGGTTACGGACGGTGAAGGGCACACGTACCTGCATTACTTTACAAAAGTCTATACTCTGTACCAGATCGTTGATATCATCGTCGTAGTGATCGTGTGAGAAAACAAGCAAAGTGCGCGAAATGTCTCTCGCTTGGGCCAAGCTTACAATTAAGTGCCGTAAGTATGTTATTCTTTTGTGTACCTGCGTAACAAGAAGACAGAACGGAAAGGAATGGTTAGTATTGTGCATTTGGCTGGTCCTAAGAAATGTTGCGCTAAAATATTGATTGAAGAAATATCATATGTTGTAGAGTCAACAATTCAGAATTTGTTCTGAAGTATTTCAGTACATGGTGCTAAATAAAATTGTACTGAAGCGCACAGGATTTCGATTTATTCATAAAGAACCGCAGGGCCGTATTGCTGAAGATTATTAGTTAGTGTGATCAAAACTATTAGTGCATATTATGCCAACTTATGACAACGAAACAATAAAAAGTCGAAATAGATGTCGGCATCACTTGCAGGGCCTATATTCAGGATACTTAATACAATCAGATCATCTTCAATTTTTTAACTGGAGACTAACGCAGATGTTGCTACTTATATCGCTTATCGTAAAAAAATCTGTGCTTATTAGAGCTAGATCGAAGAACATATTGCAGAAGTTGAAAAGTCACAATATCTGGAACATCAAATGCTGCCTTCAGTTTCAGTGCTTAAAGTAGTGAACTTATACTCATAAATAGAATTTTAATGCTGACGTGTTTCTTATGACAATTTGTCACAGACTTCAAAAGGATCCTCTCCCAAAACCTTTATTGATGGTGGAGGCTTCTCAAATATTTTACCAACATGGATAAACATTTAGTGAACAGCACCCCAGGCAAGACCGGTTCAAATCCCATGCAAACAGCTTCCCCGCATGCAGAATTTTATTTCCAATAATAAATCAAAAGTTGATTTTTCGACATTCATCTCACCAAATGCCCATAGTACAATGGTGTGATAACAAAATTGAAGGGTTAAATAAATATAGGAATGTTAATAAGATTTATATTCATTGTAAAGATACAAATGCAGCATAAGCTCTATATTACATTTTCCTCTTAAAATACCCGGTTTCTGATATGAAATATGATAAAGTTTTGCGATATTGATTAAATTGAAATAGCTCACAATTTACCACCCTATACATTGACACACATACACATCTGCTTAAAAAACTTTAAGTTTGAATTTATTAGCTTGTGCTTTCTATCAGTAATTAAAAGTAAACATTCCTGCTATCATCCAACCGGCTGGCATTCTGGTGGTGCCTGTCGCTAGTAGAACGATTTACGTGCAAAGTACAGAATGTTCACCATGAATGTTGCCTAACTAAGCTCGTTTTGACCAACCGTTTCCACACGGTACGGTACGTGATTGTTGCAGCACAATCTCAGTGCGAAGCTATTGAGTTATAACGAAGTTAGCTCGTTCCGACGAAGACCACGTGCGCCACTCCGATGGAGGCGCCTGGTTATTGTCGTCCCGACATTTGGGCAAACGCTGCGAAGGAGGTAACAGCACGATCCCCACGTGCGTAATGATAGTTAATAATTATTGCCGCTTGGTTGTCAGTTTAATGGAGAAATAAATGAGTCCCCGTTTCGAAAGCAAAAGACTAGGTGTAATATCACCGCCGGAACGAAGTACTCTCGACGGCACGAAATCTACTATTGCACCATCGGTCAGCGCCATAGATAGTGTTTCTCAATTACTTTCCCAATGATCGGTGGTACTTTCAAAGAGAAATTATTACATTATTACGAAAATTTTGCCTCTCTTGGGAATTATGTTGTGCGATTGGAGTGTTTCGGAATAAAGTGTTCATTCAAAAATGTGTCCTGCTAGCATAATGCTAAACTAGAACCTTACAATATAAGGAAAGTAGTTACGAATCACGGCGAAAAAACGAATCACATCTATATCTAAGAAGTTAAAGGCGGATAATGTTTTAATCGCGAAAAATCCTCACCCTGTTCAAGAAACGGATCCAGTACGAAAGCGAAAAATTTTAAAAAGCGTTCCCTCCAGCCGGTGTGATGATAATCCACGCTGTAGTATGAAAGAGTAACCTTTCGCAATCATCCACACAGCAAAGTATGGGACAGGGTTTTTAATCCCGAATAATTTGCTTCGGTTCCCGCACAAAAGAGTCAGCAAAAGTCACGCCCGAAGTGTGTTGTTTTTGTGCTGCTTTTCCCTCAAAAAAAAAAGTCTTCATGACTTAGGGATATTCTTTGTTTCTCGCCGTTCGTTCCAGTGGCTTGCAATTTAAAAGCCACGAATCGATGCATGCTCTACTGGCCGTAGGGTACTCCAGCGTGAGGCTAAGACAAAAAAAAAAAAACAACAAGAACCTCGTGGAAAGCTAAAACGACCGAAAGAAAATCACTTCCGGCTTGGCGTATTATGATAGGGAATTTTGCAGCTTAACCTACCGCAAAAATCACGGCCGCTTGGCCTCAATCGGCAACGAGTACGAGTGCGACTTTAATGGTAAGGAACAGAAGAACGAATAGGACTCGGGTGTTTTGCTGACAAAAGGAATTTGATTTGCATTCAACTAATTATTACCGCCGTGGGAAGCAATTCTTAGCTTTTGCGATAACGACGAAAACCATCACGACTCCTAAAAGAAAAAAAAAACAGGAATAAACCATAAAAAGTGATAGGACACGGTAGAAAATGGATTATATTTGCGAAAACTATTTTTTGTAATAAAACCAGAATCGGGGGTGAATTAAAAAGGTGCCCATAATAGACAGTCCTGAATGTTGATGTTCCGATCAATCCCTAACGCACTCGTATTCTTTTTGGAACCAAATCCTGACCTATTATAACGTCACCAGTATTAAGCAACACAAGCGGTAAACTTTCGATTGTTAGGTCCCGCTTCTTTCCCGTGTTGTTGGCCGTGTTGTGACCCTCCGGTTGGACGCAAACTTCCCCAAAAATCGAAAGCAATATACGGGTAGAAATAGGGACCTTCCCCAAGGGAAGGCGAGATTGTGAAAACATGAAACGGACATATTTAGGACGTCCGGAATTATAATAGCTACCACCACATCACCCCGGAGAACACCGGCATGACATCGCGGAGAACGGGTATGTTGCAGCACGGGGATATTCATCGTGAAAGGCATAACGAGCCTTTCGCCCCGTACAGGCTCCCATTTGGTGCTGGTCGTAAACCAAACGAACGGTTATTATTGAAAAAGCGACTATCGAAGTTTTGGTAGAAACCCGTCCGTAGAAAATCGCTCCGTTCAGGTGCGCGGATTCTAGCAGAAAAAATCGAGCTATTGTGGAGCGCTGGTAGGCCGAAACGGTTCGAGCTGCTGAATCGATTTCATTCCGGGCTTAGCGTTTCGAGCGATCGGAACGGGTTACGGTTCGGTGCAGGTGGAAGCTTACGGTTTATAAGTGATTTCTCTGGAGAGACTCACATCGATTAATTGGCGTTCGAAAGCGACGGTTCGGGCAAGAAAATTATAACAGCCTCCAGCTGGTGCACCAGATAGTGTAATGAATGTGATTAAATTCAAACTTCCGGTTAGCTTTGAGCCCAAGTGCAAGGCATACCGTAGTCGGCGAAGGTCAGTTATATGGCAGCGGGTAACGTTGGTGTGCGGTAACATGTGAAGGGAATTACAGTAAAAGTATTTGAATACCTCAAACTGTATCCATATGATAGTGTACCATTAAACAATGGCCACCTTACCTAGGCTGATATCATCAAATGAATTGATTGAGCATCGGATATTGTGCGGTTGGGTTGCAGTTGTTCACAATTGAATGAAGTCGCCCGAGAAGCCACACTTTTGGGTTTAATTAAATGGAACAGCATTTGAGTTTGAGATTATCCCAAACGGGATACAATATAGGTGAGGTTAATGTTTTGTTCATGATACGGTTAACAACTCTTACTTCATGGGTGTACATTTGGTACATTTTATGTAAAATAAAACAACTCGCAGCATTCAGGTACGCGACCTTGACATTATCGCAACTCCTGACACCCTTGCTGCGGCTAATTTCCTCCTTTCAAACCTCTGACTGGTGTCGGAAGGTGCCCAAACAAATGGGGAAATCCCTAAGGCTTGTACATGTGCATGTGCATGCATAAAGTGAACCAATTATGGAAGTTATTCACCCTATGGGTTTTGCTAATGCTTTGGAAGTGTAGGGAACCGTGAACGGAAGAATTATTTAGTTTCCTGCCAAGAGGACCGCGACGTCAACGGTGACGTTCAGTGTGCATCGGTCAGGACCGTCACCGGCGTTGATGCAAAATAATGCACAGGAAGTGGTACCCATCTTATCTTCTATCGTTACATGCACCTCTTCTATTATCAGAATTCCTCGCAGCGCTCATACTACACCGGACACACTGTTCAGCCTGTGCGAGCTAGCACTCCGGAAGTTGCTGGGTGGCGGAGTACCGCGCAGAAAGTTCTGGCCAACCGTACTGGTAAGCAGCGAGCAGCAATTTGACCTAGTGTCAGCTATTGTTTTCCAACCGGTCTCCCGTGCCCGGACGGGGACGTCCGGGAATACATCCCTGGCACGTTTCCTGGCCTAATTGATTGCTTTGAGCGGATGTCAGTATCCGAATGAATTTCCACTCTTTCTTCGATAGTCTTTGCTGCCAGGGACCGAGTCACGCCGACTCGGTGTGCGGCACCAGCTGGAGTGCCCACAGGATTTCAACATCCATCTCAGGTCCAGCGTAAACTATGCCAATCACTGGAGTCTGCTGACGGAATCGTTACGCCACGAACCGCGCTGGCCACGGATACGCATCGGTGATCCGGCTCGCAACCGGATTACACGCCTCCACCAGGACTACCCATCGCAGCACATCTGGCAGATCCGACCGTACGACATGCTGACCAGTGCATTTATCGTTCGCACGGCAGCCAAAATAGCGTCCCTAGAACAGCAGCGCTCCCAGGGCAGGTTTAGAAGCGGGCGAACGCTTTCCTCTCTAACCGCGACCACCATCACCACCGCGACTACCTCCTCTTCCGGACGGCGGCTGAGTCGGGAACGATCGATCGATGTGCCGGACAGTGACCAGGATGACCAGCAGCGAGTGCAGCAGCTACAGCGGCAACAGCTAATGGTAATCGGCAAACGCACGACCGGAAGTTACGAGCTACGGCTGAATAGCAGCGCATCAGTTAAAACCTCCAGACGGAAGAGACCCACGCGCTAAAGGATAAAACACTCCCATCCCGCGTAACATAGTTTTGTGTCGGCCGCACTTACCTGCACTACTATTATCACAGAATCATTTTGTAATGGACCGTAGATGTCCTCGTTGAGAACAGTCTGCAGGTCATTATAGCGGTGTATCATGCGCAGGATGTCGCTAATGTTGGCCGTCCGGGTCCCCTCGCCTCCAAAGTGTGTACCATTTTGACCTGCAAAGTGAGAATAAAGATTAGCAGTTAGCAGGAGGTCGGATAAAGAATGTTTAAAAAGTTATTCAAAATCCTTATTTGAATATCTTTTGGTAAGTATCTTTATTTCTTCAAGGTTTTTTGTGAAGCAGAAAGATCTTAGCCATTTCTGTCCTCCTTAGCTTTTTGTGAGTTCCTGTGTGTTGCGTCGAGGGACAAGTCAGAATGTGCTCTACTCCACACGGAAAATGTGTGAATCCAAATGAAGCAGAAAGCCTAGCATCGCATCTTATATTAAAATCCATCTCGACTAGATAAAAACCTTGTTGTATCTCTCCTTAATGATATACGAAATCAACAGCCAAAGAACTGTTTCCCGTATCTAAAACCCACATTTATAATTCGTCGAGGCGTGCTCCAATTTGACGAGAAATCAATTCCATCAGCCAAGGGGCCAAACAGAGTGAATAAATAGAACGCAGAGCAAACAAAAAAAAAAAACATCATTCAGTGTTTAAAAAAACGCCCGCAAACACGTTTTCCTCAAAAGTGACACTTTTCGTGCCGCGAGTACCGAATGACCTGCTTTGTCGGGTAGGAGGGATATGATTTTAGCAATCGCTTGAAGGCTGCATTTTTGCGCGTACCTAACATTATCGAGTGCTTTGCCATGCCGTTACAGTCCTTTTTAAAGTTTTGCTCTTTCCAGCATAAAATCCCAAAATGGTAGCACAACCAAGCGGTGAGGGAAGCCAACCCAACAAAAAGCGCCCAAAATTCAGTTTCCATTCCATTATGCAACTTGCAGCCAAGCACGAACCATTTTGTTGCTGAGGGGTAGTCTCAAAAGTTTTAGCAGCATCGTAAAAGCAGTTCCGGGGGCATTTTTTTTTGCACAGAAATAACAGCTACAAAAGAAACGGAAGAATATTTTAAGCCCACAGTTTGCAATATGCTTCCTTCGGGTGACGTTCTGCATCAATGAATACGTAAGAATGAGATTCTGTTTGAGCTTCTACATCAGATTTTGCATTGTTTTCTGGCGTCTGATGTTCAGTATAAAGTTCTGCTGGGCTTTAAAGAAACCTTCAAACTGTTTTATATGGAAGATAAGCGTTACCGTTTATCGTAAACTATATCACTACAGTCTTAGTCATGGCCAAGGCTTCAAACATCAATCGTTCAAACTCGGTACAGGAGGTTCACAATTAATATGTTTTACAAGTGCCGCTAAAGCTCACTAGTTCGCCAGACTTTAAGGTGCTTTCCGATGGTAATTGAGTTACTGAAGGATGTTTAATATTTCACAGCATGCAACCGGTACGCCATTCGAACTTATTGGCCCGAAATTATTCATAACCCCACCACCTAGAGCCGGGTCGAAAAACTAACTCGTCAGAGTGTTTCCAAGCTTCCAACACCACCGTTGTTGACAGGAACGGCACCATAAAAGTTTACGTTATTCCATTAATATTAGTTAGTTACAGGACAGGTAGTCCTGCTTCATCCGGGTGGAGCAAATGAACAGGCCGGGTGGGAGGCAGACTAGGCAATGAATGATAAATGATTCATCAACAATCAACGATCAACAGTTCTTTTTGCTTTGACAACAAGTTGAAAGCTAGATAGTAAGCGTTCTTTGCATCAAAGACAACTCGTGAGCTTTGCCACAGGTTTACTGTAAGATTAACTGTGCAGTAACGAACGCTCGAAGGCAACCCTTTCTAAGCGGTGTTAAATTCTTTCTCAAACATTCTCGACCATAGAATCCTTGTAGTGGGAAAGTCGCTCTTACCGTGCGTGGAGTTGCGAGGTTTTCCGGTCAAATATTTATGAAATACCGGCGGCACCATCTGCAGGATCGCTGCCGTGGAATAGTTGGTACTGTCGCTGGATCCACTATCGGAGGAGTCTATGGGAAAGGGGAAGAGAGCAAAGGAGCGAGGGTTGTCATTTGGTAAGACGAAATACCAGCGTTACGCGACTCCTGGCAGTTGGATACTTACCATAGTTTATCACATGAAACTGCAGGAACGCGAACAGGATGAATACAATTATGGCAGAACGAATGTACAGCGTGTGTCTTCTACGGGACAGTGCGCCAGTGTTCGGTAATGCGATTGGTATTCGTCGACCTGTGGATGGAAGAGAAACGGTATCAAATATTATTAAGAAGGATGTGGAGCATGTTTGGGGCGTTAGAAAGTGTGTCATAGTGTCATTGAGTATGTGTGGCCTATTATCTGCTAATCTAAAATAGCATCTACTGATCTAAGTTTTCGAAGTTTTACGAATAGTTCAGGATTCGTGCAGCTTGTCTAATTCAAGCGTATCCAAACTTTTCGATGCTTGGGTCGCAAAACTCAAACGATGGAGGCAGTGACCAATGAGGGCTAGGTGTTGAAATATTTCGCATAGAATTTCGAGTAATGAGAGAAAATTAGGAATTATATTTTGGATTAAGGATGGTCTAACAAATAATCTTTGATATGCATTGAATTAGGCACGGCATGAATGGTGTGTATATATTTTTTTAAGGAAAAATATACCAAAATCAGCAAAGGCTTCAAGGCTTATCAAGTTTGGTTTCTTGAAAGCCGATTTTTTAATATTATCGAAGAGAACATGAATAATTAAATGTGTCATTCATGAAACTTAATGTTCAGCTCTCTTCACCAATTATGAAATGGAGCAAAACATCAGATTGCATACATTAAGGCTGAATCTGTCCAATTCACCTCGGCGGGCAACAATTCACAACAGCACATAATCAACTTAACGAATCATTCAAATATTAAATACGAAAAGCGTTCCGCACACTGCAAGCAGCAGCAAACGCATAAGTACAATAACTCTCAGCCCCTACAGTCACTCTACAGACACATTTAATTCGGTGAACTTCCACCCTTGCCTTGTCACCAAGTCGCGTGTTTGTTTGTCGATTCGCTTCGGAAAGTTGAGCCGTGAAATGGAACCAATTTTTCCCAAACCATAACACATCCGGGCGGCGGGTCCTGCTGCAAATGTCATGCAAAGTTTATTGTTGATGTTTCGAATATAATTATTATCGAAGGATGGAAACAATGTGTGTGTTCGTTGGAAATTTTAATCTCCCATGGGGGAAAACTTTTCGGCACATTCTCGGAAAACTCACGCCACGAAACGGATGCCAAACCAATGGTGACAGACAGTATGCTTTTCGTTACGCTGGGACGGAGGTCTAGCGAACTGGTGCGGCGTTATGTTTAAATTTGTCTTATTTTCACAGCAGCGCGTTTTAATGCTTTCACTAAGCTGGCGTAGCACAAAAACAAAAAGTTTTAGAAAACAAAAAACAAACCCAAATATTTCGAACACAAAACACCACCAAAAATCAGCGACACTGACACCGCGGCAGAACGTTCGTTCGACAGATGATTGTTACCAGCGAACATGGGAAAAGTTTGGCAGCGAAAGTCCTTTTTTTGACAGGGATAATAGAACCCGCTTCCTGTAGCCCAAACGTTTGTGTGTGTGTGTTCCCTAAATACGATCAGAACAGAAAGCAAAAGTCATCATCCGGCGGTCTCGCACACCCACGACGCCGAAACCCCCATGAGGTCAAATTGGGTTGAACATGGTAGCGAATGTCACACATTTGTGTCGAAATTGTTTCGCACCAGTGGATTTTATCTTCTCTGGCATATTTAGTCCCACAGCGCCTTGTGAGTGGGTCGGTTCGCCGCGGGCATCACTGTCATCCCGTGAAGATCGGTTGTCGGTTGTGTGTGTGTGTGTGTGGTTTGGTTACTGCACGGTAAGGAGAAAGCATATTTTTCTCCTGCCGACCTGTGGAACGACAACCTCAACTGCGCCATTGAATCGGAAGTATCTTCATTGCTCGCATTTCCGTTACATAATTTTCCGTTCCAGTGTTGTGGGAATAAGGTTCGCAGCTGGCAGAACCAACGTCAACGGCTGAAGCCATTATACGTGCCCTTAACCTCTTTGTGAAATGCGCCGAAAATGAAATGGGCTCCACTAATAATGCACAAGAGTACTTTTTGATAGGGAAGTGAAAGCGTTCTACCACGACCAGGCTCGGAACGGTGTGCTATAGGGTGCAAAATTCTACCGCTTCTGGAAACCAATTTCCTCACAATCCTTCCGGAACGCTCACAATGGATATTCAAATTCATGTTCGCCTAATAAAAACTTCAAATGTCAGCTGTTGCATAATACTTCTTGTCCCATCGGCCCAAAACCCGGCACTGAGCACTGTTTCTGTGCGACAAATCGAATCATTTCTTTCTTTTCCGGCTCGGACTCGTTGGAAGCCCTTCATTCCATCCCGGCGGGGGCTTGCGGGTCGGATTCGGACTCGGTCACAGATCGTTCTGCGAAGGATGGTTGCGTTCTAGCGAAATTGCCGGACGTAAAACCACCATTTTGAAGCATCGTTTCGCGGTTGAGCGCATTTTCTTAATGCGGCTTTTCCAAAATTGGAGAGTTATTAACATCACCTGCGTTTATTGAATTGTATCTGTGCTTTTATGGTTGAGGGACCTGAAAGCGCCACCGAATAGGCCGTGCCGGAAACCGCGCTGAACGGTCCTTTTAGACTAGCAAATTGTATTGCAATACATTTTTCCATACCAAGCGGAACCAAGTGATTGTGAAGCAGGAATTGCTTCTCGTTTTCGTATGTTTTTTTTTGTCGCAGCAGAACGTGATTTATTTTCTTTTATTTCCTTTTTATCATTCATCGAAATTGTCTCTTGAAATAGGTAAACATATATATTTAATTGAATAAGTTGCTTAGCATCATATTGCAGTAACGTCTGCGTCAAGTAATATTTCCGGTAAACAACGAGCGTGATTGATAGCAATATTTTCTTGATATTGTGAACTTGTATCAATTTGGGACGGTCTGACGCCCGAGTTGATAACGGGACCGGTCCTCACACGGCAGGACCGGGGTTCAAATCCCATCCAAACCGCCTCCCCGTGCGTAGTGCTGATTACTTTACTACGGTTAAAATTAAGTGACAGAGAGCCAGAAGTGGTGACCGGTGGTTTTTTCATGAAATGACCAGCCCATCGGAGCCAGGCAAATCTAATGCGCTTCATGATAGTCAGCTCGTAGAGCTCGTCAATGTATCGGTACCTCCATTGCCCTTAGAAACAACCCTGGCCAAATATCCATCTGGGAATCTTGCTCTCGAACGTGGCTCGTAAGGTATTCGTCAGTTACGACATTCTGAATACTGGGACTATAAATGTTCTACACAGTTTCAGCCATGGTCGTCGCGACTGATATTTTTAGTTGATAAGTTTCCACTGACTCTAGAAAGCTCAGATAGCTTTAAACTACCCAAGAGTTTTTACTTTATCGTTTGCATTGCTTCAGCCAAACGGTGACCCGTTTTTTCTCAAGGATTATTATTCCTTTGCGCGAATTGAAGCTTATATCATGTAGTTGTGATATATCAACAGTTGTGATATTCGTCATTTCTGTTGGTCTACGAATTCATCAAGATGTGATCGAAGGTAGTTACGTGGATCAAATCCTGTCCGGAGCGCCTATTCCTTTGCAGGACTCATGGTCCTATCATATCAAAGTAGCCAGATTGATATTTGAGGCTGGCAAAGAGCATGATAATTTGAATCATTTAGTACATTTTTCGATGTATCTCATAGACATTCTTTCGCGTGATACCCGGTGTATCGCATTATATCATTCTTTCTTTAAATAATGTTTCTCTATATCGAATTTAACTTGTCACGTACCATAAATTGATAGTGTTCGTTATCCGTTCCTTCCAAGATGTATTGTGTGAACAAAAAACAAAAAAAAAAACCACCACAATCGTGATGTGTGTTAATTTCACTTACATCAACTACTAAATTATTCACGCTGCACGCATGTGCTACAAAAAATCACGACGACGGCAGCACACACATAAAGCATCTTTCTGTACATTTTATCCCGTTCGCACGACACAATTTATCTTCACAATTAAGTATTTGCTCAAGTTCGCGGACGGCAAACACACGTACCGGATTGTTTGCTTTCTTAATTTCCTGCGGTGAAGCTGATATATTGTTCGGCATTGCAGCCCACTTCATGGAGAAAGCTGACGTTAAATGCGTCCCCAGTGGGGACAGAGCGGCAGTGAACAAAACAGTTCACAAAGTAACGAAACACTGCGTTCGAGTGAAATCCTTCTCCGCGCACGGTGTAATAATTCGATTAAATGGATTAATTTTCCTGTAACCGGGGCTTGTGTACTAGAATCGCACAGTGGATGGATGCTGTTGCGAGCATGTTGCTGTGAGGCTAAGGATGAAGATCTTAGCGGGGAGTAATTTAACAAACATTTCATCTGTGAAAAACATCGCAACAAGTATCCGAGAGCATTACCGTTGGGCTAGTGTAGAAAACCCACAAATTACATGGAAAAAATAAAGAGGAACCAGAATATCGCACGAAATGAAAGGAAAACAGACACACCAGGCAGGCAGTTTTCCTACAGCTCACCGGGAGTTCCTTTAATCTTACACTTCTGAGAGTGTTTTTTCCCTACTGCGGTAGCCATTGTTACTCGCCATGTTTCGTGGTGAGAGTTTGAAACCGCTAACAAACCATGAAACATGCCCCAAGTTGTGGAAAACATTCTACGCTGCTTTTCTTTAGCGAGCTTCTCGGGGAGAACGAAGGAATTATTTGCTTTTCCACAGTCCCTAATCTTGTGCTGTTGTGATGGGTTGGATTGTTCTGGTGATGTGAAAAGAATCGTAGCAGGAACGGATTTGGGACGGAAATGGAGAATTTTAATCCAAAATTCGTAACAAGCCGTTTGAATGGTTAACTGTGTGAGAAAAACCAGAATCACCAGCCGTCACTGACACATGAATGCTATGATAATGTTGGTGCAAGTTGATGTTTGAGCTTAATCCTGTGAACGTATTTCTGATTTTGTTACGTGACACTTACCTCTCATCATATAATGTTGTCCACTCGGCTGTCCTAGATTGCCACTGAACCAGTACTTTCAGACTGTGGCCGCAGAGGTAGTCGGTGCCGGAACCGGATGTCCTAGTCGTGTATAGTGTCGCGTACGGCAAGTAAGCTTCACCTGTGTCTCTTCTTTCGTGCACTTTTATAGTTCAACGCCAGCCAACATTAAGATAGTGATAGTATCTCTCGATATCAGCATTTAAAGTCACTAGGAACAATGTCACACATTGAGCTTGCCGCCATTCGTTCTTCAGGTGCAGCACCCGAGAAGAGATTGAGCGTCGAAAGAGAAGCTGCCAGGGGATGTGTTCTTACGTGTAACACAGTTAAGCACGTTCACACCGAAGCTAGTCGAGCGTCGTGCACGGTTGCAATCTAACATAATGTCCGTACCCGGATGCTATGATGCAGCGATGACGACGCAACCGACGACAGCAAGAGACAGAGTGCTCGGGGATTAAACCGAGTAGCATTGTTCCGGAACGCTTGGACGGCTTGTACGGCGTGCCAGGAGCATAGGCGTGGAAGTTGGGATGGTCCTGGGAAAGGAGAAGTGACGGTACGGGTTGGTACTCGCAGTCGCTGGTAGTGCTGCAATTAGCTCCGCGTGCTGGTTGGTTATACCCGGTAGCATCTACAAGGAGGAAGAGAGAGAGAATAGAAAAATTAATTTAATATTATTAAAGGGCATTAAAACATTGCCGTCAATTAGATGTGCCTTACATATTACGCATTAAATTTCTTCCTAAGATAAGGTTATGTTCAGCCTGTGAAACGGTTGTACGACGTAAAATGGTTCGTCTTTATTTCTCATCTCTCTTATCTGACCTTGTTGTTTAGCAGTTAACCCATTTGTAGGATGCGTTGGATATTTTTGATGCGTACATTTTGATTAATAAACATTTTTATGGGGCTGAAGCTCAGCAAGGTGTGGAAAATCACGGAATGGATGCAGACGTTTTAAAAGCCATAATCATGATGACATCGCTATCAATCCAGTAAATAAATATTAATCTAAGCAGAGGTGATGATCTATATGCAGGTGATCTTTCCTTTGGCGTCGACTGCATTATATAATACAGCTTGAGGGGACTTCTCCGCTCAAAACAGCTGCTGTGATAGAAGAATATGCGACATAGAAACAAAGACTGTTCAACATAAAAAAACCCGCTTTCTGTCTATCGAATGAAAAATGTTTACAAAGATTATTGGTCCTGTATATGTATAATATAATGACGAGTTCTATGAGATCATTCTACTGTACATTCAATTAGGTTCAACAGGCTCCTCGAGGGTCATGTCGTGAGAAAGGCACCAAAAGACCCAGATTTTAAAATTTGAAGTTATAAGCCGTCCAGATGGCCAGCTGGAGACGTGGCCCGTTTGGACTGGCTCGCAAACCACCAAGGATGATTAGGACACTTATACACGGAGCGGTCTTCACACGGCAGGACTAGAGTTCAATTCCCATCTGTGCCGTTACCTCAAGGTAAGGACTAGCTATCCAATTATACGGTGTCAATAAGTCTAGTAAGAGGTCGTTAGACCAAGAGAGAGGAAGAATATTTCGTAAAAAAAGCACATGTCAATTCGTTTGCCATTTCAAAAATATCAAAATATTTTTTTTTGTCTTAGATTCGTTTGCGTCTGCTTCAATTGCAACAAATCTGGCTTCAATTATTTAGCAAAGAAAAACAAGTTTTCGTTTTTCGAAAGTAAATTGTACAACTATTCAATACGAAACGGAATACGGGAAAAGACTACAGAACTACAGAATGGAAAGACAGCGCTTTTACCAATTATCAGAAACTTTCCTCTCTTGCAATCGGGCAACGGTGTAACAGAATGGAAGAACTGAAGAGAAACTTTTCATCAATCGAGCGAACGAGCTGACGGGCGGCAAGGCATCGCGAAACGACGACACTGATTGAAGCAGACAGTGAAAAGAGAGGAAAAACTTAGAATCCAATCTTGCTGAAAGTATGAAAAAATCCCGACTTAAACTTTTCTTCTTGTCAATACTCGAAAGCTCCTTTTACATTCTTTCGGTTGAAGGAAGGTCGAGCGGGAAAAGAAATCATGTCCTGTGGGAATTGAACAGTCGTTAATGGCAAAACGTAAGCTCGTGGCTGGGAAAGTATCAAGGTTCCATTCACAAATGAGTAAAGTCGTACGACCTTCCTACGGTTCTGCTGCTAAGACCTGTTCAAGTGGATTCTAAATTTAATTGTTTTATACTCCTACAACAAACCCGATTATGTCACGAAAATATCTCGTCTAGCACTGTTCTCCTTTTAATTATACCAAGCGGAAGTGGAACAGCAAGAAGGACACTCTAAGCAGCATCTGCGAACGAACCGTGTTAAGGCTGAATGTAAACTAAAGCATCCTGGATGGGTCGTTCACAAATTTCACCATTTTGTCTCTGTTTCGTTTGAAGTGTCGCAAAGTAGGACGATGTTTAGGGTACGTGGTAGCACGACCGCGGCACCATTATTAGAAATGTGTCCTGTTTGGCAGTAATCCTTCATTTATCTCAATTCGCAGATACTTATACCGCGTCCACCATTACACCCAGCTTCTTTCAGGCAAGCGAACCCATTTTCACCCAACCGGATGAAACATCATCAAACGTCATTTTCCATTTTCCAGCCGGGCGGCAAAATGCTGCGAACAAATTGAATTGAGGCTCGTTACGCGTTCCTAGTTTGCATCGTAGATTGCTTTATCCGTCCTCTTTTGACACGGCAAGGACACGACTGGCCGAGGCATGAAGGCCGATACGCATTTCCGGACTAAATTTAAATTGAGAAAACGGGAAGCTCAAATGCTTCAAGCAAAAAGTTTAACAAAGTCTTGTTTGCTTGTAACTTGCATAACCAGAATCACTCAAACAATCTTCGTTTAGATTTGCAATATGTCATTATATTCGAAACGAAACATAACATTATTTAAAACATTTCCTTCACCAATGTGATTCTAGTGCCCCTTTACATGAATAATGAATATGGTTATCTATATGATAACTTCGTTTATCATCATAGTTTTATTATCGTATCGTAGTTTCTAGATCATCGTTACCAAATAGTATTGTATGCAGTATTGTCTGTATGCCGCTAAGCTCGCTATAAGTATTTAGAATTTTTGAATGTAGATGTTTTGGACAGGTAGAGACGTGATATCCTTCTCTAGTTGATCAATGTTTGGCGTGAAAAATATATCCATCCAAGCTTAGTCTTGTCAGCATTAACATCTTAATTGCATATGGTTGTGCGATAGGAAGAAGTTCATTAGTCCATCGTGCAGAGTTCGAAGTAGTCTGTCATTCTGGAAGTTACTCATCCATCCTTTATCGAATATTCCTTTATGAGAATTTCAAGAGACATTAGAAAACAGGTTAACCTTTCATATAATTTCATATAATCCCTTTGGACTTAAGTTTGATTTATGGATATCAAGTTCAAGTCAAATTCACTAGAAGATTAACTGTGGACATGATTCTAAACCCTGGGACACTAGAGTCAATCCAACCCAAGAGAGAGAGAGAGAGAGAGAGAGAGCGCGAGAAAGAGAGAGAGGGAGAGAGAGAGAGACCGATGTAATTACACATACAAATGGAACGATATAATTCTTTTTTTTCTTTTTTGAGTATTTAATGGGTCATTTAATGACTTTTGTCGTATCATGTCGGGAAACTGGCCATCGGTTTAAAAGCATTACTACTCAAACATGTGCTATAGATAATGAAATTTAATGTTATGCTCGCCCGGGCAAACTACAACCGACCGCTCAAGTCTAACGGGCTATCAAAACCCAGGAGTAATTAAAAGCGTCCAGTTTTAATGTCTTTACTACGGTTCCGGTCAGCTTGAAAAGGTCCCATGGGAAAAAGGGATGATGTGAAAACTCGTAAACTGTAAGTAAAACATGGCCAAATAAAAGTGAAACATGATTGCAAGTTTTCGACCAGCTTGCCCAAGATGTCCAAGCAGGCAGCCAACAGTTGATTGAGTGGGGTTAGTGAAGAAGGTCCTTTGGCAATAGGTTGAAGCCCCCGAATGTTGGCAGGTAGGAAAGGCAACAGCACTGTGAAGTGGCGTTGTACGGTTTGAATATTTTATTAAGCTTCAAGCTTCCACCACGCCCACCATAGTAATGCTTCCTGCTTTGGGCTGAGATTATGTTCCGGTGAGAAACGCAGGAAGATTTGAAATGTCCGGAATTTGTTCATGCGAAATGTTTGGCTGAGAATAGACATACCACGCTTCTTTCGTCGGGGTTTAAATAAAACGGGGTGTGTGTGTGGGCTGTTTATAGTAAATGCTAAATTTCTTTTTCATGAACGGTTTAGTGGACGGTCAAGCATGGATTGACACTAATGAAAGGAAGCAATCGGTATCGAAACGATGTTGTTAGCTTTGAAGTTGGGGAGATGAAATGTTTTCCAAAGAGATGTTGCGCAAACATCCGTAATGGGATGGCAAAGACACTTAGAAAGAAATTTTTAAAGAATGTCCAAAGTTGGGGTTAACTGAAAGAATATGCTTTATATGGAAGCAGATCGATTTCAAGTTAGTATTTAAATCTATAAATAGCAAAACCCATGAAACATTTCAATCACTGCTAAATGCGTGGACAAAAGCAATGATGATCGAAAGGACAGCAAAGCTACACTTGTTTTATTATTCTTCGATCATCCAGGCCGTATGTATTGTAACGCAGGCAATAGGAAATTGTCCAAATAATTGGTATCGATTGTTATTCTGCTCCTCCCGTCTGAATGTTATAGAAACGAGCAGATGCTTGGGCTCGTCTTACGTACTATTACTTGGCAATAACCAATTTGCGACTTGTTTGTATACAGTCGATGCATTTGTGACTTAGGAGGACCGAAGAGTAAACATTCGGCCAAGGTCAGATGGTAATTTATTTCAGATTGCAAGGTAGGGTAATGGATACCTACGTTTTCTTAGGTATTTGGGTTGCTTGACCGTGACTCATAAATTATACGGTCACAAGCATAGCTGCAAGAAACGAGACCGAGTTCGTTTAAGTGTATAATTTTCTGCATCTAATCGATTAGATCCTAAAGTAAGGTTAGGTTAGATCAAACGGAACAATGCCGTGTGCTGTTTGTAAAAAGTTCAAAAGAGGTAGCTACGAATAGAAAATCAATTATTTAATTCAATTATAATTTAACATTCTAACAACAAAAATTTAATGCTTTAAAGACTAAGCATGCATCCCTTCACTCTTCTTTTGAGTGTAACCAGAATTTTCCAGTCAATGCTGGTACATTACGATACATCTATACAACATTAAGTGCAGCATTTTCAAAGCACGGAATGGCAAAGTATAAGTATTTTCTCTTTTTTGCTACCCCGATGTAGTACATCTCTTGATACAGTGTACAAGGAGTAGAATGTGGGGGTAAGATCTTAAGTGTACTGTAGTGGAAAAAGCGGAAAGAATTTCCGGGCCAGGAAAATGGTGAAAATCACCCCTACGCCATAATATAATTTTCATTCTAGGTAAAGAGGTCTGCAATGAATGCTTAACCTACTTTTACCGTCAATTAACAGTGCAACGGTATGACTGAGATGCCATCAGGATGCTTCAACAAGCGTTCGTCACTTTTCCCCTAATTGGTTTTCAGCTTTCATAGAATTCATATAAAATGTTGACTGATATTGATTTATCGTATGACACACTGTGCTTCAGAGAGGTATAATACTGATTTGTGAACCAGAGAAGAACAATTATCGTAAATATTTGTTTGACGTAAAAGCTATCGGTTGATTTTACGAAACATATTTATCGTTGATATAAATCATTCTTAATTGGTGTTTCATTTTAGGCTACCACCTTACCGCTCAAGACAACCTCGCAACGAGCTCAACCAATATGCCTTCTTCACGGTGTTTCATAAGCGGAAAATTGAGTCTGAATGCAAAACATCCTGTGGCATCTGCTCTGTTTGAGAGCCTGTTGTTTATGATTTGCTCCTACTCCTGCCACTAGCCGATAGCGCGCCTGAAACGGTTTCTAGGAACGAATATTAGTATGCGAAAGAAGTTCTTCATATTTCCAAACATCAATCATTCCCAACCTTGCGGCTTCGCTACGGAAAATGGTGGACGGAAATTCCTTTAAACGGGGCGAATTGGCGACGAAATCATTTTACCATCGTCGGTCGCTTGTTGCTGGTTCTTTGTAGTATTGTCGAAATGAAGCATTAAAACTAATGAATTTTATGCTTTCTTGAGCTTTTCTTCGAGGATCTTTTAAACGTGGCCAAGTGTGGGAAGCGACTCGCACAAAGAGACATTTCATCATTGTCAAATTTAGTATTGTGCAGCAGAACGTAAACAAAGCGACCGAGAGATTGTTGAAAACGCCCACATCGGTACTGACACATGTTCGTGGTACGTTATCAGCATAAGTAATATCGCGTTAGCTGAAGCATCAGCCATTATCAGCTGGGTTTCATTTCTCTACGCTACACTCCGGTACCACGGAAGTGAGTTGTGGAATCAGTTTCACAAATTTTAGATCCAGATTTGATGTGCAAAGTAGGCACAATTTGTATTTTTCGGCAGAAAAATATGTGAATCTAGTCACATCACAAGACCACATTTGTTGAGCGAGTGCTCTGATTCTTTCTCCTCCGAAAAGGTCGTCAGGCATCGCCTTTGACACTGACACTGTTCGTCCCGACTGGCGATGGCACTGCTGCATGCCTGCATGGTGCGGTGTGTATGTGTTTAATTCTTTTATTTATGTTTCCTGTCACTTTCAGCTTTCACCAGCATCAGAAGAAACCGAAATTGCCTGCAATCCGCATCATCCGGAACGTGTCGAGAATATGTCCCGTGATAAAGGACCATCGGCTGGCTGAACTTCACAAATCCCATTTGAAAAAAAAAAACAATCAAGTTCTTCTTTAACGTAACTCTTGCTGTGAAGCTGAGTAGCAAGCCGAAGAGTTCCGGACGAGTAGAATTTGAAATTCTGTATTATGCCACCGAAAGCGAAAATAAATGCATTCCGAGTGCCTGCCGTGGCTGTGATAGGTGCGGCACACGCGACCGAGCAAGACACGGGCGCCTTCTGGTGGCAACTAATTGAAATCTATTATTAATGGTGACTCATTTTTTGCACTTGCAGCACTTGAATTTCGTAATGGAGTCAGGTGCACCGTATATCGAAGAATGTGCATGTCCTGACAGTCGCCCACAGGAAAGGGGCAAGACATTTATCACATCTGCCCAACGGCTGGGAATGGGAAGCATAATTTATCACCCATCAAACACTCGCGCTTCTCACCGTCCGCGGTCGTAGTGATGATCAAGAGCAGGAGCTATTAGTTTGGCACCAACGATATATAAGGCTTACGATGTCGATCGTGCAAAGGAAAATAGAATCGAACATCGCAAACGGAGCAAAAACGTTGATATTATGGATATCGCATGTGTCTGTATCGTATCGGGGTGTATTCTAGTCGATTCATAGTTTATTTACCATTCCGGAGAACCGTGTCCAGTGGATGTGTTGTCGAACAGGACCAGCGTGTCTGAGTTGGATCGATTTGAAAATGCAACGGCCTGCAAAGTGATGGTTTTGGTGAATATTGTATCAAGAGAAGATATGACCGTTGCATGTTGACCTTCGGCTTATCATTTTTAATTCAGCTGTGCCTTTGTGTAGAATCCGCATCGGAATGGTTAAGACACAAATCTAGCTAGCAGAAATGTAGTAACGGAAATAAGTTCATCCATAGGAAGGATTCATAAGTAGGAAAGGAGGGTAGCGTAGTTTCACTTGTGTCGAGGATTACATCCATTCGAAGCGACCTAAAGCAATCAACAATAGATGAAACTAGTGTAGCAAATGGGATAGTATTTCATCGTTGGGTCATCTGGCTGAACCGAGCAAAAGCGCGTTATTGAACATGAGATGCTGCTTTTCCTTCTCTGTTTCTGTATTGTGTGTGTGTTTCGTATTGAAACTGAAGTAAATGTGCTTCACGAGTCGTCCGTATCAGCAAATTAATCACGATACGATATGCATGAACTATAAATCCTATCGGGAATCGTCAGTGTTTTGAATGTTCATGTCTTGGGTCGTATATTTTAATGTGATTTATAACGTATGCTTTACGGATTTTAGTATCATATCTATGATATCCTGGGTAAGTCCCAGATCGTTCTTGGTTTCAATCGCAATTTACAATTTCGTTTGTGGCATCTTCATGCTTTACTTTCAACCACACCTTAGGGAATTCGAAACTCATCTTTGGACGTGCACTTTCAAATCAACTGCATACCTCGACAGTTATTTTCATTACTTTATTAAGACAATAGTACACAGCCCACTGCCCAAAATATCTGTATGTACTGTCTGGGGTACGATAGTTTTGAGCAAGCTCCAGCCATTTCCGGACAGTGCTTTTGTTAGTCAGGATGTACGCCATATTCAGAAAGACTAAGAAAGTCCAGTCTTGTGGTTGCCTGAATTTCAAGTAATGTTGTCGTTGTAAAATACAAAAGACTCTCTAAAGCCAATATCTACGACACTTGAATCGTGTGCACATCTGTTACAATGGTTTTGAAACAATCAACAATAAACATTCCACCCATTGCCGGTCAACTGTTCGTCTTCGTACGGTTGAGTACTCTATCGTCATATGGATTACATTTTTGTCGCTACCCTGCCGAGAACCTGTTGGGACATCGACATCGGAAAAACACATTTGCAAACACTCTAGAAAGATATTTTAGTCCTACTCGCCCCCTGCCAGCTACTTTGTTTCGACCAGGAAAGCGCAATTGAAAACACAGGCGAACGAACAGGAAGCCCATTTCGTACAAGATAAAAGAGGAGCAAAATTCCAAAAGATTGCTTGCTAGGGTTCGGGACGGATATTTGAGAGCGTGGGCTAAGGCAGCGTCACACTTGCCACACGTGCGAATATAACTGTCGAAGGTGGCTTCCGAACAGCGACCAACACCACGCTACGCTAGGCTCTCCAACAAACCAATTGCCACTTTCGGTAGAATGCAATTCGAGCTGCTCCATAAGCTGCATCGGTAGATTATTGCACCGAGCGTAATTTGCAACAGCTGTTGGAGCAGGCTGTCTGTCTGTGTCGCTCGCGTCTGCCGAGAATGCCGGAAGAAGAAACTTGGTACGACGGGAACGGAGTAGAAATAACGATATCACTTTCCACTAACTGTTGGCAACAGGCTCGAAGTACCGAAAGTGCACCCGCGACTCAACAAGCACTAGTTTTTCGGTAGTTTCATTTGCTGTACCTATGGCGGAGGTGTTTTACTACGCACATAAATAGGACGACTTCGCCCGGCACGGTGACATCGTGCGAGTTTTAAATTACACTCGGAACACAAGCTGTAACCGTTGCTTAGAATTACTGGCTTTTTATACAGGAAACGGTGAGGCAAAAAAGCTTCTTATTCCTGCTTTGTGAGCAGCTGTTTTAGGGAATCTAGTGTCGAATTGGATACGAGCATATGTTGTAAAACTAGTCAGTCTTTCAGTCAGTCAGTCTTAACAATGCAATTGCATAAGCTTTACGTTTCAATAACAAGGCGTTACCACCATTCGGAAGCCAAACAGCCGTACCGAGGCGACGTCTCATATCACATTACACATTCACTGCAATGATGGGTCATTCAATTTTCGACATGACTTTGGCGAGAAAAGAGAGAAAAAAAACGCTTCCAATTGCAGCCTCGTACTAAACGATTATAGGTGTTGCGAAATCGAGCAGTAAACGGCTTTTGCAAACAGAGAACAACATGCATGTCATGTTGAACAAGCCGCCGATAGAAAAAAAACACACACACACAGATACAGCTTTAATTACACGAAGCAGATTGGAACTTCCATCCACGTCGGCCCTTGCTTTCCGGACACTTTTACGAAACGATCGGAGTAGATGCGATATTTGGGCGGCTTTCCGCAGTACTCGTTAAAACGCATTGCTGTTCACTACTTGCTGTTTTTGCAACATTAGCTACTAACGAGAGAAGAACGGGTTGGAGTTCAGGGTTGCAGGAGGAGAGACGTGAGACAAACAATAGCATTAACGAGCTCGCCTGCACCAGCAACAGAATCGCATGCAATTGCAGTGTTTTATAGAAACGGTAGCAGCTTGCCTTTCCTTTGATGGCAGCGGGAGATGATGCTGGGAGCGTTGAGTGGGAAGCAGCTATCATTGAAATTTTCCCAACCTCGGCAAATCCGCGAACCGGGTTATTCGCCACTTAGACCACGTGTCGCAACGGGTATCGCAGACGCAGCCGCTATCAAACTTCAGCGATCTGTAATACAAAGGAGGACATTGGTAACGCATACCCAGAGGAAAATGCTGCTGAAGCTGTACAGCTCCTTTAAGCCCTTAATGTCTGTACACTAGACCTCGCCAGCTCGCCTTTTCATAGCGCACTTCCTCTGCACTCAGTGACACACAAAACACACAGACGGACGAGAACGATGGAGGGCAGGGAATACCGTGTCTGTAATTATGTAACTTCTGCCTCATTACTTAGCATCTCTGGAGTGATACTGTTAGCATCAAAGGGCCAAGATTTAGCAGTGGTTCTATGACTGATTGTAAGGGATGAAAAGAAACATGACAACCATCAACGCGGCTTAAACGCACGAGTGTGACGCACTGTGGGATGTGTGGTGGAACTTAGAACTTTCTGAATTCTAAGTTCTATCTATGGGGCAGTACGGTGGCAGAGGCGACAGGACAGGACCGGCGTTCAAATCCCATGCAGACCGCCTTCCCGTACGTAGGGCTGACTACTTTACTACGGGTAAAATTAAGTCACAGAAAGGCAGAAATGTCTGGCCTCTCGAGGTGGTAGTGCCAAGGAAGGCAGTAAAGGAAGTTCTATCTATTTCGATAAATTTAGTATTTTTTTTGCAAGGTTATCAACATTGAGTGAACATTTTTGGTAGAGCAAAGGTAACATAACAGTCAACAGACAAAGATGTTGTACAAAAAGTTCTTAGTTTTAAAACGACTCTACCAGAAGATTTTTGTTTTATTCACCAGGAACGACAGGGCCGTATTGCTTGCTAAAAGAAGTTAATGATCTTATCTTAACTTAAGCTGTAAACCATCAAAATGCTGATATCTATCTGGAGTCTAGAATCTATGCATGACTAAATCAAAAATTGTAGTCAAAACAATTTTGTCCAATTGGTAGCGCAATATTCGCCCTTGGTGTCGCCCATGGCCGGGTCCGTCCATGGTTAGCGACGTTTATGCACACTACAAATTAACACGACAGATGTGGTGTCAAGCGAACCCATTCTCCAAACTGAAGCGACCGTCACGCGTCATGCTCGTGCCGGAAATCCATTGGATTATCGCACACTGCACACGATTTCGCAGCAAGTTGCCAGCAAACCCATACCCTTCAGACACTCGGCGCAAGTTGGCGCTCTTTTTGCAGCCGCGGCAAAGATGAAGCGGCGAAAAATAATAATTCAACCCCCAGCGCGCGAACGGAAGGAGAGAACTCATCACGTCATCTCTCAAGCCTTTCGCCATCAACGCCATTCTTCGCCGGCGTTTAATTATCGTTTATTAATATTATGAAGAAGCTGGACGGCTACTGTCGCCGACAACGACAACGCGAGACGTGCTAGAATTATAATAACTAGAAATCAACCATCAAAAAGAGATTGTGATGGAGGGTCAGTTTTTTTTTGTGGTAGAAAGATTGTGCTTCCAGTAATCAGTATGCGTGTGGGAAACAAAATGTGTATTAAGTTTACGACGTTTGAATAACTCAATTAACAGATTTAATCAAAGAGATCCCTGTAGTCACAGCTCAAGTTTTGCACCGTATTCGTGCATGAATAGCATGGAGAAACTTATCAGTGATGGATTTTTGGTAAGATTGATGCGTTGTAAAATGGTGCAATGGTCGTTCAAATAAAACCAGATAGGAAACGGTACTTAAATAGCCTTCGGATTGTTTATACGGAAATAGCAGTCAAGCTGGTGTCGACACCAAAGATAAGATTAATTTTGGGATACAGTCCGCATCATACGTTTCATCATTCTTTATGTATGTTGTTTGCAAACAGCGTTTTATCAAGGATTTAAATCTGTTTTTTCTGCACTTTAAGGTAAAAACGATGTGTCTATGTATATTCACTTATAAAGCCACATGGGAACCAATTTAATTTTAAGTCACTGTTTTAGATTTGTCTGACGATTGCATTCGCTCTCCCCAGTCTGCTCAGACTTCTACTTTGAAATTGTTTACAGCATACAGATGCCGTAGTCTACTTCTACTCAAAGACAGCTTTAACAGATAAATTAAATTTAAAATCATCACGTACTTACATCAAACAACTTACTTCATACAGCGAACAACACACACATACAACAGAGCATCGTTGCCTTTCAGAAGATCACTATTCCTCACCCGCACAGAAAGTTTACCATTTGACGACCGGTGCCCAGAAAGAGCAAGACCTTTTTGTGTGCCTTTTTTTTTTTGTTTAACTCAACCAACATCAGAGCTTCGACAGTTTTGTGCGAAGGTAAAGTGTCACTGACAAGAATAGGTGCCCGAAACGAACGACCACACGAGACTGTACTACGCTGCATTAGATAGACTATCGGTGGAACTGTTTAAAATGCAGACTGCAACCGAATGCAAAATTTACGCCCCACAACCGGTGTGCAACACGACCGACATTATTTGTTCTTGAAGATTGCTGGTGAGGGCGCGAGGTGCATCCAGCGAGGGTAAGGTAATTTACACCAATTGCAATAGTGCCTTCTACCTTAGCGCAGTGTCAAATGAGGTTTGGTGACCGGATGATGGATAAGAAACTGTGGATACAAAACAGGCTTTTCCAATTAGACCTACCATCGCCGATGTACCCTCACGTACTATCGTCGTTAGGTGAAGTTGAAGTGTAATAAACGATATGTATCTATTGTTTCACTTCCAAAGACAAGGCACGGGACGGATACGGTTTTGTGTTTGGAGAAGGTTGCAGCGATAGCTTGATGCATTTAAACGAAGTTATCAATTGATTGCATTATTACAGCTGAGCATAGAAGTGCAGGTGATAGTCATTGCATGAGAAAAGCACAACAGTCAACAAACAAGAGCTTCCCCCTTTTTTATTTCGCTTTAGAAAGATTTCCATCCTTGAAGATAGTATTATGCAGGTTCTTTCTATCCGTACATAACTACTCGCTCCATAAGCAAACATTGTACTCTGCTCCCAAAGCTAATACCTGAAGCACAATATTGGCTCTGACATTTACCTGAAGAAATGCATGCCCTGTGGGAAAATATGTACAAGCTCCCGAAAAACTGAAGGACGTTTCGGCTCTTGCGTTACTTCAATTCGCTCGAGCCAGACGGTCTGCCGTGCTTGAAATCGGTTGAATCTGCCCGGAAAAAGGAAAATGGTTGTTAGCTTATTTGAAGGACCCCTTTTCAGATCCTGTCGAAGCGGTACTATGAAAGAAGCCAACATTGCACCACTCTTCAAAGCTCGTTTGTTTCGTAGACACGGTATCAACAGGACAACGCAAAAAGCAAATAGACATTACCGACTAGCTGACAAGCTGGGACAATCTGCTCAGTTGCAAGACAACGCCCCAATCAAAACCAGCCCCCAAAAATAGCATTTCGGAACGAAGACGCAATACCCGAACGTACTGCTGCTGCTACTGCTGATACTGGTTACTGCTCAGATGGCTCGAGTTGAAAGACTTTTATTTTTCTGCTCCACTGGTTCCACTGGCACTCTAGATGCAGTGTTGGCACATTCTGTGCGGAACCAACCATCATCTTCCTGCCCGTAGAGTCGAGTGTTCTACTCCGCTTAACGTGTATGTCAATCATTATGCAATGGTTTGGATCCGTTTCCGGTGTTGGTTTCGTATGGTTTGTGGCTTTGGTCAATTGGATATGTTTCTTCCGGCTGCTGCTTTATTATAGGAGAGTGATAAGAGTGGCACTTAACGTTGGACAGGTTTGATTGGTGGTGTTCGAAAAGTTAACGGGAAGAGGAAACCGAATGAGCTTTCAAGATGATCTGGTTTGGCATATTCAATTTCACGATGGTTGGGCACATGGTAAATAATGGTTGTTTTTCAAGCTCAGCACAAAAAGTAACACAATTTGGAGAATTGCATTGAAAATTCCCAATGAAGGGGAAAAGTTTGTATCTTCGTTGGTTTGTGATGGTATCAAGAACGGATATATTATTAAATAGGGTTAACAATATTTGTTGTTTACTATTTTTGGGCTGTACATAAGCTTGTGAGCAGTGAAAAACTCGATGAATTCTTTGGCTTACATATGACGCTTACCTACACTCAACCGCGAGATAAACAATACCGTACCCAAAACTGGAGTTCAACCGGCACGACCCAGCAGAACAATTGGGCAGCCAATTGTCTACTGAAGCTAAACCGATGGCCCCATTACCCAGTGACCGATGCAGACAACATTGGACTCGCTCGTCGAGCTAAAACCGCCCAGCGTCAGTCGAATTTGGAACAGCTCACGTTCATCCAAAATGAAAGACCGACCGAAGGTATTGCAACCAAAATGCAAATTCAATGTCAACATCGTTTCGTTCCGGCCGGCTGCCGATTATGGTCAGTCGGCGAAAAAAGTAGAGATGCATAAAGTGTTGGGAAAAGTGATTCAACAAGCATCCGATGTTGCACACTTGCCGACAAAGCGAGCAGCCAAATGAAATTCCAACTTTTTCGTTTACAGTTTACACTGTCCGGGCCTAGGTGAATAGAAATTAAAACAATCCGAACCGGATCTTCACCGGTTGGAGGGTTCAGACTGCATTTCAAAATGGTCAGCAGTAACTGACCAGCCCACCACTAACTAATTACAAGGCATGGGCAGTTTATTTCCCACAGGTGAAAATTAAGTGACATTAATATGCCGGTCGCACAAGGGTGGGAGATATAAATGACCTTCACAAAGATTGCAGAGATGACTTTTTGCAGTTCTGGAGAATGTTGGATGGAAGCAATATTTATAAAAAACTCGAATAGATAAATAAATGTAACAGTTTTCCAGTTTCAATAACCCAGGTATCTTAATTCCTCTTTTTGTCTTCAGATTTCACGATGTGGATAATGCACTTTAAGCATATTTTCATTTGGAAGGGAATGAATAATAGATTATACTTTGTTCGGACGTTGTCCTTTCATATCACAGGGGATGCAACGTTATCAAAGCAAAACATGCAGTCAAAAAATAGATCCATAGCTGAAGTTCATCCAACAGTAAGAGGATTACAAGCAAGTCTGTTTTAGAACTCTTTTCTTCCCGTGTGCTCTGTAGTCCGCTAAGGTACTCATAGTTGAGTTGAAAGCTGAAAATACGATTCTTACCTTATGACTTGTATTCTTGGCAAAATACCAACCACAAACTTTGTAGCTGCAAGCATTGCAACAACTTATAGCTGATCTTGAAGTTCGTTATCGTAGAGTTGCTGCAGTAACAAGTAACAATGAATGTGTTGCAAACCAGCTTGCTGTCAACTAAGAGATATGATCGGGAACTAAACACACATTGGGATGTTTAAATCTCTGGACCATTCTCTGCTTCGTTCACGTGAGTGTGAGTCTCGACTCGTTTGTCGCAAAGTTGCTACAGATATAAATCCCTGAACAACGAGCCAATAGCAATGTTTGCATTTGCTTGTTATCATTAATAGCCGTCTTAAGTACACGAGAATGTCTCATCAATTTGAATCAATGGTATTATTGTACAGCAGCAAAAAAAAACAAAGCTAATAACGAACTCACGAGACTAACAAAGCGCAATCATATACCCATCAATGATCGTTCAGATTGCGGGACAAACGCAACGACTTTCAGCGTGCAGATTCAAACAAAACGAAAAATCCACGCATCATGTAACAAGACCAGCCAGAAATTGAGCGACATTTCATTCGTACGGTAATAGGTCCCCAGTATCCTAATCGTAATGCTCCATTCAGCTTAAATAACATTCTGCTGTACAGTGCAGGCACAAATGGCCTCGTCCAGAACCGTCCGCCATGCCGTGGTCCGGTCCAATCCAATAACGACACAGAAGACGACAGTATCTGAGCGATCGTCGCGCACGGAATTAAGTGCCAGGGTGTTATCACATTAAGCTTCAATTTTCGGGTGGAAGGACGAAAAAACGGGTTGGATTCGCAAACAATCACGCTGGGCGTACCCGAATGATGGGCCGAATGTTTAATTTAGCGGAGATGATGATAGATAATGACGACACGATAACGATACAGAATTGATACATTGAATGGCGCTTGCGCTTTAGCGAAGGCCACACTTGTCCAACAAGCAGTGTCGCTGTTTCGACCCTGGAGAAAGAACATCTGCAACGCGCCGGGTAGAAAGGTGATTCTACTCTCTAATTAAAAATAATAACCCATAAAGTTGATGGCGACTGGGTGGGGTTTAGTTTATTTTGAAAACTGGAGCTAGAGGCAAGATAAAAACCCGTACACAATGGAACAACTGCAACACTTCAGCACGAGGTAGCAAATTTTGTGCTAATTACGTTTATACTCAAACGAGGTACAACAGAATACACACAAGATCGCGATCAAGAAGAGAGTGGCACGAGCCTCAATTAAAGAGGTCACAATCAATTGCAATAATACACACACTCAGGATCTGGCATGGTATGATTGCATCTAACAAAGTGCTTGATGTTCTGATGACATTTACTGATAATCCATTCTAGCAATAAATCTGACGGCTTACTAATTAAAGAGTATAATTGTGGCTTGAGTGGGCGGTGAAGTGGTTGTCATTTAATTATGCAACACTGACTTAAGGCTTTACGGTTCCGTTCTCGTACTCGTGGACACGTGGAGTTGAAGATGACAGTTTTGGTTGATTGCTTATTTACATCGTAAATTTTATGAGTACCGAAATAGCTCTCAATCACAGATAACGTTCTATTTAACTATACTTGTTAAGGATAGCCATTAGTATTATTAACGGACATTATTTCTAATTTCCTAATTTTAGAGGACAAAGCATCGAAAGTACACACAAGAAAAACTGATCAATAATAGTTCATAAAGTTGCTTTGATAAAATTTCTGTGTTTTCACTCCATGCAACAAGTGTCTACATGTTTAAAACAACAGGGCGATTTGGACAAACGCTCTTAACAAATTAAGTGTTTTGCTTGTTATATCACAGTGTTTTAAACATGGAAACACCTGCTTTTTCACCTGAAAAACACACAGTACATTCAAATAAGACACATTACACGAACCCATACACAGAACATGTGCATTCTACAATCGTTCGCTTTCTTCCAGTTCCAACTTGCAGCACAAAGTTAGGCAAGTCAGCAGCTAAATTAGTCATCATCATATTTCAACGACGCACTGCTTTGTATCTAAAAATAGCGCACAATAGGACACGCCATATCCGTACATTCCCGAGATCGCCTTAATCAGTGCCTTAGCATCCCCGACCGTGATAACCGGCGGTACATTGTAGTTGGGCGGCACATAGGAGTTGAGTAAACTAGATTACAAACATAGGACACACACACACACACACACACACACACACACACACACACACACACACACACACACACACAGGGACGCGTAAAGGAAAGCAGTCCACCAGGCAATCATGTACGTCAGCGTGCTGCTATCTGCGTATTATCGCGGTGGTTGATGCGTTGCTGCTCGTTGATGTAAGGAGTTGTGGACGAGAGGATGATCTTGTAAATTCTCTACAGAGAGCGAGTGGCCGCTGGGCAGGCGACTGTAACAGGTGTACGTTTTCAGTCACGTTTCCATATCAAAATAAGACAATCAGACGAACACCAAAGCGGTCATGGTAGGTTGGATAGAGGACGTTGGGGAACGATTTTGCCTCCAAATATAGTAACGCAATCTTTAATTTATAAAGCTTGCGGCAAAAGGAGTAATCTGGTTTGTAATTATCGTGGATTTGAGTCACATTGTTTTTAAAACAAATTACAAACGACTTTAGTGAATGATTCATTCTAAAACAACAAACATTGACACCATTTTGTTATGTTCCCAGAACCAGAGTAATGCATTAATTATTCCCACTACTCTATTCAACTTTAGGTGTTCTTTCCGATGACGTTTTGTGAATTGAATTATTGATATCCGCTCGATTAAAATAGCGGAACCAAAATCACATGTCACTGTGAGATTTTCCACCATCCAGTCGCTACGCCTCATGGACCGACACCTGCATAATTCGGCTCTGTACCATTGCAAATCTGGTAATTTATTTTCGAATTGTCTTCGCATAATGCACGGACTTGTTCGCGTTTGTATGATTGTGCCGGGATTTATTGAACCGAAAAATAGCGAGGATCGAATGGCCACTCACCACCACGCCGTACAGCGCCCGGCAAGTGGAAATTCGATTCCATGCACGATCGACTGGGATTTTCTCGAATGGCTTATGATGCTTCTGTCAGCCCAGCCCGGCCCGGCACTCGATAGCGTACTGGAATCGCACACCTTTCGTCTAATGGGTTGGCGGGGCAGCGAGGGCAAGCAGAAGGAAATCCCTGTTGGACATTGCAACCGAGCACACGTACACCGGTTGGATTTACGGCCAAATTTAAACCGTATCGGTCGAAGTTTGATCTCTCGCAGATCCTACAAACGTGCCATTCGTTCATAGCTATCGCCTCCCTTTTCGCTCCCACGTGCAACTATATCGCTCTTCTCGACCAATGGCAGACAGAATTTAGGTCACGGGGAGGCGTTGTTTCCTCTTCTTTCTCGGTTCAACTTCCATCTACGATAGGGACCATGATTTTTGGTTCGATTTTTGGCCTATTGGTTTGTGCAACCTGAGGATAGCAAATAGTGAGTAGATACGACCCTACGCGCCGCTTCAAGGAACTGTACCATTTATCAAGGATTTTTTTTGCAATTGCCGTGATGTTAGCGTTTCATCAATCAACCGTACAAAAACTACACAACACAACGGAGGTGGTCGGTTAATAAAATTCAAGTGTACGCCCATTGCCAACATCGCATCACATTCACACTTCAGCGTTAAGCTTATCGTTTTACAGAATGTTTCACAGAATCATTATCTCAGAACACGTATCGAACTGTGTATTTCACAATCTTATGTTTGCAAAATTGCTTATATGTTCGCAAGTGGTTGCCGGAAACAAGGGAAGTATGGTTTCCGAATGCCTCTTCTATGCTAGCAAGAACCTTAAGAAGTCTTTTTTGAGCATAACTGGTATCCTCGACATGATTTTCCACATAGTTGGATAGGCGGCCATGTGAGCACCAGTTGAGCGACAATGTAGATGGGATTTGATAACGATTCTGTCTTGTAAGCAGTGGACTGGACTACCGAATCGCCCCCGAATCCCCTGTACCACTAGATTATCAATTGGAATTTGTGGTCTGCCAAACAGCAGTCAATTCCAACTGTTGATGTAGAATGTTATGTATCTGCTTCGTGAAAAGACTGGCAGTTCGTAATAATTGAGCAACACAAATCAATTGGCGTTGATGTTATTATGATTGATTTTAAACAAGAATGTCCGAGAAACAATTGGCGACTCGTTAGAATTCTGATTCCAGCTTGATTTACTGTTGAAAACATGGAATTCATTTCGAGGAAAGTCGTTTGCACAAAACGTCGCTTCTGGACGTAAAAGTGACTAATGAATGAGTATAGGAAACCATTTTAAACACGTTAAGTTCAACAGGAAATGAATCAAAATTAAATTAACTTAAAGTCATAGAATTTGAATTTTTAGTACTTCCCAAACAAGTGAATATCGTACTCAAGAATCGTGAATCGTGAAAAAAATACAAAAAAGAGTTAATTGCAAACTGATTGTGAACTTAAAATTGTAGTTCGTTGTTTTCCAATTATTCTTGCACAAGTTGACAACTAGCTCTAAATGCAATCTATCGATGTAGTACTGTGATTTAATGGTAAGCGATAAGTGGATTATTTTTGGTCTTTTTTTGATCAGCTGTTAGATCAGCAGTTGATAGTGATGATAAATGAGCACATCATCAGGTTGGGAAACAGAAGCAATTATAAAGAAGAATATCCGATAACGCTGTGCCCTGTTTTTGGCTTATCAGTTTGTTTAGAGGATTTGAGATTTGGATTTTGGAGATTCCCAAAAGATATAGATTAGAAGCTTGAGTTCTGCATTCGTTTGATGTTCATTTCATATTTACATCAAGTTGAAATTCAAGCAAATCTATTTTGCGCCACAATATGAGGTATAGAAAGACCCTTTAACTATCTTTGGTTGAATGTTTTGTGTTGTTGTACAATACATAAAATACACTTTATTCGCTAAAATGCAATTAAACACAATTAATACAAGTAGGTAACAGATACGTTAAAAAGGAAGATACTTCGGGGCAGGTCGGAAGCGAACAGGCCCGATGTAGCGACTCTTCTGTTGACAGCGACGGTCAACAGGAGTGCTACCCGTAGGATTGCAGGGTTCTCCCAACAGAATGCTTAGCACGAAAACTAGAAGCGAAAAGAGTTGCCGTAAAGAGCGAAGGAAACTGCTGGTTACAGACTATGCTAGCCTGTCGCATACCCACCGGCATGCAGTTAATCCTAGCAAAAACGTACTTCTGCGGTAGTTTGTCACCTCGATCAATCGTGAACACCGGGCACTAGCGAACTCCAATGGCATGAAACCGCCTTATGCCCGCGTCAATTAATGGTGGAACGCATTGCGGTGTTTCACGGAGCTTTCGGCTCATCAGCGTGTTCGCCACCATATTGGTGGAGTGTTAATCGTGTCTACCATAGCGCCCTTGCCCTTGCAGACCCCACGTTACGTTTGTGTGAAACATAACCTTCTAACGCAAATTCGTCCACGGCCAAATGCCCAACAAAGGCGCGAGGATGCAAACGTATAAAGTTAGCAGGTGGTGGGTAATTAAAAACTCAACTTTAACACATATGATACACTTACCTTTGCTGGCCTCAGTGCGGGAACTTGACTGCAATAAACATTGCCGTACAGACAGGATAATCGTCGCTGGATCGATTACCCGAAAGGTCCGTTTTCGATGGGCTAATGAGTTGTGTTTTTGATGCTGAGTGTGTATCTTTTTTCTCTCTTCTCTCGAAACTTGCCACAGCGTCACCGATGGCGTTAAACAATACTTTCATCCACAAACATAACAACACATTGCTTCACTTTACACTTGCACTATATAAACGCGATTCCCTTTGCTTATCTACGGAAAGTGACTTATCACACGTACCTACCGAAAGCAACCGCTACAACACTTTTACGCACAATCGTAGAGGAGAACCGAGGAGGTAAACAGTGAGATTGGCCGATTTATTTTTGTGACTGCACACACAATTGCTGTATCAACTTCAATCGTCTTTGCTTCCTTCTTTTCCCCCTCCCAAAAAACACGGTTGGAAATCCCGTATCGAAGAGGCCTCCGGGGCAAACTGGAATTTCTTCTCGGTGCGACAAGGCGGCAATGCCGTGTATGTGTCGCCCTTTCCCGTGGGCCAGTCTCAAGCAGGTTCCACTGCTCGTTTATTCAATCAAAGCAACATAACCCGAGTCGAGACCAAGACGACGACGGCGACGGCGGTGAATACGATGGTTACGTTACTCGAAAGTGACTATGGAAACGATGATGTTGAAGATTGCGTTGCTGCTGGTAGCAGCGTTGCGACTCACAGGCTACTAAACGTTACAAATAACACCAAGTAACCGAGAAACACACCGAATAAACAACAACCGTCAGGAAGTACAGGCTATTTTCCGACCGAAAATACAGAACGTGCGCACCGTTCCACCTAGTCCTCGGCACAGTGAACGAGCCGATTTATTCGCAAACTAAGCTTATTTATCAGTGTTTTCGCCTTAAAATATTCATTGCACTGTTTCCGTTTCGATGCCACCCTTAACGTTACAACACCCAATCGATAGATGGAACACCACCAACCTAGCGAACCGTCGGCGTGTGCACGTTGACGTAGTCGCTCTCGGTTTGCAAATGAATAGTCAATCTTCTTCCCACCACGAATGCGTTCACGATTTTCGCACTGGCATAGCGCGCTTGCATCGGAAAAATCGACCGCTCTCCGTACGGACTGCTGCTCGCTTACGACGGACGAACTACGCGTCCGCTGCCACAGTCACGCATGTACTAATGGCCGAAGCTTTGTCCGGCAGCCAAGCACGGCACTGCTTAGTAATGCACTCCTCCTCTGTCGTGTGTACTCCGGCGGGAGAGTGAGCACACAGCAGGCGCGTTCGTGCTCCGTGACGTGTCAAGACGAACAGAGAGTACGCAGGCTTTCTGCGTCGTGTGTCAAAGTGTGTCCCCTTCCGCCGGAAGCGTACCTAAACCGGCTGAGAGGCGCGCTGACAGTGTGGTTTGTCTCTCGTGCTGCTGTCTGTGTTTAACACTGTAAAACAATGACGCTTACGAACAAACAAACAAACACGAGGAACGATGACGTCGTGGATAGAGGTCCGAGGTATTGTCGAAGTTGGTAAGTCACTAAACATAAAGTTGCACTCTTGCGAAAGCAGTTTCCAACTGATGGATAGCATGAACTTATCGGGATGATTCTTTGATAGATTGAGATGTTCTAATTTACCGAATGAAGAATGATTGAAAATTGTTTACAAACATTAGACACCGGTCGTCTATGAGCCTCCAAGTCTTTCTATCATAGAAAAAGTGTTTCTAAGTGTGTTTGAAAACATTTTTCTCAAACAATACAAAATTATCAAACAATGACAATAAGCAATATTCGGCGTTATGATATCAGAGATGATTTAACAAAGTTGGTGAGTCTTGGGAAACACATTGAGAAAATACCCTAACCTTATGCAATCTCCATTTTTATGTTTTCTTAGATTCACAACAACTAAAACAAGCAATAAACCCCAACAGCTGGTGCCACTATCACACGGAAACCGGTGTTATTTATGAACACAACATCATCGTATTAGTATTACAGTGTCCACTCTTTCAGCTATCGAATGAATTGCAATTTTAATGTCATTCGATTAAAGGAACGCTATTTTTTGCAGAACCAGTTATCCATTAGTAAGGAATAGTTGCTCTGTGATAGCTTCATAAAAAACCCCATCGAAACTACCGATAAGACCGATGAAATGGTTAAAAATCCAATGCGAAGATCTTGGTGTTTGGCATATGGCCAAGCATGCGCGGAAACACTTTCATTCATAACACCTGTACAATGAATGCAAAAACAAGCTCCTGGAACGAATGTTGGTCATACCATTCCTTCCGGGAAAAGGAGCCGGGTCAGCACCGCAAGCGGAAGGAGTGTCACCGTCACACCTGCGCTGGTGTTGGTATTCGCACCCGAACACGGAGGTCAGAACCATTATTGGTTTGTGATGAATGAATCCCCCATCCCATCCCAGGCCCCCGACCGTGGACTACGGTGCTATTGCAATTGATCGTCTGCTGTCGAGCCAGCTGTTTGCCAAATGGCCCGGGGTTGAGTTTTCCGGCTTGATTTATTTTCACGAGCTTAATCGAGTGTTGATGAACGGGCGTTCACGATGGACATTTTGGCACGGTTTTGGTGAACAATGTTCTACGGAGGAAAAAAAACTCGGTAACTATAGAATTCTTGAGACCGGACTTCCCACCGATTTTCGTATTGCTTTCTCACAGTTTTCACACACAAACACACACACACACAAACAAACGGAAAACACTAAAGAGAACACGAGAGCACGACCAGGGGCGTGCGCACGATGCACACAAGGCAGCAGCAAAAAGTACGTCACTAAGGCACGAATTGTTGTGATTTTTCTCACTTGTCACACCTTTTCGAAAAACACGACGTGACGATGGTAAAAAGGATGTTGTGGTTGAGTTATCCAATTGATTAACACCAATGGAATCACCTACCACCCGAGTTCCGGTATCGATGGGTTCGATCTGACGAATGCGTTTCGCTTTCCGACACCTACTAAGATTTCCGCGAACCTGTACGCAAATGTGCCCGTGCTCTCACATCTGGCACTGACTACTGCGACCGTTTTTTTGACACTTGCCCGCACCGCACAGCATCAGCACACAGGCGCCTGTCGAAGAGCGCAAAGTACAACAGCGGACAGCCGACCTTACTTACGACAAGATGATTCGGTTTCGCGGGGAGACTGCGGTTTCTTTTTTAAGTTGCTGCTTCCATACTCCCCACCAGCTCCACCTCACACTTGCGGCTATCGTTCCTTTTCTCACTCACGCACAGCCTTGTTCGTTGCTTATTTTTAACACAGCTCTCAGGCGCTGTACTTTGCTGCGCACTGTTTACATCATGGTCGGACGCTCTCTTTTACACGACGACGACCACCACCATCACACGGTTGATTCCAAGTTCGTCATCATCTGGCGGCCGGAGCTTATCTCCGCTCCTATCGTTTACATCTCGGATGCGGGAAACGAAACTCTCACCGACTGTGCCGTAATCGCGCCACAGTGAAGAACGCACTGGTAGCATCGTTTTGTGAATACCTCCACATAGGGCAGCGTAATATAAAATATAGGAAATCAGTGAGGAAAAGTCGGAAGGTGGTATGTGTAGTCTAGAACTGATCGGGGAACTGAAACGGCACTTAAAAATGAAGCGAAAATCTATTGACAATTCTACAAGCGCAAATAGGTAAGTTAATTAAAAGCCAATAAGTAAAAGCTAAGGAAGTTTAAAATTATTTTGTTCTTCCATTGCATTCATCAAACTTTGGAATGCATGTTTGAGCGTTTGCCAGCTACTACCTTTGATAGACCACGTGTTTGATGGAGCTGCCCAGTACTTCAGCTTTAAAATTGGATCCAATTATTTGATAATTATTTGTTAGCGAGAAAAGTTATCTCTGTAGAATCGAAACCAAATTATCCACTAGCTCACATTTTTCCACAAACAATTTATCGTACAGCAGCAATAATTTTGCTACGCACTGTTGTTGCACGTGCGCAAAGCACCACTTGCCGTCTGTTTAACCTTATGCCTTGGAGAGGTGGGTCAGAAAATCACGAACGCAAAAATGATTTTCTTGGCGGATTTTCCTCGCCTTCTATGCTTGAAATTGGTAGTGGTAGGCACAGTGCACGCTGCACACTCGCGGCACTTTCGACCTCGTCGATTTGACCGTTGGTCCGTTTGGCAGTGTTAGTAAGATCGGCATGTTGTACAATTTCATGCTGGCCACTCTCCCTTGACCGTTGTTCATCTTTATCTGTGTTGCTGTCTTTCTCTTTCGATCTCCCTCGCTCTCTCTCCGAAGAGCTTTCAAATATTGAACGTTCCAGATTGAACGACGGGAGAAGCATAAACGGCTAATAACGGTGAGATTGATCTTCGCGTCTCGGTAGCGGCAGTTCAATCAAAACATAAACAAATTCCAACACTTGTTCACAGATGGCCTCGCCTAGCATTAGTCAGTGCGGCGTGAGCACGGGTTTACAGAGCGTATAAGCAGCGCAATGGTAAATATGTTGTCTTGACACCCTTCTGGTCGCTGTTGATCGGTAGCAAGAAGGCATACATACACACACAGACACCCGATAACGGTCGTTTGGAAGCTTTTTTTTTCGCCCCCCTAATAGGCTATGGTTGCTTTGTTTTCTTGTGGACGGTGAGTAATGTCTTTTGGGGTTGCTTTATTGGAACAATTCTTGCCGTCACTGTTCGTGTGTTGGTGCGTTATCTGAAGTGACCTCACGAGCTGGGAGCTGGGGTACCACACAGAAGTTGTTCGCGGGTCACGTGAGTCAGCACAGTGTCTGGGTGTGTAGAATAGGCCGCAAGCAAGTAAACACAGACGAAACAGTGAGAAAACAGACGAATAAACACATGATTGTCAACGAACCAGCTGTTAGCACGTAGCCGCGATAGACGGTACGAGCCGGAACTGAGTGTGAAATACCTAGTTCATAGTTTCTCAATATTTTATTTAAAGCTGCCAATTTTTGTCTGCTGTTTGAAAGATTTTATTTTTTTGCTACTAACAACACTTTTCCTTTTTATTAGGAAATTGCTATTTTGATATACTCGAATAGATTTTAATTAATTTTACCACTTCTGCTTCTTCTTGGCTTAACGATGTCTTAGGTCAGTCCTCCCATTTCTGACTTACTAGACTTATTGACGGAGGGCGATAACGGCGCCGAGGCGATAACGGTGCCGGTCTACACACGGCAGGACCGGGGTTCAAATTCCATCCAGACCGCCTCCCCGTACGCAGGACTACCTTGCTACGGGTAAAATCAAGGCATAGAAAGCCAGACATGGTAGGCCGAGACCTTTGAAGGTTGTAGTGCCAAGTAAAAAGAAGAAGAAGACTTATTCTAACCACGTCGTTGGATAAACAATGCTCACTACGGAAGAACAGCTCAGATGAGATTTAAACCCCGGAAGATCTTGCTGTGTGAAGACTGGTGTCTTTTTGGCTCTTTCGCCGCATAAGGACATTTCAGTACAGCGCTTTATTTTACATTTATTTAATTTTCCACCAAAACCAGCAATTTTTTTCCTTCGACCAGAGTCCGCGATGAATCCAGATTTAAGGAAAGGAGTCGAGAAAGACGTTATTATAACTCTTGGAATCATTTTAGGCCTGTGCACAACAAGATCTTTTGCAAGACCCTCTTGGAATGCCATTTCAACTACGATGCTTCTAAGTAGACGAGATCCCTGCGAAGATGAGGCCTCTTCGATTGTGACTCTAAATACACGATGCCTGCCAGGCGACAAGGTCGACTTCGATTTCGGATTTCTCCTGCTAGGCAAGGTCCTTTGGAACTGTGAGGTTATTTAGAAGACAAGGCATCTTTTTGGATGGTAAGTTCCCTGTTTTGTACGGCAGGCAAGCTTCTACTCTGTTGTGTTCGAACCTTGGCCAACAAGGCTGCATGTGAGCAATGAGACCTCACTGACTCAGGTATCATAGTTGTGTAACATTTTTTAAAGGCTGTGAGGATGGAAGCAAGAGATGTAAAGAGGAGAATTTCGGCCAACAATTACCGGATGCTCTTAATAAAATATTTTCTCAAATTTCTAGCTGCTCTTCGATTTACCCGGAAATTTTCTAAACTCATAACAATTGTACTTGAACTTGTGAAAATGATAACGGTGCAGGCTCTACACGGCAGGACCAGCGGGTATCGAATCTCGTCCAGGCTGTCTTTCCAAATCGAGGACCGATAATCTAGAAGAAGAACCATGAACATGATCAACTGTTAAACTAAAGCATCGAAAGGTCTTGACCTGCCAATATTATTGGCTTCCTTAACACAGATCCACATTGTCACAGTAACAGTATCAACAGTGACCACTGGTAAAGCATTCAAAAATTGTATAACACTTCCTCGCCCCGGCGAGAAAAAAAAACAAAACCTCCCACAATTTCTTATCTGAACCATGTTTTGATGCGTTGGAAAATGGCAAACCAGCACGTAATGCCGTAAAAGTTAGCGGCACGCGCACGGCCAGCACTGCTGGACAAATGTGCGTTGAAACGTGCTGTTCGACTGACCGGAAAGTTCGCTGTAAAAGTTCACGCTGGCTGACCAGAATTGGGCAGCAAGTGGTTATTTTCTTGCCGCCGGTTATACTGTTTTCTTGCAGCATTCCCTTTCTCCCAGAGCCCCACTCCCTGCTTCCAAGCGAGAACCATCGGTTGTTGACACCGAAATGCGCAAAAACGGAAGATTCTCATTTTTTGCAGTTTAACTGCACATCACCAACGATGGGAAACAGATCCGCTATGATTTATGAACCGCATGCCGCACACTCCCACAGTGAACCACAGTGGGTGCTGTTCGAGCATAACCGCAGCAAGAAGCCATTGCCGCGGGGTCACGCGGGTTTGTTCTTCGTTTGGACGTTTGCGCTGAAGCATCGAACTTTATCGCTAGACGAAATCTTAATTGAATAACGAATGCAGTCGTGAATTTGTTTACTACGTTGACGCGCACGAACGGGTTTTGTGAGTGGAAGGCGGTAAGAAAGTTCCGGCAAGAACGGGCACGAACTATCGCCATTGGTCGGCGACTGTTTGTAGTGATTTGCTATACAGTGCGCGGAATAAGAATAGGGGCCTTGCTTTCGATCCCGAGCCGGTGTAATCAGTTCCGATGGGTTGTGAAGTTTTACACACATAAAGCACCTTTCCTTCATATGAAGCAAGGATTTTAAGAGGCACAAGCTGCTCGACAATCGATTCCGTTTTTTTTTTTATTCAAAAAGAAATGATCGAGTTCGGTCTTTTTGGGCGAATTAGTGTTTAACGATCAGTCCATGCTCCTGTCACGACTTTTGTAAAGAACTGGATAGTATAATGAGTAAATAAGAAACTGCTGGCTTTGGAACTCCTGGTTTGGCTAGTGACTGTTTTCGTTTTCATTCAGCCTTCCATTAGTCGGCCTAGCTCACCGGTGATAAGTTGTCCTTTCACTGTTTGCAGAAGGAAATGATGGAAAACCTTCCATTGCTTTAGATTTAAACGAGGTTGAGTGTTGGGAAGTCGATTAGATCAAGACATCTCAATGATGGACACCCTTACTCCATTTTCCTTCAGATTATTCTGACAACAACTTAGTCTTCTGACAAATAGGACCAAAGCAGTGACCGGACCGCATGTTCTCCAGCTATTACTCCGAGTAAAAATCTTCAGTCTATTCTTGCTCGGTACATTTACAGGGGGTATTTCGGATTTTTTTTATGATTTCCAATAGTTTTTGGCATCTTAAAAATGTTTCTTTGTTTCATCATGAAATTTTCTACAGTTTCTCAAGTATGTTTGTTTTATCTACATAGTTTTGTTGTCCCTGTTTTCGAAATGTATTTGTTTTAGTATTTTTTTTCGAAATTTACATTAAAAACAGTATTCTAGTAAATTGAAAAGAATATAAAAGTATCTTTCTCGCAGGCTTTTGCACGCTTTTACTGTTTCTTTCGCTGGGCAGAAAATGTATGTGTGAATCATGTTTTTTATGAAGCAATTTCCTTTTTTTGGGCATAAATAATTGTGAAAATTGTCCCCAAAGTCAAATTTTCCAATATGAAATAATTTAAAATGCTAGTGCTAATGTTGGTGCGCTCACACAGACCATCCACTCTTATGCAGTTTGAATTTGAAGTGCTTGTAGCAAATCGTCGCACAGAAAGATATTACAAACTACTTCCCCAAACCATAAACCAATCAAAACTGTCTCGTTCTACGCATGTTTTCTTGTCTCAGTTTGTATCTGTAAACCATTTAAGATATTATCACGACCAGAAAGACCAACAACACAAGTTACTTACCACGTTTCAGATGCAATTAACGATAGAATAGACGATGGACATGGGAACAATTTTACGTGCTGTTTGGAAAATTTGGAAAAGATGCTTGACAACAGCCCGGTCTTTTGTGGACGAACGTACAGCGCAAGCGACCGACAGGCCCGGCCCATCCATCTGTCTGTCTGCCGGGTTGCCCGTCGTAAGGCGGTTGATTTTACACTTTCACTAGCCTGTCGGCGAGTACGGGGCCCGATAAGCCCGTTACCTGTTATGCAACAGTTTGATAAGCATCGGACGAGGAGTTCAGGCCCAAACCAGCTGTGTAATCATGCATGGCTGTTAAAAGCAAGAAAACAAAAAACAACATACGTGCAAGGCTCATTCGACTGCGGTGGCCTCGGCAAGTGTGTCAATGGGGTGTGTGCTTTCTAGTTGTTTTTGGTTAGCTTCTTACCACTGAACCACCGTTATCAGCATTGTTGTAGTAGCTAGTAATCGATGATTCCCGTAGGTATACGATTGCTGCCTTGCACACGACCATAAGGCACTCCAATGCCTCTGACCAGGAAACGTGAACGTCACGTGTAGAGATAAAACACTGTTTCCCAACCAGCATCGGTACTGTAATTACTTGAGGATGTCCGTATTTAAACAGCACAATTAAATAAGCTCTTGGGCGAAGCGACACTTGAAGCGGTATAATTAAAATCAAACCCTTCGGAAGGGCTCTTCAACCACGATAATTACCGAGAAGGGAGTGGGTGAGTGCTTTAAGCAAACGGTAGCGAACAATCAATCGCAATGCTTTCGAGAGTCTTTAGCTGATTGCACTTGCACCTGCATCGATCAGCGGTCCATATCGAACGGAGTTTGGGGTCGGTTTGTGAGAAAGGCTTATGCTGTTTGTTGATAGTGTTTTTCCTTTCTGTCTGAGAGGGATATTATGTACTCATAAACTTATTCTAGATAAATTATATCTATCTTAAACATCACCTAGAAGACTTCCGGAAACAATTGTACAAAAAAACTCTCTAAACCAATCCAGTTGATTTGCCAAATGATTTCGATCAATTTTCAGTCAACGATCGTGTGTCGCTAGATCCAATCGATCCGTCATTTATTTTGAATGGACTATTTATGGACAGAACTGCGTTTCATGGTTTTTGATCTCCGAATAAAGAAACTGGAAATAGTTGGTTACATTCTGACCACTGCTAACATGACCGCGTCGTGGATTACAATACACGTCAGTTAGCAAGATGGCGTAATTTGATCTTAGAAGACTATACACATTACCGAAGGCATTTGCTGACGCAGCAAAACGCGTCAACGAAACGAGAAGAGCGTTTCCTGCAGGCAGTTCTGGTTCAACAATTGATCTAACAATGTTTGGAGGTTTGCTTGGATAGAGTGTGATCTTCGGCAATTAAAATAAATATGAGACAACGAAACTCACGCTGGTTGAATAATTGTTAATTCAATAGCTTCTAATTTCCCGAGGAAGACAAACAACGTATAATGCGGGACAGATTCCGTCCACCGAAGGTGCTATGCAACTCTCAAATGAAGGAAATCTCGTTGAGGAACGCAGAGGATGTATCATCTGTGTTGAACTGATCACAATTTTCCGCACATGACTCGATGTGAAATTCGTTTTCATTCTCAGTATCAATCCCAAAAATGCGCTAAAATGCGTTTGTATCATTACTTGTATCAGAAGTACTCGATACAGCTCACGGTCCAGCGCAAACATCGGCCAATCCATTCTTCCGGGTTTTCTTGGCGCGTTGATGATGATCAGCGTCATCATTCCATCTCCGTCCATCCACACGACTTCAAAGGTGTGCTCACCTATACGTACATCAACCCTGCCCCTCAATTTATAATCCAAGGCTTAGTGTGTGAACTTCTGCTACATAAAAAAGCTTCAAACTGATGCCAGAATCTGGAATGACTTATTGAGGATAGTCCCCGCAGCGAAGACAGAGAAGCTTATTTCCCTGGTAAAGGCTCTAGAATCCAATCACAACACACCGATTCGCTATGTGCAAAATATTTAGATAATGTTTTTAAATCGATAAAAAATTAGATCCACTTTCTAAGGGCATTCTTTCGGCGGATTATGGATCCCACACAGCGTCATTTTTCCTATCACTGTCACAGTAGTCCCAACAAGAGCCATGCTTAGTTTACAAATGATTTATTTTACGCTTCAGCACACATGAATACAAGCGCTATGAAATCTTATTGGGCCTGCATTATACCACACACGCACGCACGCCTCATTGTAAACGATCTCGAAACGAGCGCGTATCGATGTAAATACGATACGGTAATACTCCCCCTGCTGCTCCTTCTTAAAACTAACGGAAGAAAATAATTTCCACTTACGCGTCCACTTAACCATTAATGCATCAAATCAACGATCGTTTAAAATACGGAGCGGGTATAGAGGTTCAAGGATTTTGCTTAATCTCCCAATTCGTACCAAATCCTGCGATCGGCGATCGGAACGCCCTTCAACGCAAATTTACTTTCGAGCATACCTAATAGGGGGATTTTATCATTCTAAAATACATTTAAAAAAACAAAAACATGTGTCAAATAGCGTACATCTAGATGGACATTAAAAACTATAGAAAAAAAACACTTTTATGCTTCCTGAACTCTGGTGTACACTCCCTTTCCAACGGGAGGGAGTTCGCATGTAAAAAGGAAACCTTCTTCACCCTTGTCTGGGAAGCAGGCTCGGCGTACGATGAGGTAGAGTAGCACCGGACAAATCGGAGCAAAGGGGGTGGGAAGGAAAGGAAAGGGCGCGGCGCGGGTTACTTTCCACCGATCGAGGCCACCTTCTCCATTGCCTTCAGCACCGTTTCGTCATTCGCCAGGAACCGGATGCCACCGACCATCTTCATCGACTCGTCAAAGTCGATGATGAACGGAATACTGTTCGGCAGGTTGAACTTCATGATGTCGGCGTCTGAAATATCTTTAGATGATAAGTATTTGTGGTACGAGATGTGCGTTTTATGTTTTAAATGTTGTTGTTGGGTTGGTTTGGTGTTGAGATGGACGTTTTAAAAGCAAGTAAAATTTGTGTAATAGAAACACACAAGAGCGAGAGAGAGAGAGAAAGAAAGATACGACGGGAAAAGAGAGAGAGAGATTCATTAGAGATTCATTTCACACCCAATCACCCGATCAAAAGTGGTTTTCAGAAATTGATCTTCAAGCTTCCCGAACTTGCACGTACAATAACGCCAAATTACCTTGAATGTGCTTTACTAAACCACGCAAGCTAGTGCCGTGCGCCACAACCAGTACCCGCTTGCCAGCCCGCACCTCCGGTATGATCGAGTCGGTCCACTCCGGCACGACCCGCTCCATCGTCGTTTCCAGCGTCTCGGTCAGCGGGAAATCTTTCTCATTGATGTGTCGCAACCGGGGATTGCTTTTGATCGCATGGTAGTACGGGTTGGTTGGTTCGATGGCCGGCGGCGGCACGTTAAAGCTGCGGCGCCACACCTGCACCTGCTCCTCGCCATAGATGTCGGCCATCTGCCGTTTGTTGAACCCGGTCAGTGCACCGTAGTGGCGTTCGTTCAGGCGCCACAGCTGCCGCACGGGTATGTCGGTGAGATTTAGCTCCTTCAGGATAATGTCCAGCGTTTGGTTGGCACGGCGCAAGCAGGAAGTGAACGCGATGTCGTACCCCATGTTTTCTCGCTTCAGCGCCGCGGCCGATACTTCCAGTGCGTCCCATTCACCTGCAAAAGAGGAGCGGGCGGCCAGGAAAAAGGTAGTGGTTAGTTCGGTTATCTTCGGGCAGCAAGGTCACAGCGTCCATCTTCCGCACGGTGGGACGCATCTGTGACGATTATATGCCTTCTCTCGTTGCGCCTGAGTGCGATAAGCTGAAAGTATGTTGAATGTGTGGACCCATTCTCGACACTATCACCCAGTATTGCCACCTTTGGTCAGTTTGATGTAATACAGCGTGGAAAGGGACCATTGGGCAAGACATTTTGTCTAGTTTTACAATGTCTCACAGAACGCGCTCCCTCAACTGTCAATGCTAACGACACGGAATGTAAGCTTTCCGGTATCCGCTACCGAACTTTGACTCTGATAATGACCGCCAAAAAGTAGTGATCAAAATAGCTGTTGTCAACAATCAAGCACGCCCGTCAGCACACCGAAAGCATTGTTGATATCTGTGCGCTTTTCCCCTAAAAATAGAACGTCCATTTGTGTTTGAACTGTTTTCGCTGTGGTCCGCGAACCAACGGCTTGAGCCGACAGTTGCACATTGTACTGCGGGACCGAGCAAAACCGAGCTGAATGCAGGAAAATTGCAGCAAAATATGAATCAATGGGCGCGGGTTGTTTTTGGTTTTACCTTCCTCACTGAGACCCACGTCGTGCCAGCCGCAGAAAAGGTTCATCTTGTTCCATTCGCTTTCGCCGTGGCGCACGAAGGTAACACTGTACGGCGCCTTATGCATCGTGCGATCGTGCGGGAATCGGAGCGGTTCTGTGGACGCTTTTCCACCACCAAGACCAACACAACGCTTCCAATCGCCTCTCCTGGAGCAGAAAACAAAGCTGGGACGACGTTGCTGTTCAAGTTCCGTCCAAATACTGAGCGCTGTCTTAATGTCGTCGTTCGTTCGATGTAGATGATCACGTTTCAAACGATGCTGTGGCACATATTTGATTCACCTGAGACAGGAGAAGAAAGAGAAGTGTTAGAACGATCCTCATAAGACAGAAAGCATTTTTTTAAAGACACGCGATCTACACCACACGATCGTTCACAGTCAGTTTCAACGAACCAAAACAATAATTGCAGATCGAAACCTCGTGGCCCTTTTCGGGATCGATGTTGTCGGTAAGAAACGTTCTAAGTGCCGTACTCGGCCACACACCACACACGTGCCGCTTTCCGAAAGGGCTCCGAGCGTACTGCGCGACGGTGTCTTCAAGTGGCGATCTGATCGTGCTCTGCCGCGGTGGTCGATCACGCGCTATGGATTGGTGCGTCCTCTTCTGCCTTGGATATACCGATGCAGGCCCGCTATGCATGTGTGCTGACCCCCGCGGTACCACGACGACGACGACGACGACGATGACGACGACGCCATCGCTTGCACACAGGGGCAGTGCAGCACAACATCGTCATCACCGTCATCATCATCGTCAGCTCGAATAGAGCCGGATCCGCGTCCTTGAGTGTGGTGCCACCAACGAGCACACACACCGCGGCGGTTCATTCCACCGTGTCCCGGCGTTCGATTGTGAGCAAGCGAGAAGGCGTCGTCGTCTACCACCAATAATAGAGGAGCCACGCTTTAACCAAACGACCGTAACGACAAACCATTGCCTATCCTGATAAGACTTCCACCGAAGAACTGTTTGCGCTGCGAGGCGATTGTTGCTCCAGAAGCAGAAAATAAGGCTTAATAGAGGTTTGTGAGTGTGTACGCTGCATCGCTGCGGGACCATTGCCGATGTGGGCTCTTGTTTGTGGTATTGTTGGGACCGGCAACAGCAGAAGAAGCGTCCGATGCAGCTCTACTGCAGCTCTTTTGCCAGCAATCAATGCCAGGCACACTGAAAGCGCATTGCCCATGCTTTGGCACTATTCGCCGTTCAATAGCTTACGGAGGGTCCATATTCAAGCTGAATGGACGCAAGAGGATGGAAAGAACAATCACATTTTGTACCATTCGTACCCGAGTTATTGAGGAATATTTGCAACGTCTGAGAGTTGCATTAGAGCTAAGATGATTATACCGTTTCCTTTTTGTGACTTGCAAGGTGTACCTTGTTATTGGAAGGCTAATAGACTCTTGGCGATCGGTGTCGGCATGATCACGTGGCGGGATGATCACGTCTCGAAAGAACAATTTCAAACTTAAATGAACAAAATGCCAACCATTTGGGACGCCGCCCGTGTTAGTTAAATATATGTCCACTGTTAAATTAACTATAAATTAAATGTTTTAAATGGAATAACAACTAAAATTGGCGATATTAACAGTTTGAGGGTCAATTTTGCGCCGCAGCAGGAAATTGGCGATAAATATGCATTCGATAATCCGGACTAGAAAAGGCTAGAAAATCTAAGCTAGCAATACAAACAGGCTGTTCTTGTTGAATATAAAGAATTGCCAACAGTTATTCGAAAATTAGTAAAACGGTTCTTTTTCGGACTTTAAACACCAGCCTTTTTTGTTGATAAACAGTGCTTTAGCACACTTTGATCAATGTACGCAGAGAATAGCGAAGGAGGATAGTATCTCCTTGGATATTGCAAAAATAAGACGTAGAGTGCTTGGATTTTGTGTGATGTCAAATTCGATAGTTTTTTTTTTAACATAGACCCACTTTGTTGCCTCATCTCATTTGTACAACAATAATTTTAGAAAAGTTAAATTCGTCATAATTGGTTGGAATGTAAGCCAAAACATCTATCAACCGCAAAGAGCTAAGATGTTACAAAGTTATTTATTTATATTTATAACTATATACATGTTACAAAGTTACTGTAGAAAAAAAATCTTTAAGGAAACGTTACCATGCAACAATTTTTTAAACCCCAAAGGATACGAAACAGCATTTTCCTCCGATCATTTACTGCGGCTCCATTGGGCCTTGAAGCCAGGAAGCTTCTGCTTTTCGTACCACGCTCGTACCGACGTGTTCTGTTCCGTTTCCGTAGGCTTTTTTTGTTGCTGCTATTTTCTTATACAAGATCGCTCGATAAGATGCTTACCGGTGGAATGGAATGCGACACAAACAAAAGCAAAAGGTAAGACAAACGAAGAGAGGGAGAGAGAGAGAGAGAGAGAGACGGCAAATTACACTAAGCCAATGGCGCCTGCCAGCCACGGCCACCGAGAGACAAAAACAGAGGCAAAGAAAAATACAAACCGGCTTATGCGGGTATGTCTTCCCTTTCGCCCGTGCCCGCCACACCATTGTCCCCCGCCAGCTGCTCAAGAATTCCATTCATCCTCCATCGTTCCGTTCGTAGCGCCGTTTTGTCGGCTTCATCTTTGCGTTGATGAATGAAATACGGTTCCCTCGTACGCGGTACCCCGGTGGAACACAACAACAAAATTCCCGCATGATCCACATTCTCAGCTCGGTGCGATCGGTAATTTGTTTATGGGACCGGTGCGTACTCTGTGCAACCCGGTGTGTGCTTCTTCCGCGCTTAAAGTTGGGCCAATGGTCCATACTGCACCGCGGTATTGGTCGCGTGTACACGCACGCCGGGGTATTGCGTTGCGCAATTACGAAGTTTACAAACTGGTCCAGCAATTAGGCGTACCGAGATGATTTGGTTGTTGTTCATTCAACCGCACTGCCACACGTGCGATCGGGCTTCGGGCAGTATGAGTATAGCAAAGGTGTTTTGATAATAGGCCAAAACTGCAACAAGCGCGCTTGTTTGGCCAGCTTTTTCAAGGCTAGCAACAAAAAAAGGCGTCACGCGCGTTTATTGTTTTACACATGTTTTTGAACGCATACCTGATACTCGCGAATGAAAATGCACTTGCTAATGCATATTGATGATAGACCGCCGTATGAATCACGCCCGTGTACGAAGCGTTCAATTCTCGCTACGCAGGCATTTCGATATCCCAGGGCAGTGTGTCACATGTGTTGGGTTCGGCGTTGCGTATGCGCAATATATTAAAAGGAGGCAACAGGCAACAGGGTCTTCTACTACTTCCTCGTATTTTCCCCGTTCATAAGCAAGGCTCGCTCATCTTCAGTGGTCTTATTTTAAGCAAACGGTACGGGAAAACTAACCAAAACAACAGCAACGCCCGGCGGAATCGGAACGCTGGCATGAAACTCGTACGCTTAAGCAGTTTGCCATGAGCCGCCATGAGTTCAAAGAACTCGCAGCACACCGTTGGCATGGCACAAGGTTAGCTCCGCAGAGTTTTCGATTCACAAGGCAGGCTCTGCGTAGCGGTATGCATGATGGAAGCAGCAGATTCAAAACAAATCCACCACCTATCAAACGTGGACCTGCTTCGCGTTATCCACTCAAGGTCATTTGAGGATCATCACGTTACAACGAAACTGTACTGGGAAACCATTGCTGCTCCCTGATGGAATTTTTACACTTTTCGAACATATTCTTTTCCAGAAACTGCTGAAAACTAGAATCACCATTCGCCAGCAGAAAACGTGGATACGCCATTCTGACACGCATGGGGAACTGTGCAACGTGCACAGTTGCACAATAAGTCGGAACAGCACCGTATGTTTCTTTCTTCTCGCGCTCTAGAGACTTACCGTACGGCGAACACTTTCGCTGCCAGACGCACCAGAAGTGCGGTGCGCGCTGATAAAAGTACAACCACCTCGGACAGGTAGCGCTGCGGGACAGCAAGATCACGACACAGAAACAGCAGAATAATAACCGATTTTTCGTCCTGAACACCGTCGTAGTCCACCCATAACAAAACACAGCTAATCAAGCGAATGTAAATAAACACAATGTTCAATTACAATGCGCCTTTGTGTTGGTGGCAGGGCGTTGCGGCAGTGTTGCCAGCTTTACTCGCAGCACACTGAACGCGTTTATCCGTACAGTGGTCGCGGCCGGTCGATCATCTGCCATTGCACAACATTTTTTAATATTTGTGGAAATTAAAGCCGAAAATTGATTTTCTTGAACAATTAATTGGCTAGCTCACCGTCGAGGCTCCGAAAATTAACACGGTAGCTACCACAAAATCCATTTCAATCATCATCGTTACATTCTCGTCTCCGTCATCTAAGCAAGCACTGATCTTAACCCGTAGTACCTTCCGTCATCAACACCGGCTTCCAAATTGCGGAAAAAACACCTCGTGTATGTTACGATCCGCAAGGTTCCATGCATTTATTCATACCGCGACCAAAATTTACTTGTTGATCTGCCATCACGCAGGACGTGCCAAGTCTGTACGGCTGCCATGTACATGGGTCTTGCAGGATCGTCAATTTTACAGTAGTGTATCACTAGAACGTTCCATCGCCAAACAACACCGTTTAGTTGCCTCCCTTGTACTCACGGACGTGAGCAATGACCCAGATCGGGTAGGCAATCACACCGCCGAAGATGGCCAGGCCATGGGCGGCTTTTTCCTACGGGGAAACCGAGAATGAAAGAACAAAGCATTACGTAATGCAACAAAACGCGGAAAATATTCGAAACCGCTATTGTGCAACAGATTGTTCCGGATTGTTAGCATGAGCTAACTGCATATCTTGCAGCAGGCAGAGAACCTTGTGTAACCAAAGCTCTGATGCGGGTAACAATTGCAAATTCCGTTTCCCACCGGGACACTTACCACGAGCGATACGCGAACCTGGGGCAGGCTGCTCGTCACGGAGAAGTACGTGCGGCGCTGCAGGGCCTGGGCGGCAACGTTGGCCAATCGTGGTACGGTCGCGTTAGCAATCATTTTCGCGAGAATGAGCTGCACACTGCTTGGATTCGTAGACTGAAAGTGTAGCCAAAAACACTGAAAGTGAGTGAAAATGCTGGAAAAGCATCCGATGTTTTCTTACCAGCAAGGGAAAAATGATTGAGCTCGTTTATTCGGGTGGCACGGTTCTTCCCAACAACACGGATCATTCGAGCGAATGGCCTGACGTTTGACAGTTGGCACACCTTACCACACACACATACACACCTTGATCGAAATTTCCCGCATTTTCAAATCTGTTGTCAAGTATCCGTTGCAAACAGGAGCAGTGGATTGTGCAACAAAAGTTCCAGTTTGAAAACAGCGATTATGTTTGGATCGATTTCAAAAAGCGTTTTTATTTCTTTTCAAAAGAAATTATTTAATGTACGTACATAAATTGTTGCCCCGTTGCTTCTTCCGTTTCTCTTCGTCGTCCTCCGTATCTTGATTTGCTTTCTCCTCCGTCCGTATGTTTTAAGAAAAAATCTGGATTCGATTTTAGTTGGTTTGGTTGGTTCTTTCGGGTTTTTACTATATATATCTATATAATCGCTTTTACTTACACCTTAACAGCTCAACACCACCCGCCCCGTTCGAGCGTGCGTTTGTGTGTGTGTGGTTGGGTGTGTGTGTGTATCTGTTTGCACGCGCGTTCTATTTGTTCCATCTAAATGTTTATCAATTTTCCGATAATGATTTTGCTTTTGCATTCGATTTTATCGTGTGTGTATATGTTTATGTGTGTGTGTGTGTGTGAGAGAGATTTTCCATTTTTAAAGTTTAATAGGTTCTGCAATGGCTTATTAGTCAACAATCAACGAACGGAAACAGGCAAACAAATTCTATCTGCGCAAAGATTTGCTTTTACTCGGGTGTGTGAGAGAATGTCTGTGTGTTTGGTTAGAGTTACTGAACTCGATTTGGATCGCGTGTTTTAGCCGTTTTTATACAACGTTTTGTCCCCGTAGCTTTGTCAAAGATTGGACACTTGGCGGGAAAAAACCGGAATACCAATGCTGTTTTGCGCCTTTCTCATCTCGCAGTGCGCACTTATTACACTAAATTGTACCGGGTTTTACGAGTCCTGTTGGCTTATCGTGAGGACACTGTAATGTTGCCACCGCTCGTCTCCAGATTTTTGCAGATTGATTTGATTCAAGTACACGCTGTGGTGTCCCCTTTTGTACAACTCATACCAGCCACGTGGAGAGGAGACGATCGTACGATCGCGCGCGTGTTGTTGTTGTGTGGTTGGAGTTTGGAGTACGTTAATGGATCCGTATAGACCTAGGTAACAGACTGTCTTCGCTGCTGACTGCTTCCTGAGTTTGCATTGATTTGATAAAACAAGGATTTTTAGACTTACGTACGGTTAGTAGTGACGACGTTGCCTTTAGACTCGTTTGTTTGTTCATTGTTATACCCTCCCCGGAGGTTTACGTTTTAAGTGTAACATGGCAGTGATGGAAACACAATGCGAACAATGCTGCTCCGGTCACCACTAAAGTCAAATGGATATCACAAACGGGATGGATGCCTCCGCATTCGGTAGTACATGTTTTACGTCGTGTTGTCGTGAATTTCCTACAACGTACAGGAGCACAACTCCGAAAAAAAGTTTTTCCTCTCTCACCTTTCCCTGCCTGAAACAGGGATGTCCGTTCGATTCCTTATCGCGTACGTTGGCTCACTCCAGCTTCTGATTGTTCTGATTCTTTTTGTTTTTGGAATCTTTGCGATCCATCACTAAGCGGCTATACGTTTGCCTATTCATAGTTGCACAGCATTCACATTTGAAACGAAACCCCCTTTTCTAGGCAGATAAAGTATTACAAAAATCAATCAAATTACGGACTAACGCGACCGTGTATGTTCCGTGTGGATCCTATCGATAGTAAGTGGTGATCTAGAGTTAAACGTTCAAGCAAAATCTGCACTGCAATATGCTATAGTGTATCGCGCTCGTTCGCCAGCTTTCGATTTGCTTCTTATTTTCGCATTTACTTGCCGTACGTGATTTGGGCGTGAGTTAAGGTAAGATTTGAGAAATTCTGTCCACCTGCTTCTGCTTTCTGTTCACATTTTTCGATAGGTTTTAAGAGAGTTTTTGGTAGCAAAGCTTGACTAGAGGTTGTTCTGGGGATCTCCGGCGCACGAGCGAGGACCTGTTTTGTGTAGCATTCTTACGAGCTTCGTGAGCGGGAGGACAGATAGGACGACAGGTGGTGTGTGCAATATCCGCGAATAGTTAATTGAGATAAAGGTACAAAATTGTGAAGTGTGTGTGAGTGTTCGTTTGTGGTTTGTTGTCTATTTTTTGTTGATATCATTTCGATTTTTTGTTTGTTCTGAGGCTCGGTGGACTGACTGACTGACTGGCTGCTGACTGGTATTACTCGCTCCGGCCTTCGCTCATGCGGCCTATACTACTAAGAATTAAATTTGTCTGCTTGTTCGGGAAAGCTTTTATAACATTTTTAACTGCTTTCTCTCACTAACCCTGTACAGTGTTGTGTCTCGGTTTCTCTCATGTATCGCAGCAATAACAGGTGCATTAAGCGAAACTAGCGCAACACAATCAAACCGACAGCAAACACAGCTTGTTAATAATGTGCGTAATAAAGAAGTAACGGTTGCAATTAAGTTTGTGCATTTTACGGTACAGCGCGCGTAAGTGACTCTATGCTGTGCAGCAATAATTGCAACATTTGGCTTGGATAACGATTAAAGATAACTGACTTTCTACAGCGCACGCAACGTCAAAACTAATGCTAAATTAGAGATCACTTGAAGGAAACCATAACTACCCCTAAGCTGTGCGTCAATGGGCGCAATATTTGTGTGACGTGCGTATAGTAGTGGTGTTCGGTAAGCCGGAATGTGTTTGTCCTTTACCGCCTTACGTGTAATCGTGTCGTGTAAGAGGCCGGATCTCTTCGCGCTACTACTCTTTTGGCTGTTTTTATTGGTATGGGGTGTGCCTGGTGTACGTGTGTGGTCGTCGCCGTCTTTGTTTTAATAATCGCTTCTATTTGCTTGAATTTCTTTGCTAGCCATCTTTCTATAATGTGATGTGAAAGTACGTTGTAGTAGTGTAACTCCGTGTAGCTCGGGCGAGAAAACACGACGATCATTTCAATAGTAAATCGCTATCTAATTTCTTCCTCTATTGCGTAAACGGTATTAGAGTTTAATGAGATTTGCTTGTTTCCGAATAAATAATTTACGAGTCACGCTACTTTGTATCTTCTGTTAAAGTTGTCTTTAAGATAAGCTTTTGGGGAAAATGAGAGGATTTGAAACAATATTCCGGACGTCGTTATCGGAAAACCTTTAGCGAGCAACAATACGGTTCAGAATTTCCGTCGGCTTACGTCTCGGTACTGGCGGCAACCATCGCCATCGGGTGCCCGCCGGATGCGGCTTGTTGTGTTGTGTTTATGCTAGACTACAGCCTCTCTCTTTCTCTCTCTCTCTCTCGATTTTACCTCCCACCGTTCATCCAAATTTGTCCGAGAGGGAAGCTTTTGAAAGTTACTTAACTATGGGCTTACGATCGCTTTCTCTTAACGTTGCTCAATTACTTGTTCTAGACTAGCGCGTGTTTGGTTGTGTTGACTAGCATCGATCGCTCCTTCCATTTCGCATTTAATGAAGATCATTCGAGGTCTACTAATACAATACAATACGTCATCACATTACAGTACCGTGAAGTGTAACGTGGAAATGAACTCATACCGAACCGAGACGAATTTGCAAAGACTATAACGAACGGTCCCCCTGCGGTTTTGTATCCGATCTAATCGTAATCGAGCTTTTTCATCAAGTCCAAAAGCTTAGCTTTCCGGGCCCTCGGTTGAGCCACACAAAAAAAAAGGCGGGGAAAAGGGGAGAGCAACGGTTTTGGTTCTAGAGCGAATAAATTCGAGAAAAGGAACGAATATTTACATTCAACCGGCGCCGGAAATGGTCCAACCGAAACGTGAACGAACGCGACCTACAAAAGTATATTCTACATGGTTCCCACAAATGTTAAAATGAGTCAATGATGTCGAACGCGGTCGCAATGCTGTTCACCTGCTCCACCACCTTCCACTTGTACTTGAGCGATTTCTCCGTGAACGGATCGTCCGTCTGGATGTCGAGATTTTCGATCGTGTTCGGCAGCACCAGCCGGAACGCGTGGAGAAACATACGGGGCGGCGAGGTGTCTATCTTCAAGCTGTACGTGTAGTCGCCCACGATCACGTGCCCGATCTGCGAGCAGTGCAGTCGCAGCTGATGCCGCCGGCCGGTGATGGGCCGTAAAAGCACTTTGGTGACGGGCTTTCCGTTGTAGTAGCCCCGATCCAGCACCAGCACCTTCGTTATACTGCGACGCGGATTTTGACACAGTTCGTCCTCGAGGATGGTGCACATCTTCTTGCTCGTGTCCTTGAACCGCACATCCTCGCCTGAAATGCGGTCGAAGCACCATCGTTAGTGAAATGTATGAACATCTTTGCACTTTATAATTCACTTCATTTACCTTAAGCGGTTTAACAAAAATAAACTAAGAAACTAACATTAAATTTAAATAATGGGGGCGGGCGACAGTCGCGAATGAGAACTGATTTGGGGAATGAAAGGTCCGAAGCTGGACCCAGAACCCAACAGGTTCTATCAATGGAGGACGACGTGCTTAAAGCGAGTCAGGAAATCAGGAAAACTAATGCTTCATTCATAAAGGAACCAGAAAATCGGAGTCAATGAAGTGGAGACTAAGAAGGATTATACTATTATAAGTGAGCTATTTCTCAGAGCAAAGTAAAGCAAAAGATTATCATCCAGCCACACGCCTAAGACGACATCGAGGTCTATGCTCCAACCTTAAAGGATACTTTAACGACCACGAGCAAAAAGGCGGATTCATAACTTCATCAAGATGCTTGACCGTAAAGGGAACATAGTAAATGGGATTGGAAGCAATAGATCTTTTGGACATGAAGCCATAATGCTGGTTCAAGGATATACGATTACTAAAAACTTATCCGAGGACTACGCGGGCTTACGGCTATAGCAATCGAATGAGTGGCTTGCGTATGTGCGGGGGAATATTGCTTACCGATCGCTATGTCGATCACTTCCTCATCGAAATCGGTATGTCCGCGAAGTAAAGCTAGGTAGTACTTTCGGGCCCGCTGCTCTTCGAACACCTGGCAAACCTCCTTGCAAGCGTTTTTATTCAGCGGAATGCACAGTATTCCACTGGTGGCAAAATCCAGCCGATGGGCAAAATAGAAATCATGCGTCAAATTATCCTGCACGTACTCGGGAAACTGTTTTCGCATGATCGTTTGCACCGTTTTCTGCAATGGAAACAGAGTTCATTAACATCTGTTTTGTACTAGTGTAGACAAACAAAAGAACTAATTACCTTTTTAGTGTCATTAGAATTGATCAGCAAATCGTGCTTTTTGTTGATCACCAAAAAGTTGCCGCTAGTATACAGCACATCAACCGTTTCGTCCTTCTTCTTGTAATTGTTGCCCTCGCACAGGGAGAGAATGAAGTTGACGAATCGATCGCATAGGACGAGGAAAGCTTTAATGATTTTCTCCACAAGCCCCGTGGAAAAGAACTGAACGATACGATCCACGATTTCATCGATCATTCTGAGAAGCGTATTTCACCCGTTCACTACTTCCGGAATATCCGCGGCAATGGCCAGACCGCAACAGGAAGCCTTAACGAGAGTGCGAGTTTTCGGGCCGGATGCAGCACGGCGAGCGCGTTTGGCCAAATGCACCACAGGACGTCGAGCCTGTCGGGGACGGTTTGGAGTGAGCGAAATCGATGAGATTGGCCGTATTCGAAAGAACGCTTCTACCAGCAGCTCGTTATTAATTCAAGCAGCATCTCAGCGCGCCTGAAGCCTTGAAGGACCTCATTCGAAGCGTAAACGCGTTTGGCTCCTGCTGGTCGGGCAGTCTCAATGACACGCACCACTGCTGTAAATACCATTGGGGCTTGGATATCGCTGGAAAGGACGTTGCGCACGGTGTACCACGTTACGATTCCTGACCGACTGGCGAGCCTTGTTTTGTCCGGATGCCTTTTCCTACTCCATTTGTGTGTTTTTTCTTCACCCGATGCCTTGTTTTTGCAACAACAGTGCGTGTGTGTGTGTGCGCGCGTGTGGCTGTTGTGACGGTGCGGCCGTCCGCAGGAGAACAAAATCGAAGCACTCTACAACACTCTTTGCACTTTGGGTCACACTTTAGCGAACACGCACAATAAAGATTCTGCTGCTAGGAGATTTAGTAAATGGCAACAAACCCCCCCCGAAATTGTTGCAAATTTCAGGACCTTGCAGCACTCGAAATCGTCTAATTGTTTTTTTTGCTTGGTTTTGGTGTCTTTGCTTTCGCTTGTCAAAGCTGTCAGAATGGATTGTCAAAGCAATGCTGTTTGGAACAAGGTATATGGATATAGAAGGTAGAGTTGTTTAGAGCAAATTGACATTTCTCGACCTGACATAACAGTTCCGAGGTGATCAAGGGGAAGGGTATTGAGAAGAGTGATGGCAGCGTCGGAGGAGGCGCCGGTGGTGGTATCGCTTGCGATTTTTTGACGAAAAATGCAACCAAATATCGTCAATCTTCTGTGGAACAACATTTGATATGCGAAAATGACCCATAAATTAGCGAAATTGCTCAAGGGATTGAGAATCGAGGCTGTTTGTTCATGTTGGTAGCCCCATACCATATGTTTTTGTAAACAAACTCTGACATAACTCGACTAAAATGTCGCCCTGTCAAATCGATAAAAATTCACCTTCTAAATACATACACCTTGGTTTGGAACGCGTTCTGTTCGAACATGTGTGTTCGAAAATCGACGAAAACGAGCACGCTCGATAATCCGGGCTAAATTGGCACAGCAGAATCCGCGGATATTGTATTGACGTTCGGATTTGTTGTGGATCGGTTTTGTGTGCTATTTGGAGAGGTTTTTACTAAAATAAAGAGCGGTCTCTGAAAAATTTGTTGGTTTTGTTGGTTCAGGCAGTGCTATTGGGCAAGCTTTGCGTGACTTCATCAACGCCCGTAACTGTTGTGTTTATTAGTATAAAGATTACTGCAGAATATTGTTCGATAGCATGCGCGAACGCATGGCCTTCGTCGAAAAGATACACGCAAAACGTCCGATTCCTTTTGAATTGTGCTTTGTTTTATACTGAATTTTAGTAGTAGTAAACTCACTGATTTATTTATTTATTTTACGTTGTATACCAACGTACTTTCCATTGATTCTGTGTCGGTGCGAAAATTGAACGGAACTGGAGTTCAGAATCGGTTTGGATCGTGCTAGGATTATTACAAACATGGAAATGCATGTTTATGGAAAGGCGCCAACGAGGCCAGACGCTAAGACACGGTACCGGTGATACTATAAAAGAAATTATTAGGCGAAAAATGTACTTACAATCATCTCAATATCGTCAAAAGGCGACGAAGAAAAGATTCAGTTTGATTAGCGCCAAAATCGAACACAATTTCGAACAACGGACGATTTTCTTTCCATCGACAGCACCGCTGTGCAGTGTATGATTAGCATTAGAACGAGCGAGTGTGTGCAAAGTGTATAAGCGTCGTCGTCGTCACGATAAGGAGTGGGTGCGTGCGTGCGTGCGCTGTCGCAAAGATGACGATGATGTTTGTTGGTGGTACCTTCAGCTGGCAAAGGGCGTGCTGAAAAAAGGTATTACACGTACGTCGAAAGTAATGCACAATCGCGATTCCCTAATCACGAAGTCTGTGTTTTGTTGTGCAATGGTGTAGCAACCGAGCGTGCGGTACAAGAGTGATAACGAGAGTGTGTGGAACGAGGTTTTAGTGACAAAAAGAGCGGTGGAACGCGACGGAGGGGGAAGTGAAACGTGGATTGCAGTGAAAACGTTTTCCCCGGAAAACATACCGCTTTCAGCCGGAAGAGGAACCTCAGAAGCATGCTTTACGGTAGTCGTTGTCGTCGAGCGTGTCCCAGCGGTGTCCCGGTGCTGCACCTTCGAGACAAACCCGTTCGCTCGATGGACACCGTAACGAAGCAACACTACCGGATGCCGAAGGTCGTGATGATTGGTGGACTGAGTGGTGATGCAAAGGGTGCTCTAATGCTGGCCAACAGCGGAAGTTAATGCATCGGTATGTATGTAGGTATGTGTGTGCGTGTTGTCTATGTGTTGTCCTGAGGGAATGTAGAGCACCATCAACTGCTGACGATTTAATGATACACATTACATGATACGCGTTAGTGACCTTCGGTTTTGGTGATGTCGATCGACCACACATTCAGGTCATGGTCTCGGCGTGGGGACGAGAAACAGAGAGTCGAATACAAGAGAAGAAAAGTGATAAAATAAGTGCCCGCACTTCACACATCACGATGCGTGATGGCAAAAGTATGCTAATGTTTCGGTAGCAGTGAAACCATGACGACCAGGTCGGGATCTTTGCTGTTCGTTGCTATAGAGACTGGCGACCGACGACATAGTTGTTTCAATTGATCAATCCGTTTATCGATCATTGATTTTTTTATCGGAACTGCCCAAACAAATATACCCACAGAATTTCCACTTTAATATGCATGTTTGGTCCGTGCACATCCAAAAAGATTGCCCGTCTTGATTGATAGATTCAAGTAATAAATTTATATTTTATAGCGTTTTTTTTAACCTACCATAGCTGTGTTGAACAGGCGTTATTTTAATCTTTACTCAAGATGATGAAATTCTTAGGCGAATATGTTAGATGAGTGTCTGTCAACGTCGATAAAAATGCGTACGCGGAGCCAAACGCAAGAGAAAGGTGTTTTCTCCCGAGCAGTATAATTTCCTCGCCTAGTGGCGCATAGTTTCACGTACCATGGAAATTCTTCGGTCCGGCAGTTCACTCGCAGATCTTGCCGGGCGAAAGAATGGGTATCGATTTTGCCATCATGTGCTTAATGTGCCGGATAATACCACAGCACTAGAGGGATGCTTCAGAGAGGTCTAGGCGAGGGTGCAAAGGTGCTTCATACAGCCGCGAAAAGCTAGAGCGAGGGCCACAGCAAATGAGGAGCCGACAACTATTCCAAGGCGAAATAAATAAAAAAGAGTTGACTATTCCTGGGGATGGTGGTTGGTGCCATCCCAATTCCATCATCATACCACCAAACAGTGACGCATACCCGGTTTCCCCGGGCGGGTGTGGGAAATAGAGCATTTGTTTGGGTCGCAACAGATCGATTTTTCTAACCTCGACCAACTCGTTTCTATACCTGCTTACCACCGACAAGTATTCGTACAGAAAAAAAGATCAACTATTTTGAAATTATTTGCAAAAGTGTTTTTTGCACATGGTTTTCCAGCTGCCATTGTTGTAGTCGCGATCAATGTTAACCTATCGACGGTGGAGCAAAAACATTGTAGTTTAACTCGTTTTCCTACATTTGAGGCGGTTTAAAACTGGATAATAGAAAAAAATAAGCACCCGCCTATGATGTCATCATCGGTGGTATGCGGTCGTTAGAGCAAAATCACACAGAAAAGAATGCAAACTTGCAAATGGATAAATTAAATATGTTTATTGGTTATACCGCTTGACAACTAGCGTAACCGGCCGTCTGCAGTATTTCGCCATCGTCTAAATCATTCTCCTGCTGTTGAAGGAATAGTTTGGAATATGTGGCATTTTGAAGCACCGAAAAGGCTTTTGCCATTCATCATCAATTGCAAGATTTGTTCCTACTTGTACCTTGTGCCTTGGACAACGGAGCGCAAGTCATCCTGTACGATAACACAGCGCCACAAATCGCCTGTGAGAGTGCGTATTCCAGCAGAAAGAGCATTTCTCGTCAGCGGGGCAAGCCATGAATGAACCATTGCGTGATGTTGTCAAGGAAGAGAGTGACAGAGAGAGAAAGAGAGAGAGAGTTAGAGAGAGAGAGAACAGCGTCACAACCCGGGAGAACTTTACACGGCATGCATGCTGTTGAGCTGGTGGTGTGCGTGTGCATGTGTCTGTTTATACTATGGTTGCTACAACTGACTACTAGTATTTTTCTGCTCACGTTGCGTAAAACCGCTGTGCGTTTTGGACCTACACGAGCTCCTGATTTGGGTGAGTAACCGTACGCTGAAAGCTCTCCTTCGCTACGGGGTTGTTTAACGCAACCTTCGGCGTTGGTGGACGGTCAGTCGATTGTTGACAATTCGCGGGTTAGCATCGCCGGTGATCGTGTGCGTCTGCGTAACTAATCCGACCGGCGTTTGGACTGTGGCTGAAGGTGGTGATTATTTTTTAGTGTTTGACGATACGCACTGCAGCAGGCTCATATTGGTGTAGGTAATCTAGTAAGCGTGTGACATAAGTAAAAGTGCGTTTTGTTGCTAGTTTCCATCGTAATGGTGGCCGGTTGCCTACTGTGTCTTTGGGAGAAAGGAAAAAAAAAACATAACCGCCTTATGCCATGATGGTCCGTTGTGAAATTGGGCCACCTGTGCAACTGCCGGGAGGGTATTTTTTAACGAAATGTGTTTGTTTGTAAGTGAAAAACAATACAAATATCTCGATGGCGATTCTCGATAAGAAGCGTGTACTTCTAGATGGTTCAGAAAACATTAGCGTAAACTCAAAATGGTTTAGGTGACTCAACAAAACTGCCGGTCTCGGCCGCAAACTCATTGACCCATGCAATTCTTCGAAGTATGGTTTTGGTCGTATCAAGACTATACAAAGTGATCGATTTGTTGCGTTTGTTTGATAGCAATCCATGATGCTTAACAATGTGCTGATGACAGCAGTTTTGCAAACGCGTGGCCAAACATGTTTCAGAGGTGATTTGCAAAAAAGTTACCTAACGTAAACAAACTTTGAGACGAGAGAATTAGTTAACGATCGATCGTGAATGGTGGATGAAAGGAAAAGTAAATAATCTTGTGAGCAGAGTCATTTGTTGTGCAATTCATTATGGTGTCCAGATTCTGTGGACTGCAGTGAACCGTCCTGAAGTCACTTGAAGTTATTATCCGACTACACTTCTGAAATCCGCCCTTTCCATAAGCGATCACTGAGAATCGCGATCTACGAAGAAGATCAGTATCTCTCCGACGAGAAATCTTGTCAACAGGAATGAAAAATCCTCCATCAATAACTCGACAATATTTATCATGACTCAATGTGCACGTTCTTTCGAACGTTCTTGCGATCCAGAGATTTGTTTACTTGCATGAAATGAAAAGTGCTTGCATCGCGCACGTGTGTAAGCGGCACCGTCCGTTTGTGTACACAACTGTGCTCTTTAGGTCAAGTGCAACCGCATTTTTTGTCGTCTATTCAACATCTTATTCCTACATGCCCATTTTTTACCTACTCAAAAAAGCAATAATTTCAATTTCGGGAATTCCTAGCAATGGCTAGCGAACTTCCGGCAAATTGTACAACAACTTTCCCGAGTGCCACATTGTTTCCGTGTCGCTTGCGTCGTTGCTCATCTGACTGACATGGTTGATAACATTTAGCGAATGGTCTACGAGCCAGTTTTTGGAATGGAACAGGAATGGATTGCAACAAGGGTGTGTGATAAGAGAAATACGGAAGGGCGGTAACGCCTCAAACGACATATGAGCGTTATCAGGGCGCTGATAGAACGGGAAGCTGAACGTTCGATCGAACATGCATTAGAAGCGGTGTGGAGCAAAAAAAACTATGTTTAAACGCACATTAGCAAAAACCCTGTACAGATTGGCGTAGGATTTCACAATCTGTTTGCAGTTCTGGTTTAGAGGGTTGATTTTGTTTTTTTTTTTTAGATTTTGAGGAAGGTGTTACAGGCTGCTCAAGAATTTTTTTCCAGACAGTTATACTGCCAACAATTTCGGAAAGCATTTCGATTCAGGGTAGTTTCTTACTGTCCTTTAAATGCTTTCCAGAACTTTTAAAAGCTTATTTAGGCATAATTTTGCTAATCCGTTCCATTGAACTGGATCTTACAAGATCTGAAATGCTTGATTTTTTATGATACTAGGTTTTTATGAGTAAATTTAACATTTTCTTTGCATTAACCTATAAAAAAGAGCTAACATTTTTAATATCATCGAAAACTACAATCACAGTTTAAAATTAGAAATCAATATTAACGATCTATATCGCCAAAAATAATATTTAATATCTGAGGTTGTAGTTCTGAGATCAAGCTCAACTTACGTAATGTTACAAGATGCTTTTGGAAACTAATATATGTAAAAGTATTATCAAGTATCTTAGAATTTAAATGAGCAGAATTATTAATAACAATTATACTGTCCATCATAAGCGTAAAATGAACAGAATAATTCAACACAGCAAATATTCAAATCTTCTTAACATGATTGGAAACTTAAGTAACCTCTTTCAAATATTGTGAAATAGATCTGTCCAGGTGCTCGTTTAGAATACGGATATTCCGTTTATTGATGTTTCAAAGTTAAAAACAAATTTATTCAATTTCCACAAGACAAATATTCTTAATTTAACATTCATTTTCTAAAATAGTTCTGACTGAAACTCTTTTCGATAAAAAAGAGCAAACAAAAGACTCACTACTTTATTCAATAAACGTGCACCATGTTGATCTCAAAAACCTTGTCGAAGACAAACGATCGATAGACAACAGTACAGGCATGCAGCCGTTGGGTTGTTATCCTCGTTTGATGTTTGCTCCAGCCTTGGGTAGTTGTTCGAAGGATAACTTCTTCACCTACCGTTGGGCATGTTGGGGGCGCTAGAGTGCCCAAATTACTTTCAAATATTGTTTATTAACGAACGATCAATAGCACTTTCCCTTAAGCTAAGCGTTTAAAAAAGTTTTTTTTTTATAAAGTTGACGTTTCAGTGTTGCAACACTAACCTACAAATGGTTCATTTGCGTTAAACAATAAAACAAAACATGCCTCAATCACATTAGATTCACGTATGATTATTGTTTTGAACAATTTTCTCACGCTCTATGGCACGGTCTCATAAAAATGTTTATGTTTCTACCTTATTATAGAGACGCTCGTAAAAAAAGGCCACAACCGGGACGTCATACATATCAAGTCGAAAACGAGAACCACCCAGCGATGCTAATTAGCATTCCGCGTGAGGTTTGCAGCATATCACGAAAGAACCTCAGCAGCTATTTTATTTGGGGTTCCTACCGAGCTTAAACAAACAACTTTTTCTTGGCCCATTCATTTCTTCCTGTTCCGCCGGTGGAAAATGTGACGCAATTTGAATCCGCGAAAGCGCAGCGCACTACTACTGACAGGATCGTAATTTAAGCTTCTTCTTATCATGCTCATTTGCCTTGGTTGAATGGAACTGTGTGTGCCTTTTTGAAGGTCAACGCGTCGATCGTGCATTCATTTGGTTGATGTGCTGCAAATGGTGTTTCTTTCGCTTTCGATTCAACCGCGCAAGTCCCTTCAAGGCGGTGTGGTGAATCGGTGCTTCCGATCGGTGCCCCATGCTAATGCTATGTAAATGGGGTGAAAACGTAACACACACAGAACGGACAAACCGGTATCCGAAGCAGCAGCAGCAGCAGCAGCAGCAGGACGCAACAATCGAAAAGCGTCTCACAGGCCAGCGCTGAATCGTTGGCAAATGAAGGTACCGTGCTGAGCCGGTTCGTGAATCCGGCGATGATACGCATTTGGAAGATTATGGTTGCAATGTGATTTATAGACGTGTCGTGTTTAAGCTCCAAGCGTCGCGTCCGTAAACGTACTCAGCAAAATGTGTTGTCGAGGCAAATGGGGCCAGAAAACACTTGAAGAAATCAAACATAAGATGCTAAATTCAGGCTAGTGTGTTGTGTAGTGTCAAATGATAAGACTCATGATGACGTAGATGTGGGCGGTAGGCGGAGGAGGCGAAGGAGGAGGTGAAAGAGTCTGAAAGTGGCCGGAGTGTGTCCTCCTTGCTTTTCTATTCTGGAGCATACGCTAAATACGCGTTTGCGTGTGGGTTGTCAGTAAAGTGTCGCTGATGTTGTTGAATTGGATTGTTGACCGCTTTATTATTGGCAAAGGACACCTCCAATCAAGACGCGGACGTTCTGGGCTTCCAACTGTACACAAATGGTGTTGAATGATTTTGTTCAAATATTTGCTCTTTTTATTTGATTTGTCCCAATTACTGGTAAACTAATACCAGTGTCCGCGTTGGCATGAGAAATCATTATGGGAAATAGAATATAAAAATACAATTTCCTCACCCAACTTTTGCATTAGCCCACCCGATAGTGATTGTGTGGCGTCAGTTAGACGGCCACGGCCATGAGTCGAACATCGCTTTGCATCTTCCCTTTTTTTCCTTGCTTGGGGGAGTAACCATTTCACAACTTTGTACGCCAATGAACCGCATGTGCAGGCTGCTGGCCACACATGCAATAAATCATCCCTATGTGTGTTCTCCCGCACCAACATAGGGGAAGCTTTTTCTTTCCCCGGTGCGTGATGACGACAATTCACACTCCACTATTAATGGTGCACCGCTAAAAGCCGGTTTGTATCCAAATCGTTCCATTCTGAACGACACTAATCAGCTAGGTACATCTGCTAAGATTAGGCGCCGCCTCTGTCTCCAGGTGATGATCAAGCTTTTTTGTGATTAGGAAGCTTCCGGTGCCTCTAGACGGGTCTACGAAGGTAATATCTACGAAGGAAGTGCGTGGAAGATTCGCGACTAAACGATTGCACCACTTGTGCCTTCGTGCGTCTGATGGATGATTCATGATAACGTCATTTTTCATCATTTCTAAACGACCGGCTCAAATTAGCGGATATGATTTAAAAGGAAAGCAAAGCAAGCTTTCGGTCTCTGTGATGTGTGATGGTAGAAGTTATCACACAAGACTGCTAAAATACTGAATAAGTGGCTATAATGAACTGAAAGCTATTGTTATCACTCCCTTTTTGAAGAGTAATGGAAAATATTTTAAATGTTAGCATTAAGAAAAACTTACCTATACCTATGCTAGGTTTAATTTGATGTGCTACGTGCTTATTTGTTATATTAACAAATTTTTGGCCTGTACTTGCTTATTCTTGTAATCTAAAAAATAATTTCAAGTGGGCTACGATTGAGCAGCAATTTTTTATGTTTTAATTTGTTGATTGATTTCATCATAATATTGTTTTGCATGAATTTACTACTCCAAGTAGAATTGTTAAGCATTTTAAAATAAATCAGGGGCGTGAAGCTAGACGACTTTTGAGCGCCTTATGTTATAAACCAAAACTAAGGTTTAATTAAATAACGGCTTTAATGAATGTTGGTAAACATTATTCATCGCCGTATCCTCTCCGTGTTGTATCGTTCCTTTCATCTTTGAAGGAATTTTTTTTATTGACCTTGTTTTGCCTATATTTGCATTGCCTGGTTTGTAAAATTTAGGCAAGATTCATTCAACAAAAATACTAAGGAAAAGGATTGCTTGCTCTCCGCAGACCAGAGCATAATTAATGATAAATGCAAAGCTCAATGCACACTATTTGACAACATATTTGGAAAGATTTGAAAGCAGTCCGACCTTCCGATGCGGAAGTCTATACAATTTTGTTGTGTCAACAAGTATGATGTGGTTAAACGTTGAAAATAGTAGATCAGTTTACTCACGGATTAGAATGAGTTCCACGGATTTTCTTCGCTACGGGTGGAATGTCTAGAAAGTATTTTGTACCGATTCCTTCATGTTCGTTTCACTGACCGATCAGTCCCATTAAACCCTAGACATTACTCAATCTGGTTAGCAGTGACTTTTGTTTTCTGCCCTGAACATGTAAATGATTTTTGTTGTAACAATCACATCATAAACTGATACAAAGCTGATTTGATACCTCGAAACGTTTCAATATCTTGATGGACAAATTTCTAAACAAGTGTTGTTTCTTCTGACCCTAAAACATAAATTACAAGTTCCCTCTAGAATGGATGTTAAACATAATAAAATATCAGCCTATCTTTTTTATCTGCTCATTGTCACTTCTGAAGGCTTTCACTTTGTATTTTACATTTGTTCATCACAGTTCTTTAGGTATTAGTTTCAAATTCATGTCTCGAATGAATGAATTACAATTATAAAATTAAAAAAATGTAATGATTCTGTTTATTGCAAGATATTATTTTAAGCAAAGAACACGGCATAAGCATACTTTTCAACCTATGATAACATGTGTTAATTGCTCCAGATTATGAGCTACGATCAGCAATATTAGTACCGACGGTAGTACGCACTATTATCTACCATTTCTACCGATTTTGTTATTTACTTGCACAACACAACTGATTACTACGGAACACTACTGGGAACCATTTTGCTTACAAAAACGGAGTGATTTAGTTCGCTGTGATCTTTTCCTGCTAGTTTGTTAGCGACTAATTGTGTGCCAATTGCAGTGCCTGTACCCTGATGTGCCCACTGCAGTATGGTGACAACAGTAAAGGCCACTGGGATTCCACACCGGTGGTACCCATTACACCTTGTCAGCTTTGTTGATGCGGTCCGTTTTAGGTAGTTTAGTGTTTGCACAAAAACGGCATTACCTTGCAAATTGATTGTGTCTTGTCGGAAGGGCACGGAAGTGCAGCGTAACTGGATGCCAATTGGCGCAGTTTTTTTTGCTTCAAATGAAACGCCGTTTTTGTTTTTGTGTTTGTTTGTTTGTATAGATCTGTTTTGTGCTTTGTGTAAGCAACTTTACCCACTGTGTTGACAAACATTGAATTACGATGCTCCTGGCTCTCCCGGCGCACAGAGTGATCGCGGCCCTTCGTCGTGTGGTTCGCAAATAATGGGCGACACGTGAGTAACGGCCAGCTGCATAATGATGGCGCACATATCATTGCATTTAAACGTTACAGCAATCACACGGATGGGGACGTATTCCATGGAGGAGTGGCGGTCTCGGGAAATGGGACAAACAAGAGTGTAGAATTATTATCTTTCGGAATAGTTCTCGAACGCTTCGCACGCACTGGATCACCACCCGCCCAAACAATGTGGCCGCGCTCATGGCAACTCGTGATGGAACGCATTCTGTGTGCGCATTACGGACTAAACCCTTGAGTGACATTTTGAATGGGTGCTAAGGGTTGTTTTTACGTTTCAAACCTTTTCTTGAAGGTGGCCTAATATTTAAAAGGAAATGCCCATAACATAAATTAAAGTCGTCTTTTTCAATTACTAATAATAATACCCGCACGGATAACTTTACCAGCAGGGTGATTCGGTGGATTTCCACGTTCGTTGAAATAGCTAAAACCTTTACTCGAACAACTCCAGGGGCATCCCCGCGGGCGCGGTTGGGTTGGTTTGTATCAATCGATTTGTGATGACTTCTTAATCATTTCGCTCTTACCCGATTGAGCATTTTAATGGATTCAATTAAGAGCTCAGAAACCCTCCAGTGGAGAAGCACGACGACGACGACGACGCCGCCGACCGTAATGATGATGGCGATGATGAAGAAGATAGCGATAATATCGTTTGTTTGAGCCTCTGTAGCCGGTGCGTCCGTGTGTTAAACCTTTGGTTTCGTCTCTATTTATGTGTGCCATGCGCGATACGAGTCCCTGTATCGTTCGTCGATCGCAAGGTCATAATCATTTATGTCACATGGTTTTTTTTTGGGGGGATCCCTTTTTCGCTGTACAGGCTCATGCCGGCTTATGCCGGCGGTCCCACATCTTCCATTAATTGATACCATATTAAAGTGCTGATGTGCCCAAGCCATGCCGTTTCCGTGCTTTTAATCGCTCGCACACCCGTCCAGCGTATTTCGTGTTTCTCGGTTTTCACAGCAATCTCGTCGAGCGTATCATAGGTTAAGGTCAAACACATTGAATCGGGTCGTTTGTTTGGGCGGTTTCGGTTCTTTGATCGATTCGGAGGAATTGGTCGCGACAGAAAGGTTCTCGAGCGTAACGATACGCTATGGTGACAACAGATAGGGAACGATGTTATGTACGGTTGTGAAATCGAATCGATGATCCATCTTGGGACAAGCAATAGATAGTTCCAGTTGGGGATCACGTTTGTGACCCTTACCTCCTACGCACGGGAACATTCTATGCATGATGTTATGGAAGTGCTTAAATATGACTGACAGACCCTTTGGTTTATAATTCCTATAATTATAAGGAGAAGAATATTTTTATTACTGCTATCTGCTGTTCTCACATTTTTTCCCACTCTAATGTTGCTATTTCCCTTTTCTGAAGTCTTTAAAACAATGTCATATTTGTGTTCGAAGTTGCTAATTTCTTTCGGTGGAAAGCTTTTCTAAGATGAGCATTTTTAGCAGTTCCAATTCAATTCAGGAATCGAATCCTTGCTGAGCTGGATATCTTGTTAAGCTTTGCTGATATCCTTGTTGAGCTGGAACTCCTTACGAATCAGACTTTTTCCCATCCTGAACGAAAATATATAATTATGAACAAAAAAACATGATGATCGGACGGCACGATAAGGCGATTGTGGAAGAATTTTCCATTTTAAATTTCTTATGCCAGTTTTGGCTGGTGATGCAATAATGAGTGGGATCGAGCCATGTCATGTTGCGATATGACTTCGTTATGTCAGTGCTGGTATTGTGGGCGTTTCTCACGCCGCGCTTGGGTTAGTTTGATTAGTAGTTGCTGATAACGTTATTTTGTGACGGTTACGACGCGGGTTCAACAACTCATAGTTAATCCCGCCAAGATAGTCTCACCTGATGTACACAGCAAAGCTTTTGAGGCATGTATTATGTCAAAGTTGCTGATGTTTTGAAGCGACGGAAAACATTGTTCCGGTACTGAACAGCAATCTGATGACTGATCGGTCCTTCTTTTTCGTTTGGTTCTATAACGTCAAGAGGTGGAATTAGCTGGAAGTGGGCTTTAAGTTCCATTTGGACTATGAAAACTTATCGCCAGGTTAAGAATCTTAACGGTTGTTATTTTTTGGCATATCTAATATGTTATGGTGCAATTATGTCTAGAAACGAGTAATGTTTAAGGATTTCTTCGTACTAGCAGCTCTTAGTGAAAAGGTCAGCACTGGTGAGGGATTTCATGGTCACTGATCGATAGCCAGTACTGCCGTTTTTAATATGTTCACTCTTCTGTACAAAAAAAAAAGAACATCTGGAGGTTACATATGGTGACTACATAAATCGAGGACGTAGGGCTCAGGAGTAATACCAATCGTCCAAATAGTTCAGAGGATCTGAGACTAGATCGGCATTGTGATAAAACATTTATAGCCGAATATATCGATGTCTGCAAAACAGAAAATAATGCAGAAAGATCGAGTGACTACTTGTAAGAAGAGACTTTCAACTATCCGCAGCGTCGGATAATCGTTTTTGTATTGACAATAACGTAATAGTAGCAATACGGCCAGGCCGTTCTTCATGAATAAAAAAAAAAACGTAATAGTATTTTTCGTTGGCAGAATCTTTTCCTATCATGCACTGGCCAAGATCTTAAGGTCCTTGGATTTTTAGCACTGACACCGTGTGTCACCATTTCTTATCTAAAAGTAATAAAGAAGCACTCAATTTCCAGGAGTCTTATGGGGGTGGGAAATGTTCTCATTATAAATATCCAACATTGAGAATGCACATAATTTTTAAAAAAATATAACAAATACTTGTTTACTCTATTTTGATAAAACATGTTTTTTTTTTCGTTTCACCTCAACAGATAACTGATCATCATTCTGCTTGCTGCCGAACGACTGCCTAGCTGCTAAACTTCAACTGCCGCCTGTCTGCTGGAACTGGCACAGGACCAACCGTCGTCTGCTTCGTTGCCGACTCGACTCGCGCGCGCTCAACTGCCATCACCTTCAGCCTGTCGTAGCTGTTTGCTGACGGAAAAGCTGCAAATGCTTTGAGGCAGTTCGTTCACTCACACCACCAATAATAGCCAAGTGCAACAGCTGACAAAGTGCAATTTTTGTACGCCGGCAGAAAACGAAAGTAGTAGTGGACCAGAAAGCAGTAGTGTACGTTACCAAACACTGAGGCCGAAGGAGCAATTTTTTTTGTGGTCAATGGCACAAAATCGAATGCCGGCAGTCTTTCGGTGTTTAAAACGCCGATTCATTCTACTTGCTTTGGAGTAGTTTGATACTCCCTTTTTGGTTGTCCTCCTTGGTTATAAAGGTCCGGTTTTGTTGTTGGAAGTTTTAAACTTTTTCCATCAAACTATTGGTTTGCACGCTACTGATTTGTAAAGGTGTGTATTCGAGCAGAAATAGCTACTGATACACCTGTTCGGTTATGAGTGGTGCGAATTATTTGCCTCGTTTCTCAAATTATCTGGTACACGTGGTACAGTTTTGTTAGATTGTGAACGCTGCGCAACAACAATTCACTCTCAATTCCCTTAACCATGGATGAGAAGGAAGTAAACTTCTTGCCGAAGCCAAAAATGCCGAAAGTGGGATGCTTCCGAGCGGTCTGTGGTAAGTTAGTGGCCCCCCGTAGGCTAATGGGTATATAGTTTCCTAGTTTCGGAAGTGGTACAAGGTCAAAATTTAATGTGAGGAGATGTCCCATGCATCCTTTCGTACGTGTGTTGTGTTACATGTCCATCATCATTCTCATTTCGCATCCTTTCATCCATCCATTCAGCGCACGATAGCCAATGACTACAAGGAGTGTGTTCCGTACGTTCCGAAGAGGGTTGCAATTTGAAGTGATGAAGTGAACATAAAAGGGAAAACAGAGATTCTATGAACACATCATTTTCGCAATCATAAAGTGCCATAAGCAAAGGTGTATAATTTGCCAGAAAATAATAACGGCACTACTTACTGAATCTCATCAACTGGTAACATGGAAACAGAGCGCATACGTATCCGCGACAAAGGTTAGCACGGTTTCATGTACTTTAAAACGAGAGTAGTGTTGGGTGGAGTTGTAGTGCTTAACAACGTATCTTACTGCTGTTGTTTTGCGCATGATTTGGACTTTGGGAATGCACTAACATTATACGACTGGGATGGTTACATGTTGGACGTATCTGCCAACTGTATTGGATGGAAAAATTTTACTAACCTAACTAATTTTTGAAATATTTTTATTACTTTTAAACATTTTAGTACACAGAAAAACAAAAACAGTTGTGATACTTTGAAGCAACTGAATCGCTTGATCGGATCTACATTTGGCACGATATATTCATCAACAATTCACATTCACAGTGTCAGTCAAAACAATAAGGCCACCACCAGTCAATAATAACTCTAAGCAAAGGATGCTTTATTTTATTTTATCTAGAAATGAAAATGTCTAACATTTTTAGCTGAATTATAGTTATGAAGTCCAAAAACCAGCTCATTTCACTAGCCTGGCCAGCTTGTAAAATCTTTTCGACAACTCATTCCTCGAGTTCCGGCAGTTCTTTCTGAATGTCTTGTAAAACTATGTAAATTTCCCGTTTCATAACTGGTTTGTGTTTAAGGCTGAGCTGAGCGTGTTTGTAATTAGCTCGCTGCAGTATTTTACGCACTGCTAGGCTCCTTTCAAATAGCCTAGCTATGTTGTATTTTTCATTATATTTGAATATCTTGCAGTGGAATACTTCCCATGGATTATGGATTTAGTAACAACGGATTTTCTCATATCGCTCAGTCCTTTGCTCTGCCTGCTCTTTACTAACTGAAGAGGTCGAAGAAGCGAATGTTATGCTTACTAATTTTTATACATTATCGTTGAACTCTTTGCTGAGCACGATCAGGTCCTCCTCAATCCTTCTCAAGTTAATAGAATAGTGGAAGCATTCCATGCGTTCATTAATATTGATTAGCTTTTTAGTCTCATGAATGTTTGTTTAGTTTACACAAACCTAGACATTCCAACGAATTTAAAAGTTGATTAATAGAAACTTTTTTTCCATTATTGTAGAGTGTACTAATCCCTTAAAGAGTTAGGTTTAGAAGAATTAGGAAGTCTAATGACTTACCGTTCAAGTTTTTATGTGTGTGTGTGATTGACTAGTTAACGGGGTTTTAGCCGGTTTGATAAATAAAGCTTCCAAGATAAAGTTCTTGAAAACTACTACTGATTTCAGCGTCAGTTTTAACTCCAAATCATAAAAATATAGATGGTCTTATTGTTTTGTCCGACACTGTATGGGCTTACCACGGAAAATGTTGTTGTGTGTTTTTCGCTTTTAGTTTGACCGTTTGGAATTTTTAGCAGATTTGTTCAAGTACGTATAATAACGCGTTCTCCTCTCCACTCTCGCAGATCGCATTCCGGCCCGGTTGGTGCTGTACTTTCTGTCCTGGTCCGGGTTTCTGGTGTCGTTCGTAATGCGCAACGACATCAACTTTGCCCTGGTGGCGATGGTACAGGATCCCAGCTCGAACGCGACCGGCAGCGATCACTGCAACACCGTGGCCAGCTCTATGCCCGCACTGGAGGAGGGTGACGATTACAACTACACGATGTCGATGGCCAACGCAACCACAACCGTGTTGCTGGACGGGCCTGCGTCGATCGATGATATCAAGTTTGACTGGGACTCGACCGTGCAGGCAGTGATCAAATCGTCCTTCTACTGGTGCTACGTACTCTCGCAGGTGGTTGGTGGTGTGGCCACCCAGTACTTTGGCACGAAGAATGTGTTCGGATGGTCCCAATTCCTTACGGCCGCTTGCAGTTTGCTTATTCCGAATGCTGCCGATTTGCATTACGGTGCCGTAATCTTGTTGCGCTCGGTGCAGGGTTTCGCTAGCGGGCTTACCTGGCCGGCTATGTACGCCATCGTAGGTTACTGGATACCGCCGGTCGAGCGGAGTCGGTTCATGAGTAGCTTCCAGGGCTTTAGCATTGGGATAGGGTTGACGTATCCGCTATGCGGGTTCATCATCGCTCACTTCGGCTGGAGGCAGGTGTTCTACACGACCGGAACGATCGGAATGATTTGGTGTGTGTTCTGGTATCTGCTCGCGTACAACACACCCCAAGAGCATCCGCGCATTACGCCCGAAGAGCTGGAGTACATCGAGCTGAACGTGAGCGAGGACATAAAGAATGGACAGGGGATGCGTGTACCGTGGCGGCGCATCTTTACCTCGATGCCGGTGTGGGCCATCGGCCTGACAACGTTCGGACGCATCTGGGTGCACTACACGTTCATCATGTCCGGGCCGGAGTACATGCAAAAGATCTTTTGTTTCGATATACAGCAGAACGGACTGCTTTCCGGCGCGCCCTTCCTCTGCTCCTACCTGTCCTCGGTGTTGTTCTGCTACGTGGCGGATCTGCTGATGGATCACAAGACGCTAACACTCACCAACGTGCGCAAACTCTTCACAGCACTGTCACAGATCGTTCCGGGTGTGCTGGTGCTGCTGGTAGGCTACCTGGGCTACCAGATTGTGACCGTGCTGATACTGTGGTTTGTTGCGGTAACCTTCATCACGGCGTCTTATGCCGGCGCGATGGCAAACATCGTCGACATTGCTCCGAACCTGGCCGGACCTGTGTTGGCATTTGCGCAGACTATCCACATGACCGCTTCCTTCCTGCAGCCGCTCGTTACCGGCTTCATGGTGACGGATTCGGTAGGGTCGCTCGAAAATGCTGATCTGTTTCTGTAAAGTGTTTTTAATATCCGTCTTTTATTTTCCTCTCCGCGATCGATTTGTTTCTGTAGCAAAACATCAACCAGTGGCTGCATGTGTTTGGTGTGTCGTCGGTGGTGGCCATCAGCACGTACCTCATCTATCAGGTGTTTGGTACAGCGGAAATACAATCGTGGAACTATCCCGTTCCCGATCCGGAAGTAACGTCTTCGGATGATTCGGCCGTGATCGCCAACCAGCCAATGATAAAGGTTGAACCAGGCCTTAAGTTTGACGATGACGATGACGAAGAGTAAGACGATTGAATCATTTCTTTGAACTCTCGTGACAACAATTAACGTTTTAAAAAAAAAGAGTTACTTATAAGCAGATGGGATGAGGTAATGATGAGATGTAACAAGAAATTCCACTTAAAATTTAATTAATAGATATAGATTTGAGAAGGGTGGAGACAACAAATGTGATTAATCTAACAACATTGATAGGAGTAGGGAGTAGAACGGGGGAGCGACTATCGCAGAGGTGGATGTGAAATGAAACAGGAAAATCAGGGAAAACTTAGATTGCGGATGTGCGCGAGTGGTTGTTAGTGCGGGTCAGCACGTTTTGTATGTAAAGTTTAGATCGTCAAAGAATAGGCACGATCGTGCCAGCATTGATCGGAACAATATTAAGCGAAAATGAAGAGCGTGGCCGCTTGACACACTCTTCATTTCAGAAGCATAGGGGTGCAAACTATAAAGGGGTTCCATCAAGTTTTTCTGGGGATTCCTTACGTTTTTTTATAATGATTTCAATTCTTTTTCACGTGTTTGTCACCGGAAATTAGGTCCTGAACAATTTGTTCGTTTGAGAGAAAAATATTTTTCATCACTTACCAAAGTATTTGGAGTTATTTTCGAGAATCATTTTATTTAGTTGTATCCTTCGTGAAGGAGAAGAACGATTTTTGAATCATTTGAGGTCCGTGCACGGCAAGATCCACCTTCGAATGAAGATGATGAGATCCCTTCGAAGTTACGATAAGCTTCGAGCAACCTTTGCATTCTCAAACGAAAATCTTTCGATTATAAGGTCTCTTGGTATAGTTTGCTATTGTTCGGGCAATGAGGATTCAAATAGTTTTCTCACTTTGCGATGCCCTTTTGGCGACTCTGAAGTCTCTTCAAATACTAGCGAGGGGTTTCTTGAAGGACAAGGCAGATGAGAAGTTCTTGTTGAAGTGCATCCTGGAAGAGAAAAGGCATATTGAACCACAAAATTTCCCGAAAAATGAGGCCTCCAGCAGCCCATTGTTAAACCCGCCGTTGATTTTGAGTGTGAGTAACGGCTTTTCGACGATCATTCAAAAATTAGCAGTGTCCCTCGAGCGGGTGCTTTGCAATTTTTAGATTAAAATTGCTTCATCGCTCACGCTTCTCGAAGCTTATCCAAAAATAAGTTATCTTTGATATTACTTAACTTACCGCGATCTGTTCTTTGGTTGTCATGTTATTGGCAAAATCTCCAGATACCTCCAGATGGAACACTCGGTATTGTTGTACTCCTCCTGTACGTTTAACCGATCGAGTGCGTTAACAGAATTATAAGATAACAGTTTGATCGTTCGTTTGTTTCGTAGCAAGTGACAAGCAACAGGTAGTGCACACATTACCATACACACACATGTATGCAAAGTTATGCAGATAATAATTAGAAGAAAATGGATCGATTTTCATGTAAGAAGTGTGGATTCTTTCTTTACATTGCCAGTAGAAGTGAAGATAAGTTTACGTTAAGGCGCAACTTAGGAGCTAATACTTAAACAATAACGATTCATTGGTCCGTAACGATCCGTTTCGGTAGGTTTTTGTTACAGTTTCGTTGTTTTCATTTCTCTCGTCAGTTATTATGTATTATGCGTGTTATTTTAAAAATTTAAGTTGTGAAAATTTGGTTTGTTTTTGTTAGATTAGCAACACTTTGTTCAGTAACCAGACAGCATTATAGTTACTTTTAGTGTAGCGTTGCACCTATGTGCCACATTTATGGTAGTCAGCAGAAGAAGAAGGCGTTGAGTGAAAAAGAGTAGGATTAATCGATTGTTCTGAAGTTGTTATCATGCACATCATATTAGGCGGCCATTTGTTGTCTCATTGTTGCAGTTGCTGCTTGCACTGACAATAAGCAGGTAGCAGGTCCATAGTATCGAATGCCAACCGATCGACAGAAATGTACAGCATCCGTACACGTGTATGTATTTCACATCGATCGACTTACCCCATCTCTCTCTCTCTCTCTCTCTCTCTCTCTCTCTCTGTCTCACACACACTCTCTCCCGTACTATCCCTTTTACGGGAATTCTGTTAAACTATACGTGCCTATATAACAAGAAACAACAGAGATGAGAAAAATAGCAATCAGCCTCCATTTTGAACAGAAAATAGAAGAATAGGAAAAACTAGAAGGGATGGTAGAAAAAAAAGGCGCTACCCATTGGATCAAACTCTCCGTACTAAAGTTAATTGAGCAGACTTATCTAGTAACTTTCGTGAACAGTCTACAATGCATTGTTTCTCTATAAATTCCTTCAATCCGCCCACTCAGGCCGTCGTCTCCAGCAAAGAGAGTAAAATAACAGCCATACACGGTGTTACTGAGTTGCAAACTTGATCTTGAACTGGTCTGTTCTATGTTGTGTTCCAGCATATATACATTACAGAATGTCCTCATTTACAATGTTTCTTCGCCACTATCTACTTTTGGGCTTTGGTTTATATTTTGACATCTGGCTTACTTTTGGGATCTGGTTTATGGTTACTTTTCGATTATGTTTTATCACTATTATGCATTGTTACTTATTTACAGGGGTTTTCAGTTGATAATGTAAAAGCATCGTTCGGTTTTTGCAGGTTCCTTAGATGAAATGATAAATAAAAATCGTTGATATGAGAACGGCTTCACGTGACAGGAGAAACAATTATCCTTTATTGTGAAGATACCAGATGCTATTGCAATCGAAGCCGATGATATTGTACACGACCTGTCAGCGCTCGCGTAAGTAAAGTCGAATACGACCTGAAGGTTACGCACTTACCCGTACGCTGACTTGCCGTGCAAAATATCATCAGCTTCGATTACAATGTCATCTGGTCATTTCACAATTAAATGTTATTGATTCGCCTGTCTTCTGAAGCCGTTCCCATGTCAACTAGCTTTGTTTACAATTTCATTTAAGGGGCCCACAAAAAAGATCGATGCTTTGACATTATCCACTGAAACCCCCTGTATGCTGTAAAACCCTATTCATTGTTGGGAAGCATTAACTAAATTGTCGCATTGCTAAAATGTTTATGCTGATTATGTTGCTAATTAATTTGGAACTGCATATTGTATCATTGCTAACTCGTATTATGTTGCTTAATATGTTAAGCCTTACACAGGCACTGAGAGTTTCTCAGGCCAGTTCAACATTGCTACACTATACGTAAACAACATAAACAACATAAATCCTCCGTCAACTAGGTATTTTCCATTGTCGAGTTGGGATTTTACGGAGTATAAAATCTGTGTTTAACTGTTGAAAAAGGTTAATTAGGTTGAATATATGCATGATGTCGGATTAGCCTTTTCTGTTCTGTTGACATATAGTTTTACAATGTTGAACTGGCCTAAGAAGCCCTTAACTGTTTACTGATGACCGCAACAACACGATTACACACTTTTTTTATTCCGCGAAACAACTTGGATGTTTCGTAATCAAGCAACAACAGCGATTCATAATTTGCATCTGACCATCCGGTAAAAACTGACAACACAACCAACCATACGAACTAGCAGTTAAACTCCGATAAATTTTGCATTCTGGTAAGCTGTCAGAACCAGTGGGCTTGATAAACAAGTTCCCTGGACTTCAATAGTGTTATATATATGATGGGATCGCTTGTTATATTAAATATACAGAAGGTTTTATTGTACGCCAAACGAGATAACACAAGATTAGGATTCTTCTTCTTCTTCTATTTTGATGAAAACAGGGTATAGCCTTTTATGCGTATGGGCAACTATTGTTCCCCCCACATATTCAAAGGTCGTTTGGGCTTTCGACTGAGTCCTAGGACTGCTCAAGAGTCATCTACCCGGTTGCGGAGTCTGTTGTTTTTCTGCTTGGTCTGTTTGTCAGATGAGTGGTGTTATGCTTTTCGTTTGTGCTGCATGTTTCATGTCTTGCTTGGTTCTATTCAAAGTGAGATTTTTGTTTCTCGTATGAATTTGGTTATATTTTTGACCATGCGTCCGTTCGGCTCTTTCCATTTCTCTTGGGTCTTGTATCTGTTGCAGTAAAAGATGTTATGTATTCCTGTTTCGGGAATATTACATGCATCACAATTTCCGTTTTCGGTGATTCTCATTTTGTTGAGCCAATATTTTGAGAGATCATGTCCAGCTATGATTTTGTTTGTTGTTTTGATGTCGTGGGGTGTGATGTTTAAATTGTGGTGCCACGGTTTGTCTTCGAACTCTTTTTGGAATCTTTGGAATTTTTTTCCCTTTTGCTCACACGTTTTTTTGTACCATTCTCTAGTTTCTTTTTTCATGTTTTCAACTAACATATGGTTTACATCTGCCAAACGTAGTTTGTTGTTGTATATGTCTTTTGCGTGCACCCCTTTTTTTGCTAGTTCATCTGCCTTTTCGTTTCCATATAGACCTAAGTGTCCTGGAATCCATCTTATTTGAGCATTAGAGTGTTTGCATCCTTTGAGTATATTATAGACTATTTCGTCGATGTGATCGAGGTTTTGAGCGTTAATGAGGATTTTACATGCAGCTTGACTGTCTGTAAGGATGATTGGGTTTTCTATTTTTTCTATCGTTATGATGTTAATGGCTTTTTTTAATGGCTGCTAATTGGAGTTATGTTTTTTGTTTTGAATTTATGTGCCCAGTATCTGTTATTGTTATTATTGTGAGGTCTTATGTATATTCCGATTCCGCATTCCTCATCGCTCTTGCTCCCGTCAGTGAAAATTAGAGTGTTCGTTGTTCCTAGCTTTTTTATTTCCTGTTCGCAAAATTGTTTGAGGTATACTTTCCCTGCTGTAGAGTTTTTTGATATGTTGGGTTCGATTTCACAGCGAATTTTTGTGCTTCCATTGATGTCATTTGTTTTGATTCTTGCTGTTTCTTCAAAAATATTCAGATTGTTCTGGAATAAATTCTCCATGCATGATTTGTTTCTTGATCTGGTTCTTGAGTTTTCTCTCATGGTTCTTCTCATTTGGTCCCTATGGATCGGAGAGTATATTAATGTTTTGACCATGTCCTTTTTGGCTATAAAACTTGCTCTAATGTGTGGTGGGGTTTCGGCTGCTATCGCCATTAGCGTGTTAATAGGGGTTGTTTTAGAGCAACCCGTTACTTTTCTGAGTGACTGGTTTGTAATTGAATTCATTGAGTTTAGTAAGTTTTTTTTGCATTTAGAGTGTACAGGGAGCCAGTTTCCAAAATGTTCCTTATAATGGCTCTGTGTACAGTAATGGTTTTCGTAGGGCTGAGGTTGTTTTTGGTGTTACATATCCTTCTCACTAACTGTAATCTTTTTCTAGCTTTATCCTTGAGTTCTTCTACATGTTTTTTGAAAAATAGGTTGCCATCAATCCACACTTCGAGATATTTGTAAACTGTAACTTTTTCTATACGCTGGTTTCTTATTTGTATAGTAATGTTTTGGGGTTTCTTGCTGAAGATCATGAATTTTGTTTTGTCTATGTTAATTGGAAGCTTTAGTTCCTGGAATGTATTTGAAAAACTATTGATCGCTGTTTGCATCTTATATTCCAGTTCTGCGGCTGTTTTCCCTGTTTGAATGATTACGAAATCGTCCGCATACTATAAAACTTTTCCGTCGCTATTGTTGAGTGTTTCGTAGATTTTTTTGGTGTAGATGTTAAATAAGGTGGGTGAGAGGACATCCTCTTGTGGTAAACCGTCTGGCACTAATTTTTTTAGCTTTTCTCCTTCTTATTTTATTTCTATCGTTCGGTTGTTTAGGAAACTTCCTACCCATCTAATGATTTCTATCGGAATCTGGTTTTGCTCCAAAATTTGTATGAGCGAGTCTGTGTGTACGTTGTTGTACGCGCTTTTTAAATCTATAAACATTATACCAGTTAACCAGTTTTTTCTTTTGTTGGATGTAATTTCGTTCACTAAATAGTTGACGCATTGGTTTGTGGTACAGTTTTTTTTGAAGCCAAAAGAAGTTGTTGGTATAATGTTGTTGTTGTGACAGTGTCTGTTGAGGTCTTCTAATACTGCTGAATTTATAATTTTAGTGATAGCCGGAATCATAGCTATGGTCCTATAGTTTTTAGCGTTGTTTCTATCAGCCCCTGGTTTAGGGATCGCCACTATTTCTATGTGTTTGTATTGCTTTTTTAAAATTCCTTTTTCCCACATGTTATTTATCGCCTTTACTATTTTACTGACCGATGGTCTATTTATATTTTTCAGAATTTCGTAGGAGATTTTGTCAGGCCCTGGGGCTGTATTTTTCTTTTTTTTAGAATGTTGTGCCATCTTTCTTCGTACATGATGTTGTTTAATGGCCTAGCATATTGATGAGGTTTTTTGTTCCCTTTCTTATTTTTTTGAAAATTTTCTTCTAAAAATGTTTTCGCTGCCTCTTTGTTGTTGTGGATGAGATTTTCATCTTTTGTGTTTGTTTTTTTGCCTTCGATTTTTCCTATAAATCTCCATAATTCTGTGGTGTTAGTGTAATTGTTTATCTCGCTAAGTTTCTCTTCATATTTTTGGATTTTGTGTTTTCTTTTAATTAATCTGAATTTAGCTAGATTTTTCTTCAATTCAATTTCGTTCTCTATTGTTTTGTTTGTATTGAAAATTTGTCTACTTTTGTTTTTTTCCTTCCAAGCTTTTTCCGTTTCTCTATTCCACCAGATTTTTAGTGGTTTTTTTTTTATTTAGAGGTGTTTCCTTTTACTAGTGTGTCTATTTTCTGGAAAAATTGTTTCACTGAGGTGTGTTCCTCTATTTCCATTTGTTTTAATTCATGGTAAAGTTTTTTCCTGTTTGTTATTAGTCGGGCTTATTTATGATTGATTGTTTCTATAGTTGTGATAATTGTTTTGTGATTGATGGCTCTCATGTGGTGCTCATGGATCTAGTACTCCCTTGTGCATTTATCGGTTATGTTTTCTGTTACGAATGTTAAGTCTATTGCTGTATTTCTTTTGTTTAAATCTGTGGGGATGTATGTAGGTTCTTTGTTGTGCAAAATTGTTAGTTGGGTATTGTCTATTTCGTTAATTATAAACGTACCTTTATTGTCGCTCCAAGGGTTTCCCCATGAGGTGTGATGCGCGTTGAGGTCTGCGGCTATTAGGCATTTCCTGTTGTTTGTATTGTGTATTATTTGCGTAACGGTGTCTTTGAAGTCTTGAATCGGGGTCCTAGGGGCTGCATAGATGCAAATTATTTTGAATTTATCCTGTATGAGTTCAATTTCTGTGATTTGTATGTTTTCGTTACTAAGTCTATTGATTGTTCTAATTTTTTTTGATTTTTTGGAGGTAAATTGCAGTGCCTCCATAGCCGTCCGATCTATTGCTGTTTATGCGGTTGTAGTTGTGGATTTTGGATTTATGTAGATTATTGTCGTCTAACCAAGTTTCACAGATGCAAGCTGCTGTGATGTCTTGTGCGAGTAGAATTCTTTCTAACTCGTCTTTGTTTTTAATGAGGCTGGTTATGTTTGTTTGTAGTTTTTTTAATGTGGATGTCATAGTATTGAACAAATTTATCTTTTCCTTTTTTATATATATTAACAAAACCTATACAACAAAAAACCTGTTTGGCAGTTTATATTATGCTACGTTCGTTCGTTTTGGTGCTTTTTTTGTGTGGCTTTTTAAAATCGTGCTGGGAGACCCCTGCTTTTTCCTCGTCTGTGTCTGGATAGGAGCTGTCGGACATTGCTCTTTTGTTAAGTGTCATAGTGTACGAGACACTTTTTTCGTAGTCTATGCGTTCCAGTGCTTTGCTGCAGCCTGGTTCGTCAATGGATTTTTTTCTAGTGATTTTACCCGCTTGGGTGGGGATACTTTTTGTGGTTACCACTTTTTCAGTTGAGCTTTCTTTGGCCGTAGTGTGATTGCCCTGTACTATTGCCGAGTATAGGCGCTGGTTGACACTTGATGCCTTTTGGCTGTTATTTTTCCTGTTTTGTGTGCAGAAAACACCGTAATGGACCATTTGATCGCAGTACATGCAGGTTTTGTAACAAGTGTAGAAAACTGTTTATTTTACTATTTCTAGACGACCCATATACGTGCGTGGTTTCCCTGTACAGTTACCGTTAGCGTCTGCCTGACAGCAAGCTAGCTGTCATGTCCAGTGTTGCCACTGCTGCCTTAGATGTCACATGCCAGTGCTACCAGCATCCTAACTTATTACACGCTTTCTTTTTTTTATGTACATTATTTACAAACTGATTTACGATAGGAAACTTATTTCTATACTATCCTAACTAAATATCAAATATTTTTGGAGGGTGTACAACTCTTCCACTTCTAGTTACGTATTGTCTATTTACACATGGCTCATCTGCTTCGGAACTATTACTATCTTGTTCTTGATGTACGGATGTCTCTGAATTACTCGCTGTGTAGTACGTCTCATATTCACTTCCCGTTTCTGATGACGGTGTAGTATCCTGAGATTCTAGATTAAGGTTTTCACCCCTACCTAAGCATGGATTCACAATACCGGCTTCTAAATTAGTTCGATATGCAATGGGTTTTGCATGCATAGGCTCATTGCCTGTTGGGGATATTCTTGCAATTTTAACTAAAAATCTTCTATTCCCTCTAAACATATTTCCATAAATATCTTGGACTATATACGATCTACTGTTTACTTGGCGTATAATTTTTCCTTCATTCCATTCTTTTCCTGTCTTTTTGAAATTTACCCTATCTCCTATATTCAGGACTGGCAACGTTTTCGAAGACCGATCGTAGAATTTCTTTTGATACTGGCGTCTTGATATTATCTTTCATGCAATATACTTTTCATCAATACAATTGCGCATTAACAAAGCGCTAGATATTGGTAAGCGAGACTTGAGTTGGCGACCATAGAATAACTGTGCTGGGGAAAGGCCCATATTAGCAACAGGTGTGGTGTTATATTCTAGTAAATGATATTGGAAAGCTTTGATATTTTCAGCTTCATAGCATCGTTTGAGTATGTTTTTAGCTATAGCTACGCCTTTTTCAGCCAGACCATTACTTTGTGGGTACCTTGGGCTCGAAAAATTTAGGTTTATATTAGTTTCATTGCTATACGTTACAAATGCTGTTGAGTTGAATGGCACATTATCACATCTAATTTGAGTGGGATAACCATTATCACAAAAGAAACTATCTAGAATATCTATAACACATCTGATTGATTTTTCGTTTCATTTTCTAGATATTAAATATCCTGAATATGAGTCTATTAACGCAATGTAATCATTTCCTGCGTATTCATATAAATCTATACCCACTCGTTCGAACGGATAACCAGGAGGTTCATCCTGTATAAGAGGTTCCTTTTGCTAGTTTCGAGTGAACTTTTCACACACATTACATGCTTTGACGAGTTCAGTGATATCATTTGTCATACCAGGCGAAAAGAATAGAGATCTTGCTCTTGCAAGTGTTTTTTCTATACCCAAGTGAGGAGCATGCAACCATTTAGATATGGTTGGTTGCATTAATGTAGGAATGATTAAACGATGCTCCTTGAACAATAATCCTTTTTCGAAAGGCATCAAATGTCGATGTTTAAAGAACAATTGCCCGAATGAATCCAATTTGTGGTAATGTGGCCATTTCCTTTCCAGGTGTGTATTTAATGTGTATTCCAGGATATTTCAACAAATGTAGAAACATTCGTTGGAGACGTGGCGTGACATCATCAATATCGCGCTTCACTAGTGTTTCAAGCGGCTTATGGTCCGATTGAACCATAAATTCACGACCATATACAAAATGATGGAATCGTTCACAAGCAAAGACAATAGCCAAAAGTTCTTTTTCAATTTGAGCCCATTTTTGTTCACTCTTTGACAGTGTCCTAGATGCATATGCTACGGCTCTCCCTTCTTGCAATAATACACTACCCAATCCATCTTTTGAGCTATCCGTTTGAACCACCAATGGTTTATTAACATTAAACATTGCTAAATCAGGAGCCTTGGTAATTGAACTGAGGAGTTCATTAATTTCATGGTCATGTTGTTCAGTCCACGACCATTCGACATCATTTCGTGAGAGATGTCTTAATAGGGCAGTTCTCTTGGATAAATTTGGTATAAATTTTCCAATATACTTTAGCAGTCCAAGTAGACGCAGAACATCTGACTTATTTTTCGGCCTAGGCATGTCCATAATTGCTTTTATATAAGATTGATCTGGTCTTATTTGACCATCAGACAATATGTGTCCCATAAATTTGATCTCATTTGTTCTATACTGAGTTTTTAATGGATTAAATTTAATGTTATTTTGTTTGGCTCTTTCCAAGACAACAGATAATGTTTTGTCGTGTTCCCCAATATTTTCTCCAGTAATCGCAACATCATCAAAATACACTTCGGCACCAGGAATATCTACGAAAACTTTTACCATACGTTGTTGAAACATTTCCGGTGCACTACTTATTCCAAAAGGAACACGATTCCAACGAAATCGACCATACGGTGTCATAAATGTGGTTAAATCGGAACTTTTTCTGTCTAAAACCATCTGCCAAAATCCATTTTTAAGATCTAATACTGTAAATACACGTTTACCTAACATGCGACTTAAAAGATCTTCCGATTTTGGTATGAGAAAGTGTTCTCTTTTAATACAAGCATTCAACGGTTTTGGATCCAAACAAATGCGTAAAGAACCATTTGGTTTCTCAACAATCTGCATGTTATTTACCCAGTCTGTTGGATAATTAACGGGGCTAATTATTCCTTGAGCTTCCATTGCTTTAAGTTCTTCTCTCAAACGGTCATGTAAACTGATTGGTATGCGCTTTTTATAATGCAAAGAAGGGACAGCATTTTCCATAAGCACTATAGTACATTTTCCTGGAAGATTTCCCAAACCTTGAAATAAGTCTGCATTTGCCTTGATAAAAGATTCTCTATCTGATGGAAATGATTGCAAAGATGCCACACTGTTTAAACGTTTTAATAACCCAAATGCAATACATGTTTGTAGTCCCAATATTGGTTGAAGAGAATCCTTTACCACAATGAAATTTGCTGAGTGCGAAATATTTGTGTTTTCATCCACACAGGTTAAACGAACCTGACCGTGTATTTTAATGTCATTATTGTTATAGTCTACAATATTAAACGAACACTCGTTCGACAAAGTTAAATTCATAGGGTTCACCACTATCAACGGAATACAATTGACATCAGCGCCCGTATCAAGCTTGAATTCTACCGGCCTGTCCTGAATAAGGTATCGTTTAGTCCATTTGACATTAGATCCTCCTGTTGTTTCATTAGAGTTTACTCTATAATTAGAATTATTACAAAGCTCTTGAGAAAATCTAACATTTTCCTTGATGTTACTTTTATCGACATGTACATTACCTGATTCAGACCATGCAATCATATGTACGTTTTTCTCTGTCTTCTGCTTCGAACCAATTTGTGCTCGCGTTGCTTCCAGCGGTACCCCGGTAGTATTGTTGTTCTTGGCAGCCTTGCAGAATTTCTTGAAGTGACCTCGTCGTCCGCAATTGTTGCAATTCACATTTTTCGCTGGACAGTAGCGACGATGGCTCCCGTTGTAAGCTTGGCCACAATTAAAGCAACTGACGTTGTGGAAATCGGACCGTTGAATGGCGGCTACATCTTTACTTCCGTCTTGCAGTTCAACACTGTTGAGGCTTTGAGCTTCACTTTTTTCAAACAGTTGTTTGTGTTCGGAGGCAGCTTCATGGATTTTACAAATTTCTACGACATTGTTTAGTGGCTCATCCTTCGCATCCAATAACTTCAGCTTCAGACTTTTATCTCGAATGCCTATTATCAGCCGATCGCGAAGCATTCGATCCGCATAAGATGCTTGGCAATTGTCACATTCGAATTCGCAAAACGCCATTTGTGTACGTAATTCCGTTTCAAATTCAGCGAAAGGTTGATTTTGTTTCTGCACAATAACATTGAATTTAAATGCCTCCACAGCCAAGTTTTTCCTTGGAAGGCAGTACGAGTCAAATGCAGTGATGACGTCATTCAATGTTCGGCCTTCTTTTACGGTGCTGTCAGTAACAGCGGCAGCGGTAGCGGTTTCCTTTGCTGGAGCTTTGACGGGTGCTGGAGCTTTTGGTACATTTTTATGCACACCAAACATTGTGTTCGTGTCTCCGTTATTGGGAAATAAATTGTTGTATATTTCCAATCCGTGGTCACCAATCAGCCACAAGAAGGTAGCGATTTTATTCTGCTCATTTTCGTTCATTTTGTTGGTAGCGATCATGAAAATATGAAACTGCTGTTTCCATTTCGGCCACTCTTTCGCCAAATTCGAGCAGTCCAGAGCTCTCGGTAGACGATCTGATGTAATTCCTGCCATTTTATTCTTTATGTTTTACCACACGCGATACGTGACTTTTTATACGTTCTTTATATTCTTTATAAACGACACTTGATTCCAAGAGTTTAGTACTTAATAACGACTGTAAGGGAGTTCTGACATTTTTTTCTAGTGATTTTACCCGCTTGGGTGGGGATACTTTTTGTGATTACCACTTTTTCAGTTGAGCTTTCTTTGGCCGTAGTGTGATTGCCCTGTACTATTGCCGAGTATGGGCGCTGGTTGACACTTGATGCCTATTGTCTGTTATTTTTCCTCTTTTGTGTGCAGGAAACACCGTAATGGACCATTTGATCGCAGTACATGCAGGTTTGTTCCTGCCCGCGGTATGTGATCCTACCCCGCTCATGGTGATGTATGATGGGATGCCCCTGTTTATTAACATTTTCACCGCTCTGTTGCCGTTTCTTACGCCTGGAAAAGGCGTAGGCTCCTCCCAGAGGAGGTCCTTTTCCCCCTTCACCTCCCCGAAGGCCTCCAAAGCTGATATAATATCCGCGTTAGTCACCTTGGCGGATACCTCCTGTATGGTTACGACTTTGGTGTCGTCCTCCATTGTGATTGGGATCGCGTGATCCCGACCATTACACGTGATGGTGTGCTTTCTATCATGCACCTCCACTATTAAGAGAGCATCGTCCTCCTCTTTCATCTCCACCACCACAGATGTGGAAAGGTTCAGGAATTGTACCATTTCCAGCTTTTCCGCTTTTAGGCTTAGCTTGTCCGTAAGGAAGCTAAAAATTTCCGTGCGTGTGGGCTTTCTTGGGATTTGCGAGAAATCCACCTTAAAGGTTCTGTCGCTAACCCACATTTTTCAAAACAAATTCCTCTCTTTTTTACGCAAAAATTGTCCGTTACGAAAAGACACGTTTTTGGATTTTTTCTTCTTAGTCGCCTGAACCAGCTGTGTTGCCCTGTGCACCGAAATGGCACAGTTATTAAATAACACTCATCGCTGCTGCCAACTTCGATTCACGTGCACGTGCTTTTGTTTTGTAGCGACGTCTCGGGGTGAAGAATCTGCGTCAACGTTAATTACGCCGTTAATTATGACGACTTGAAGCCGTATTGTCAGCACCGCATGTGCTGACGAAGTACAAATATCCAAAGAACACAAAAAATTACCAAGGCATTTCCTCCCTGATATTTCGCCTTATCCCGGGCGTGCTCGGTTAAGGTTTGTGATCTGTTACTAAAGTGAATTTTCGTGGACACAGGTAATTAAAGAACTGCTTCACGGCCCACACGATGTCAAGTGCTTCTTTGTCTATGACTGGATAACGCTGTTCCGTTTGCGACATTGTGCAGCTTGCGTAAGCGACTGGCCTTTCGGTACCATTACTCATCCGGTGTGATAACACTGCTCCCAGACCAGTCTTGCTTGCGTCGGTTGCTAGCACTATGGGAAGTGTCGGGTCGTACTGAATAACGTCTTGTGATGAAATGAGAATGTTCTTTATATCCTGGTACGATTTTTCGGCTTCCGATGTCCACTCGAACTTTTCTGCTGACAGTAGATCGCGCAGCGCTTTAGCTCATGTCGATAGGTCTAATATAAACGCAGAATAATAAGTTGTTGTTGTTTAAATATTATAGAGATTTTGGACCACTTGGGTCTCTTTCGTCTCTTTTACTGGGATTGTGGATGTTGAAGGAATTGGAATGTTGGATAGGTTGTGTGAGAGGGTTACTGAGACGTTAAGGTGTCCCATTCCTTTCGACTTTAGAAGTATCAGACTATTTTCAATAGTTGAATCTTTTTCTAAGTTTGTACTTGAGTTGTTGAGGTAACTCAGTCCTTTTTTGTGTTGTGGACGACAGACTACTGCAGTAGTCGAATTCACCACATTGTTTAGTTTTCCTCTCTAATGTTGAGTGTGTTTCTTTATTATTGTTATTATATTTTTTTCCCCCTTTTTTTACCGGCTTAATTATATTTGGTTGTATAAGTTTGTTTTTCTTAAAAATTTCAATACTTTTTTCTCTTCTTTAGAATCTGGTCCTAAAATGCAGTCAATATTGGAATTTAACTTAAGGTGGTGTCGCTCCCTTTCATATCCTCGGCATTCCGTTAGGATATGATGTATAGTGACTTGGGTTCCACAATACTGGCAAAGTGGCGCTGGTGCTTTAGCTAATAGGTGGCTATGGGTTAGATTTGTGTGTCCAATCCGTAATCTGGATAATATCTTTTGATCTTTGTTGTTATCTGGGTCTTTCCAAGGTTGGATTGTTACTTTTACTGATCTCAACAGGTTGTCTATTTCCTTATTCCAAGCTCTCTGCCATGATTTTTCTATTAAATATTTGCATTGTTTTAGTGCATCCCTCTTAGAGATAGGAGGGGAGTTGTCAGTTGGTAATTGTCGACCTTCATTTGCCAGTCTATCTGCTTTTTCATTGCCTATTATACCAGTATGGCTTGGGATCCAACAGAAGGAAATGTTTTTAGCATGGTCTATTGCATCTATTGCCTGAATATGGGGATCTTTTGAACGACCATGTTCTACTGCAGCTAATACACTTGCACTGTCGGAGAAAATTACGGTAGGTCTGTCTGGATCAATGTTTTCATCTGCTGCTATATAAATAGCAGTGGCCTCAGCTGAAAAAATTGATGAGTAGTCAGGAAGTTTTATCGCGCAACTAGAATTATCAGAGTAAATGCCACACCCTGCGGAGTTCATATAGATTGACCCGTCGGTGTAAATTTTGTGATGGTTGAAATATTTACTGTTGATATGCTCTATTGAAATTTGGTATGCTTGTTTATTGTTTTGTCTAAGTTGATCGTAAATAGTCCAGTCTATTTTATGTGAGTTCTGGAACCATGGGCGTTCCGAATTTCTAGTTATTTTTAGAATATCTGGTAGGAGATGATTAGTGGTCCTTTTAAACATGTCTTTTGCTCTCTGAATTAAATTCAAGCATTCTACTCTTTTCTCTAAATTGCGTAAAGCCGTGCCTATCAAACGGAGTGTTATTATCTGTGGAAAAGGAAGAAGACCACTTTCACATATAAGTGATTTTATAGGGCTAGTAATGAATGCACCGGTGGCGCATCTTATAGCTGAATGGTAGATAGGAGCTAAAATATTATTAATACCGTCAAACTCTAAACTAATAAGTTCTATTCCGAACAAAATTTTTGGGAGAAGCCATCCATTAATCAATCGAATCATTATGAGACGAGATGCCCTGATTTTTCCATATCCTATCATTTTGAAGACATTTATGTACGATGTAGAGGATGTTTTGATATTTTTCAGATGTGGTTTGAATGATAGTTTTGAGTCGAGAGTAATTCCTAAGATTTTAGCTTGATTAACGTTCGGAATAATGCTGTTTTCTATTGAAATCTTCTTAAGATTTTTTGTCTTCTGGGTTTTACAAATTCGTAAGATTTTGCATTTTTCTGGTGCTATTTGGAAACCTGTTGAATCACACCATTTTTTTAGATTATTTATGCCAGTTTGGAGAGCCTTTCTCGATTTACTGGAAGAGACATCCGAGGAAATTAATAGAATGTCGTCTGCATATATGAGGGGGGTGATATTATTAGGGACATGTGTGAAAAGGGACTCGATACTAATAAGGAAAAGGGTGGGAGAAAGGATAGCACCTTGCGGAACTCCATTTTCTAAGTGTTTGATTTGCGAAAATGTATTGCCAATACTAATCCTAAAGGTACGGTTTTCTAAAAAGTTTTGTATAAAGATAGGTAAATTTCCTTGGAAGCCCCATCTTTCCAATTGATGTAAAATGCCATGTCGCCAAGTCAAGTCATAAGCCTTGGCAAGGTCAACAATGGCTAGGTCTATGTGTTTATTATTGTTCTTTGCGGTTGTCAATATGTTTTCTAGTGTGGCGAAATATGTTTCCGTACCGTGACCGCTGCGGAAAGCGTGTTGGTTTTTATGGAGTAAGTTTTTAGATTCTAGTTCATGACAGAGTCTTCTGTTAACTATACGTTCGAGAATTTTAGAAATACAGTTTAATAAAGAGATTGGCCGGTAGCTGTCAACGTTAAAAGGTGATTTAAGTGGTTTGGGAATAGGAATTATATAACTGTTTTTCCAGTGCAGCGGGATTTTACCTGTGCACCATATGTTGTTATAAATTTGGAGGAGATATTCTAAAGCACCACTGGGTAGATGTTGAAGTAATGGGTATCCCACTCCATCTGGTCCGGCAGACTTTCCATTACATTTGCTAAGTGCATGAGAAAGTTCTTTTATTGAAAATAGTTTGTTGTATTGTAAATCTTGGGATGTTTGAAAGGATGTTTTTTTCCGTTCCATAGCTCTTTTGTGCTTTAAAAACTTGTCGGAATAACTATGACTCGAAGATATGGATTGAAAATGTTTTGAGAATTCTTCCGCTATGGCAACTGAGTCATTAATAGGATTTTCAGGGTTGAGTAGGGAAGGGAAATTTGTGTTGGATTTCTTGCCGTTCAAAATGTTTATTCGCCGCCACATTTCCTTTGAGGATATGGACGGATCGATTTCTTGTATGAATTTTTCCCAGCTATTTTGTTTTGATTTAGCTATTAATAACTTGGCTTGTTTATTTGCTTCTTTGTATTTTTGTAATATTGCTGGTTGGATATGGTCGTTAGTGATCGAGGTTGACAATTTCCTGAGCTTTCTTAGGTACTTCCTACGAGTTTTTATTGCTTCAGCAACTTCCTCATTCCACCAGGGAACGTATTTTTTGGGAATTTTCCCACTGCTTTTAGGAATGCTTTGAGAAGCAGCCTCTAGGATTATATCAATGAATCTATGTTCATTTACCTTCATCCTGCTCCACGGAATATTGTTCAATATTTGTTTATATTTTGACCAATCCGCCATGTCGTACTTCCAACGAGGACGGAAGGAAGGAAAATTGTTGTATAGATTAGTAGGATTAAGTTTAACTGTAAGTGGGAAGTGGTCACTGCCATAGAGGTCATTTTCAACAGTGAGAACAAACCTCGATGCTATGTTATCCGATGTAGCACAATGATCTATAGAGCTCATTTGACCGGTCGAAGGATCGATACGGGTAGGTAGGTTATTATGGAGAGGAAATATTTGATTTTGTTGTAAAATGTTATGGATGTCTGTGCCTCGTTTGTTGGTTTGGGAACAACCCCACTGTGTGTTTTGTGCGTTTAAATCTCCAATAATGAGGATAGGATTTGGAATTTTTGCAAGGAGGTTGTTCAGCTCTGTTACAATGTTATTATTATAATTTGGCGATAAGTAAACACTTAGGATATTTAACTCTATTGGGCTTCTAATGTGAATGCATACTGAAGGTATGGAAGTTTTAATGCGAATTCTTGTGTAAGGTATGCTTTTGTGGATTCCCATGCAGGTGCTGTGGGATGTGATAGGGGAATTGTTAGTTATCCAATGATAACTGCTTAGTGGTGTTCTATTGAGCAGAATAGGGTTTGTGTAGGCTTCTTGTAATGTTATTATTTTCGGCTCATGTTTGTTTATTAATATTTTTAATTCATCTAAATTTTTTGAGAAGCTACGTATATTCCAATTCAAAACAAGTTTAGTTTCACCTGGAAAAATTGTCCTGATAGAATTATTTGTAGATTGTGCTGTCATGATTAAAATTTTAGGCTAAAAAAGATTTGCTGATGCGATGATTAGGTTAATGAATTGTTTTTTTTTTTTTTTTGTTTCTATTTACGATGTCCTTTCCTTGTCTTTTTGGCCGAGAGTTCTTCGCTAGAGGATGTCAATGGATGCTTGAAGGTGGATGGTTTGTTATTTTTATTTGTGATAATTGTGTTACCTGCGGTGTCTTCTGTATCTGAGTCCGAGATGAGGTTTTGGCATTCAGTTTTGTTCTGTTTTGTTTGAGTGAATTTTTCAATGGTTTTTGTGAGAACAGCAATCTGGTCTTTCAGTAGGTTAACAGTTTGAGTGAGATTTTCTATAATTTTATCTTTCGGGTCTATTGCTTGGGCTGCAGCGATTCTTTGTTGAGCAAAACTGTTTGACATTTGCTTATGCGTGTTTTGTTCGTATGCTAATCTAGCCTCGCGGAAGGAGCAGTTGTTGTCGGTTTTAATTTTTATAATCTCCGCTTCTTTGGTGTAGTGTGGACATTTTTTGTCAAAAGTGTTGTGATGTTCGTTACAATTAACGCACGTTGGTGACACTGTGCAGTGACCGTGGGCATCTTGTCCGCAATTTGCACAGATTTCTTTGTTTGCGCAGTTTTTCGTAGTATGGCCAAATCGGAGGCATCTGTTGCAGCGCATAGGTCGGGGATAATAAACCCTTGTTTTTATCTTCTCTAGCCCGATGTACACATATTCCGGAATTGCCACTGCTTGCATAGTCACCACATATGCATTTGTTTGCACAATTTGGCCATTCACTCTTTTTGTGAATCTGTATACGTCGGTGATACCTTCTGCTCCCATATGTTCTATTATCTCTTCTGATTTTAAGGCGCCAATCGAGCTGCACGTAAACACAAACTTTACGGCGTTCAGTGTAGGATGTGGTGTAATTGAGATCTTGTCGCCGTTCATCAAGGAATTGATCTTCTGCAGTTCGGTAAACACTTTTTCTGATCGTGTTTCCAGCAGGAATGTTTTGGAATCCAACGGTCGGCCAGTAACAATTTTACCAATTGCACGTTTAATCGTGTCGCTCAGTATCCATGGATTCGCGGGAAGGGTTTTTTCCCCCACTGTACGTAACAGCAAAAACCGTTTTTCTCCGTACTCGCCGTTTCTATCCATATACAATGGCAACGTTCTCCCCCTCTGCTCTATAGTAGAGAGTGGGGGGAACATAGCTGCGGCCGCCGACGGGCCCGTCATTGGGATTGTTTGACTTTCTCAGAATCTGTCGTTTTGCGTGCACTGTGACGTTAAAAAAAAAAAAAGGGGGATTTCGCTAGGAATAGAGGAGTAGCAATATCCCTAACTAACACACACAAACACACACAATATCACTCGTGAGTCGCGCGCGCAAGAGAAAACACGTCCGATCACATCAACGTTTCGACAGCAACTGGCAGAATAATAAGTGGCTTTGCCTAAGAAGAGCTGTAAATCTTCGTAAGTAGACGGTTTTGGTGCATCTTTAATTGCTTCGATGTGTTTCGTAGATTTGTGTAGTCCTTCATGGTCGGTACGGTGACCTAGGCACTCGAGTGATGGTGTAGCGAAGACACACTTAGCGCGATTTAGTTTTAACCCACTCCCCTTGATTCTTGTTAGGGTGTTGGTTAAAACCAGAAGGAGTTCTTCAAAATCTTTCACAAAGACGATTACATCGTCATAAAAACTCACGACATTTGTAAGTGATCTAAGGACTTCTTCCATACGACGTTGCCAGATTGCTGGTATGTTGGCTGCACCGTATACAGCTCTGGTGTGACGAATGAGTCTGTGAGTTGTTGTACGAGGGCTGACAATAAAGTAAGGTCTCTAATTTTTTTTTCATAGAAAATGACATATATTTATAAAAAGCGATACACCGTTGGAAAGGCCAAGGTCTTGGCTACTTTCTACATAATCGCCATTTTTTTTCCAACACCTTGCGCATCCGCACGATGAACTTGTCTATGCCGGCGGAATACCACTCTCCGTCCGCCTCGCGCAACCAGGTGTCGACCTCTTTCTGAACCTCCGCTTCACTTTCAAACTTCTTCCCTCCGAGATATTTTTTCAGGGCGGGGAACATGTGGTAGTCACTTGGGGCCACACACTCCTCCAAGCTTCTCTTCCAAGTCCCTAATTGTCGCACGGCGGTTTTTGAGCATTTCTGCCTCCACTGCTTGAACAATCGCATCCGAGATCGACGGTCGGTCACTTCTCTCCTCGTCGTGAACATTAGTGCGCCCGGAATTGAACTCGCGGCTCCACTTACGCACGTTTTTTATGTCAATACACTTTTCCCCGTAATCTTCAACTAGTTGACGATGGATTTCAATAGATGTCACCTTTTTTGCACTCAAAAAACGTATTACAGAACGCAATTCGCACTTGGACGCTGACGCGAGGGGTACCTCCATCGTTGACGGCTGCTCAGCCAAGACTGCAGCCCAGCAGCAAAGTGGAAGTGGGGGAACCAAGAAACACGGCGGTGTTGCCAGATTTCGCCTAGCGCGTGGTCCGGCGAAGTTGCAGCGTTGGAGACCTTACTTTATTGTCAGCCCTCGTAACAAGTATGGCGACGGTTCCCTCCAACAATCGTCGTGTTATTATTAATTGTTGGATTTCATTCATTTGCAGCATTTGGAAGGTATGCTCTAACTGGTCAATCCAAGTATTAATGTCCTCTCCATTATCGCCAGAGAACTTGTCCATTAGACCTTCCGTATAAACGATGGCTTCAGATAATGAAAGTGATTTTGCATTAACACACATGTTAAAGCAAGCGTTGGTCGAGCGTTCGATGTTGATACCATGGATGGGATGGGCGTTTGCAGACATGGCAACGTTGTCGTCGTCTTTGCTAGCAGCCATTTTAAGCGTCGTGCCTTTGTTCTCCATTCCACGAACTAATCCGGTGTGCTCCTCCTGTTGCGGCGCACTTTCTTCATTTGACATGATCAAGCACGTTTCATCCAAGAGTCGGCGGATTTGCGGTATTGTCGCAGTATCCGGCACCTCTACTTTGCACACAGCATTTCCTTGTCCTTCGAGGGCATATTGTTAGAAAAGAATCCCATTTCTGAGTTTTCAACAATTCACAAAGCACAAAGTAAATCAAACAACGTGTTTTCTGTTTGTCCGCCGCTCTTCTTCGCTACCTAGTTGTGTTACGGTTGTTAAGGGTCGACTATTCACTATGTCTTCGGCCTCAACTATCGCTGTTAGTAACACGTCATCTGTTAGTTTTCTACCGTCTTGTAACGCATCGAAAACACCCTTTACTGACCTTACAAGCCGGTCCCACACGCCATATGAGGTGCAACCGGCGGATTAAACGTCCACCTTGTCCGCGGGTTCGTCAGCTGGTCCGCACACTCCTCTTCGATGTCTCGTAAAGCTCCAACTATTTCGCGACTCGCCCCTTTGAAATTTGTACCATTGTCCGATACAAACTCTATCGGCCAGCCTCGCCGACAGATGAACCGGCGCAACGCCATCATGCACGACATCGTTGAAAGACTGTGCGCTATTTCAAGATGGATACCGCGTACAGCGTACAGCCAGGCAAGTTAATAGTACGATTCATCTTTTCTCCGTCCTCCGCCCAATTGATACCTCGTACGGCCCGATGTAATCAACGCCAGTATAGCTGAACGGTCGGACGTTAGGCGTCAAACGTTGAGGGGGTAGAGGTGCCATTCTCGGTGTTGTCGTTTGGTTACGACGAACTTTGCACCACATGCATTTCGCCGTCTCCCTGCGTACTGCTGCATCCAGATGCGGAATATAGTAGTGCTGACGTAGTTCATTCTTGACCGTCTCTCGATAACCGTGTCCGCATCGTTCGTGATAGTGTTGTATGATCAATCCAGTAATGTAGTGGTCACTCGGCAGGATGATGGGGAATCGCATGTTGTAAGGAAGCGATTCTGCATATTCGGTCCTCCCTTCAATGCGGATTAGATCATTCTCATGTATGAAAGAGGATAATCTAAACAGCGGACTCCTCCCTTCCAGGCCGATCCATTGGTTTGACGAAGACTCTTTGTTCTTCGTTAAGGTCTTCCACTCATCGATGAAACTCTCGGCTTGAGCTGTCCTTATTAACACCATATCCGCTTTCACATATTCGGGTTGTTGCAGGGGGGGTACGTTTAGTGATTAAGCCAACTGCCATCAGGATCTTCTGTTGATTTACTGTAGCACGTAGCGTCTCAATCGGCTCTCCTTTAGCTTTCTTCATGCAATTCGCTATGAATCTGTATACACAAGCTACGGTTCTCATCAAAACGGTCCACTTCGAAAAACGTCTAACATCGATGAAACCTTTCAGTAGCTGCACATTGTGTATAAGAAGGTATGCTCTTAGCTCCTCAGTAGTGTTCGCAGGTGGTAACTCTTGAACAGGTCAGCAACACTCATCCGGTCGAAGAAACTTCGGTCCACATACCCAATCACTATCTGGTGCTATATCTAGAGCCTTTCCTCATTTCGTCAGAATGTCAGCTATGTTCATCTTGCTAGGATTCCAGCTCCAATCAGATATGTTAGTGAGATCCAGTATCTCACCTGCACGGAATCCAACAAACTGTTTGTACCGACGATGATCCGATCTGATCCATGATAAAACGACTTTGGCATCTGTCCATATAACCACTCTGTCTATCGCCAGTTTATGGTTGTCTCGTATTGTCTTCGCCATTCGTGCTCCCTACTCTGCCGCGTAGCTCATAATATCGTCGTCGATTATCGGCCAATACAGAAAGCTTCGTGCGATGCCTTTCATTCTCTGCATCCCCGGATGTCTTTTGTGCAGCTGAACTAAACAACGGGAACGCAGCTTCTCCGGGATGACCACTCTCTCCCCGAAAAGTACACAACCCTCAAATGTTGAGAGGGATTCCTTCCGATTGTGGTACCGTGCAAATTCTGTTCCGAAAGAATCGTCATGTGGCCATCCGTCTTGCACGTACTTGTGCACTTTCCGGAGCAATGGGTCAGTCTGTGTAGCTACCTGCACGTCTCTGAAACATAGGGGAAATGAACTGAGCGCGTTAACGGCAACTGACCTTAAGTCCTCCTCTAATTCCACGCTTGCTGCGATCACGTATTCGGCTTCAGGTTTCGTGTGGTGTTGTATTAGCCGGGATAGCACATCAGCGTTTCCAAATGAGCCCGTTGGAATGTACTCGATGTCCATGTCATACAGCTGAAGCGTAAGTGCAAACCTTTGGAGCCTGTTTGCCGTGTACGTTGGAATCCCCTTTTTGCTGCCAAATATGCGTACTAGTGGTCGGTGGTCGGTCTGAAGCGTGAAATGACGACCGAATATCATGCGATGAAATTTGGTTACAGCGAAAATTATAGCCAGTCCCTCTCGATCGATTTGGCTATATCCAGCTTCCGCTTTGCTGAGCGCTCTGGATGCATGCTGTACCACATTTAAGGATCCGTCTGGGTACTTGTGAGATAGAGTTGCCCCTAATCCAACCAAAGATGCATCGGCGGAAACTACTATGTTACGCTTCGGGTCGTAGTGAGTTAGCAAGAGTTCCGATGATAAAAGCGCTTTGAATTGGTCGAAAACCTTCTGGCATTCTGCTGTCCACTGAAACGAACTTCCGTCTAGTAGCAACCTATCCAAAGGATAGCGTAAGTTGCGCATGTTTGGGATAAATTTGGCATAAAAATTTATCGCACCGATGAATGACCGAACACCTGTGACGTCTTTCGGAGGAGGTAGCTGTTTTATGGCGTCGATCTTGGCTGGGTCGGGTCGCAGGCCTCGGCTGTCGATGATGTGCCCAAGGTAACGGAATTCCGGCTTGTTGAATGCGCACTTTTCTTTCCGAATGGTAAACCCGTAATCCATTATGCGCTTCAGGGTTTCTTCAAGGGCGGAATCATGCTCTTCTTGCGTTCTTCCTCCGACGATTACATCATCCATATATGCGGACACTCCATTTAAACCGGCAAGCATTTTGTCCATTATTTGTTGGAAAGCACCAGGGGCCACTTTGATGCCTGGAGGGAGCCTGTTATAATGATACAGGCCTCGGTGCGTGTTGATGGTAAGCATGGGTCGGCTCTTTTCTTCTATTTTCACCTGCAAAAATGCGTCGGTTAGATCAATTTGTGTAAAAATAGTGCATCGGGCTGCAAAGCCAACACGGGGTACGGGGTTTAGAAGTTTCGCTTCGCGGGACTGATTTGGGGTGACGCTCGGTGTTGTTCCGGTAAAAGTGACGGCTGCCTTTAGCTTGCACTGCATGCACTCTCTCACTGGCATCCGTAGCGATCGTTGCACTATCCGCTTTCACGCGCATTAATCGCTGGCAATCCGCTGCTAGCTGCTCCAAGGTGGCGTTCTTCCTGTCTTCGATGGCGACTAACAATTTCATCCTTATGTCCTGTACGCTTTCGTCCTTCAACCCACACACAAGGATGAGACATTTAAAATCTTCCACCGTCATTGAATGAAATTCCGCATCGACGCACGCTTTGTTCACTCGACAGGTAAATGCTAACAGGTCCTCGGTACGCATTTTCGTTATATTAAAACACTTGAAGCGCTTGCTTAACACCGACTCCGTTTTGCCGTAAAGGACGGTTAACTTATCCACCATTTTGTTAAAGGTGAAATCTCTGGGTGCACGCGGCAATATGAAGTTACTAAAACGGGCTTGTTCGGCGGTTCCTAGTTTGCGTCCCAGGAGTCGAAACTAGCCGGCGTCATCCAAGCGGGAAGTATCTTCTCTGAACAGGTCTACATACCGTGTGTACCATGATGCAAAAGTTATTCCCGCTTCTGGATCGTACCGGAACTCACCGGAACGGATATTCCCCGCTAGGGATTCCAATATCAGCTCCGGGTTGCTCGGCTTTGGCACAGGTTGCTGGTCTGTGGTGGGTGGCTGCAGTTGCTGTTGTTGCTGTTGCACGAGCTGTGATAATAACTGATATTGCTGTGCCATTTGCTGCTGCTTGATCGTTTCCACTAATTTTCGTCGCCACTTTTGTGTTTGTACACTGATACTTATTTTTATTACCATAAAACACAATAATCGAACATTAAAACAATTAGAAGTGAACGCTAAAACAAAATTAAAATATGATGCCGCGCGCGAGCCACGTCTATCCCGGAACCGTGATGAGCAGAGAGTGTAATGATCCGCATGATCCTTACTCGCGAAACTTCCACGCTCTTCCAGCGCGCATCCACGATCGTCGTTAGAGCGAGACAGCTATATCCGCTACACATCGGATGCTGTCGGTTCCCAGACAGCATAGAGCGCACGGGTAGGCTATGTTCTAATCAGGATGATTCCCCGTGGAATTGGGTGGCTATGAGCACGGTGTCTTGATATTGCTTTGGTGGAATACCCTTTGTAGAACGCTCCGATCGTCGAATGACAGGGACAGAACTTCCTTCTTGATGGACAGATGTTTCTGGCTCCTCCTGCATACCAGATGCTTCAAGCTCCAAGATATTTTCGCGCCAGGTAGAGTTGTCTTCAATATCACTTTCCAATTCGTCGTTCGATGTTGCTGATTGGAAACCATCAAACTCTATCTCACTAGATTGGTCGTTGTCATGGTCATCGTCATTTTCGAAGAGTGTAGCTGCTGGTGTCTCGTCATCACCAGTTTCTAGTGCTGCAACAACGGGATCTTCATCAGCTTTGCTACCAATCATCGGATAAGAAAATTGAAATGGAACGATACTTCCCTGCGAAGGTTTGGTTTCCCAAACCTCCCGATGTGTCAGAAAACGACAATCTCTGCTCGTGGTCATCTTGTACGTTTCAGAATCGATGAAACGATAGGCTTTATGCTGCAAAGAGTAGCCTACAAATAGCATCTTTTTCGATTTTGCATCCAGTTTCGAGCGCTTCTCAGCTGATATCCATTTTTGTATTTTTAAAATGGTATGGATTTATTATCTACAATGTAATATAATACATAAATTAGTACACTTAAAAACCAATAACAAACGGGATTGAAATACGTCCGTCGTACGGGCCGGTCGGGAGCGAAGAGAGCGAAACTCGTCACTCTCTCGCTGATAGCGCGTATCATCAGGAGTGATCGGTTTATCCGTCAACCGATCGGCAATCGCGACACAGGGTGTTCCCAACATCCCTCCTCTTTAATCACGCTGGTACGACTCCATCCACTGCGGTTGTCTTCGAGCTCGCGAAGATCGGCGTAGAGGCTGTACCGGCGAAGGTGATCCGCTATCTGCTGTTTCAAAACCAGGGGATGCAATCGTTTCCGTACCCATCTCTGACAATGGAGAAGTGCATAACAATGAGCCGGACGACGGTAACAATGACGATGACGATGATGACGATGATGAAGCTGGCGATGACGATGATGACGATGATGAAGCTGGCGATGACGATGATGAAGCTGGAGATGACGATGATGATGATGATGATAATGAAGCTGGCGATTGTGTATCTGCATCAGATTGACATTCATCCAGTAAAATGTCTAAGGCAATCGAAGTCTGCTTAGCATACGGCTGTAAATCCTGTGCCTTAAAATCAGTCTTGTTGTTCAATCGCGGCCGTAACTGGTTGATGTGTGACCGCCAACATTTACCAGCAGAATTCACCACTTGGTACATCACTTTTCCAATTCGCTTATCAATAATAGCTGGCACCCAACTCCAGGTGTTGTAATGATATTTCTTCGCATACACAGATTCACCAATGTTAAAACTTCTGGTTGAAAACTGTCCGTCATCTTGATAAGGTGAAACTTTTACAGGTGGGCGCAGCAGCTCTAGGCAAGTACGAATCTTGCGACCAAACATAACTTCTGCCGGTGTTTTCATGCCTTCCAACTGCTTATTAGGTGTACTTCTATATGTTAAAAGAAACATGTCCAATGCTTCCTGCAACGACACCTCTCCCACCTTAATCTTTTTTAACGCTCTTTTGAACGAGTCCACGAACCGTTCAGCTTGGCCGTTGGACTGCGGGTGGTACGGGGCAGTTCTGATGTGTTCAATGCCATTGGTGTTATAAAAATCAGCAAATGCTATGCTCGTGAACTGCCTTCCGTTATCGCTTACGATTGTATTTGGCATTCCCAGTCTTGCACACAATCGTCTCAAAATAGCAACAGTTGAAGTAGCAGATATTTGTGAGGTGGGTACAATCTCTGGCCATTTGGAATGTGAATCAATCACTAACAGGAAATACATGTCTTCAATTGGCCCAGCGTAATCTATATGTACCCTCTGCCAAGGTGCATCCGTTGTTTGCCAAGATACCGGTGAGCTTAGATTAGGAGACTTAGCCGCAGAAGCGCACGATTTACAGCATTTCACCATATCCTCAATATCTGCATCTATGTTTGGCCAATATACATAACTTCGTGCTAGTCCTTTCATGCGCTCAATCCCCGGATGTCCTCGGTGCATCAACTCAAGTACATGCTGGCGCTGCGACAAAGGTATGATTAACCGGTCTCCAAAAATAATGCAATCCTCAATTGCCGACAAAGAGTCACGTCGCGCGTGAAAAATTTTTAGCTCACGGCCTTCTAGCCTCTTTGGCCATCCATTCTGGATGTACTTTAACAACACCCGAAGCACAGGGTCTTTGCGCGACTCGCGCACAATGTCTTCAAAAGCTAGCGGCAATATCCTCGCTGCATTCTTTACTAAAGCTCCTATGTCGTTCTCAAGCTCGATGCTGGCAATTACAAGGTCCTCTTCAGGTTTTTCGTGTCGATCCATTAGACGAGAGAGCACATCAGCATTTCCAAATTTATCAGTTTGAACATACTCGATATGAAAATCGTAAAGTAACAGCGTCAGAGCGAAACGCTGCAACCGATTTGCGGTGTATGTTGGTATCCCCTTTTTAGATCCAAATATTCTTAGTAATGGCTGATGGTCAGTTTGTAACAGGAAATGTCGCCCAAACAGCATTCGATGAAACTTCGTGACGGCGAAAATGATGGCCAAGCCTTCACGATCAGGCTGACTGTACCGTTGTTCCGTTGCTGTGAGCGCTTTCGATGCATGCTGGACCACTTTCATTCTTCCGTCAGGCCACCTGTGTGATATTGTAGCCCCAATGCCTACCGAAGAAGCATCTGCTGAGACTACGATTTCGAGCAGTGGGTTATAATGAGTCAGCAAAAGGTCCGAAGCCAAAATCTTCTTAAACTGCTCAAAAGCATGCTGACATTGCGGTGTCTATTTAAATAATCCCTCTTCCTTCAGCAGCTCGTCCAGAGGCTGCCGTAACATACGCATGTTGTGGACAAATTTTCCATAATAGTTGATCGCCCCGAGAAACGCTCGCATTCCCGGGACGTCAGTCGGAGGCTGGAGCTTAATGATGGCAGTAATCTTATCAGGGTCTGGCCGCAACCCTTTTGCATCCAACAAATAGCCCAAATATTTAATTTGGGGCTTCCGAAAACTGCATTTCTCTGCACGTAAAGTAAAACCGTACTCTTGTAGTTTCTCTAACACGGCATGAAGATTACGATCGTGCTCTGCCATATCTTTTCCTCCTACAACAATATCATCCAGATACACGGCTACTCCAGCCAAACTGGCCACCATTGTATCCATTAATTGCTGGAACGCTCCCGGCGCAGCTTTAACACCTGGTGGCAATCGGTTGTATCTGAATAACCCACGATGCGTGTTTACTGTTAAGAAATCTCGACATTTTTCATCTACCTCCACTTGCAGAAATGCGTCAGAGAGGTCTAATTGGCTGAATACTGCACAGTTGCTCAAGCTTGCGAAAATATCTTCTGGCAGAGGTAACGGGTAATGGTGTGTCATTAGCGCATTATTAAGGCCTGTGGAATAGTCACCACAGATCCTTATACTACCGTTTGCCTTGCGCACCACCACTATTGGAGCGGCCCACTCCGAATACTCCACATGTGTGATTACCCCTTCTTCCTCTAATCGCTGAAGCTCATCAGTCACTGGCTGTAACATAGCGTACGCAACAGGTCGCTTGGGGCGGAACACAGGGGAAGCATCATCCTTCAATTGAAGTTTTACCTGTGTCTTTGTACAACGCCCGAGCCTATCAGCAAATAACTCCGGATATGACGTACTAAGAGTCCCACAGCTCACATCGCCGACATGGACTCGCCGGCAAATTGATGATAACGGAACATCCCACAAACCAAAAATCTCCATAGCATCCGCACCTAACAGCAGTAAATCAGCGTTCACAACACGTACCATACACGGCTTACACTGCTGCCCTATGCTCATCATACACTGGAACTCGCCCAAAATGTGCAAAGGCTCTCCGGATGCTGTTTTGGCTTTAATGTCAGGTTGTGTCATCGCCGGTTTACCCATTTCCAACCAATGCTTTTTAGATATTAGGGTTATGTCGGAACCAGAATCGTTCATCATCCGAGTTGGCATCTCATTTAAAATAACATTCACCAGTCCACGTTTAAAATTCGAAATTCTGTTTATCCAAACAGTTCTTATGCTCTTCTGCCTCCCACCGTTGGACCATCTTAAAGCGGAGTTACAAAATCCGTCCATGTGCCCGTACCGACGGCATTTACGACATTGGTGACTTTTATATGGACATCTCCTGGCATGATGCCCTTCACCGCACAACCAACACTTAATCGAGGACTCGGCCTTGCTCTCATGCTTAGTGTTATTTGGTGTTTTGGAATATGGTCTATAGCTTTGCTGACCTCGTATTGCACTGACTGTTTTATCGGCGTTTATCATAGCATCATCATGTCTCAAAGTGGCTAAACGTTTGCATTCTTCTGTCATTTCATCAAGGGTAGCCACACGTTTGTCTCCTAAACGACTCAACAAACGTGTACGTACATCGGCATAACTTTCATCCTTGAGACCACACACAAATATTAAACATTTAAGCTCCTCTTCAGATAAAACGCTTAGCTCAGATTCAACCACTGCCTTATTCACACGACACGAGTATGCCACAAAATCTTCTTGTTTCGTTTTCGCCATATTTATGCACTTAAAACGCCTTTCCATCTCGGAGCACGGTGAGCCAAACAGCTTCTTTAGCTTTGTTACAGTTGTGTTGAAATCAAAATCACCCGGCTTGGACGGTAGTATGTGTGAAACGTATCGCTCGTGCTCTACCATCCAAAGCTTTCGCAGCAACAATCTTACACGCATGGCATCATCCAGCTCTCTCGCATCATCCACAAACAAACTTCCGAAGCGTGTAAACCATCCGGCAAAAAATACGCGATCATCCGGATTGTAACGGAACTCTTGCACGTCCTTCGCTAACGCTTCGATTACACTCTCTGATCCTGTCGGTTGCAGAAACTTTAAAGTTGCGAAAACTTTTGTCATGAGCTGCTCTTGTTGTAAAAACGCCTGCTGTTGCTGGTGTAGAGAATCTTGCTGTTGCCGAAATATTTCCTGTATCCAGTTGGCATTAAGGCTTTCTTGCTGCTGTTCAACATGGCCGTCGCGCGATGGCCGGCCGTTCTCCATTTAGCACAATGCAGCACCGCACGTAGATATGAATTAACACGGCTTTCCAGCACAATACGTTGTTCCCGTGTTTCCTTTGTCCTCGTCGCCACTTTTGTACTTTTAAAATGGTATGGATTTATTATCTACAATGTAATATAATACATAAATTAGTACACTTAAAAACCAATAACAAACGGGATTGAAATACGTCCGTCGTACGGGCCGGTCGGGAGCGAAGAGAGCGAAACTCGTCACTCTCTCGCTGATAGCGCGTATCATCAGGAGTGATCGGTTTATCCGTCAACCGATCGGCAATCGCGACACAGGGTGTTCCCAACATCCATAAACATGCCCACGACCCGAAAATCTTGAGGTGTCTGAGGTCAGTCTTCTCTCCAGTCCAGAGCTTCTGCCCAATGCGTGTGTTGCAGCTGCGCGTCCAGAATCATACAACGAGCCATCTCCACCAGCGAATGATTCTTTCGCTCCGCTGCCCCGTTTTGTTGTGGTATACACGCAGTGGTGAACTGTTGAATTATACCCTCTTGACGACAGAAAAGTTTAAGGGCTTCATTCTTGTATCGAATACCATGATCTGAATGAATCACCTTGGGTACTCTTCCGATCTGATTCTTTACATATTGAACATAATCCTTGATCCGATGTGTAACCTCCGATTTCTTCTTCAGAAAATACACTACTGTGTAGCGGGAAAAATCGTCTATCATCGTAAGGAAGTAACGACATCCCCCTGCCGTTGTCGTTTTCATTGGTCCAAGCACGTCCGTGTGGATAATGTCCATGAGATGCTTGGATTTCATTTTTGATTTCCTTGGAAACGTCAGACGTGCCATCTTTCAGATGATATGGCATTTTCGCAATTTTCAATACCGATACCTGTTGCTAGACCATTCTTTTCCAAGTCTCAAATCGCATCCGGCTCACGATGCCTGAGAATACGATGCCAAGTGTGTAAACAGGTCGGTGTATGCTCACTCACTTTAAGAGTAACGAGTGCTGTCCGCAACCTATACATCCCGTCGGACATCATCGTATCTGCGATCACCTTTTCGTCCTTTTGGTTGTGACACCCATCCTCATCAAAGATGAACTCGAGTCCCTTGGCTGTCATTTTGCTTACTGATAAAAGCTTGGTTTCGAATTGTGGAACATAGAGCACATCAGTGAGGAGAACAGTGCTGCGTTCACCCTCTCGAGTCATCCGCGTCATTCTACACGAACCGATTCCTTCGGTGGTAATTTTCTAGCCATCTGCTAAGTCAACGCTCTGCCTCAGTGAGCAGTCAAACGTAAAAACAGAGTCTGGATCGATGCACATGTGTGATGTGGCGCCGGAGTCAATGATCCACGCATCACGTCCACTGAACCTTTGTGCAGCCGCGAATGTGAAATTCGACACGACTGTATCCTGACGAGCTGTTTTCACTTTCGAATAAAGACGTTAATCTGGCCGCTCGTTGGGTTTGACGTCGTCGTTACTTTGTTCCATTAATGCTCGACATTGCTTCTGCTTGTGGCCTGGTGTCCGGCAAAAGTTACATAACAAGCTCTTTCGCTGCTTCTCAGTAACTGCTTAAGCACGGAATCGCAGCAACCTCTGTTTCCCCTTTTTGCTACTTCGTCAGCCATCTTGGATTTGATCAATTCGAGGGTCAAATCACTCTCGGATCTGGTCTCCAAAGCTGTCGTCAGAGTATCAAAGGATTCAGGCAAGCTTCGTAGCACTATTGCCACCTGCAATAGCTTTACGGTCCAATACATGATTCGGCACCGCCAGTCGCTCGAAGAGTTCTGCCATTTCGAAAACGTGCCGCACGATATCTTCGCCATCAGTATACCGTTTGTCGCAGATTTGTTTCAGCAATGACGCTACGGAAGTCAATGTTACCTTTTCATATTGGGTTTTCAGTGCATCCCTTGTCTGCTTCGCTGTTTTCGAGTCCTTGATTAAGTTTAACTGACTATCCTCCAGAAGAAGCCCAATTGTTGCTCGGGCTTTCTAGTCACCGGTGTCCCAAGCTGTGGTATCTACTGCAGCACTTGATCCGGGGACAGCAGCACTCGATCCGGGGACAGCGACGCTCGCCGGTTTCGTTCCATCAAGTCTTCCCGTACCAGCAGAAACTCGACTTTAGTTTTCCATGTTCCATAATTACTTCCATTTAGCTTGGCAATCAATCCCCAAACGCTCCATCTTGAAAAATGTTCAACTCTTTCGGTATGAAACAATTTTCGTTACTATTCGGCCGTTAGGGTTCTGGGCCCATAACCTGTTGGAAGGTTGTTGTTGCTACGGGAACAACAGTGGACGTAAACGTCCCCGTTGGTGAACCGACCACGCGAAGGTATGGCCGATTCGGAAAAGGAGTCGCGAACCTTCCTTCGTGCGTTGAATCGACGTATGCAACGTACCTCGCACAGGTCAAACAAGTGGCTTCATCCCCGGATTACCGGGCGAACTTCCAAACGTGGACTCCCATTCAGAAGGGGAGTTCCTCCCATCAGAGGGGCGGTCGCGATTCTTCCAATTCCTCCGACGGAGCAGTAGGTACTACTAGAGCACCGGCCCGAATTCCGTAGGGAGGACGAGTTCGAATCTTCCGCTGTCCAACGCCTGGACACTGGCTTCTCTCCTAGCTTCCGACGATGTGGTAGACACCGCTGAGGTGTCGGATCCGGTCTTTGGAGGGGAGCAAGGGGAGATTTCCGGAGGGTTCTCACAATCACGATTCCTAGTAATTTCCGTCGGAGTGATAGACACCGCTGAGGGGTCGAATCCGTTCTCCGGAGGGAAGGATTATTTCGGATCTCGTGCCTAAAAAGAACCCTGAAACTCTTACGATGTGTTCGGTTCGCCGGTTAAGAATTGTGCCCTCTTTATTGAATAAATTGATTTCTTATGTACAACATTTTGGGATACCTTAGAACGAGACGAACGATCATTTTTTCTTGTTTAACTATTTCCTTTCCAGTTTGTGTTTACGTATCCTAACTTAAGCATAAGTGTTTTGATTGTGCGACTTGCAAATCGTCCGGCGTTCGCGCCGGGTTATATCGTCACGTATCATTTATGCTAACGCCGCATTATGCTACAGTTTAACTCACTATCGTGGTCGCAAACCACGCTTGGGGCGCAGGTATCGATGATCGCGCACCTCAGTTCAAACCCATGTTTATAATGTTTGTTCATTGATCAGGAACACTTGCGTTTCACATAAGGTAAACATTCATCGCGCTGGACGCACTTGCTGTTTGTCACATGCTGTAATGTAAACGTTAATCGCGCTGAATGCGTATGTTGAGGCGTGCATTGTTCTGTAAACATTCTCGATGCTCTAGCACCGCGCTAAAGGTGTTGCGTACGCCACACTGTATCGTAAACATTGGTCGCGCGCTGTTTATACCTTATCCGCGCTGATTTGCTGCCTAAGCTGAAAGCTTCTCGGTGCGTGGGAACATTCTATCGAAAGAATTGTTTCTTTCATGCAACATATTTAATCAAGATTTGGTTTGATTATGCCCAAGGTTACCTTCCTTTTTTTTCTAGCGTTGTCGCGTTCTCCACAAAGGTACTTCCTCTTACGAGTGGAAAAAGAACAACTGACTAAATTTATTCATCTTGCATAACTATACAAGCAACGCCTACTAGATTCCTAACTCCCGAGGTCGCTATGTTCCACAACAGAAACGACTATTTTCTGCCTTGGTTCGTAATGCGTTAAAAGTAAGTCGGACGATAGGAGAGACTCAAATGTTGCGAACGACTGCTTGCATTTTTGCGTCCAGCAGAATGAATCATTTTCCTTAAGCAAATTGTCGAACGAATAACGCAGCTTCCTCATATTCGGGATGAGCTTCCCGTAACAGCTAATAGCTGCTAAGAAAGACCTCACACCGGAAATATCCGCTGGTTCAGGCATCAGCTTGATAAGCTCGATCTTAACCCATGGCTATGGTGTTGAAGATACGTGATTTGCTGCTGTTTAAAATCACATGTATCAGCTCGTATCGTAAACCAGTATTCTTGAAGCCTTTTCTGTTGAATAATCTGTGCACAGAGCAAGAAACACGTCCTTTTGATACAAGTGGTCAGCCAGAAATTGTTACAACTTTATTCTATATTCTATCAACTGTCAGACTTAACATTTCCCAAGTAACAAAAATAATATCGTGGCCGTGTTGCCAATACCTCAACACTCCTCCTCAACACTGGCTTCGATTACTCTTATCCACTTCGTTTCCTGAGCTGTTCAATCCTAACTCGCTGCACGGGCTTTGTAAGTAGGTCAGCTATCATAATCTGTGTTGGACAATATATGAACTTGATAGCTCCTTTTCTAGATAAGTCCTTCACAAAATTGTATTTTGTATCAATATGCTTTGTTTTGTTACTAAGCTTGTCTGAGGCTGTTGCGTATGCAACAAACGCGAGCCGTTTTTGAAGTTTTTTAATACTAAATCCATTTATTTAACTAATACGTAGCACAATAAAGGAAAAAAACTCAAAAATAGTGGCCTTAGCGTCCTTTGCTTTCAATGCCTCCCTCGCTACTGACTTTCTGTCCGCTTTCTCAGTCCCCGTTTACACGTTGTCATGTGATCTGACCTGTTTATGTCTTTTCGTTCGAGGATTCAATTAGCTCACAATCTACCGATACATGTTCCATATCGCTAGCAGCGTCAACACCCCCACCCGTAACGTCCCTCGTGTCCTAACGAAGGACTTACTGAATCTCTAAAGCTGCTAGATGTATAACCGCTCGTCTTATGATCTTGTTATTTGCTAGCTTTACATCTGCCTGTCTCACTCTATTGTCCTTTCCCTTTATCGTTTCGACCACTCTACCTCTCAACCACTCGGCTCTATTCTTACCATCGACAACGAACACTAGATCACCGATTTTTAGTTCCTTTTGATCTTCGAACCATTTGCTCCTCTGGTTTATGGACGACAAATATTCCTTTGTCCATCGTTCCCACATCCTATCAGCTAAGTATTGCGAGCGTTTGAATTGATTCCTAAGGCTCTCTGTTAAACTATAAGATTTGCAAACCGCAGTACATGATCCTGGCGCTCTCAAGAATTGATTAGGGGTTAGTGATTTTGGTTCTAACGAGTCTTCCGGCAAATACGTTAAGGGACGAGAGTTAATCATTTCACATGCTTCTGCCAACGTGGTGAGCAGGATTTCATCCGTTAGTACCCTGTTGTCCCCCAGCACCCGCATCGCTTCCTTCACCGATCGCACCATCCTCTCCCACACGCCGCCCATGTGTGGAGTTCCCGGTGGAGTGAAGTGCCACGATGTTGAGGCCGAGATAACCTTTTCGGCACACTCGTAGAATATCCGGTCAATCCGTTGTAGTTCGTTATCCGCACCTCTAAAACATGTGGCGTTGTCAGAAAAGATGTCATCCGCCTTCCCGAATTTGCTCTCGAACCGCCTAATCGCCATCAGACACGACTGGGTTGATAGAGTATGAACGACTTCGAGATGTACCGCTCTTATGGTAAGACAAGTGAAAACTGCCACCCACCGCTTTTCTTTACGACGCCCCACGGTGACTTCTAATGGACCGAGATAATCGATCCCCACTGCGCTGAATGGACGAAGACTGGGTGTCGATCTTTCAACTGGTAGCGGCGCCATTCTCGGAGTAAAAGGTTTACACTTGTAGACTCTACACCAAGTGCACTGACGACGTACCTCCTTGATGGCAGCTCGATGTTTCGGGATCTTAAACCGTTGTCGCATCTCGTTTAGCACAGTCTCACTGTTAGCATGACCAAACGACTCATGATAGTGTTGCACGATCCTTTTCGTTATTTCGTGTTGTCTCGCCAGAATGATCGGATACCGTTGGTCGAATGGAAGGTCGCGATTGTTGATGAGCCTGCTCTCCATTCGCATCACTCCATTCTCGTCTAACACCGGAGAGTATTTGTACACAACACTCTTCTTCTTAATCTTCCGTGCCACTACCGAGCTGTCGAGGTTGGCGTGCAGTATATCCATCTCCTCCGGGAACGATTCCCACTGCGATTGCCTAATCAGGTGGATCTCAGCTCTCTCTAACTCCTCCTTTTCTAGTGGTACTTTTCTTGCTTTAAATGTCGCTTTTAGATTTGTCGAAAGCTTTCCAGTTGCTTCTATGGTGTGGATTGCTTGCTTATCTCTCTTTCTAACACAGTTGTCTACGAATCGGATGACATATGCCATAACACGAACCAGTCGTTGCCAGGTTGGTAGCTGTTGCGATGTGATTACTGAATGAAATAGGACTATTTTCCGAGTGTCTTCTTCGGTACTTTCTATCTCACCGTCAGCCACAGGCCAATGCTCTTCAGGCTCGTACAAAAATGCTGGACCGCTGAACCATTCTCCATACATTTCTAAAGGAGGACCTTTCCCCCACTTGGTCATAACATCGGCAATATTCAGCTTAGTTGGCACCCATCTCCAGTCTTTTTTGTTGGTTAACTCCCATATTTCTCCAATTCGGAAGGCTACAAATTGGACGAATCTATGTTGCTCCGAATTGATCCAGCTGAGAACCGTCTTGGAATCTGACCAGAAAGTGCATTTGTCGATCTTCAATGAATGGGTCTCTAGAATGGTGTGACTAATACGAGCGCCCAATACCGCAGCCATTAGTTCCAGTCGAGGAATCGTTTGTCTCTTCAACGGTGCAACTTTACTTCGAGACATAACGAGTTTGCAACGTACTGTGCCTTCAGCCTGTATTCGGAGATACGCTACACACCCGTATGCGTGTTCACTGGCGTCAGTAAATACATGGAGTTCAACCGATTCTATGGCATCTGAATGTGTTGTGTCAAGGTAGCATCGAGGTATTCGTATAGTTTTTATGTTCTCGAGAAGCTCTATCCATCTGTGCCACAATATTACCGCCTCCTTATTTATCTCATCATCCCAATCACATTTTGACCTCCAGAGATGTTGAATAAGAATCTTGCCGTGGATGGTGAACGGCGAGATCAGACCAAGAGGATCGTACAATCCCATAACACAACTGGTAACAATTCTCTTCGTAGGCGTTACACCATCCTCAACGTATGGCCTTAAACTGTCTCGCATCGATGTTGAGAAGGAAAGCATATCCTCTGTAGGGTCCCATATAACACCTAACACTCTTTCGTGCAATGTCTCTTTGTCTTTGTTGAAGTGTATTGGGCCCACGTCCGTGTTCTCGCCAAGCTGTTCCAGGAATTCTTTCGAGTTGGAAACCCAGTTACGGATTTCAAAGCCTCCTTTACGATGCACCAGGGTGACTTCTTTTGCTAGTTTCAGCGCTTTCTCTACCGTATCGGTACTGTCAAAGTAGTCGTCTACATAGTGACGCTTTATTATCGCTTCTGCCGCTTGGGGAAATTGATCTTGATACTCACAGGCATTTCTATTCTTCACAAATTGCGCTGAGCAAGGGGAACATGTCGCACCGAAGGTGGCTACGTCCATCACATAAATACCAAAGGGCTCGTTTGGAGATTTTCTGAACACAAATCTTTGAGACTGCTTGTCCTCCGAGCGTATCTGAATCTGGTGAAACATTTCACGCAAGTCTCCGCCAAACGCAATTCTCTTTTCCCGGAAACCTGTGATAACCTGCATAAGCGGCACGAGTAGATCAGGACCTTTAAGCAACTCGGTGTTTAGAGATACTCCTTTCACGGTTGCAGCTGCATCCCATACGACTCTCACCTTGCCAGGTTTCTTGGGATTCACCACTACGTTGATCGGCAAATACCAGACGTTTTTGGACGGAGTATCACGCAACTCTTCTGGTGTAATACGATGTGCATAACCCTTTCTCTGATACTCTTCGATTTGCTGGCATAAGTTGTTGTGTAGCTCAGGGGTTTTCTTCAGCTTCGTTTCGAGTTGCTTAAAACGTCTCACTGCCATGGAGTAGCTTTCAGGAAAACTGCGTTCATTTTCTTTCCACAATAGGCCGGTCTCAAATCGTTCACCCACTCGTTTCGTTGTTTCTTCTAGCAACTCCTTAGCTCTTTTGTTCTCGGCAGAGTCATTTGGTATCGTTATCACAGATTCTTCCAGCTTGTAATGTTCTCTTATTAGCAAATCAAGGTCTTCGTTGGTCACGCTATGATACCCGATGTTGTTTTTGGTCGCACCAGACTTTGTATACCCGTAAACAGACCAACCCAACTTCGTTTTCACAGCAATAGGATCGCTTTCCTCTCCGGAGACTACTTCTAAGGGCGTGAACAAATGGATGTTGTTGAGTCCCACCATGATCTCGGGTCTGCCTTGGTATGATTCGATGGGAATTTTTCTTAAATGCGCGTACCGTTCTTTCAATTTTTCCCGATCTACACTTTGATGTGGTAGCTCTAGCCTTTCAACCGTTCGTGCGTCTTTTAGCGTCTCTTGCTTTGCTGAGCCTACAGATGATATTGTCAGATTCAGCCTTTGCGATTTGTCCTCTACTCTCTCAATGCCAGCAGTCCATCGCAGGGTGAGCTTCTCAGGAACGCCGCCAGCTCCGAGACGCTCCACCAATTGACGCTCTACCAGCGTTATAGACGCTCCTTCATCAAGAAAACAAAGAACGGTTAGTATGGTTCCATTATGATGGACATTTACCGGAACGACACGGAACAGCATACAGTCATTTGCATTTACATGCGCACTAATACCGTCAACCAATTTAGATCCTACCTGATCGTGTAGAAGGGGGTGGTGCATTTGGTCGCAATCACCTACGTTGCATCTCTTTGGTGCGAAGCACCTTCCTTGATGTCCGTTGAGACACAATCTACACAGACTGTACTTCGCCACAAAGTCTTGCCGCTGTCTTGTTGTCCATTCCTTAAACACCGTGCAATTGCGTAGACGATGATCCGTTGCTTCACATGCAAGGCATGGCTTTCTCCCTTGTTGTGCTGGCGTTGTCTGATGATGGCCTACCGTTTCCCTTCTGCGAGTGTCCTTTGGTTGCGATGATAGGGGCATGTAGTTACCGAGATCCAAAGTGGTGTCGAGAACTTCGGTCACCACCTCGTCAAGGAAGTCGGTTAGCGTTCGCAGCGATACGGATCCATGACCTCTCTTAAATCGTGACCAGGCCCGCTTGTCTGTGCTGGGAGCTTATCGACCAGCTCCTGAATAAGCAACGGGTTGTGTAGATGGTCTTTCAACTGGGCTGCTTCGAGATGTTCACACAACTCTTCGACGGCGTTGCTAAACGGCAGGAAGCTGGTTAGATCCGACGCCTTCGGAGCCTTTACTTCACGAACTTTCTTTAACAAGCTATGCAAGATAAGCTCAGGTCTTCCGTACACTTGCACCAGCTTCTCGATCACTCGCGGAACGGATTCCGCCGTTATCAACCTTCCGCGAACCAGTTCTAAGGCAGGTCCTTTCAGGCATTCTTGAAGCCGCACAAGATTCTCGTTATTCGTGAAGCCACACGATTTGTTCGAGGCTAGAAAGGCGCCGTAGAATCTTGGCCAATCCTGTGGTTTGCCATTGAACTCAGGAAGCTTCTGAGAAATGCCGTGTCGAGCACGCCTTTGTTCCTTAGTTGGTTGCACGTCCACACTTGTTGGTTCTACTTCTTCTTCTTCCTCACTAGAACTATCACTTTCCGATGAAGATACCGCCACTTGCACAGTTTGTTTCTTCACATTTCCATGTGCCTTTTTTGCGCTGCGAGTCACACGACGAGTTGGAGTTGTAACCCGGAACGATAGCTTTTTCTTTGAAAGGTTCTTTTGCCCAACACTATCGGCCTCGTGGCCGCCCTTTGTGGGTTTCTTCGATGGTCCTTTCTTCTCAGGCGTCACTTCACTCACACCAACACTACCGGCATCATGGCCGCTCGTTGACGCCTGATCCTCCATTTTGTTTTGTATGGTCTTTGTACGGAATCCACGCAGCCGTACTTTATTACCGAGTAGCACCTGAGGTCTTTACCGGTTAATACAAGATCACACGCGTTCTTTTATCGCACATACACACACTGTTTCATACGTCGCACCGTATCTTTCTGTTGTAGCACGAAAACGCTTTTGTTCTTATAGCGTGTTCCCACGCGTTCCCGGTCTCTGTCACACACCACAATGATGTCTCTGCTGCGGATATTGCATCACAATATCGACATTATTTTTGAGAATTTTGTTGCGTATGCAACAAACGCGAGCCGTTTTTGAAGTTTTTTAATACTAAATCCATTTATTTAACTAATACGTAGCACAATAAAGGAAAAAACTCAAAAATAGTGGCCTTAGCGTCCTTTGCTTTCAATGCCTCCCTCGCTACTGACTTTCTGTCCGCTTTCTCAGTCCCCGTTTACACGTTGTCATGTGATCTGACCTGTTTATGTCTTTTCGTTCGAGGATTCAATTAGCTCACAATCTACCGATACATGTTCCATATCGCTAGCAGCGTCAACAGAGGCTAATAGTTTTAAACAAGATTGATTATCCTCATTGATAGTTATTGATACATCTTCACCTAGATCTCGCAAAAGTAGCTTCAATTTCAATGCCTACATACTTGGACACTTCTCCTAAGCTCACTACTTCGAAGTTATTTGACAATGTCATATATACCGATTTAATGTCACTCTCACCATTACTAGCTATAATGCGATCATCGACATAAAGTAAAACGTTACATCTGTTTCCTTTGACTTCCCTGTAGTATAAGCATGCATCTGCCTCGCTTTTCTTAAAACTTTCTTCTTCTAGAACTTTATGAAGTTTTATGTTCCACGACCGAGCGCTTTGCTTCAATCCGTAAATACTACGTTTTAAACGACAGACCTTGTTTTCTGCACCTTTAACAGTGAAACCCGGTGGTTGACGTATGTATAACTCCTCCTCAAGGTCACCGTTTAGAAACGCTGTCTTTATGTCATACTGCCTCCCAACCATTCCACGTTTAGCCGCCACAGACATCAAACATCTAAACGTAGTTTGCCGTACAACTGGTGCAAAAACTTCGTCATATTCAATGCCGTATCGTTGATTGTAGTCCTGTGCCACGAGTCGAGCTTTGTAACGAATGATCTTCCCATTCGCCACACGTTTCAGCTTGTACACCCTTTTGCATCACAAAACACGTTTTCCTTCAGGAGCATTCACCAGGTCCCATGCATCGTTGCTCTTCATGGACTCGAGTTCGTCCATCATCGCTTGCTTCCATTTCTCACGCTCCGGATGTGCCAACGCTTCCTTTACAGTTTTAGGCTCCTCCTGAACCTCAGCATCCACCAAACAAGCATACCTAGTAGGTAAATTACCTCTCTTCTCGTTGTCTTCTTCGTCTTGAACAGCATCTTGCCAAACATCGTCACTTGAATCCTGTTCGTTTATACGATCTTTATCAATGGTAGAAACTTGTTCATCTTCACACGTCAAAGAACCAATATAAGAATCTCGATCACCCTCATGAGATTCAGAGACCTCTTCCGCAAGATTGTTCATTACGCACTTTTCACGCCGATCACTCAATGGTATAAACACTTCGTTCGATGATGATTGTTTTGCCACACCATGAGGACATTGTACCGCACCAAAACTATCCAGAAACTTCACGTACCGACTAACAGTGATCTTTTTAGTCGTCACATCTATCAACCTATACGCTTTAGACTGTTCACTACGTCCCATCAACTTAAGCTTACATGCCTTTTGATCTAGCTTTCCACGTTTCTGACTAGGTATGTAACAGTAAACATCTATGCCAAAAGGTTTAATGTGTTTCATAGTTGGCTTCTTTCAATTCCAAAGATCATAAGGCGTTCTTTCTATTACTCGTGATGGTAATCGGTTTTGTAAATAGTTGGCAGTTATTATTGGTTCACCCCAATACCGATGATCCTGCTTGGGATAACATGCACCGCGCCATTTCGACCAAATATCTGTTCTTACGCTCAGCTGTGCCGTTCTGCTGAGGCGAATACGGCGAAGAAAATTGACCAACTATACCATTGTCCATGAGATATTCCTTGAATTCCTTTCCAGCATATTCTCCTCCGTTATCTGACCGCAGCACTTTTGGCTTCTTCCCAAACTTATTTCGAATCAGTTCGACATACTCCTTCAGGCAGTCCAACGTCTATGATTTTCGTTTTAAAAGAAACACCTCTGTATATTAGCTGAAATCATCGATGAACGTCAGAAAGAATCGCCTTCCACCTAGCGTCGCCGTCCGCATTGGTCCACATACATCTGTATATATTAGATCCAAAACACTAGTGGATTTGCTGTTAGAGTTCTTCGGGAACGGTAATCGTTGCATTGCCACTTTTCAGCGAAATCTTTTTGGCATCTCGCATCATGTAGCCTGGCTTTTCTCCCTATTTTCACTATGACGACCTGAATTAAAGGTTCCTCTGATTCTCCTTTTGTTTCACGAAAAAAACACAACCAATTTGCCATATTTGTCTGAAGCTCATACACCAGCTTGTAGATTTAGCTGTTTAAGGCCTTTTCAAGATCCAAGCTTAGATACAAAAGCTCAATCCTAACCTTTCCTAAAGAAGTTCGTTGTACCTACCTTCGTAATTGTTATCAGCCCTTTGTAGGGCTTATTAGGATAGACAAGGCATATACAGGTGCAGAGAGAGAGAGAGAGAGAGAGAGAGAGAGAGAGAGAGAGAGTGATGAGGAGAGTGTGAGAGATCGGTTTGGGCGAGACAGGATTAGGCAGGTAAAGGAAATAAATCTAAGTCGAGTTCAATTACTCAGCAGATGGACTTATCATCGTGTGTTCCTTGTTCTTTGAGGTTCGCCAAAGTGTTTTGAAAGAAAGCGGACTACCCCGATCACTACCATGACGCAGATGGAAGAGTCTGCGTAAGGTGTTAACTAATGTTTGGTAGGTAAACATGTGCATTTGTCAAAGTAATGGAAAGAAATTAACTGTTTTTAACAGAACTGAGTTTGAATGAGTTAGTGACAAACGTCAAGAGACAACTTTGGGAAGAGCAGCGAGTGGTCCAACTGCAACTCCAAGAAATCAGAGTGCGTTACGGAGCAAGAAGAATTTTTTTACCAGGAAATTGTGGTGACCTGTCGGAATTCCCGGGATGGGCTCAGTACTTTTTTGAGGCTCCACAAACAGATTATATTATGCTGCCTAGCATAGATGAGACAGCAACTGAACTTCGTAAACTCAAGAGCAATAAGGCACCGACAGAATTGTAGCTGGTCAAAAACCGAGGTTTTGCATTCAAACAGTAAATTCATCTAAGTATTAGATGGTGAATCTCATGCCTTGTGGTTAGTATCTTGGCATTATCTATCTCGTATACAAGAAGGAAGATAGGCTACAGAGCGCACGCACTAGAGCAGTATTACTGTCTACAAGATCTTCTCCTTGATGAAGTCGTCCTGATGAAACCTTCACCTATCTGAGGTAAAGGGTCAGCACCGTCCCCGCGACGCAGGCGAAGCTGGGACTGTATAGAATATTTATAAATCCAGCACTCATACACGCCTCTGACACATGGACTCTGACGAAGCCCTCTTAGCCGCGTTCGAAAGGAAGACGCTCAGAGGGGTGTTTGGCCCCGTATGTGTGGAAAGACAAAGAAGGAGCCGCTACAATGACGAGCTGTACGAGCTGTACGATGATCTCACCCTCGTGCAACGAATTAGTCTCGCCAGGCTCCGGTGGGCTGATCACGTCATGAGAATGACACCGGACGACCCATCCCGTAAAGTCCTTTTAGGCCGTCCACACGGACAGAGGAGGCGTGGTAGGCCCAAATTGAGATGGAGTGATGGCGTTGATGCGTTCGCCAGAACAGCCGGGATAATGGATTGACAGACGAAGGCGTTGGCCCGTGAGTGGTATCGAGGATTGTTGCAGCAGGCAGTAATTGTTTCATCTTAAATCATCTCTAACTTTAACTTTGTTTCTTTCAAAAACATAATCTCGTAAAGGAAATATTAAAACACACACTGGCCGAGCAACATGGCTTGGTTAGGTAAGATACTAAATGATTTTGTATTTTGTTCCGTGTTCCGTTTTGCGTTTGTTGTTGTTGTTGTAGTTGTTGTCTGAAGTGGTTTTGTGTTATACGCTCCATTCCTGCACGATCACGGTGAATCATTCCTCCTCGCACTTCTGCTGCAGTTTTTAAAAATGATTTTGCCCGATTTGCTATTAACTTCCTCTCGTAGCGTAACGCTGTATGCGCTTTCCTATTTGTCTTCCCTACCTCGCTGCTGCTTCGTTAATGATGAGATATGTATGTATAATTAAAAATATTGCTCTAACAATGGAGTGAGTGAGACAGTAATTATAATATATTCGCCAGCTCTCTCTATACATATATATTCCGGTAACTGATGCTCCGTGGTTCCGTGCACCACGCGACAAAGGCGAAAGCCCTTAGTACATATCGCTCTTTTTGATGCCTTCCAATGTGTTGATTGCGGTTTTAGCTTGATTTAGTGTGTTTGCTTTTAAAATTCCATTTATGGTATCCGATCAGATCGGTAGACATTGCGGAATGTGGTTAAAGTTTTGCTTTCGAAACTCAAGAACGGTATACAAAATTCAACTTTTCGATCAGAGATCGATTGCTTGTTGATTGAGATGCTTCGGTATAAAATAACAAAACTTTTGAGCATGAGAAATTAAACCTGACTCATCGCCCGGACTTGATCGCCCGGATGCTGCCAAACACTTTTTTGGTTGAAGCCTTCCATTGGTTGAAGCTGTTGCTGACGACGCCTCGACGCGCAACGCCTCAACTTTAGCTTTGCTTTCTTTCACCGCTCTAGGATTATTGGAAGAAGTTGAAGGGAAAATGTCTAATCGGATTGGGATGTACGCTACATCATCTACAGCGGGCTATCCACGCCGCTTCCGTGTCACTACTCATTTGCTCATTAGTCTACTGTCCGAGTCCTAGCTGCTCAGTGTCCTCCCGTTTTCCATCCATCCTTCACCGCCCGCCTCCTTCCATCGACGAAGAAAATTTTCATAAAATCTCTAATGTTAACTCTATCTCCCGTATAATTCCTTTTTTTGTGTTGCTCCTGTTCCGTTTGCAAATCCCTCTGCACCAAGCTTCGGGTTGGGGCACCGGTTTTGTGCTTTGGCTTGCATTTGTGTCAAAATTTGCTATGCTTCGGCGGCCATCTGCCCTGCGACAGAAACCTCTCTCTTGTCCACTTCCTGTTTCATACTGTATCTTGCATCTAAATATAGTGTTTACGGTGCTGTTTGCACGCCTATGTTTAACTAAACTACCACCGATACCACCCGATAATAGGTGTTTAGGACTACTTAAAAACACTTTTAGAAACAGAAACTTTTGTTATTATAAAATAAAAACAAATAGGAAAAAAAGGCTAAACTTTAAAAAAATCTACCCTTCCTATAGAAACACCTGGTTCCTCTGGCCAATCGTTATTCGCTGTAGACACAAGCCTAATGAATGGAGCTTCTCCGACCCGTTACGTATTGCAAAACCTAATTCTACGCCTTGTCTTGTTTTTGTCTTTTATCGGCTCCGAAACGGCTGGTATGCTTCCAAAACACAGTATTTACACAAAAGGTGCGACTGATGAACGTCTCGTTGGAAAATATGTGTGTATAGAAAATGCGTTTCCACCCTCCTCCACACGTTCGATATTGCATGAAAATCCATCCTCTTTGCTGTCTGCACCGTGCGTAACAAACGTTTCTTTTAACAGAGTTTTACGGGTAATTTTGCGATGCTGACCGCAGTTTTCATTTCCGTAAAGGACTATTTCAACTTCCGATGGATCATTTCGTTGTTGTGACCATGAATTTCATTTTTGTGGAGTTATAGTTCAACAGTCCTCTCTCCTTGCGAGCGAGTTGTTTGCGCTCTCTATAAAAACCTTCTTCCTTGGCACTAAACAACCTCGAGAGGTCTCGGCCTGCCATTTCTGGCTCGCTGTGACTTGATTCTACCCGTAGCAAAGTAGTCAGCTCTGCGTTACGGGGAGGAGGCGGTCTGGATGGGATTTGAACCCCGGTCCTGCCGTGTGAAGACCGGACCGCCCTCTGTAAAATCCAGCGTATAAAAATCATTTCCAAATAGCACTATTTAGCAAATTGAGTTGTTCGGTGGCCCTCCCAAACGATCTGTTCAACGGATCTATACTATCCTCCTCTTAAAGCTTCTTAGTCAGACCAAACATTGAGGCTGCACAAACGCGCTGTATCACGCCCAAAATCACGCTCACGTGTCCTCCGCTCCATCATCCTTAGCTCATACACCGGCGAACGCAGCTTAGTGGTGGCTTGATCAGTATTTTCCCGAGGCTCTTTTAAGTGCCTTGGTACAATTCAAATCGTCCTTCGCTCACGATCTCACAGAACAGTCATCTTTCGATGCTTGCATTTCCTTTAAAGAATCTCTCTTGGTTTTTTTGAAGTATTGTAGCGCTACTGCTCTACGTCACGGTCAAAGCTTTTGAATTGCTTATCTATTGCTTAATTGTTTCCATCTCTATACCATGAATCATTTCCACCCAGCTCGGGCTATTGGTTCCGCCATTTTATCCAGCGTTCTTTAGACAGCTGAAGATCCTGAAGACAATATGCAAAATCATCCTGTTTTCTTGCTTTTTGTTTCTACTGTTTGACACCGAGGTAATCGAGATGGTTGAACGATTCGATTCGAGACTTAGGGTCTGACTGTTAATCTTTAGCTTCTTGACCATTCGGGACGGTCCTGTTGCAGAGACCGTTGTTGAACAGGTCCATAAGGTTCTTTTAGTAGGTTAGTTTTTAAATGTCTTGAAGTTTTTAAATGCCTCATAACTCATCTACCAATTTCCTTTATCTGGCTTGATAAACACGGCAAACAGTGTAAAAAACGCATCGGGTGACAGGCCTGTTGAAATAAAATGCATCAAATTTGAAATTCATATCCACAGAAGCGAACATATCTGTCAGACGTTTAAATAGACCTTTGCGCGGAGATGAGGAATAAAACGTTGTCCACATTAAAAAAATCACCCGTAAGACGCTTCCTCTTTTCACCGCTTTCGCTCATCTTTTAGGTTGTGTTGTGTTTCTGCTTTCCTTGCTACCGTTTTAATATCATTTTGTTTTCCTTTTTACGCTTTAATCTTCCGTTACAATATAGTTCATAAGTATTTCTATTCCATTTATGTATGTATATATCTATATGTATGTATATATTTATAAGTATTAGTAAGCGTCATTGATTTGTTTCATCCGAATGTACTACTGCACCGCTCCTTCGCATCCTCTACTGTTGTTGTTGGCCAGGCGATTAGTTCACAATGCAAATGGTATCTGTGGCCCGCTCGGGGAAAACACGTTCTTCGCCCGTTTCGAACGTCTCCACCCAACAGACAGGACAGTGGTTTGGCGATCTCTTGGTGACTTTGTGTAATCTTTCAATAAGGTAAGGGTTTATTATGGTGAATTGGCTACTTGCTTTCGATCGAAGTATTTTGTTTTGGCACTAACATTATGTTGGAATGTTTTGTATTCTCTACTTAGTGTGGTAATGTTGCTTGTTTAGTACATATTCGAATATTTAAATGTCTGTGTAAGTAGTAGTGTAATAACTTCTGCATTTCGGGGGTTCGTTTAGCTTTTTAATTCAATTTTGGCTATAGTGGGAGGGGGGTGAGGGGGAAATATTTCTTTTCTTTTTTTCTTGTTGTTCCTAATGATAAATATTATAATTAGTGGGGCTAGTGGTTATTTTAGTGATCTCTCGTACGTTCTTGTTCTTGTTGTTTTGGCACATTCCCGCCGAGTTGTACAAAAACCTGCTGTCGTGTAGTCGCAGCGTCTACCATAGTTTTGGGCATTAATAATAATGATTCGCTTACAAAACGTATCTGTAAGAGCACATTATATCTTCTACAATTATATATCTATATATGTATATATATACCTCCGCTCACATTGTTACTATTCCTGACTATATCATTTTAAAGACTGTCTGTGTGTGTGTTTTCATATAAAAAGCTTTTGTTCTAATTAACCAACCCGTCCACCGTTTGCTACACGAATGGCCGCTTTATTGCCGATCGCCGGACCGGAGAGAAGACAGTTAAAAGTCCGATAAACAACACGATTTTTTTTTTGTTAAGAACTAGAAAGATGTTTTGCAGACCACAAGTGGACGCAGTTTCATTGATCGAATTAAATGCTCATCGCTCACCTCTCTATCTGCCCCTTATTTTGCTATAAAATATCCCACCAATGTAGCCTGTGTTCCACTGTATGCAGGGAGGCTTTTGGGGTGGAAAGGTACGTTTGTTTCTGTTTTTCTTTTCTTTTCTTTTCTTATATGCTTTTGTTAAATGTTGTGTAGCGTTTGCTATAGAGAATACAAAAAAACGTCCAACAAGCGTGATTGTTTCTTTATGTATTGACGGTCGGTGTTTGCTTCGAGCGCAATCTCCTTTCTCCTATTCATCATATCATATCGCACAACCCATAGAGGAGGACATTAGCAGTAGTAAGGACGACGCCGAACCGAGGGGCGCCTGTGGTAGGCTCTTTTAAAACGGACATGCAGGAAAAGGCTAACGACGCTACATTCCCCCATCGCTTCCTAGTCATTTATTAGTTCTCTATACTCCATCTAGACGCTACGGATAAAAAACCTAATTTAAAAAAGAAACCGAGCGAAACTTGGCGTGGACCAAACAAACGGAGTAGATATACAAACAGTGGAAAAGCATTCATCCGAACAAATACACATCGGAAACACACACAAAATGCAGTCTCGATTACGACTAATTAATTCAACAGGTAAGGCTCACTCTCTCGCTCTCTCTCTCTCTCTCGCTCTCTCCCTCTCAAAGACACGGGAAAACTATTATCAAAATAGATGTCCCACCGCTGGCGCGGATTGCTGTGCGTATAAAAAACTAGCTTATGGGTCCCGTATGTGGTTTAAAAAACGTAGGAATTTGCTAACATATCACGATTACGACGAACAACGATGACGATGGCGAGAGCGCCATACGCCCTAACACACCGGCCAAGTGTACATTAACAAATCTACTATCTACTGTTGCTCTTTGTTGTTCGAGTATTAATTTGACAAACGTTTTCCCATCCATTGCTATGATTTTTGTTGCTGTCTCTCTAGTGATTGCGTTCGTTCGAAGCAATTCCGGCGTTTGAATCCTCAAATTTGCCTCGAATGCGCGCGCGCACACATCTAATGATTCGATTGTTCTAAACATCCTACATTCTCGGTATATTTACGCTATCATCGCGACCCATGCCATTCAAACTACTAGTAGTAGTGATATTAATAGTAGTAGTAGCAGTAGGAGTGGTAATAGTAGTGTTGCTCTCATGCAGCGACAGCTAGAAGAAATTTGCACTCATCTCGGGTACCTAGGGTAAAACACGTTACACTCTAAACACGCCCCGGGTAAAATCGTACGAGGAAACTTTAACTAACACGTTTACGATCGCGAAGGTTCCTTTACCGAGTGTGCGATCGCGCGCCGGAAGTTTCCACACTAGCTAGTGTAGAATTGTTTTGTAAATTCGATCGTCGAACTAAATCACGCTCGCCGCTACTATCTCGGAAAGTTTTTATAAAATACACGTACGCACACTCATCTTCCTCACCGTATAAGGTCTTTCCTCATCCGATCGTTGTACAAGGTGAGGAGAAAAGGGAGGAAACTATCCTTAAATTGGTTAACCAAAATACAATTCTCTTGCGATATACGTACACGCTATATGATCGCTAGTTTGCGCCTCCAAACACGTGCTACAATGTGAACCGCGTGCAGCTGTGTTTTTGTGTGGAGCTAACAGTTTACGCATCGGGGTGGGAAAAAAGGGGCGGGAAAGGATTCCCCGTGCCGAAAACTTCTAATAGTTCTATATAGTTTTAGAGCTAGGATTTAAATGTGCTAATTTAGGTAAAGAATTGCTTATTGAAATTGCCCCTTTGGAAAAGGTTAACCAATCGATCGGCAGGCGATGCGAGGCGCGATCGGTATAACCGATCTCTGCGTACCTTTCGTTTTCTTCCCAATTGATGACGCATAATAATAAATGGTGCGCGTGTCTATTGCAGCATCTCCAGTTTCTACGCAAACTCGAGTCCCCGGACGCCAAACTCCATACCGTCGTCATCGGTGTAGCTGTCGACCACCAGCAGCGAACGTCGCCGGGCGCGACAGTCAACGAGTGCCGTCTGTGCCGGTGGGGAGGCGTTTTGTTACACGATCACCTCCATCCGATTGCCCTTGCGCGTGACGCGTGTCTGATTGTACGGATTGTCTACCAGGCCACCACACTTGAACGTGAATATGACCGTCTGGCCTCCGAAATTGGCCTCGAAGCTGAAAACCGCACCATCGCACGTTAGAGAGAAGGAAAAGAAAAGAAAAACGTTGCAATATTCCGCGGTACAAATACTTACTCGGTGCTGATGGTCACTTCCGGCGATTTGGCAGTGGCATTCTGGATTACCAGGAACAGCTTCGTCACTATCTCAATCGAGTGTGCAGTTTGGAACACAAAGTCGCCCTTCTTTTTGCCTATTTCCGACTGTGCGTAATGAGAGGAGAGTGGGCATTAAATTCGTGGTTGCTTTATGAATCCTTTATAATGTGTTCGAGTGATAGCGGCATAGTTATCGCAGGGTGTATCACCAAAAGGTATTCTAAGGGCCAAGAGGCTTTATCGCCCGTAGTGACAAGGCATCCAAAAGAACCCCCTGATTTAAAAATCTCTTCATCTAAGTCGCTTAGTCGTGGTATAAGAGACCTTGTCTGCTTAGAGACTAATAGGGTTATTAGACGACGGATTTTTTATCGGTGATTTTCTGTCAAAACGCGTTTGACAGATAAATGCCGGTTTGAAAAATAGAATTCGACATGCTCAATTCAGATTTCGATCTAGCTGGTCTGTCAAAGTGAGGATTGTTTACATTTTGGAAGCGTTGTTTTGTCTCACAATTTTAATTGTACATCATTGTACAGTCTAGTTGGTGTGATTTAAGATGAATATTGTAGACGATGTTTTGTTAATGCATAGAAATCGACGTGGGACCAGTTTGAACCGAAAAATTGGTAAAAGACTCGAGAAGGCCCCCCTGGAATCTTTTGTGTGCAGCACTGTGGCCTGTCATTTTTATTGCACAGTGGGATTTTTGTATGGTCATAACTCGTTTCATAGAAACATTGTGCTTTGTTCCCTAATACTGTTACTGGACAGCGAGTAGAGCAAGATATTATACATTGTAAGAAGTGTTTTGAAATGTTATAATTCTTATTTTTTCTCCTTTTCTGAATATCTATGCCCGTTAACAAGTATACATCGAACCAATGTTCCGTTACAGTCTGGGAACAACGTGTATGTTGTAAGCCTGATTGGTCACTCCTAGCGTGACCAAAAATTATTACGTAGCTCCTGTAAGTCAATGTAAATGGTCAGGATAGAGGGTAGGGGGATTTAATCGAATAATAAGCAATATTTCATTCGACTTTATTCAACCATTTTTGACCACACTGAAAGCACACTGTGAAGCTTTCGCAACGTGTTCCGCATTGAAAATTTGTCGTGTAATAACCCCATAAGCCACCAAAGCCAAACGCGCATACTAAAAGATTTGGTCGACCAAACCAACAGCGATCGAAAGGCTTCATAGTTCAAAGGCTTCATCTATAAAGAAACAATTTCATCGAATGGGTCTTTTATACCATAAGACCTCGCAGTTGAAAAGGCATCATTTTCAATCAAAGAAGCCTCAGGCGTTATCGCTTCATGTAAAAAATACCTAAAGGTAGAAGCTTTCATATACTTTACATGTTGCAGATCACGGGCTCATTAAGAAAGGATCTTCACGTTCAAGGTGCCTCGTGTATTGAGAGGCCTAATCGTCTGACGGTTCTCGAGTGCTAAGCGACATCGCAGACAATAAGGCCTTATCGTCTACACTTGGATGAGAGGACATCATATAGTAATAGATCCGGAAGTCAATCCAGGCGACGAGGGACCTCTGTCGTCTTCGTCTTCGACAGACCTCTGTCTATCGTAGCCTCACTTCGTTGACCTCTCTCGGTGGTACATCCTTTATTGCTACTGTTCGTCCAGTACATTCTGTTCTACTAATATTCTACTAATATACTAGAACCGCCAAAACCATACTTATTGTCTGATCGTCTTTCGCACATACGGAGCTCGGTTTGTCAAGCGCACACATTTTTCTAAATCCGTGATTGTTCCGGTTTGTCTACATCAAACACTACTTCTCTAAACAACTCTGCTTACTGCAAACAATAAATTAAAATCGCTGGATTGGACAAAACACATACTCAAACGGGACTTTGCAACATAAGCCGGAACAACCTGTATGCCTATTGAATTATTCTGATTGCTATATCTAGGGTTGCCATACGATTGTATCAACACTCTATGCCATTTTAAAAAAATTAAATGATTTTTATCAAAATTGAATGGTTGGAATAACAACTTAAAACCGGAAGTTCATCTTGATCTTGCTTCAGATAGAATATGCGGTTATAAAATTCTTCTTTCTTGGCCTAACGACCTCTTAGGTCATGCCTGCCATTTCTGGCTTACTTATTGATACCGCATAATTGGATGTTCAGCCCTCACTATGGGGGAACGGCCCAGATGGAATTCGAACCCCGATCCTTTTCCAGTCATGGATCTGGTCCAGGCGTTATCGTCTTAGTCTCAAATTTTTATCCAAATAATCCAACACTTTAGCTGTGTGATACTATACCTATAAAAAACATCCAAGACTCTAGAAATCGGACATAGAAACATACCATACGGCAACCCTGGTCAAAGCAGCAACTATTAACCTTTTACAACAGGGCAGTACTCTGAGCAGACTTACCTGAAACAAACATCCGGTGGGTGATTCTGAGCGATCGGACATGTTCGACGAGCAATAGTTATCCTACGGGCAGAGGAGAGCCATATGGTTTCGGTGCAAGGAAAGAAAGGTGATAACGATGTTCATGTATGAGGGAGGGGAGGGATAGGGAATGAAGGACGCGAAATGAAATGAAACACATGTACAAGAGAGATGAATGCCAGGACTTTGCTCTCATTGCTAACTTTGCTTGAAAACCCAACCCACAAAATCACAACAAACAATCCAAACCGGTCAAAATGGTGCATTGGGGTGTGTTTCTTGGTTTTGTTTAGTTTTGTTTGGAAAATGTGCCATAATTAAGCGTTCCAAATTTGGTCTCTTGGCAAAATCAAGCAAAGGATTATGCGACGCACGGTCAAAGAAAACTTACTGCGCGAATGTGGATAACGGCAATGTCGTCAAAGTACGGGCTGAGCGACATCCGGTATATTTCCGACGCCGGAATACGGTACTTAATTTGCATCGTTTTCTGGTCCAGCAGCAGCATGGAGTTCGTCGAGATGACCAACAGTATCGGGATGAACTGTGGATGTTTTTAAATGGAATTTAAGAAAGTGTATTAAGGGACAAGGATTTGAGGCTTGATTTGCTCCTTGTCGGTACACACACACACTCACCTTGCCACTTGTTCGTGCAATCTTATTGATGATGTCCGCGAAAACTACATACTGATCGTTGTGCTCACAGCTGACCCGCTTCCACTGTATGTTCTGCCGCAGTCGGATATAATCGCCATGAAACGGATGTGCCACGCTACGTGGGTAGGACACTTTACGATCCTTGAATATGATACTGGCGGTAACTTTCTCGCGCATACGATTGCGCGCCGGTTGATCGAACGACTTGCGATACTTGTAGCATCGCCAGCGGTGAAAGATGGTGCGCAACAACTGAGATGTTTCCGTTAGGAAGGTCGGAGCTGACGGCCACTCGTGACAGATTGGGCTCATATTGTCGTGCGGCAGGCGTAGCAACAGTGTCAACAGAAATTCCCTTGTCTACGACAGAAAAGAGAGTTACTGTTGGCTAGAGTACCTAAACGATAATGCTGGCAAGTACTGCTTCCAGTCGACGAATCTCCACTAGCTCCTGTTGTCTTGTTCTGCTTGGCTTAATGAACTGAGTGGTCATGCTATATAATCCATATAAGACATATTAGGTCATGTAATGGCTTACAGGCCTAGATCCTTGACTACCTTACTACGAGTAAAATCAAATCACAGCAAGCCAGAAATTACAGGCCGACACCTTGGTGGTGGTACCAAGGAAGAAGAAGAAGATTTGGCCACAAAATGATTGGGCTAACCCATATAAGTTGGCCCAAAAATATTATGAGTTGTAGCAGCAGCTGCAGTCAATGGATTCTCTTTGATGGTTCAATACTCGATAGGTATACAACAGATTGTCAGAAAATGGCTCACTATTTTCAACTGGACGTTCATGATTAATGGAGGCGGTACTTGCCGCAAACTTAGTATAACAGAAAAGAGCCTTACCTTTAGCAGGACAAAAAATCTTCCAATCACTTGCACTGCCCACAGCGCTTGCTTTCGAAACTCTACTAGCCGCAATTTCTCTCGCTCCTAAAACAAACCCCAAAAAACCCGAACAGCATTACAAAAGTGTCCCCAATTACCGGATGTACTTCCGGCCCATTTACACTTACCCTCCAGGTACGCCAGTAGCTTGCAATGATTAGTTGACTGTGGCGGAGTGTCACGAACCGTTTCCTTTTCGTGTAGCAGCGGTACGTTTTCTGTATCAACACCGCCAACTCGTTCAGCCGCACCTTGCGAAACTCGTCCAGCTCGTACACGGTACGAGGACTGCGAATGAAAACCTTTTTGCGCCCAATTGTAAACTCAGCTCCCGGCAGCGGTACGCTGCGTATGATCAATGCCACGCCGTCTACGATCGTTCCGGTGAAGTGGGGCCAGGTGTACTGACACAGCAGCTTGTAGCGTGCCAAGAAGCGGGCGTGCACCATATTAAAACAGTGTCCATTGCGCCACAGATTTATGAGCGGCATCAGACTGCAACGGGAAGGAAAGCGCGGGAACGATTAGACAACCGCGGGAAACAATTGGAACCATCGTGCAACGCTCACCAAAGGTAGCGAACTTGATGCTGCACCAGCCCAAGCTCAAACATTTTCGCCTGCTTCAGCTCGTTTGGTTTGATGCAGAATATGTAATGGTTCGAACGCTGCTCCAGCAGCTTTAGCAGCGTTTGAAGCGAGGTTCGTAGGTTGTTGCTTAAGCTCGATGGTTTGCGGTTCGAGTGGCGCTTCGGGTTACCCTCCGGAAACAGGCAGGATGCGATGAGCAGATCGCTCTGAAACAGGCAGCTGCTGATGTGCCTCGGCAACAGATCCAGATTTTTCTCGATGAACCCGTTGGTCGTGTACACGACGGGACCTTCAAAATGGCGTACTCTGCAGTAAAAGAATAACACCGTGGAGGTTAACGAAGGTATGCAAACCCTTCCACGTCCTGTGTCACTTACTGGAAACAATTAGAAGGCAGTGATGCATCGCGCGCGAGAAAGTTGGTGTGGCCGGCACAGCACTGATGCAGACGCGTGAGCAACAGTCCATCATTGATGACCTGCGGTTCATCGAGCAAGTGGAGAATCCCGAAGCAAGGCTTGTCGATCAGCTCACAGATCGGTGCATTGTCAAAGTAATCGATCCGTATCCAATCCAGCCCTTCGCTCACATACAAATCTTGCTGGTGTTTCAACACACTCTTGATAAAATGCTGCTGCAATCGTTCGTTGCAGTAATTGATGGCGAACTGGTCGAAAGTGTTCTTTTCCAGCGCTTCGAAACCGTAAAAATCCAACAGCCCGATGGTCTTCCCTCGACTGCCGACCGTACCGCTCGTTTTGAGCTTCAGTGCATCGTTTACCCGTGCGACGATCCACGTAAAAAGCCGCCCGTACAATGTGCGGCATAGTGTGAACTTGATGCGCGATGCATAGCTGGCATCGATTTCGGTTCCGTCCGGTTCCAGCTGGGCCCAGTTGTCACCGAGCCGTGTTAAGCAGTTGAACAGCATTTGGTTATCCAGCTGTAGCAGTTGCGCAATCTCGTCCAATTCTGTAACGGTCAGGAACAGATGAGTAAAGTTTTTAATTTATCCGCTTTTAGCAATTAAACTTGAAGACGACAATCCACTTACCATACTCGTTGGAGATTTCGCAACCCTCGCTACCGTCGATGTTGGTGGTTGGGATGAATGTTAGGTTGCCAAGCTTAAGCACCACGGCCAAAATGGTGAATATCGAAAATATCTCATCCTGTCCGAAGCCCAATATTTCAAGCGAACGCTTTTTAAAGTGAAAAGGGAAAAGAAAAACGTACTTATATTACAAGATCCTTACAAACAATCGTTCAAATTGCACTTGTGTCCTTCGTGTTTCTCTATCAAAACGACGATGGAGGAAGGAACACAAGTTACAAAAGTAGTCCTTCGGCATCGGCTGCCTGAGTGTGTTGTAATAAACTTAAAGATTAACACATAAGGTAGGGTTAAATATGCCCAAATAGCACTGTATAATGTGTTAAGGTCCGACCCGCTAATTCTTTAGCCCAAGTTTTTTGCTCCACCCTCGTTAGGTCTAATTTGACATTCTATTGAAGGACCTTCAGGCTAATCGACTTTCACTAGCAGACTATCTGACTGCAGACTCTATTTTCAAAACGGTCGGATTCCACCAAGCCAAGTGTACAGCTCTTTACCCTTGGTGAAATAAAGTGGGGAGACTCCTGGAGACAGCATCGATACTGAGATGGATTTCGACGAAGCATAAAATGATCCCCAATCAGTCGCTCGGCAGCATTGTGGATTGTGGGTCCTGTATTAAGCTCCCTGTTGTATGTATTAAAATTGCTCTTGACAATTGTTACCTTAGTAAAGGTGAAATTCGTTCGGTCGTCCTCATTGGCGAAGCTGTTTTTCAACAATTCATACTTGTCGATGTTTCTTTGCAATTTAAGTGATTCTAAAGAGAGAAAACAGAGCGGAGATTAAAAATGTATCAATGTATTTGCATCCATTGTTCTGTACTTACTGAGCAGTTGAATGTCGGCACCGGAGAGCAGTTGGTAGAAAATGTGAAAGTTCCTTTCCCCGGATGCCCGTGTGGTGACGCGAGACTGCAAAAAAGAATATTACATATAGCATAGAATAAAAGGAAAGGAAGAGGTGTTATTAAAAGATTCTCGATGGTAAACTCATTCATGCTTCTGGATACCTTTTCCAACATGTCTTTAGGAGCGTGCAAGCATGACAGAACAAAGTTAGATACAGAGTTAAATCTCCGACAGTGGTAAGATAAGGTACTCGGAGGTACTTACACAACGTCAAGTGTCCGCCCACAGGATCACCTTTGTAGTCGAACTCAATGTCAAAGAACTTTCCCTAAAAAACATAAATGAAACCCTTCCGTCATTGCGTTTCTTAAAGAATTCATCTCGCTCGAACGTACGAATCGGCTCGAGTTGGCATTCTTCACCGTGACCGCGTTGCCCATTGCTTCCAGGAAGATCTCCGCCTGTGCCACACGCTCGCGCATTTTTTGCAACTCCAAATCCCGAATGTACACCTCCTTTGAGATCGATTTCAATATCTGCCGACGGTGGAAAGTCGACGGCGAGGTGGTTCCGTGATCGTGCGTCAGTGCGATCGACGAGGATGATTTGTGAATCGACCGAGTACTGTTGTTGCTGTTCTGATGGCAGCAGCGCATCAGGCTGCTTCGCTTCTGCAGCGATGGCGAAGGAGACGCACCGCACATCCGGTTCAAATCAGCGTGGCTGCTGGTACAGTTGTGCTTTGGACAGGAGCCCACGGCGGACGATTTGAGCGTCGATTTGGTTGGGAATTCGTTTGCCTCGGTCGAACGGCTGATGGATTGGTTCGAATGCTTCAAGCACTTCGGCATACTGGCCATGGTGGCCGGCATGAAGCCATAGTTGACCATCGCGGGAATGTTTTCCGTGCTCTTGTGGTGCGAAATCAGGTCAAATTCTACCGTCTTTTCGTGGGAACATTTTTGTTGCTGTGGAAAAGAAGACAAGGCGCGTGACAAGAATTTCGAATTTCGAGCAGGTTTGCAGGTCCGGCTGATACATACTCTCGACGAATTGTTGTACTTCATGATACTGTCCAGCCGGCCACCGACGACGGACGACGGGGCGGCACTTTCGAACGATGACCCAACGCGACTGATTGTAGAGTGTTTCGGTGTCGATTGTCTCGAGTTTGGGTTGGAACCACGCAGCGAAAAGATGGGCGCACGGCTGCGTCGCATCTCGGACAGCTGGGTCAGGAAGTGGACGATCATGTGCGAGGATTCAGTCTTGCCCGAACCACATTCGCCCGCCATTATGATGCACTGGTCCTCGTTGTAGTTCAGCAGAAACTGATGGGCCGAATTTGCCAAGGCAAAGCTGTATCAAGGCGGGAACAAAAGATGGCATGCTTAGCGAGGGGTGTGGGTGTGTGTGTGAATAATTTATACACTTACATGTGCGGTGGCAGCTGGAAAAGGCTTTTCGTCGCATACTTACGAACCTGATCCGGGTTGTAAATTTGCAGTGGTTTGTATGGGTTCAGGGCAACCAGAAACGTCCCGATGTAGGTCTGCAAAAGGAAACGGAATTAAAGGATTAAAGCCTGCCCGATGAGTAGGCGCTGCTGCATAGGACTTACATAGATCAAATCCCGTTTGTAGCGCTGGTGAAGGTTATTGATGAAGCTCTCCTCGGAGAGGTTTTCCAGCAGCACCGAGTCCCAGCTGCCAATTTCTTGCTCCATGTTGGGCATTTTTCCCGTCTCCGTTTTAGCGCTTTTCCGCATTAGTTACAATTCCTGGCCGAGTCGGAGACAAAATAATGCCACAAAAATCTAGCAGGCCACTAAAACCGGACGACCACTAAACGTTCTGTTTCGCCTCCTGTGTTGCATCGGTCTCTATCGTTCCATCGCGAACCGCAGCATCCATCGCCAACCCAAAAACAAGGGCGCCGATTACATGATGCACATTAATTCACTTTTCCATGCCCCTTTTTTCGTAACACGAGCTGTCATAGGCGTTGCTGCTGCTGCTGCTGTTGAAGCTTTTCTTTGGAGCAAAAAAGGAGCATCAAAGCTTCCGTGTTTTTGTGAACCGTTTTATCCTAATCTTCTAACAACGATTTGAACTATTCGCTTTCCCTCGGTAAGACGCGCTTTTCCAAGTCACAGTTTCCGCCCGCTTCTTTTGTTATTCACGAGTAAAACTTTGCAGAAAAACATCTTATAATACAGCTTATCTCATTGGGGATAATAGGAGTAGTAGTAGTAGTAGTAGTAGTACCAGCAATCGGTAGCATCACACTTTTCATTTGATTTCACTAGACAATAATCCCACTGGGAAACCCGTAAACAATAACAGAATACACACGGAGAATACACACATTAAAACAGTAAGTTGGCAACTTTGGCGAAGGCAATTTTACATTCTGCAACGGCACGCAGAATGGTGAACGAAAACGAGCAAGTTGGAAAATCCTCACACGGCCCAACTCTTTTTTTCTCTCTCTTTCTCTGTCTTACTCCTTTTCTCCCTCTCGCTTCTGCTTCTTCGCGCATTCGACAAATTTTCCTCCCCACTATATTGACAGTTTTCCGAGTGGAGATAACGTGCAGTACTAGATCGTTGATAAGGCGACACGGGTAAAGAAAAGATACAAATATATTATGAGTCTTTTGAAGGTAAAATTGAGCTGGAAAATACACATGTGACTTTCTGTGAATTTTCCACCTCTGGAGCAGAAAGAAACACTCAAAGAAAGGGTGAAAATCGAAATCCATGTGATGGAGCACACCCTACTTGAATATACCTTGTGCGTTTGTCAAATGTCATAACAAACCGTGCTCGTTGCCGGACAAGAGAGAGAGAGAGAGCGCGAAAAGAATAGCAGTATCAGATCCACCAGCAATGTTGTCCAGCATGAATTCGGTACGTAATTATTGTTTTTCGTGTTGTGCTTGCATTAATTTGGCCGTAATCAACCGTGCATTTAGATTACGCGAGCCGTACTAACGAAACGATGCCTGCATACGACCGCAATCGCAGCGAAATCACAGTCCGGGCGGTACAAGATATCACCGAAAGGTGACCGTCCGCTTACGTACGAAATGGCAAACCCACCGCACCAGATAGGCCATCGAAAGGCGTGGAACTCGTGGAATACCTGTAAGCTACAATCCTTTATCCTCCCATCGTTGCTTTATTTCGCTAATGGTCCTCACGTTACCGTCACCGCTACCATTACAGCGAATCTCGAAGGCGAGCTGCGCCCGTCGCAAACCATGCTAGAGGACGATTTCGTACGCCGATTCATGGCCGGCACCTGGCACGGTATGGTACTGTCGGAAGTGATCATCAAGCGGCAGCATAACCACGTGCGCATAGCGGCCATCATAAGCCGGGCGATTCCGGCGAGGAAAATGTACTTCCTGATCGGATACTGTGAGGAGCTGCTAGCCTACTGGCTGCAGTGTCCCGTGACGCTCGAGCTGCAGACCACGGACGATAAGAAGGATGTAATATTCAAGTACATTTAATCTGCCTGTGGATTCGGACGTGTTGCGGTAGTTTGTAAATAGAAAGAATGTAAAACACAGCGAACGCGTTTTTATTTTTTCAATTATTCATTTATTACTCTTCTTTGTTTCACTTCCGGGTTTGGGTGTTTCGTTTTGGGTCGTTCGTCCACTTTCGCCCTGCTGCTTTTTAATTGCACCCTTCCACTCTCCACACTGTTCGTCCTTCCGTATTCCAGATGTTCGTGATAAGCGCAATACATGGTTGCGAAAATGTATCTTAATGCAATGTTCATAATTCGCGCTGATAGTGTGTTTGCAGTACATCTATCGACGGTATATTGTGGTGTGTCCTCTCCTTTCAACGGCATCGTGGTACATCGTATGAGGTGCGTTCATGTGTGTGAGTGTCTACGATTTATTTAAAATGATTTAAAACGTATAAGGGGGGAGTTTGAAGTTGGCAACTTCCACTTTGAAGCAAAAAAAAGGAAAATCAATTTTTGGGTTGTTTAAGCTATTAAACATACTTAAAGAATTGCGGCATACTACATTTTTTACACGCCAACCAGATAAAACAAAACTATTTGTTCTGTTTTGCATGAGCAACAAGATAAAACGTGATGATGATCGTGTGATTTGTAATCCATCATACTACTCCAATGCCATTCCATTATCCAATGGTTACTATGGTTCGTACGTCACGTTGTACAGAAGCTATACACACAGGGATTGCACTATTTGCTGAACAAAATCGTACATAATCATCTCGAACGGGCGTGTGTGTGTGTGTTTGTGTGCGTTTGGGATCGTCGCCGCTTGCTGCGATTTGCACATTCCACAAGAAGGAATGTGCTACACAGCGGCGGATCGCGCGAATAATGATTTTCATACACACGTGATCGTCAGCTAATGGAAATCGATCGTACAAAATCTCCTTCGACACCGCGTGTGTGTGTGTGTGTGTGAATGTGTTTACATTACACTTGTAATCGTATTTAAAAATCATCTTCCTGTAGGACATTTTATCAATGTTTGTTCCATGATCGATAGTGTTGTTCGTGACCCAGTGTATCAGTGCTTTTACTTATGCCTGTACAGATGCGAATGACACCCACAGTACGACGATGATTAAAACACTTCTATCGCACTTGTTCTAACTTTGTTGCACTAGCAATGAATGTACAGAGAGTGCCGGCAAAGCGTCTTTAAGCAAACTCGGCCCATTTCTCCAAGCATTATCAACACGTTGATGGTGTGCCACGTATTGAGACAATGGTTAGCAAATGTGACGGTATACTTAGAGGACTTTTATCGTCACTGTACTCTTACGTGCTTCATTCGTTCGACTTCGTTATGTTCTTACGGTAGATGAGGTGATTGTTTGAGGTGCTAGTGCGCTCTTCAACGGTTTTTTCAAATGTCCTTCCCAACATTAAGTAGCTGCTAAGGTATTTTTGGCCCACACATCCCGCCACGATCATCACGATCCCGTCTCCTCAACCTAACACTGTTGTTGTGCTGCTGCTGCTGATCGATCGATGGAGCTGCGGGAGGGTGATTAGATGTTTTCAATGCGGAAATGTGAATTCTATATACCTATCCCAAACATTTTTTAAATGATTTGCGGTTCGTTCGTGTCCATCTCGCTTTCTGGTGGCTTTTACTGGCTGTTGCGTTTGTACTCTTATTGTTGTTAAGTGTTGAGTTTTTACTAACACTAATGTATCGATTGAAACGAGCCTGTTTTCGCTGGAACTCAACTTTCGCCTATCTTCCTTCTGGGCTGGTCGACTTGCTCGACCGCATTGCTTAACCCCTTTGTGTGTTTCAATGTTGTTTGTGTTAGCTTTATTACTTCTCTCTAATCCAGCCTTATAACGCATACAGTTTCAATTTGATGCTTTCGGTCCGCGATTTTTCATCGAATTCCGCCCTCTCAACATTGCCGCTCTGGTCATGACGCTTCTGTTTTGCACTACTCCCCATTTCACGTGTACTGCTATTAGATCGATCCTATTTTTTCTCTTCTTGTGGTTATTTCTCATCATTTGTATTTACTAAAACAAAAAAAAGACGGAAGCTTTTTTCATGAACTACTTAAAACACATACTCGAGTCAAAAAAGCAAAATCGCATAACCTACATACTAGCACAATCTCTCTTTGTTCGTGTAAAATAGCATGAACATGATGTTTAAAAAGAAGTAGAAAACAGACATCACCAGATGAAAAAGTGCAGAGAAAAATGCAAAAATGACTCAGTTCGGGATTGGGGGATCGGCGGATCGTTGTGTCGTAGTGAGGGTTTCGTAATCTTAAAAGTACACAAAAGATAAAGCTTTTTCCTTCATTAGAACTTACAATCTTGGCTAACCAAATAAAACAAAAAAAAGAACACCCATCCAACGATCAACTACCGAAAAGCAAAGCAAAAGAGAAAAGAGAACCAAACTATGTTTTCTCGTTTGCAACACTGTTCCATCGTGATCATCATTATCATCCTCACATCCATGTTAAGTTGATACAATATAGATCCTTTCGGTTCTTGTCTCGGCTTTAAGCGGCAAAATTGACTAAACGGATAGGGGACAGGTCTAACAACAACAACAAAAATTTAAAAAATATCTGAAAATCCAAGGGCTGGAAGAGCCCTGAAAGGAATAGCTTGATCCACTAGAGTGAATAAGCTTAGAAAGGAGGTTTCGTATAAGAACTTATCAAAACATACTAGAGGGGATAAGAAACAATAATTGCAGGAAAGGAAGAGATAGTGTGAATGCCGTGACGTAAAACCGCCCGGGAATGCTGCTATCGCATTGCCATGCAGCGGTGCGCTTTGTTTCGTTTAAAGCTGAGATTCGAACCGTTTCGTTATGTGTTGTGTGTGTGGGTGCTTTTTCGCATCTTCTTTTACAATTCTTATTTTCGTCACTCTGTACAATCTGTAGGTAATAGTAGTACGAAGTTTTTATGCATGTGTGTGTTTTGTTTTGTTTTTTCTTTAATGTTTTTCTATCTTACAATCATTGACGCGCACGTTGCTGCATCCATAGCCTTCTCGCAAAGGAATTGGGTAGCTGCTGCTGTACTACGAAGAACATGTTTCATACTTTCACACACACGTACATATTGTAATGAATTTTCGTTTTGTTCTTGTTAAGATTTAGCATAAGTTTACTTCTGGTTGTAAAAATTTTCTTCCAGCTTCATGTTGTCACTTGCTTCTTGGCCCTTTTATACTATTGTTGTGCCCTAATTTACTTGCCCAGTTTCGTGTGTTTTATTGTTTCTTCAACTTTTGGAACGTGCTGTGTGTTACGTTGTTATTTCTTTTTTCATATTGCATCTTTTTCCCTTCGGCTTACACAAAACCACTCCTGCTCCCTTCTGGTGTTTTGTCATTTTGTTGTTGATTTTTCTATGTTTGCCTTTCTTCTTCGAGCAAGGTTGGTTGGCTCTTTGCAAACAAATCATAATTGAATCTAGTGTCCATGGTATGTGCGTGTGCAAGTATGAGTGTGTGGGTATGTGGGTGTGTGTGTTTGTGTCTACTTAATATACAATTATTTAATGTCATTCTCCTTCTCTGTATTGGTGAATCGGCGACTACTCGATCGCCGTTCTCGAGGGACCGCACCTTTCACAGACATTGCACAGGTGCTGCTTTGAATGTCTTGCATTTCTCTACGACGATGCGTGATGAGGATACTGTGTGCCTGGATTCTAGTGTCGGCCACTGCGACATGACTGCCTTCCTGCTCAGGACTGCAAGGTGATGCTCTACTAATGTACCGTTTGTGTAGTCCTTTTGAGTGGACAGTTTGTGTGTGTGTGATTTACTCAAATATCCGCCAGTTCACATGATGATGATGGTTACGTACAAGAGTACCACATGACGGTTGCTGCTGCTGGTGGTGGTGGTTGAATTAGGTGGTGGTGTGTTCGCGGCGGTGGCGGCGGAGGTCGTACTATTGCTGCAGTCAGTTTTGCACGCGGGTGTCATTCTGCCTGCTGCCGGCGGCGTCGGCGGCGGCTACTACTACGCGGGGCTCTAGCAGGTTTTATTGCTACCTTCGACCGATCAGCCCATTCGGCTGGGCGCCCGTCGTTGGCATATGGATTAGCTCGAGCTCGACTAGCAGCGGGAAGTGGTCGGACGGTATGTGCGGATGGGGGCAACCGACCACCTTGTTCTCCCGCAGCCAATCGGACGAGATCGGACCGAGCAGCCCGAGCGGCACCATGCCCTGCTTCGAGTAGAATATGTAATCGATAATACCTTTAAATTCGAATGTATAATTTGTATATGGCATTATATCTTCACTGTACGCTGACGCTAGTTTAAAGGAATGAGTAAATTCATTTGGTGTATCACAATTTGATATACGCTGCAGGCAGGATTTGTAGCCCAGCTCCTTGAAATCTTGATGGTCCATTGATACACGCCCGGCACTTAGAAATTCAATCACACCCGAGTCTGGCAGCGAGTTAAAGTCACCACACAGCACCAGCTGCACGTTATTTACATCGAACTTGTGTCCCGGCCGGAAGCTCAGCCCCGCCTCGTCCAGTATTGTCTTCAGCTCGTTGCTCAGCATCATCGTCTGGATGAGCTTCACGTCGCAAAACTCCGGATCCCAGTGGATGTGCGCGGTGCACACCAGGATCGGTTGCGAGATTTGGGCCGCCTCGGGCGAAACGCTTTCCCACGCACTTTCCTTCACCTTCAGCAGTGCTGCCAGCCCGATGTTGTCCTTCGGCATCACGCGGTTGAGCATGTTGTCGGACCCTTCCGCGTTAGCCATTGCCAGCTGGTTAAATTCGACCAGATGTTCCTTGATCAGCGTAAACCTGCAACGAGAAAACAGCGTTTTTGGAGATCTTGCCGGGACGCCAAGACGGTTCTGCAGGTGTGTTGGGTACTTACTTTGCGGAGCGGAAGAAAATCGCGCACCCATCGACGTACTTTCGGTCTGCTTCAGACATGGTTTTGGCGCGCGATTTGGGCGAAAAGATGCCTTCGTAGCCATCGTTCTTCAGCTCCGGCTTGAAGAAGTTGAAGAATTGGTCGGTTTCGACCTCCTGCAGGCTGATGATGTCCGCCGCGTAATGTCGTATCTCGTCAAGAATGGCCTAAAAGTGAACGTATTCGACATCATGCGCTTTCGGGATATGGTCCGCAGAGTTTGCCTACATTACCTTTTTCCTGTATTCCCAACTTAATGCCCAGCTGGGACAGTAGCCGTACATCTGTCGCGTCGCGTACTTGTCGCACAACACGTTATAGCACATGACCGTGAATATGCCTGGGAATAATTGGAACAATATGTTTACTGCCTGTGCACTACAAAGCACGAACAACATTACTTACATGCACCCCGGTTGCGATTGGGTCTAGCTAGAGGGATCCAGGGACGCTGAGGTGGTGGAGCTACCGCTACTAGAATGACAAAAAAATGCATAAAAAAAAGTGTTAGAAAATGTCACTCCACTCGACCGAATCCGTTTGATGGAGGGAATCGTTTAATGAAGAACAAACAGTGGTATATTTTAGTAACTTTATTGCACGGCTCCATGTCAACAGCGTAATAATCGTCGTGAAGTTTTCGATGAGCACGGAAGTTTGACGCTCCACTGGTTAGAAAGCATCGCTAGACAACCAGTCACAGCTGGACTACTAGATTGAAGCACGCTTCACTACAACGTTGCCATCGCTACTTGCAGGATTGGAAGGATGATCGCAGCGAATAAATTTCAGACAAATGAAGCTTAATAATTTATAAATTTACTGTATGCTGCTAATTGGATGATCGACCAACTCGAGGTGCGATCGTATGCGGAGTTGCTGTTGCTGTTGCTGCACCAGTCACCAGAACCTAAATGTATCAACATTTTCGCTGTCTTCGCCTTTCCACAAGGCGGAAAAGTGAGAACGCGTGAAAACACAATCAAATCCTGCTTGCTAGCAATCACCGAGTCAATTTGTCAGGCGGGACTGAAATCTTTATCTGAAACAAACAAAAATACTCGGCTATGACTGTGTCGCTGCGTGAGGAAATAAAACTCCTCCCAGCAGCGATTTTCCAAAAACAAAAAAACAAGAACACTTTCCAATGCCGGAAGAAGTCGGGCGAAAAATAAGTTGTTAAAATAATAGCACATAGTGATAGGTGTTTGGGCGGCAATCATAGGGTTTTGTAGGCCCCATAACTATTCGCACCTATACAGTCTATCAAGGGGATAGAAAAGGGGTGGACAAGCAACGGTGGCCGCAAACCACAAAACAAAAGCTGCGCTTTCCACCCTCAGGCATGGAGGGGAGACAGCGAGAGAGAATCGTTTCCCGGAAACAAAACAATAACTTCACGGCACTTTGGAGATGGGTGGGCAGCAATAATCTTTCTCGAGCGGAAACTGCGTAGGATGTGTCATAGAGCCCGGGCGCGTTCTGCGCGTTCTTTGCGAAATAGCGCGGCTGATGATGGGTCAAAAAGACACCGAGAGGGAACGAACGTTGGCGTTGGCGAAGACATGTCTTTGTCTTCTTAAATGTGGCCAGTAAAGAACGGTAACACCCTTACGGCGTGTAACATGGCGTGTGACACACAGCACAACCCACGATTAGCTCCAGTAACACACTTTCCTGTGCTGGGGCGGTTTGGGCCACATTAGACACATGAGATTGTTTGTTACCTGCGTACGAGCTAACATATTTTTATGGCGAAAGATAAAATTGGACAAATTATACATAATTGTTTGCATTTAATTTAATCAAATAAAGGCTTTAAATGGTGCGGCCTGGTCGAGCCGATATGGTAACGGAGCCAGCCGGTCTTTACTGCGCAGGACAAGGCATCGTATCCTGTTTCCAGACGGCAGGGAAAGCCAGCTATTTACCGTCCACAGCTCGGGCATGCAAATGGCGAGTAGTTTTGAAACAGCGAAGACATTAAATGCGCCATTAAAATGGGTGTTAAGTTCATATAATTTAACGTCGCCATCCCGCAGCAAAAAACCAAGCGAGAGATAATTTATCGATAGGTTTGTTGAGGATAAAGTATACCTTCCGCACATTTCACAACGACTGTGTAAATGCGTTTGCTGCGGGCATTGGTGTGCAGCAACAAAACCCGATGGTTTCCGATCTTATCGTGGTTCGGGACAAGCGAACTAGCTGCCGTGATTTTCTGCACAAAAAGCCTTCCAGCTAAGGATATAAATCTTGCTGCTGTAGCTACTCTGCACGCGTAATCGAGGGATCTCGGCCGATCTCCAAAAGCGGTAAAGGCAGGTGTGATAAAGCCCGGTTCTGGGTGCGGTCACTGTTAGTTTAGTTACAAAGCCCCTGAAGAGGGGGTGTTTAAATTTGGATATCACAAACCCTGCAAATAGCCATACACTGCACTCGAACATCAGCACACAGAAGATAAACTACCCGTGTCTTTGTTCGACGACCGGTGCTAGCGTACAGCCCCAATGGGTACTACAGTAAAGATCGTTGGCCAGAAATCGAACCTTAGGGTCAAGCAATTAGCTGCTTCTGATGCTTGGTTGTCAGTAGCAGCATTGTTACAGTGGTAGCAGGCCATTACACTTGCAGTCGTGTACTTGAACCACCCTCCTGCCTGACGAAACGGGGTCGCCCCTACGCTAATAACCCTTAGCCTAATAAATCAACCGAAAGATGCATCCAGATACGGGGACCGGAACGGAAATAGTAGCGTGTAAAAATGGGTTAAGTTTGCTTTACGTTTCGAAATCCGAGCAAACGGCCAGGAAGCACTCTCCCAGACACTGCCGCCGCAACAGCAAACCGCAAGGAATCACACCGCGGAGTTGGTGTTGGCAGAACAAGCCTCTCAGAGGAAAAAGGGTTTGAACTGAGCAAAAAAAAAACAACAACAAATTGCCAACAAGATTAGCGAACCTCAGTTGCTACCTCTTCAGTGCGAACCTAGTAGCAACGACGACCACGGGGGGTGTAAGTATTGGATAATGCCGTTACATAGGTTGGTCTGCGTTTTTTTTTTGTGTGCAAACAGGATGGCATAGGGGAAAGGTTAGGGAATTGCCTTTCCGCGCGATAAGCTTCACTCGGACGTGAGACGACGAACGGCGAACGACCGGATGGTTTAAGCGAGTGTCATTTGTCGCCCGGGATCATGTTTCTTCCGTCCTGCGTGACAAGTAGCTTGTTTTCTGGTGTGTGTTTATGTTTTGCTTCACTTTTGAAGCAGTTGTGCTTTGTTTGTTTACAACTCTGCCAGAGAACTGTCAGACCAACATCCAAGTAAACGCCTTCTCCACCAGGTGCCTTTCCTTTTCAGGCCATTCACTGGCTGGTGGAGGATCATGGTGGATGTTGGCGATGAAAATAGGGACAACAAAACCCGGCCATCGATATTAGAGTTTAATTGGCAGGGTGAAGAATGCACTGCATTAAAGAGGGAGGGCGAACGAGAAACAGATCTATCGGTTAGAAACTCTGTTGCAACCGTCGTTCGCCGGCACACCTAGACAAGTGGTTGCAGTATTCCATCACGCTCGATTCGTGGAGGGCAGAAAGCTGCACCTACGACGAGAAAGCGCAAACCCAAACCTAGAAGCCGCCTGACGGATAACATCATTGCGGCTTGTCGGTAATTAACGTGATGCTTCTGCTTACCGAACCAATCAGATAAATAAATAAATCTCTCCCTTACATTGCGGGGGTCGAGCCGGGCAAGGGTGCAATTGAAACAAAAATTGTTCATAAAACAAACCTTCATTAGAACCTCTTTGGCGAGTGAAACATTAACCAAACCAAGCTAGTGTATAAAGTTTATGCAGAAGAAACAAGGTGTGCCTTCCCGGCGGGATGTTGAAATGGGCCTCCCTTAGAGAGAAAAACTGCATGATTAGATGCAGCGCCCACGGCCGTTCCTTAAAATCGAGTATCCTTTTTTGTTTTCTGCGATCGCACAACAGATCGGGGCAAATACGGAAGAAGCGGCGCATAAGTGTACGACAGAAACACGGACTAAGCGAAAGGTTAGGCGTGAAACGGTTAGTTGCCTTTCGAGAAGTTAATCGGTGGCGAATGTTAGCTTTGCCACGACAAGTCTAGCAGGGCGGCGCGGGATTGTACTAGGTGTGGTTGATGGGAAGATAAATAGCATTTAATTTATCTTTAAGAGGGTAAATAATTGTAATTTGCACAGCATGAATTAAAGTTCGAGTAAGCTGAACGTGTAAAGTAAAACAGTGGAAGAAGATTTATTGGATCATACAATATTATGTCGAATAAGTTGGTCGTCGTGTTAAGTTGGATAAACCACAAGATTCCCAAAGGTCTAGAGTTCTTTCTTTTGATCGCTTGATTGATCTACAATAAAGGGCAAAGAAAGATGGTTCACTTACAATCGTCGAACCAATTGAACACTTTCCCTTCCACTGTTATTGCCAACGCGGCTAAATCGCTTTTTGACTCTTTTCGTGCCACCCTTTAAACACCCGAGGTATGCAAATAATCGGACCATTTTAGCTCGACCACAATAGAAGAGCTTGGTTTATAGCTTAATTTATGGTGGACATGAAATGAATCACTCGCTAGCCAGACTGCGCACTGATGCTGCTTCCTATCAACCATCGCGTTGAGTGCATTTCGCGTATTGCCCATTATTCGCACCTTAAGTGCACGATTTCACGCTGGAAGGTGTTGGCGCACAGCACCGATGACGAGGAGATCCAGCTGGGTGGCATTCCTGTTCAAATGGGTTGGTTTGCCTGTGCTGATCGCGTTTCAGCCGGTCGGTAGCCCTACACTTCGTGGGACGGGGTTCAATTTATTTTACAATTCCACCCGACAGTGACACGGCGGAATAAGGAATGCATGATGCCGGCGCGTGGGCTGGACGTTTGCTGATGCTTACTTCTCTTAAGTATCGTTGGACAAGTGTTCCTGCAGTATGATTTACGTTTGTTCGTTTAATTTGAATCTTTTTTTTTGCTGGAAACCAAGAAGATGTCTCGGGTGATCAAGTAAACAATATGTAGAGGATTCATTAATGTCGTAAAAAGCGCATTGCGTACTACAAGCAAACAAGATAGTATAATTCATTGTAAAATAAACATTGTATGATATGGCGGATGCGATATTTCATTCCATAAACTTATCACTTTAGTATGCAGCATTGGTAGCTGCTGCGATCGTCATGCTCATCATGGGGTCAACTACCTCCAGCAATTGAAGGTTTGGTTTTTGCATTCATGTTGCTTTTAAGCATTGTGGGCGTAAGAACTTCAAAGCCTTCTCCTTGTACTATGGTAGAAGGCTTATGGTATCCCATTTTCAAACCCCTGGAAATGAACTAAACTATGACGCTAGTCCAGTTAAAATAAGGGCCTTTTTTTAAACGAAATTAGTTTCATTTTCCCGTTCCTCTCTCTCTCTCTCTCCCGCTTGATCGAGCATTTTCAACTTAATCCACGTCACTGCAGCATCAAAGTCGTACCCCGGCATGTACTACCGAGAGTGAAATCAGCTTGGGAAAATCTATCCATTTCCCAACGGCAATAACGGCCGCACCACCACCACCACCCACCGATTTATTCAAAAGTGCACCGGGGGTGAAAATTGGGCCAGCGAAAATGATCCGCAAAATCGCGTATCCGATTACTCGTTTATTTATTTATGTACTTGCTCGTTGATCGCGTTTTACCATTTTCCAACATGGCTGATTGGTCTTGGTGAAAGCATTGCGGCAAAAAAAACACCGCTTAGAAAAAGTCTCAACAAGCTTTACTAACACCTTACACCGTTTTTGATTTCGGCCCAGCGATTATGATGCGAAGGAGGTGTCACTCGGCGTCAACTTTTTCATGTGCCAACCAAAACTCAACCCGTCGCGTCACACTGAAAAGAGGTTCGTTTGCTTAGCAAAACAAGATCGGTACACAAGTCGCTTACAGCAAAACTGGACCGGTGTGTGGAGACGACAAGTGCATCCAAGGCAAAAAGATCTAAACAAAAATCTCGAAACATCTGGGCATACATTTAATGTGGCTGTGATGAAGCTTTAGGGGCAGCCGGACGTCGACGACGACTACTTTCATCTTTTCCAATTCTAACGTCAACATCAGCCTGAGCCAACAACAAGCCTAACAACAAGACTAGGCTTTGCAGAGGGAGATTGATAGATGGAATGAGCGGAGAAGGAAAGAATAAAAAAACGCCAAGCTGACATGGCACAATGGTATCAAATTGGCTAAAGGCGGCGAAGTAAATGAATTTATAAAGGAAGAACATTTCATTATGCCACGATCCTATTATACCTTCCCGACTGAACTTACCCATTCGGGCCAGTGCAGGTGTAAACTAGCAACACAGCGAGTAGAGAGTCTCCCTCCTCCTCAACAAGCGCATCGGAAACACCGACTGTTGATGTTGGGGCAGCATCGCAGAAAATTATGATGTTTGCATATTCGTCTAATCTTCATCTTTAGGTCTATCCCCTTTACGCGACCTCTACACATCCACATCCACATCATGATGCTGGGTGCTGCTGGGTCTCTCTGCTGTTCTGCTCGTACACAACATTTCCCATGCTAGAGCAGCACAAGCGAAAATCGATCTAAACCAAAGAAAGCGCGCGGCTGGATCACAGTCGTACCGGATGTGTTGTGTTGGTTGGCTGGCTGGCAGTCCCAGATGTGTGCCTTCCACCAGAGTGGCAATAGTAATAAGAAGAGATAGTGCTCACCTCGGAGCCACGGCTGACCTCCGCACCGTAGCACCGAGTTTCTCAGCTCTGGCAGCATAACTTTGCTCAAGTATGTCACGCGCCGCTAGCTAATCATCTTCTCACCATCAACGAGGCGCAATGAGAAACTCTCCCTCGGGGTCTACTGTGTCTACTTCATCTTTCACACATACCTCTTGAGAGCCTAATTGATTTAAATCCATTTCCAAAGTTAATGATCGTTGTGCGGCAGACCACATTCCGCATGGTACAAGGTCAGCCTCTATGTGCTTGTTGCTGCAGCGCCGAGTCTATGACAGTTTCTTCTTAAAGTACTCCATAACTTGGGATTTCGAGAATATCAGTCAGTGATTAATCTACCATTAAGGATACAACTTTAACTACATTTTGTGGCTCGATGTTCTAGACCAGCGCTGCTGCAACAAGTTCTAGGTTGAACGAAATTGATTTCACTGATCAATACTGTTTTCTAGAGCGAGGGACGCGATTAATGAGCCAAGATATGCCTCGCACACTCAATCCGCACTAAGTAGAAGTTTTCCGTAGGGTACTTTTTAAGAGTAGCAGCGGTTGACACGTTAAACCCGGCTCATTTTTTATGCACTTTAATGCACTCACGAAGGTTACCAAGACCATGTTTAATTACAGCGTGAGCAGGTTTGATGTATCTTAGGCAGAATTCGTCGAAGTTTGAGGAAGTTCGAAAAATCTGTTTTCTGATTCGATAACAACCACATGTTGCGCTTTGTGAGGTACACGATCATCCCTTGTTAGTGCGAGATCATCAGCTTCCACATCCATCGATCAATCGCAATCGTGTTCTTTTATTGGCCTCAAGATTAATTGCACCTGACAGGATGCTGTTTTGAGCAGGGTTCTTTTGCTTATTTTGGCAGATTGTGCACGCGATTAGTTTATGATGCACATCATATCAATCGCTCTAGCAACAAACGTCTCTGGTTAAAGTTAATAGGCCGGTTAGTATCGTAACGATGGCCCCCCGTACCTTACTACCCCCACAGGTTGAATTGGACGTACGCAGAGGCAGGTGATGTAAAACATTTAACTCAACACTACCGCCCCCGGTTTGTGCTTTACCACGAAGATACCTTCAGCTACTAGACATCAATCGTCACACTGGCAGCGTGTGCAAGTGAACGACGAACGCTTAAACTTGCACACTGTTGTACATTCTGCTTACGCCGTCTCTGTGACTTGTGATGACGGTTTAATAAAAGGGGAACTTCAGCGAAACCCTAGAACCGCAATCGTGATAATCGTTTACATACACACACACAAACACCCTGCAGTGGCACGGCAACGGGGCAGTGTGTGAAACGACACCGGAGTATGAAGCAACAGATTTAACGAGTGCAACCGTATAAATTGTTCTGAGGTTGATCGGTTTGTAAGCGATATGAGAAATATGTGAAGGAATGCAAACAACGACGAGCTGGGTAAAATTCCACTGTCAGCGGATCGTGCGCGATATTTCTTCTACAAATTCCAAAAAAAGTTGACTCTAAAACTATTTGTGATAAATGAGAAAAATTGAATTAAATTGAAAATATCAGCCATACAATAGTGTTTAAGCCCATCTTCTCCCCCTATCGTGGTTATAAAACAATCAGCGTAATCTTCTGATTTGCCACTGCATTACCCAGCTAATCTTCTGTAAACACTTCATTAACGAGGGCGCTGGCGATGAAATTCAGCAAGCAGCCAAATTAGTTTAATGTTGCACGATAAATTACACCACGCAGCAGCTTAGCTCGTAGCTTCCCATTTTCTTTCGATCGTGAGTATACTGTGTGGAGTTTGCAGTTTGGAAAACTTTTGCTAGAAACGATGGTAAATGGTTCTGTTGGCACCATAACGATACTGGCATCTACTGGAAGGGAGAGCGAGAAACGAAAGCTATTCTCCTGCCGTCAAGAATGGTTTACTGCCAATTTGACTGATCTTAATAGTGTTAGCATTGGCCGAAATTTCCAAATGTTTGCAGTGCTGTCTCGATAGAACTTCTAGATAAAATGTTGTTCTCGTAGGAAGGATATGCTAAGAAGATTTACTGAGGCCGCCCAACAAAGCTGTCGAATGGATCACGATATCATTAGAGCTAGTTGTAACGTTGGTCCGCAAGAGGTAAAACTTTATTTGCTCTTACGTTACGATCCCAGCTCTTCAAATTGTGCCGCACCGTCGAGTTTTGGCAGCTCTACCCGTTACTCATCTCTATTATGCTAAGTTCTTTAAAATTTACCGAAACCGACCGACGATTGGGGTATTTCACTGGTATGCTTTATGTTCCTTCCCCAACCACAACACAACACTGAATCGTATATCCAAGTTCGGACAGACGAACTACGAGATGCTGAACATAGATTTTGGACATAGCCGTTCTTCTAGGGCTCGCTCAGAGCTAGAACCTGTCTGGCAACGAGCAACAATTAAGTTCCTATCAAAGACATTTCAATTCGAATTTAAAGACAACGAATTAGCCCTGCGGCAGTTTTTGTTCTTGGCTTTTTTGGTTTCTGACCAACGTCTGCCTTACAATCGTTCAATTTTCAATCGATGCCCGGTTATAATGACCAAACGATGGCAAAAATAAAAGCTAAACGACTCCATAAGGGGTCATACGGCGGCTGGCTGTGAGGCGTGCTTAGTATGGCCGGCGGCTCAACATCGCGACGCCTCTATCTTTATTTCCCTTCCATTTTTCCCTTTCCTATTTCTATCCATTATCGTTTGTGCCGTGCGACTTCTTCGTCTCGTTGTTTCGGTAATTAATTTAAAACTTGTAGGGATTAGTTTTATGCCTTCGTCAGGGTCTCGTTTAAATTTCTCTTTAAATACTGGTACCGGGGATACCGCGGTAAGTGTTTATGGCAACGCGTTTGTAAGATATTCGCGATACTCGGTCCAAGATTCGCTTGGCTGGTCATTGAACTTCGGGCTCTTTATTTCTGTGCTGTGCAGGATTATTGCGAGACGTAAACGTGCGGCTCCCTAGATCCTGTTTGACGTACGTGCATATAGGAACCGGGTGCGTAGTGTGAGGGCACAGATGAGAAAATAAAAGCTTCAACACGCTGGACAATTTCAAACGCCGTAAAGCGTTGCTTAAATATGGAAGCGTTGCTGACAAGCGTCCGTCATCGAGCTCACGATTCCATTCCATCAGCACTGGTATTCTCGCATTTGATCTTACTTTTGAGGAAACAATGTTAGGATTAGTGTCACCTTTTTGGCAATTTTTATTCGAATTCCTCTACCGTGTCATAGGTTTCGCGAAATAAATTGTCCACTGAACGAGTTTTCGCGAACTGCAACGGTAAAACAGGTCCGTTGTTTGTTGTGTTGCGTATTATATTTTGTCGTACACAATGCAACCAACAGATGCAAAACGATGGACCTACATTAAATTGAATTCTCGTGCCGTCGAAAGATTAAATGGCCAACAAAAGGGAAGGATTGTTTTTTCCCCCATAAAAAATGAACGCGACATGAATCATAATTCATAAGCCAATGGTTATCATACACGCACCAACACACATACGGGGGGGCATCACTTTGTCACCCAGTTCTGCTTCTTCCGAAATTCTGCATAAAATTGCAATATTACTCAATAAATCAATCGCTCCACAAAAAAAGTGTTCCAATCAAAAGTAGCGTAAGACCAAATAAAACCACCAACACCGTTGAAAGTAAAGAAGAAAACAAGGGTCAATATTTTATGCAAATAGAATTTTACAACAACAGCAACAAAAAATGCACACAGCAGAATGAATTGTGCAATCGGTCCAACACGTTACACTGTACCCCAGGACCCTGGTCTTGATTGATGGCGGTAAAGCTCGGACGCGAGTTTTCTAGGTCTCGTTTGCGAGGTGAATAATGACGTGCAGCGTGTGCAATTGATGATTCAACTAATCGTCGACGCCGGCTCATCACCGCGTTTGGCGCGTTCGGCTTCGAGCAGTCAACATTAGCAGCAGGACACACACAAACACACGCTCACACACACCAAACCAAGCAGGGCGAAGTTAAGTATCCGAGAGCGAGAATGATGAACCCGAGCCTATCCTTTTCGGAGCTTGAGGGCATGATTGCAGGCGATTACAGTAATTGAGAGTCAATTACGTTGATGATGCTTACCCTTGGTGAAGTTTTCTGAGTGAATTAAACACACAGCTCGCATGAGGAACCTCCAAGTGTCTGCCGCCTCCCGGACAGATCGTGACGTTTATTAACGACGACGAACCACAAATGCAGATCTCGTTTTTATTTTGGCAATTTCAGAGGTTTTTTTTGTTCTTGTTTGGCAAAATTCAATTTTTGGACAAATTAACCTAAAATTATGATGGCAATGTGTTCGCGTCGTACGACGGTGTGATCGCTCTCTTTAATAAGTGGTTAATATTAATGTTTCTTTAATAATAAGCGCAGAACCTGTTTTAAACTAAATGGTTTTACGGCCATGAGGAGCTTTTGGCCTTCCTACATCTGAATCGTTTAATATGTTTTATCGATAAGCGAGAAAATTCGGTATCATAGCGAAGTCAGGAAGTATGTATTTAATTTAGTGGTTGGAAGCTAGCAAAAACAAAACAATGCAGAGCAAAATAGTAAGGTATGCATTGGAAAATTCATCGTCCCCAATGAATAAAAAAATAGTTTGGGTCGGTTTGGGCAGGCGATTGCGGCACCGCTCTTCACACGGCACGCATCGGGGTTCTAATCCCATTCAGACCGTCTCCTCATACGCAGCACTGACTATCCAGTTTCGGGTAAAATGAAATCCCAGGCAGTCAAACATGTTTATCATTTATCATCATTTAGCCTAAGGATTATCAAATTAGAAGATTGCCATTGTAAAACTAAACTCGACATCCATGTTTAAAACGATGCTATAGATGTAACAAATCCCTTAAAATGAATAAGGATGGTCGACTTGCCATTAAAAGAGAATCTAACCCTCAGTAGTAACTGATAGCAGTTCAGAGCAAATCTTAACTACTTGTTCTGGGCCTTATATATGGCTTATATTGCCCAAAAAGGGGAACCAATATTTTTGTAGAAAGCTTCATGGATGTAGGATAGAAGCTAGATTAACTCCATTAAGCTATCTGGAATAGTTTCGTGGGTATTGACATCCGATGTTCTATTTTTCCAACGAGAAAGATGCTAATGATCGAGACGAACAATAAAATCGTATCGCTTTATTTGTCACATTAGCAACTTCACAACAGATACGAATATGGTCACCGTCTTATGCACTGAGCTGCCTATCGACGATACGCTTCATTTTTTTGTTGATAAGTACGGATGATTTGAACCATCAACGTTTTTATTGCATTTTATTATATCCAACGCAGACTACTACGCATTTGAAACCGCAAGGGTGAAGAGATTAATTTTTATTGTCTATTGTTTCCACCCTGCATGCAAATGCAATGGATAACCTTTTTTCTTAACCGACACCAGAAAAAAAAATCGTTGATCTCATAAACAATTGATGTGGAACGAACCAACAACCGACCGACTGCGCCATTCAACCGGTGTGCGTTCGGAAACGAAGTGGATTTAATTTATGAGCAAGGCGTGCCTCTTAGCAGACGCGACCGTTCGGCTTACCCATCCATTGACATGTTCCATCTTTCTCCTTTTTTGGGGAGCACACGGATGGGCGCCGTATGGGGGACACAAAGCAGCACCACTGACAGAGTATATATTGACCTGATGGCGTTCGTCGCCTATCGCACTGTTGACATATTTCGTTCTCGTAAAACCAACCACACATCCAGCTCGTTGCGTTATTCATCATCGTCATCATCGTTTGCTATCGAACCTATTCATCTCGAGCCGTTTATAGGTTTGGCTATGAAGAAAGAATACAACCTGTATTCTTGCTGTGGCGAATTTCTACAGAAGGTTATTTGAACCCGATCAAATATAGCGTCGAACGCAGCAACATATTTTCGTTCTGCCAGCAAAGCTCCAACTCAAGCGTGAGATCGATATTGCGTGATAGCGATTGAAAGCGCAAAAAGAAGTTCAAACATTGTAGCACCCATGTTCTGATCGGGCTGGCTGACTTCTTCTCAACCGCTGACACCGTGCTCCACGCTGATCATCTGTCATTTTTTGTTGTACTGCTGCGGTGTATTGAGATAGTTCACAGCCAACAGCCAGTGTATGTGTGTTTAATTGATAGTACAACTATTACCGACCGTCAGAACATGGGTTTGCTAAACAGGTGCGCTTCACAATGTCACCTCAGATATCAGATAAGGAAGGCAACATTTTGTTTACACTGAAAGAGATATAATGGTAAAAGCGTGTAAAATCGCATCAACAGAAGGGTACGGGAATACAATACATGACAGCAAGAGAAAAACAGTAAAAAGATAAAATCAAAAGAAATTAAAAGAGCTAAACGACTTATTTTTTTTCTTCAACTCTCTGCTTATGCACATTAATGCTCCGAACGAAAGGCGAATAAATCAATGTAGAAACACAGTGATGCAATAAACGAAACAATGCTGATAAAGACATTTTACGACGCCACACCCTTTACCCGAAGAGTGGCCCAGCCGCTCGTATACTAATGGACATTCTTAATGGCGTAAAATGATCATAAAAATAATGATGACAGTTTTGATATGTCACCTTGCCATTTCGCCCGTTCCGAGCAGTGTGATGTGCGAACCACGGCGTAGTTCACCTTTCTCGTATCTATATCGTATGTCACACGTACCAATAGGCGAACATAAGACAACAACAGTCGAGCTACAGCTACGGTTCGCTGCAATATTAATTGAACGAACCTCAGCTGTGGTGCGGTTACATTGCGGCGGAATGGAAATGTGTGCATCTAATGGAAAAGAATGCGCCGGCAATGTACTCCATTCTGCCGTACTTCGATCGCGTCACCACGAATCGGTGACATTTAGCAACGGTCAGTCAGTGGAAACACGAAACACCTGTGAAAAGCCTATGCGCGGCTTTTGATGATGCCAGCTGGCCTCAGTGGACACGCAGGACAACCCAAGGACAAACAACTTTCACGCACGTTCTTCGATCCCGCGTGTCGGGTGGCCAACGAAAGGTACGGTTGCTACTCACACCTCGCAGCGTTCGGCAGTCAAAGCAGATCTGTCGTATGGGACACAAAAGGCTGCACTCCTGGTACCGTTAGGAATGTGCAATTATGTGACGTTGCGTTCCGTGAGAATGCCTTTGAAGTGCATCGATCAAATGAAGGTTACCAGAAATGGGTGAACAAAACCGCGCCTCGGTGGAAGCCACATGGAAGTGAACGGTTGAGAGTAATTAAAAATTAATGCCTTAATTTTACAACGTCCCACTATGAGTGGTCGTAAGAGCACATTAAAAGAAATTTAAAATGTTAATGCTATTTGCATGCTGTGAGAGTAACATGATGGAAGAATCGCAAGAATACTTTCACATTTTCGCCAATCCCGTTTAAATCACGTGCTCAATAGGGAAATAGGAATAAAATAACTTAAATTAAATGTAACATCGTTAGCAACATAATAAGAAATATCTTTGACAGGTTGGATTAACTTCGTGCAATATCGTTGATCGTGTGAACGTGATACGGTGAGTAAAAAAAAAAAATCTCCTACAAACACGCAAGTCACCCGGTGGTGTAACGCTTCACCTTATCCGTGACTCCCTTACCATCTCAGTACAACCCGTACGTAACGTATTGAGAGATTAAAAAAAATGTAAGCGCATCCATTGAGAACATTTCAATGTCACAATGAGAACAATTGAATCTTTAACCTCACCGAATCATCGCTTTAAACGGTACAAGGTGGTAAAAATAACCACACAGGAAAACAATAATCAGTGAGCAGGCAGGAAAAGAACAACAAAAACTATTCTCTTTTGGACGCACAAAAACAAGCCATCTACACCTTCGGAAAAAATCCTTCTATCCGTCACATTCATAAGACGGTCAATGAAAAGGGCCCAACCAAGTGAGCTGTCGCCTGTCGGAGTGCTTTGGGGAGCGCGCGCACGCTTGCACACGCACAATCATTCACTTGAATGTCGTGAAAGAAATAATATACCTCAGGCGATGTTTTTTTTCCTTCTCTTCCTCTTCAGTCTTCAAATATAACAACCCTTCAACGTGCACGAGCACTGTCAAAAACGTTAGTTTGAATGGGATATGTGGATGTTGAGACAGATTTCGTCTTAAAACCCACATCCCGTCTATCGGGTGGCCATCGCCGAATCTGCGGAACGGTCCCGGGAGCATGGTCGAAGAATGAGAATGATTTTTGTGCAAAGACGCGATGCGATCGCGACCACCGAGGATCGATTGCAGTAATTTGTGTTTGCAGGAGGAAGGAACAAAAAGGACCGTACCAAACCCACTTCTTCCCGCTCTATCGCCCTTGAACACACCGATAATTCTTTACGACTCATCAGTCAGTGTCAATTTTCGGTGATCACTTTGAAGCATCGCTCAAAGCTTAATGTGTTCCGGGCGTGGGATTAATATTCTTTCAATAAACGTACCATAATAATAATACTGTTGTGGATCTGATGCTTATGATGGCTTATGATGCATTTCAATTTGCGGTGGTTTTTTGTTTGTTTGAAAAATTAATGTGACGAATAAAAATAAAATCACATCCATCAACTCCAAGACGCAGCTCAGCGCAACAGACCAACAAAATATTGATTGTGCACGGATATGCAAAGATGCAATGCTTGTTGTACAGGAGCAAAAATATCTTTTTTAATGGTTGGCAAGGGTTCAACGGACTCACGCTAAGCTTTCGGAAGGTAACTTAACTGACCAACCACCTATTATTAAGGGAGAGCTAAGTGAGGAGTTTTATGGTCAAGATAAGATCCAAATCGAATAGTGCCATTGGGCATTACAAATACTTGCCACAACAAGACATCGGAGGTCCATAAGCTTTTAATGTTATCGTTCATGTATAATGAAAAAAAAAAAACAATAAACCCAATGCCTTTTATGCTAAATGCGCTATAAATTACAAGTGCTTAAATAAAATGGCAACGTGTCTATAATTTAAATAACTTTATAACCTAAAAATTAATTACGCAGCACAGATTTAGCTGTATACACAGACCTGCTTGCTGATGATAGAAATATTAGTTTTTGATACCCTCGACGCAGAATATTTTAACCACCGTACTCCCGTGGACGGTAAACTTTCTCCAAAATCAAACATCAATTCATTTTGCAGCATCGACATAACTTCCAAACCTGAATGGATCTTATATGATTAATGACTAGACGATCAAGTCTGTCCTAGTGATTAGCCAAACTTTGGAACGGTATTAAATTCTTCGCCCATCGCATTTTGCACATTTGCCTATGTAAAGTGGAACGAACACATTTTTCACTCGATCGACACCCAAACCCAGCAGAACGAGGATCGAAATTCCGTTCTTCCTAAAAGGGTGCTTCCAAGCGACACCAACCGCTTGTAATAGCTCCGATTAGTCCATGATTAGCTGGATAAGAGTCCCGTTGAAAAAAAGAAGCGAAACATGCAAGAAAAAGTTATACAGCAGAAAAGTAAAAACACATAAATCTATGTCCCAACATGGCTAAAATGTGCGCGCGATCGCGATTTGTTTGGTCGAAAAGGTCGCGATCGTGTACCGCCACCGCTCGGGGTGAAGAAGGTGATAGGGAGCCTAGTGACAGCCAACGCCACCTAGCGGCCCAGCGCTTTTGCTGCAAATTAACACATTCTTTTGCGCGTGACCTGCCCCCGGAAAGAGGCAGACGGGCTAAGGAATGGGTGCCGGTCCGAGGAGGGATGTCGGCTGATATGTATGTTTCGGAGCACAGAACGTGAAACAATAAATCATTACAATTAGCCCCCGCTGAGCGATACTTCCCAAATACGCAACCCGAACCCAGGTTTGTGGCGGGAACGTTCGAAAACTCGCGAATCAACTTCGAAGTAGACAGGGAAAGACGAGCAATGTGATCGAATAGCAATGAGAGAGAGAGAGATAAAGAAAAGGAAATACACACAAACACTCCCAAAACGAATGGCGAGCATATCAAATGATCTTTGTAAGCTCGTTTGACAGCGATAAATGGTTTCGTGTTTCATGAAGCCTTCGTCCAATCTTGAATGAAGCAAACATGCCCGATTAAAGAACGCTGATGAGTTTTTTAAAGGAAATGTTTAGGGTTGTACCAAAAAGGGATTAAATATATGATTCTTTTTTATCAATGGACCAACATTATTAAACATCACGCCATTGCGTACTGAAACTAGGACAGACAATAAGAAAGAAACTAAGAAAAACACAACAAAGCAAGGAGTAGTAAGAGGTAATGAACAAGCAAAGTTGGAGTAGAATTCATTCTGGAATTCCATTGGCACTGCAGCAACGACGAACATTTCAGTCCAGAAATACCTGGCAATAACAGAATCTAGACGGAGTCCAGTTCTAGCTGAATAAGTTTCGCTTCATCCTGAATAGATTTTTTAAGGGGTTTACTTCAACAACTTTGAAATTTCAACAGATCCGATTCTGATTCTTTAACATCACAAGCATCATTTAACAAAAAAAAATCACGAACAAATACAAACGCTACACAGTCCTCAACATTGGTTCAAGGTCAATACTTCAGGTGCTCGAAGACAACGACGAAGAACATGATTGTCTCAGCGACTCAGTAATGCTGCGAACATTTTTCAGCAGCTACCGGGACAGGGACCGCATACTTGGCTGTCATTATCCAACAATTCCATCATCTCATCGATGGCATACAAAAAATATCAACTGATCGATACGTACCGATCCAATCAATCGTCAGTTTCATGTTGCCGACATTGAAAGATTTGCACAACCGAGAACGGGGCGAGGATGAATTATTCATCAAACAAAACTTTGCTAACAATTTAAAAAAAAGATGAGCTATTAAAAAATCCCTTTCTTTGTATCTTCCGATCCTTCTTAAAACTCTTTTACAACTTTCGATTTCCTTTAGGCTACATTTCTTAATGCGATCTCTATTTACGTATCGGAACAAATCACCGAACCATAAAATCTTCCAATCGACATTTGCCGCAAACAATCTAACGATTGTCGTATCGTGGAAGACTTGCAATTGGCGCATTGAACGTCTTCCCCAATGGCTGACAGAGAGCGAAAGTGCTACGTTTAAGTGCAGACCAATTGCGCCGAGGCGTGATATAGCCCTGTTTTCTGACAACAAAATGAGCGCGCCATTGTTCTTCTAGGTACAGTCAAATTAAATCGTCGTACTAGTTAGTCCCCCTTGGGGATTCGACAGTTTCAATGCACACCACCGGCGCAACATTTCCACCCGTTGCATGTGATGTTCACACACACACCAGTCGTTCGTTGCGCCAAATAGTGGTATTAAAAGCAGGAAGAGTGGAAACAACTTTCGTGCTCGAACAGGAAAGTCAAAGCAATAGCTGACGGGCACACCATTTTAAGACGCCCCAAGTAACAACAGCTCCATTACTCTCATCTCATCTTCCCGTTCACAGTAGACAAGGCACTAGCGCATGCCAAAGAAGTACAACAACAACAACAACAAGACACATACCCACACACAAACAAACAAAATTACAATAGTCAATACTCGTCTCATTCTTCACCCCAGATACATAATTTGGTTCGCAAAAGCTTTTGCCAACCCTTCTCGGTCGCCCATAAGACACACCACCGTAGACTCACCGAAACTCTCTCTCTCAAGTCTGCGTAGTTACCAACGACCACAACTCCCCCAACCGGTGCGCGATACACACCCACGATCGGGCATATTTTCGCGTCTTTTCCGACGAAAAACCAAAGCACCAACAGTGCTGTGGGAGGCAGTGCTGAACGAAAATAAACGGAAATTGTGCGGGAAATTCGAACCAATTTCCCTCAAACGAGCACGCCGGCACACAAATATAGCCCGGGACGGAGAGAGAATGGGTGGGGGGTGGGAGGGACCCATGATGGAACGCCACAATTGTTGTGCAGTGCAAATAGTGTTTGTTTTTACTTTTCATGCCCATTTTACTTTCGTGCCCCCTTCACTTTAAGTATGAATTGATCCCCCCCGGGAAGAGAAGAGATGTAATTTCACTCTTTACCCTTTTCTGCGCTAGTTCTTCGGTTTTCTTTCCTTCCTTCTCATCACTCACTATTCACATCAGCCAGGGTTTTCCGAAAAGTCGGGCAACGAAAACGAAAAGAATTCCACCTCCACTTTCCATCCTGGTGTCTACAGTGTCTGGAGGAAGAAAAGTGTCCAGAATTCACAAAAAAAAAACACAGAGCTATCTACAATGAATGAAAGACCGTCAGTGAAGAGAAAGATCCACAGTGTGTCGCACGTTTTGGCGATCTTGTTGCCTGTCGTTCATTTTCCCTTTTTTAACTTATGCCGACCGATCATCTGTGTGTGTGTGTGTTGAGTGAGCGAAATGCCGAAAGTACAATGTGAACGATTTTTGTTTGTTGTTTTCAATTTCATGCCATTTTATGCGGTTCGATTTTCCATCATCCGCAGCATTGCTGCACGTTTCCTCTCTCTCTCCAAGACATGAAATCGAAACGTGAAATTGTCAATTGTGTGCCACACAACAAGCCAAACATCATGCCGCATGCCTTTTTCAATGCCGTTCTGGATCGTGCACGTCAAACGACGTCTTTACGGGGAACGTAGCTCTTTTTTTTCGGCCATCTTACTCTTGTTGATGGTACAAGAATACCCACTTGGAGCAGCAGCAGCGCGAAGTGGATGGTGATGCCCTGAAGGCGCGACATTCGGGCCGATTGAAACCGACGTTTCGGAAAGTGATGAGTTGTTGAAATTCGCAATAGCAACAAAAAAAGGAGGCAAACGAAACACGGGCAGGTAAGAACGGGTTTCTTCGTTTTTTCAAAGCCGAAGAAGTCGTGAACATAATAAGAAATTTTATGCTCATGATCGCACGGGACGAGGCCCGCTGCCTTGTGAATTTTTCAACACCTTGTTTAGAATTCTTGGAAATGGTATTATATCGGCCGAAAGCTGAAGCTTCTTCTAAGAAAAATGATCCATTGCCACCGCTGCGCAGTTTTATTTTTGTGTGGTGTCCTATTACAAACGCAAGACATTCGGCGACAGGAAAAGATAAGCCGACATGTACGTTCCTCTGATATTATGAAATGCCAACGACCAAACTCATTGCACATTTCGTAGTGAGTTTCGGAGACATTTCTTCTGCGAGGATCAATCAAAAAGATTCGAGACAAGACCTTGCTGGAAACATACGGGCATCGGACGGGCCATCACGATCCCTCCACCTTGCTTATAGTTGATGGACAAGATCAAGACTTCAGACGCTGTGCTAAAGCAGGTACTTGAGGAACATACAACACGCCAATTGGCACTTTGTAGCTCGACAAATTAGTCGTTGTTGATGCTTTACCCTTCTGGCTTCCTTACCACCCAGTGTTTGCATATAATTGGCTACGCTTTCGTATCTACCGTGAGTGACAGGAAAGATGGCTATCTAGTTCTAACCACATTCTTGGCAGCGGCTCATCCCCATCCAAACAAGCGGCAACCATCAAGTGCACGGTACTTTAGCGGTCGTTTTACCGAGGGCACCGAGAGGCCAGTATCGCATGTGAAGATCCTATCTGAAGCAGACATTCATGTAAACATCTTAATAAAATCTCATAAACTCACTACGCAGCAAGCTGACGCTGAAGCAGACCAGGCCCAGCAGCAGCCACCGCTGTACTGAAGACGGTGTGTGTGACGGTACAAAAGGGAAGTCCGCTGGGGTCGTCCCGGCTGTGGTGCAACAATTCATCAATTCGTTTGCCGCTGGTCCATAATTGCCAGGACTAGGTCCATAATTAAAGAAAGCTGGAATGGGGGAGGGGGTGATGTTTCACGATGCGTTTCGTAATTTTACTTTTCATATTTATTCTTCTCTTGCGAAACATCCTAATTGTTGAGCTGTTTCGTACACGCTAGTGCGACACAGACAGACCGGGCTGGACCGGACCAGAGTGACGTACGTCTGTAGTCTTCACTTGCGCTACAAATATTGCCGGACCACAATCTCGAAGCATTTTTCGCAAAGCATTCTAATGTCTGGTCCTTTGTTTTTCAAATAAAACCGCACGCAAGATCCAGTCTACGGTGCGCGTTCTTCCAGTCCTTGGAGCGTGCATGTGTTTGTTTGTGTGTGTGTGATTTATGGGGAATGGTTCCATTTTTTTAACATTTTATTGTTTATGTCTTTCGACAACCGTTGGGATGGAATGCTGTTTCTGTCGCGTTCTTCTTGTTTTGCACGCCGTTCCAGTGAATCTTTGGAATTGTTATTTTTCATCTCCGAACCTTAGAAAAATGTCTTTGACAACAACAGATGAGCGAAGCTGTGCGACACAAAGTAATGTCCTCCAGACCAGGCCGAAGGACATTGGAATTTAAATTCTGAAGATTTGCATAATGCTTCAACCGTGTGTACGTCTGAAGTCCGCACTACTAGAGGCGATGGGATGGATGGTACGCGTATGCTCGTTATTTCGAGATCAGAGATTTCTTATCCGAAATAAGAACGTGCCATACTCTCACGTACCTCTCTATCGTAACCTCGAGAACGGTTTTTGCCATCCCATGCCAGGCAGTATTCCGGTAGTCTTTTTTATGGCTCCTCATTTTTAGAGCGAATCAAATGCTTGATAAGCTATAGTTGCGTTTAGTCTCAACATCCAAGACATTCGCAACACTTTGCCCTTAAATGGCAACTTTTCTCCTCTATAAAAACAAAAGGCAATGTGTTTGTGGCTTAATACCTAAATTAATCCAACATATAAACCATGAGAACAATTCCACTTCTCCATCAATCAGCATGTGAACATAGCAAATGACAACTCGAAGCCAAACCAGAATCTGCCGTTCAACAGCAGAAATGCCGTTTAGTGACGCAAAATAGTTAATTACAACAATAAACTGACCACGGCTTCTAACCAGGCCCCAGATCATCCCAAAACGTGGTCGTGTGGCATTAAAAACAAATTAACATAGTTGCTTCTTGTTAAAGTTCACCTAACACGCTCCACACACCCTCCACTCCATCCAGTCCAGGATGATTTGTAGGCCATTCCAATTTTCGGTGACCGTGTGGCTACGGCATGGACAGGTAAGTTTAAAGAGAAAAAGGCTGCCGTCCTGTCCACGCCCTCCTGATTATGGTCGCTAGAAAGCGATAGCTCCAAAAGTTGCACAACGTACGCCGCAATGATAAATCATTTCTGTATCAAAGCGCTTCTAATTGAAAATTCACGACGCAAAACTGTGCTTGCCTGTTGATTGATTACTCTGGGGATTCCCGCAGTCTTCCTGAGCGGTCGGTCAAACGAAGAGCGTTCTGTAGGGGGGAAATAGAATCACACTCCCGCCCAACCTGGGGATAATACTTTGGAGATGACCTGCCAAAAAACAGGAAAACTATTCACTATAAAAGAGATGTCAAAACGGGCCCCGGTGATCATCAATTATCCTTTCTTGGCGTACTTTCTTTGCACGTTCTCTGCCACGCAAGTTGAGATTAATGGTCAGCACCCAGGAGTCGTGAAATTGCAAATAGACGTGAAGAGAGAGAGAAAGAGAGAGACGGTCAGTACAAATGATTTGGGCAAGTTATATTTTTTTTGTACTTCCTTTCCAAGGGTCAAACGTATGCTTTAGGTTTTGAGAATTTAGGTAAACTATAGAGAGGGCTCATATCACCTGGGCAGTTTTAACTAGGTTGCCGTAAAGCAAAGATTTTAAGTAAGATTCACATCTTACTCAATTATTTAGTTTTACTGCCGAATTTACTGCATATCAACACCAATTTGGTGAGAGTTTATACTGAAAACTCTCTGAATACAGAAAATCAATTTTCAAGCTCCGGCTGAACTGTGCCAAGAAAGACAGAAAACGCTGGTCGAGTCCTCTCGAACAGATGCCTTCGGACCATAAAGAGCGTCATGAAGTATCATGACTTGTGCGGATCGACAATGACAGCATGGAGTGTAATAATGTCATTGTAGTCAGCAGTCAGCAATTTCAAATCAGTGCTCGCGTCCATTATCCAACAGATAGTAAAGAAACCAATGTCTCTCTGTTTTCCCTTGCAAGAGAAACCCATTTCGAAGCACATTACACACTACGACATCAGAGAGCCCTTTATGTGAGGCTCAGTAGCATAACTGGTTTGAATGAAGATAATCATAACTGCCACAATAATAGCTGACAAATGAGACAGCTGAGTGGACAGGAAGAAAGTCAGGCAGACATGATTGTAATAGTAACCGAAGACAGATATATGTGGGCCACGTCCACTGCTGCTGATGTTGTAACCAATGACATCATGGTATGTAACCTTAATACGTATCCGGTGATACTTGCTTTATGTATTTCCTGACTGCGGTAGACAATCAATGCTTTATCTACGTCTCGGCGGTAGGAGTGCAGGTCGATCATACGCCAGGATCGGGAGTTGAATCATGTCAGCTGATTGAACTGATTTGACTAAAAACATTTGTACTTACAAATTGTTTTCCATGGGCCTCACATTGAACAATGATGAAGTGGAATGTATACATACCTAAAAGAGAAAGAAAAATACAAAATTCATTAGTGATAGTAGAGAATAGATATTTACTTCAGAGCCAAAATAACAGCTGATAGGTGGAATTTTCATAGATCTTCTAACAAATTTTACTAACGTCTCATCTCTTCCTGACAACGACCATCTCAGGTCACAAAGTTATATTTTACCATAAAACCCATTACGCATTGGTCACACCTAGATAGTTTACAGTGCCAAAGGTAAACTGTTATGAATCACAAACCGCGGCAGAAGGAAGTGCGAACTAATTTTCAGACCGCGCATAAATTAGATAGGTAAATTCACAAAACATTTTAGTCGCTTCTAGGTACCGCCGGCAATTCTTTTGAGTGGTGGTTTTTGTTCGCGGTTTTGCTTACCCTACCAAAAATTCGGCTCTATGAATCAGCAGCGCACCACCCTTGTTGCCGCACAATAGTCCAAATCGGTGTGCAAGCATGCCCACCGTGCCTCTATTGTTGCGGATGAGCAAACAGGGTCCCAAACCACAATCAACAACTGACGGACACGCTAAATCCCGCTTGCTTGTTGCTGCTTTGTCGGAAATCTATTAGCAAAGCGCCTAAAAGCCATCAAATTAGCACATTTCGCACGCACGGCAAACATTACAACGCGCCATCTGAATGTTGTACTCGCCCTCAGCGGGGCAAGAACCTTAAACAAACAAATACACAAAATACTGGTTATGGAATTTGTTGCGAATTAAGATAGACAAACAATTAACACCTACAGTTACCGTTTTCCAGAAGCCTACTTACCCATGCTTTACATGTAATTCACAAAAATATTAAAATTTGGCCTCTTCGACTTCATCGGGTATAAAGAGTAGAAAGAAGCTAAATTAAATTTTCTTGGCTTTGTATTCCCTCCAATATGCCCATGCTCGTTTGTTCTAGGTCCTCGCTAGTCGTGTTCCCATTCGGTGTTCCTCCTCTGCTCGTTTCTTCCTTCCAAGTGTTCCGCGTTTACTGTATCGACATGGTTATACTTTTCGGCATTTCGCAGGCCCCCTTTAAAGCCTCGATTGCATTGGCGCTACCAAGCTGTATGCAAACGGCATATAAATTGTCGAATTAGTCAACGCCCGGGCGCCACCACCACGGTCATGAGCGGGAGAGACAAAAAATGCTATCTGCACTTGAAGTCCTGGCACCCAGTGCCAGGCCGAGCTGTATGGCATTGAAGTCACCAATTATTCCACTACAAATTCTTTCCTGTGGGGCTTACGACAATCGTAACCCTGCTCTAGACAAAAGCGAGCATTGTGCCATCATGGGTAAATGTGTAGCATCATTCAGCGTATGCAAAATGGATAAAATATTTTACGCTTGTCGATGCTGGTCGCCCGCGAGGCTTAGCGAGATGCAAAACTGGGAATATAAAACTAAAATGTCGTTCACATCGTTTCAAGCGTGCCAAGGTTTGACCTTGTCATTGTCGATAACGATATGTAAATGTCAGTCAGTTAGTGAACGGAAATCACTAAAAAAAAAATTACAGCGCAAGCTAATGCGTTTACATGCTCAGACAGTTATACACATAAAACATAAGCAATATAGCCAGACCTGAAAAGAACGCAACCAAATGAGTTACACAAAATTAAAACTAGGAAAAAAATGTATGCACCCAAGCATATTTGAATCAAAAACGATTTTTGAAAAATGGTTTAATCATTTGAATTCAAAATAAGACATACATAATAGCTTTTGGATAACCTGATTTGAAACAAGCAATTCTGCTTTAAACTGTGACTTTTCAATAAGCTGAGAGAAAATTGACGCAAACAAATAACGGAAATTTGAAGATAAGTTCGTAACATTCACCCCGTTCAATCCATCATCTCGCTGATCTTTGTTATGTTTTGTGTCCCAAAGCCCGCCATGGGCACATCGCACGTCATATCGCTTGAAGGAAACTAAATCGGCACAGATTACCATCTCCACCAATACCACTGAACATCTGACATCGTCGGTCATCTTCTCGTACCTTTTGGAATGACAGACAGGTGGAAGTCATATATGGCCGGGAAAAGTAGGTGAAATAGTCAGCAGGATAATTATTCCTCTTGTCACTGTTTGGCCTCGCCCAGCCGACGAACCAACGGACGACGGATAGGAAAGATGCAATTTCTTGCAACGATATCGTCAGATGCATCTGGGTGTGGGGTCTCTTTTAGATCATCTAGATGCTACTGCTGCTGCGTTGGTAACACATACGTCGGAACTCAATCCTGTAAACTCCGGTGAGGTTAGTCACCCAACGCCAAAAGAGCACAGCAACACAATTTACATCATGACCAATTTAACGTCCAACGGGTTCCCATTCTTGATGTCACACTCTCCAAGACTTTTAAATGTTTTGACAACCGACTAATGCCGTCAGGTGACCCACCAAATCCATCATAGGATAGGAGAGAAATGACATGGAAACTAGTTCAATTTGAGTAGCTTTTTTTTCTTCAAATCTGAACATGGTTCACACTGCTCCGAACGGATATCATTTTAGCTTTGATGGATGATTGGTAAAGGGTCTGCGTCTGTCCTTAGAAAGAGTGGTAGAAAGCTAGCCTACATCGTACATCCGATATTCATAATCTTTCTCGAAAAGAAAAGCATACGTGACGCACGGGAAACGGACGGTGAAATAGGGTAGCACAATCAAAACGCCACACAACAATACGCGGTGTGTCACTCTCGCCACTTGACGAGTTCACTGACAGTTTCTTTTCATTCAGGTTTTCCAGAGCTCTGGAGCATGCTGATAATCGTTTGAATCGGAATTTCCTGTTCATTCAGTTATGCATCCGTACGGATGTGTTCTCGAGCAGTTTGTTTTTCTTTGTATGTGTGTGTGTGACACATATAACCTCGAAAGTTGAACCAAAAATGCAGCAGAGAAATTTAGAGTAAAGGTGTCAAACTTACGATTTCACAGATTTGATCCAAGAGACCAAGGGATTTAAGAACAAGAAAACTATAAGCCCTGAGTTCTGTTTAACTAGTTTGACCGAGAGGACTTTAGTAGCAAACAAAAAAAAGAACTTTTTTCGTCTGGTCTGCTTACTCATTTAGCATCTTCCCAGCAAAACTAGACTGCGCTAACGAGACAAATGGCTCCTCAACGTATTCTGGACTTATTTACATTCACCATTTCGCGTTTGATCTGTTGCGCAGGGTGACATGGTGACAGCACGGTTCAAGCGAAACGACACGCTCAAAATAAACCACAAATATATTCTGCACACCACGAGGAAGTTGCAGTTGTCCAAAATATGACTGCACAAAACGGGACAGAAAACAGCACCACATTCATGCACAATATCTTTTGTATGAAAATAACAGCAAAAAACGACTCGTGGGCGACTGAACAAATGCAAATGTAGCGCGCGCTCGCAGACAAACCCGTCCCAGAAGGAAGATAGTGATGGCATCAGTGGAGGTTTGTCTGCTTGTTTTCTCCATTGCAGCACGAAAAAGAAATGACCCACGGGATGCTGTACTACGCCGCGTGCATACGAATGATTCCACCACCGATTGAGCAGATCTTCTTGGAGCAGACCAAGGGCGAGGAGCACCAGAAAAGAGGACACCAAACGTTATGACTTGCCCATTGAAGTCAAGAGTGGAAAAAAACCTTGCGGTATACGCATCATCCTGACGGTCTGAACACATGAACCCGCGGCGGAGGTGATGATGTTAACGAACTCGCGTATACATTTGTCGCCCAGTTGTTTCGTCACCTTGGTGGTAGTTACCCGAGAGCAAGAAGATGATGATCATGATCATCAGCCACCAGCCGGAGAGCCGGTGCGCGGTGTTTCTCAGCCATAAATTATAAAACTCACCAGATCTGTGAAGGGTCAGGGTTTGTTTTTACTTTAATTCGCGATGCACGGAGAGGTTAAAACAGAAACTTTTAAACTATAATTTTTTTCCTGGCTTTCTATTCCACTGGCGTATCACTTGATCAAAGACACATATAAATTGAGAAAAAAAGTCTGACGAAGAAGTTCCCAGAAAATAAATATCTACCATGCATGCCATATGGTTTCGAGTTAGTAGTATAGTGCACCGCAGTTGGACGAGCGTGTCAGTTAGTAAAAAGAGATATTTGGAGATTCTTTCCCTCCTTCGAAAGATCCCATATGCTGCCTTTTGGGTCAACTTATTTTTCCAGAACTTGACCCTCAACGGCATCGAAACTCCCTATACTCGTTACCGCTTTTGGAGCTGGCCGCAACACAAAGCAGCGCGAGGTGAAATGGGTGAAAGCGATGTTAAGCTGTTGTGCTGTTCATGATAATTTTAATTTTGTTACAAACCCACCACCAAGTACTCTGCAACACTTCAGCCACGGTAAGCATCGTTGGCACTTACTTTGTTTACGCATACAAGCCTATCGATGCACAATGATCGTGTGACTCCAGGATGCTTGCATGCATTGGTTGGTGTCGATTGGCGCCCAACTGACACCACACATTATCGACGCACGCACTCAATGATTCTATGTGCGTTTGGGCTGCCAAGCGGCGTGATGTATGTATTGGGTGGCTGGCCCGTATTTTTTTCTATTAACTATTGTCTATGAACTACACAACATTACACTGTACACCGCCATTGTTACGTTTGAGTGTCGTGCGTATGGGAGGAGGAAGAAAGTTCCTTTATTCAAAATTTACCCATAATAAGACTAGGCGCTGCTCCGCTCACATCCCCGTTCGCTTCTTCTGCGTTCCATCTTACGCCATGTAGGCTGTCTACGCATAACAATACCCGGACAGTGGCACGCGTAAGCTTTGGAAACAATGCAGCTGTAGGTTTTGTTGGGTAATCTAATGAAAATTTGGAGTGAGCGTTGTGTTTTTTCTAAGCATAGGAGCTGTATGATATGTTTTGACTGTACGTGTTACTTTCTATCCGGCCCAGAATGCTAGAACATTGAAATTTAAAACACAGCATATTTGTCCGTTGCAACCTGTTGCCTGTAAAATAACAAAAGAAGCATTACTGCAACTTATCGAGTAATGCTTATGCATCTGAGCCAGGAAATCATTTATTTGCTTTATGTTGTAGATGACCGATAGCAAAACAAAGAACACAAAAAAGATGCAGATCATTGTAATCTTAGAATGGCTGTATAGTGTTGCTCATTAAGCGCTGAACCACAATAACGCAGTTCACGGCATACAATGAATTCATTTTACTGACTCCTTTCTGTTTAGAGACGGTCAAGTAAAAGAGCGCGATTATTTGCCCAAGTGTCTTGTAACTGCCCTAGCAGTGTTGTTTGGTATGACTTTAATTGGAAAAATTCAGCTTCTTCTTCTTCCCTGGCACTACAACCTCGAGAGGCCTCGGCCTGCCATTTCTGGCTTTCTGTGACTTAATTTTACCCGTAGTAAAGTAGTCAGCCTTACGTACGGGGAGGCGGTCTGGATGGGATTTGAACCCCGGCCATGCCGTGTGAAGACCGGCGCCGCTGTCGCCTCGGCCACCGGACCGCCCCGGTCAAAATTCAGCTTAAAGAAGGCAAATTATTTCCCTACAGAAAATTTACAACAGGAAAGGTAATTGAAAAGCAGTTGATATACTTAACTAGTCAAGCAATCTGGAACGATAATTTGTTTTAAAATGTTGGAGCTATATTTGGTGATTGTTTGCATTGATTGATTAAGCAAGAAACATCTGTGTTTACCACATCCCAAAATACATACAAAAAACTGACTTTGATCACCTTAGACCCCTGAGTCTAAGAACTTCTGGCTTCATTACGGTAAACAGTCACCGTTAAACAGATATTGCTTAGTCTGTCTATACAAATTATTCCCGCATGATTTTAGCCTCTTTTACATCTTTTACAACAGCAACAAAAAAAAACCCAACCCTTGTAATCTCCAATAAACGGTGCATCTGATCAGGTTCTAGATTAGTTGTTAAGATTAATTGACTCCAATTAGCTTGCCCAGCGGCTGGCAACACGGAAAGACCGATTGCTCAACTAGGGAAGGCCCCACCCTGGCACAACATAGCCCAAGCTCCCTGACACAGTGAGCTGCCAGATTCTAATCTACACATCGTACCCACGGAGGGCGGACAATGAAATCATATCGTTCGGCAGCGGGATGAAACCATCAGGCAGTAATGCACTAGATACGGAGCACAACCGGACCCGGACTACTTCATTCGGAAATTAAGCATCAAGGCGAACAGAAAGAAAAACGGAAACATCATCAAACCATCGGCAAACTAATCACCGTCTTTCGACAACGGTCAAAATCACCTGCATTAGAGGCTTTCTCAATTTCCATAACCATAACCTTCGCCGCACTCCACACGTGCCGCCACTGGCCGCCCGGACAGGATTCTTCCGGGCGAAACGTCTGGATGATGGAAAACGAAACCCGAACGGCACAGCAACAAAAAAAAAACTTCCACACGGTGGTGGTGTAATGGATTGCTGCCGTTTGCTGAATTCAATTAATACACTTTCCACGCCACGGTGGACACGACGAGCACGTTGCGTTACGACACAGCTAGGAAGTTGGACTAGGGAGCTCCCAAAAAAGAAAAACTGGCACACACTCTAACAGTAGTTCCTGCAACCTGCTGATCTACGCCCACGGATCTCCCTCGCACATATCGTAGCTGTGTTTCTCGCGAACGTTACAAATCACCCTCAACTTAGAAACGTCGAACAAAGCGAACAACGCGAGGGGAATTCGCGTTGCCTAATATTTTAAAGATCTACCGAACTACTGTTATACTTTCGAGAGTAGCCGGCGAGCCGCAATGATGATGGTCAGTTAGGTTTTCATCGCGCGCATCGATAGCCGTATCACATTTAGCCTGTGTGCATCACCATTCTTCTCTTTCCATCCACGATCACGGTTAGCCATTGCAAACGATCAGACTCGATTGACAGAAACGGAAGAATTTGGTGCCTGTTTGACCTCAATCACGCATCGCTGGCAAGGGTTGCTGTAAAACTGCAGCTCTACCCGTAGTTGTCTGCCCTGCCTTCAAAGTAGGTAATTGTGATGACTAGTGCCAGCCACCAACAATAGTTGCGCAAACACATCAGGAGCAGAAAATAAAGCACACCGTGCAAATAATTCCGGAAGCATCGACCCCCGTTCACACAAATGAGAGGTGATTTATGAACGGGAAAGAAACATTAGATATCTTTACGATTTCGTGTTTCATTGCAAGAAGTCACTGATGTGTCTACTTCACCGTTAGCGATTGGTGGTGATGAAGGAACTAAGACAGTTGTTTGTTTTTCTATTTATTTGCTCTTAGCTGGAATTCGGAATAACCTTTGTACGGCGCGAGACCATGCCTCCGCTCGATTACCGGTAAGCGGTTGAGAAAACCAGCGGATCGGAAGATCATATAGATTAGCACGCGACAAGGAGCCACTTAAAGCAGTACAAAGAGAGAGAGAGAGATAGACATCACGACTTTTGGACACTTGGAAGAGCTTACCAATAATGTACCGAGCTACCAACGGTTGTCTGACTAGGATCCAATCCAGCATGAACAACATGAATCCTCACCCATCTTAAGCCTTACCGCAGATATAGTAGCAGCAGTATGCGGAAATGACGCAACATAACTGCAAACGCTGCCCCCCAGCATAGAGGATCATTCTTATTTTCAGTGAGCAGAAGATTGTTGCAAATGTCACGATCAACGTTAAATGTCAAACCGAACCTGAGCCGGTGGAGTTGGGACGGTGTGCGCGAACAAATATCGCGATCGGCAAGTTACGGGATGAGTTGTTTTCGAATCACCGAGCGATCGCTGTTGGCACAAAATTTGTCTGTTGGCTCTCACTTTTTTTGTCAATACACATCGTGCGCTGTATTGACACAAATATCAACCTTCAATTGTTTATCAAATCAAAGCATTGTTTTATGTTCTGTTTGGTTCAAATCAAAATGTTTTCGTTTTCGATTAAACCGTTTAAGAAATTTGGCCCAAAAGTCAGAAAGATGCTCACTTCTTTCCAGAGATTTTCCACAGACTTATGGGATCTCTTCACTGAGGGCCAGTATTGATTTAATTACCAAGGCTTCATCCGCAGTGTATGATTGATAAACAGACTACAGACGTCTGCTGGGGTTTGACATTAATATGTCTTCCAACAAATTGGTACCCCTCGACTAATCCAAGATCATCCAAATGAAAGACAGTCTTAATTGCTCTAATCTGTCCCGGCTTACCACTGGCTAGCTAGCATGGCCTTTCGCTAAATCAAGGGATCGTTTCCCATATCATCATTCCGAAACCTTTCCGTTGTTTAACACCCCACGCCGGTAAGGTGGTCCTTCGCCATCGATACGCGAGATCTGATGATGCTTTCGATTCGATGTGAGGGTTCCATTAATAACGAAGAAAGTATGAACCCAATCAACAATCGCTGGGAATGTCATGGATCGAAAAAATCTATCAAATCGTGAACGACGGTGCGCTTTCACGCGAGCCGCGATTTACATCTGACCGGGGTCGCTACCCGTGCTGAGGGTGATGGTTGGAGTCCTTCGGTGGTTAAAAACTGTTTCTCCACATCGAGAGCATCGATCACACAGAGAAACCCCCCATTCCAACTCACCAGCCAACCAACCACCGCTGGACATAATCCAAAGATTATTAGAAATGAAATCACCCTCGAGGGCCTCGAGGGCAGACAGGAAATGCCATCGACTGACAGTCCCGATCTCCTCAAAGCCGTTTGGACGATAATTTTGGGTGAAAGTGAATGAGATGCTGGCACCGCGATCCAGCCACTCATCTCGCTCGATTGCAGTATGCAAATGCTTATTTTCGTGTGCGCCGGAAAATACATCACATTGGGGGCTATTGTGCCATTTCCTACGATTGGAAGAAAATACGAAAAGCGGTGGGGGAAAAACAAATAACACAAAACTTCTAAATAATACCTCATCCGACCGCGGACCGGTTATAATGGGTGACTGGTTAAAATAAACGCTCCCCGAACATGGCATCAATCTTCCGCACATCATACCAAGCCCAGCGGTACCGTGCTTTACGATGGGATCAAAAACAAAGACGCTGGAGTCTCTAATGCCATCGCGCAGTGGAGTGGAGTGCTTCATAGGGCACGCACCCAAAGCCCTGTGTGTCACAGTTCCCTGCACCATATCCAAGCTTCGCTTAGCCGCGATCCCTCCCGTTTGACTGGTTGCGGGTTTCGAATACCACCACTAACCGTCGGAGTTGATGCTTTTGACGCCCCAAATAAATTCGTTTTATTTGAGTGAGGAAAGTTGAAAGTTTGAAGGGCGCCATCATAAACGGTGCATCCGCTTAAACCGTGTAGACCTCTTTTTCTACCTTTAAATGAGATGCAGTATCACAACCGAGCCACAGTTTAATTGCTTTTTCTTTTTTACCTCAAGCACACCGTTAAGACACATAAAACTAGACCTTTTTGGGAGTCATTAGGGATACGTGCCAGCAAAAAGCAGAAGTGTTTTAACGATCAACTACATTTGGATTCTGTGTGTATAAAAGCTATATTACGAGGAAAACTCAGATGAGTAAGTGCTAAAGTATATTCCTAGCGAAGACTGGCATCGGTCCAAGACTCTAAAACAAACATAAAGCGTTTGGTTTACAACAAAGCTAAAAACGGTCTAAAGTCCAATGCTAAGTCTAGATGTTCTAGAAAGTCCTATAAAGATTTCAATAACTGTTCTCCTGTTTTTTTTATTTTTTATTTTTTTGGTAACAAAGTGCTAGAAGTACTCGCTGCTACTTGCGATCAAAACTTTCTTCGCTAAACAGCGTGAGACGAAAATGTTACCTGCAACAACAAATTAACTAAGTGAATCATCAAGAATATCACATCCAAACAAACTCCCCAACTAGCCGATGCACATCGCCCATCAAACGCCACCATCGCCACAGCACAAGCGGAGTCAATTTCATTGCTTTTTAAACTTCATCGATCACCATCAATTCCAGAGATACACGGTTCCCCTGCAACATGAATTCATCATCATGACATTCTATTTTTTCTATTCCTCTTACGCTATTTCCTACGGCTAGGACGCTCAACACGATAGAGACTTTCAACGCGTTGTGTCTATTTGGTACAACTGCTTATGCACGGATTCCTTTAACAATACTCCCTTCTTTGATTAGCGGGCGGCATGAAGTCAGATTTTATTAAAAATGAATATGCAACATCATCATGGTGTGCCTAGTGCTATGGTCGGGCAGGCACATAAATCGATTTAGGTGCATAGTTTCGTTCTCGAATGACAAAAATGTTGATACTTCGGTAAAAGTAAAAGCCGTCTCACACCAATGCCGACAAGCTAATACGTATTGCTGAATAGTTTGATAGAGAGGTTTGCCGGTTCGATTCGAAATAATTCAGCCGATCGGTTCTGGCACTACCTTTAGCCTACCAGACAGACGATCGTCTCCGATTCTTCGAATGAAGCTTAAAGATTCGTTGAGACATTCCTGATCCGCTTTGGCCTCAACAAGCATTGGGTCGATATTGAAAGGTTCCATTAGCTTCCTTCTATACAGAATATAGAGAGATACGATTCAGACAGACTTCTAGATTGCCTAGAGAATAAACGACGAACGTTCTGCTAGCCAACGATGGAAGAATTCCCCTTACATATATCTTGATAAATTCGTTTAGCTCATCTGCCACAACCCATGCTGTAGTAAAGTAGCTTAAAAAGAGATGTTAACAAACTCGCTGACATAGAGATTTCGTCCGACAGGAAGGCGTGGTGGTTCGTATTTTGTTGTGTTACTGTTCACAGCCTTTATCCTTCCCAGTATCGACGGGCAGCAGCAGAAAACGCAAATGGAAACCAGTTCCAGACGATCCTTTTCTTTTTCGAGTCTACCATACACCCGCAAAGCTTCATTTTCTATCTTCCTAGTTGAGTTTTCCTCCTCTACACTATCGTGTTCTTTCATTTCAATTTACCGATTAGCGCGTCCGTTGAAGATAAAAAAGAATTAACAACGAAACACAAATGAATTTTCATTACATTACAAACGGGCTGCAATGAAACCACCTTCCGAAGCGGTGCTTTTGCCGAAGCAGATACATCGAAGCGACGAAGCCGGCACTGTCGCCACACAGATGGGGAAGAAATAATTATCATTGAATATGGCATTGCAGCACAAATGCCCATTGCAACCCCCACATCAACTCGACATTCCGACACCAACTCATTACAACGCCCGAAGGTTTGTTTCAATCACGCCGGTACCATGTATACAAACAAAATGTCTCTCACGGACACGGGAACCCCTCGCAAGGCACGGTTTCTCAACGTCCCTCCTTATTTCGGTGCTAGCTCTGCTATAAAACGTTCGTTGCCTACGAACGATCCGTTGCAACATCACTGCATCACGGTGCGCACTGTTGGTGCGAGGTGTTCTAAGCGTGCTTGTCATGTCATCGACCCCGGTACCCGGAGATACGAACTCCTTATTCGCGTGAATATATCCGGGAGAATGAATGCCTGCATCTATTTAGTCTAATCCTATCACCTGTCCACCATACGCACACGCACGATTTATGCACCGATCGACGGGTCACAATTACCATTCAATAGCACATGGTACGTGTGAAATGCAAAAGCAAGTATATCCAGCGAGACATAAGTTTTCCCGCCCATTTACATCCCATTTATAATCGATCGTTCTACATCGAGCGACAAAAGCAGACTATGTGCTAATGCACTTGCGCTGATGTGTGTGGTTTACTAACATTTGGCGACAAGACAATCGTAAATATTCGTAACAGTAAAATTGAGGTTTACTATGACTTCATTTATAACCTGAATTATTGGCCGATATTTGTCAAACAATTTGAGCAATCTTCTCTTTCTTGGTCCAACGACTTCTTGGGTCATACCTGCCATTTACAGCTACCGCAGACTTATTGATACCACGTAGTTGGATAGTTGGTCCTCACCACGGGGGGTAGGTCCGGATGGGGCCTGACTAGTTTTACATGGAAGGCTTGTATAGAAAACTAACTTATAAACTTATTATCCAGTTATTCTTATAATACATCCCAAAACTTTAATTTCTTTAAGCATCAAACACAGTACTCCAACCCAACGCTCGGCATCAACGCTTGCCCTTATGGTCCAAAACCTGAGCTACGGAAACGTCTAATTTCCATGCGCACAACGGGCAGCACAACACCATCATGGAAGTCACAATTTAGATTATCATCTAATGTTAGATCGTGAAATGATGCCCCAGCAACGTGTGGATATAATAAAAATGTCACCCAAACTAACCATTCTCCAATTGTTGAAGTTCCGACCAAACGCATCAGGAAACCAGCGCCCATCCCACCCGTAGCAGCAGCTCATGCTGTGAGGAATGGGAATTTGAAAAGAAACTATCAGGACCGCCTAACTCATGGTGAAAGGCAACAATACAGCTTTACCTCGACACCGGGTGCACGGATGCTGCTGTGTGCTCTCGGGTGACGAGCAGCAATAGCTCCCCACACGTCAAAGGCAATTAATCATCTGCCATAAGCCGTACCGAAACGTCGTTAGACAGCTTTCAGCCGATGTGGTGGTAAATTGAAGCGAAACTTCAAAAGCACACTACTACGCACGCCACAACAACGTCGTTAGCTTTCCTAACACTGCTGACTGTACGGTTCTGCCAACAAGCCTTTTCCGCCCATCTGTTTGATGCATCCTACTAAAAACAGGGCACACGAATTGTTCTCATCCGCCCAACGGCAGCAGTTCGATAGACCGCGCCTGCCATGGCAGATGATCCAAATAGCCGCGCCGTTCTTTTACACCGCCATGGAAAGCGAAATGTCGAAATGATGGAAAGGGAAACCGCGAATTGTTTTCTTCGCCGTCGCTAATAATGCTAAAGGAGCGGAAAAACTTCCCGTTGCCCTGCAGCTCGTTCCCCTTACTGTAGCGCCCTTCCCTCCTTCCTGAAGAAGAGAAAATCAAAAGCATCGCATCACCCGTAGCCGCCAAACCTCGGTTGGCTAAAGGGATGACACCTTCTTCGCGGTTGTTTTGTTTTTTTTTTTTGCCATCCGTTGTCTGTAAAAGGGGTGACGCCGACCTCATACCGGACCCCGCGGAAGGTTTGCACTGGGTCACTAGATAACGAGGTCAATGGCTTGCAAGTCTAGATGATGGCGGGGTGAAAAATTGTAGAACATACTCAGCCCAGGTTCCAAAACAACGAATGAAGATGAAAAATGTGAAGCGAAGCTTTCGAAATGGCGGCGGACGTGGCTACCAACCAAACCACCCTCTTCACAAATGCTAACGACATAAATCGGCGTTGATAATAACTGGCGAAAGGGTTCATAACTTAGTCGCTTCTTCCCTCACCAAGGTGCCGTCTTCACTATGGGAAAAACTGTGACCATCTCTGGCGAAACAAAAAGTTATCACCGCATCGATCATTCGCTGCGACTTCATCCAGAGCGCAACGCAACTATAGCCGCGCAAGCCGCGAAAAGTTACTCAAATGATTTCCGTCCTCTTTCCTGCATCCTTCCCTATCTCTTCCAACCTTCCGTTAACCACCCGCACAGTACACGCACACACACAACCACGTTCCAAGTCCACCTTTGACACGATCTCGACAGAAGCTACGAGGGAATCGGAACGGTGATACCCAATCGCTGCGGTAGTTGCGGTGTAGCATCGTACAAGCCCGGGTGGTTCGCCTAGCGGTGGAAAACCGGCCTATTGTGATTCACCGCTGCTGCACCATTTCTTACCCTTTTGGCTGTCGGTGCGCGGTTTCAACATTGCGGCAACGGCAGCAATCGAGCCAACTGAACGCGGGCCAGATGCACACAGATGCAGCGCGCTATAAAAATGAACGGTTTATGCTGCGCTGTCACAACGTTATGACAAATGGTTCGAGTCGATTATTGCGAAAAGTGAAACAAGCGACCTGCAGATCGACGCTTGTAGATCGAAAAGAGATGATCGCGGCATTGCATGAAACCGGAGACCATGCATTCTATTTTTCTAAACGTGATAGATCATCCGAGTCTACGGAAAAGACACACTGTTGCAGCACCGCGACAAAAAGTGTTCACAATGCTTTCCTATTCCGTTTCGCTGCGGTGTTAGTGATGGGAGTTAAATCCGATCGTGATTAATATAAGTGGTGGTTTAGTATGCCATAAATGTATCTTAAAAATAATAAAAAAGCAAATGTAATCTAAAAGCTCAGTTTTTTGCTATTTATTGCCCTTCTATCCAAAAATCGCTCCCAGACCAAGAAAGCTTGGACTAGTACAAGTCCTGGCCTTTTTGACGGACTGATCAACTTCAACGCTCCAGAGCTCAATTGCCCAAAACATGCCTGACGTTTCTATAGAAAAGAATTGATTACCTCTTCTTCATGTACGAATTCTGCACCACTAATTTTTATCAATTCTGCAACTAAACTGCTATTGGGTAGGGTTTGATGCCTTACTATTCTTGCACCGACATACGCCTTTTCGAGTGCCCTCAATGCTAGGTTCCAATAGCAGTAGCATGATATCAACTGTTAGTAGAGCCTCTAGTTGTACGTCGAACTGATCGTTTAATAATTCATTAAAATACTAAGTTAAGTACGAGAAGACCTCCAGATGGCAACTGATCATGCTCCTTTTCCTTACTACCACAACAGCTCTGCTTTGGTTTTAAGGTTATGTTGGTGAACTGCGGTATCAATGTAAAGCTTCCTTCCTGATCCATAACACACACTAATTTCTGACTGGTCCAGTTAACTCTTTTTCTTGTCATCGTATTTACGGACACTCTTCAATAAATCTCTATTATATTTAAGATAATAGAGATTTGCAATATATCAAACGATGATTGGAATTGAAAGGAAACGTCTCCCTATTTTCAATGACTTGTATGCGTGTCTGTTTCATGTCATCGCCCTTGAATGTCCGCGATTTTTTCTAGTTTAATCGCATTTTAATACTTCATTTTCTGTGATACCGTGCAGTTCGTTTGGATGCGAACCTGTTTGGGTGTGCTCAGTACTTGCTGAAAACATAATGATCGAATGCGTGCAGCTGACAGCACACCATCCTCTCACACACGATCACGATCTTACACTTGTTCCGTCTCGCGTGCATCTGCGATACCCCACCGTTCGACTACCGGTAGCGTGAATTTTGCCTACCAGATATGAACCAGTTATACAGCGGTGTGTCTATAACTCAAGTGTGAGTTAACATGCTATCGGTCAGACACTGTACACTATTTCTACTGAATTTATTATCAACATCATAAGCAACCTGTTTCGTCTACACCTGTCTCCATCTATACGAACTTCCTGATGCCAATGGAAGGGAGCAAAATGTCGCGTAGGATACAATTGATCGAAGTGAAAATGCTCACCCTACAACCGACTAGAGAGATCGAGAGTGAAGTTGACCACCGGTCCTTTTTTATGGACGCTGGCGCGTCCCTTTCACTGGCATACGCGTCCCCCAGCCGGAGCTTCTAAGATATGCGATGCGGGCAATTTTCCTCTTGCAAAACGTCATTCATCGCCTTTCTTTTACCCTCCCTTCGCAAATGTGAAAGTTTTTAACCTTATCTTATGTTTCCTCCCGCTGCGTTCGCTAATTACAAGTTTTATCGCATGTGCGAAAGCGTTGGGAGGGAGCAAACAAAAAAAAACACAGTGCAACGGGTTCCACAGACCCGATCGAGACATCTGGAGAAAGAGACATGGGAAGAGCAAAAAGCGAGCAAGTTGAAGACACATCATCTAAACCGAACCGTCGTCCCGTGCCGTTCGTCCAGCCTCCGCGGTCCGGTTTTTCCAGGGCTAGACGACCACCACCAATCACACCCAACAGTCAATCGAACCGATCACGTATCATCCACCGGCAACCACACCATGAGCCATCGCGGTAGGTGGTGGTGGTGGTGATGGTATGTGATCTACTAAACCGATATCGATTAATTACAGTGTGATGGCCATCATAGTCATAGCCCGCGGGCAGCCACAATACAAGATCGCACCTCGCCCGGACAGGAAAGTGTAGCCGCCGTCAACGGTCCATTCTCCGGACTAGTTTTCTCTCGGAAGTGTGCTGCTTCAAGTCTTCATGTAAAGAGTATCTCCCAAAAAAACAAAAAAACGTCAATCTGCTGCTTCACGATATTCTGTCCTTACTTCTGGCATTGACAGCCGGACTATGATTTTGTTAAAACAAAACGTCCGATTGATTTAACATCTATCGGAAGAATCTCTGGCCACGAAAGTCAAGAGGCACGAGGGCGAATGTATTAATTCATATCGCTTAGCAGTCAAGCTCGATGACCCATAAATTTCTTTCAATAGATCAAACGTTCATAATTGTAAGGTGGTTGGGATCGTGATGCCGAGCGACACTCATCACTTGCCCATCGTAGCGTAGCGAATGCCGTGAAACACTTAAGCGAAACACTTTCTCGCGTTTGCCCTTATACGCTGTGCAAAGTTGAAGAGGAGGAACAGGAGTCGACGGTAGGTCGTCGTGATCAGCCGGTCATCCTTGGATTATACACATTAGCGTCCGGCACAGCGCATGATTAAGCGCGTCATCGCAAGGTACATGGTACCATAACTCAACAACCAAGTCCAGTTGTCAAGAAATTTTGAGCTTCACTTCCTGGTTTGGTGAAAGAGAAGGTGCTATAATGAAGTTTCAAACGCTTCGACTTCCAAGACTTTATTACAGACTTAATATGTACAATAAATGAGACAGGTTAGAACAGAGGATACCATAAAAGGACAATCACAAAACTTGGAAGAAATATTGAAGGACGAACAGGCTGTTGGCGCCATCGTCGCCGCGTAATGGTGTACGCCTGTTGACAGTTCCAATGTCGCCCGGGGAATGGATCCGATCAGAGAGACTTTGGTTGTTCATGACACTGAACGATGTCAAGGGATGGCGAACCACAGTCAGTTGCGGGAGTCCATTAATAAAAGTCATTATCAGCCTATGAGAAAAATTCTTCTCGTTCTACTACTCAACGATTCAGTCCATCTCTAACCAACACAAAACAAGTTGCCATTTTCGGTAGCAATAGGAAGGCACGTTGCAGTACAAACCGTCGTTTCAATAAAAATAAAAGTGATTATGATGCACAAACCTTTTTGTTCAGCATATGGACAAAACATCCATCCAAAGGGACCATTCTTCCAATTGCCTATGGTTCGCACAGCTAACTCCTTAAGGGCGGAGAACTACGCATCCGTCGGCACACAAAACGCGTTTGCGGCAAAACTAGCAACCAATTCATTGAAGATCGATTAGCACTGTTGAACTAAAGGGCTTTGGCGGGAAGCGGGGGCGTTACAAGACGTTCCACTCCTAACTACCGACAACAACAAACCGTCTTCTTGAAGGGCCGCCCCGAGGGAACCATCTATTTGCGCACGATTGCACTCGCGTGTGTTTGGCACGAAGTACCTCCGTAATAGAAGGGGAAATAAAGGGCAGTCTCCGGAATAGCGGCTAGGGTGAATAGCTGCTGCTGAGCGGTGCTAAACGATCGCAAAAAGATCGTCAGCGCAAGGTGCCGAACCGCGTCCGCGAAGGAGGTGCTGAGGAGGTCACTGGAACCGGTTTGGTCGGACCCGGATCGGCTTCTCGTTGCTGCCGGATGGATGGGAACAGATATAGGTGAAACCGTAATTTCAAGCATGAATTCGCTACACCTCCACGCTTCTTGCTTTTCTACAGAGACCGGCGACATGCTGTAAGGGTCTGTTGTGCCGCACCTAGTCCTACGACAACGGAGCAAACAAACAAGTTGATCTCTAGCTGTGTGCCTACCTTACGCTTCGCCGTACAAATTACTTCACGTATGAGGATCGCATTTGGAACTGCCAGATCGTGAACGCTTCTTTCGAGGAAATCGAACGTACTTCGATGTTTTTCAAACGAGCGTTAAGCTGATATTGACTCCACATGGCTCACAGCCAGGGAATTTTGTGCTAGAGTTTCCTCTCCAGGAAATTCCCACCAATATGCTAGACTACAAACCTGTTTCAGTTTACGGCTCGAGTGTAATGCAACGCGCAATCGAAAGTAAAAGGGAATCGGTCCTAGTAACGAGTTTGCCGTGCCTCACCATTCGACACCTTCTTCTGTCTGCTGCTGCTGCTGTCCACCGACTGAGACCGAATTGCAAAACTAATCGAACAACATCGGTACGGTGGAATCGTATGGATGGTAGTCACTAAGTCACTTAGGTATGACATACGGTAACTCTTCAATAACTAGCTAAATATAACGGATTCGAATGGTTCGAGGTTTGTCAGCTCGTAGTAACATAGGGTAGATTTTAAACTAAAAGCACACCATCGAACATCACAAATCATCTGCCTTTACGTTGGTCGTAAAAGATGCTGCACAAGACTAAGGATGGAAAGCCGCCTATAGGACTTTTCATAGTTGCCGCAAAATGCACATGCGAGACACACATCTAACATTCACGCATTCCTCTGGGTAATTAGAAGCAATACTAGAACGCACCTGTAGACATGAGCATTACCAATTCGGACTGAACGCCCAAAACTCACAAACAAAACCAGGGGATTGAGTACAAAACACCACAAAGCGTGAAGTTTCTTCCACCAGTGCTACCCATAATTGTATGCACACATAATCACAAATTAATATGATGGAAAGCACATCGCAACTATGCTACAATGACCCTCAAAACAACCCTAATAGCTTTTTGAAAGGCATTACCACAACTGAGCCCTGCTTTTTTTTCCTCGATCGAGCAAGGAAACCTAAACGACCTTTTTTTTAGTGCTTCAAACCCTTTGCAACGTAACAATGGCGTTAACTTAATACTTCCGTCTCTGGACGGTACAGCGGCGGCTCTGACATGATTTCGTACAACCATTTTCCGGTGGACCCGGGGGCGCACGTTCATTATCATACTACAACATTGCGCCTGTCACGTTAGTGGCGCTGACACGGTACAATATTTTCCAACGCTAGGTTCCCGTCCTTTGCTCACACCATTTTCCTTTCAGCGTTATCGTGATCTATTCTAAATTTTCTAGTCTCTCTTGTCTTGCCGGAGATCCCTATCGTTTAGTCGAATTTCCGTAGTCCGTGCAAAGGGAATGAAAAAATAAATAAACCAAATGACGTGCTAGATCAAAATTCTACGCGACTTGCCATGTCAGTGAAGAAGCCTGTACCTTTTTTCTTTTAATTAGAATTCATAATGGACGTAATGAAAGCGTTACGTTGCAATACCACGCACTTTGTGCCTGTGAAAGCTCGTAACTAACATAAACAAATTATCTCGCGATAGTTTTTAAGTCCTTAGGCTATAAATCAAAACACTTGTAACACGTCGCCCAACCAAATGTCTTCCAGATGGTTAGCATACAAACTTACCATCATGGAATCTTCCCTTCAGGCACCTGCTAAATGGTACTACTGGAGAGCTAAAGCATTCTAAACGTTCTTTTATAAAACCCCATCTATTACAAGCCACATTCGTTGCTGGGTATATTCATTACATAAATTAAAATACCCAACCGTCGTCCGATCTTTGATCTTTTAGCTGTACTGGGCGTGTGTGTGTTAAAAGATCGCAATCAAGCAGATGAATGTTTACCGTACCATAAAAATGCAATATAATGCCCAAGGTTTGAATTCCGAATACACTCCAACCAACCCGGAGATGTGGCGGGAAAAGTGAAAATTAATTCAATCACACACCTGTGAGCGAGGAATTTTTCAGCAGCAGGAAAACAGAAACGAACGAAAGGAAACTGAGCATTAATATTTACTTACGGCAATGTCGGTAGCAAATCACACCTTTCTACCAATTGTCGTTTGATGAGCAAAGAAAGGGAAGAGAGTATTAAAACATCGCGCATTTTGTTGATTCACACAGGTGGGGAACGTTTTACGATCGCCCAAGAGAACTCGAAAGAAGAACAGATCTTCCAATTATGAAGAAGTTCATTTGATGAGGCTCTCTTTTTCCCATAACGCTTACAGATCCGGTCATCCATAGAAAATGTTACCCTACAGGCATATAAACATATACTTTTTACACGATTTATGCTGAAGATTTCATCTTTCCAGTATCAGAAATTTTAAATTATCTAACTAAAACTAACATCAGTAAAATCGTGTCAAGATATTCGGTACAAAGCTTCTTGCTTACATTCTTTTGGCTTCAGCTAGGTTGAATACAGGAAATGACGTACAAACATTCTACCAACGCCGAACCAGCTCTATTTCAGCTTCTCTACCTATCCTGTCAATTAGATTAAATTTCATGGTTAACGCTTCGCAGGACAAGCCAACCATGATGCGTATGTGCCTAAAGAACCTAAAGCACCTCAGAACGCACTCCCAGGTTTTTGGTTAAAATCTAATTACCAAGTGACAGGTTGGAGTGATCGTTTAATGGTGTACCCCCGGAGGCACACAGGCATCAAAATTCGACCTCAAGCTAAACAATGCCAACAAGCCCTCGAATCACAGTCCGCCCTCTAATCCCAAAGGCAACACACCCGCCGGTCCTACCGTTCCTTGCACACGACTTTGCCACCCAAGGAAGGAAGTGTTCTTTTTCATCTTTTATCGCTGTTGATGCAGTGCGGATGGAGAGCACCGATACTCCCCCTCTGCTGGTCACGGTCGTTATATTTCACCTTCGATAGATTAGCGCTGGATGATATTTCAGTTTCGATACTTCATGCACCGCGTCGTCTGATCGTTGTATCGATATCGTTCAAACCTTGCGCGCTGCCAAGTTTCTACCAGGATCGCTAAGCACCGCCGGGCGGCTATCTACGTAAAGATGGAGCTCATTTACGTTTCCCCAAACGGTCACTTCCTGCAACTTCACGCACAGCGCACTGTAGGTTACACGGTAAACAATCTGATCCTTTTCAACAACATGACCTTCGTGAAAGATTTTTGGCGATCGTTACGGCCAGGACACGTTTAAACTGGCGGCCCTTGGAATATGTAGCATGTAGGACCAGCAGTGTACAAAAGAAAACGAGCAAACGAGAACCAGAGAGACGGTGGTGCGTTCCTTTTCGAGCTACTTGAAATTGAATGACGTCTGGCAACGTGAAGCTCCAAATGCGATATGTGATGTGACCTGAATCGATAATTAATGTTTGCTCGGCGGATTGGACACAGCTTTAGATTCGTTCGTTACAGCGTGGCCCGAAGAAGGAATGGACGAGTACTAAAAGATTGATTTGTGCTAACCTTGAACCGTACTGACACCATCATAATACACCGGAGTCGGAGGCTAGCACAACCAAAACGGCAAGTGCTTCGGCTGTATCGTTAGACTAAGAGAGTGTCAGCCAGAGAGCAGCGCGAGGTTTGGTGCCAGAACAAAACGACTCCTCTCTAATGATCGCCACCCCGGATCGCGTCGGAGCTAATGACTCCTTCGATGGCGTGCACATGGCATCGTGCAGGAAAGACGGTTTCCCTCGTCATATGAAATAATGGTTATTGATTCTAGGACTACCATTGCCAGCTAATGCATGTTACGTTCCCGGGCGCACAGAGCATGATTAAAACATTTCGAAACCTGAACCGAACGGCGAATACTTGCGTGTCCAGACTCCCGATTCCGAAGAAGCTGGAAGGCATATTTTGAATCAATTAGAACTTCCTCCTTTGTCCGCCAAATATTTCGACTGATAATGACCGACCAACCCGTTGGTAGCAGAATTAATTTTCTCTCCTGAGGGGAAGATCAAAGTCATGGAGCATAATAATCGAAACGATCTAATGTTCTTTTCAATGCGTTTAACGTCTTTTGTACATAACGCTAATCACTGGATATAGCAGGAGTTGTATCGCAGGATACGATTCAAAGATTTCCATACCAGTTTAAAAAGTTGGAAAAATTGAAATTTTGGATTTGGACACTGCATGAACACTTCTATGAGCAACACACAACACTCTCATTATTACCTTTTATATACCCAATATGGTCGTTGACCTTTTAACCTTTTTTCTTTGTTCCTTTTTTTAAAAGAAAAGCGCGTAAAATCGATACCACATACGCTTGCAGTACCGATACCGTGCGCATAACTGCAGCTAGTGGATGCCAGTTGTCAGTTTTACGATGCCTCCAAACATAATAATAGCGCATGCCGGCTTTAAATCCACAACGGCATGCAAGCAGGCACTGATATGTTGCAGTGGTTAATCCTATCCCCCTCGCAACAAGAAGGGGAAAACATGAAACCTTCCGTTTTAGCCCAAAAAGTCTGACAACCGCACCACCAACAGTTTCTTACCCCAATCATCTCTTCCGTCCACCCACCTTCTTTCCCTAACTCCCGTTTCATGCCGTTCGAAGGGCTTCCCGTGTTCTTTAGTTTGGATACCACGAAGCTCGGTTAAACGCTGCCCATGCACCCGACGAGTGCCCTTGAAGCATTGAAGGTATTCATGATGGTCCCTGGACCTCGAAGGAATACGGTAGGGAGATGGGTGAAGAGGGAGCTCGTCCAAGAAACGCTTGCGTGCTGACAATGATACACGGCAACTGTTCTTTCGGACTCTTCTCAACTCCGCCCTACTGCCTTCGGGCCAGGGCCATTTTATGCACATTTTTACGCTTCGCCAGATTTCGGCAGGATGTGAGTTCGAATTGCCATGGCTGCAAACGGGCTGCTAGCAGTGCTGAGCCCGGGAATTCTTCATAGAGACAGAATGAAGAAGAAGCACGGTTTCAAAAGAGCTCCACAACAGGGTTACCAACACATCTCGAGTGGTCTTTTACGCTTTTTCTGGGTGCCTCAAGCCCATACGAAGGGCAGAGGGAGCGAAAACTACTTCACCAGAACTGCACAGCCCTTTTGAAGTACGTGAAATGAAAAATACATAAAATATGAGCTGCAACTCTATAGGTCTTAGTTTCGAACCATCATCACCTCAAAAACTGAACCTCCAAGGTACCGTTTACCGATTTGTGCAACTGATTTTTTTTCTTTTTGCTCAAGAACGGAAACCTCAAACTTTTTGTGCTAAAGAGGCAAGAATCACACCGAAATTGGTCGAACCTAGCATATCCTTCATTTCTTTTGGTAAGGCACAGATTTCTTCGTAACTACTTTCGCATGTTTTCTTCAAACCATTTCCTATAAGGATAGCTATATCTGTACCTCTTTTGATTATAGAGAATTGCCGACAAATAAAACTTCATGGAAATGATTTTGGAAAAGGGTTTTCTTGGAACAGAATCCTATTCGAGCACAGATGATGGCGAATATGAGATTCACACAAAATGATACATTGAAAATGATTTTCAATGATTTCAGAATAATCATGATTACTGTGAAACTTTCTTCAAGAAATACTATGGAAGACTTTAGTAAAGTCTTAGTATTCATTGTGAGGAATAGTTTGGACTGTCACATAACACAAAGATAAGATGAAAAACGTCGATAAAACCCGCAAACCCTAAACAATAACCACGTAAAACGAACATTCTTTATGTAACGATGGATGTTTTCGGCTGAAAGCAAAGCCAAACAACTATCACAACTTTCTAACGTTCACTCCAGATCATCCCTGCATAACAACACACCCGATCGAAGATTAGTAATTTAACTCTTGGATTTCAAAAATATATTTATTCATACAACCCTACACAAACGCTCCTTACGCATTGGAATAAACAGTGGAACAAGTCCAAAACATACAGTACGCACTCTGCATGGAATCACACAAGCAAACAATAGCCCACAACATAAATACGAAGCTGGCTGAAAAAGAAAGCAACTCTACCACCCAGCGTACACACGAGTCGCATTTATGCTCCCTCCGGTATGGGACCGCCACAGCCGATAGGAAAAGGAGGAAGAAAACGATCCCATTGTTTGCGATCGCGTACGCAATTGAACTGATTTGTTTCTGTTTCTTTTTCTTAGCAGTAATTCTCACCCGGCGGGCGACGCAGCTACCGAAACCGTCCTATGAAAAGTTGTCGAAAAGAGGCATTACAACCCGACCGACAGACGGGTAAGTGAAACGTATGTTAATGTAGCGAAGAAGCGAAAAGCCCGGTGCGCTCGCCTACACTACGAGATAGTTTCGGACTCCCTTCACAGCTCCCAGCAGCAAGGTGATGTAGGGTTGCGGCTGCCCTCGCGTGTTCCGACACCGGTGCAAAGAAATGGAAATTATAAAAAGTGAAACTTCGTTCACACATTTCATTATCTAAAACGGTTCAGACGGATGGGCTTCTGCCTGGGCCTGGTACTCAAACCATTGCGGTTCCCGAGCCCGAGACGCTTCTGGACGAAAAGCCAACGCATTCGCTGGCTTCCTTTCGCTCATTATTTTCCCTTTTTTCACTACCTTAGAATCGGTTCGACTGTTGGCGTGGCCACAGCCCTCCATCCACTCCACTTGCTGCTCTACATTTTATCGCCATTTTTTCCGCAACATTTCAAACACTTCAATTAAACGGCTCTCGGAGCGCCTTTTTTTTCTATGGTTGTCCGTAACGGGTGTGTCTGCGATAGTAGCACAATAGAGCGGTACTATCGCACTAGCTGGATGAGACTGTTTTCCCGCCAGTCGAACCGCCCGACGTTGAACCGCCCAACTGGCTCCTGACACGCGGGAGAAGCCACTCGAGATGATTTGCACCTCTCGTTCGTTCGCTCGTATTTTGCGTTGCCGGGTGTCGGCACCTGATAACTAGAGCTAAATATTGGGGGCAGTATGGCGCAAACGTGGGCGATCGATATTGAACTAGGCCCTTGGAAAGTGGAATCTAACCATTGCTAATTTCGGTTATGTAGATGATCGTGTCAAAAAACACTGTAATTAACTCCCGCACAATCCATTGATGCCACAGCAAAACCATTATCAGTAGCGTAAAAAATTGTGGGCCTGCAGTATAGGCCCTTAGTATCGCCTTCTAAAAGAAATATGAGAGGCGGAACAGGAAACACCGAAACACCCATGCAAAATATCTTATAAAACCACAATCAATGATCGGAAATACGTTTGAACGTAGATCCGGCTCCATTTCCAACGTATCTTATCTCCCACTCCACCGATACTTCAATTACAAGAGTTGTTAGGCTCACACACCCTGCTGCACAGTTTCCCTCCCTGTGTCGACATCTATCATCGTCTACCCCAGCAACTGTGTCGGAGGAGGAGAAAAAACCATCGAAGGAAATGAAAATACCCAACCAAAAACCACACGAAAAGAAAACCAAATTTGCTCCAATAGTTAAGCTTGCTAATTTATCGTTTAAATACTGACACACTTTCCTTTGGGGGCCGCTTCTTCTGCATCATGCTCCCGATAGCATCATCTTTCGGCGGGACTTTTGTACCCTTTTTTAATCAAAATAAAATTCAAAAGTAACATTTGTTGAAGCTTAATTAGAGAGCGAAAGGAAGAAAGTTTGTCTGGGCTGCACCGAACGTGATCGAAATGATTTATTTTAACGAACCGCAAATTGAATCATTAGCATTCTAGTGCAAAAGCAAGTCATGGACTGTTGCATGGGAACAAGTGACATTCGCGCTAGTAAGTGATCTCCAAAAGTATTGTTTAAAACTTGTTTAAAAATAATTTACCCGTAGCAAAGTGGGCAGCCCTGCGTACGGGGTGGCGGTCTAGATGGAATTTCAACCCTGGTTCTGCCGTGTGAAGATCAGCTCCCCTGTCGCCTCGGCCACCGGACCGCCCGCTGGCTCGAGATGAGATAGCACTGTTAAAATCATTGTTGGACGTTTTACACGATCAAGTGGAACTTTGCAGGAAGAATTGATGTTTGTGCCACTTTTTTTATTCTCTTCAAAGGTTAAAGTAAACAACTTTGGAAATTGAGCTGGGCAGAAATATTGATAAAACTCGGTACCTAAGCAATGACAGGACTGAGATATTTCAGCCCAAAGATTACAGGAACTTGATCTAGCTTAAAGCTACAGCTAGTACTACCTCAAAATGTTTCGAAATGTCGAAAATTACAAGATCATCGCAAAAAGCCTGCCATGTCCTAACTTAGTCCATAGACCAAGATCAATAAAATTCCTCTCACATGCCACAAATTAAATTAAAAAGTCATAAAAAACCTACCTAAAACAGCAACCACAGTGACTCATTCAAATTCCATTGACTTAAAATAAAAAAGCATCATAAACACAGCAAGAGATGCTGTGCCGGTCCCTATGATTCGCAAGGGTAAGATTAATGTAGGTCACATTCTGGGACGCCACAAAAAAAGCTCGCTCCCTGGCTGTAATTGCCAACTTTGGTGGTTTTTTATTTTTTGCGCACAGCACAGCACAGCCCTGGTGCCTCCGAAGGTGCCATTCAATGTGGTGTCGGTTTAGTGTTTTGGACGGTCCTTTTTAAGTGTACCCTGTGGCAAACGGGCCGGGAACGATCGGCTTGAGATCGCTTCGTTTTATGTTCCCTTTGCCAAAAATTACTTCCTTCCCAGTAACAGTCGCAAATTTCGTACGCTTGCCGATATGACAGCAGATGAAATTAAAAAGAAGCAACCCTGTTTTTACACTGGCTTTACGGCGGCTTTACGGGCTATGTTCCTTTTTTGTGTGGCTTCTCACAGCAAGTCCCGTAATTTCTACGAAAAAAGGAAAAAAAACGTTTTTAAGTTGGTTGCTCCAGTGGTACAAGTTTTTACCTTCGTCAGTATGAAGATAAGCCCTTTTTTGATGTCATTTTCCTCTGGTTCTCGTTTCCCATTTATCCACCTTTTTCGCTATTCTACCACAAGGAAATACAACGAGGAAAACAACTACGCGTACAAGATCTTCAAGCTTCTTTGCGAGGAGTCTCAGTGCGTGTCCGGAAGGACTCTCTAGCCCATTTTGTGCCCTACATATAATAACTTTATATACCCTACCGGATCGGCCTTTTGTTTTGCTAGCTGGTAAAGTTTCCTCCGAAACTTCCACCAACAACCACTGGGCGGGCAAAAATTGGGTCACGAGGATTGGGTGCCTCAGCGCGTGTGGGCTCGCCTTCGGGACGGACCGATACATATATTCCGTTCGATGGAAACATGCGCCGGCCCCGTTCACGGCCACCCGACCAGACGTCGTTAGTTTGAGCAACATATCACGATCCCCCTCCAGGAAAAGGGACAATTCACTCAAATGCTTGCATTCCCGCGATTCACTGCACCGCAACTAGCGTGTTCCGCCCCGATCCTGGACAAAGATCCCCAATAATTTCCCTGCCCACTGCTAAGGGCAGAACAATCCCGGCCACGGAACTCATGATGGACAATCGGCTGCTTCGTGCGATAACGAACTGTGGCATCGGGTGCACAGAATCGATAATGCTGGGCAGTTTAGAGGTTGAAGGCTTTAGTATATTCACCGTACCGATATCGTATGTGTCGGTGCAAAATCACGATCATTATCGAGATCATTTTGACATGCCACAACATCTGCAGTACATTCGCCGGAATCCGAAAGAAAGCTTATATGATCACACAGGTCTAAAAGGAAATCAGCGTATTATTTTAAAATAGCAGTAACATGCATCGTCGTTCACATCAAACAAAATGGGATATTTTAAAACCCACACACAGACGTCCAAAGTCTTTTGCTTTTATTTTTTGTTCTGTTTTTAAGGACCCAAGTTTAAGGTTTACCAGAGGTACACTTCCTCTTCCTTAATCCCATTTTCAGCCGGAAGGTTCGATCGTCCACTTTTGTGCCATCATTTCAGTGCAGCTGGTAACAGGCGTCAGGAGTGCAAAGCGCCAACAGGCTCCCAACTACTGCACTTCCTCCTCGATGCATGCCAGCCGGCAGCAGCCATTCGCAGAATGATTGTTTTAAAAGTGCACTTGGACATGAAATGGAGTCATTCATCTGGTGGTTATAAACGTTGGTGTCTCTCTTTCGCTTGCCCGCCTTTTCCGCACTAACTCAATACACACGACCGCACCGGGCAAACACGACCGCCGAATATAGTTTACAGAACAGTACACACGGAACACAGCTCGAAGATGTCGAAATCGTGAGCCGAGGTTTACCTAATGACCATAATCGCGATCCAAGTCACGCTTTTACTTTGATGCATTTTGGCTGTTGTCCGTGGCGGCCGCTGTTCGAGAGCGGAAGGCATGCATTTGATGCACCGATTCACTTTGGTGATGCTGCCGGCCGGCCGGCCGCATTGATTGTGCACGTGTGTGTGTGCGGGAAGAGGGGTGGTGGTGATGGTGGCTGATAGCAAACTTCGGGGTGGGTACGAAAATCGAACCATATTGGCAGCAAGTCAGACCCTGGGCTATCCTGCTTTAAATGCTTGCTGCTGCTGCGCGATTAAATCGCCCTACACCTTCACCAGCATCATGGAAATCGTCCACTTCTTTTTCTGTGTCTTAAATTCATATCAGATTTGCTAAGGTGAAAATTACGATCAATCGCTGCGGAACATACCCTCGCGGTTTCGGCTGATTGGACGGTCGGTGGTCTTTATGATCGGAGGAGTTCACCTTTCGCTTTACTTTTCAGCCCTTCGGCGGCGGCGGGCCCGGCATCATGGAGCGAAAAAAAAAACCCGCAACCGCTTGCAAATTCATTGATTGTGAAACAATCGAGCGAACGGGAGAATGGGAAGGACAACCAGAATCCGTAACAACATATTTCTTCCGGTACAATCCGTTGCGCGCCCTGCCCACTTGAATCTTTCGTTGCCCGACAGGCTAATGTGTTAATGATAAGCTAAGAACTGATGCAGTTGTTTCGTTTGAAATCGATAATTTACGCCTTCAAAAGTGGCTGGAAAATCGACCTACGATCTTGGTCGGCAATCTTTTCTTTTCCACTTTCAGCAGGTTAAACGGAATGACCGGAAGGGATCACACTGCGAGTCAAGCCAGTTTTGCTGCTTTGCATTTCAGTAGATCCCGCAGAATCTTGGGGGCAAGATAAAATGCTACTCACAACGACCGTTTGCAAAGTTCGAAAGAGCGTCTCTTCGGCATGTGTTGAGATCTCACCTAAAAGTAAATTTGAAAAAAAAGTATAATGAAATTTCATACAAACAAAAATCTTATTAATAAAGATCATCAAAGATACGTCTTGGCCAGTTATTTGTGTCTTCATAAATAGCAAAACTTCAATTTATTTAATTAAAATTTTGGTTAATTTCTCAAGCAATATTCATAAATTAGAACTCTCAAAAGCTTAGCTATGATCGGACTTTGGATATATTTTTCTATTCACTTGTTTGACACGCATTATTTCAGAAAAAAATATACGAGAATACGCATTGAAAGAACTGCCCATACCTAACAAACGGGTCTCATTCGAACAGGTTCTGGCTTGCTCCAGTTTTTTTTGGGTTAATGTGTTTGCACGGTTGATAAACTGTACGAAACAGTGGAGTAAAAATACATCGCACTGCGGGTGGCAGCCCCAAACATACACCTATCGTTAGCTCACACACCGTACTCAACACGTCGCTGGTGAAGAGAACGGAAATAAATTTGTGAAATAAAAAGTGGGTTCTCTACTATATTTACATTTCAATGCATTGCAAAGCAGGTCAACAGAACCAACCAGTAGCTCCTTAGGGGTTATAATGCTTATGCTGCTCGACCAATTCTCGATATATGTCAATGTTAATGCTCATATACATGTTTGGAAACATAATACTCAAACTTTTATGAGCCACAATAAACAAAAAAAAGTGTTGTCATAAAACTCATCTAACAAATCCGTCAAAGTTACTCCTTCAAAGCAAATGTAGCTCACAGTGGGTGATCATTAGTGTAACAAATCCGTCAACATGCTCATTAGACCTGCCAAACCTTATGCAGCTTATGCTAATACCATTGGTTTCTTTTGCTAAATGAGCAGCAAACGAAAATCATTAGCGAATGCCAGGGTGTGGTTGCTGACAGCCCTCAGTTTATTCGAAAGGATGAGCACATAGGGCATACATTTTAATTGATGACGAAATGCAATAAAACCGTGAACAGCGCACCGGCATCGGCAAAATCCCACCCGTTGAGAGTGTATGGATTTTTCGTCCACAAATGCAAAACCGACCCCGGCAGATTTACTCTTTCTCAGGAGAGGTACTATAGATGTAGACCACACGGCTGCACCCGACACACAAACACACACACTACCGACTTTTATGGTACGGCCCCTAGCATCGGGTGGCTAATTGGCAATCTTACACAGGAATTTATTGACAGATTGACACCGAAAATCTATCTATAAGCGGTATGGGATTCGTAGGTATGGCTGGACAGGATGTTATATGCTGACCGAATTTTGGAGAACGCCTTCGACCGTTTATGACACACTGACCAAATTTGGTAGCGAGAGTGGCATGAGTGCTACATATTCCAAGGGAATGGATTTAAAAGGGCGTCACTGCCTTTTTAAGGACAGAAAATTTTATCGTTGAGAACCGAACAAAACACGACAATAAAGCTGAACCGGAACGGATTGGTTATTAACAGTTTTACAACTTAGTTGTAAGTGTTGAGTTTCATAATCCATTCAATTAAAAGATAAATTAATGTCCAATTTTGACGACGTGCTCTATTTGTGCTGTATAAAATTCATTTTTTTTAGATAAACAGATTTCCTGGTTTGTAACCGACAGAATAGCAACCGAAAAAGTGAAAAACTCGGAAACAAAACTGATCAAACTATTACTGAGGCATGGAACAGCGAATGCCTTGTGAATGGAATCTTGGCATCATCTACCCGATATACAAGCAGAGTGCAGCAATCACGGGGTTGCATACTGCCATCAAGATTATTTTTTTCTTATAGTGCAAAATCGATTTGTTCCATTCGTAGAAGAGATAATAGGAAAATATCACAGAGGGTTCCGAAACGGAAAGTAGCTAACTGATCAGATCTGCATTACCGAGCAGATCTTGTATAAGCTTTCACAGCAGTACCTACACTACTACTATCCCTTACACGGTTTCCAAGCCGTATATGACTTCACTTATCTTAGTCAGTACACATTTAAACATCAATGTTAATACGCAAGAATGCTTTAGATGATTTGGTTCTAGCTCTAGAGCTTATATACGACTCTGTCCTCATGAACTCTGTCCAAATCTTAAGATTCTCAGAAAGATTGTTAACCCTGTATTTCCTTCGAAATAATGAAGAAATTGCTTTCACTTTTGACGAATTGACTCATTCTATGACCAATACAATGACCTTAATTTTGTGCAGCAATTCGCAAAACTCTATTGCGATGGTCACAACGTGAGAATAACACCAGACTACCGAGCATGCAGTTTTATAGCCTACACGGACGGAAAAAGAATGGCGGGCACACTTTGCGATGATGTACATCTGTCAGCTTAAAAGACCTGGATAACGGCATGGTAGACGAAGGCACCGGGATGATTCATTTTCAGTAAGTGGGCCAGATTTTTTATACTTAAGTAGTTTAAAATGCATCATTATTTTCAAAATTCACCGCAAAAAATAATCTCCATTATATTCTTGTCTACTAAGCAAAAAGATGCGAAACCATTGCGGCCAAGGGATAATAATGAAAGCTATATCAATTACCCACGTATCAAACGATGAAATAATACGTCACGCACGTCTCTCCTGTAATTCGTCGACAAAAAATATGGTTAACTCAGCTTAATGACCGGTTCAAACATAGCGTTACTTTCGCTGATCTCCACAGTGTCCGACGTTCGTGATGGAGGGCTTCCTAAAATGGAGCCCGATCCTTCCGCCAAATGTCAAGCAGCGAAGCGCGAAGCTTTGTCCGCACACGTTACCACCACTCGTCTCAAATGCAAGTGTCAAGTCACGAGCGTGGAGCCCACGAAAGTGAAAGTAAGCAATAGCTGCATCACGACCAGGGCCAGGACAGAAGAAGCAATGAAGACACTGCTGCTTACCATCCCACCGTCGACGAGAAGGCTGATGATCCCCGCGATTTGGTCCACTGTGGTGGTGTGCATACACTGCGACGCGACCACCGGTTCATTGTCCGTTAATGCTTCCTCGTGACTATCGCCGAGCGCGAACGCGATAGAACCAACGCACATTGTGACGCTAAGACACCGAGAAAGGTTAACGGCTACTGCAAAGGAAACGCTTTCGTTTTCCATGACGAAAATGCATTCACCGCAGGCACCGTTGGCCGATGGTGACCAATCTGACTGAACCAGTTTCGCAAAATATAACATTACAAATAAGGATTGCATCCCGTGTCGCACGCTGTGCATCGGCAGTTGGGCTCCGAATTAGAGCACTCGGTATAAACTCGTTACTCGATAAATTTGGTTTTGCGTGGTCCATAATTGCTGGCAGCCACGAAAGTTTCGTCCGGGAAATCACTGACTTGCCGACTCGAACAAGTTTTCCCAGTTCCAATGCCTTTGGGCGAAGATTTTCACGAAATTAATCGCAGTTTAACGCATTAGTACATTATGAACCGGTAGAAGATCGTAATTACGAGCTACAAGTATAGCTTTATAGTAAATATTACTCTAGACCTACTCACAAACGCCATTGGTATTGGATAAGATGGTGAAATAAGTCCAATAAACTACTTCCAATTGAATTGGTTAGAACTTGAAGATTCTGAAAATGCCCTGATGATCCAATAAGAGCTACAACCAAAATCGCTCTTACATTTCATACAAATCCAAATTAAACATCACATCACACTCTCTCTTTAAACACGTAAATTTCTTTCAGGACTACGAAATATGTACAAACAGCAACAAAACTGAGTACCTTAATCCGACGTGTCAAACATAGCACACCAAACAAACAAACAAGCTTTGATTAAGAAGCAATTCAACATTCAATTTCCCATTTACCAAACCTTCATTATGCATAACTTTTAAGATCAGGGATTATGGAAATCACACCCCTTGACTCGGATGATTCCTCAGCAGCACACAATAGCACTGTAATTAGCGTGTGTGTTTGCACGATTTAAGCTGCTTCCTCCTGACCCAAACATCGGCAGCTGGCCGGCCTGCCCTTCATTGCAGTGGAACACAACACGCTTCGGAAAGAAAGTGAAGTCGATTTTCACTGCAACAAGGCGTTGGCAGGACGTAGACGGATGGGCAAACGCACTGATGGTTTGTTTTCGCTGCCGGTAATTTTTAAAACACTCCTGCCCTTGTTACCCATCCCAGCGTATGAGCATTGCGGAAAGATCGTAGGGTGATCATATTACGATCACCGGCATCATCCTGCACCGAATCTAGTAGTACACGGCTCAGCAATGGGAAAAAAAGGCACGGAAGTTATGTTCCGGTTAGTTGATGGGCACCACAGGAGAAAAACAGCCAAGTGTCTCGAGCGATTTGAAGCATGTTAAAACATTTCACACACATACACACCCTATTCTGCAAGGTACTGTGAAAAGGGAGACGACGATCCTACTTTACACCCCGATGTACGTGGTTTCTTGCTTTCATCTCGCGTTATCTATCTCTGTTCCCCTTTGCATGTGCCACCGGAATGAAACCGGACTTGGCCGCAAACGTCTACCTCTCCCCGGCATAAAAATAAACCCATCCGTGTGGTGAGGCGCTTTCTTCTCCCTTTTTACGCCACTGACATTGAGGTCTTCTGTCGAGTGCAAACACAACAGCACTTCCGCATGACTTGGGCAAGCATTCCGGAAGTATTCAATTGCCATTTCGGAAAAGGGGGAAACACAACAAACACACGGGGATCGGCCCTGCCAACCGCGCGCTGAGTGAAAATGGAAACTGAAAGAGGAATTCATGAGTGTCCTCATGGGCTGAAAACGCGAAGCCAGAGTTGAGAAAACAAATGCATCCATTTTAAGCCCTTCGCGGGGTTTTAAAGCCCAACGAGGGGGAAAATGCACATTTATGCAAATCTCATAATCCTTCCCTAATTGGGAAATATGTATGACACATTTTTCATTATCATAAGTACATAGGTAGGATAGCCTACCTACACCAGGGTTATATTTGCTTCTCGCTTTTTTAAAGCGAAAAACAAATGTGCTGTGAAAAAAAGGAATCAGTGCCACCGAAAAGTTTCTCCACACAATAATCGAACGAGAAACCCGGGTGACCGGCCTGCCGCCATTGAGCACGGAAACTGGAAATCTATTAGCGAGTAATTGTTTTCTTTTCACACGAACTGTTCGAACTATTATGTTCAGCCGCAAGCAAAAGTAAACGAACATAATTTTCTCACCCTTTTATAAAGATTTTGCTCCAGTTCTGATAAGCTGTAGAAATGGTTGGAAAATTTGTATCGATTGATATCGTTCAACTATGAAGATTGGGAGTAATTATGTTGATCGTTTAGCTATTGCAATACACAACGAAATTGCGGCACAAATAAGGTAATTGGACAGTAAACAAAATGAACTCATAAAACTAGACCAAAACCTTCATACAAGTACAAGAATCGTTATGATATCAAAGTCTTCAATATGAGGGCTTCTTACAATACTCGACCAGCAAACATTGCTTCACTCTGCGATCGTAGTTCGACAAACAAAATGTTAACATACTTTTTCCACACAGATCCATGAAATCGGGAGTTTTCACACATCACGCATTTCCTCTCCGCAATCCATGACATTACGCACGCGGACCGTACTGATGAGCTCAGTTCCCACTGAGATATTCACCTTGTAGCAGTAACGCTCAGCTTGCAGGCGCGCGTAGCGTAATGCAATCGTGCCCCCAAATGTCACCCAAAGAGTGTGACGAGCGCCGATGAACATCATGGTGACGCGTTACTGCTTAACGATTTTCGGCCTCTTCCCATACACACTCTGTCACTCAATTAACTGTCTACGTTTGTGTTTTTTTATGGCTTTTTGGCATTCCACAGGAAAGATCGACCCCGTTGTTCCACATCTCACGAGGTAGGGAGCGCAACGAAGACCACCACCAAGATTCTGCTGCAATTGTCAGCAATTTATTTTCGCAACCCAAGCGGTATGTTAGCTCGGCCCAGGAAGACATCTTCTTCACATCCGATGCGTTCCCCCAGTGACTTACTTTCGACAGGTCAGATAAGCTGTGGTTGTTAGTTAAATGACATTTTCGGGTGAGATCGTTAAAGAGACGACGGAGCTCGTCTGCGTGACTGATCGGATCTCCGGCCTCTCCTTGATCACCTGATGTTATCGGCGCTATTCTTCAAGAAGAGGAGATGCAAACAATCTCGTCGAAGTCGAGGTCTGTCTTTGTAACCGCTTCCAATGGAAAGCATAGAAAGTGTTTAACGTATTTTCCAGCAATACCATTAGCAGTAGCATAATGAAATGGTAATAAAAAGTTACCCTGAAGAACGTATTTCCAAGTTTTTCTAGCCGGGAAATGTTGGTAACACTTTTTTCCCACATTCACACGTTACTTTACGACTTTGAGTTGAATCGTTTTATTTTTTACAACTTAATCTACTTGTATCGTCCTGTGTTGCTTTTTGGTGATTCGTTCGATTGGATGGAATGTTTGATAGATGTTGGCTAAAAATGTTCAGTTTTCTAACCGAAGTCCTCATAGACCCCTTCTTCTTCTTTCTTGACACTACAACCTCGAGAGGTTTCGGCCTGCCATTTCTTGCTTTCTGTGACTTAATTTTACCCGTGGTAAAGCAGTCAGCCAGGCGTACGAGGAGGGCGTCTGGATGAGATTTGAACCCCGGTCCTGCCGTATGATGACCGGCGCCGTTATCGCCTCGGACACCGGTCCGCCCCAATAGACCCCTAGACCTCCTCATAGACCCTTATATCGATAAAAAAAAACATTGCCTTGATAAATGTTACAGAAACATGTGCTTTATAGACTGAAAAACCCCCCAAACCGGTTCCCAATTACGTATCGGTCTCCTTGAACGAAACATAACTACCACTTCAGGTCATAGAAGAGGAGCAATAAAACAACGACGCAAACGAGTACGCCACAATTGGTCGATTGCATGAAGCAACAGAACGCTGCAAATTGCCGGCAGTCCCAAAATGAGCGGCAGTGAATCTCTTACACTTTTCCGAACACGCTAACTGTACCGTCGGTCGTGTACTGAAAGCATTCGAAACTGTGGCTTATTAAAATGTGATTGCAATCCATTCGCTTCGCATGCGCTCTTGAAGCTTGAGTTTGATGGTTTTTTTTTTTTTGTTTGCCTGCTACTTCACTCCAAATCTGGTGAAACATGGCGAAAGGAAGAGACACCTTTCAATTTTCTAACCTTGCTCTGCATTTTCTTCGCTCTGAAAAGTAAGACTCCACAAATCGCGGTGCCCGGTAAGCTGCCAGAAATGCGCAGCGAAAAACGAAACGTGCAGACGAATGGAACGGAGAAGGGGAGGCGGGGGAGGACCAGAAACCGAGAGGAAAACAGATACTTCCCTGCAATAGTAGCGCTGAAACGCGCCCCATTACTACTCCTCCTCCGACCGAACCGATCTACTTTAGCTGAATCGAATTTTTGTTTAAATTTCCATTTCACCCTCGCGCTCTGGATGGAAAATCAATCGGTGGATGGAAAATTAATCCACCCCACAAACCCCCGCCTCACCCCACCTTTCCGCCACTTTGTTCAGTGGAAAGCCGGAACCGTGCCCACGGAAAGGCCACGTTTAATCGAAAAGGAAAGCGCTCGATGAAACACCGCCAATGATTGTAGCTGCATGCAAAACCTCTTCCAATACGTCCGAGTTTTTTTTATTTCCCTCCGTTGTTATCTTACCGATCACGAATTTAAGATTTGTTCGTGGCACTAAGGGGAGGACGCAATGTGTGTTGAGGAGGTGTGTCAGAGATGTAATGATTGAAAATTAAATCAAACCTCGCCGCTGTTATCATCGCGAAAAGGTAATTTTAATTTCAGTCGGCTCTCGCACGCCCGACTATTGGTTGAAAATTTAGAAAAGCAAAAGTGTACGCATTTCGAAAGCTGTACGCCAGAAAGAGAGAAAAAAAGCCTGTACCTTTCCATTTCCATGCCTTTTTTTGGTTTCTACTCTTCCTTTCCGCTCCCTATCCTTTTGCACTCATTTCCACCCGAGCTACGAATTGGTGAGGATGCGAAAAACGCACCAATTTCATTCGCCCATAAGCCCCCGGAGCCGAACGCGTGATCACCGGATTTCGAAGAAATTGTCCATAAATAACGGCTCAACCGCCTCAAGGGCCAAGCGCCGCGCGATCGAGCGTCCGAAACGAGAGCCACGTTGTCAGGCACGAAAGGTAGGAGAAATCATCGAAAGTGAAACTAGCACCAGTAGGTGATGAAGTGGTCGCGATTGCCAATTCGACCCACCCCCGAGGAGTGGGACCGGATGTACAAAAACACCCCCAGACAGTCACAGAGAAACGACGAACAAGACGCCAGATGCGGAGACGACATGTAGAAGAAAGTGTCGCGATATGCCGCAGACGCAACCCCGAGAGCGCGGATGACGACGACGACTGCAGGCGGCTGGCTACTACTATATACGGGGAGACGGCTTTTGGAAAGAGAGAGAGAGAGAGAGAGAGAGAGAGAGATAGAGAGAGAGGAACGAGAAACAAGCCACCGACCGCTGCTTGCTGGCCGAAAAGTGAAAGTTGTTAGACCACAGGAGGAACACGCGGTGAGGGATTTCAGAAACCTACAACAACGCATACGACGACCGGATCATTAGGCCCTTTTTTTGCTGCGTTTTCTTTTCTTTTTCTCCGTTCAGTTCCACTCGACCAAATGCTATGCAGGGAATCATTTACCGCACTAAAAGGCCATTCAACTTCCCGCATTGAACACTTGGGAGCGAGTGTTTGGAAACGATTTGATAAATATTGTGACGATTTGTGTTTTGTTTTGAACAAAATGCAATATTTTACGACCACTAAGCGGTACTAGACGGTTGGGGAAATCCGGTGGCAGAAGCGGTAATACGGTAGGACTTAACAAAGCAGGGCCTGCTATCGAGTTCCGTCTGAACCTACCCGGAAGCCAGAAATGGTACAAGAACTTAAGGATTTCATAATAGGGATTTTCTCCAAGTATGAATAATCTGCATGTTGGACATTTTGCGAGGCGTCTACAGTCTGCACTTATACAAAATCTTATTGACTCGTGACTCAGGCAGACTTGACAATAAAACAAAACATTAACGTGTGATACCTGTTCGACAGCAGCAGTTGGGAATGGAACTAGTATATTTTGGAAAAACTTTTTCTTTTTTGAGACGAGGACCAATGCAGAACGACACAGTATCGGAGCAAACAGAATTGTAGAATGTGGGGCAAACACACTCCTCAAGAGTGCTACCCAAGTAACTTTAGTAACTTGGAGATAATGAACATCCTGCATGGACGCGACGTCTACTGACTGCGAAGATCATATGATTGAACATATGATTTTTTGCATCAAATGCATCAAAACTATTTCTGGTTTATATTCCGAACACACGATCTATTGGTTAAAGAAATTTAGTTTCCAAACAAAAGGCCCATACTCCCTTCCATCATGTACTCATTATGAACAATTGAATGGTGAATCATTCGCCACTCTCTGATCACTGTTCTACCCGAAGCACAATGAAGTGTACGTTAACCTAGTTCTGTACCCACCCACAGCCCTGCGCCATCACGATCGAGCTCATCACGATCAAGATCGTCAGCAAACATGTTCCCGTTCACCAAACCATTCAATTTTATTAAACACGCGCGTGTCTAGTCCTTCAAAGCAATGATCACTCGTTCGATTGGGACGCTGGTCGTGAAACAGATGAGTAGAAAATAATTGTTTTTGGAACGTTTGTCTGAAGACTGCCACCATCCTGCATGGCTTCAATGTACTGTCTGGGTAAATGGATTTTCTAAAAGCAAGAATGCTGAAGAACGTGGAGTAGGCTGGATGTACGTGTATCGATATTGTGTTTGAGAGCGTTTTTCCCCCCAGAAAACCATTATGATGAAGCCACATGGAAGGAAACACCAAGTTGTGTACAAGGACTCAGAGAATAAATCAATCTCCGCTTAGAAACCTATTCACATTGTGAATTATTGCCGCAAGTGCACATGGGTAAAACAGTTTTTAAGGCAACATAAATATTCCGCCGGCAAGAACTGAGCGTGTGCTAAACGAACTTTTTGTTAAACATTTGGAAAGCTTTCGTGTAGAAGTAACACGCAAAGACTCTGCGAGCAACGCAAAACTAACATGGCCATTCTTTTGCACAACTACAAAAAACCGTGCCGTGTTCAACGAATCTTTGTTGCATTTTTTGACAGATCGTTCGCCTGCAGAATGAGTTCCGTCAAAATTGTTCCCATCAACCTTACAGCCCTAAGCAATAAGCTCATAATTTTATGGTCTTTCTTTCCATAAATCATTCTAAACCATGCTCGGCAGGCAATACCGAGCCCGACAGAACAATTTTGAACGGGAGACGCGCGTTTGACTTCGATTACAAAGTATTCAACATTGTCCGGTCCTTTTCGCGCAGCTGGGTACACTAAATTTTACATTGTGCTCACGTGTTAGGACAAAGCTAGACATAAGGCAGTCGCTGATCATGGTTTGCATTGCAGCCTCTCCGAAGAACACCCAGCAAGCAGAATTACAGAGGCCAGGCAGGTGCATAGAGGTCACCTGATTTACGACCGCCGTGACATAAACTGCAAAATGCTTTCCAATCATGTGCTTTACACGTTTCTTTACATCTTTCGCAATCTAACTTCTATACTATCATTCTATAGAATCGTCTTCAAACACTCCTGCAAAATTATTTTCTCTGCTAACATAAAATGCCCAATAGAACTTTCATCATCCCTTTTCACACACTTTCGCCTTTCACCATCAGCCATCTGTCAAAGAAAGGTATTACACCGCTCTAAACCAAGGCAGCCGGAAGAAAAACAAATCCACAATAAAACAGCAAACGACTAATCAGATGCCGAGTTAATGGAAATATGCAAAAACGCACCAACGGGACAGCAGCTAATTATAATGTTTCTCGCTTGTTTTTCTTCCTTTCCTCGCTGTCTTTGTGCAGAGTGGTGCGTGCATGGTAGTGTCTAATTGTGCAGTACGTAAGTACGTGGCGAGTCACGTTTTCGTGAAAGCAAGAACAGCGACAAACATGAAAAACTGGAGACAAAGACCCTAAAGAAACAACCAATTACAAACTCTCACTTAACCTTCAAGGAAAAGGGAAAAAAACAAGTAAATGAGTGAAAGGGCGAAAAGGAACACAAACCCAACTCCCAAACTAACTAACTAACAAACTTTGTGTTTTGTAATATGTTTGTGTGAGACTAACAAACAGAACCAACTGAAACAGCCCTGCCAACTGAACTCTTTTTTTACCGCAGCTCTTCCCAACATATTCTGTAGCAAGACGAACGCGAGTTAAAGAGCGAACACTACGCTGAGTGGGGAATTATTAATGAGTGTAAATTAATTGAATTAGCATTGAATCGGAATTGTTCGCCAGTTTCGGAACTCCGCGCGTGTCCCGGAAACGTACCACCACTACACAGTGGGCTCAGTTTTCTCTATCCATCTGCGGGATTGGCTCAAGGCACGAAAAAATTCCATCTTCTCTTAATGTACAACTTTTTCTTATACTCTTCCCTGATCTCTATAGACAGTCTTTACGGCAGGTTGCAGTATTGATAACGCGTGCAAATCCAGCAACAAGTTAACGAGCGAAAGAATTGCGAAAAGAAAGCCAACTCAATCACCACCGTCGCCCATGCCACTTTCCGCTTATCTTCGCCCGCAGTTCTCCATTGCGACATTGAGTCGCCTCGCTATCAGCCATGGGAGATGCGAGAAAGTTGAAGAAATAACGCACACACAGAAAAAACGGTTTGATAGCGCACGCGGCGGCGCTGGGAAAAGAAGACACCACCGTAGCTGCTAACGAGCCAGTTTATGAACGCGCGCACATCACACGCTTTTCTTTTCACTTTCTGTTTGTTAAAGAGGCAAGAACGAGAGCGGAAACAAGCAAACAACGAGGTGATGTGGGAAAAAGAAATGATCAACAAGGTGGAGAAATTGTATTGCAAAAAAAAGCAACCACAAACAACTCAGCTCACGCACAACAACAACAAAAAAGCATCACCAAACAGCAACAGCTACCCCTCCCAACAACTAGTCGGAGATATCAATCTGTCGCTATCCGGGCGTTACTCAACCTGTTTTGAGCCTTAAGATATATGAGACCGTTAGGGTCGGATGGGATGGCTTGCCTGTGCTGTGCATTCAAATCACTCACGGATTGAATACTGCTGAAAGAGAAAGTCAATAACGTTGGTTAACCAACACAAACACACACACGGCCACCGATTGCCGGACACGTATCCGGTGTCGACTGTCAGTGTATCTTACACGAGGTTCGTGTCTTGCAGGCCAGCATTCAAGTCTTTCGTATTGAGTTACGCTGGCGAACCCAAATGTCAAACGGTGTCCCGAATCCCGAAACCTGAACCCCCGGAAGATGTTTGCCTGATATTTGACTCACGTCAATCGCTCAGAAATTCTTTACGATGATGATTTCTTCGATTGAAACTGTTGGTCGGCAACCAGCTTCCCAATCAAAACGATACTGGGGAAAACATTCTTTCGAACCGGTTACGTTTTATGGCCATTTCAGTAGACCTTGAACCTTACCCATCCGTAGAAAGGATTATATTTATGGTCGCTTGGAAGCTGAACGATAATGTGGTGGCCGGTCGCGAAAGCGAGTGTTGAATAATCGCAGCCAAACACGTCATTCCATGCATAAATTAGCGAGGCGGAATCCTTTTATTTTCGCTCCGGGCTCCAATAAATGCCTAGATGAAATGTGATGTTCAAACCAACCGAATGTGAATCTTGCAGCTTAAAATACGTTTCTTTCAGTGTAAAACAAATTAAATAGGTTTAAGGGTTAAGCTTTTCGACGTATCATTTTATTTCGGTATATTATCGCATCTACTTCCTGGCGTGGGGAAATGCGAATCAGTATTTCGTGTGTTTGTTAAAACCGATCTATAATAAACTGAAGAGTACTTAAAATACTTATAAGACTTATACAAATTTAATAATAAAACACACCTTCCTATCTCACATCTCTTATGACCTCCCATATAATCACTAAAGACGTTCCGATTCATCGTGATACTTAGTGCGGAGGAGTTGTATACTAAAGGCGGTCGTACTGTCTCATAATCGAAGCAATAGGAATTCCAGTAACACAGCATAATAGAATATAATATAAAACACAACTTTCATCGTCTTCATCGCCTGTATTTAAAACAATACTCTCTCTTTCATGATTGATACAAAATTCTAGGCGTATTTTCTTAACGATTAATCCTTTCAAGGCGCGTTATGGTGATCTCTTAATCAAAACTCTTACTGCTTATCCACTATTTAATAGAGTGAAGCATCCGCTTTCTTTGCACATGATTCGAATGCGGCATTAACCTCCCTGTGCCGTGTCAATGGTCAACAGGACACAGACACATTGATTGAGTCACCGACATGATGCTTTTGCGCAGCCGTGTTCTGTTCTACCGTTAAAACTTTCTCCAAATTTTCTGCTTGTTAATGTTAATGTGGGCCACCTACACATTCTACATAACATGTGCATCGTTCGTGTCCTGGTAGTGTGTGCCCCGTTTTTAAATGAGTGTACCGGACACGATCAGATAACAATAACAGCGTAACACAATTGTGCGAGCGCGCTAGAGCGGGAGTTCATTGGGCGATTTGAAATTATGGAAATTTTACCAATGCAGGCAGACGCGACCCAGCTAATTTAGACCCCACATTGCTTGCGTTACACGAGCGATCGTCGGTGGAAAAAAAAAGAACGGGAAACTAAGTGAACAAAGTGTAATGGTTCGCTCGCCTATTTTCCTCGCGCTTCTGTCTACATATCTACCTGTGTAAAGCCGATTATGATCGATCAGTTCAACAGAGCTTACCCGGACGCTTTACTGCACTGCCCTTATGCTACACCACTTCGGCAGAAGTAGCACTACATTTTATGAATGTCTGTGTGCGTGTGCATGTGCTTGAAACGATACGATACAGGTGAGGGAACGAACCATCGAGTGTAGAAAAAAAGTAACATTTAACGAACCTTAACCTATAATACCACTAATTAATCCTACCCGTACACGCTACGTTCATTTCCTCGCGTCACCACACAACACATTACCAGTGCGGTGGAGGGAAAATGAACAGAAAAAAGGGAGCAAATGATTCGGCGCAAATGGAACACACATGTTGTGGAAGCCACCACTGCTGCTACACTTTGCCCGGTGGGAAACGGCGGATCGGCGGCACGCTGACCATTCTTGAGATGTATTTTGATATTGTATAATGTGTTTAGGTTGCACCGTCCTTCCACAGCATCCTACTATGAATTGTAACCTTTCTAGCCAATACTTTCTGTAACACTCAGCTTAGCTTATATGAACGTGAAACTTTGCTTAAGGTTATTCGTTGGTAAAACGTGCGTTACGTCGTACCACAGCTGCAAATACATGAAACGGTAATATTGTTGCCGAAAAAAAGGGCAATAAATCCCGCATCCAGCACCCTTTTATTTGCGGAAAAAACTCATTGAATCAGCTGATATGGGTGATCGCATCAACGCCCTCATAAGAAAGTGGCACATTGATCAGATGGATTAGATTGGATCTTCCATCATCCATCGCAGGCTGTTCACCGTGGATACTAGATTTATCTTTCTGGCCGGGGAGAAATAAATCCGATTTTTTGGATACGTTCAACGACCTCATATAAACTCCCGGAAAACTAAACACCAGCATTAAAATGGATTCTTCATTGAATCGTATCCGAAATGTGGAATCATTGTAATGCAGCAGCAAGCCAACGAAACTCTGATTTCATATGTTTGAATCAGCATCAATATATCAAGTTTCTGCACGCTTTCACACCCCATTTCAGTTTTTTTTTTGTAATTTGCTCGACTCAAAATGATTTATTCAACGATACACATATGTGGTTCGTGTCGAAGAAATATTACTACTTTTCTGATTACAATTTTAAATTCTGAAGGAATGCATTGTACAGCATAAGATATTAACACCTCCGCGTTTGTAAAGCTCTTTGCAATAACGCATTTCCACGTGTCTCTAATAAATCAAACATCACGCAAAGTTTTCGGTCCACAGTGCATTGCATTTGTGATATTTATACCATATTATCCTCCTAGTGCATCGGTGTATGAAATACGAAAAACATTACCACAAAAAATGCGTTATTTTAGTCGTTCCCAATATTCCGACACATTCCTCTCTCTCTCCCTCTAAGCCCCAAAATTTAAGCCATCAATGATCGGTAATGATCGGTCACCACCGTTAGCGATGCTTCTTCCATGCAAATATGTTGGGAAAATGTGTGCCAGACCGGGCAGGGCGGTGGGAGGCGAGTTCTCGTTTAGGTTACCGGGTTACATAACCTAACAGTACACCCGCGATAGATGATTTCACACGTCCGCTAAAAAATCCCCCACTCCATTCCGTGGACCCCGTCCATAGTTTAAACTGTTTTTCATAACATAACTCGCCATCAATACGTAGGAGGCAAAGCAATTAGATTAGCTAGCAGCGAATCTAATTTTCCGTTCAAAAACCGTCGGCTTGCTAGACGCTCTGGAGAAAAAACCATTAGAGAACAGCGCAGCCCGAACCTAAAACGGACGTACGAGTTTCACCATCGTGGAACAAACCAGCAAAAAAAAACACATCATCACTGGGCACCCGCCGACACAATGGAACGCTGTGGTGTAACGTGCCGTGTGACTTCACAGACGGCAGCCCCAGAACACGAAGGGACCTAAATAAGAGTGAAAAGAAGAGTTCCCAAAACAAGGAAAGCACAGTCTGTGCATGCATGCCCGCTTGGCCCAAATTGATTCGTACCTTCGTAGCATGGAACAAAAATGGAGAGTGAAAATTTCAAGCTATTTCACATTAACTTCAGTATTCTAGATATTTCTGCATGGATACGATACAGGATAATTATTTTAGTTAACAAATAGCTTATAATGCTTAGGGGCAGATAACATATCCATATTCAGAGTACTTAGCAAACTTTTTTAAATATTTTCTTTAGATAAACCCATTTGCTGACTTGCTATAAAAATCCCTATGTTACAACACTGTCCTCCACGGTTGCTTACATTATGATGCTGATATTTCAATACTCCCTTCACTGCATTGCTAATGCAACTGAATTCTTTACGCACACACACACACCACCCGTCAATTGAGCCAAGCCGGCATCGACGAAACCTGTGGCACAGACTGTTGCACTGTTGCTGCATTCATAGCCTCACACATTCACATCCACATAAATCCCCTCGAGTAACGAAGCTTTAAAGCATAAATAAATACAATTACCGCTAATCAGCTAAACATTAATTGAATTATGAAAACGAAACAAAGCAGAAGGCTCGAAAATGAGGACGAAGCCTAGGAACGACGCTCTGATCGGGGCATACCCTATCTTCACCGATGCCGTTTGGCAACCAGTGGCAGGCACACCTCCGTTTTGCAACCACAACCGGCGGCACATTAAATGTTTTACAACAGCAACGTTGCCGACACACTGGTGGTTCCGTGGTGCCGTTCTGCCGGTAGTAAGTAGCTAACCCGCTTGTGCCGTATACCATCGCAACATCATTGCCGCCACTCCGAGCATCATCATCATCAGCGCCAGCTTCACAACACCAACAGTCATGCAAATAAATGCATAATAATTTGCCACTTGCTAGCCATAGCTGAGCCCTCCCGCTGAGCCAGTGTGTGCCATTCGCGTGCGTGCAGTTGCAGCAGCCACAAAACACAGGTTCTCGAACTAGCTGGCCAATAATGCGGGCGACGGCTTGCAAGCGAATGAAGCCGCAGAATTGAAGCGAATCGATGCCCAACCGTTGCAGCAGCCAACGTTCTGCCGGCCACGCAGAAGTGTAAATGTGTAATAAAACGGCGGCAATAAAGCGTCGTTGGACGAAGCGCCTCATTTTGCTTTGCCAGTCCGCAGTCAGCTAAACACCATATTTTATTTCTTATGACGATCGTTAACCCCCTTCCCACCTTCGTAGTCGTACTGAGACCTGATGGTAATAGTTGCGGCAATCTCCAATAAAACCTTGAAGACTTTTCATTTCTGTCGTCATTCTATCGGGGAGATTGAGATTAACTTAAAGGCCCTACACCGGGGGGTATATCTGGAAAACTTTTCTTTTCACCAGTAACTCCAGCTAGAGAGGCTGGACTGAAAATGGTTAATTGGCCAATACAGTCTCTCTCGCGCCTCTACAGTGGCGATGACGCAAGGCTTGACAAAACGACAAGTGTGTGACAATCGGTTAACTGCAACCGGTTCGCCCAAGCGTTCGAACTAATAGAAAATGGAGCCTAAACAGCCGGACTAACCCCATGACCATGGCATTTTCTGTAAATTTCACACGCATTATCAAAAGCCCACGCATTCAAAAAAAAAAAAAAGAGGCGAAACATTATTTGCACAATCGCTATTATGCATGTGCTTAGTCGTCTTAATGCCCGGGAGCTTTGTGTCTCGCTCAATGGACGACAACGACGTTTCGCTTTACGTAACACACGCACTCTTTTGTTCCTTCCTTCGTTCTAAGTTTCCTTGCTGATCGGCCTCTGCCTTTTCGCCTTCCCTTGGTTCACCATGCGAAATTCTACCCGTCTCTCTCTCTCTCGGTGCCCACTCTCAGAACAACCATAAATTAATGGCCGTCGGGCATTATGTACAGAAACTCGCGGATCATTAAAAGGCAATTTTGCCACGCATTCACCGAAAATGCTGCCCTCTGTACAGTACCCCAAAAAAAAAAACATTCATTCTCGATTTGCGCAATTTTGACCTACCGCCGACTAAATGTGTGCGTCCGTTTTATCTTGCGCACTATCGTGTTGCCTCCCTATAATAAAGCTCGAAAGACTTCAACGCGATCGTAAGCGACAAACCGCGACACGACCGAGCTGTGCTGCTTTTAAAGAGCACACAGACCGAACGGGGTGGGTAAGCATTCTAACTTTCGATTGGTTCGGCTGGTGGCAGGTGCACGCTGAATGTCCGAATTGAGATCGAAAACAATTCGCCGTCAATGGTTCACGAGGAGATGTGGAGAACATAAATTACACCACTCGTTAGCGGAGAAACAACGTTCGTTCTTTTTGTTTCTTTTTTTTTTGTTAAGGTGCTCAAGAAATGTACACACTTTGACCCGAACGGAAATGATACAACTTAGACCAAGCCACAGCCCTTCTTACCGCTGCTTCTTCAGGGTGAAAACAACATTTTAACATCAACCGCATCATCATCTCTCCTTCCCGCCCCGGTTAAACTGGTGCGCTTCCTTGTTTCGTAGCTTCTGCTACTACTTCATACGGGTTTGGGGCCGAGTTTGGTGCTGCTTTGATTGATGGTCGGTCATGGTGATCGTGATATGCCAGAAAAGCGGTGGGGCTCAACGAGAAGGAAAAAATATTTTCCCAACTAGCCTATTTCTCTGATTTCCCTTTCTCTATCATTTCCTTTTATCCGTAAAGCTTCTATTCTTCTCCATCTCGGCCGTCCTTCTTTCTGCTTTTTCTCTGCTTCGTAAACCACTTCCCAAAAGCACTACACATCAGTGAAGACTTTCGATTTTACTGGAAATCTTCCATATCATCGCTCGCCCACGGTTCCACCGATCGTCGTCGGGGCAATTAAATGCGTCATTCTCTTCGCTGCTTCCAAGCATCTAAGCTGTATCACGCAGCAAGAAGATTCCATTCCACACGTCTAGAGGCTTTCTGTTGACTCATGGAATAGTCAACCTCACGGAGTAGAAAAAGTAGTAGTAGTAGTAGTCTACAGTAGGCGCGCTCGCGCGGAGGTGATAATTTTGATTGATAAGTGTTATTACGCGCCATTACCGCGCTTTATGCGGTGAAGCTCCGAACATCTTTTAGCCTACAGGATGGACCAGCCGTCTCTAACCCTGGCGAGTGTAACAGGGGATTAATTTCTTAAGTGCTGTTCAACCGTCGAGAGCGGAATGGTATGTGCCGGAGATTTGCTGGAGTTTCAAGCCGTTATAGGGAGTGGCATTTATTTTGTTTTACATGCGTCCGATGAGTTCACATCTTTCTGTACAACATCACCAATATTGCCGATTGTTCAGGCGTATGGACGAGATCGTATTGGCTTTGGTTCGATTTGACTTCGAGAGCTTGTTTATCAGCGTGTATGAGTGTGTTTATTCTGCTGATTAAACGCAATAGAGCTACAGCAGCTCAGTTCAGATAAACATCAACTACCTTAACACGTGTAACAAAACCAATATGTGGTGCTGCGATCAGACATATGCAGGAAACAAATGTTCCTTACATAACTGCGGTTCTAATCAGCAAAATCGACGGAGGTCAAATATAAACAAAAGTAGCAAAAAAAACTTTCAACAAGAAAAAAAAGAACTACAAGCCGCACAGACTCAGTCAAGTTAATGCAGTTTTTACACGAAAATCTGGATTCCTGCAGAAATGCCAAACAAATGTCCTTCAAACTCCCCGGGCACCATCAACAATAATAGGGTAAAGGTAAACGTAGACCCAGAACGAGTTTCGACTAACGAACCCAACACACACACGCACACACAGCTGCGCTCATCCGAAATTCCAAAATGCGAAAATTGCACCCAAAAACCTTCACATTCCCATTCCTACATCCTACTGGCTAGCTTCTTGACCATGTAATTTCTGCCGCAGGGAATTCGCTGGATTGCTGTTTCGTGAGTGAGCAACAGATAGCCACCATCGACGACTATCTTTTGCACAGGTTGCGACAAGCAGGCGCTCCCAAAAACCAGTATCTCGATGAGTAGCAGCAGCACCGGCAGCAGCAAGTGCTCTGGCCATAGTGCTCAAGGATAGCCACTAAATCCACCATCCAGCGTCGGACCGAGACTACTACCACCGGTCAGCATGGACTCTCAAGAGCATGGTGTGTGCGGCCCGCTGTTTTTGGCCGGTTTTGCGACAAACCAACCGTGCCGGCTGTGCTCGTTCGCTTTCAAGGACAAACTGTTGCCGCACGTTTGAGGATAGCGCTCAGACCCTGGGCGAGGCAAATGACATCGACCACACGAGAGCATAGAGAAGTTTATGATGCCATCGGTATTAGCATAAACCTTCCATTTTTCGGTCCGAATCACAAATTGAGCGGCAGATTCAGCGACGACAAGCGCGGCGCGGGCGGCACTTTACGACTGCTGAATAACATTAACATTTAGAATCGCACAAAATTCTATTTCATTTAAATTTTGTGAGAACATTAGCAGAGAACAAGGCACATTTTGCTATAGTTCTGGAACAATCGTCTAAAACATTTTTTTGAACTTTACAAGTTGGATCTTGGAAGTATTTGTTTATTCCTAACTTATCATTGGGGTTTCCTTAAATCCTTAGTGTGTCACTATTTGAAATATATCCAATTTGCTCCAAATGCTAACTTAAGAAAACTTGGTTGAAGCATTCTACAAATTATATGCAATTACACAAAACTCCAGTGTAATTATCAAGTACATTAACATCGGAGACGGTGTTTATCGATCGTAACGAATTGCATTTCAGATTGATTTGGGTCTTGTAGTTCACGCCAATCGTAGGTAACATTCGTTACCTTATCCATCGTAATGAAAATCGTATTCTTAACGATCGGAGGTCGACTTCACTGCGGCTACCACACACCACGATTGTACGCCACCCTAATCACGTCACGGAAACACATCATTACATGGTTCTACTTCCCACCTCCCGAGCCCGATCTACACTTAAACTCCCAAAAACCGAACTCGTTTCAAATTGAATTGCATTCAAATGCACTTTCGATTAACAATCGCCACATCGGCTAGTGTGTGATGTTTGGCGAGGCAAATTGCTTTTTATCAAAACACCTTTTATGCTGCCTTTACACGATGATGATGATAGCCGGCCTTTCGTATGCTCGAAATGAAACGCCAGCGAAGCCGAGCCCAATCAAATTGGATGCTGGAGCACAACAGCGATCTTGAGCACGAAATTGCATCACCAAATTCGCCTGCCGTACCGCAATTATCATTTGCCCAGCGACAGTGGCAATCAGCCATTCCTGCCGTTAGGTGGGGTTCGTTTTGCTTTTTTATTGCAATTTCTGTTTTCTTGTCAAGTTCGGGATCTTCGAGTTGCGTTTGGTTGAGACTTTTTTTCCGAACCACGCCGAGAGAAATAACGTTTTGCCTCGGGAAAAGAACACCATCCGAGAGAAGAGCTCGTTACATTACCTCAGTCAATTGTAAGAATGAAAATTGTTTCTCAAATGGTTAAATTAAACGTTTGGCAACATACAGCCCTGGGGCCAAAGAAGGGAGAACAAGCATCAAGAGCGAAGCTGATGCAAGGGCTTTTTGAGCTCTTAATATTCTTCTTGTTCCATCGGGTTCGAAAAAGAACGGAGAACAAGCAACCATTTCTTTTCGGAGTCTGGGCGAAAATCTCACTAAGCTTCAGAGCAAAGGTAGTCGATGGGCCATTTGGAAATTAAAAAAAGGTACAACTGTGTAAATAAAAAAAAAAACACACACACTGAAACACACCAACTGCTGAAGCCAGACGGAGCATTCCAAAAACGACCGATAGCAAAAAAATTTAAGAATGAAAAAAAAAGAGAGAAATACCTGCAAGTACACCGAAGCAATAAATTTCAAATCGAGATGTTTTCGGTAAATTATAGCAACAAAAAATGGAAAATGCAACACCACACAAGGTTTCACCCATATTCCCCGAAGGAAAACAGGTATTCCTTGCTGAACCACCACAAGAAAAGGCAGTGCAAGCAAAAGAAACCAAACATAAACTGAAAATGGCAACAAGGATCAGCATTTTTTACAACAGCAAAAACTCCCCAGGGCAATGAAAACAGGTTTGTGGAGCATGTGAGACAATTTGGAGTGAGTTGTGGAGGTCAATCGAATGACAGCGTTATTGTCATCCTCACATTGTTTTAGGAATCTTTTTCTGTTCCTTACTTAAACTAGTTCGAACATCGCAAAGGACAAATGTCAAAAAAAAACTGAACGATTGGTGTGGGATTGTTTGAACTTCTAGCTGAATATAGACGAGTAATCAGCAACAACCGATTCGCAATGTTAAACAAACAGAGCACATGGGAAATAGAAACAACTCTCAAAAGCGTTGCGGTCCCCTTTTTTCATAACTTTCACTCGTCAGCACATTCGTCAACGCAACTATTTACGATATTGGATCCACACATCCAGAGGGGCTCTCTCTCTCGGTGCGTCTCCAATTAAACGAGGCACTGAAACCTCCACCTATTTCCTACACAGGTACAAGTGCGAACAGAAAAATGCGCACCTCAAGTGCACGGGGAAAATGAAGCATAAGAAAACACAGCCCAAGACGCGTATCGAAGCTTACCGATCTTTGCGCTGACTGCTTTAACGCCGACATATTTAGTAATTGGAGAGCGAAAACGCATCATCCGATACGAGACCGCGATGGCAGCTTTTAGCTCACCTTGACACTGGAGCCGAGTGGGTGAGGGCGCGGTGGGTACGCAGGTGGTACGCAACTGCTCACTGCACTCCATATGCCCCGTGAAGCGACAACAGCCTGCCAACACCTGCACCTGCGGTGTAGTTGTCTCGGGCGGTAAGCATCAACAGCTTTCTGGGGCAGTGAATGACAATTAAACGTCATTACAGCCTGGTGGCGCGCGAAAGTCACTGCTCACGTGCTCAATAATTTTCCCTCGCGGGTCTCCCATCATTGGAAGCCACACTGTACGCAACCAACAAACTGCGTCGGGCAGAGTCGAACGGCCACGAACCGTGTCCGTATCGATTCAATGTATGAAGACACACTCAGCGGTCTAATGAAACGCTCGTCGTCTACTTAAGCATTGAAGTCTTTGCCAAAAAGGAACATTCAAGGGAAAATTGATGCAATACAATTTCAATTAAGTGACACAGAGCTGGCGATAGGAATCGGACAGATTCAAACGATTATATTCTTCCGAAACCCGTTCCCATCATTCCTAGAAAGGAAATAAATTCAAATTAAACCATCTCGCAAACGTAAGCTAAGCGCTCGCGGAAAGCAAATCAGTCGCCAAGTAGTCACCCGACAGGCTATTGAATTATTAATTCTCTACACTGAGCATGCTGCTGCTGCTTCCGGTCCGCGCACCCGGTCTACCAGGCCAGACATAATCATTGCCATCGTATCAGTAACAACCCGAAAAGCTTCCCATTCGCCCAACCACCAACCAATTGACTTGAATTTCACCCAGCTCTGCACATCGGGAACAGAGCGGCCGGCTGCATTTCACTGCATCTCAACCAGCGCTCTGGGCACGTTTGCTTGGGGAGCGAAAGACGCGCACACACACAGAAATACATAAACTCGTTACGCTTTCTGCCCGCCACACGTTTCCAGACTGTGAAAGAGGATTGCTCGGAATATTAAAACGAACTCAAGCATAAACTATCTCTCCACTGTGGCAGATTCCACTGTGGCCACGAAAACAACACTTCGACAGAAACGTTCCGAAAAAAAAACATTTATAGTCTCCTCGGGCAGGTTCTCTCCCTCCCCAGTTTATTGATGGGTTCTAATTAATTGCTTAAGCTTGATAGATGAATTAATTAGCAGCCTCTGCTATTCCCTGGCTTGCACTCATCAAAATATTTTAATTTAGAGTTTCCTACGTTTAGCCAGTCACGCATGCTTCGCCCGAATTCCAAGCTATTAGCAATATTTCTAATAACAAGGGGTTAAAAATACGTTCTGAAGAAGATGTTATCAGTAGTGCCTTACTACACATCAAGTTCTACAATAAAAAGAGTTCAATCACTTGGATTAGCGAGGTCTCCTATACAAACAATTCTCCAAATTCTCCAAAAATTGGATATCCATGGACCCCCGTTTGGATGGCTCGCCCTTCAAATGTGTTTCAGACATCTGCACAAAAACTCGCTTCACTTACTCAACTTACATCAGTGCTTGACCGATGCCCAACATTTTTAAAATTTTGCAATATCCAGCTCGAAGCCCCTGCTTCAAGATTGGCCCAGGCGGTTGAAGATCTGTTGGCAGGTTTCCATTTTTTATATCGTTGCATTGGGCTTGTTGCAAAAGTTTGCAGACCGTTTACAAAAAATGCAATGTTGAAACAATACCAAAAATATACCAACATTTTTCAGACACCACACCGTTGCGTTGCAGCATTTTAAACGTGATTTTGTCTGCTACCTGACCTGTACACAGTATTTTCATCATTTTCATGCATATTTTTGCACACCTAAAAAAATGCATTGTTTTTCGGTACCAATTAAGATTTCAGCGTAAATTACAACACCAAAGAGCAGCGCTCTTAGGCTGTGTCTGTTTCTATATCTACGTGACACAATAGCTTAATCACTTTTAAATCTGGGCTCATTAAGGTACATTAAGGTATGTCAAACGAAGATGTGTTAGAAAATCATTAGTTCCATTTGTTTTGCAAAATAATTATATGCAAGACCTAACGAAATTATCAAGAGCATGTATTGCATGGGTATGAACCTGGATTATGGATCTCTCTTGTACTTCAACTATAAACCAAATCAAATCGAATATAAATCGAAGCACAAATGATCTATGAAATATAGAGACATTTATAGTTCGAGTAGAGAAAAAATCCTGCCACGCTTATGAATTCCTCACTCTCTCTCTCTCCCTCGCTGGTTACTGGACTCATCATTATATAGGCATAGCACATCGCGCCACTACCGAATATTTCAGAACACGACGCGTGCGCATACAGGGACCTCTTCACCACAAACATACCGCCATCACAAATCGGGTCACAAGAGTCACAATTCAAGCTATGTTTTGGACGTTTTTCGTTCAGAGACCGTCCCGAACACAATACATTAAATTTGCCAAGCCTTTCTTCGAGTGGTCTCTCCACCGAAGATTGGTTTTGTTATGTTGCCTCCCAACACTCCAGCAACTGATTACCAAAACCACACGCTCGATTCTTTCTGAAACGACGCTTCCTTTGGGAACCACGACCACAAACGGAGAGCCGTAATAAAGAGCCGACAGCAAAACTAGAAAATGGTTTTAACGAAAGAAAGAAAAGTTCGCCCAAAAACACCCGTGTTTCTATTACGCACATGAATCAAAAAACAAACAAAGAAAACCCACCAAAAAACTATGCCCATGGTGTGGACAGACAAACCCCACCACACACATGACAAGGAAATGAGATTAATGCCCTCTCCCTCCCAAGATAATTGTCATTCATATCAAACTGTCGGTCATAAAAGTTAATGCTTCGGGTAACCAAGGTTTGGCGCTTTGCATGTCAAAACTACACATGCCCAAGTACCAAGCACACGAGAGGCCGGCCTGCCGCTGCTTGACCCACAGAAAGGCACCTTTGATTTAGACCGATTGGTAATAAGCACAGGGCAGCAAGTAGAAGACGTCGTTTGGGACCAAAAATCGACACGTCTTTCACGTTCCTTTCTTCTATATTCCTACCAGCCATTCTACCCCAACCGAAGAACTGCTCAACAGACTATGCTTTAATATTTATGTCTGTTTTCCGCCTTTCCACACAATAAAGAACCTACAAAAAAAAACCACGTGACGGCTCTTATCTTGTCACGATACTCGAGTGTTGCATTAGATGAAACATAACACAGCACACCAACAAATACAAGTCGACTAATCCTAAACATAAGGCTTATCAAAACGAAACAAAGAAACCCTAACAAAAGAAACCCATTAGAAAACTTTAAAATTAAAATTATTCAACACATCCCATAAATTTGATTGGTTCTTGCTTGGTGTGAGATTAATTTTTCTCTGTCAACGGCAAGTTAAGCTCATTTAAACACCACGCCATTTACATTAACGCGTATCTGTATAAAAGGGCTACAATTCCCGCACTACACAATCCTCCTTTCCAAATAAATAGCCTTTACCGTAATAGAACACATGTCGTACCAATTATTGTTGCGCGTGTCAACAATCAAAATACATCTCAGAATCTTGTCTAAATTGGTGAACCCTTTCTTCCATCTTCCCAGGTTTTGCAAGAAAAATGTTGTACCTTAACAAATTGCAACAACAATACATGCGCCCGAATCATTTGCTCCACATTTTACCATTAAGCAATATGTTGGTAAAATCCATCCGTCCACGCTTACAGGAACTATTAACGCATCCCGGACCCAAAACCGACTAATTTCTATTCGCTTTAAAACACGCTTACACTTTAACACACTTCAGCGCAACGGAACGAACACTTAACACCCAACTACTTTTCGGTCAGCAGCAATTGCTTATGATCGCCACCGCTCCAGAATGTGTCGAAGCAATTCAGCATCTCACCGAGACCACCATCGGACGATGGCTGTCGGTGAGGCTGATGATGCTCGTTCAGGAACTGCTGGGACTGCTGCTCACCGCCAACTAGACCGCTACCAGCACCGGTACTACCAGTGCTACTGATCCAGCTACTTCCGGTTGGGGCGCTGTTTTGCTGATTCACCGAGAACAAACTGCCCACAACGGATATGGGCCGCAAGCTAAGCGGGTTTCGCTTTTCAAACTGCACGACATTACTCTCCTGCGACACGTCATCGCCACAACTACCTTCGGTAGCACATTCACCATTTGCCACGCTCACTACACCAGCTTTCATCAGACCTTCTTCACACTTGGAGCTGCTTAGGCTCCTTTTAAAGGACACCATCTGATAAGCATTTGTGGCGGAACTTTTCAATAACTCACTCGCACGCACATCACTCTCATCCATCACAAGACACTCGACGCCACCATCAAACAGGCGATCACCACCCATCAGCAGCCTTTGCCCGATGCTGCCCTTCCCACCGAATAGATTGCTCCGCGACATTGCGTCAAAGCTGACGAAAGCATCGGACGGTGGTGACAGGGACGACGATGAGTCAGCTCCGATGAGACTCCCCAGTCCACTGCTGTTATCACTGGTGCTACTGCTGCTGCTGCTGCAACTTCCGCTTCGAGGTGCCATTACTCCGGCACCTTCCTTCTTGCTGCGGGACGCCTCAAGACCCGAGCTAGACTCGTCAACGAGATCGAGTGTTTCATGCAGCTTCTTGGTAAGCTCGCTCATCAGCAACAACTCATCGTCCTTAGCCCCTGCCGAAGATCCTACCACCGCCTGATGGCCGACAATCGCACCAAGCCACGGAAGGTCACGGTAGCATCTAGCATAAGCTTCATCATTCTGCACCGACGACATAAGACTGTCACTTTCTTCACCAACACAATCACCTTGCTCTTCGTGCTCCTCTTCATCGTCATCTTCTTCTTCCTCCTCCTCCGTTGAGCAAAGGCCCGGAAGTCGGCTGAGCAACAGATCGCATCCAGAATCCGACCCAGAATCACTGAAGCTTCCCTTACGCGAAAGACAACCATCAACGTTCTCGCCGATGTTGAGTGTCGCGAACGATGGCGACTCGGCCGTCGTGCACCAAGTGCTACGCGAAGCCGCACCACTGTTCCGGTTGCTACCGATCACACCAACGTTCTTTTTACGACCACCTTCCGACTCGAAACCATCCACCGAAGAACAGGAAGAGTGTCGCAACATCGGGAAAGCCCAGATACGCCCGAACGGATCGCACAACCGACAGCTGCAGTTCGAACTTGCCGAAGGACTCGCCGGTTCCGGTAATGGAACGGATGCCGTATATGACGGCGATACGTTGGATGCTGGTGCAGATGATGACTCTACAAACCCGGCGTTCCTCTCTGACGAGGCGGGGAAGAAAAATCCGGCAGTTGGTGGACAGAGGAGAGAGCCATTGCCGGAATCGCTCGATTCACTTCCAGTGCTAGGACTGTTGATGGTGCCAAGAGCTGTGCTACACTGTGGCAGGAACTGGTCCTGCTGTGACTGCAGCTGTTGCTGAGGATATTGAGCGTGTGTTAAGTACTGCTGCAGATGGTGCTGGTGCTGCTGCATAAGCATTTGTTGATGCTGATCTTGCTGACTTGGCAACTGTTGTTGCTGTGCGTGCAGTATCCGCTGATGGTGTTCCAGTTGTTGCTGTTGCTGTACCTGATGCTGATGTTGTTGCAGCTGTTGCAACAAACTATGCAACTGAGAATACTGTTGCTGCGGCGGAGGCTGCTGCTGAACAACGGATGAATATCTCGCCGCTGGAACATTGGAGCTACTCGCAAGGAACTTTGCCAGTTCCACCGTTAGACGTTCTGGGAAAAGCACGGACGGGTTGTGCGACGCTATGTAACTCAGCTCGCTCAGAATATCTCGCACGTTCGGCAAACCACCGTGCGGTTCCATCGATTGCGGAACACAGTGCATTGATGAGGATTGCTGATGTTGCAACAGTATATTGTTCATCGTATGCATATTGTTACCACCGCCCAGGTTCAGCAGATGCGGTTCTAGACACTGTAAGCCAGCGCCGCATCCGCCGCTCACCTCGTCCGACGCAGAACACATCCCCGTATCAGTCCCATTTTCGGCTGATACAACACCACCGTTGGTACCTCCGGCAGCAGTGCCCTGGCTGGCGTTGGGCTTACGGTCCTTCTTTCGCCTCTTGCGTGGCTTTATAATGCGCGGAAGGCACATTTCCGTCGAAGTGGTCGAAGTGGTGGACGATGTTGAGGAGGTTGATGATGAGGACGACGAAACCGATGAAGACATCGCTGAGCCGGACATAACTGTCGATGCCGAACTGTTGCTAGAGTTGCCCGCTGCGGGGATCAACTCGAGCGACGCTGCGGCTTCGTACGATTTTATTATACCGCCACCAGATTGACCACCGACAATCGACGGATGCGCACCGTCGATCGATCGGCGTTGCCCCACGCTACAACCGAGTCCCGGATGCTGTGGCAACTGTATAGAGGCGGATCGTGACGAACAATTTGTCGAACTTTCCTGCTGGATTTGTGAGCTGCCAATAGTGACGACTTTCGCACTACCAACACCACTTCCGGCCGTCTGATGAGTGGCAGCCGATGATGATTTATGGTTGCGATGGTGCCCGTGATGGTAACGGTTGGAATTGGACAGAATTAACGGTGCTCCTTGGGCGTGCAGAGCCAAACGGGTGAGGTTAGCGTTTTCGTCAAACTCCGGCCCGGAAGATGTCCCCTTCGCGAGGTTATAGTGCTGCTGTGGTTGTTGCGGCTGCTGAGGAAGAAGCTGCTGATATGGGTAGTGATTGCCATTGTTGCTCGACACCACACCGCCACTTCCGGCGAAATGTTTACGCTGCCGCCTGTTGCTTCCTGCGGTCGATATCAAAGGAACACCGGTCCACCCGCTAGCACCGACCGATCCACCCGCACCGTAGCATCCGACCATCGAATAGTTTGACGATGCGCCATGGCTTCCTGTTGCTCCCGTCTGGTGGGCAAGCGACTGTGGTACAGGCAGCGATGAATTTGGATGCTGGGACGGATGGCTGTGCGTTGGCAGTGTAACAAACTGTCCCTGCTGATGCTGCGACTGCTGATGATGTGTGCTATGGTGTGGATGATGGTGCTGGTGCTGGTGCTGATGCGGGTGTATGTTGGCCGATTGCTGATAATAGCCAGCAGCTGAGGCTGCTACGGAGGACGTTCCGGCTTGCAGATGCTGCGAATGCACCGGATGATGAGACGGAGGTGCCGGTGGCTGCTGATGCACTACATAACGATTAACGTATCGTTCCATACAGCTGTTGCTGCTGTTGCCGGTCGACGGTAAGAGGCTGCTGTTCATCATTTACATCAAACATTCAGGGATTCAAACTAGCGGCACACGCGGTCATTATCGAGCGTAATCTCACGAACAAAACAGTACAACAATCCGGCACTAGCGAACATCGATCACGTTGGGCACACAGTTTTTGCTGTCACGCTTAGCACTAGAAGAGCGCACGATAGTTGTACACTTTACATTCACTGAATATCGAGGCACTTCGCGTGAGGCAGGATTCCTCAGAAACGACACACCGTCCGTTCGTAGCGATTCCGAGGCACCGAGAGACGACGCTGTGTATCGCGGATTTTACATCGACACACCGACAGTAAGTTCGGTACAGAAATAACCCTCCACGCGCTTCGAATGCCGGCAAACGAATGGACGCCAGATGAACGAAACACACCGCAACAACTGGGGAGCATATCTGCCGTGTGCGACTTCGTGGCCACTCACATTGTCTCGCGCTCTCTTGATCTCGACAACCCGCGTGCTCGTGATCGTTACTCACGAGAGGACAGGGTTTCGTTTTTTACCAAGCGGTTTGAACCAGAGAAAGCCAAACTGTTAAAAGGTTTGAACAGCCACGAACAGAGGCAAAAACCGATTTTTTTTGTACTTTTGCCATTTTTTTGCTGTTAGAATTGATTAGCTTTTTAGTTAGTTTTCTGTCTAACCCCAACAACCATACAGATTTTAGGTTTGAAAAAGCAACCACTTCTACCCCATGTTTCAAACAATGTGCTGTTCAAAGTTTAACAACAATGAGACGTCGATTTGCTTACATTGTTTTGTGTTTTGTCCAACACGCTCACTGTTATAAACATGTAGACTTTTGCTGTGTGTATTCTTAAAATCCACTATAAATGTGTACTAAAATCAATCAAAACAATACGTTTTCAAGATGTTTCCCACAACACAGATGAACTCGTGAGTGACTCGTGAATTGGCGAGAGCATCGGAACTCACCAGACAGTGTGGCGAGAGAGCGCACCAACCCGAACGCAAACCGAATGAAAATAAAAGCAAACGGAGAAATTGTGTCGGTAACTTTCTTCGATCCCCACAAACACCACAGTGGCGCTCTATCCTACCAACGCGATTCATTCGCCCTCTCATTTTTCCACTTGGTGCCGTGCCCCATCGACGATCTCTTGCCGTGGGATTATATAAGAAAATTCGCTGCGTTTGCTCCACCTTCCCAACACACCGTCCGACGTCCGCAGCAAGACGAGCAGAAGAGGAGCGCGAAAGGGGGATGATGATATCGTCCACATTCGAAAGTGAGCCTCCTGGCATTCTCCTCCTTTCATCGTTTTCTCGTCACTTACCATCCGCACTTTAAGCGGTGGGGCTGGGTTGGGCTGGGCTGGGGAGTTCACACGGAGCTGCGATCAAACTTTTTTTCTATAGGGTTGCGCGCCGCAAGCCATAACACAATCGGTCGATTGTTCAATTATGCTCCCGCACATACACACACACACGGATGGTTGTGGGCTACAGCATACAGTGCCTCGGGAACGCTGGAAAACGCGTTCGGCGCTACGGGCAGTTGATGTTGAGGATGTGAGGGCTCGGATCATTGTTTGCACTGTCAAGCACGTGAGCGAGTTTGCGTCTTTTTCCTTAACAAGCCTCATTGATAACCGGAAGGGAGTCTTCATTTTTCCAAACGGACTCAGTTTTCCTTTTTTCTGGTGCAGATCTGCGCTTTTCTGGTTCAGTCTTCCTGCACTTTCTCTTCAGCCTCGGCAGCTTGCGTGGAATATTTCACCAAGAGCGCGTGATCTCATCAATTGCAATAATTGAAAAGTGCACCATGGTGAAGGTGTTGGCAGAAAAGATGTCGTCGGTGATGATGATGAATGAATCATCGTCAGCTGCCTGCAAGATTCTCACCAATCCGTATCGAGCTTACAGACAGTGCCACAAAAAATAGGCAGTCGAAGTCCGTGTACGGTATGACAAACGGGAAAGAAAGTTACGCTGCCATCATCGCTCGATCCGGATCTGAACAGGACGAAGATCACTCTTTTTTAAGCAAATATCACGCTACAAGGCCAGGGCAATGAAGGCGAAAGTTGTCTGGGATTGACGCTAAAAATAATATACTACACGAATTGTCCGAGTGACGCCACTATGTCTGCATGCGTAAGCAGAGGACCAGTAACACTCGAGTAAAACAAAAAACACTCGAGTAAAAATATATTTTGAACTGAGTTCTATCTCAAGTTGTTTGACATTTTTGAAGCATTTGTGGATTCACTTTATTCTGAACAGAATCCACGATCGTTTCTAGTCCAAGCATTGGAATAATCATCATCAACTGTTGACATATTGAACAAACAAAAATCGCAAAGAAAGTTGTTAAATGCCCTCATCAATCGAACTGTTTAAATAGGACATAGTTTAAATCCCTTTCCATGTCAATTTTCTATGTCACGACGATTCATCTATGTCACCGCTATAGACACTGGCACTGAAACAAATTGTCGGTAAGCGAAACCTAATCCGCGTTCGAAATTGTTTTCAAAATCTCCATGAATCCAAAAGTAACCTAAATATCGCCGAAAAAAAGGCTAAGTAAATACAAACAAACGCTTACCGCAACCGGAACCACTTTTTTTCTGTTTCATGCCAGACATTTACAGTAATGGTCGCACGAAGCAGTTACAGACACGACATGACCAGCTGAGCAGTTTGATGATCGAGTGAAAAGGAAATGGTCTGACATCACCTACCTGTAAAGGAAAGAAAAGGATAAAAATGAGACAAAAAGCAAAATGAAAAATTATAAACTCAATGTAAAGCACAACCCAAACCAAACATAGCGAAAAACTGCGACACAAAGTAGAAAAAAAGAGCTGGAGACGAATTGCACAAATTATTTAATTGATTTTGCAATTTCATTCTTTGGTTACACTTTCGAAACGGCAAAAAAACGTGTGCCTTTCTTCTGATGGCGGCCGGTTTTTCTTGCTGTGTCTACCACCACCACCTCCCTCGGGACAAAGCCACCGGTGCGCCACCAGCAAGGAAATTTGAAAATCCGTGACGGAAGCCACCATTTACCCAGCGCCAACGCACACACACACACACACACGACAGAAACTGTCTGTAGATCAATCGATTATATTGAATACTTGCTTGGGTTGGTGAGAAGCAGGTTGAAAAAGTGATTGATGATTGTTTGTTCCATAAGCAAAACACGTACAGCAAACAGATCGAATAAAAAGAAAACATTACACTAAAATGGACCATTGCATTACAGCAAAAGCGCAACACAACTGCTTCCTCCCAAATACGTACATTTCTGCGTCTGCCCGGACAGCTTGGATCAGGGCTTGGTCTGGTGGTGGTGGTGGTGGTAGCAGTGCAGCAAAAATCAATTTCATCTCAACACCCCACAGCCACCCATAGCGAGCACGCTTTCTACCACACCATCCCTTTCACAATGCCTAAAGACAGACAGCGGAGCCGAGGGTTTGTTGAAAAATCAATAAAATCATCTGTTCCGGTAATTTAGGAATCAAAGCATGGACCACCCGCCCAGCCGCCGAGACCTCACGGTGTGGCCCATCACACCAAAGGCCATCGCTACCGTCCGGTCAACGAACAAAACAACTACAAAACTAAGGGAAACAACACTCTCGCGCCATAACAGCTACGCCTGCGCAAAATCGCAGAAAAATTATCCGCCACACAGATATCGTGCGTCGAAGGATTAAAGTGTGGACGATTACGATGCACAATCAAAGCTATTAAAGCGGATGTGACTGTGCCTGACCTCCGGTTCACATCCATAGAGCAATTCAAAGCAATTCGGGCACAATCGGTCATCCGAGGTATGTAAAACAGCACTCCGCAGGACGCTACTTCTTGCCAAAAAATGTAAAGGCTACCAAGTGATACTTATCAATGCTTTGAGAACATCACTTGCGTATGCCCGTAACCTTCACAAGAGAAATTAAACTAAAAACTGAATGAAATATTCGTAACTGTGCAAAGCAAAACGTTTTGATAAAATTGTAAATGATTTGTTTCCTCCTGAATTAAACTATAATATGTTAACCCCGAGGCAGGGCCGGGGTTCAAATCCCATCCAGTCCGCCTCCCCATACGGTAAGGCTGACTACCTTGCTGCGGGTAAAATCAAGTCACAGAAAGCCAGAAATGGCAGGCCAAGACCTTCCGAGGTTTAATGCCAAGGAAGAAGAAGAAGATGTTGCATCGTTGGGCTAAGTAGCATAATTTTTGAACGCCTCGAGGATGTAGTATGGGTTGCCATATTCTATATTTTTATACCAGATTTTTAAAAACTGTATTTTTCTAGATGTTCGGGCGCCCTCGTTGAATTAAAAAATATATTATGACCTTCAAGAAAAATGAATTGAATTTTACCAGCAGCTTCGAAATCAATAGTATAATGTAGCAAATCCGCTTTGGAACTTTGCAATGATATAGCATAACCTAGCATACGGTCAGGGAAGATTTGAAACGCAATCAGCTGTGGATTTTCTGGCAATCCTGTCAAACTGTTAAATCACAAGAACGTATAATTGGAACGTTTGCTTACATGGTCACGCCCTATCATATGCATTCAGTCTGACTATTCAATATCTATCAGTTAGTCTATTGTTAAGACAGTGCAATTTCGAGAACCGATATATCCCTCATCTGATGGGCGAAAACACGGTTTCGTATATCAGCATAGAATACTAACTGTCAACAAGTCGTACTACTGCCTGATATGGTGGTTTCTGGTAGTATCTGGAGTATCTGGTTATTAGATCAAATAGTTCTGGAGCCTGCAAATCGACGATTGGTGTAGATGTACAAAGAGATCTTGCTCTAGGTCTGATCAACCGCTAGGATCTGCTCTGGTCGAGGCGATAACGGAGCCGGTCTTCACACGGCAGAACCGGGGTTCAAATCCCATCCCAAGCCTCCCCGTGCGTAGGGCTGACTACTTTTCTACGGGTAAAACTAAGTCACGAGATCGAGTGCCAATTAAGAAGAAGAAGATATTTATTTGAAAATCTCACAACCTTTAAAACATAACAATCTACACATAAAAAGGGTAAAATTAATTTAGAAAATTCACTATTCCAAGATCAGTGGATTATTTTCAAATAATTCCTCTGCGATTCCTGCCTGTTAACCAACTAAAAACACTCTTCCCACCCTTCTTCCTTAAGAAGCCAGCCCTCTTTCGCCGGGTTGTTATTCACATGTTGCCCAAATGAGCAAAAAAAGTTACGTTTCTTTTAAGTTAAAAGTGTTTCTCCTTCCTCCAACTGTATATGCGCACATGTCAGCGAAACTTTACCGGACGCGCACACACTTTCGCGCGAAACTTTCTTTACCAGGACCCGGAGACCCTGGCGCTACGTGTCGCTTTGTCGTGCGGACACACACACTGGGGTGGGTACTGTGAGGTCGACTCAAAACATGAAATGCTCCATGTTTGGATGCAGCACAGCGCACCCATTCGGGGTGATGCAGGAAAGCGAATGGATGCGATTCGCGAGAGGCAACCGCCAGTTTAACTACGTCTGTCTGGCTGGCCGGGTCTGGCCTACAGGTAGTTTCACTTTCATTTCGAGACCGGTGAGGTGATACAAATTTTTAATAGCCCAGCCCGGTCGGTATCCCTGGCACGTAGTATTTGAGTTCGTTTTTCGAACACCATACGAATGGCAAATAGATTATTTATGGTTGAAACTGTTACAAAAATAAAGGAAGGAATTATGTGCCCCTAATTCAATACCCGGTTTGCGTGATGAACAAGCTATGTTAGAGCCGTTTCTAGATGTTGTTCAAGATGTGAAAGAATTTGTTTTTGGTGGAACTGGAATTTGCTGCACTTTCTAGTTAAGGCTATTTCGTTTTTCAGCTTTTTCTAAACTTTTACGATCAGTTCTTTCTTGATTACAGAATGATTGAATAGGGCTCCCTCCGATTGAGATGGAGAAAATATTCTTTTGATGGCTGCTAGGGACAATTAGAGCTCTCCTATTGACTCCCAAGCGCCGACAACAATTAATTTTGAGTAATCGTCATGCTCGTCAGTTTCGGCAACAATCTTCACTGCACAAAATTCTGCAGTGATTTTATAAACTCCAAATTTGTATAACCAGTGTTTTTCATCAAATGAAAAATCTATCAAACTAGAAGGAGCTTCAGAAACCCAAAGCCTGTATAAATAAAGGATCAAAAAATGAATATCAAACCTATTTTCTAATTCTTTTCTTAACGCATACGTTATCAAAGTACTCAGTCCACGAGGGATTTAAATAGCTTTAATACAAAATTGCCAGGTACATATTTTCATTATAAAATCTTCTTTTGATGCCCGTGAGAGCATCAAAAAATATACTGTACCATTATGCACAATCTTGTCTAAGGTATGAGAATGAAACACTGTCCTTAAAAAAGCTAAAAGAACTAACCCTTCATCAATGGAACTATTCGTAATTCGCAAGAGCATCGCTTTTCAAATCATTATTACGATTCTAAATATTTAGATGATCGTCAAAGTCTCGCTACTCGCATGAAAGGATGACCTCCTTACAGTGCTTAGGTGTTCAACCTTACGAAGGTTACGCTCAATGTACTGAGTACGAAATTTAATATCGTATGACAGCACCAAAAGAATGCAGACATTAACATTACATGCTGAAGACTGGGCTTTCAAACAAAGACATAAAAAGAACAACAATGTAACCTTTTTTATAGTCAACGTCACAGAACGAGGGACAAATTTTCGTATCTTCCATGCGTTAAACTTATTTGTCTGCTGCTATTATATCTGCACCTTTTTTGTATGGTACGAAAAATACTCACACTTTCCGGCCAAACAAAACATGAAATGTTCCCCCTCCTGCTGCGTTCAGACATCCCAATCATAACAAAACTACACGACCGATTACTACTGTCCAACTAGAAACGGAAGTACGCTCTCGTAATGATAGGCTGCTGCTCCGTACCAACAAAGAGCCACCCATGTTTATGTTTGTTGTGTATCAATAACACAACGATCTGAGCAGACCTCTCGTTATGATTAACATGCCTATGTGTGTGTGTTTGCAGCCTTTGATTTTGAGCTATAAGCGACCCGACACGGCATCATTACGAGCACATGGTTCAGCAACTATGTCTGCCTCGTTCGTCCAAGGTTCTTTTCGTCCTCGTCCGTCTTTCGATACTGTAGCATCGAAAATTAAGCATCGCAACCACTGATTATGTTTCACGGGCGGTACGTTTGAGCGGCACAATCGGATGAGTAAAGACGTACCGGAATATTACATGGCCAAACAGACCGAGGCACGCTTCGGTTAGTCTTCTGGTCAGGCAGAATATAAGACGGTCAGATGGCTTTGGTGTATGGTAATGTTTTGGGCTTTCATAAGAATGAAAGTGGAACTTTCCTTTTCCATCTGGCTTAAGCCAGAGCAGCTTCGAACATTCTTCAGTCACTATCGACGTATCGTGGTGTTTCGGGATAAACTAATGAAGTTCGAACAATCTAAATGATGTTCTGGTAAAGTGAAGTGAAATATATTGAGATAAAACTAAAATCGGTAGAAATTTCTCCTTTCTTGAAGAGAATTTAAGTAGAATCTCTTAAATGTCTGGGCAGAAAAATGTCAAATTACTATTGCTTAGGCAATGACAAGACTAAAACCAGTCCATAGTTGACTGAAGGATTCTACTTCAGCTTGCGTAAGTATCTATTAAGTGTATCAGATTCCTTTTCTACGGGATACTAACCAATTCGTCTTTAAAAGAACTTGGTTAAACTAGGCTATTTGATTTCGAATACCTTGTAAATAGGGCCGCATATTCTGCAAATATGAATCACCGATTAATGAAACACACACGGTAGTGCGGAGTATCAAATCCCATTCATTAATCAAAATTGATTTGTGTTTTTGTAAACTGCTATAAAAATTTGAAATATGTGCTAGAATTAAGCCTTTACTAAAAGTAAAAGTACCTAAAAGAAACATTAAAAAAGCGTCTCCTTTTTGAAAACCCAAGCCCTTTTGCGCGACTTTACTCTATCTGTACAACTGATTTGTTTGGGCCACAATTTACACCTAATGTACATACATTAAATCTAGGCCACATTCTTCGAAAAAGAATGCTTTTATTGACTCAATTGGTTGGAAAGACCCAAACTTATATTTCCTTCCAGATATCGCCTGTCATAGTTTCGCATTGTCCAACGGTCAAGAATAGATTGATAAAGACATGACATTTACATACTATCGTCAGAAGCGTCTTAATTGCTACGTACAACATACCTTGACTTTTATATTGCATTTTGTTGACCGTTTATAATAACGGAAGTAAGATATTCGACCTGATCGCCATTACGAGAAAAAAATTATATTAACGACATTTACATAAGCATTATTAACTTACTTGAAGTCGTAACAAACAAACGCTTACCATCAATGTTTTTTTAAATATTCTAATCACATTTAACCTCTTCTTCTTGTTTGGTAATACAATTTGATCAGTCTTTTCTTTTGAAATTACCTCAACTTGGTAGTTTCCTTCTGTACGAGAGAACAAACAAACTTATAAGAAAGGCTTTTTACATGTTGTCCGATTAAAGTCTTAGATTTTGTATATGCTGTGGGATTTATTTTCCGCCTTTGTAAACCTTTGACATAAACACTTGTTGTTATTGCTTCGTTGATTCCACATCGCACATACTCTTGTTTTCTCGAATACGCATCTGTTTCTAATGCGAAGACGCTACTGTTGATTTATACAAATTAAAAAAAAAAACAATTTTAAAACATTTTGCACAAATCATAAATTTCGTTTGCTACACCGTAACAATAAACACACGTTAATGTTAAGTGTATTTAGCAAAAAATAGCATTTTTTAATATTCGACGTGAAATCGTCTATGAGGTTTGCCAACAGAAAATTTGATTACTTTGCCTGAGGTGAGAATTTCTGCTTACCCTTCTAAGCGATAGTTTAATTGACAATATCTTGATAAAGTATAATCATCGTTTTGCTGTACATGCTTCACTGTTTTAAGCGGAGCCAGCTAAGTTGCTTGCTATCCACTAGAAGCCTTGCCTGAACAGAGAGCCATGAGAGCCAGTCTTCCGACTTGTTGAACAATATTTTCCCTTAATTTTAAACAGTGATTTAACAAAATCACTACCTCACCTACCAACGGGTAGAACAGGAAAGGAGATTAAGAGTCTCGTAAAAAAGGGTTTTTGTGTGTGGATTGCAATCCACACACAAAAACCCTTTTTTACGAGACTCTTAATCTCCTTTCCTCCTTCAAACGGATTAGTACTTTTAAAAATGATTTCTACAATAAAATAGAGCATTAGCAGGATTAGAGCACAAAGGGTGGAATAAAATCAACTAATCTATCAACATTTTCACTTATGTTGGGACGCTAATGGGAATGAGCGATACAATCATTTTCCCTGAATAATGTTTTCCCTACTAAGGACATATTCCGCGCTACTTTGTGCAGTATTCGGCTTCGAAACAGACACCAGAATCATGGAACTACGCATTGAATTATCCTTTAAGATTGCACTTTAAAAGTGCTTCTAAATGCATTTTTCTTTGCACTTCTACCAAAATAGTTGTGAGTTTTTTGTACATGTGGATATCTTATTGCGAACTTTGAGGTGAGAGAACATCCAACGTCAGTTTGATCAACAGGTTGAGATAATGCTTATTCATCTTGAATGGTTGTATGTGAGACGCGGTAAATGTCAACAAATTCAAAGCATTTGAAGAACCATTGCCGACGAATTGCTTACAATTAAAGCGACAAAAGACTGCATGCGACTCTTACCGCTGATTCTTGCTATATGTGGAGCTGTCCCGTTCTTTACTTTCTACTGTGTCTTCTTATAATAAGTGGTCATATCGTAAAACTTACCTGACAAATTATCCAGCATGTACATCAGCAATTTGGACGTCCCGTTCGGTTCGTTGTAGATTGAAAGTACATCCTTGCCGAGCGGATTGCCGTGCAATCCCAGCACATGCAGATTGAACAGTTTGCCAAGCTCGTACGGAAGCACTCGCAGATAATTATTGTTCAGCAGTAATTCCCTAAAAAGAGGCGGTCGTTTTGATCAGTACGGGTGACAACCTTCTTCTAGCGTCGGGCGTGTACGGCAGATGCACTTACCGCAGTTGTATGAGCTCGCCCAACTCGGCCGGTAAACTGCGCAGCTTATTCGCGGACAGATCGAGCGTCCGAAGGTTGCCCAGCTGGCCGATTTGATGCGGCAAACGCGTCAGACAGTTATCGTTCAGGAAAAGCGCGGTCAGATGCTCGAACTTCCAGAGCGTCGGGCTGAGGTTGCGCACGCTGCCCGTTATCTCGATGCCGTGCCAGCACGTCTTCTTCCCGGCGGCAATGTCCTCGGCGGTCAGAAATGTTTGCTGCCTCCGGGGGTTGTTGCTTTCGTACTTGTCTTTATTGCGTGACATCCTGTTGCCCTGTCCGCTTCTTCTTCTCCGGCTGTTGCTTCTGATGTACTGGCAGATGATGTTTCCTGCGGTGGGACACAAAAAAGAAAGGTTAGTAAAGTTGGGGGGATCAACAAAAACCAAAGATCAGCGAAAGCATTAGCAGCCGAACGAACTGGTTAGCTTACCTGCATCTACTTCCGGGAGGCCTTGTGGGAAGTAGCTATCCTGTGATTCGCTGATAAAATGTTGTTATTGTAAGCCCGAAAAGTTCTATTTCTTTCGCGTCTTCTGGTTTGTAAAAGATGTTCAACTTAGCACACTCTCGCTCGCACACACCACACACGCACACTAGCACATTGCACACACACACACACAAACGCGCGCGCACAAACAATTGCGAAATTTCGATACTTTTGCGCGGAGAATGAAAAAAAAGATATAACTGATATCACTGTATATTGATGCTGCACACTCTCTCTGGGGGACAAAATGAAAAGCTCACACTATAGTAAATTTATGTAAACCATCCACGCTCATCATCTATTCGCTAAGCTTTTGTGCACAAGGAAAACTTTCTTAGGCAGGATAAACAACCAGCATTCTTCTTCGCCTGAGTTTAGAGCGGTGCACATACATGCGCACACACACTCACATACAGGCCTAAAACCGTACACAATAACACCGTGGGAATAAAATAACTTTGCGTGCTCACTAACAACTCACCACTACCGAGAGGACAGTCGGAACGCGCGCGCGATCACACTCAATCGTGTGAGTAATTTGCAATCTAGTACTCCGGTAGAATCAATGCACAACTCTACCACAACAAAACAATTCAACAATGCTTCTCTGTTAAAACATGCAACCTACAGAAGAATACTGTGCTGATACACTGCAGGAACCAGAAGGACCTCTGACCCCCCGTGTGTCCTTCCACACAGTCGTAGACGCACACACACACACACGCACACCTTCACCGTTCCCACGTCTTCAGCAGCGTAGAGTCGCCGCCGTTGCCGTAAACTAGCGAATACAATGAACAACCTGCACCTTCAGCACTTTGCACAACCGAACGCACTGGTAGGTTTGGTGTAAGAATGGTAAAGATGAGAGACTGTGGGAAAATTGTTTATACTGATGCGCGTTTGCGTTCCGTCCCTTTTGGGGTTCCGTTTAGCCTGGTATGGTTCGCAAGGGAACAAAGCGAGGCGGCGGCAGCACTGTAATGGCATACGTTTTTTTTCTTCTTTTCCTTTTTTTGGCAAACTTATACACCCGCCTCTACCAGAGCAAGCCACTGCGTGCTAGGGACATCTCGAATGATGTTGATGTGGAGAAAGGGCGATGACCGGAGGATCCGGAAGGTGGTTGGCGAACGATTACTCGGTAAAACTTTTTCCCTGGCCCCAAGCCTTGATTGGAAGGCTGGCTCTCGAAATTGCACTTAATTTTCCTCGCCCGCTTCTGCCCCACACAACCACGCACACTGCACACACAAGCTCCGTATCCCGTACTATCAGTTACGTCGCGCGCAGCGTAAATAACATCCAGCCAACAGTACGTCCTTACCCGTCTCGTATGCCGTTGCGGAAAGAACGCGGCCAACAGTTTAGGCGTCGGATTTCTATTTGCGAATTTTGATCGAGAAATTTACAACACACGAAAATGTACAGTAAAGATTTGCGTATAAAAATGACATTATGTTTCTAAGATGGCAGCTGTCAAAAGTGCTACCCTCTCGCCGTTTCGAGCAGCTTCTCACTGGTTCGAGCGGTTTCGGCACACCGCCGCCTGTCGGACGGTCTACACATCTACACATTTCCGACAAACGGTCAAGGTGTGTAGATGCACGGGTCGACCGACCTGTCATTGGGTCGCGGTGTTTTGTTGTTTAGAGCGAGTCGCATTATCATCGTTTCCTTTCTGCGGATAAAACGGTGAATTAAGCAGAAAAGCGAATCATTTCACTCGTTTTAGGACTGGAAAGCAAGTACTCATCCCCACGGGTAAGCAAGAGCCACTGGGCAAGCGTTGCGAATCGGTGCAAAACCCGCGAAAACCTGCATACTTTATGTTAGGTTTGTTTTGCTAGAAGGTAATTGCGCTTGGTAAATACAGTCTCCAGTCGAGTTCTGGTTCTGGCCGCCACATTAGCTAGAACTTGCAGCACCAACAAGGGAACAAATCTTCCACTTCGCATCGAGAGTGATTCACCTCGGAAGAAAACACACACACACGTCCGCAATGACCAGCACCGGCAGCAGTAGAAAGGCAACATCCTCCTCCTTCCCGACACCGTTGAGCGTGGTGGCATTAGGATTTCTATTGCTTCTGCTAGTCCGACACAGCACGCAGCAGGGCGATTTCAACGATTACCTGAAACGAGAGCATTCCCTGTTCAAACCGTATCAAGGTAAGTTGATCATTCTTCTTTGTTTCGCTAATCTACACGCGAGGGACATAGGTGATAAGTGGCCAACTAGCGCATCATCACGCACGCAACGCATTTGTTATCTGTTTGCAGGATCGGGCATGACAATACCGTACTGGGATTTCATAGGCACCACCTTTGTTACAAACTCGTACGTACGGCTGACGCCGGATCTACAATCGAAAAATGGAGCCATTTGGAATCATGTGGTAAGTTGGCGCTGCGTTACGTAAAATTCCACGAAACAACCCCCTCTTACAGCCGATAATCTGCGCCCGTACTTGCAGCCTTGCACTTCGATTAACTGGGAGCTGCAGGTAAACTTCAAGGTGCACGGCAAAGGAAAGGATCTGTACGGCGATGGCTTTGCGCTGTGGTACGCCCGCGATCGCCTGCAATCGGGTGCGGTTTTCGGCAGCAAGGACAACTTCATGGGACTGGCCATCATTCTTGACACGTACAGCAATCACAACGGCCCCCATAACCACCAGCATCCCTACATTAGCGCCATGGTGAACAATGGCAGCCTGTCGTACGATCACGACCGCGACGGGACGCACACGCAGGTGGCAGGATGTGAAGCCAAGTTCCGCAACGTGGAATTTGACACACAGATCAGCATTCGGTACGAGAACGACGTGTTATCCGTGTTTACCGATCTGGAGAACAAAAACACCTGGAAGGAATGCTTCCGAGTGGAAGGTATCAAACTGCCCACGGGGTACTACTTCGGTGCGTCGGCCACGACCGGCGATCTGTCCGACAATCACGACATCATCTCGATCAAGTTCCACGAGCTGGAAGCGCCGTCGCTGCTTGCGGAGGATCGCCGTCAGATCATCCCATCGGCGGCCACCTTTGAAGCACCGCGCGAGCATAAAGACGATCCGAAGCCAGGCATGTCGAATGTGAAAATTTTCTTCCTCATCCTTCTGTCGATGCTGATCGTGGTGGTGCTGGTAGTGATCGGAATCATGTTCTACCAGAAGCATCAAGAAAACGCGCGAAAACGTTTCTACTAAACTTTGGAGGCACGCTTCTGTCCGGCGAGAGCAGTTCGATTAGTGCCGTCGAATGGCGAAGTGGTAGTCCTCGCTCGAAAAGACGAACCGTGACTGAATCACTCACACACAAACATTAAATGTACCAAACAAAATTAGGGATTTTTAGGAAAATTCTTGTACACATCTCAATGGACTAGCGAAAAGTAGGCAGACCCAATGAAGTGGACCAGCGATTGAACGCAACGGAAAGGAACAAACAGTACCCGATCACCGACCATTTCCTCGCGCACCACCAGTCCCCCATGCATCACCATGACTGCTGCACAGGAGAGGACTCATTACTTCTGTTGTACATCATTCTTTCCTCTCGCTATGCAGACCAGAATGGCTGTTTAGGTTTATTTCGCACGAACAAACTGCTAATTGCAACACATACGAACTAATTCGTGCTCACCGGCCGGGCCAACCTTTTCCTAACCGTAAACCTTCCATGGTAATGGGTTTCACTGGCTGACGGTTTTTTTTGTTTGTTTATTTTGTTTTGTCGATGCTAAATGTATGAACTATATGATGGATTTCAGTTTAATAGTGTTTAGTGTGGGGTTGTTCCTACCGAATCGGCAGAATTGAAGGCTTTATGGGTATAAGGAAATGGAAAGGGAGGAAAATTATGTCCACCATGAATCAATCTAACGACGAATACAGAGAGAAAATGACAAAACCATTAGCCGTGTGTTTGCGTTCTTTTTTCTTTTGGAATGATTTTATCAGCATAATTTGACTTGCGTTTGAAATCTGGATACCATCTGCCCCACATACAACAAGAGAGATAAGTTGTAGATAAGGCGTCTTCAACAGTTTTCTCCCCTATACTACAAGATTTACTTGCCTCATTTGTATAAGAGATAATCTGGAAACTATCACAGAGTAATCCGGAGCGGAAAACAAACATCTCGCATCAGCTACAGTAATCAATTGGCTTGTCTATCTTCATCTATAGATGTCTATTCGATGTCCGGAGGAAGAAACTTCTGGCCCCATTTGTGTGAAAAGACATCGAGAAGCTCTTTGGAAAAAAAACGTATGCGGATCGCTCCGCGAATGAAACTTCCCAATGAGCTGGCCATGCGATGAGATTGGCATCACACGTCCCATCACGTAAAGCTCTCGAAACGATTGATTGCGTCTCTTTGTAGCAATACGACCAGGCCGTCTCTCATGGATAAAAAAGAAACAAGATCTTTGTCAATTATACTACATTTATTTATAAAAGCGGGTAAAAGAGCATATTGTTCTTATCGATAAAAAAAGAGCGCACACATTCAAACGGGAAAAGAGATAGCGTCCATTTCCAACACACCACATATTTTAGGACAATCGATACAGCATCTTCCGCTGCATACGATGCTGTAGCTCTCCGCGCCGAATCAGCGTGTGGATCACCTTGCGCACCGCCGCCTCCGAGTACTTTTGTCGCGCAAAGTCCTGCATAATGCTTTGCTCCGACACCTGCGAACCGATTGCGAAACGGCGCTTCAGCTGCTTCTCGATGCGGTTCAAAATTTCCGTATCCTCCTCACTGGTGAATCCTTCCGCACCGGCCAAAGAACCACTGCTGGCGGCCGTCATCGTCGAAACGGCAAAGAGCCGCAACGCTTCGCTTACGTGCGCCTCGGTCGCAAACGGTTGCAGCTGCATTTTGGCCAACGATTCCGAGATGCGAATGATGGCCTCCAGCTGGCGCACCGTAATCGGAATCGACAGGCGCTTGTCGGTGGCACGCTCATGCTCCCCGACACCGGCACGCAACCGCACGTACTGGCTCTTCAGCTTCTCGGCTGCCTGTTCGTTCAGCCGTGGGCCACAGTGCGTGCGGCAGTAGTGAATGTACTTTTTCAGCACGGCCAGCGGAATCTCACCCTCCTTCGGCTCGGCGGTCGCTTTCGACGCGTTCATGTGCACGCTCATCACGTGTTTGGCGAGCGTGATATCACGCTGCTGATCGTGCTCATCCTTCACGATAAAGATCATGTCGAAACGGGACAGAATGGTTGGCATAAAGTCGATGTTTTCGTCACCCTTCGTATCGTCCCATCGGCCAAAGATGGAGTTGGCAGCCGCCAGCACCGAACACCGCGAGTTCAGTGTGGTTGTAATGCCTGCCTTGGCGATCGAAATGGTCTGCTGCTCCATCGCCTCGTGGATCGCTACACGATCGTCCTCCTTCATCTTGTCGAACTCGTCGATACACACAACGCCGCCGTCCGCCAGTACCATCGCACCGCCCTCCATGATAAAGTTTCGCGTTGCCGGATCACGGATCACCGAGGCAGTTAAACCGGCCGCACTGGAACCCTTGCCGGACGTGTATACCGCGATCGGGGCAACTTTTTCCACGAACTTTAACAACTGCGATTTGGCGGTACCGGGATCACCTAGCAGCAGTATATTGATGTCCCCTCGACGTGTCAACCCGTCCGGCATACGCTTCCGAGAGCCCCCGAACAGCATGCAAATGATCGCCTTTTTAATATCCTGCGAACCGAAAATGCTCGGCGCCAAGCTTTCCGCCAGTGTGTCGAACACGTTCGGGCTAGCGGCCAGCTTCCGGAACGTGGATTCTTCCTCCGTGGTGATGTTGTTGAAGCGCGAGATCGCACCCATGCCCTCCGTGTCCACCGTGATGCCTACCACACGCATGTACGGTGCACGCACACCGATGATCGCCTTGTCCCGGCCATCGCGCTTGCCCTGGCGTGCGATCTTGCGGATCGAAAATATGCCATGGATAAGCACCCGGTTGCCCGGCACAACGCGTTCGCACAGGCTACGGTTGCAGAACAGCTGCATGTGGCGCGGGATCTCACCCTGCGGTATAAAGTCGGGCAGTTCCTGCAGCTTCAGCACCTGGAAATCAACACAGCGGCACTTGTCTGGCATGATAAAGTACGGATCTAGCGGACACTTTGGTCGACCCGCCTGCTCCGTGTTACACTTCCTCGGCAGCTGATAGCCTTCCAAGCCCGGGTTGACGGGCAAATTGGGAATGACATTGTTACAGGTTCGGCACTGAATGGAAATGCGAGTCGCTTTAGCCTTGATGCCGGATGCCGCAATAATGATGCCGGCCACCTTCACCAGCTTGGAGACACAGTCCGACCTTAGCTCGCGGATGTTGCTTGGATTGGCGCCAGAAATGAGCAGCACCTGAATATCGTGAACCACCTCCTCTCCTTCCGGTCGCGGGGAGGTGATCTCGTCCGCTACTTCCCGAGCAGCTTCTTCGAATATCTGTAGATGTTCGGTCGGCTGCTTGTACAGCTTATCGGCCAACGACTCGTCGAACCCGGCCAGATCCTCGATCTCCACCTCCAGATAGAAGCGTCCCAGCAGGTAGTTGCGCTTCAACGTATCGCTGAAGAAGATGAAATAAATCCCGATTGTGAGTGTTTTCTTTCTCGACAATCGCAATAGGACGGTACTTACCGATATTTGTAGGAGAAATTAGCCTCGCAGAACGTACGAATAAACTCGCGGTACTGTTTCTTCACGAGCTGCAGATTGATTTGGTTTGAGTTCTGCTGCTGATCGCCATCGAAGTTATCCGAGAAAAACACACCGACATCGTCAAATCCATCCATGACTTAGAAGCGCAACGTAAATTGAGGCTTAAGTATAGCTAAATAACACACTTTTTTGTTTAATTATAAGAGCAACGAGGGAACGAAAACGAGCACGAACAAAACCACCTCGAATGGAAATGAAGCCACACGATTTGCGCGCGCAATTCGTTGACGTTGACAAAACGTCAAACAGTATGCTCTCTTTCTCTTTCTCATTATATTGCTTTCTCGCTGTAGCCCAAGGTATGTAGATATAGAAGGTAGAGTTGTTGGTAAAAAGGTAAAATAGAGTCCCAAACAAAGATTTGACAGTTCGAAAATGGTCAGGGCTATTGCACACGCGATGCGTGTTTTGTCAATCGGAGGGGGGATGTTTGTTTACATTTTGCATTTGGATTGTTACTGTGCAGGGAAGTGATCGTTTATTTTCCTCGACCTTTTTTATGATTTAAGACTAATGAAGAGCCTATATTGGTTGCTGTTTTAAATTGTTTCAGTTATATTCTACGATACGTTAATGATACGTCGCATACATTTGGTGAAAACGAGTTTGGGCTGCGCGTGGACACTTTGCTGCTTTGCTGCGGACCGGTTCAACTCCCGGTCGGATGTTTGTTACCGGAGGATGCAGAGGTGGCTGTTTATAGCAACAGTGGCCGCACCGTAACCAGCGCTAGCATCTATGACGATGCGCCTTAACAGCCGGCAATTCTATCAGTATGCGTTTCATACTGGTGTTCTTGTGGTACAATGTGCAACTGATTTTTTTTCCGCCGCCGGAAGTAGCAGCATCCCGTTAAATGTTTGCTGCCGGATTATGGAGCAGAATATGTTACCTCCTGGATGTTGCTAACCTTTGGCTAAACCGGAGAAGAGCCCCTGTTCTTGTATGATTGTGTACACCATTGTATGATTGTGCACTTGCACGCAGACAATATTTTTGTTGATAAATCCCGTGATAAATTATGTGTGATTAATCAGTAATAAAAGATGTGATCGTACACCTAACGCGGTCGTGTTTTAAACATCTTTTAATGTGAGACATCCGAAACCGTTTTGGTAATTAGGCTCTAGTGGATCCGGGTGTGTTGTATTCTTTAACTTTTTAACGGATGTAACGTTATGCAATCACCGGAAAGGATCGGCGGAAGGCTATCATACAGAAAATTACGTACGATATTCATATATCTGTCCTGCTTTACAAGCCGTCTACCATGCTGATCGATTTCCTTGCAAGCTGGGCAGGTCATTCTATTTTAACATTACAGGATCGCAGTCTAACACATGGCGGTAGGTACCGGCTGCGTTAGGGTAAAAGGTTCGCGCCTTCGTCTCTGATTCTACTGGAATTTCGAACCGTTGAGCAGTTCGTACGTTAATTAAACGGACCGGCTAGCTTACTGGCTCAACAACTGGCGCCTAACAGTGGACCTTGTGCTTGCTGATCATTATTTCAAAGTTGAATAAGACGGACAGCCTGTCTTTATTCAACAGACTCCTAATAATTTCTTTCCATCCATCCGAAGAAAAAGTAAAAATTTTATCAAAAATTGAATATACAAGTCGTTTCTGAATTCTGAAAAATATTTTTTTCATGCTCACCTTCCTTATCGAGTTACCAAATTCCGTACCTAGGCACCACCTCTTGGAATAAAGACAAACGATGCCACTTCATACATTTATCAGATTTTTTTCAATATCCACTAATGCAGTGTAGTCATGAAAACTGATGAGACTCTATAATGAAATGAAATGATAAAATAAGGTTTTATTCGAACACAAAAGTGTTACCAAACTGAAATGAAACTTTGGATTGGTCTATTGAATTGAACTTTGTTTTTTCTAGTTTTCGGATTAAATTGAAAGTCTATCTATTTACCACGGTTTAATGTAATGGTTGCTTGTTTAAAAAAGAAGCAAACAATTGAACTTCAATTGAATGCAGACGTATAACATTAAATAGAAGCGCATAAATGATCCCTGCTGTATTTCTTTAATTTTTCGAACCTCACTAGCCTTTTTTCCCAATCTGCTCGTTAAAGGATCTTGCTACACGTGCCGGCTTCTATTAAATTCCGGCACTATGTTAAATCGTTCAACGCTTTTTTTTGGTTTATTGCACAAAAAACTACTCGAGTGCTCAATACATTAACATTATTCCAATGCGTTGATGATCTACATTCATATGCCAACTGTTGTTCATAGAGTCAAAAATATCACCCAGTATGTAAAATAAATTGTAAGATATTTAAGTAATAAAACTTGTTTTTATATTCATGTACAACGGCCCCGCCGTAATGCTACAAAACGATAATCTTATCTAGTAAAAATAAAATTAGCAATACTTCACTGGCAACTCATGGTTTCATAATATAGCAGAGGTTAATTATGTCAAACCCGATGTTTGTTTAATTTTCATTTTACAGATACAATTTCTTTATTACTTAATTAATCCTGATTTAGATACCGAATCACAATACAGGGCTCATGCTGTTCCTAAGTTACATCAACGCTCTCACCATCATCCCATCCCACCAATGGGATGTACAGCCGAAAGTGACGCCAGTTGTGTCCGACCAAATACCAAGTTATAAATTTTTACTAAAGCATGAAACATCGGCCTGAATAACTAAATCATTTACATTTTATGAAACATTACGTTTCATAAATGTTTAAAGCAAAAGAAAAACTATTCCAAGTAATTTTTGTTCCAATTTTTGTGAAACCAAATCAACACATATGTACGCTCCAAAAAGTGGAATGCGAATGGTCTGATGTTTCTAACATATGAAATGTCCTGAAAGATTTTTATCCAAAGCCTTCTCAGTCGTGTTTATTCGTCGCGTATCATTCAGCCACGTGTTTACTGAGAATTTTCTGAAAGTATTTTCATACTAAATGTTAATGGCTAATCCAACCTTTTCTTCTTGCGGCAAAAGGCGCTTCCGGGTGATGTGAAAGATATTCATTAACAAATTCTACTTTTTCAAACATTTACTCTTAGTTGTGTTATTATAAATCCGACTCTATGGTTGGCTCCTATAGGTTGGTGGCATTTCGTGATGGGAATCGAGGTTGTTCATTAAAGACTATGTTTTCAGCAAGTATTAAGGAATTCAGTCAGTAATTTAAAATTTATACTGTCGAAGTGTCTATTTCAAAATTGCACGATAATAGTTCTACCGATTTTAATTTAATTTTTAGTACACCTATGGTAAGAATGAGAATAATGTTTGCTGTAGTTATTATGCCGCTAAATGTTCCATATGTTTGCTTTGCTTCTCTATGTACCACGTTACCAGACGAGATACTGGGGAACTTTTTTTTGCATTCTATACATGATTCTCAGGGCAAGAACGAGTGTCCTGAATACAGCAGAAACATTGATATTCTTCCTGTCTATGTATTTGAGACTTTTCTGTATTGTCTCTTATTTTTTGAGAAATGCATTCAACCCTCTCCATTAGTATATACAAATGCTAGTTATAATTACTTGGACGCAGAAAGGCAATGGAGTGGTTAATACTACCATGCAAATACCAAAAACCCTCTAGTTCATTATTATTTCGGCATTCGGCCAGGTTGTAGTATCCATCTCTAAATATTTAAATATTATTTACATGAACTGGTAAGCGGTTGAATACATGGTTTCAACATTGAACATATGCCTTGAAAATGCAATATAACGTATATTTCGGAACAAAGAAGTATGTTGATGTAAGTTATGCTTCGTTCAAATGTCAACTGTTTATTTACTGACTGGTTTTTCACAGAATCATTCACAAAATGTCGTACCATGCACGCGAAGCTTGTCTTTACGGGTTGTTGTAATTATAAATATTGAATTCTATCCTGATTTAGTTATTCTTAATATAAATTAATTTTTAAATAGAGCTCATGTCTACGATACGTTTCATCTGACTAATCAAACTAAACAAGCATCTGTTTTTGGGAATAAAACAAAAGCTTGATGTTTTAGCTAAATGTGATAGTGACGTATCGTGCTTTTTTGGCATGCTATTATTTTTGTGTTTGTGCACTGGTACTTATTTCTTTTATTTCACTTAAAACACAATTAAAACGAACATTAAAACAAACGTAAAATACGAGGCCGCGCGCGAGCCACGTCTGTCCCGGAACCGTGATGAGCAGAGAGTCCCCCAGGATCCGCATGATCCTTACTCACGAACTTCTACGCTCTTAAAGCGCATCCCCGATCGTTGCTAGAGCGAGACAGCCATATCCGCTACACATCGGATGCTGTCAGTTCCCAGACGGCATAGAGCGCACGGTTAGGCTACGTTCTAATCAGGATGCAACAATTATGCTATTGGTGCGGTCCGGGGGTGTGCAAGACTGACTATCATCCAGTTACCGGTAAAACAAATCATAGAAAGCTATAGAAGGCCAAATAGACGAGTTAGAAATTGTGAATTTGGGTTTAAGTTTTTACGATCGACGATTTTGTTTTCATTTTTTTTAATTTATAATATTACATTCTATTTATTCAATATTCATTCCAGTTTTTTTATAAGGCCTTCCTTATATATTTTCAAAATTGGATTTGGCATGGAAGATGCTCAAAAAGTTGGAAAAATATGGAATAATTTGTTAAATTATCTTATCAATATACTTCGGGGGAGAGCCGCGGAGAAATCTAAGAATAATGTCTTAAGAGGTGTTGTAAGAAACGTGTGCACTGCTGGATTGTTCTTTTTTGAGGGATCTTTATTCATATTCTAGACCCATAGCATGCATTCCATTAATTCATTCGATCGTGACCGCCTTCGGGAATGGCATGCGGGTTGCCTATAAGGCGCAAATAATCGGTTTACATGAATAGCTCAAATCAAGATTCTATTGTGAAAATAACACAATACACTTTTATAGTCTTCTTCTTTGGCACTACAACCTCGAGAGGTCTCGGCCTACCATTTCTGGCTTTCTGTGACTTAATTTTACCCGTAGAAAAGGTAGTCAGCCTTACGTACGGGAGACTTTTATAGAAATACTTAAAAATAATTTACTGATTAAAATAGAGCAAAATAATCAGTCAATCAAAGCGAGCTAGGCACTTCACTCTTTCAATATTTGAGTCTTTTCTAGAAGTAAAATAAAAAACCCTTAAGCTCGTGTAAGTTAGTTGTGTTTTAAAAGCTGTTAATTTTGATGAATTCCTGAAACTTTATTGCTGTATTATACTTTACTTTCTATAGGTTTAGCTTTCTGAAAATAGTTTTTGCTCTTATATGGTAGGTTTCCGATTCCGAAAGGTACTCGTGGAAATCTATATTTTTAAAATGTCAAATGATCTCTACGCTTATGTATTCATCCAAAAAAAATCTTTGGTATCCATCAATTTTATTTTTGATACATTTTAATAGTGCAAAAAAGGAATAATTAAACTGTGTGTAGAATTGTGACGTAAGTATAACAGGTGTATTTAAAAATAAAATGTTTTATGATTTTTCAAAACTTTTTATTGATTTATTTTAGAACAAACAAGTGTTAGTATAACTCTGGTGAGGCCATATCTGAACCACTTATCTGTCCCTTGTAAATAATATTTACATGTTTGGAGATGGATACTACAACCGAAATAATAACCTAACACATAATTGTGTATTTGCATGGTAATTTAACCACCCCATTGTCTTTCTCATCTCAAGCGTGTATAACTTATATTTGTACACAGACAAATAAATAAAAGCTTCTCATGCATAAAAAAATAAATAATAGCTTATGAAGATGGTTGAAAGCGTTTCTCAAAAAAAAAAAAAATGAGACAAATTCAAAACTGGTGCACACAGATATGCTTGATGAATATCAACTTTTCTGCTGCATTCACGAAATTTTTGTCTCCTTGATGTCCTGAAGTACATGATTACCAAATGAAAAAAATGCATTTTAATTTTTCAAAATTGTATCGATTCAACTTAAATTGTTAGTAAAATAAATATTTCAAATAACCTTACGTGTGTGTTTTATTTATTTATTTTTTTCATTTGATTGTAATATAGTCTTCAATAGCGGAGCATAAGGTAGCACAGTATGATCCGACTTATAGATCACCTATCAGCATAAAAACTACTATAAATCTTATTCTCATACCTACCATATACGCAGGAAAATTTAAATTCAAATCGGTACAATGGTTTTGGCAAATTGTAGCAATAAACAATGCGAGAGTATTGATTTTGAATTAAATTTATTGTTTCTTTAAAAAGATTTACATTTTATAGAGACTCATTTAAAAAATTCGTCTCATAGCCATAATGAATTGCAACCAAGCTATACCCAAGAATTAAGAATAACAGAGCTACAACACACCTAGCAGTAAATGTTTGAAAAAGTAGAATTTGTTAATGAATATCTTTCACATCACCCGGAAGCGCCTTTTGCCGCAAGAAGAAAAGGTTGGATTAGCCATTAACATTTAGTATGAAAATACTTTCAGAAAATTCTCAGTAAACACGTGGCTGAATGATACGGGACGAATAAACACGACTGAGAAGGCTTTGGATAAAATTTTTTCAGGACATTTCATATGTTAGAAACATCAGACCATTCGCATTCCACTTTTTGGAGCGTATATATGTGTTGATTTGGTTTCGCAAAAATGGAACAAAAATTACTTGGAATAGTTTTTCTTTTGCTTTAAACATTTGTGACACGAAATGTTTCATAAAATGTAAATGATTTAGTTATTCAGGCCGATGTTTCATGCTTTAGTAAAAATTTATAACTTGGTATTTGGTCGGACACAACTGGCGTCACTTTCGGCTGTACATCCCATTGGTGGGATGGGATGATGGTGAGAGCGTTGATGTAACTTAGGAACAGCATGAGCCCTGTATTGTGATTCGGTATCCAAATCAGGATTAATTAATTAATAAAGAAATTGTATCTGTAAAATGAAAATTAAACAAACATCGGGTTTGACATAATTAACCTCTGCTATATTATGAAACCATGAGTTGCCAGTGAAGTATTGCTAATTTTATTTTTACTAGATATGATTAACGTTTTGTAGCAATACGGCCAGGCCGTTCTACATGAATTAAAATAACAAGTTTTGTTATTTAAATATCTTACAATTTATTTTACAAAACAGGTGCTGTTCTTGACACTATGAACAACAGTTGGCATATATATGTATTACATCCACGCATTGGAATAATGTTAATGTATTGAGCACTCGAGTAGTTTTTTGTGCAATAAACCAAAAAAAAGCATTGAATGATTTAACATACTGCCGGAATTTTATAGAAGCCGGCACGTGTAGCAAGATCCTTAAACGAGCAGATTGGGAATAAATGCTAGTGAGGTTCGAAAAATAAAAGAAATACAGCAGGGATCATTTATGCGCTTCTATTTAATGTTACACGTTCAATAGTTGAATAAGAAGTTCAATTGTTTGCTTCTTTTTTAAACAAGCAACCATTACCATAAACCGTGGTAAATAGATAGACTTTCAATTTAAATCGAGGACTAGAAAAACCAAAGTTCAATTCAATAGACCAATCCAAAGTTTCATTTCAGTTTGCTAACACTTTTGTGTTCGAATAAAACCTTATTTTATCATTTCATTTCATTATAGAGTCTCAACAGTTTTCATGACTACACTGCATTGGTGGATATTGAAAAAATCTGATAAACGTATGAAGTGGCATCGTTTGTCTTTATTCCAAGAGGTGGTGCCTAGGTACGGAAGTTGGTTACTAGATCAGGAAGGTGAGCATGAAAAAATATTTTTGAATGTTCAGAAACGACTTCTATATTCAATTTTTGATAAAAATTTTACTTTTTCTTCAGATGGATGGAAAGAAATGATTACGAGTCTGATGTATAAAGACAGGCTGTCCGTCTTATTCAACTATGAGCTACTGTTCAGCAAGCACAAGGTCCACTGTTAGGCGCTAGTTGTTGAGACAGTAAGCTAGCCAGTCCGTTTAATTAACGTACGAACTGCTCAACGGTTCGAAATTCCAGTAGAATCAGAGACGAAGGCGCGAACCTTTTACCCTAACGCAGCCGGTACCTACCGCCATGTGTTAGACTGCGATCCTGTAATGTTAAAATAGAATGACCTGCCCAGCTTGCAAGGAAATCGATCAGCATGGTAGACGGCTTGTAAAGCAGGACAGATATATGAATATCGTACGTAATTTTCTGTATGATAGCCTTCCGCCGATCCTTTCCGGTGATTGCATAACGTTACATCCGTTAAAAAGTTAAAGAATACAACACACCCGGATCCACTAGAGCCTAATTACCAAAACGGTTTCGGATGTCTCACATTAAAAGATGTTTAAAACACGACCGCGTTAGGTGTACGATCACATCTTTTATTACTGATTAATCACATTTATCTCATTTTCATTTATCATTTATCAATCCGGGGACAAACATCCAACGGGATGCTGCTGCTTCCGGCGATGGAAAGAATTCGGTTGCACATTGTACCACCAGTACACCAGTATGAAACGCATACTGATAGAATTGCCGACTGTTAAGGCGCATCGTCATAGATGCTAGCGCTGGTTACGGTGCGGCCACTGTTGCTATAAACAGCCACCTCTGCATCCTCCGGTAACAAACATCCGACCGGAAGTTAAACCGGCCCGCAGCAAAGCAGCAAAGTGTCCACGCGCAGCCCAAACACGTTTTTACTAAATTTATGCGACGTATCATTAACGTATCGTAGAATAAACCTGAAACAATTTAAAACAGCAACCAATATAGGCGCATAATTAGTGACAAATCTTAAAAAAGGTCGAGGAAAATAGACGATCACTTCCCTGCACAATAACAATCCAAATGCAAAATGGAAACAAACATCCCCCCTCCGATTGACAAAACACGATTCGCGTGTGCAATAGACCTGACCATTTTCGAACTGTCAAATCTTTGTTTGGGACTCTATTTTACCTTTTTACCGAGTTGTTTAGAGCAAATTGACATTTCTCGACCTGACATAACAGTTCCGAGGTGATCAAGGGGAAGGGTATTGAGAAGAGTGATGGCAGCGTCGGAGGAGGCGCCGGTGGTGGTATCGCTTGAGATTTTTTGACGAAAAATGCAACCAAATATCGTCAATCTTCTGTGGAACAACATTTGATATGCGAAGATGACCCATAAATTAGCGAAATTGCTCAAGGGATTGAGAATCGAGGCTGTTTGTTCATGTTTGTTGCCCATACCATATGTTTTTGTAAACAAACTCTGACATAACTCGACTAAAATGTCGCCCTGTCAAATCGATAAAAATCCACCTTCTAAATACATACACCTTGCTGTAGCCTGTCTTGACCGAACTATGGGCAGCATAGGCCGGGAAAACATATTTTGACCACAAATCATGGAGCGAATAAAAAAACGACAACAAATCTGACAAACAGTCAAATTGATCGCATACGCACACAAGCTCACATCATAATAGAAGCTAAAAACAACAATACAACGGTGGAATATAAATAACATTTTTGAGGTTTGTGAGTAAAACGCATCTAGTAGGCTGCGAAGCAAGCGCTGCAGTTGGTTCAATACAAAACAGTTTCCATAACCAACGTTACCACCTTTGCTCTCTATCCCTGCCCAGTTGTTACGGGTGTAAATTTCCGGTTCCTTTCGCTTCTGGCAGTGTAGAGAAGAAAAAACAATGGCCAGCTGGGCAAATCGGCCTCCCATTGAAAGCAACGGTGGTGGTCCATCATCGTCACGCAAGAAATGGAACCTCGAAGGTAAGTAAGATTGTACGGAGCCGAACCTTGATGATCTCACCCCATCGTCCGGCGTTTGTGTTCGGCCTTGAGATGTCACCCCAAAACTTGTTTGCACCTGGTCGCTATATTGCAGATAAAAAGTCACTGCGAAATCTAAAGTACCACTTCGCAGAAGACGGTTGTTCTGAAGTGCAATTCACACTGGCGAAACAGTTGCTGGAAGAAAATTCCGAAACGGACCCAGCACACAATCATGCCCAAGGCGTACACTGGTTGCTGCGCGCCGCCCAACAAGGACACGAAGCATCGATCGAGCTGTTACGCGAGTGTTACGAAAATGGGCGCGGGATAACGGAAGCGAACGAAGAGGACGTACGCACCATCTTGGCGATGAGTCCGGGCGAACGGTCAGCACGACGAGCTGCACAGGAACTGTTTGCAAGCCTCTCGAACGGGGAAGAATACGTCACGGCAGCTCAGCTCGAGAAGCGCATGAGGGAGATTTATAAAATGGACAAAAAGCGCAGCCGAACTCCTGCGGACGGTGCCGAGGCGGAGGGAAGCATGGAGCATAGCTTGGATGGTTGTCCAGCGGACGGGGGCAGGGTTCACGGCAACGGTTCACCCATCCTTAGCTCGAATGGTGGCGGCCATCGGTTACATCGGACCCCTACCGTGAACCACATTTCGGAAGCACATCTCCTAGCAGCCGCTGTCAATTACTCGAACGGACATCTCCCGGATGTGAGCGATGCGCTGATGCTATCGGTGCCGGATCCACACAGCTTGAATCACGTGCCGTGTTTCCATCGGCCGTTCTTCAACCCGTTCATGTTTTTCCAGCTGCTGTACCATCGGTTCGTTTCGCTGCTGTCCACGTTTCCCGGTACTAGCGCTAGCAGCTGGATGCAGCTGTGCCTTATCCTCGTCACCTACTGGTACTTTGCGAGCGACAATCTCGTTTCGTTCCTGCCCGTCGGTGGATACTACCTGAGCCTCGCCGTGATGGTACTGTGCAGTTTTCGGATGCTGAAATCGAAGCACGATTTCATCGACTTCCGGATGTGGTCCGGACTGTTTCTACGGTACGGCGACGAGCATCTGAACACGAACGATTCGGAAAATCAGTACCTACGCAACAACCTGAGGCCCTACTTTTATTTCTTCACGGCTTTCTTCATCAACATGGTGCTGCAGCCGAACATAAACGACCAGTGGCTACCGTTCTCCGAGATAACCGTGCTCGCCTTCACACTGACCTTTCTGACGATGTTCGCGTTTATTTACACCTCGGGCGATTCCTTCCCGGACTATCTGATACTGTTCTCGTTCGGGTTGAACGTGTTGGCCAAATACCCTTACGAAATGGATGACGTCGTGACGACTGGTTGGCGTTTTTTGGATCTAAAAGTTCCGGGCTTCTCCACGTTCGTAATCGGCAACGGGATTGAGTTTTGCTTAAACTGTCGCGCAATGCTTTACCTCATGATTCCGGGCTTCTTGATGTACATAGCCCGGCGCAACGACTGGCGAGGCATCTACCAGTATCTCATTCCCCACTGCGTGACACTCGCCTGGTTACAGATCTGCATCATTAGCTCACAATCGGCTACAATGTTCGGCTTGGTACGGGGCGCACTCGGACTATCCGGATTGCTTCTGTTCCTGCCGCTGTTCGGCATCGTGACGCTGCTCATTCCCGTGTTTGCCGTTATCGAATGGCTCTCGCTGACGGACTACACGGTGAGACTGTGGTCCTCGATTGCTGCTGCTGTGACGGCCGTTGCCATCTCTGGGTACATGGCCAGCTCCCGGCGAACGGAACGATACGTCACCTTCCTCCAGATTGCGATCTGTGTTATTGGAACCGTTTTCCTTACGCTGCCCCACATGATGTCCAACTTCGAAACGATTAGTGTGAATGAAAATCGGCTGTTTGAGTCGCCTGCGTCCGAATCGCTCGGAGATCACCCCGGCGAACAAACCGGTGGCAGTGGTTCACTACCAGCCAGTCTCAGCTGGGATATGTACTACAAGTTTTGTCACCAGCCCGCGTGGGATACGGAAAATAAGGTGAAAACGCAACTACGCTGCACAAACCTGGACGGCACGTTTGTCCGCTGGGAAGGAGTGGTGGTTGATATGGCCATCTCCAGTCGACGAAACCTGCGTGCACAGCTGATCGAAGGATATTTGCCAAAGTTTCTGGTTGATCGGATCAACTGCTTCTACGGTGAACCCATCGAGCCCGACTGTGGCAACCTGAACGGATCGGTTGAGGGTGAATGCGAGAGTTTAAAACATTTCATGCAACGGCAGCGCACGTGTCATCTCAACAAATGGAATACGTGAGTACAGAATCGTTTATCGGAGGTTTTCACCGAGTGGTGCCATTTAGCTAATGGGGTTTCTATCGCTTACAGCTACGAATATGAGCTAAAGGTACGAATGTCGAACGGTCTCTTAACGAAACCGGTCGAAGTCATACTGAGAGCCCAACACGCCTTCGGTAACTTTACCCAAAGCCTCAACTATTCCGATCGTATTTGGTTCGTGGGTGTGCTGCGCGATTCAGCCCCAGCTGGTCACGATCCTGCCGGCACCAACGATCAAACAGGACCCTGGGATACAGTAAGTACTGGTTTTAACCTAAACCTTATGGGCGGACCGGCTACCAGTAGCTTCGGAGTGCACAGCATGCGGCTGGGGCGCAAAAATCCGTTGATTGAGTTGCATTCCATCGGCTGCAGGCAGTGCCGAAATCCGAACCTGTCGCCCGTCCATCTCAACGAGGGCCTGAAGGTGAATGGACGGATGCGAGATCTGCTGCGCGGTGTAAAGTATCTGCTAAACGTAATATTCAACCCGCTGGTAATCTTCAAGTAGCTTCTTCCCGGGTACTCTCGGTCGGACGCACGGTTTTGTAATCGATGCTGGTCAAACTCTGTCTTGCTCGCTAGTCGTCTGTTGGTTTTGGACTGTTGATTTGTGCATGTTATTTGCATCATCAGTGCTTGAAACTCTCTTTTCGGTTGAGAATGAAGGCAAACGATGAGGATGACTGTATGTTTCTTTCCTTCACGTTTACAGAGAGCTATTTTTACGTTATTAATATTAAAAATGTATTGCCTTTTCCTTTGAATTAACATTACAAACTTAAAGAATGATAATAAACCATGTACGAGCTGTTGAACTGATTGACGTACCTTAAACGATAAGCAGTTTATTGTAGAGAAATAATGTTACATCCAGTGTGTCTATGATCTATCTTTCTCTTTGTTAGCTATAATATGTGTGCACTCTGATTATAAAGCTTTACGTTGAACAAAACTTTGGCTAAATTTGACTTTCTTTTACCTTTACTTAGCCGTACCTTTATAAACGATTTCGATGAGATTTATATAACAATCCAGCTCAAATTAAGACTAACTAAACTTTTTATCATTTTTGATATAATTTCTTTAGCTAGCTGTATCTACTAAATAGTATTATAATCTCTGGACCTTTGCTCTGCCAAACCGTTATCAAATCTAATTATCTAGCTGCAGGTAAATAGAAGTAAATGATACTCATATTTGGCTGCATAAAACCGTCGGAATTGAACTCTTCTGCTAAGGGCAAGAATCTGTTCCGATTTCGCAAAATTTCATCACTTTGCATAATTGTTTCTTATAAAAATCAGAAAAAAATCATTTACTGCACTCTAGAGAAAGAGAAAGAGAAAGATAGATAGAGAGAGAGAGAGAGAGAGAGAGAGAGAGAGAGAGAGAGAGTTTGCGTCATGGCTTAGCTTGCTAATTATAAAACTCTTGCACCTTGATTCCGCGATCGTGATCATCCTGAAAAAGATAAGAATTTCATTAAACTCGATCGATCAAATTATTCGTATATAGACATATCATTTTTCCTCTATAATTCAACCAAAATCGATCTTTTCACCTTTAACGTCGATCGGTATTGATCGCAGCACGAGTAACACATCCTGCAGATTCACCGTACAGCGTACAATTGGCCGTTGATCGGTTTGAGCAATGAAAACCATTCCATCAGCTTCTTAAAAATGAAAGAAAAACACACGCGAACACGTCATTCGGGGGTACCAAAGTGAGAAGAGTGTTTTGGATGGATTCAATTTTTCCTATTTCAGGAATACGGGTTATCCAAGAGGAACACACACAGTCCGGTTTGGCGTTGAAAGATATATTTGAGTACGGTACCATTTTTAAATCGGGAAGGATATGGGTGGGTTGAAATTCTATTTACTTTGAACGCGGATCTGGTACTGTACTGGTCTGTATTTATTTGGACATAAATGGCATTCTTTAAAGCTTTCGTCCGATGATGCAATCACATCTTCGTAGTAAGCGTTGGACTAACCGGTGGCAAGGTGTATATCAATGATCAATGATCAATCAAATATCTGATCAATGATACAGGGCTTTAATACAACAGGATCTCAACCAACGACATCCTTGTTCCAAGTGCAATGATAACATTTCTTGTATACGTGGTACATCAAAAGATATCCATAGTTTCAAAGTATTTTACAAAAAGTGGACAGCTTGGTATACATTTTAAAGATTTAAACGATAATGTAGTATGTGTTTTAACATATATCACTTTACTGCATAAAATTTTGTTATAGTTGCAGAAATTGGTTAAGTTAAAAGTTCTGATTTTTGGGATGCTTCATCAAACGACAAAGATCTACTTCAGATCTACATTCCCTCCAAGTCAATGGCCTGTTTAACAGATGACGGAGTGCCTCGTTGTTTGGGAGGCATCGCCGTCCAATGGGCCTAATCGTTCGCCAGCCCTTGTCTTGTCGTCCAAGGTAGCCTATCTTCCACCATGATTTATCTTTCAGAACGCCTGTTAGTTTACAAGAGCTCCAAGAAGCCAGCCCAAGCCAAGCCTCTTCAGTCAATAGGAAATCTTACCATTGTCGTCGTCGGTGATAATCAATCTTGAGAGAAAACTCATTGTTCGAGGGATCTTAGAGGTCGCCCAAGCTGCATCTATCGGGAGACATTGAGACTCGTAGTTGTCCCATCGAAAGGATCTCTTCTTTGTTGTGTCGTCAAAGAGGTCTCATCGATGTACGGGCCTAGCGATATAAGAAGGTATGTTGTTCCTAGATTCAGTCAGTTCCAAAATGTTCCTAGATTCAAGGTCAGTGTCATTCCCACCACCGGTCATATCATGTTTGGATCGGCATTGCTGAAAATCACTATTTAGTATGGCATTAATTGAATTAAATTGGGGAACTGATTACTTGGTCTAAATCATGTCCGAAAAGAAGCTAACTAAATTGTAAAGGTTCTAATTTAAACTAAAAAAATGGTCCCAAAAACTTGAGAGCTTTTTAAATTATTCAAACAAAACTTCATTTATCTCTGCATAGTACGCACTTGGTACTTTGAAAGGTTTAATAAGGAAATAACACGCAACTGTATTTTAATATCAACACTATTGGCGGGAATTTTCTCATTTGAACTTATGAATATACCAGATTATTTATGCCATTTAATGACTCATCATATTTCAGACCCGACCAGCTAAAGCGAATCGTCTATCCAGATGAGATAAACTTTGAATTAAACGATCGATTACGCCAGAATGCCTCACAGTTGTTGCCTAACACAAACAAGTTTGCATTCTTGTATAAATCAATTAGAATCTTTAATGCATTGAACAATTAACGGAATGTACGGTTGTGCATGTGATATGGTTCCACTACTGGTCGGTTGATTTGTTTCCTACATAAACCCGCAATGTTTAAAATTCAATATAATCTATTATTTATTAACAAATTTCACATCCTCGCGTACATGCAATGCTACAAAGTACAGTTCCATCCACGGTTGGCCCATTCTCATATATTCTCACTTCTACATTGTCACATAAAAACGAACTGCTATATCACTAGTTTAAAAAGAGAAGTAACGCACAATTAGACAAATACTTTTACTCTGCAGTGCACCTGCTCTCTGACTCTTGTACGGGGAACACCGTCAACACTTCCAGCCGGGTTGGAAGACATACCCCACTAGTCGTCCCTTGCAATCCCAAACCACAGCCCGCTCACAAGTAGCACCACAGTTTTCGGCCAGTGCGTCTGGTTAGTTGATCTGGTTCACGTCAAACCGTACGTATTTGGGCGTGCGTTTGCATGTGCGTAAGCACCACACTGGCAGCGAGCTAATTGCTTTCACTTTTACACTCAGCTCTGACGTTCCTTGCGGGAAATGGCGCGTACGGGGAAAGCATTCAAGACGGCTGTGGGGAAGGGGATTTTTTTCCTTCTCTGGTTCGTGGAAAAGAGCAGTGATCTAGTTAGATATATCCATTTTCAAGTAGCATTCGTATTCAGTCGATTTTTCTTCCTGCTGTGTGTTCTCTTGATCGTGCTGCTATCTCGGGTTTCGTCCGTGCTAGACTAAATGTGATCGGGTTTTCAACGCACACTGGAAAATGTAGGAACCTAGTATTGATGTTCAACTTTGCCTCTAACTCTATAATTCATCAACTCAGCGCGCTTCATCGCGCGATCAACTAGAACGATGATTTATGATATTGTTGAATTTACACCCTTTAACAGAAAAAGGTTAGCGTGTGCGTGCGATGGGCAAGCCAATGGTAGTAGATAAACCAAGATAAAACATTTCCCATTTCTCCCCTTTGCCAGGTGCCAGGGGAAAAGTGATCGGCGATGATCATCCATGGGATGGACATTGCGTGCGTGCATTACCGATTTTTGTACTTCACCAGGTAACACGCAGTTCGGTGTGATCATTGCCAGTCAGTCAGCGATATTCGGTTCATCTTTTTCGAAAATGAAAATGTACACAAACAAAACCCGAACAACCGTTCCGTCACCACCACGGGTTGTTAAACATACGGGCTGAAATGATCGATTCGTCGATCAATGCAGACTGTGGAATGCGTTACGGATATAGAAACGCAACACCACCGTAAACATCGGTACTGCAAACACGCGCTCTCGGACACCATTAGCCAGCCATCCACGCCAAACAGACAAGACATTAAGCCCCGAATGTGCTCACCGGACATAAAAATATTCTCAACCAAATTTTATCCACTCTCCACGCGTCGTGTCGGGGGAAAAACCAACCACCAGAACGAACGGACATAGATCACGCAGCAGGAACTCACGTTGCCGACGATGTTCGTACTCATACACAGAGAACACAGAACGTTGGAAAATTGTAAAACCCCAAACTCATCCCATTCGTTGCGTACTTTTCCGATCCGAGGTACAAAAACAGATGGTGAGTCTGGTCGGGCGATCCTTTGGCACGGCTACATTCCTATCTTGTCTTGGTTTTCCCATCAAAACAAAACAAAAATCCTCAAAACTTTCCTTTCTTTACAAACACTCTTTACACTACCCATTTGAACAGTTCCTTAAGAAAAAAAAAGCAGTCGAGCGATCGACACACGCACGCGCAACGCATTTTCTTCTCGTTCTCCGATCGATTGCATCGTTCGCCAACCGCCCTCGATCACACCAAACAGTCCTCGAACTCTCTATTTGTCCTTCTTGATCGATTTCAGCTCCTTTCTCGTCTTGAACCCACGGAAGCTGGCCTGAATCTTGGTCGCTGCCTCCGTGGCCATCTTTTGCTTCTTGCGCACCAGAAAGCCGCGTACGTTTGCCTGTATTTTGGTGGCCGATTTGTCCTCCACTGTGCCAGTGGATGCTGCACCGGATACGGCTCCAGCTCCTACTCCGCCCGGCGCACCGGCCGCATTGGTGCCCTGTCCGCGCATCTGCTTGCGGACGCGATAGCCTCGGAATCCGGCCTGGATTTTCGTGGCCGCATCATCCTCCGATTGGGAGGAGTTTGGTGAACTCGGATGAATGTGCATCGTTTTTCCTAGTTCGGCTGCTGTTGTTGGTGTGCTTGAGGAACCGGTTCCAGCGGATCGCGAGTTGTCTGGATCACTTTTCGTAGCGTATTACAATCGTATCTGCTCTGTCTGCAAGCCACACGCGCACAAACACGCACACAGCACAGGTTTGGTCTTGTCTTCCCAACTCTAGTGGAACACGGCACTGCAAGCGAGAGGATCGTACGTCTGTTGGGGTTTTGGGTGTTTTAACTTTCACACAAGAATTCAACCACAAATCACGCACAGTATTCTTCTGCTAACCAACGGTCACTGGGTGGAGAGGAGTGGTGGGATGTATCTTTGCCACTGGAAGCACCTGGACCTGGATGTATGCAGTAACACTGTAACCAACAGTCAGACGCGATGCGCTGATCACCTGTGTACGTCAAGTCTGGGGAACGGTTTGCTCTACACTGAGAGCGAGCACGACCCGCGAATGGAATCGTGGCCGCCGCGGCCGTTATTCAGATGCGTACGGCAGCATCATCATCCACGGCGGTCGGAAACGAAGCGATAGACACAGCCGACAGCTGAAGGCAGGAAAGAGATATCGTGATAAATAGTGGGAGGCCAAAAAGCGCGAGAGCGGCCACCGGGAACGATCTGTTCTGAGCGCGAGAGACACAAAGCGGAACGCGTACGCCGTTCGGCGAGCACTGTTTGCTGCTGCTGACAGATTAATGGGCTTTCCGTGGGAGATGCTGTTCTTGGTGGACAGTGGTGGTCCTATGTGATGTGATGCACAAGATAACTGATATTTGGAAATGAGCTCTACAAAATATAGCTAGCGCGCATTTGTACCGTCATTGTAGTTTGGAATCGGTAAGTCGGAATAGACGAGGAAGGTAGTCAACTCGCGATCATGCTAATTTTGTCATTGAAGCATTTCGAAACTATCTTCTCTAGCCCAAAACGCGATTAAGAAAATCCTTCACCAGACGAGGTCCTCGAGTTTTTTTTCCGATTTACTTATTGGTAGATGACATTTTTATAACAAATTTCATTCACTCACTCTACTCACCTTAAAAGTACCATCCTCTTGATCTACCATTCGCTAGTGTTTTTCGTTTATTTTTATATAATTTTTCCCCTCATTTTTCGAACACGAAGACGTTAACAACTGTTTGCTACAATCGGCGTCACTGGCCGAGAAAACAAAACAACAAACCTCGTCATGCGTCATGCATGCCGTGTCAGTCCCACACGTGGCCAGCGAAATATGGAGCCCCGAGGTTGATCTGGCGAGGGTTGTTGTTCCAGGTTTCTGAATGTGAGAACTGGCGCTGATCTTTATCATCAGCAAAAGGGATTTAAATTTTAAATACTGCACAGGGGCTTGTACTGATTCTAACGGTGTTCTAAGACCTTACCACGGCATACGCCAACGAACCGAATTACCTCTACAACCTTGACAGTCGAACGTTGATGGAAAGACTGATTACTTCACGTTTACTGTAAAGTGCAGATATCGTTTTTTTCTGTTATCTTCTTCACAGAATGGGCCCAGCTATGGTTAGAAGGTCGTATGACGAATAGTTTAATGGTTCGTCGGCTTAAAGTGGTACCCTTGGATGGTTCCCACTTTTGACAAACACGATCCTACGTACCATGCGTCGGATCGGAGGGAGTTCATGGGCATACTACAAGCCAACATCTAACCGCTGTTTCATTTAACGCACCATCGTGTGTGTGTGTGTTCGTGGTTTTATTATGCATATGCATTCGGATGTTACGATGCACCTCAAGGGTCGTCCCCTCTTCAGCAAGAGGCGGGAAATCTCTCCGACCCGTTAGGGGAAAACTATCGGGACGAAGGGTGAGACAAGAGCAAGGGCGGGAGCAGCCGGGGAGACATGTTAAAAATACGAAACAAACGCCCCACTTCAGACGGTAGACGCCATGACGCGGGAAGTGCTCTAGCACGTATGCATGCAACAAACGTGGAAGGCCCCATTTTACTACACCCAGCCAGGCAACATGGTGGCATGGTGGCACATGGTAACGAGAATTGGATACCATCCTATCGGTCTCGGCCAACCCGTACCGAAAAGCAACAAATCAATAGAGCCCTTTCAGTTTCGAAAGATGATCGTTTTATTGCTGCGTCTCGTGACATCATCTCTACTGTGCACCGAATGTTCCCGTGGATATCGGGAATTGGAATTGGATGAGAACTGGCGAAAGAAACTTCAGTCCACAGCACATCAAAACAAGCCCACCAAATCTACGGAAAGTGGTGGAAAACACATGCACCACACAGTGTACAGCTGACATGCTTTACATGCCGTGATTGGCCATTGTTGGTCAGGGTCATGTTGGCGATGTGTTGTGACGCGTTGCCTCCAAGTAATGTGTAGGGTTTTTGTGCGTTTGCTACTTTTGGTTAGTGTTTCGTGTGTTTTTTTTTCAGTTCCACAATGTTCATTGATTGATTTACGAGTTAACTCCATTTATGGTCAGTGCTCGCTTCCTACCAGACAATGCTCAAGCCTTTCAAGATACTTTAGCGAACAAAAAAAAAAGTAACTTAAACATGCATTGAGCAAGCAATTAACTCTATTTTTAGCCAGTGTCAATCAAATCTCTTCATATCCGGTATAAATTTAGCTCCAAACAAAAAGCGCCACAACGCAACGCAACTTACCGTCTTCATTCGAAGGGGTGCAAACGTAGAGCCGCCCACCGTCAACTACGTCTCTACCGCTAAGGGTCACGTGAAATTGAGTTGGAAACAAAAATTCAAACCCATGGGTGCATTCCACTGGTCCAACGTCCGACGAGTTCATCATACCCTGTGGCTCGATGCAAACGCGCTGTTGCAAATTTAAATTGCAATCCAATCATTTACATCTTCCGTTCCTACCACGTGTACGTACAGATGGACACTTGGGGCTTGGGTAGACTTTTGTTAGGTTAGCTACGACAGTGAAGGCTGCTTTAGTGAGGCTTTTCATTCCCAATCTGAAGTCAACCCAGTGTGAGGTGAGCTCGGATGGCATCCGATTCTTAAGTGGCACTGATTAGAGCGAGAGAAAGAGTGGACGGACTTCAATTTTTGTTCCCATTGTGCCTTAATTGGCTAGTGGTGCGATGGAGGTCCATACTGAGGGTACGTTCGGTAGAGTTTGGTTTGTGGTGATGAAAGTGATGCTCATCTGGGGGGGTTGATGGGATACGAGTACGTCACGTCGGTACGTCAATGATCGAAAGTGACCTCAGACCGTTTGTTTTTCAATTCCAACTTGCACCAATTTCTACCCACCCCCCAAATCAAGCCCCCCTACCAGGGGCCAATCAATTCTTTTGGATTCTGGGCTGGGTAGATAGTTTTATTTTTGTAACACTTACCGGAATCATACGTATGGGCGCGCCGCCGTCTTCCTGTTGCCAGTTGCACAATTGCGCTCGTTCAATCACGGCGGGAATTAGACCTGTTTCACCTATCAGCGACGTCCAAGGGTAATTTATTGTTACGACAATCGAACGTCGTAGATTCGACGTGACGTGTCTGATTTGTACAGATAATTCCGACTTATTGCGTCCGAAAGTTCTACACACAGTCCGCGAATGTCACGAATGTTGCGCCGTTGCATAATTCAATGATCGCTGTCGAAGGTTTTGCTTTGTGAGGCTGTTAAGCCAGTTTAATGAATTAATTTAAACATAGCCGAACGGAATTGGCAACATGGCACTTACGTGGGATCGGTTGATGAGTTCTCCGAACGGATTACGCGTGAAGCACAGGAACCAGGCGTGATTGAGCCAACGTGAGGCCCGCGTTAAGTAATGTTGGCATTAGAACGATTTTGTTATTTTTCTACTTGATATAATTTCTATTTGTCTATTTCATATTTCTGCTTTGCATGTACGAAGGGTTCTACTTGACCTACGGAAAGTCAAATTGTAGACATGCAATTCGGGAGATCATTTTACTAATTTTTTCGTAAATAAAGGATTCACCAAAAATTTGCAAACAGAGTATGCTTTGGAACTAACAGGACGTTTTTACGTAAAGTCTTCAACAATTTCGCATATCATGAGATAAGAGAAAAAACTGACAACACTACATATGTTGAGATGTGTGCAAGAGTACTGACTTCCAACCGGTCATACTCTTCCAATCCATTAGCACTCCAATCCGATGTCCTGGAATTTCCTGGAAATGCATCAACACTATCTCTTATGGTCTTACCTAGCCTCCGTTATCCATGAGAATAGCCTGAAAAGACTATACGGACTTTAAGGTCGTCCGGTGCTATTCTCATGCCATGACCATGCTGGAGTCTGTCGAGTTCAATTCGCTGCGTGCCTGTTGCTGAGTGCTGCGACTATAAATGCTCTAGACAGTTTCTATTTCGTGCATGGTGCCTTAATTTCTGAGTAGAATATTTTGTTTAAGCTTTAATAGTCCAAAATAAAACGGACTCAGCCTTTAAACACCTCACGGATCTGATCACGGATCTCATACGCCATCCGGGTGATGAGACCAGCCCAGAAAGACAGTTTGTCATCGAGCCACACACCAAGGTCCTTTACCAGAGTGACTCGTGGGAGTGATGAGCTATTTTGGCTTCCTTTGGCAAGCTTCTGCTACATAGGCGAGCCACAAGTCGATGTTCTATATGTCATTATTGTAAGCCGGAATTTTGATAGACTTTTATTGAGGTATCCACTATGAGGAGACTCTAATAGAATGCTTCGCCTTGTGATAAAACATTCAGCTTGATAATTGACATCCACATGTAACACCATACTACGAAGGGCTTTTTGTCGATCGTACCAACCCATCTATTTTCATTGGATATCCATTGTGAACGACAAAGCCTACAGTGCAGCACCTCCCAAAACTATTACGCCTTAAATTATTTACCCTGTTCAGCAGGCAATAAAACCAAGCAAACACTCGTGCCGCTAAGATAGTCTGCCCCTGCCAAGGGAACACAACAAGCCAAGCACAATGAAGAATTGAATTGCCTTACTACCGAAGAAAAATGAAAACGGTTTAACACGGCCTGTACTGCGTTCTCCGTGTGCGCCCTCCATCATAAACCATCATACATCAGCACTGCATGGCATGGTAGCAGAAGAAGCAACAGTACTGACGCATTTTTATTAGACGTTTGCTCCTTTTTTTTTTGGTTTGGTCTACGTTTAAATTGTTTTAATGTGTTTCTGCCTTGAGCACAACATTGCCCCCCTCCAAATTATATCACAGTGCGAAAATAGAGCGGCCATCCTCGTGCGTGATGATATCGTCCAAAGCTGCCGGCCGTGTTCTGGTCGGTGGCCGTACAACTTAAACTGCATATTAAAAATTCCATCCACACATGCATTCCACGTGCGTGCCACGTTTCTTTGTGGTTTGGTAAGGGGAGGTCATCCATCTTGAAGACAATTTACGATTCGACTTACCTTACCTGGTATGCAACGCATCCGATCGAGCACGATCGTACGTACGTTGTCAAATCGATGATCATCAGCAGCCACACTGAGACACACACACGGATAGGTAAGGGCATACTTTAAACAGAATGTAGTTCTTGCTTCCTGAGTTGAGCATGCCCGTTACGTGCATCAAGGTGGCAAGAATTTTGTTGGAAAACTTATAAATACAAATTAAATACTAAATAATCTTAAGCGTAAACCCCCAACAGCCGGCAACAGTTCTCAACAACTCAACATGTTAAATTTTCTTTCCCTATGTCATCTTCTCTCGCTAACAAGGTCAACCTGTGGCCTGAGTGGCCTGTGGCTTGAGTGGGCCACTAAAACGCGCGAAATGCATAACCGCGCACCGCGCACCGCTTAACCGCAATGGCTAGCTCACCGTCCCAGTATTTGGCACAGCATTTCACACCGTCATATAATCATCATCGTCGTCAACATTGGCTGTCAGCTTTTCTAGCTCACCGTGCGCGCTATTTCATTTTCGGCACTATGTGGAACGGCCGTACGGTTGCAGCGAGTAGGTAGTTTATTAGCCACCATTGCTTCTCGCCCTTGCCAACACACTTTAAGGGAAGGGCCTCTTTTGCACATCGTTAAAGATAGATTCATCGGTCAGCGTGTGTGTGTGTGTGTGTTGGTTATACTTGAACTTTGGTGAAATATGACTGACCGCCGTAACGACTGATCGGCTGAAAGGCGTTGCCGTGAGTATCTTGGGAATGTGGCGTGAAAACCGGAAGCAAAATGCACTCGACTGTGCTGATGAAGAGAAGTTTGATGGGGTGAGAATTGCGGAAGGATTGCGGCGTGATTTTGGATGATCGTCATTTGCCTTTTCCAACCTCGATGGAAATATTTGGTGTCTGGTATAGAAACAGTTTTGGTGAAACTGATGTTTGCGAAGATTATCTTTCCTCTTCAAGTAAAATTGATCTAAAAAGAACTGTACTAGCTGTAATCCTTTTAACCTAGGATTAAAACAAAGTGTCTGGTTTCTATGAAAAGAAATAGTATGCTTAACCATTTCTCCATTTTTGGATCCTAATAGTTAGTTATTTCTTCAGTATGCTTTATAATTTGTAAAAAATTCTTGCGAACATACATTTGACAGATTTTTTTTTTTAATATTTGCTCCTCCATCAATGAATACAAAATATTTTCGTACTGCATTTTGATGGCATTACTTATTTCTCGGTCTCGGCCTGCCATTTCTGGCTTTCTGTGAGTTGATTTTACCCGTAGCAGGATAGCCAATTCTGGCGGTCCAGAAGGAATTTGTTCTCTGGTCCTGCCGTGTGAAGACTGGCGTCGCTATCTACCCCATTATCTGCCAATCCATTATCCCGACCATTCTTTCGGACCGGAAAATCGGATTCTTTTTTAGACCAGTTGAGCTGACCAGTTGAAATGTTCAACTTTTCATTCATTAAACAAGCATTATTTGATTCAAAATTAAATTCTGTTCCAGCATGTATTGCTTTCAATCAGAGGCCGATTTATCTAATAATCATAATAAGCAGCTCGATCATTTAGTGGGATAGATCATGTCTCCATTCGGCCTCTGGGACTGGTCCAGTCAACAGATTCGATGTGATATGGGGGGCCTCCAACTTTCATTCTGCTTAAGGACTCCAAAGAGCGATACGGACAGGCCCTGCCACTAGAAAAAAAAGGGCTCCAAGGGGCTTAAGTCGCCACTGCTTTACACGGAACTAAACAGCTGTTGAGGATCTTCGGATTGTCCGCTATTAAGCTTTTAAAAATATTGCGAGTTTGCTCGTTCTGAAAACTTTTGTTCTTCAGATAAATGACGCACTATATTACTAAATTACTCATCCAATCATTAGGGCAGAATGATTAAAGTAGAAACCAGAAATCTATTAACTTCTAAACGCACTTGTAGGTTTGCTAACCATTTAATGTGTATGTTTTCGTTACTTACCACTAAATGTAGAGTTTCTTTGATTTTCTTTAATATTATAGAATCAATAAAGGCTTATCTAAGAATAATGCTTTTTCTCGTTAAATGGATCCATGGTATCTTTAATGTCTCGTGCTACTTTAATCATTCTTTTCAATTCCCGTATTGCTTTCGTTCACTTAAAATAGTTCCTTGTGGGAGGTTTAGAGCTCCCTAGATCAAATAAGACTATTTTAGCTGTGGGAAATGGTCACTTTGACCGATTTTGACACAGCGATAAAAAGTTATAGAATACGCATATTTCAGTGCTCCAAACAACATCTTAAATGTTAGCGTTGAATACACTGTGCAATATAGTAGAAAATTTGAGGATCTGCGATTGGGGAGTGGCATTAGCGTAAACTGCTGTATCCAACATCCGATTTAATAACAGCAACAGCAAAAAAAACTGACCATTCATTCATAAGCGGTGTGTATACGGTCATCAATGTACGCCCCAACAATAACTACAATTCCCTGTTTACATCGTACGCGCGTCCGATCCAATCGCAATTCACTAAAGAATGTATAACAATTTACACCCTCCTGTCTGTCGACTCGCCGCTTGTGCTTGTTTCTGTTTTTTGTTTTACTCAAAACTGAAACATTTCCTCGCCATTCTACCGTAGTAAGGGCAAGGGCAGAAGATTACGATGATGGCGATGATCTCCAACCGCCGCTAGCTACGGCACGGCACGCCACGCCACGCCACGTATTTCAACTATTAATAGCCAACGTTCGATTTGGACCGTACGACAGTCTAACCCCACAGCTCCAAAGAAATCGCTAGCTGTGCCGTGCATGTTCGCGTACGCGTCATGGATATGCGGGCGTGGGGGCACACAGCTCGACACGGTCGCGGGTGACTAGCGGGTGACAGGAAATGAAGTTGTTTTTGGTGGATTGACACCGGTACCGGTTACTGCGCCATTAACTGTGCTACCCCTATCGGTAACATCGAATCCCCGGGCTGAGAAAACAACTCGCGTGACATTTTCCGCTAGGTGCCAAGGTCGATCCGGTTCCAAGGGATGGCATGGGATGGGAGCTCTTTCATCGCCAAACCTGATCGGTTCTGGAGATGCAGATGCGAATATGCATTTCATTTGCACCTCTCAGATTGAACCACCTACGATCTGCCGGCCAATCAAAACTGTCACTGGTCCCGAACGCGAACGTAGCTGGGTGGGCAGAAGATCGCGCCTGACTCGAAGTGCTCGATCATCTCTCTCGCCCGGGGGTGGGTCAATGGTAGAAGGTACTCAAAAATGGACCAACTGACAACCGACGCAGCTTGCCATTCAATTGAGCTTTGACGTCAGCATCACCGGACAGCGCGCTTGTGTATGTGTGCAAAGTCAAACGTTCCGTATGTGCGACGTCCGGTGTGATGCTCGTATGTTAAATGAGGAATTTAAGCCATCGGTCTTTTGTTTTTGCTTTCTTTTCCCGCCGCCCGGTCATCGCGAGATCGCGTGCGTACTTTGTATTCGTAATCATCGGCCAACGGCGGAAGGTCTGGTAACTCTGGTCCCCTTGCCTTGCCTCTCGTGTCACTTGCTTCCAATTAACCTTTGGTGGCGACCCTTGCTCTACCTCCGCCCGGGCCGAGTTTGTCGATAGTTGAATAATGCCTGTTGGATGTCGTTATGACGCATCCTGCATGTGCGTGGATGTGACTGTTCCTTTTTTGGTGTGGGCCACAGCCGATAGAGACATCGGTGAGATTTGACACCCCCGGTTGGTGGGGTCGGGTCAAGATTATCACCCTTAAGTTGATGTAACAAAAAGAAAAAAAAACAACACACAGTACAAATAATGTGCATCCTACTAGGTTGGAGATTAAACCTTCCGGGATTGCAGCTCGCCGCTTCGCTTTGTCCGCTACTAAGCTGACCCATTTCTCACTCGCGCACTCGGAAGAATGGTTCAACCCTTGGAAAATGTTCGTCAAAACAAAGAATCTCACTCTTGGATGGCATAAGGGAGTGTTGTGCTGAGGCCGTTGAGTCACGGGGGCTTAAACAAAGGAATCGTGCATTATTCAGATAACCTAGCTATATTGGGAGGGAACGTCAAATATCTTCCACAGTGGTTAGACTTTGAGAGATTTGGCTCAAAACCACCCCCATTCGACAACTTTTACAACACCCAATTGTTTGTTGCTGCCATTCGCGGTATAAAAGCAATTGCCACTTATGTAATGTCCACTGGGTCTGCTGGGCCCAATGCAAGAAATCTGCCATGAACACAACAAAAAGCACCGTGAGGTTGAGACTACCGGAGCCCCCAAAAAACACGTGCTTCTTCTTTGCCCGATCTCGGCGTCTTATCAGCCGCAGCGATGGGTAATTTGTGTCACCGGCACCGTGCAAACACTCACTACTAGCTGACGAAGAAGGACGACTATGAGTGGCGTAGATAAAAAAGCGCCCCAAACCATATCCCAGCCCCCTCCCTCACAACCCACCAAAGCCAGCTGAACGACATGTCAAATAAAAGTTTCAACGGATGTGCGGGTGTCATTGGCCCTCAGTATCGTTTCGTTTGGGGCAGCCGAATACCCGGTACACAGAAAGGGAGGTGTCTGGCAACATCCAGGCAAGCAGCGTTTTGGGTCCAGAGCATAGTTTCGTTGTAATATGTCTTAAAATAACTGCAAGAACATTGAAGAACAAAACAAGGCCTTCGAGCGGTCGATAAGAACAATGTTTTTTTTCACATTTTTACATGCAATTTTACAAGTTGTTTAGTTAAATTATTTACAGGGACATTCGGATAATTTGTTTTTCAGCACATATAACTGATTATAAATTTACTACTACAGACAAGTAGCTTTAACCAAGCTTTTATTGCAGTACACATATTTTTGAATCTTTTATTTTGATTTATTTATTTATTTATTATTACGGTCAGGCACCGTATTGTCACATTTTTGAATCATGTTATCAAAAAAAAGTCCCTCTGCCATGAAGTTTTATGAGGCTAGCTAATTGCGATTAGGCTAGCATTTTCGACTTTCTGTATTAACTTTTTGCATCCCATGTTGACGTGAATGTGGCCGTCGCTTCGTTGTTTTATCCTATTCTGGTGGAAATATCAACGAAGCGATGTTGTTGAAGCCCGATCGGTCGACAGCAACTTAGTCCAGGGTTCCCCACAGGGCAGGAATGTTAGTCCCTTTAATCACTGATCGTCATCCACATAATACTTACCGATTATAGGAAACTGTTTTATGCTGACGACCTACATCTCTGTACCGAGACATGTGCAGTCAACATGGAGATCCAACTCTCTCGTCCTGTTCACTGAATGACAGTACAGATGTAGAGATCCCTTTGGGCGAGTCACTTAGACTTTAAAGCTTCAGCAACTAATCTAATTTATCGCGTTAATATTGATCTTAGTATTTGTATCAACGACCCTCGTCCAATGGCTTAACGAGTGATGCAAAAACCGATAACGCCTACATCTGATTGAAACTGAAATTCATGACATTCACTGGATCGTTCTGCTGCTGTTGTTACACGTTGCGTGTGCATTCCTTATCCTAGTATCAAAATTGTGCAGTCCAAGCAGAAGACACCTAGAGTGAAATGGTGGCATTTGACTAGAACTACTTCAAGGTTCAAGGTTGCCTTTTCTGAATATTCTAAAGTCTATTAGAGCAATGCCTGATAAAGCTGCAATACAAAGCAGAAAATCAAGAGTTCTTCTGTTTGCACGAGATACAATATACCCGTGATCGTATAAAGGGCCTGAACCAACACTCAAGTCGCGTTCTTTATTCTTCCTTCCTTCATTTCTTCTTTGTTTATCGCATATTTGAAGTGTACAGGAGAGACAATGACGATTACACCATTTACTGAGCGTGTCAATCGCGCGGTGAAGCGCGATAGCGTCACAATCGGTGCAAATATTTTTATGTCGTCAGCATACATAAACAACATCGTGAGGTAGGAGTTGCTGTATTCTGGCAATATGGTCCAGCATCAGTGCTATTTCTCATCAGCTTCCTCGCCTTATGGTCCTTATGATCGACGTACCCCAAGATTATGACACTCTATGTATGTTATTGGGACTCCAAGTGTTTTTTAGCATAGATCACCTCGTCTTATTGGGTCCTATGTGTTCGTTAGTAACAAGTTGCTTTAAGTCACATGCATTTCCCAAGAACATGTTTAGAAAAAAAGAACATCAGATGCATCAGAAAATAAATGAGTTTAAGGAAAAGCAGTCCAATATGCCATATAAATCGCACGATCGAAGGCTAGTTATTTGGTGATGGGTAAAGAATTTCACTGTTTTACGGCTTGAACGTTGTCCATGATTGTCATACTTGCAAATGAAATGCTTCGGCACCGTATCACATGCTCAGGCAGGCAGCAGGTATGAAGAGATGGTCAACTTTATTTATTTAGCAGTTCATTCCGTTACAGCTGTTCGACATTCTAGCATTAGTATCTACAGAATTACGGTAAAGGTTTGTGCCATGCAACCGTCTGTACGTGGTATGTCATGCAAATTGCGGCCGACTAGCTGGCCTGATGTTACACGCTCGATAAGCTTAAACAACGATGCATTAACAATAGTAGTAGCTAGGCTAGGCCCCTGTGTGTGTCGGTCTCTCTAGAAGAGCCGACATGGTTCTATGGTTTCTGTGTGTCATGCAGGCACGATCTTTGTGGAAATGTGGGAAGCGTTACTACGCTGTTGCGGGAATCAATAAACTGTGCTCGCCTACAGCGGAAAATACCGGAAATAGAAGGTTTTAGAAGAGCAAAAAAAAACTCAATAATTGTACTGTGCGGAACTTATCATTAGTCGCTAGCTGATTACATATTTTGTTTGGATTGTGACTTCCAATACGTGTCCCCATCCACTACATGCTTCATCGCTGATCCCTGGGAAACGGTCAACCTACTGCAATGACGCGACACAGTTTTTAGGGTGCCTCCACCATTGGTCCACCTTACTTTCGCTTCCCGTTGCTGTTCAGCATGCCCGCACTGCTGATCCGTTTGCGCATATGCTTCGGAAGCACTCGGATGACGGATGAATCGATCTGTACCGGCATCGTGCGCTGCCGGGCAATCAGCAGCAGACTCTGCACGTCCAGCGGTGCGAACGAAGTCCGGCTGGTAGCCGTTCTGGGCAGCACCGGTTCGGAGTGCTGCTCCCGACCGGGCGCCATCGATGCGGGACCACTTTTCGGTTCTGCAAGAAAGAGAAAGCGCACGGAAGAGGAAGAGATTCGCGCGTGGGTCGGAAAGCCGGAAGGAAGAGGGAGAAAAAGCGGACAAGAAAAAAACGCTCAGATATCACACGAAGAAGTCTGCGATAGGAAGTGGTGGTAGTAGTGGTGAGATGGTTGTGCTGCTCTGCCTAGTAGCTTCCCTCCAGTGCGAAGTTATCTTAGGATGCTCAAAATCCCTACTAACTTGATCGTGATGAGCTAAGTGCCGCATCCTTCTGTTCCCGTTCGTCACTCGAGCTGCTGGCGGTATCGGGCCCGGCTGGTTTTTCATCCGACGAAGGACTTTCGCCCGATCCACTGACCGTCGGTGTTGTATCCTTCACGGCCGGGCTGCTTAACGACGGTTTGCGATCGGTGGACGCATTGGCCGACTTGCCCGAGTCGTCGTCCGGCGTGGAGTTTCGCTGCATTGCCACACCGCGGGTGAGGGTCATTCGCCGTGCCACCGTGTCGTACTCGTCAATGTTTAAGCTGTACATCGGCCGTTTACCGGTTGCTCCTAAGCCAAGTTTCCCGGCCGTCGGTGTCGCCGTATCGCTTTCCTCGCCTGCGTCACCCACCGCCGATGGGTCTGCCTCGGCCCGTCGCTGGTCCAGCTTGATCTGGATCACGTTAGCCGCGTACTCCTCGCCACTTTCCGCCGACTGATCCTCGGTGAAGGTCCGCATCGTGCTGTGGTAATCGCGCAGCAGTCTCTTCTTGTGCGTTCGGTACGATCGCTGTATCTTGGTGGCCGCTTCGGCCATCGCTTCGTCCTGTTTGTGTTGCTCCTCCCGCTCGATAAACTCATCCAGCGACTGATCGATAGCTGCATTCCCGAACGACGCGTACGGTATGTTGGAGGATGTGTTCTGCGAGTGCTTTCGCAGGTAGCTGCGCCGCCCGGCCTGCTGAATGGTGGCCTGTGAGGCAATCGTTGACTCCGTGTCCGTCGAAGCGATCGTTTCCAGCGCAGTGCGCACATTGTTCTCGTCGACAGACTCTACCGAGGATCGCGTTCCATCGGGACAGTCGGAATCGGCCACCGACACGGATGAGGCTAGAATTTTGTTTTTTATATGCCCTATGTAGTATCCATCGAATTGATCCTCTTCCTCGACATAGCTTGGATCGTCTTGGCGGCTGTCGACAGGATCATCTTCCATCGCCACATCGTCGTACCGCTGCAGTCCGGACATTTCGGTCATACATCTCCGCATGACGGGGCGTTTGGGTGTACCAATGTTCCCCATTTCATCGTCAAACGGCTCCCCGGCACCTCGGCTGTGCAGTTGCTCCTGGAACTGTTTCGAACGCATAGATACCATTACCATGGGATTGAACTCATCCTGCTGCTCGTCCGCTTCCAGCGACGATCGATCCTGGCCGGCCGGCTGATCAACCCCATCACTTGGCATCAAGGCCACGGTTGGAGCATCAGTGATGGGGTTTTCATCTAAAAAATCATTAGTAAACGATCGTTTGGTACGTTCTCCGGCCGGACTCGACGGTGGCTCTTCCTTCACCACCACGTCCTGATCATCGTCTTCGGTAGTTTGTTTCGGAGGTTCCGAACCGGTCGTTCTTGGCTCCTCAGCAACAACACCATCGTTCGGCTCCTGGTTTTCAAGCTCACTTTTCTTCAGCGTGTAAAACAGTGCTTCCGCCGAATCCTTGCTCAGCTGACTAAGGTCCACTTTTTTAATCTTTTCCAGCTCTTCCACCTGCTTCTCGGCGCTATCACCTCTTTCGAGTCGAACCGACTTTGAGGGTGATATTTCACGCTTCACGCACGGTTCTTCGATTACTTCCTCGCGGCTTTCGTCTCTCTTCGGCGGTTCGTTGGCGAATGGGGAAGAAATCGTGGTGTCGTCTTTCGGTTCAATTGCCTCAACACTAGCCGGTTGGTTTGTTACCACTGGGTCTTCATTTTCGGGCTTTTCGGAACTTCCATCAACGCTCGCTGCGGAAGGTGGAATCTGTTCCGGTTCTTCTTTCAGCTCTTCTACTGGTGCACTTGTCATTGTTGAACCGTCGTTATCTTTTTCATCTACCTGCGAGGACGCCGTATCCATCACGTTCTTTTCTACATCTTTACCGTCTGGCGTGGTATCAGAGGATCCGTCATCAGTTTTAACAGCTTCTTTGCTGTTATCACTGCCCTGAAGCACCTTTTGTATTTCATCAATAACAACATCTTCGAATGTGGGACCTGCATCGGTTGCTTCCGGCCTCTTCTCCTCCGCCTTAGGTTCTTCCACTTCAACCTTTGCTTCGTCTGACTCTTGTTTCTGATCTTTAACAGTCTCTTTAACAGCATCTTCCTGTGCTGGTTCAGGACTCGTAGCAAGTTCATCTGCGCTTGGCTCTGCTGGAATGGTTGGAGCATTTTCTTCAGTAATTAAATCACCGCTCGTAGCTACAGCATCAACTACTGAACCGCTTGGTTCCGCCCCATCGTGAACTACATCTTCAAGAGATGGATCCTTCATTAGCAAAGCATTCTCATCTGGTTTAGCATTATTCTCATTTACCTCTTGTTCATTCTTTTCCCCGTCTTTTGAATCATCCGTTTCACCTTTGTGCGGTGCTGTAGTTTCCTTTTCGCTCTCTGCTTCTTGGCCAGGACCATCAGGATCAACTGGTGGATCGGACGCTATTTCGTTAGGTTTTGTTGCAGGTGAAACGGGTGTGGGGTCTTCCGATACAGCTGCTGATGCTACTGGAACACCTTCATTAGATTCAACCAAATCCTCTACTCTTTCCTTGTTTGCATCATCACCTGTTGGGTCAGGCGTGATATTAATATCATTTGGTTCTGTTTCCTGTTGCGATGCGTCTATAGTACAATCTACTGAATATTCTTTTGGATCTTCATCAACTTTTACTTCTGCAGCATCACACTCTCGGTTTGAACTGTCGTCTTGCGTTTCTTTTGTTATTTTCTCCAGTTCATCTATTTTCGTTTCATCTGCTACTACACTGGTGCACTCGGATAGAGCCGCTTCCGCTGGCTTATCATTCTCAACAGGCGTATCATTTGCTTCTTCGGGCTCAATCTGCTCGCCTACGACAACATCGCCATCATCTTTTATGCCTTCGTCACTCGTTGGAACCTCAGTCGATTGATCGGGCACATTTAATTCATCAGACTTGACTGGTTCTTGCACTTGAGCATCGTCATTAGTCGGCTCGCTTTCAGTGACAATGTTCTCATTTTCATCATTTCCAGCAGCTCCAGATTCATCTTCTTCAAATCCCATTCGGGACGAAATCGTTGGTGGTTCTTCTGGCTTTTCCGTAGACAAATTTTCTTTTTCCGCTTTAGTTTCCACCTCATTGCTGGCGGATTCAGTTGGTTTTTGATCTTCGACAAGATCAGTAGCTGCTGAGGAAGCGATCGGATCCTCTTCCTTTGCTTCTTCATCCACTTTTGTGTCGGAAATTGCATCAGCAGTATCTTTTCCTGTACTATCTGGAAAGGTTTCTTCAGTAGTATTTTCTTTTTCAGCATTTGCTTGATCAACACTATCCTTCAAAGTTTGCTCTTCTGCTTGTTCAGTAATAGAGCCAACAATTTCTTCTGTTTCTTTAGTTGGTTCAGCTTGAACCTGCTCCACAGGTTCTGGCTTCTCAATCACATCCACCCCCGTCTCTACGACACTTTCGACAGGATTAGTCGGTGGAGGAATAGTTTCACCTTCAGTCTCCAACGTCTCCACAGATTCTTCCGGCAATTGAGTTTCTTCACTATCCTTCACCACTTGCTCTGCTTCTGGCTGCTGATCTGGTTCGGCTTCGTCTTTCGGAGGTTCCTCTCGAGGCTGTGGTCCCTCTGGTATATCTTCACTATCCTTCACTGCTTGCTCTACTTCTGGCTGCTGGTCAGTTTCGCCTTCGTCTTTGAGTAGTTCCACCTGAAGCTGTGGTCCCTCTGGTATGTCTTCTCCCGCGTCACCCACTGCGTCCGCATCTGCCGTATGCTTTTCTAATAAATCATCAACATTTGCATGCATAAAACACGTTTCCATATCTTGCAAGGTCATCTCCGTACCCGGCTCTGCAGCAACGTCCGCCACACGCGATTGCTCCGTAATTTCCGCAGTGCTCGGGGCCGTCCCTATATCGTCCCTATTATCAACCAGCTCGTCGCCCGTTCCATCCGAGTCCAGCATCTGGTCATCGCCCAAAATGCTAGAAACGGCCTGTTCTGCTTCCACCGATTGTGCACTTACGACGCGCACCGGGGACGGAACCGCCTCTGGTGGATTGTAATGCACCTTCACAATCTCCTGCTCCACCACCGGCACTAGCGGTGGCCCACTGTCCCCCGAAACGGATTTAAGTTTCTGTGGTTCTCCTTCATCGCTAATCGACGGATTGCCCACCATCGTGGCAGGATTTTCCTTCTCCCTCGACGAGGGCTTACGCGCGCGACGTCGCTTACGACCCCGTATGTTGGATTCACTTCCTCCGCTGCCACTTTCGTCCCCGTCACCACCGATACCGTCACTAAGCGAAGGGTCCTTTGTCAAGCCTAGCTTGTCGCGGGTCTTTTCCTTATAGTCCGCGTACACCTGATACGCATTGAACGTTTGGTAGCCCTGCTCGAGATGGCCATCGCGCTCACGGATCAAGTTTTCAAAGTACTCGGCCGCATGCACGTACAGATTTTCCGGATTTTCTTTTATCACACTCTTGGCCAGCCCGCGCATCAGCTCGGGTAGACCTTCGGGAATTTTGGGCGCTGATATTGGCATGTTGGTTCTGCGACACCTTACACGATAGCACTTTCCGTTACGGACGAAGGATACTGCAACGTTCCTTTCTGGTCACTGAAGCTGTTCTAACTGGCCCGCGGGCATTAACGGCTTAGCTAACTTCGCGACCGTCGCTACCGAGGACAAAACCGCGCCACCCGAACCAATCGATAATCAGTGTGTGTGTGTAAGTGTGGGAATGCTATTATAGCAGTTCTGCTTCTTATTTTACGGAAAACCCGAGCTCGTTTTCCTCGTTCGCAAGGTTACGACCTGCCAGGCACACGGGCTACGGCCGTACTAATTGCAGCACGAAGGAACTATACGTAGGATTCTCTAGCCTTTTTTTTGAAGGGTTAAGTGCGAGTTGCTATGACAACCGCGCCAGAACAAACAAAACGGTACGCAGCCAACACTCCAGCGGCGGCGTGTTCAAATGAACAATTTGATGTGGCCAAACAAAAAGAAAAACACAACCTCTGCAACAAAGAAAGAAAATCAACAGCTAATTGAGAGGTCAACGCTCAAGACAAATTTCCTATACTGCCGCCGACAATAACAGTCTTAAATTATGTTCGTTTCAAGTTTAACCCCCTAGCGATGGTGACCGAACAGCTTTTTCTCAGCGAAGCGAATTTACCAGAAATTATTTAAATAGGTAAAAGGCCTAGATAGTTTTGATGCGGATGTTACTAAATCAATTTCTCACCTTTCCCGTTTGGTGTAAGAAGATTGAAATAGCATCGAAATAACATTGGCCAAAGATATTGACCTGGGCACGCTGCCAACCGTTGGCAACGAATGTTGGCCGAGCACAACGCAAAACTAAACCCCTGCAGCAGGTAAAATAGATGCCGGCTGCTAGAACCGATGGACCATCACCGGTCAATGGATTTGAAAAATCAAAAACACGTGGAGGGTCACTTCAAATTTCAAGAGCGGAATGTTGAAACATTTCTGCGAAAATTCTCGCTTTGGGGTGGTGGTTGTTACGGACACAAAAAGGTAAATTTTCCGAACACACATTAACAGAACATTAGTCCGGAATCTTGCCTTTTTCCCCTTGGTCGGTCTCGTCGGACAAAAACATTTCAAGGACACCGAGACGCCAATCATAAGCCGTTGAACTCTGGTGCGGATTCAAATGTTATGATTAATCCAGCACGCCACCACGCCTTAAAGGCACGTTTGGTCCTAAGACTAGGAGCCAAACAAAACGTTGCTGCCCTTGAACTTTGACCGTACCCGATGTCAACTTAGAGTTCGCACGATGACTGACTGCTGAGCTGCTCCGCGACTGATCGTGGTATCGTGCCGCGCGGTAAGGATAAAATCTCGCCGCCATGTAATTCACGCCTTTTTTGCTGGCCGACAGTGATTCATCGTTTTGTTTTTTATTATGTCATTTACATAGATTTTTATTTTATATCTCAGGACGCGTGATATACACGGCAGAAGAGACTTTTTTACTCCAGCTTACAATTGGTGTTACAATCTAGCGCGGCAAACTGTTGTAGGAACTCCTTTTCCAACTCGTGCATATGGCTGTTGGGAATGATGAGCGAGTGTAACGGTGGCCCCAGATCCATTTGTTGCATCTCGCGCAGCGTACAGGCAACAATTTTCTGGCTTTCATGTCCAACCCGGGCTAGTCCTACAATTAGCGAGTTCTCATGGAGCTTGTGCTCGTGCGGTGCTTTTTCGCTTGCCTCATCTTTCGATTTATTGGCGACAATCTCCAGCAGCTGTCCGGCCGCTTCACTCACGGACATAAACCGGGGCGGCATGTACTCGCGCTTCTTCTTCATCAGTGACTCCAGCGTTGGTTCCCTCACCTTAATGTCCAACAGACAGAGCGTGTGCAGTCCATGCTTGAGGTTGGCAACGATCTTATCGTAAAAGCTGTCCGGCTTCCAACTATCGTCCCAGTACGGAATCGAAACCGTCTCACCGAAATGGTACAACTGCAAACCGCAGCATCCCACGGCATTCATAATCGACGCGTTGTGCACGATGGATGTTGTGATTCCTCTTTCCTTTGCTCGTAGCATCAGATCGGTGTGAGTCGTTGCGCCAAACGGGTCTCCAACTACTAGAAATGCTATCGATTGGGTGGTGGCTCCATCCAAGATTTCATCCGCCCGTTGCTCGACCATTTCACGGTCAGCAAGAATAAGTTTCCTGCCGTAGAATTCTTCCTAAAGAAAGGGAGTTTATGAAAGGTGTGGTGCATTGAACGTGGTTTTGTTTCCATTTCCCGTACCAATTTCTCCTGTCCACAGCTTAAAATCGAAGTGTATGATTCGAGGTACACGCGTTCGCATTGTTTGATTATGTTCAACCCTTTCACCGTGATGTCCTCCGGATCACCCAGGCCCAGCCCGATAATGTAAAACATTTTACAGTTAAACGCGGCACAGTAGAATTTAAATAGATTCGTCTGAATTTGCCGGTCGATCGATTTTACGCAAAACAAACACACATGTTCTCGGTGACAGCTCCAAAACGTAAACAAATCGCCACCTGTCATTGGACGCTTCTCGTGAAAAACTTAGCAGGGTTTGCAAAGCATTATCTCGCCGTCCACATTAGCTTAAAACCAATATTTAGCTAAATTAGTTGGAAAAATACGAGCTTTCGGAATGTATCATTTTACTAGTTGTTTGTATATAATTGTATATGATGCAATAATGATTTAGCACAATGTGCAGAAATTTGCATTTCGGTCTTTTGCTGCTTGCGTGCCCCTGATTGGATTTGACTACGAAGGTGGATGTGGGCTTTATGCAAGCGACGAACCTGAAAATCAACCTGATCAGTCGAAAATGTACAACTCATTGCCGTAAGCCGTAATTTCAAACAAGCACATCCGGGATCGCTTCACTAGTGTCTCTTCCGTGTATCGCTGTCTCAGGCTTGCGTATTTGGTATGTGCATTGACTATCAATTATGACCGACAAACGAAAAGAGGTCACCAAAAAGGTAAAGTTATCGAGTGCAGCATATTTGAACAGTTTTAAGAGATTGAAGAGAAATTTTGCTTTTCAGACTGATGATCATCGGTCCAACACAGAGGATGGCATCAAAACGCGTCCTGCCAAGCCATCTACAGCACCGATGCAGCCTAAGCGTACGGTCGAAGAAGATCGGGGAAGCTTTTTCGATCTACGTACAACGACGGGCCAGATTCTGTTCATCACGGTGACCGTCACCGCTGTAACATTGGTGCAATGTCTTCCGAAAGATGCGTTGAAAGCGCTACTGAACCTTCAACCCCTGGCGAAAGAGTGTCCGCATCCCGAAGTACAGTTTGTCGAGCGGCAGATCGTTGCCCACGAGACACGCCCAAAGTATTGGGTGTTTGGACGAAACCCTACCGGAAGCCACCTGTTACATGTGCACAATGTACTGCAGCGGATCGGTGTGGATCAAACCAGCAACGAAACGACCGACTGGGATCTGCTTTGGGCGCATGATTATCCGTTCCGTAAGGTAAATCTGCAGCGTACGAAGCGCCACCAGCTGGTAAATCATTTCCCAGGGTCCGGCTACATAACAAACAAGGTGGATCTGTCCACCACCAAGCTGAAGTACATTCCAGCCGCGTTCAAACTGCCAGTCGAAACGGACCAATTCCGGGAGTACGCTGCAGCGAATGGAGGTAAGCAGTTTGTGCAGAAGAATAATCAACATCGCCACATACAGATAAAGGATATCGATGAAATCGATTTCACCAATAACGAAACATTTGTCCAAGAGTTTATTGACGATCCACTGCTGGTCGATGGTTACAAATTCGACATCGGAGTGTACACGGTGATAACGTCGATCGATCCGCTACGTGTGTACATCTACAAGGGAGACATTCTGTTTCGATACTGTCCCGTGCCCTACTACCCGTTTAATGCTTCCGACGTGGACAAGTACATCGTTGGTGACGACTATCTGCCAACATGGGAAGTGCCATCGCTGAAACAGTACTATACCAAGCACGGGTTCGGGATGAAGGATTCCTTTGATGCATACATCAGAAGCACGGGCCGGGATCCGCACACGATCTGGGAGCAAGTGGAAGATGCAATACGGTTGTTGATTCTCAAGAAAGAATCTTTACTCGCGGGGCTACTATCGCGTTACGCGCATAAGCGAAACTTTTTCGAAATGATGCGCTTTGACCTGGTAGTGGACAACAAGCTAAGGGTGTACCTGATGGAAGCCAACATGAGCCCGAATCTTTCCTCTGCTCACTTCAAACCGAACCGGCTGCTTTACGAGCAGGTGATCTACAACCTGTTCCAGCTGGTCGGCGTTGGTTCGAGCATTCGGCGAGATTCGTTTCGCAAACAATCGCCAGACACGGAAGCGATGCTGACTGCGCTCAAGAACCTTGCAACCGCCGCAAACCAATGCGCGGAAGTGCCCTGTACGGAGTCTTGCGCTCCGGTAGAATGTCAGCTGTGTAGTACGTGCCTGGAGGAAAACGATCGTGATGATTTACAGCGTGCCTATCGCGAGCACATGAATCGCGGAGATATGAAACGCATTTTCCCCGTGCCAAAAGCAGACCAAGTGCGAGTCAATTACGAATCACTGTCGGCAAAGAACCAGTTTATGACAAAATGGTTCGAGGAAAAGTGCAAAACAGATCAATCGTACTGCTAGTTTTGGTTAGTTACAATCTGACGGTGCTCTTAGGCGGTAAGAATTTTTTTTATTTATAACTTCCGCATACAATTTTTAAACTCAGCGAAACGATTCATCAAGCGGCAAATACTTCATTTAGGGAACTGTTTCATTTCGATAACACATCGTCTCAACGATTTTTATGGCTAAGATTTCATGGTTAATAAACTTTTTAAACTAAATCATTTGAAATTGTATCGGCCGGGTAGAGAAAAGGCGCAGCGATGTTTTGCGACTCAATTTTTGGTTCTTTTATTAGCCACTTACTTAATTGTTCGTTTATTTCCACCAAATCAACCATTATTTTCAAAACAACTGAAAAACAATCAGACGTAAATATGACGGAGCACAAATGTCAAAATGAATTTAACGTCAAACTGCTCGTAGTGGTATGACCTGGTGCAACGTCATTCTCACTCAAAACAAGCCCTCTTTTCATGTGTTTGGTTGTGGGGTGGCATAGTTTGTAATCTAAAACCCAATCGTATTAAAAATCCCCCCCAAAATGGGTGATCGCAATCATGATCCGGGCATTATGGACAAATCGATGCGTTCGGTGTTCGTGGGCAATATCCCGTACGATGCGACTGAGGAAGCGTTGAAGGAAATCTTCTGTGAGGTTGGTCTGGTGCTGTCCATGAAGTGAGTACAAGCCGGTCTTTACCGTTGTAACGTTGGATGTACTTTTGCTAATATCTACCATCTATTTGGAGGTTGGTGTACGATCGTGAATCTGGAAAGCCGAAAGGATATGGATTTTGCGAGTACAAGGACAAAGAGACTGCACTGAGCGCGATGCGTAACCTGAACGGGTACGTGTTCGGTGGACGCCCGCTACGCGTGGACAACGCTTGCACGGAAAAGTCCCGCATGGAAATGGCTGCCCTGCTGCACGTGAACCGTGCCGAAAGCCCGTACGGCGAGCACTGCTCGCCACAGCATGCGCCGGAAGTGATCACGAAGCACGTTAGCAGCATGCCACCGGAACGCTTGCACGAGCTGATGCTACAGATGAAACAGTTGGTGCAAACCAACCTTTTCGAGGCACGGCACCTGCTCATGCAAAATCCTCAACTAGCGTACGCACTGCTCCAGGTGCAGGTGCTCTCGAAGGCGATCGATCCCGCCGCAGCTTATTCATTTCTGTACAAATCCCAATCCACGCCCAACTTTAACGACCAATTTCAACCAAACCAACCTCAAGGTGGGGGCATGCAGGGGAATTCGGCACAATTCATGCCGATACCTTTCGGTGGAAATGGGAATGCCGATAACTATCGCCCGAACGTGGATCCTCGACTCGGGCGTCAGGCCGCATCGGGTGTAAACGATTACGATCACCGGAATCGTTTTGCAGCCGGCGCACAGGCAGCGCAAAGACCAACGCCCCTGCCGCCACAAAGTGCCCCACCATTCCCAACCGATCCGAGACAGCGGCCCGTCGACCCGCGGATGGGTAAGGATCCCCGCTTGATGAATGCTGCCGGTGGCCATTTCGCACCGAACGCAAATCAATCCCAACCAAGCGTTGGTGGAAGACCGATGGTTCCACCGCCCAGTGCCGCATCGCTATCGGCGGCCTCGTCCGGACTGAACTTGGATCCGCTGCCTAGCGATGCCACCGATCAGGAGAAGGCCGCACTGATCATGCAAGTGCTGCAGTTGTCCGACGAACAGATCAACCTGTTGCCCCCGGAGCAGCGCAACAGTATCCTGGTACTAAAGGAGCAAATAGTGCGAAGTACGCAAATCAGATGAATATTACTTGAGATAGAGATAAAGTTGGTCCAAAAATGATGAAGAATAAAACGTATGCACCGAATATGATGTGCTGTTACACTTATGTTTACAATGTTCTCTTGATTTATTCATAAAAAAAAATCTTATCGAATGAGGAAAAGAATCTGTGGACAGCGTGGTGAATGGAGCAAATGTCGGCTAGATATTTATAGCACAAAATTTGCCCTCCCTCCAGCTGGGCCGTGTGGCCTAATGGAGAAGGCGTCGGACTTCGGATCCGAAGATTGCAGGTTCGAGTCCTGTCACGGTCGCTCGAGCGAAAATACTTTTTTGTACTACCTCTGACGGCCACATGCGCGCGCTACATTATGCTGTCGTCTCTTTCTCACCATGGTAACACCATATGAAAGGGGTGATGTGTTTGTTACTTATTTATTTGCTTGCTTTGCTACATTCTCTACATTTTTATTTCGTGTTCTTAAAAGTGTTTACACGTAAAACGACCCACTTTTTAGTAGTAACAGCATGGCAATAGCCAAAGCAACCACCATCAAGGAAGCACTCAAACGCTTGGAAGATCGTACGAAAACTAATTCGTGCGACGAGAAAGAAATCGACCTGTGTTTCCAATGGCCACCGATCGAAAAGATGGATACCACCTTCTCGACACTGACCGCATGCCAGTGAGTTAATGTGCGACCAGGCATAAATAAACGCATTAATTAAACCTCTTGTTTTCGGCGACTCTCGACAGAAAACTATCTCTATCTACCAACATGATCGACAAAATTTACGGACTAAGTGGCATGAAGAACCTGCGGGTGCTCTCGTTGGGACGGAACTACATCAAGGCCATTTCAGGTCTGGAAGGTGTGAGTGATACGCTGGAAGAGCTGTGGATCAGTTACAACTTGATCGAGAAGCTGAAAGGCATAAGCGTGCTGAAAAAGCTCAAAGTGCTCTACATGAGCAACAACCTGGTGAAGGATTGGGTCGAGTTTAACCGACTGGCGGATCTGCCCATGCTGGAAGATTTGCTCTTTGCCGGCAACCCGCTGGTGGAATCGATGGAGGAAAGCATTTGGCGGGCAGAGGCCAGCAAAAGGCTGCTGCCACTGAAAAAACTAGACGGTGAAACGGTTATTCGAGAAGATGCCGATTCGCAGAACCAGCAGGGAGCGGGACAAGCCGAGAAGTAAATAAAAACGGTTGAAGCCCTCCCTCCTGCAGCACAGTTGAATGCCGCATTTACGCGTTGTTTATTCTGAAAATAAACGGTTCATATATGGTTAACAATCTTCTTTTCCCTCCTCATTGCTCGTCTCTTCTCCATAATTTTCCGTCTTCATATCGTTCAACCCCAATTCCTCGTTCTGCTCGTACGATCGATGATAGCGAATTATCCGCAGGGCCGTATCGGGTGTACCGTCATCGTTCAGCGACTGCACATAGCTGTTGCCCGTCGGATCATCCATCACGACCGTCAGCGGCTTTTGGCCAGCAATGGCAGCATCCAGCTGGCCGAAGAATTTGTCCATCCGTTCCTTCGTTTCCGCATCGTTCGAATCCATGAACATGCCCGTACTTTCCACCAACTGTTCGCGCATCGCCGTCAGCAACCCTTCGATCGTGGTAAACCGGCCCCCGAGTGCACCGGCCCCGACCTCACAATCAAGCTCGCGGATGTGCAGACTGCAGGATTCCGATTTCAGTACGTCACGGGCAAAGTCGATCCTACCCCGTACGCTGACTTCGATTTTCACTCCCTGCTCCTCGATGCCACCGCCCGGCTTCACCTCGTTCGTGCGCAAACCACAGTTGTCACAAACAGTGGCCATTATCACTACCTCCTTGAAATGTGGCACCGTGGTAACCTTCATGTTTGTGTCACAGGGCGCGGCACATTCTGGGCAGTTGGTCTGGAACTGCAGCACCTCACCCTGCAGCTCCTCCAGCGGCCAAGTTCCGTCGCGGATCGGTTTCAACAAACTGTCCACCTCCTCCGGAACGGTTTCGAGCTGCACCGATTCCTCAACCACATTCTTCCGTTCGTCCGAACCGACTTCTTCGTGCGTGAAAATGCCCAGCATATGGTTCTGATCTTTCGTACGTTGGAAGTGCGATATCGTGGTAGCTGGGTCTTTGTGCGGCGCGTTCGGATTTTCCACAAAGCTGTTGCCCGAAATGTCCTTTATCGTCAGTGTGAATGGCCGTTCCAATTCTTTCAGCGTCTGCAGACTGGCAATAAACGTTTCGATCTGCTCCGCCGCTTCCGGGTGCTGTATGCGACGGACGGGCTGATCCTGTTCCAAGCCCCGTATCACACGATCGATAATGCCTTCCACTGTGGTGACTTCGCCCTTCTGCGATTGGGCCGGAATCTCGAAATCAAGCTCCTCTATCCGTATGCTGGAATAGTCGGACTTTACCACGCGCCGGTTCAGATCACGAGCGGTCACAATCTCGGTACGTATCTCGACACCCTTCGGTGCGATCTCACCGCCGGGCTGTATTTCATTGTTATCGAAGCCACAGTGGTCGCAGGAAAACGACATAATCACCACTTCCTTGTAGAAAGGGATTTGCGTCAACAGCAAGCGTGTGATGCCCTAAAACAAGCAAAGGAACGGCATTGAAGGCATTGTTCGTGCAAACCGCGCAAACACTGGCCACACGGCGACCCTTCTTAACCCAACTTTCACAACTTACATTCTCCTGGCAGTTCATGCACATGGACTCAACTTCGGTGGCGCTTAGTTCTGGTTCTTCCTCGACGTTTAGCTTCGGGAACATGCCGCTAGGCTCTGCTATCGTTTCCATGGTGGGTTTTGTGCTAGTTTCTTTTGGAAAAAATCAACCGGGATCTCTACTTTCTCGAAAAATCGATTCGTTTCGATGCGAACAATTACTTTGGAAGCAGAAAAATACAAACAAATGCTGCATGCTGACAGGAATGCATTGACGTTTGCCCTAAACAACAAGGTTTTTGCATCAAAGATAAACCCCTGAACTTAAAAGGCCTTTTCAATGCTGGCAGTTTGTTTGTTCACAAGACCGTTGGTATTCTTACTTGGCGGAGAATCGGATGAATTTCTCATGGTACGCTGAAAGAAACTCTGTTCGTCATTTAAAAAAATGGCATTATTCAGTTTAGCATTTATTTCACATTCATATCCACCGCAAACCATTTCAGCTTTGGTACCATTCGCTACTACAAGGTCCGCTTCTACATTACGCACGTTTTTAAGTGTTTGCTCTGGTGGATAATAGGCTCGAGTAATGTAATGATCACTGACGGGTTTTGGGAATAGTTTGCACGCTTCAAAAACGGCGACTGAGGATGATCAAAATCGTTCCAGGACACTGAACTGGACACATTGCTGAATGCAAAACATTTCCGACGCACGCAAAAGATGCAAGGTTCTACGCTAGAAGTGACCTGCAATACCAAGCCATTCTATTCAAATGGCCACATTCTTGAGGAATCGATATAGATTACCATCTGACCCGTGCGAAGGGACATGCCAGTTTTGGTCACACGAAGGATGCACAAAAGTGTCTTCATTTCTGTATTGTTCCTCCAAAGGAGAGAAGCGTTCATTAAACAAGCAATCCGAAATGTGCCTATAACATGATAGCAAAAATTTTGATTGACACAACGTTGCAGCTTAAATAACGCAAAATATAAAAATGCAAACAAAAACGGACGTAACCTAGTTGCGGACCTATTAAAAGTACGCGCTATTGAATCCTTTGGCTCCCATAGATGTATGATAAATTAATATAAAACCACAAGCACTTTTCCTCAGCGCGGCCCATCTTTGTGTTGCAATCGTCGTGACGTGTGTGACTGGCGACGACGACGGTAGCCATAGTAGTTACTTGCGCTCGTTAGTAGGTCGAGTAGCAGTAGTAGTAGAAGTAGTGGTAGCAGTAGTAGTAATCTATAGGCAAGCATTTACCCAAACAGCTTGACTACGCTCGTATCCCAATGGCACAGTGGTATTCATTTGCTAGTACTTGATTTTTCACACGAAATGTCGCACGACAGGGAGAGCTAGACAAATTTAACCAACTGGACAGTACCATCACTGCATCCGGCATACACCTGCATTTTGTCGGCTCCAATGGCGAGGGAATTGATGCAGACGGCACCAAGAGCAACTTCACCATTCAATTTCGGTTCCTTCGCATCCAGCTCAGACCACTGTTTGATGATACCGTCATAGCCTGCTGTGTACAGATACTCATCCTTAGCAACCATCGCGTTAATGATCATGCTATGCGCTTTCTGAAAGAGAACAAATGCGTTTAGCTCAAATGTTTTCCCATTCCGAAGACTTTTTTTTCTTATGCAAACTTACCTCTTTGGTCCATATAACAGGATACTGCTCCTTTTTGCTATTCTTAATCATAGCAATACCCAACCCATCACGCGTCAATATTGCGACATTGCTGTACACGCCTTCCTCGGTGCAACCTCCACAAAGCCGTACCGGGCATCTTCCGGGGATGGACGCTTTCGTCATGAAGCGACCGGAAGCAGACCCCTCGATGATTTCCGTCACCGTCAGATCGTTATCCCGGATCGAGTAGATTATGTTGTTTTGGATGGCCATCGAGCGCACCTGCTCGACAACGTTAAACTTATACTTAATGCGCTGATCGATCCACATCGTTATGATGCCCTTATCATCGCCACTGTACAAATTGTCCTTCAGGTCGACAAACAAACATTCGATCTCATCGTTGCATTTCAGCAGCTCCTTGCATTCATCGCTGCCGGCCGGGTTCGTAAGGCATTTGATCGTTCCATCACTACTGCTAGTATATAGCTGTCCTTTCGAGTCGATTGCCACGGCATAAATATAGCCCTCGTGGGGAGTAAGCTCTTTTAACAACCGTACATCTTTACTCCATACCTACAATATATGGATAAACATTGTAATTAATTGTCAGCTTCCCTGCAATTCTTTCGAACGGTTCGAGCGGACCGGTCATTCAAAAGATTTTATGGATAAATGAATAAGTCGAGCGTGTGTCCGGCACAAGGATCGAATGGCGCCGATAAAATCTGTTCGTTCTGTAGATAAACGTTATCTTCACCCTTCCCACCAACGCACCGCCGCGTTACGCTAACTTGCACCATCATTTTGCATAACTTCAGCACCGTATCTAAGATGACGAGATGATCACGGAGTACCAAGACCCACGGCAGCGGGGAACTAAATTTAGATCGCAACACTCATCATCTTCGAGAATAATCTCTCTCTAGAAACCAGCCCGAAAATGAAAACAACCCATTTATGGTAAAAAGAGAAATAGCCGCATCATTTACCTTCACTTTTCCATCTCCGCCAGCGCTGAAGACATGATCACGGTGGAATACAACGGCCGTCGTATCACTGCTATGTTTATCACCATCTCCTGACACGTTCTCCACCGTTGCGGGCATTTTGCTTGTACCGCTTCACAGTACCGCTGGTGGTAAACGGGAGAAAAACTCGGATCGCCTACTTTGATCAAAGATTCCACGTAGCGTCGATGGAACACGAACACGATTATGGAACGCGGCGAGTGATGGAGAGGGTGATAATTGTATCAACAATCACAATGTTATCTGCAATCACTGCCTAAAACAGATGCGGCGCCTGGAAATAATTGCAGATGGACAGACTGCAGACAGCAGCTCGGGGAAACTCTCGCGCGGCACAACACAAATAAACCAGAAAGTGTTTTGAACGAAAGAAGCTGTCAGCTGGCTGTCAGTTGGCTGTCAGCCAGCTCGTTCCAACGTCACAACAATTGACCACAGCACAAATCAGCTGTCCCAGTCGAGCTCGGTAAACATAAATAAAGTGAGCCGCGCGCGCGGTGGCGAGAAGTTTTTCCCTTTTCCCAAGGCCGCAGGCCTTTTTGGCTCCAAGGCAAGGATGCAATAGTTACGCGTTGTTACGGAACAGCGAGCGAAAATCGTCCTTCCCCGTTTCCGAAGACAAGTTCTGCTGAACGTTGCATGCGTTCTGTGTGTTTTTGTTTGTTAACGTGTTAGTTAGTTTGTATATATATATAGACACAAACCAATTTAATTCGCTATGGGTCGAAATGTTTTAGTTAGCAGCTTGCAGAATGCCTCCTTTAGCATCGTCTTCCAGGTAACGATTCCCTTACTGTCCAGCTTTTGCAGCTACTAATGATTGCTTTCCCTGTCTCAGATCATCTGCCGGTGTATCACATTCGCCATCAATGCATTCATTGTGCGAAACGTAGGCCGCGAGGTACTGGGGATAACGAATGTGCGTTTGCTGTTGCTCGAGAGTACCCTCCTGTTCCTTTCGAAGGAAGCGATCATCCGATCGGCCCTTAGCTCCCGCCACAACAAGCAGTGCAGTTGGGCGCAACTTGTTAACCAGCTGTGGATAACGTAAATGATGCGCTCCTTGCCTTGCCTGTCGCGATTCGTTCTAACGCTAGTATCTGCGTTCTCTTCTTTGCAGCGTTCCCGTATGCTTTACGCTTGCCATCCCATGCCTATACATATGGCTAAACTGGCTTTCACCCGTGGATGCTATCTACAGCGAACAGTATCGGTTCGGCTGTTTCGCCATAGCCTTCTCTTGCATCATCGAAATGACGGCCGAAGCACCAATCTTTGTGGGACAGGTGTTCTGTTTTGTGAAGCTTAAGGTCATCCTCGACACTGGCCACATCTTCATCCGATCGTTCATTTTCATCCTGATCGTACTGCTGAACAAGGACGTTACGATCTACGCTTTCGGGATCGCACAAATTACGAGCGCGTGCACGATTATCGTCGGAAACTATGCATTCTACTACTTTTATATACCGCGGTTGCTGCAGTATCGGAAGGAACTGAAGAGGCTAGACGATAAGTACGTGCTGCGGGAGCGCTATGGACAGCATTATGAAAATATGGACGATTTCCCGTTTGTTTCCATCAAGCAAATGCTTCCGGGAGTGTTACCAAACTCGGTAAGTACATCCGCCTTAGTCGCGAGTAAACATTCTCCTCATACTTTTTTTTTCACCTTCTTGCATTCACCGGGCGTAGAACTCCATGTTCAATTCCGACCTACAAACGCTTGTACTGAGCTTCGCCAAGCAGGGCATCCTGAAGCAGGTGTTAACCGAGGGCGAAAAGTATGTGATGTCCGTCAGCCCGGTGCTGACGTTTAGCGAGCAGGCAACATATGATGTTGTGAACAATATGGGCAGCCTAGCTGCACGATTCATCTTCCGTCCCATCGAGGACAGCAGCTATTTCTATTTCACCCAAACGATCGCACGCGATACGACGCTTGCGGAGCAAAAGCGTGAGCTGGTACTGGAAGCATCGGACGTGCTGGCGTACGTTATGAAAACGGTGACCTCCATCGGGTTGCTTGCGTTCGTGTTTGCACAAAGCTACTCCGGCACAGTGTTGCTTCTGTACGGTGGGTCAGACTTTGTCGAAGGAGGTCTTCCCGAGCAGCTGCTTCGCTGGCACAGCCTCGCAATCGTTCTGCTTGCCCCGAACGGCATCACCGAGGGCTATATGTTTGCTACCAACACATCCAAACAGATCGACACCTACAACTACTATATGGCGTTCTTCTCCGTCACATTTCTGCTGCTATCGTACCAACTGACCAATTGGTTCGGACCGGTCGGGTTTATATTGGCCAACTGTTGCAACATGAGCTTCCGCATTAGCTACAGCGTGTTTTACATTAACAAACACTTCCGGTCGGTTGGTATGTTGCCGTTGCGGAAATCTCTGCCCGGCCCGATGTACCTGAGCGTGCTGATTGTGTGTGGCATTGTGTGCAAAATTTCCGAAGCATATTTCAGTGAACGTTCCATTCTGTGCCATCTGCTAGTTGGTGCGCTTTGCACTGGACTGTCCGTTGGTACGTGGAGCTTTGAAAATCGGGAACTGTTGCGCACGGGATTGGCGCGGTATCGGTCGCGCAAGCAAAGTCTGACACCGACCGAAACTCCCGGAAACTAAAATCTCCTCCTTTTTCTTGACAAGTTCAATCCGTACCAAAGACATTGTAGATGGCTTGCTCGCCATCTACGCTAGCAATTTTACAATATCTTTTTGTATTGGCGAGTGAGGGCTTCTCGCTTGTATATGAAGGCGGCTAAACGAAATTGCTTAAGCTCTATTGTGCACAACGAATGACGACGACCATTCATGAACAATATGATCAAATTCACGCGGAAATTTATATTAAATAAGTAATAAAATGCTACCGATAGGAACCTTTTCATCGTTTCGGACTCTCTAGGGTGAGAAAGAAAGTAGGTGAAGGTACATTTGTAACTTAATTATTGGTGTAATCGATAGATTTTTCTTTAAACCAATGCTATGCAGGATCTTGCTGCTAGGCAAAATTTCGAAATTACCCTAAAACCTTACTCCTGCTTCACTTTGCATACGCTAATGTTTAATGTTTCTCCAACCAGCTACTGTGCCTTCACCCGGCCACACACACTTTCATGGCGCTATAGCAAAACCTATGGAAAACATAAAAATTATACAACAAAGCTACACACATAACTGGACAAATTTTGCATGCCATTTATCAAACGATGAATGAAATGAACGAAACAGAAAACAAGCTAATGTACTCATATTCTGGCGCCGATTCCCTAACCATGCGCCTTCGAACTTCGAACGGAAACAGATACGCAATATCGCACCCGGTACACAGGATCGGCATGCGTATTGCCAAGCCATCAAGGACTTTGTGGGGAGCGTTGTGGATAAAAAAAGGAATGCACATGCAGTTTAAAATGTGCCAGCACGCTGGCTTGACTGACTGAGCGAGATAATCCATTTGTGGCGTACGGTAGGAACCAGCCACCTGTACGAACCACCGAGAAAACACTTTCGCTTGCACTTGCCACCCAAGTGACTGTAAACAAGTCAGCAACACGTACGAAAAAAAGATGCTAAAACTTATGTAGCCGCAGTTCCAGCGGAATCCCATCGGCAAACAGGAAAGTAAGAGAGAGATAGAGAGTGAGAGAGCGGGACTTGGACTGACTGACTGCTCTCTATGCTGCCGGCTATCGGACCTGATATCTAGTAGTGACTCTAGTAAAACATGTTGGCCGCACTACCGGCAGCTGTGCCGTAGGGGCTCGATCGGCTACCACCGTACGGATTGGTCGTCGTCGTTGTTGTGGAGGTGGCCGTGCCCGCGCCCGGAACGGTTACGCTGCTCATCATGACGCCCGAGGTGGATGGGACATGCTGCATCGAGAGTGAGCTGCATCCGACACCAGACCCACCAATGTGTCCGCCGGTCGTGGAAGTGATAACTGACGGATGCGTTACCTTATTCTGTTTGAGGCACCATTCGACAAAGTCGTCGATCAGCACCGGCCATGCTCCCTCTGCGTCATAGTTGGACATGCTGTCGTCAATGTACGTGGCAAAATCGAGCAGCAAGTTCCACGTATCTTTTGGAATTGATCGCTTATGGTTTTCCTGTCACGTTGTTTGAGTAAAACGGCAGACATTAGTGGTCGAGATAAAGCAGACACTCTTCGCTCGCGGCTACCATACTTACCACCAGGAACTTGCACCACAGATCTAGAAATTTAAACCGATCCTTAAGTACAATGTTCCAGTACGCGATGGCCATGTCCAGATCGAGCCCCTTCTGACCCGGATCCTTTGCGTAGTTGAAGGTGAACTGGTAGAAATCTTTAAACCGTCCCGGATCCTTCAGCTCCTGCTCGAGGCGCGGCAACTTCTCCTTTAGCTTCTCTATGCTATCGACACCGAGATCATAGAATCCATTGATAAATTCATGCCGAGCGAATTCACACTGTGCTTCCGCCTTGAAGCGCCAGGCAATGATAAGCACCAGTTTGGACTCCGGATTTAGGTTCAGATCCTCCAGAAATCGTTCCACACCATCCGAGTTGATTTTGTTCGGGTCGGCTGGGTCGCGGTACACGTTAAACAGCTGTTCAATTTTCTTCCTGTCCAGCTCGCGGTAGTACAGATCGGGATTTTGGAAATAGGTATCGCAGGATAGATCAAGCTTCCATTCATTGTCCTGCAGGCATCGGATGGCCGTCTGCTCTCCCGTGTGTGTGAGTGAAATGAATTTGTTTACCTTTACCTTCTGATTGAGCTTTAGTTTGTTCTGTAAAGGGAAACCGATAAATATAGTAGCAGTGTTGGTGAATTTGCGAAAACAAAAGGGAGAAACATTTGATTCCTCGCGACACGGGCAACCATAAACTGTGGCAACAGTAATTGCACAAAACACAGCAGCTACCTTACAACACCTGCAATGTGCTGTTGCTCACTGTTTGAACTTACCATAGTTTTTTTTTGCAACAGATCAAAGGTCAACGTGCACGCGTGTATGAATAGGTTTTAGTAAAATTTCAACTATGGTTCGTACTATTTTAATATTTTCCTCCAAGAGAACGTAATGTAAACATTAAGCCAAATTGAACTATCTGCTGACAGCTGAAAAAACGACCAACTCAAGGCGCGTGTACACGGTGTGCGATTTCTTGCGCAAGACAACTTCCACGAGAAGGGATGTAAATTTGCCACATGATCGATCTGTCGCCGTTTGTTGTTTATGAGCTGCTCACACAGTATGGAATAGTGTTTGAACGAATTAAAACGCAGAGCAATTGCTTTGATTTGTAATCTAACTAAAAAATAAATTAGACTGTTCTATTGCCATGCAAATAATTCAAAGTGACACAACGCAACCAGTACTTTGACAGCCGTTGGTCAGCAGCTGTCAAAAGCGGCTGGCGATTTCACGCACAAATCGACACGACCGTGTGTCCGCAACTGAATGTTTTTCAGCTGCGGGACGCTTAGTTCCGAATTTTTCGGTAGAAAGTGTGAGTTTTCATGTATTATCGTGTGTTTCAGCAGAGAAAACCGTGCGCTGCAGTGATGTTTGGTGTGTATGATTATAAAACCGCATCCCGTTCTTTTACAGCACATCGCCCGTAGTTACTGCAGGAGTGCTGTATCCTTTATTTGGCGCACGAAAGTTGCACAAGTGTATTGTTTATCAGTGTGTTGTTGCCGCTGGGGCAGACAGAGTGTGTGAATGATTGAACAGTTGCAAGGTGTACAAGTGTAGAGCAAAGTTTCTTCTAAAAGGACTTTCCGTTGGGGTGGTAACATTGAAACGAAAAAAAAAAAACATGCACGCAAGTGCATTTGAATGCACGTGAGCGTAAACGCTACGCAAAGACAATTGTTGGAGTGAACACGCAGCAAAAGGTGAAGTTTCGTGACACAAACGCGCAACGATATCTGCGATTCGTGGTGTTCGTCTAGTGTTCTAGTGGCTGCTTTGGTGTGAATCTGGTGAGAATCTATATCGAAAGAAAACGGGGCAGCTGGATCCTGAAGAGGAATCCTACATTAGTGTCCAGTGTTTACGTGTAGCGCTCTAGTGATAATCTGATTTGCAATACACACATAATGGTGCAAAACAGCTTGATTGGAGACTCTGGAATGCGAATAAATGGTCCGTAAAGTAAAACAAACCGTCAGCATGCTCGATTAACAGTTGCACGTCCATAGTAAACGTTGCCAGAAATAGTTCTTCTAGTGGACAGTAACAGAAACCACCCTCGTAAAAAATCGTGATCCGTATATATCGTACCGAGGAGCGCTTGGACTAGTGACATGGTTCCTGTTCTGCTGCAGCACAATAGCATCGAGTGTGGAGCATAGGCGGAATGGTATGTACCATACTCTCTACCCACAATGCGGTTAGCTGGTACGCTTATCTATGCCAATAATTACTTCCTTCTTTACACGGTTCGCGCGATTTCCCTCCAAACGAAGGAAATGGATTTGGGGTGTTGTCCGACTTCCTTCCATTGCGAATATTTTTAGTTTCCAGGGGGTGCGGACTTCTTTGTTTTCACCTTTGGCGCCTGTCCGATATGTATTGGTGCTGGAGACGCGATTATGTGTGTGTGCGCGTCGAGTGGACAGCATCAGATGTTTTTGGTAGCATGATGGGAAAAGTAGGCTAAAATTTGCACTCTCGCCGAACATTGGAGTGCAGCATTTCCCTGCCTCATATCGCAGGGTGGTGGTTTACTTATGTGGCCCCTGTGTTTACTACCGAAATATCATAAGAACTTGGTTCGTGCAGACAGAAAATCTGCTTCAATCCGTTGAGCAAATAGTTGCTTCATCAGAAACCAATATGCTCGTGTGGTACAGCATTCCCTCCTACTGGTGTTACTTAGCAACGAAAAAGAAATCGATGAAAATCCGATTCCTGAGATGCGGCAAAATATGTACGCCACCTGTGGTTGAACGAAATAGTTGATGATGAAAGCGAAAGGAAAGTGTTTGAAATTAGTTGCTCTTCTCCATTGGTTTATGTTTCACTTTCAAAAAGTGAAAAAAAACATATACTTTACTCATGGAAATGTTGCCGCAAATGTAACATAATATAGACGCATCGAAACACATTTAAGAATAGTCTAAAACTATCTTATTCGTAATCTTCATCCACTTTTTAGTATTGTCATATCTTCATGTAATTCGTATGAATTTTTTTCATTTTGGAAAATTATTCAAAATTGATTCAACGCTTTCAATGATTCACTTTTTGCGCTATATTTACTTGCAAGCCCTGTAGGTAAGCGATATGGGTCAAAAAAGATTAGAATATAAACACGATGTTTATTCCCACCGCCGGATGGCTCACATTTGTGTATCGAATGACCAGTCATAATGTTCTTTAAAAAACCCGAAATATGTTTCTAAGCGAACAGTATTGCATCTTAAGCTGCTTGAGTAGCGACCCCAACCGATCGGCTGTGTGCGCACTAATGGTTTAATTGTTTAGCAATTTAACCGACCAAACAAAGATGCGTCTCGGAGTCATTCGAAACTTGCCACTTGTTGTGGTGGCAAACAATAAACGCCCTGATTGACGGTTTTTTTTTTATTAAATCCTTTTCAGCAGTGTGCATTGTATTTGACGATATACAATAATTGCAATGAAGTTTATCATTGAGAATAGAGTTGCGAATGTTTTTACTTGCACATCCTGTTATCATTGTGCTGGTCTAATCTTTAACAAACGAATGATTTCTGGAATGTTTTGCAACGATGACCTATCCCACTGACATGTATTACATATTGCGCATGGTCACAATTTTTTTGGGTTGACTCCGTTACTGACCACTGTTGCTCTGCTCTCATTACCACTTTTCTAGAGGCAATATGTCCAAAATGAATTATGTAGGCTTGCAAGCATTAGCATTCACCGTTGTTGCTCTTTACATAAAATAGTTAATTAAACTAACTTCTTGTAAGATTCTTCTTCTTCCTTGGCACTACAACCTGGGGAGGTCTCGGCCTGCCTTGTGATTTGAACTCCGGTCCTGCCTTGTGATCGCCTCGGCCACCGGACCGCCCCAAATTTGTAATAAATAAATATAAGCTTTTTAAGTCCACGACCAGTTAGGCTGGGATGTCCTAGCAGAAGTCGTTAGAATTTTAGTATATATTTCGAAAATTTGTGTCAAATAGACATTTCTTCTGTTCGTAAAGGCCATTTTTTCTGCCAACATACTGCAAAGATTGGAAGGCATCACAAAAAAAAAGATTATAGTCTTTGTTAGAATGGTTTGTTAGACTCAGAGTAAAACAAAATAATCAGGACGATTAAATCTTTCCAAATTTTTCAAACACCTTTTGCTTGGAAATATTGTAACAATTATTGTTTTCCCAATAATGCTGAAAATCGAAAAGTGCTCAACGAGTGCTCAAAATTATTGGTGAAGCTACTTTATTTTGGCATCCACCAGAAAACGTTTATCCATCAGATTGATGATGTTTTAATGCGATAGAGGCTAGACTGTTTTCAAACAATCATTAAATGAAGCGTGCACGTAAACGTCAATATATTGTCGGGAATATTGTCTACATGCAGTACAATCGATGTTCACTGCATAATTTTGTTACCGAGCTGTGGTGTAAAGGTAAAAACATTTCGGAGAATTGTTGAACCTACACAATCCATTCCCCGAAATTAGACCCGTCTCGTTTACGCGATTTGCACAAAATACGCGCGCCGGAATGCTAATGACGTTCATCCGCTCCGTCTCCATACAAACATAAGTAAGGCGGGGCGGAAGAAAGACCGGTCAAGAACGATGCGAATGCGAGTACTTTCCTTTTTTGTTTGGCTTAGTTTTTTGGCTTAACATTCCTTCCATACTTTCGCAACCCTGACCAAGATCTGACCCTGTGACCTCCTGCCGCAGACGCATCAAGTTGGTCCAGGGGTTTTGAAGAATGCTCCAAATTATTTCAACTCGTTTGCTCTCTCTCTACTTTTTGCCTTTTTTAAGACACAGACATTCTCTTGCTTTCTTGTTCTATCCCAACTTCCGGCCATTATAGGACGGACTAGCCGTTGACTGACTGACAGACTGAATGCTCAATTGGCAGCAGTATTATATCATTCCACTGGAAGCGACACAAAAACAGTGACAATGAGTTGAAAAAGTGTTTGCCAGCTTCTGATTGAGACCGTCCGCTAGCCAATCGTTGATCCGATGTGCTTTTCATAAATGTTACTAACATACAAAGATGCTTTGTTTCTTAGCTTTTTCTCATTTGCTTTAAAGGCATAGTAGTACAGTAGACGAAATGAAAAGCAGTGCTTCATCTTCATTGACCGACCTCAGATTTATTCAATGTTCTTTGTGACCTTGGTGTCAGGAACCCGGCCAAATTTGAACTTGAGCGTTAGAGAAGAAAAAAAATGCACGTGCAGAAATCTGCTTTCGATAATCCAGATGGTTGTAAAATGTGACATGCATACACAATGAGTTATTAAAGAAAAAGTGAAAGTGCTGACGAAATTCGGAGTTGCTTGTTTAGCAAAGAGTTTTTGAATGAAAACCAGGCTGCAATATTCTTACCAACTTTATATTCAGACCTGCATTTGTTAAAGGCTTGTTCCTCTTCTTGTTGAACACTTATTGCCAAACAGACTGGTGATTCAGTCCATTTAAGGCCCTTTGCCTTCGGTAGCATGTTAAATGCACCGTTTGATGTAGGTTGATTAAAAACTAAACTGCTCTTATGCCACTTTTCGTAACCTGAAGAAAATTACTAAAGTTTCAGTTTCATCATCATCATAAGTAGGATGTTTCATGCCGATGGACAGTAGGATGGAAACAATGGAAGACTCTTTGACAGAAATATTACATATATTGAATGGATCCTTGCCGATCATTTCGTTATCATTAGTAACATATTTATATATTTAAGTAATATATTTATAGTTTCAATATGACGGCTTGACGTCGTATTGTACGTATTTACGCAGATACTAATTCCCATAACCGGTCCTCAATTATACACAACTAATGTATTATTTTTGTAATACTTCTGCTCAACATATTGTCTGTTGTTTTCTTATAATATAAAAAAAAAACATTACTATGCGTTCCAAAGCATTCAGTTAATTACTTAACTTATTATGCTTTTTTATCTTTCACTTGTATTTCACACGCAATTTAAATTGGAATAGGTTTCACTATTATACAATATTGTATGAAACAATTAGAAAATTGGAGATAATGTAGATATTTAGTTATAAAACATGAAGTACTTTCAACGTCCTCAAATTCCATAAAAAAATTGATAAAAACAAGAAAAAATGTGAATTTAAAGAAAAGGAAAAACTAACCGCACCACTTTAATATAATTATACTATAGGTCCAAAGTTGAATAGGTTCGAACATTTTTTACCATGATTCATGCCATGAAGCATTTGGAGTTGACGTGGCCTAAAAATTCTAGCGCTGTTATATCATCATATAATCTGAATATTTTTTTTGTGAACTCATTGTTGGTTGTTTCAATGTTTATTTGTTCTTTAAATGTTTCTATTTCAATTGGAGGCATAGACCCTATTTCCTAGCGTGTACGAAAAAAAACAATAAACCATCTATCCATCCATCCAATACTTGAGTAATATAGCGTTTCGAATGATTGAATCTCTAGGATCATTTTCGAAATTAGTAGTGGGATACTGCAATCCCATTGTTGAACTTAGAAATCATTGAATGGAATCAACACGAAAGAGACTAATAAGGTCTCATAAATCCAAGGCTGCTTTAAATTAACGATTTAAAAAAAAACACATAAAAAATCTGTAAGTGTTACTATAGAAAGAGTTCATTAAGAAATCATGAACAAAGAAGAATCGAGTTTTCACATAAATAGCTCAAATTGTTTTGCTTAATGTTTCAAAAAAAATCATATACTTATATCATTATGAACAACATTTAATAGATTTTTTCAACCATTAGCAACTTTTTCCCTCGAATTTACTTTAAACAAGTGCAACATTTATAAGTCTCGTTTTCTGCGCTAACGCTGTTACTTCAACAACCCACGATTCTCGATGTAAAATCACTTCAACGCGAAACTCTTCCCTTGCTGAAGTAGCAACAGTTGGTAAAGTTGGTAGGGCGGCGCGTGTTTCAAGTGCTGATGGAAATTTGACTCTGCTGATTAAATGCGCCACGGGTGGGCACTGTTAGGTGAGGTCCTTGCACGACGACGTGATGTACCAAAACAAAATGGTTGTTTCCCCGAATTTTATGCGATTACTTGAAGTAGTTTACATTGGTTGTGCTGGCGATGCTTTATTGAATTTAATGCCCATTTTCGGTAAAGGACTTGAAGGCAATCTAACTTATAAATGAATAGATGTATGTAAAAGTGTCCGGAAATCTTTTCTAATTGTTATATACTCTAACAACAAAGATACCGTGACTTAAGTACACTATTAAAACGTGCTGGACTGGACAGTTTGCTTGGTTGGTCCCTTACCATATTCGCTTTACTGAGCGTGGTCAGGCACAATACCGAACGTTTCCTTATACGAACCTAATTTCTTCCTCTGGTCCTAAACCACACTTAATGTTCCTGCCGCATAACAGTTCCACACGCACCGTATGTCGTCGCCACGACCAGCGAATGTAGGAATCCGGCGATGAGCTTAAGAATTAATTAACGGGATTATACATTTCTGGAATTTTCAGACTTTTCTCAACACGAAACACGGGTAGCTCGTTAGCATAGACAGGCGAAGGTGGCTGTTGTGTGCGTAGTGAATAGCAGCGAATTTCATCATAAAAAATATGTAAATTAATTATAACTTGCATCATATTACTTGTACAGACTAATACGCATGTGAGTATTAATCTGAGCTAAATAATATAAACTAACCCCGTACTACCATGCGTATGGAAGAAATGGCCGTAATTTGAAATCACGTCGCTTGACTTCCGGCGGAGGCGGTTTAGTGTACTGTGTACTGCTGTGAGGTTAACGAACTTTGCAAGAATATGGTTCATTTTTAAACATTTCGAAACACATAAGTTTAACCCTTTTTCTTTGCGTTCGTCGCTCATCAACTGCTTTTTCACACTAACGATAAGGTCAGTGAAGAAGCTGAAAAATAGTGAGAAACATTCTGACCGGTAATAAAAAGGCGGAAGTGTCTCTAATGATGGTCAGATACACTACAGTTAGTTATCATGGAACACAAAACTGGGCGCATTGTCCAAGAGATTGAAGATATTTTCAACTGACCTAATTTATGATTATGTTATGACAACACTATCCAATTATAGCAAATAGCAAAGATGAAGTTGCAACTATTCGTCAAAGCCAGCTGCCTGCCGAAGAACTCTCCAGTACAGGTTGTTAATAATGTTTGTCCAAGGAGGATTCCTTGGAAGTAGGAATTAAGCAAAATTGCATGCATTGAGTTAGCAGCAGGGGGATGGCCAGCGACTGTTCTCCATGTTAGGGGCGGCTGGTTGTCCCTTTCTGTCCTGGCATCTCAAGGGACACTAAACAAGGATGCGTAGGCCCTCCGACGGCACAGGAGGATAGGGGAGAGGCCTTGCAAGCCACCCCTGGAAAAACAAAAAGCAACGAACAGCCAACAACAGATAATATCGCACCGGGCCAATCGATACTGACCCCAGACTTGGAAAAAGGACTTACGATTGGAGGCTCGGAACCTGGAATTGCAAATCCCTCACAACTGACGGAAGCACCCGAATCCTGCAAGATGAGGTCCAGACCCGCGGATTAGAGATAGAAGAACTGCAAGGGGTGCGCTGGAAGGGTACAATGGTGCGCCAGTACCGTAGCAACTGCACAATCTACCAAAGTGGTGGAGAAACGCGTGAGCTCGGTACCGCGTTCATGGTGCTAGGTGCTATGCAACACCGAGTGATTGGATGGTGGCCAGTAAACGAACGAATGTGCAGGTTGAGGATTCGTGGCAGGTTCTTCAACCTGAGCATTATAAATGTGCACAGTCCGCACCTTGGGAGCACCGATGATGAGAAGGAGCTCTTCTTTACGCAGCTGGAGAGGGAGTACGACCGCTGCCCACAACACGACGTCAAAATTGTCATCGGGGACTTTAATGCTCAGGTCGGACGGGAGGTGGCATTCAAACCGACGATAGGAAACTTCAGCGCCCACCAACTGACAAACGACAACGGCCTCAGGCTTGTCAATTTTGCCTCCTCCAAGCACATGAGCATTCGCAGTACCTTTTTCCAGCACGCACCTCGGTTCAGCTATACCTGGAGATCACCACCACTACAAACCTATTCCCAAATCGACCACGTTTTAATAGACGGACGGTGGCGAAGACCGGCAGGATACAATGGATGGGGTATGTTATGAGGATGCCGGACTTGTGCCCCGCCAAGAAGGTATTCGTCAGCGTACCTCAGTTCGACACGAGGCGTCGAGGAGCACAGCGAGTTCTCTTGGCTGGATCAGGTGAAGAGAGACCTGTCGGAGATCGGGAGCCTACACGAATGGATGGGAAGCTGCAGCCAGGGATCGAGTTTCATGGAAATCTATTGTTGACCGGGCCATGTCACGACGACGTGCTCTTTAAAAGAGTAGGCCAACTCTATGATAATGATGATGATGAGTTAGCAGCAGTCGAAGATTTATTTTTATTATAATTCACTACAACTTCGAAAGGTCTTGGCCTGCCACTTCTGGCTTTCTGTGACTTGGTTTTACCCGTAGCAGTTAGTAGTTAGCCCTGCGTACGGGGAGGCGCGGTCTGGATGTGATTTGATTCCCAGTGCTGCCATGTGAAGAACGGCGCTATTATCGCCTCGGCCACCCGACCGCCTGATACAGGTGATGCCAGGTTGAAATATTGTTCCAGAAGATGAAAGCAGTTTATTAAAAAGTAAATAATTCACTAGCGAACATCAGACTTTGAAGATCCGCCGCTAAAAACGTATACAAACAGAACCTAAGGCAGAATACATATTGGCATGCCTGGCCGCTAAGGTTCAACAACCTCTTCGGTTAATGGATGATATTTTTCCGAGCAGTTGGGCACATCCTTTCCGGGAACAATTGCACCCCTTCGCGACCACATGCACATTCCATCTCGCTAGACAGCGCTAGGCTAGAACAACAATGGATGGATTTAAAAGGAAAGTGGCAACAACGCTCCCAACTAAATTCACCCAGCGGCGAGACACTTACTTCCGTGCTCCCTCTTCCACTTAACGGCCTACGCATGCCAAGCATTCCTTCACCCTTTATGTGTGCTACGTCCGCCGCTGCTGGTCGGTTAGAGCCAGCCAGCCGGAATCGCCGGAGATTTTGTGTTATCTCCTCCCATCACTAGTTCCTGGTGTAAAATCTAGTCTGTGCAATGCTGTACAGTACACTACCGTGTGGTATGTACACTTGCCACCTTTTTTATCAGTATCCACCCACTCCAGACTCACAATTCAATTGTTTTGAGAATTGGTTAAAAGAGAAGCAGGAGGATAAACCATGATTTTCTCTAGACCAAAGGCCGGGCCCCTGGGTGGTTCTCTTTGGAGCAGTCAAAGCGGAATTCTGTTAGCGATATTTAGCATGGGAAAGCACTGTCTGGCAATAGACTGATTCTTAAATTGTGGAGAAGTTTATTTACACATGTAGCTTTTAAACTCTAACTTTCTGTTGGCTTTTTACAAATTTCAAACATGGAACATTACTCCAGACTCTTTTGCTCACACACAATACTTCTTACTTGGGCTGTAGTGCCAACAGACAATGATAGGAAATCAGTGAGTTTCAGCCGTTAGACAATAAATTTAAATATTTTTCAGATAATGCAGTTTAGCAACATTTTCTGTTAGCAGCAAACTCAACTGAGAAACATAATTCTTTTCGCGAAACTATAACAATACACAAAATGCAATCTGGGGTTGGTGTGCTCCGGATAGCTCTTGCGCCTATTGTAGGTTGCCTTTTAAATTGCAGCATAAAAGAACACTTTTCAGAATGTGAATACATCAACAAACTGTACAGATCTCTGCTCTGACGGCGCAAAATTAAGAACTGATCCTGGCTTGTTTACTTCGTTCTTCGTTTGGATTGAGTGACCTACATTTTTCCTCTTGAACTATGCAGGTCTGGAATAGACTGCTGCTGGTGAATAGTTTTACTTGCTCCTTTGCGAGCGGACGGACGGCTATAGCGCGGGAAGATGCTATGTTGTGTTGCCGCTACGTTTTGACATTATTATGGGCAGCTGGCCGGGATGGGAAGGCTGTCGGATGTAAAATGTATCAGCATCATGACTGTACCGCAAAGTGCATTCTGTGCAGCCGCATCCCAGACGGATGTTCCATTCATGTAGCCCGCCCGTTTGCAATTGTTTGCACAGGTCGGCTGGATTTTTCATTTAATTTTCTGTTTACCTACTGCAACTGTTGTAGTGTGCACTCACCAACGACTATGATGGTGATGATGGCCGCTATCGCGGAAAACTACACCCAAGTGATTTGCTGCCATGAGCAACTGGTGTGTGTATGTGTCTGTGTGGTCATGCCGATGCAGGAAAGAAAACTAAGCACGTGTGTCTGTGTGGAACCCAAATATGTTTTTCTCGATTTTCCACCCTCACTGCGGGTGGTGACCTAATTTAACGCGTAAGATCGCGTCTCGCAACGCATGGAACCACTTAATGTTCTGGAGTGGAATGCGACTCTGTATTCCCATCCATATGCTTCTCGTTGTTTGGTGCGGAACGAAAACAGTTCTTTGCAGTGAAGCCATTTAAGGTTACACTAATTAGTAACGCTTCTCGGAACAAACGCATCTCATTTCCACACATGAAAGGCCAACCGCAAGGGAGGCTGATTCGGGCAAGCTGGTGGTGTGTGTAACGACAAAAATCCTGAAATTATGAATTATGTACGCTGCTCAAATAGGACAAATATAGTTTTATCACAGCGCCATTTGCATGTCAATTTATGTAAGAAAGTGCGGTGCAAATTATGATCTAATTTAATCATCTCTAGCCAATAATTGGGCAAGGCCGTTCTATTAGAATGAACAAAAAAATGCCAAACAAACTTTAGTGGAATCTTTCCCATCTCCCCGTCAGTTATACATTGGTTCCCTTAAACTCTTTGCAAGAATTGCCGAAGTAACTGAATTAAAATCGTCAAGAAAAATCAAAATTATAAACGAAGTTTTGTTTAAACCGTCCATTTTGTGGTGTTTCCTTTGTTCCCGTGCTGTGTTTAGTAGAAATTTAAAATCGCGTATTTTTCCAACTTTTCCGTAGTTGTGGAGCTCTCGACCATCGATCTTTTTATAAAGGCATTTGCCGCTACACAAAAGTGTATTAGAAACCACAAATGATACTCAGTTGTTCTTTGGAATTCTTACAACACCTTGGAAGACCTTGTTCATTCCGGCTTCCACGAGCGTTATCTAGCCGTTTGGGCATGGTCATTTGGGTAAACAATCCAAAGGTGGTTTGATACCAGTTTTGCCTGAGGAAATTTCCTGCCCCCCGCCGCCTCGATAAAACTATGCACCAAATCCTGTGGCGAAATTTTCTTTCCTTATTATCTTCACTGCTACCACTGTTCGGATGGGGAACCTACACCAACACAATACACATACACGGTTGTTCACAGTTTCACGTTCCTCGAGATGCCTTATACTGAGCGAGGAGGTGTAGTTTATTTCTTTCCAGTGGCCGCAACATGCTGCGCAGTCTCCTCTTCCTTCGCGATCGTCTGCAGAAGCTCCTGGCGTTTGGTGGCGATGCGCTCCTCGCGACGACGACGGGCCTCACGAACCTTGGTACGCTTGGCCTCGGCCTGGTCGCTCAGCATCTTGGTACGGGCCTTCTCCGCCTTTCGCTTGTGGATGTGCTCGATCAGGATACGCTTGTTCTTGAACACGTTACCCTTTGCACGCATGTACAGATCGTGGTACAGGTGACGGTCGATCTTCTTCGCCTCGCGGTACTTCTTCAGCAGGCGACGCAGCACACGCATACGGTTCATCCAGAGCAGCTTCTGCGGCATACGAGCGTTGGCCGTACCCTTTCGCTTACCATAACCGCAGTGACGGCCCTTACGACGAGCGATCGTGTTTTTGCGCACACGGTAACGCGAGTGCACCACCACCGGCTTCTTGATGATCAAACCATCCTTGATGAGTTTGCGAATGTTTTGTCCTGCAAGACACGAGAAACATGGTATTAGTACCAAACGTTCAGAGCTTTCGACGCAAATCGTTTGCGGCATAGTTTTTGCTACTTACGGGAGTTGGTGTTTCCGATCTCGTTGATTTCATTGGGATCCAACCACACCTTCTTCTTGCCGCATCGCATAACCGAGGCTGCCAGCCTCTTCTGAAGCTTGAGGGAACTGAAAACAACACGGAAACATCACACTTTTAATAGAGGAATCGTTGTGGCGTAGCCTTGTTTTTCGGCATTCTGGTAAATGCCCATCTCTGCCACGTCGTTTTACATGGCACACACTGAAACCACCCGAGCGACGAAGAACCGTAAGGGGTGACCGTTCTCAATTCATCAACACATTCCCAGTGTCTCTTCATTCCCGGAGACTAACATTCCCAACAGAAATGTGTCATGTTTTGAACAGTCACCGGGAAGCAGCGGCTCCGTCAGTCGCAATCCAATCCCAATACACTCTCGCACCACACCGGACGGCGAATCGATACAATGGGACCGACAGACGCGCCACATACACATGTGATTTCAGCGTAATAGAACACGATTTTCCGTGCCGTTGCGGGCCAAATTCCATTCAATTTCTAACTCCATCGGTTCTCCGTCACTTGGGCGTTGTTTTCAGCCGGAAGGGCTTTGGTTAAAATTATATTTTCGCCTATTTTTTGATAACTTGCGCACCTCATGCTGCTGCTTGTTTCCTCGGATCGAATAGAAAGAGAGTTGCAGAACGCAGAGCGGAAGCTCTTCTGTCATCGGCGCAGCGCCCTCTGCTGGGAACGCGAGCTGTCAATGTCATGGAAGGGGATATGAATGTCGAAGCGCAATGTGTTGAAATGCAAATGAGCAAATAAGCCGTTTTATGAGTTTTCGCTATGATACAGTTGGGGAAATATTTCAGAAAAATATATTATCATTCTTGTAATGAAGTATGGTCTCTAAAATGGAGGGAATAATTATCAGCACCGGAATAAGCGTGATTTGTTGATTATACCAGTTGGGATTGTTTTGATTGGCTGCACGAGTCGAGTATCCTACCCCTCGGCTTATGTCGTGGTTTTTCCCAGTCAGCTGTCAAAGGCGTTGATTTTCTAGTTGAGTGGAAATGTAACAAGATCAATGGAAAATACTCGTTTTTGCTGGTGAATATAACTTACAATAATAAATGGTGTTGTACAACTCCCGTTAGCAAGTGATGGAAATATGAAAACATTCTGTGGCGGTCGTTGGATGGCTGTTGTACTGTCGTTCCTAGTGGAACTATGTTAACCCCGAAGGCACATTACTCAATGCAGTAAACCCCGTTTACAGCTAATACAGCTGCTTCTCATACAAACAAGTTAATCTTATTTGTTTGTAGGCGGGAAAATAGACCACACGTTACTTCTGTCCTCTTGTTCCCTGTGTGTTGGTTACTTTAAGTGATCCGATGTTTGCTAATTTGAATCACTTATGAGATGCCAACAGTTTGAAAAATATATAACTCATTATTTGTGAGCTTACGGGTCTTACACTTAGTAAAACGGTGTGCATTGTTTTTTTTGTTATTCTTTTTAATGGTTCTTTCATTCCCATTTATAGGCTCCCAGTTGCTAAATCGATAGCTCTTTGAGGCATCAAAATGTATTGAACTCATAATGTGCATGCAAATCCCAATTATGGGTCACTCAAGGTCATCAGAAAATATGTTTTATTATTTTGGATTGTGCGTGCATCCCTCGGGTGAAGAGTGTTGCGTGCAAGCTGCAGAAAAAAAATGCATCAATGACCATACCCGCACAGAACGCCAATGCCCCCACGAGCTTTGTTTGTTGAGATGAAAGAACAGCGGAGAGAGCTTGCATGACGTACATACATGTGCGGTCTCGTACCAGTCATGCTTCAGTAGTGCTAAATGGAGGTCGTTAACGTATTTAAAATGGGTCCTTAAACACACACCCCTTTTTTATGATTCTGCTATAGTAGAACGACACATTGAGTTCTGGTGTGTCGAATACAACGGTTAATATTACGAAGAAATAGTCCCCTTTCCCATTGTACAATAACTGTTTGCTAATTATTGTTTTCGTTCATCTTTTCGTTTTAGGTTCCAACAGCTTACACATGTCTGTGACGAGCGTTTCCTAATCGTGACAGACCCGTAGGAGGTGGAAACGGTTGCCGAATAGCTGTAACCACTACTAAAAAGTACAAATGTCTGCCATCCGTCAATGTGACGATTGCCGTTACTACCGCTACTGCCTCCGTCATCCACATGGCCAAAGCCAGTTTGCCATAGTATTGTAGCACACACATACACACACATTCCACAAAACAGCACAATTTATGACACCGAGTCCGTTCGTTCATCACCACGCTACAATTCTCTTGTCCAGTAGTTCTGGGAAAAAGCGACAACCGATCGCTTTTATTTTGACCGTTTAACACCATAAAGCGATATTTTCCCGAGCACAAAATGGTTCTCGATACGGTACGAAATGGCGATAGTACGACGACAGTGGTGGCTGCCTTGCGCGGTTCCTCCAACAGTGGTGCCGGTGGGCCGGCGTTGGCGAGGCCAACCTCACTGCAACCGCCCGAGAAAGAGCCGGTGAACTTTCAAATCAATCTGATTGGCGCTCCGCCAGAAGTGGAGCAACTGATCGAACACATCAAATCGGTTGCCGAGCAGTTTCTATATCACTGGAAAACATTTCCCATCAGTAAGTAATGACCAAACACCTAAGGCCAATCACGGTTCCAGTCGTACATTGGAGACTTACATTGTTCTCTCTGTTCACAGATTTACCTACCCCGCTCTCGAACAGTCCCGGAGGAGGAGTCGGTAATGGTGGTGCAGGAACAGTTACCACAGGAGGGGCAGGAGGAGGACAGAGCGTTACCTCACTTTCGGTGGCCGGAAGTGGTGGTGGAAGCAATGCGAACATTCACAGCACAGTCGTTGCAACTGGAACACGCAAAACTCGACCAATCAACCTGCGCGATTTATTCATCGCACCTCCGTTCGATGAGCTGGATGCGGTCGCTGCTGATGGTTCCGGTGAGCCACGATTGCTGACCAACGCTCAGCTGCGATCGTTACGTGAACGTGGGTTAGTATCAGCTTGGTTTTACCCATCAGAAGGCACATTCATGAGACGGCTTTCAATCATCTAAGATATACCTCCTTCGTTATTTGTGCTTTCCGTTGTTTGGAAGTTCTTGTCCAATATCGCAACACCTCATTTACACCTCCTGAAGTGCATTAACTATGCCATTTCTTAATTTTTTCGCGTGAATTAAGTTTCAACTAGCTTATAAAAAAACCAACGGAATAATTACCTCAGTCAAACGCGCTTTTGTTATGTGATTAATTTAAATTCCTTTCTATCATTTCTATAGTCACATTTTCATAAACTTTCCGCCATAACATTTCTCATCACACACACGCACACACACAATCGCACTAAATATGTCCCACCCGGGTTTATTCATGGAACTAAAAAGCACCGCAAAACTATTTGTAAATATTTTCATTGAAAGCTTGCAAAAGGACAAATTTGGGAAACCGAAGAAATTGAATTTCGAACAATTGGAAACGGTTCAGTTAACTGGGTAAATGAAGTCGAAATACTGTGTTGTGTTTGTTTGTCTGTTTGTTTGTTTGTATTCTCCTTCCATTACATCTCTTTTGGTATTGTGTGTTGCTGCGTCATTCTTCTTGTAATGATTGTAATTGATTTCCTATCGCATTGCATTGCACCCATTGTGTTGCGTTGAGGTTTAAGTAAAGTCCCTGAAACAGCTGGTTTCATAATGTCACCAACGATCGATTAATCCGATTAGGATCGTCCCTTTGGTTGTTAGTTAATGTAAAGAGTAAATGAATGTTACCTTATCGTCGATGCACTTTTCAATCGATCTATGGACTCAAGTTCTCCATCCTGACCTGGTAGGGGCTCTGGTAAAAACAAACAGAAATGTGAAATGGGCGCACAATCCTTGTTTCTTGGTGTCGTTCGAGTGTATCCCATAATACTGTAGCTATCGTGTTAGTTATTTGGTATTCGCATAGGTTCGATGTGATTGTGTGTTAAAGAACGTTCCATAAGAAGATGTGAATTGCCTCGCAACGTTCCCTTTTTTAGTTTTGGAATAGTTAAGAAACGAAACACGGAAATGAAAATATCGCGCTCATTCATCATTCGTGGCAGCCAAGCATAGCATTTTACTAGCATTTTCTTTCCAGTAGTGATGTAGTTTGTAGTTGAAAGCAATAGAAATATGCTGTAAAATTTTGTTGTAAGATTTTTAGTCCATAGCGTAAGGCGCGTTACTCAGAATAGAGTATGTACAGCAATTGTTGCATGCGTTTTCACGATATGCATCGTAGGTTGTGCGTCAAAGTGTAATAGCTATTGTTCGTAATAACTATACTTGCAGGGAGTTTGAGGTACCGAGCTTGAACTTTCCCGGCCAGGTTCATCGATGGCAACTGTCACAATTTCTGCAGAAAGGTTCGGAACGAACGCGGGACTCACTGCTTAGCGATCTGGCACTCTCCGCACGCTTTATCGTTATCACTGCCAAGGAACGGTTGACCGGCCATTTCTTCTCCGTTGCCCATGCCTTTCGAGCATTGCTGCAGGGATTCATCAAACTGATGGACATGATTGTCGGTAAGTAGCCCGTATTGATTTGATCTTTTACCTTTTACTAATTGTGCTTTGTGTTTCCCTCTTTTGCTCGCCCCACCAGGTGTTCCCTCGCTGCTAGCGCATAATTTAGATAACAAAATTAAGGAAGAACGTTGTCGGTTTTTGGTAGCTGAACTAGTTTGTAGGGTAACTATCAGAAGATCATTGGATGCAATAGTATCGGGCTGAACTGATTTCAACTCCTTATCTACCTCCACCAGAGCGAATATGAAGACTGCCTAGACTCGTTGTGTAGCTATGTGCGCCATCAATTACGCCGTGCCACGATGGAAAAGTTTGACGTGAACTGCAACCAGGCGCAACCGATCCCTTACCTGTACGTCACACCCAAAGGGCAGGACATCGATTTGCGTCTCTTTTCGAAGGATACCATGCGACGAGCGTTACCGATACTGGTGGGCATCCTGGAGAAGGAAACGCGCGGCTGGTTTCTACACTTTCGCGAACGGCTCATTGCTGAGCTGCGTGAACGAAAAATGACCGATGCCGAAATTGAGGAGGAAGTGAATGATGCCGTTATGAAGGAATATCTGCAGCGCGTCTACACGTCTATTCTGTCAAACGGGGAGCTCGCCGAACTGGGTGAAAACATACCACAGCTGCTGGTGCAACAGGCGCAATCGGTGGTCATAATGCACAAGTGAGTATGCAATGTTGTACAGGGTTGGTCAGATGATGCATGTGCTGACACGTGCCATGTTCCATTCCGCACGCAACAGAAATTGAAATAGACGAAACGCATTAGAATTTGTACACAGTACGTAGCGTGTTGGCGACATAGCTAGAGAACGTTGTCAAAGAATAGAGCAACAGTTGCACAAAGTACACCGTTGCCTTACTCTTGAGATCACCTTACTCTGTAACATTAAACTGCAATGACCTTGTTCCTTTCCGTTCCGTTACAGAGCTGTGGATAAAATACAGAAAGAGTTGAAGAAATCGCGCGAAGAAATGGAGCAAACGCTGCAGGAACAGCATCCTGTACTGTCGCGCGTCTTTCCCTGGCTGCGAGCAAAATTGAATGCCGGCGAGCAGGCGAAGCTGTCGAAAATTACATGGGGAGCGCACGAGGAAGCATTGCGCGCGGCACAGCGGCTCAACCTACACCAGACGGTGTACTTCCTCAACCGAGACTTGGCGTTCATGAAGGAGGTATGGTATTCCAATTCGCTGCGCTTTGGTTAAAAGGTGTCTAGCTAATCGTTAATCGATGCAAACCATTGCTATTTCATAGCGCGAACCAGTGCTGCTGAAGGAGCTGAAAAATGCCAAAACTCCTACCCGCAATTTCCAGTGGGCGTGTCGTATCTGGTCCCCCAAGTCGTGGATCATTCGCCGCAGCTTCCAGGGCCACTCGGAGGTGATACCGACGGTCATCTGCCAACAGGCAACATCGATCGTAACGCCTCGCTCGGACCCAAGTCAGCCCGTGTTTCTGGTCGAGAAAGAGTTGATTCGTTCGACCAGCACGCGCTGGCCAATGTGGCGGCTGCTGAATTTGTTTCAACGCACCTGGACGTGGACCTGGAATATTATGTTTCTGCTCGGTGTCATCGTGCCATGGTGCAGCCCGCTCGGTTTGCGTGCCCTGTTCTGCAAAAAACCGTTCATGGCCGATCTGGAGCTGTCCCAGGTAAACGGTACACTGTTTCCGCGGAAAACCAGCATCACTCAGACGATGGTTTCGCGACTGATGGAACTGTGGCGTCACATTTCGAAGGCGCGAACACACTTCGAAACCGAACCGGACACGGGTTTCATCGGGAAGGGCATGACGCGCCATTTGAATCGCCTCTACAACTACTTCATAAAGGGCTTTCTCGGTACGCTGGTCATTCTGGTGCTGTTTCCCTTGCTGTGTTTTGCCGTGAGCGCGTCGAGCCTTGCGCTAGCCGTCACAGCCCCGCTCTGGATGCCGTTCATAACGGTGACGTTGCATCTGTACATGATGCTGATCTACGATTTGGACTGTCCCGACGAGAGTCGCCGTAATCGGTACTGTATTTTTCTTGAAGCGGTTGGCTGGAACATTGGAGTCCAGGGTTTGCTGCAACCGCTGGCAGCTGTACTTGTGGCGTCCGTCATTTGTCCACTAATTGCGGTTCTAGTGTTCTTCGTCGGCATCGTGCGGTACTGGGTGCGATTGTTTTGGGATGCTGCTACCTTTCATCTGTTCATTAAAAAGTGCGGACGGGTGCCAGCTAGCGACAGTTTTGCAGTTCGCCGGATAGCGGGTCCCGGGTTGGCGTTGGATTATTATTTCTCCATTAAACCCGAGCAGGCACTGGCCGCGTTCGAGGCAAAGATGGAGCTAGATGAGCTACAGGTAATCGAAACGACCGCTTATGCTGGAAAGCATGCTTCTAATGTGTTGCGTTTGGCTTTATTTGCGCAGGCATATCAACACTCCATGGAGACCATCATCTGCCAACCGCAGAAGGACTTTAGTCAGTTTGTGGAAGCCTGTTTTGGACCGTTCTCAGCACAGCTGTCGAAAAGCGTCGGGCCGTACCGTCAGCTGGAGCGCGAGGGCCAAGATCTGATGACGTCACTGCACGAAAAGCTGGAAAAGAGGCGACGTGACCTGCAGACCGGGCTGACGACTGCGGTGAAATCGCGCATCAAACTCAACACGATGGAACTGAAGATTGTCATACAGCAGTCGGCGTACATGCTCGAGAAGTTCTACCCCTCGCACGTGATTGCCCGACTGTCGATCAGCGAGGAGGAGTTCTGGGATGCAAAGGGCCTGTCGGTGGGAGACTGGGCCGGGCTGGCCGGTATGCTGTATGCTGACATTTTCAGCCTAGACTTTTTGACGCCGCTTTCCGACACCGATACGCAGTTCAAGTTGGAACCGCACGCCCAGCTAGATTTGAATCGGTACAACGAGATGGTTCAAAATACCAGCGACATCATGGGCATTAATGGGCCAGACTTGCTGGGCAATGTTTATGCACCGCGGGGAAACATTCAGGTCCATTCGCCGTACTTGGAAGTGTCTGCGTTCAACCCACGGTCGCGGGTTATGATCAATTCACGACGAGCGGAAAAACGCAAGTAAGTATTTTAAGATTTGTTTCATTTTCGATCACAGGGCTTCTTTTAACGTAACATTTGCCGGTAACAATTGACAAACATGAACTAAAGCAGGCTTCGATCGTGTTTTCCACACAGCGACACGACGTCTTCCGGATTGACAACGCCCCGAGTTCGAGCACGTCGTTCGCCGATGCCGTCGCCGAAGCAGAAAACACAAAGCTGGAAACCGTGGAAGCGAAAACAGCAGCCCAAGCATGCATCGGACAAGATGCTAATTCCGTTGCCCATCCCGCACCCGGTGCACATTGCCATATCAATCTACAATCGTGACTCGGACCAACCGATCCCGATTGAGTCGGAACTGTGCTGGGAGATACTGCGCTCGATCGAAGAGTGCCAGGGAGATCAAGAAGCAATCGTACGCTTCCGGGAGCTGGGTGATCGTATCGATGGACACCACCACCACCACCATCACCACCACAACCATCCGCACCACTCGTCGGTGGGTATCAGTGTGGACGGGTTGGCCGCCATCGACAGCAGTATTGACTCGCTCGACTCGCAGAACTCGTCCAACTCGGGGACCAAGGACAGTATGGACATGATAGCGGGCGCCACGGAAACGTTACCGTGCACGAACCGCGAGGTAACGATCATGATGCCGTCGCAGGTGCTCGGCGTGGATGACGAAGACGACATCGCGCTGGATAGTCGGGGCCGTGGTGAGGTTGGCAGCGACATGAACCAACACGGCACCACCACCAACACGACCGTTGTCATCATGCCATCGGCAAACGGTTCCGGCAGTGTGACGACAGCGACAGTAGCTACGGGAGGCGCCGGCGGTGCTTTAACACCCTCGTCTACCAACGCAGCTCCGACCCACTTCCACTGGACGCTTCGTAACTGGGGCGGTGGAAATGGGCAATCGGGAGGGCAAGGAAATCGGCGGCGCAACACTAGCTACACGTATAGCAGCGCTACCACTACCAGTGGAGGCGCCGGGCAGCTGAACAGTAGCAGTGCCACAAATTCGGCCAACGACAGTCAACTGGAACAGATCCGAGTGGATCTGGCCAGCCCCGAGGATATTTCGCTCGATACGGATAGCTCTCGAGCAATGTTTACTGCTGCGTATGGTACATCCGTTTAGGCAAGCGGCGAATGTGTTGTTGACGGGGGATTCCGGGGGCGGCTTGTCTTGCAGCGATGCCGTAGCAAGGGAACGTTGCACAAACTCCAGCCCTTTACACAGAATAAGAATGTATGGGGGGCGCACGGTACGTAAATGCGTTTGCCATTTACGTTATATTTTTGATTCGTTTTTAAATTAGCTTACAACCACCATCAAAGCTCACTATAACTCAAGTGTGTTGATTATCGCACCCAGTGTCGATGAAGGTATAGGCGGGGCGGATTATTATTTTTGTCTCATTTTAACTACCTTTAAGTGTGTCTACTAGTCGCCATTAATTTACGTTCATTCGTTTGCTTTTGTTACGTTGTGATTTGTTTTATCCGCGGTTAATGTTATCGAATGATTTGCGAGTTGGGTGTACCGAATCGATGCAGTCAGTTATCAGTTAAAGATGTATCGCTAGCTTTTCGGTTGGTGTTTGGAACTCGTTTTGCTTCACCACCGTTCAAAACACCGGCCGTGCATAAGCAGCTTGTGTCACTAGTAATAATCACTCGTCGGAAAACTGCAGTACGACTGCATCCGTTTAAGAATGAAGGGGGGTCTACATCCGTTGCATCGATGCAGCTAGATCGAGCACTAGCACCGTGAGTACGACGTCACATACCGAAGGAGAGGAAACGCCAGGAGAGGGTAGAGATTTAGATAAATGGATATATTTTTCACACTATTTTCCACTCTTCCCTGCTCTTTCGCCTCAGCTTTCTAGTGTTAATCGTACATATATACCAAATTAAAATACACTACTCCCCCTAACCCGGTAGCAGGAGGTCCCATCCCGCAACGTACGGAAATTATTGCCTGATGTGCAGACAGGCGGAGTGTATTATTTGTATAGCGAGTCCTGCAGAATGGCTTTGCACACTTACTTACGTTACATGCCAAGGAACCAATCATAAGTGAACTAACCCTATGTATAGCGAAAAACCAAACACAGGTCGACAAAGATACTAGTAATCGCATAACGGAGATTGTTGCATTTAACCGTTGGCAGTCTTCTAGTAGTAGTATTGCGCTGCTTCCGCTCCATTGCGGTATGCGCTGGGCTCTCTAGTTTTTGAATAATTCCATTTATAAACGGCCGAGCGTTTGGCTGCTACAGTTCTTCTAAACATTAAGCTATGTTTTTTTCCGTTTTACACATACCAGGGCAAACGCAAAGCACAATAGCCAACAAACAAAGCATAACTATGATAGTTGATGGTAGCGCTCGGAACAGGGTAAACATCCCGACCAAAGGGCCCCTGGTTTCCGACCACAGACCACAGTAATACAGTAATTAATGCTCTCTGTACATCTATATGATCTGTTTAGTTAAACGAATTAATGCATATATTCCATTTCCTTGTGATATACTTTGAACATCTTTGGATCATTCCAAAACCTCTTTTATCTCAACTTTCGTTGCTGTCGAAGTTGCATTTTTCTCTTTCAATGCAATGGACCGTATCACTGATTCCGAATCGCGTTATAGCATTAAAGCATATTTTATTCATACCAAAGAAATCTCAAACTCCGAAATGTTAGCTCGTGTCTTTGGTTTGGTTTTTGTTGGTTACATAGAAAAATGTAGCAACAGAGAGAAACCGATCTGCAGCTTCCTAAAACACGATAAACGATCACAAGAACAAAGATCCTCGAAAGAGCTCTCTATCTATATCACGCTCTCTTTCGCTCTTTTCCTTACCTAATCGATTGTCGATGTGAGTTAAGTAATTTCGTGTACTAAATTATTTACACCAGTACATTTTTTTATGTTAACCTAAAGCGCCAAGCAAATGTTTCTTGTATCGTTGTATAATTTTAACACCATATTTTTGCGTTTTTATTACCCCTAACTTCCCACTGTTTTGTGTGTACATATAATCGATCGTGATTCTAGCCAAATGCGCTAAGAAGATCCTCTGCACTGCGGTTAAATAATTTCAGGCATTACAAGTAGTGGATCCGTATTAGATTGTTAAGGTTTAACACAAGAAAAGCAAAACTATGTAACAAACAACTGCAAAAAAAGCTGAATACACAGCACACACTGTGAGTTAGGCACGAAATGTGGTATTAGCACCATGGTTTGGGCGGGGAAATCGTTGGCAGTTAAAGGGTAGTGAATCGATATTGGAAAACAAATTGACAAAAAAGGCACACACACACACACACACGCTGTATGTGTGCAGGTGTGGTATCAATTCATTCGTGCTATTACAATCAAGGACCTGTTTCGAGAGCAAAAAGGAACAATTTAAATTAGAAACACTAGCAAGAGGATGGATGAAAACAACTACCATAAATATAATGAAATGATTGAACAAGTATATGGTTAGTGCAAAAAACTAAAAAACGAAGAAGAAAGCATTGTGGTACCAAACGACCGGCGAAAGAAATGGAAAATGATTGAAGCGCTGCTTTGAGTACCCTGACCACGAGCACTGTTGAGCAGGAAGATCACGAGACATGGTGGCTCAACAGTGAAGTCGTCCGATAAACCCTGTGCTAGGGGGTGTTAGCCGAATTAATTGCATGGCTGCTCAACAGCGAGGCAGGCAAGGCGTGGCATGCGGCGCACTCGGGCTTGGCAAACTCGAACGGGGTCGGCGAACATAGTCAAGGTAAGCGATGTTTGGTTGCTCCTGCAAAGACCGTCACAAACAGTCCAGTCTGAAGCTTAAACCGAATGGTAAAGTAGAACTCCGATAACCTGAGAAGCGTGGGACATGGCCTGACGCGTCTGGTTCATCTTCCCTGGGGGAACCGGTGTTTGAACGGCTCTAGGGGGTGTTTGAACGGACCGCTGAGGCGTATGATCCCTATGGGGCTGGGAGGTGCATTGGTACAGCCAGTAAACGATCAATTAGAAAAGCGGCCCAAGAACAGCAAAGCAACATCAAGGGAATAGCAACCGAACAGCTGATCCAAAAGAGGGCCAAACCCGTAATTTGAAGGCGATGATCGAACGTGAAAGATTCGGATCCGGACAGGTAAGTATATTACGAGCCTCAGTGGGCTTGGATTCTTCGTCCTCAATAGCTATATTTCCTTTTTACGAAACGCCATGTTTCTGCTGCTGATGTCGTTTCAGCGAACTTTTGCTAACGTACGACCCGTTGCAAACGCTGCACATGTATCTATCGTCTCGATGGCTCGCTGCTGCGTGCTCGTTCAGATGCGATCGTTGCAGGTAGCTCTTGCCACATTCGCCACACACGAATGCGCGCTCCTGACGATGCCGTGCGCGCTGATGTTTGTTAAGGTGATCTTTGGTAGTAAACGATTCGTTGCACTCGGTGCACCGATAGTCCTTCCGCTGGCTATGCACGTTCCGCATGTGTGCATTCAGATTCGAGTTGGCTGTAAACCGTTTTTCGCAGTACAAGCACGCGAACGCTTTGATGCCCGTGTGTCGTTTCAGATGATATTTCAGCCCAGAGGTTGAGCTAAACCGACGATCACAAAGCATACAGTAGATGACTTCCCGGTTAGCAGGCAAATCCTGCGCTCCATTGCCCGCCTGCCGGGTCGCTCCATCATCCGCTGGCTGTGGTGGGGTGTGACGTTCGTAGAACTGGCATCGGTGCTTTTCCAGGTTGTGCTTCCGCTGGAATGTGCGATCGCACAGATTGCACGTGAACACGTACCCACCTTCTTCCTCGTGCACCGAATAATCGAGCGATGAGGTTTGCACCAGCGACAAAGCTTCCTCCATTTCGGGAATGTTACTCTCCCGGAAGCGCACATTGTCCTTCAGATGCTCCCGCCGATGAGTGCGATAGTGCGAAACACGCGTAAAGCTGGCTCCACAATCGTTACACACCATGCTGGGTACATCATGGTCCTCGGCAAGATGAACGGTCAGATGATGTTGCTTTTGAAACCCTCGCTGACACTGTGGGCACAGATACGCGCACAACGCCTGCTCCGAGGAAGTTTCTGCTCCTTTCAAATAGAAATCGTAATCGTCGATCAGATACTCCTCGCCGTTCTCGATGTACTTGTTCCAGATTTCATCGTTCTCGAACGCTTCGTCGAGAAAATCTTCCAGCACCATGCGTTGATCGATGCGTGGTTCCGATGGGTTCTTGCTTGAAAATTCTTGCTTCTCATGGCCGCTCCTAATCAGATGGAAGTTTTGCAGAAACAGCTCTTGCTCCTTAACGATTTCATCCATTTCTGGTAAATCGAGCTCCTTCGAAAACAGAGAGTCGTGCAGAATAGCCCCGTAAGCATTCTTTTCGTCAACTGTCTCGCCATGATCCTCGCGGTGTACTTGCTGCAAATGATCGGTTAGCAGTTGCATACTCTCGAACGAACAACTGCCGGCGGCGGCCGTGGTCCCACAGTGGCCACAGAAGTAAGGATTCGTTTCCTGCTGGTGGGTTGTGCGTAGATGGCGATTAAGACACTTCTTTAGCTGCTCCTTTCGGTTGCAAAACCGACACACAAACAGCCGATCCGTGTGGCTGGTGCGCACGTGTTCCAGCAGGTGGGCGTCGGTTATCCATCCGCTGTTACAAAAACTGCACACTCGATCTTGATGATGGCGCATATGGTTTCGATAGTTGGTTTTGGTAAGGAACTGTCGTTCGCAAATGTGACAGCCGTAGCTTTCCTGCGCGTCGTGATAGATTGCACGGTGCTGTAGCATGCCCCGGTTGGTTTTAAACGATTTGTTGCACACCCGACAGTAATGAAACTGGTGTACGCTTCCATTTGGATGTTGAGTTTTGGCATGTTTTTCTAGCTCTAGCTGGGAGGGAAATGAAACATCACAGCCAGCACACCTTACAAAGGAGCGCGCCTCTATGGGTGTTAGTTCGCTGGACACAGTGCTTTCCTTTGCAGCTGTAGCAAGTAACGTTCCATAGAACTGGTAGCAGTATTCTAATCGTTCCAAGCATTTGATACATATCCCATCGTCCGGATCAGTATTCCAACCCTGAAGTAAAGAATGGCAACCATTAGGCCGACTAAAGAAAAGGCAACAACTGATATTGCTTACCTGAGGCAGCTGGAAAACATCGACCATCTCACGAATTATCACATCTTTTCCCGAGACAACCGCACTGGCGTTGAATGCTCGCCAGTCGTTTGAAAGTTTGCCGCACCATTTGCACTGAGCTACGGGATGCAGTTGGTGCATTTCGATGTTCGGCTGCAACAGTTGTGCAAGCACTAAACAAGCTTATGCTGGTGAAGCTTACCGCACAAGGCTAACAACTGTAGAACGATTCATATTCGCACAAAACTATAGGGCCACTGGTGCTACAGTAAACCTACGCAGAATAACAACACAGTTGTGAAGCAGAATAACAACAAACTGACGAGCGGGTTTGTTTTGTTGGTGCTGCACCACTACAAACAACCAGCAAGTATGCCAGCCAAGGTGTATGTATTTATCCACATACCTTGACATGAGCTCATTCCGTGTGACAGCTGTCATTCGTGTCGAAGATTTTGGAAATAGATGTTGTGCTTTCGGATGAGTTAATTTGTTCATCAAATGCTAGTAGTAAACGGCATTGGCCACCTGCATCCTTTATCAGTGCATGGTAAGCGGGTTGGTCGGCCCCTCGACGGAAGAGACACGTCCTGACTCTGTATGCTTATAGTTTTAGCTACAGCAAGTGCAGCCGCTGCCCAATAACGCACACACACCGCACAAAATAGCTACGCGTCAAATTACGGTGGTGAAATGTTCCTCGTCGCCCTGACCGGCGGTATCGCCTCTGGAAAGAGCACCGTAACGAAGATATTCCGTGACAACGGTGTGCCGGTCATCGATGCAGACGCTATAGCACGCCAAGGTATGTGCCAGTGACGAGTTGGATGCACGTGTATCGCACGGAAAGCAACGGACCGTTTTGGTCCGCATCTCCGCTAGATTCACCGAGCACGATGGCGTTGGGGGTTTGTGTTGATGGGCGTTTCGTTTAGCATAACAGTTGCATAAGCAAACAGCCTCTCCATGCCCAACCCTGCCACCGCTCTGTCAAACGCTTACCATTGTCCAGCCTGACCTGCAAAAGCTCAAGACCGGAATCCTGACGGTTTCTTGTTCCAATGTTGTGCTTTTCCCCCCTTTTAGTTGTTGAGCCGGGCCGACCAGCATGGCACAAAATTAAGGCCACGTTCGGTGAGGAAATCTTCCACGCAGAGAGCGGAGAGCTCAATCGGGAAGCACTGGGACGCATTATATTCGATGATGTAGAAAAGCGGCGACTGTTGAACGAAATCACGCATCCCGAGATTCATCGGACCATTTACCGGGAGGTGATCAAATGTTTCTTTCTCGGGCACAGTTTCGTCGTGCTCGATCTTCCGCTGCTGTTCGAAATACGAGTTATGCTGAACTACATTCATAAGATCATTACCGTCACATGGTGAGTGAAACAAGAGTTTTTTAGTGCTGAGGTCGACATTTACTCAACTACTTGGATCTATTTTCTTCTGGTGTATGCAGCGAGGAAGACATTCAAGTCACACGGCTGATGGACCGCAGCCAGTACACGGAGGCAGAGGCAAAAAAGCGCATCAAGGCACAGATGCCACTAGAGCTCAAGTGCGAACAATCACACTTTGTCATCGAGAACTCAGGTATGCCGAACGCGATTGTACTGGCGGATGACTTGATTTGTTTTTGATGGTTTTGTCTTACAGGCACACTGCGGGACACTGAGGAGCAAACGCTCAAAATTCTTGCCATTCTGCAGGACAGCAACCAGCACTGGAAAATCCGGGGTGTCATCTTTGCTACGGCGGCCCTGCTCGTTTCTAGCATTGCCTGGTTGCTGAACTACAAGTACAAGTGGTTTAGCTCCAACTAGTCGCAATTGCATTCTTTACCGGGCGATCGGGTCGGCTCTTTTTAGGGTTGCGTGTCTGGGGGTTTGTTTCATACTAAGTGAACACTTCCTTTTTCCCTGTTTTGTCCCACCATTTGTCGTTATTGTTGTGTCCTTTTATCTATTGACGCGTTGTTGATCGTTTCCGTTTTTTTTGGTGTGTTTTTCTGTATCACAAACATCACATTTATACGCGGTTCTCCTTGGACGCGTCGAGTATATAAGCAGCGCCTGCAGATGTACAGAACTTCGACAAATTCGAATAGAATAGTACGCGCGCGTGCGTATGTCTTCCCTAAGAAGATAAAGACAAAATGGCATTTGCTAATCGAATAGTAGTGAAGAACTGCAATCAATTGTGTTCGTGTGCACGGGTACGTGGTGTGGTGTTGTGTGGTGTCATGCGTGTGTGCAATGCAAGCTAATGCAAAAAAGCACGCTTTTCCTTTTTGTATCGGTCTGACGATGATGATAAAAAATATAAGAAAAGCAAAAAGTGTGGAAGATTAAAGGTGGAAGTTATCCGAGTTGCGCTGTTCCATGCTAAAAGGAAAGAAACCGCCAAAACGCTGTCCATTAGTTAGGACGCTACCCATTTTACAGCTTTTTATCCTCTTCTGACGGCATCTCTACTCGTGTATCTCATACAATTTGGTAAGGGAAATGAAACATTTTGGTTTTAATAACTTTAGTTGTAGTCTTTATTTCCAGATGAAACGTGTTCACAACACTCTAATATTTAAATTTGTACTCTATTTTTTTATTCATCAAGAACCGCCTGGCCGTAATGCTATACTGTAATTTTTAATAAGTACAAATAACATTCAATTGATGGTTGATGTTATATGACCTACATTGTTTTTTTTTAATCAAATGTTGCCCAAATTCACAGCTTTCAACAAAAGGCAAGTAGTAATTCAAATAGATACAAGGATACAATGAATAATATAGAAACTTAATCGTGTTCGTATAATCAACTGATTTGAAAACTAAGTATTAATGCATTATTAATTTATTAATGTCAAATTACACATTACATTTGAGAAACAATTTATCTGAACACGTTAAGTATAAAATGTTTCTTTATCACATTCTTTGGATGGATGTTCGGAGGGTATTAACTAATATTTGTTGGCTCTAATATTTTTGTATGTAGATGACAGACTAGAAGGATTGTTTTCTCATTGATCTGCTAAGATTTCCTCTATTTTCCCAATTAATTTTCGAAATTAAATAATATCACACTAAGGCATTATTGAATCCTACGTACAAACATAAAGGGTAATCGTGCGTGACAAGGCAATTATTAAATAGTGAACGAATTTTTTAAGCATATATCTGTCTGTTGTTGTTGAAAAGAATTCGACTTTTTACAGCTGAATTCCGCAATCATTTGAAAATAATAACTAGAAAAATGTAGCTTAATTTTCAGTTCCCTCACAAAATGTGTTGGATACAAGAGGTATCAGAATACAAGGAATATAAAATGAAAATAGAAGAAAATTCAAATTTGTACTAAATTACTTTAACAAATTGTGCCGGTAGCTCTTTTTCGTAAGAAGTTATTCAAGTTTGGAAACACTAAATCGCAACTTGTTAACGGTTAAATAGCTTGTACTGCCATTCGTGCTAAAATTGCTGCTAACGTCAATAGCAACCCTGCTATTATGCTGCTAACACATTGTTGTTAGCGTTGTACATGAGATCGTTTCGATCATTAATGGTAACATTGTGGTTCTGAGCATAATTTTTAAAGATGCATGGGACCAAATATTAATATGAAGAAGATTCGTAAAATTTAAAAAGGTTCCCAACTCTGTCGGCGAATTGTGAAATGTCCCCAAAGAAGCACAATAGCATTCGTATGCTTTCTCTCTAGCCCTTTCTCTTTCTAAACGAACGATCATCATCATCATGCCAAAGAACAACAAACCGTCGCGGAGAAAGGTGACCGCGAATCGCGAAACGTCTGGTGAGCATCGAGTAGGGGGAAGATGAAATTTCCAGAAGAATGATACTCACCCCATTTTCTCTTCCGCTTCCAACTTTCCCCCTCTTCGCCGATCGCTGATCGCACAAGTCTTCACGCGCTATTCCTTCCTTCGCGAGTCTCGCCAATTTCGCGATCGCGCACCCTTTTCTCCCGCCTGCCCGCTCCCATCACTTAGAAATAATAATAACATCTGTTTAGTGTTTATTTACCACTGCAGGGCGCGAGCTCGCACACACACACACACGCACAAACCAACAATCGCAAGAAGCTATCCCTATTCCGTTCCCGCACACATAGGCGCGCGCGCGTACGCCGGTTTCCCAGTACGCGTGTATACACGATCGTCGGCGCAAGACCGTCGGTTCTTCGGGAGAGCACCGGAGAAACGGTGATGGTGGGGTCTGCCGGAGCTTATAAATACAGGTGCACCGGTGCGACCAGTTGTTTGTTTCGTGGAAGCCGCGCAGTTGCACGGATCAGCCGCTGCAAGGGGAATCTGTTCCTTCGTACAGGTGTGCCTGCTAGGCATATTGTTTCAGAGTGCAGTGATAGCGTGCGTGCGTGTGTACCCAAATAGTTGTAAAAGTCCCGTGGAAAAAAGTGATCATTTACAACAGAGAGAGAAGGAGAAATCAAAAGGATGGAACGTCGCTTTGGAACCAATTGGGGTTCTTTCGCGCTGCTGGTGCTTGCTCTAGTGGCCAGTTCGGTGACCTGTTTCGAGTAATGATCTTTTTCTTCCTACGCTCCATCGCTTCACACTCTTGTACCGTTAGTCCTGGTTATCCCCCATCCTTTACTGTGTAATCCTTTAGCGGTGTCGTTCACCTTCCTTCCTTCGATCGATCGTCCTTTGCCTGAACCAAGGGTCTATTGAGGAGTGCCGGTGTATCATTTTCACCAAACTTGTTTTAAACTACGGTTAATGAAAATTGCTAATTACCGTACAGTTAGGTGCAGTCGATCGTGATCTGCTGGTGTGTCACTACGACTAGCTGCGCGGTGGCGCATAAATTTCGCACTAGATTTAATTATCGCTACTCAATATCGTTTGTCTCCGACATCACGTTACACGCGCACAGTAACATTAGACTAGTAGTAAGACTGGACAATCGATCGATCATGCCCTCCACACCGGAAGATGGCACATAAGGGATTCTAGAAGTTTCTGTTTCCCATTTCGCCGCACCCGACCGACGTGCTCCTCCGACTCCCGACCAGCGGTGAAACGTCCTAATATTATTATTGTTTCTTTTGCTCAATTGCCACTTGGCGGAAACAAGAGTGTGTGTGTCACCTCATCACCACTCAACGCGCGTCAACGGTCGAAAATGTTGAAGGGTTGATTATTCAATAATGTCGTCCGTTCTCGCGGCCGGGAGTCAGCATAATAGAACGCACGTCGTTCATAAAGGAAAAAACATGGTCGACAAGCGAAAGCGCGATCGTGAACGAACACCTTGGTAACTAGGTTTCGGTTGGGTGATGATTCCAGTTGGGTCCAGTGTAAAACAGTCACTACTTTCTCATTAGAACGCAATTTATGTTATGGCGTCGATCGAATTGTTGGACCCTTGGCGCGGCAGCAGTACACATAACTCACTGCTCACTCATCGTTCATCGGGTCCCTACCAATTATTAACACTTGTAGTAAAACAACATTACACCCTTTTCCCTTTTTTATAATATGTCCATTAATCCCTCGATCGCACTGTGATCCGCCCGACTGGTCCGTTAATTGTTTAATTTTGAAAATGGTTTCGGTTTTTGTTTTCGTTTCATCTAACCACCACCAACAACAACTACTACCACCTACCTACCTTCCTACCCTACAATGATCAACAATGATGATCAATAAACTTTCACACATGCACACACACACGCGAAAATTGGATGTGGTGGGTTTTGGTTTTGTTGTAACTACCAACCACTAGTAGTACCCTGGGTGATGAAGTTATCCGGCTAGCTGGGATCGGCGAGGATGTGGCCGACTGGCCGCCACAGTTTCACGAACCGGTGGCGACAGCCGCCGATGTGAATCCTTTCCTCTGGATGCTACACCATCTAGAAGAGCCTGCTGCTGACCGTGTCGATACCCATCACTATTCTAGGCTACTGCCACCGGAGTCGTCCGTCGGTGCATTTGGCGGAGCAGACCAGCGGGAAACCGCCACGATCGGTGGCCAGGATCGCGAATCGTTGGGTGAGTTGTTGTGCCTTAGGTAAAATGTATTAAATGTAGATAGCGAAAGGGTATTAAGCAAATTTTTGCCCGGAGTAACAACATGAAATGGATACAGAATCAAGGGAAAAATATCTACTGAAATTAGGGGTTCGCATCAAATGCACTCAGAATTTTTCTGTATACTCCAGTGTGTTCAGTGTTCAGGTGTTCCAAGCTTCCCCGACAGACAGCTGCTCTGTGGTTGAGGCTTATAACTTTTGAATGAGTTGTCCAATTTCGGGGCAATATTCTGTTAAAAGTCCAGTGTAAGAGAAAAATGTAGTTAAAATCGGTTTGGCCTGTTTTGTGGCTCCAGAACTGGCCCCACTACATACGAAAACTCTGCTGTAGAATTATTTCAAATGAATGTTCTTGGATGCCTTTAAACACAAGTTAACAGAATTCTCCTCCGTGACCTATAGAATAATGCAATGTGATTGTGCAACTCTCGATGTGCTCGAACGATGATTTGTAGAGGTTAATGTTAGTGTTCATAAATCGAAAAACACAGAGGTTCGGTCGGTCGGTGCGCTACTCTACTCGTCAAAAGCGCTTTGTGTACGAGTTCATAAATTGCTGTCCCCGCCTGCTGCTGCAGCAACAACGATCATTGATCTCGGAGTTTTCTCGTATCGTTTTCCAGAATCGGACGCTGAAACGTTTATCGATGAGCTGGGGCCAAATCCGGATGAACGACAGCGGCCGCCATCGTCGTCTGTGCATCGGCCCGGACTCACCCCGCCGTATCGTCCTCCCTCGGCCAGCCATCATCCCGACGTGGAAACGTTGGATGATAATCGTCGACCAGCAGCAGCATCACCGTTCGACACGAGCTCACTGTTCCCGCATCACTTCAACTCGTTCTTCAACACGCCGCTCGAGACGGGCTTCTTCGGTGCGGCCGGTCTGCCAGGCTTTGGATTCTTCGACAGCCATGCAAACCGTCCCTGGTGGAAAGGGTAAGTGACATCACAGTGATCGTTTCGTTCGCTCTTCTCTCCCTCGCCGCTGGCCCCACAAATGATGGCACATTTAATGGAACACAGCGAGAACGTGGAATGGCTTAATGTGGGGTGCAAAGTTGTCGCATGGCTAGCAAAGCTCATCGGTAAGCGGGGAAGAAATGCACTCATAGTGATTTGCATCTGTAGTGGAGAGAACACTACCGGTACCGGGGGGGTTGGTCGTGTGTGAAACGATCTCCAGCGCATATGGCTCGGCCGGTGTTTGAACAACACGCCATCAACCATCATAAAAAGGGATGGGTCCGTTGTTCATCGTTGCATGGTGGCGTGGTGGTGACCCTTTTTCCATCTTCTTTCCCATTTGGTTTTGCCTGATAGAACCTACCGGTGAGAAGAGGTCGGTTCCGGGAAACGGAAGAACGCATGATGAACCCTTGTTTGCGTACGGTGAGAAATATCAATATGGACCCCGAGGCAAAGGAGTACCGCGATCCGACTGTTTGTTCTTCTAGATGGCCGTTTGATGAATAGCAGACAGGCACCGTTTCACTTTCTGAAGAAGGCTTAGAAAAACAGCGGATAGAAGAAAGCGTCGAGAAGCGTCAAATATGCTCTAAAGGGTCAAAAAGGCGAAACACGGACCGACGTGGTGTGTGTTCTGTCTTACTTTCATTCACATTTCGAATTGTGCTGCCCATCCCTATACCGGATGTGACGCCTTAGTAAATGAGTCATGTCTAGACTGACCCACATTTCCAGGTAGCTTTTAACCGGGACGAGGGTAGCAAAACGAATAGAAAGTGAACTTGTAACGAGCTCTTAATCCCCGAACCGATCATTATGCTGAGGTCCTGCGTCTTCGATAGGATTTGGAAGGGGGAGGGGTGATACATACACCGACACCAACGGAGGGTCTCTACCATGGCTGGCCAGCTGGCAGGTTTGTTTGTCGCCTTCCACAGGCGCAATACTGCCACTCAATAGCTAGCTTGCGTTAGAAACAACCGACCACCGTCTCGCCGATTTGATTGGAGTTTAGTTTTTGAATGTGGAAGAGAAATTTGCTCAAGTGTCGGTAGGCGGCTCGAGATTTCAAGTTTGAATTAAATCAATTTTGGCGCTGCGCTCTACTGCGGCCTTCATCCTCCTTCTTCCCATGCCACACCGGAATCCATCCATTGTGCGTTTGGTTGGTGGACTTCCGCTCGCGCCGGCTTTTTTTGGCTTTGGCTGAGTTCGTGAGAAGGTCGTGAGTGCATGCACGAGCGCTGGCGTGTTTCGTGGGATGTAAGTAAAGTGATCTTGTTTCGTCTGACTTTTGCCTGCCCGTTGTTCGGTGTGAAATTAACTTGTTGTACACCACCCCAGATATACATTGTTGTTCCTTGCTCAGAGCGAGTTGGGTCGATACTTGGTGCAGAAAATATGTCCAGCGCACCCGGCGCATGGATACCCGCTGTAATTAGCTATTACATGCCCCATGGGGGTACTGCTCCGTGTTCCCCAATATCTTTCATAAACATTTTAATTGCGTGAAAAAGCACGAGCAGGACGATTTTGCATGAGCACAAACAACGATCTTAGACCGCCGATAGTCATGCATGCTCTCTGCGTGGTGTGCGGATGATATAAAAACGGTTGCAAAAACTGTGCCGTTGTTGGTTGCGGTAAATCTGCCACTTGATTACTTCACACACCGGTATTGCTCATCCAGCAGTTGTTGGCCACCATTACTACATGTGTACGCGTTTAGTTAACTGAGGTGAGTGGTAGCGGACGATGCGAAAACTGTCTATCGTCTTTTGGCTTCAGCACAATCAGTTTCTACCACAAGGCGGGACAAAACGTGGACATATAGCGGGCTGCAGGACAGTGTTTGGAACCACTTTCCTAGAAGGCACTATATTTTATAAGCGTTGTGGACTAAGCTTCAACGATTTTTCTGTCGATGGCCCATGTGTTCTCTGACGATCCTTCTAACTTCTAACTTCTAAATCGATTCCCTGGGATATATCGATTAAGACCTAAATCAAGTTTGCGGTGGAGACAGAAACTTGGACATCCGGGGTTGTTAAAACATCCGTCTCAATAGATCACCTGCGACGACGCGTTGTCGGAGGATTCTACCGGGGTTTTCATTTGATAAGGCAATATCATCCATTTTTCTTGTAGGCTCCTTAGATGAAATGGCAATCAAAGCAAGTTGATATGGCAACGGGCTTCAGATCATAGGGAAATCAAATACCTGTTATTGTACTGTCCTCAGATGATATTGTTGTAGTAACCGTTGATATTGTACGTGTCCTTTTAGCGCTCGTGATCAGCTTTTATCGCTGTCCTTTTGCCCATCTACCGAACTTGATGGCGTGCTATATACCCTGCTATATACTACACCAGCTGCTCTTGTCATTTGGATTGTATCTTCTTCGCGTAAGGATTTGAAGTGCCACGTTACTACTTGCATTTCGATGCAAAAATCAAGATGGTATTAGCGTAGAGTGCAGAGTGTGCTCTGGCGTGTTGTCGATTTTGAGCAGGGAAATCAGCGTAACTCTACGTTTCTGGATGAATTCTCAGGTTGCAGCGGGGAAGCTTTAAAAGTCTAATAAGATTCAACAGTTTTTCCGCACTGTGACAGATAATTTATCACTAAATCTCCATTGCACCGCAGAGGCATCGCGGCACGGGTTCGTTTGTTTCATGTGCTAATCACGTTGACAGGCGGGGGCAGGGAATGTCTCTTCTCTGTGCGTACAAACAACCATGTTCTGTGATCGAGGTCGCCGTTTGCCTCGTCTGCGTTTTGCAGTCGGTTGATCGGCGGTTTCGCGTTCTTCTAGATGACCGCTTATCATTGGCCCTGTCTGCTTGCTTGGCGGCGTGTGCGGTTGCCACTGACCCAACTGAGTGGCCTAACGATTTAATGCTTGTTCCCCGTTTGTCGACGACAGGGGATGTGAATGGGGAGGGCAGGGTGGGGTTCCATGTGCACCACGACCCCAGAGCGTGTCGTTGTGTTGCGCCCTCCAAAGATGCTCGTAATCGTATTCGCGACGCAAATGCAGCCTGACGATGATTTACGGCGAGAATTGGCTGAATTTCATTAGTTTTAATGCAATGTCCGTGAATTATTCACACAGGAGGAGATGAGCTGCGCAGAAGAGTGTCGCTCGCTCGCGCTCCGGTCATTGTTTGCTCCGGTCACAATCTGATCTGGCCGGGCTGTGTGATGTTGGATTTCGGTTGTGTGCAGGAACTGCTTAAGTCATTGTATGCATTCGTGCCATCTGCTTCACTTCGAAGGATTACAGATGATCGGTGGATTGTTTTTTTTGCAAAACAATGAATATGAGGGGGGTTGTCTGGTGGGAATGCAATACAATTTGTGAACTAACGTTCTTAGATTGCCAATAAAATCATCAGAACGTTCACAGGTGGCTGCTCCTGCTGATCAGCCTTGGATTTTCTCTAGCACAAACGATTCAACCGCAGAAGAGCTTCTCTGTCGCTTTGAATTAGTGTTTTGCTCATAGGAAGGTATGTTGCTCCAATAGCTTTACCTTTAGCTGACTTACCGCAAAAGCCGGGAGTATTGAATTTCCCACCTCAAAGCAGGCGGCAGCGTCTCTTCGACGGCACGAATACTGTGCGTTTATCGAATTCAGTTGGCAATGAAAATGGACAGATAGTTTCCCACGATAAAAAAGTGGCCGAGGGTTATGCGCGGCAGTTGTGTTTGTGGCCTTGTTACGCCATATAGCGAATGGATTATAGCTGGTCTAGTGCGGGGCCGAGTTTTCCTATTCTTTTCAGTAGGAAGCAAACAGCGAAATGATTTCGTGGAAATCGTGTGCATGTGAACTAATTTGTAGCGGGTGCTAATGCTGCAAAGTGCTGTCGATTGTTTCGTTGGTTCTGTAAATAAATAAAATGCTGATCAGAACAACAAAAAGAAAACACAAATCCACCACGACGATCCACGACGAAGCGTTTGCTTTGCTTGCTTGCCTGCATTGCGCGTCTCTGAAAAGGTCAGAAGAAAGTGCTGAAATGTGTACGCTTATTCAGCAAGACGGGTGTGTAACAGCTTACGTTAGTAAATCACGTTTTATAGTGATAGTTGTGGTGCTTTTGTCGTGCTGTGCTATGCAAGCATGTTCAACGCTGTTTTTTTTTTTTGAATGAAGAAAACTGGATACTGTTACAGAAGTAAACGTAAAATATGAGCTGTGAGTGGTAATTTCTCCATATTTGAGTTACAATTTCACCTGCTTTTTTTGCTTCTTAATTTTCAGAGATAACGTTTGTACCGAGCGCGAAGAAAAAGAGGAAGATATTGCTTCGTCCGACAACGAAGAAGTTGCGGTCAACGGCGGTACGAGCGATGGTGGAAGCAGCAGCTTCGGTTTCCATGGTTTCAGCACATTCAATCTGAACGTACAAACCTGTGCCGAAAAGCAGCATAAATATGTTTGCACCTCGATGTAAGCAACTGTCCAGTAGAGTAGCTCCATCGTCGGTTAGAACAATGTTCGAGCATGTTAAATTTTCCATGTTTCCTTTTCTGCTATCACTACTCCCTCCTCTCCATAGCAAAAATGTGAACGGACGCAAACGTACGGAAAAGATTACACGCCAATGCTGTCACGGATTTGGCCGACCGCGCAACGGTCCACCGAACGCCCATTGTCAAAAGCTGGACCTGTACTCGATGGAAGAAACGGTCGAGCGGCTCGGTGCGAAGGAATTCATCTCCACGTTGAAGAAGAGCGGTCTGGAAGCTACACTGGAGAGCAACGACGTGACGCTGTTCGTCGTGCCGGACAGCGCCTACACTAGCTTTGCCGAGCAGATGTGGGAAAATGTTAGTACAAGGAATGAGGCAGAGTCCCTCGATTGGTCGCCCCCCGGAGTTTTGATTTGAATGTTTGTGCTTTCCTTTATTTCGATTTCGTTTCCGCCCAGAATCTGGTAGCCTTTGATCCGATGGCACGTGCCAAACGAGCGATCGATTTTGCCAGCATGACCGCCCGGGACATGATACTGGCCCACACGGTGAACGGATCGTACTTCATCGAGGACGTAAGCAACGAGCAGCTGCTCAAGACCGATCTGCCGGGCGCGAACATCCGTATCAACATCTATCCTCGTGGCCCAATGTCATCGGCGCGGGATCAGTCGTACGCGGAGCATCCGTACCGTTACACCGCCAACTGTGCTCCGCTGCTTAAACTGAACCGTGTAGCTGATCGGGGCGTTGTGCACGTCGTCGACCGGGTGCTGGTACCGGCCCGCAACACGCTGATGGACATCATTGAGGCTCGCGACGACATGACGCTTATGCGCACGTTCCTCGAGATGACCGGGCTGGACAAGACTTTGCGCGAGCAGGGCGACGACAAGCACTACACCATCTTTGCGCCGAACGATGACGCGTTCCTCAAGCTGGACAAAGACATCCGGCGCAAACTGAAGGCAGGCAATGGATGCGCGATGAGTAAGTGGTTTTTAGCTTTACATTTTTGGCGCGACACCAATGATTCACCTTATGATGAAAACGAACCGATCGATTGTTTACACGACCGACCGACGAATGGCCCAGCGATTTTTTCGCAGTCAAGTCTTTCCCTCTCTCGCATCATTCACAATTACGGTGCGCATTGTGTACCCCCCTGGTCCCACGGTACGTGATCAGAATGACCACGGAAAGGAAACGACGGTGGAACATTCTGACACGCGGGCATGAAATGGTTGATCGCAACACACAAAGATGATGGTACGTTAGAATCAGTTACAAATGGGCAATTGTTACCGACTGCATAGATCATTCACACCAGCTATAGCCGAATCGGATCAAAGCAAGCGTTCGAACGATCTACTATCGAAAGAATACCATTAGATTCAGACAGTGCCAGAGTTAAAGCTCACGTGATGGACAGAAAGGCTTACGTAGTAAGAGATTTGAAGATCAAAGTCGAACATCCTTTGTTGTAACTTCTGCTAGATAGGAGAGCCTCAAACTCATGATGTCTGACTTGTACAAGAAGAAGGTCCCCGACAGCCCTCGGTAGCGCCAGATAGAAGAGTATCTCGCTGGCGCAGGGAGATGCGGTTTTAACATCGATGAAGAGATGGTAGGACTCCGTCATCTTCTCCAAGATTTGCCACGTGGTTAAGATCTGATCAGTGGTTGATTTTCCGCTTAGGAATCCTCCCCGATGGTTTCCAAACATCTGCTCAGCGCAGGAGGGCAATTCAATTTTGTAATGTATTCGTATTCAACATATCCTATCGGCAAGAAGGTAGACCTTCTTGTATATGATGTAGACGATGCCAGTCGCAAGTTCGAGTACTGCCCCGCATGCTCTGATCCGATCGGCTACTATTCCTAGGAAGGTGCCTGTGGTGCCCTGTTGTTCTTGAGTCGACGGAGAGCCGGTTCGTTGAGCTGACCGTGTAACAATTCATCTACACATTGAGCCAATCGCGAGCCAGGCGCTCTGGTTGCTCCTGACCTGACCAGATCCCCCCTCTGATTCACCTTGGGACTGAAGTTTTTTCAAAGATCTCGTTAATGAGCAAATTGGCATTCAAATTACTCCCCTTATTGCGATGCGCTTCTAATTTGGTGGTGTCAATTTATATTCCAACTGGTGTGGTGTAGTGTTTTATCGTTTTACCCCCACGTCTCATTGCCCAATATTGCTTCCGACGTGCTAATATCCATTTTTCCCTCTTTTTCCCTCTTCCACATCGCAACAGACATTCTCAAGAACCACATACTGGACATAACGTTCTGCTCGCTGGCGGCCGTTAATGGCGTTAAGACGTCCACGTACAACTTGCTGAACGAGAAGCTCGAGTTCGAGTACGCCATGGTGGGCAAGACGCGCGCCCCAACGGCCGCTAACGCTGACGAAGCGGGCGAAACGATCGACGAAGGCGATGGCAAAAAGACGCAACGTATTCGCATTAACGGGCAGGCAACGATCGAGGAAAGCGATGTGATCGCTAGCAATGGTGTGCTGCACGTGATTGATAGCGTTCTGCCGACGGACAGTGGTATGCCGATCTCGAACACGCTGGCCAACCACAATCTAACCGTGTTCAAGCAGCTTCTTACCGACGCCGGACTGGAGGAGGAGTTCGATGCAATGTCCAACCGGACGTTCTTCATACCGACCGATCAGGCGTTTGAGCAGACGGAAACGGGACGCTACTGGATCCGGCAGCTGAAGGAGCACCCGGAGAGTCTGCGCGGAAACAGCGCACTGAAGGAGTTCCTCGAGTATCACGTGGCCGAGCCGCTGATCAAAACGTGCGCCCTGGAGGAGACTAGCGTACCGACGAAGGCCGGCCAGAATGTTCGCGTTAACCTGTACACTACGGTAAGGTGGACAAGAATTGGTTCCTCCCTGTAAGCCGCCATTCAATGGACCATTTTTTCCCCTTTTTTCACCCTGCTTGCACACGCTTCAGAATCCCATATTCACGACGGTAATGAATCGCGCCACGGTCAACTGTGCCCGGCTGGTGCGCTTCGACGAGGAAACCTGTGGCTCGGTAGTGCACGAAATCGACAAAGTGTTAGATGTCCCCAAGACGGTAAGTGATGAGCTAAGCTCGTCATCTAAATCCCGCAACTAAAAGCGGCCATCCTCTCGGTTTGCAGAATTTGATGGACGCTCTTAGCGCCAATCCGGAGTACAGCATGTTCCAGCGCCTGGTGAGCCTGACCAATCTGACCGAGCTGCTGACGTCTCCCGATGCCGGGCTAACGCTGCTCGTGCCGAAGAATGACGTCTTCCTGGAGGTGGATGCCTGGTACCAGGAAACGCTGCAAAATCAGGACGAGCTGGAACGCATCATTCGCGCACACATCCTGCCGAACGTCATCTGCTGCACCGGCATCGTCCCATCCGAGTGGCCGTTCGTGCGCACCACCGAAACGGTCAGCGGACAGCAGCTGAAGCTGAACCGCAACCGGCGACCGCAGGTGCAGAATGCCGGCATTACCAAGTGCGATGTGGTGGCTCGCAACGGTATCATCCATGAGATTAACGATGTGATCAACGTGCAGCCTCAGCGCACCAGTACCACCGGCGCCAGTTCCGGCAATCCGTTCGAAAGCTTCGGCAGCCTGGCACGTCCGCTTCCGTTCTGGTTTAAGTGACGGCCGCGAGATTACAGTTCAGTTTACGAGCAGCCCATGATTAGCAGCGGGGCTCAATTGCATGGAGTGTGGATGATATGGCCGGAGCACCGGAACAATGTTGGGCTCGTTAGTTATTTGAACGAGTAGGAGCGAGAGAGAGAGAGAGAGAGAGAGAGAGAGAGAGAGAGAAAAGCCTGTGGCCGGGGCTGGGATTGTGTTAACCCGAAGAGGAAATAGTTTTACGGTATCTCTAACATTATTATATTTATACAACGAGAAATAAACAGCTTATGATGTTTAGCCCTTTAGACAAATGTGTTCTACATTGCTATGCTGCTAGTGAATATGGCCCTCGTGACCGTAGGTTTTCGTACCGGAGCAGTAATAGCCTGCAGCCCGGAGACCAGGGATCAGTGGAGGATTAGCGGAGCAGGTATCCGCCAGGGGCCTGCCAGTTAGTCTTACGACATAAATTATGCAAAATTAAGTCCACGTCTGGAAAGAATCGATGAATCGAAATGCCTCGTGTTGGGGGTGTAAGGGTCCGAAGGGATGGCTTGCTGGTAGTTGCCCGTGAGATAGGACCCAAACAGTTACCCTGGCTTGATCTTTAATTTGGACAGTAACCTAACCAACAAAGCCCGGAAGCGCATTGTTCTGGGGAATCGAACGTTCCACATGCATCACCAACTCCTGCTTCAAACGGCGGACACTGTGCATAGACACTGACGTTTCTATGGGAACGCACGTGCAAAAAAGGCTAAGGATACTTAGACACATTTAGTGAAGAAGCATCCCATCTATCGAAAATTGACCGTGTACTGGTGTGCGTGTATAGGGGAGGAGGTGAGATCTACCAAGCACATCTCCTTCAGGTGGTCACGTGAAGAGGAGTGGAGTACAGGAACCGTCAGCAAACACGTTGGCAGGATCAAAGAGGAGTCACACGCGTTGCCGGGCCAGAATGTCGAGTGGATTCTTATCTAACCGCAGAGCCAGCCACCATCGCCAGCAGTCTTGTGTAAATGGTAGGATTTATTCATTTAATTACCTATCTACAATGTAATGTTTTTTTTTCTGGTAAATTTCAAAGGCTTAAAGACAAAACAAACAAACAGACAAAAAAAGGGTACACACTTGTGTGTGTGTGTGTGTGTAGAATACAAAAAGTTGCAGTAATTATCAGTTCTGTAGGTTCTCACGAGATTATCAGATCCCAAGTGCTGCGCGGGGAACTGACGCAAAGGTCCAGTCCCACCGGAGATCCCTTGCGTACATCTTTCACAGTTAAACAGCTGCCCGAGGCAATATTGTAGATCGGTGTGCCGGACTGAAACGGAAGCAAAGGTGTGAACGAACCATTTGCCAGCTGTGGATTGGCACTCGCGTGTGACTTACCGTTTTCCGGTGTTTCCAAGCCTGATCGCCACCCATTTCGTGACATTTGTTCAGCTTCGGTTGCCCTTTGGTGGCGCTGGACGGTGCATCCAGGCACAGCAACTGGCCCAGTACGAGCTCGGACTTTTCCGTCTCGTACCACATCTGCTGCTTTACGCGCAAGCACGGCTGCAGCGCCAGCCTGGAACCCTTCTTCCAGACACTTTTCTCGCTGTCGAGCTCCGTCGACAGGCAGAGCGTGCTGTTGGACAGGCGTATCTGGAAGCTGGCCACATAGTTGCGTTTGCGCGAATGCCATGGTTCGAATTTGGGTTGCGTAGCATCACCGTTGTTAGTCTCATCGTTCGTTTTCTCCCCCGGCACGCGCAGCTGCGGGTAGATGTTGTCCAAATACCAGCGAAACGGCTTGCAGCCCAGCCGTTCGCGTAGCCGCTGTCGATCGCTAACGTTCCCGTACGGTACGGTACGGGCCTGCGGTTGCTGCTCGTAGAAGAATCGTATGTAATCATCCATCCAGACATGTGCCAGCCGAAGAGAGTTACGAATCATTGTGTCCTGACCGTCGGGCGAACCGTACGGGCGTCGCTTACGAAACACGTGACCGATGCGGGAACAGGGCAGCAGCTCAATCGAACCGCCACACTGCCAGGTGCGGAAAGAAATTTCCAAATTCTCGCCGCCCCACACGTCCATGCCCATGTCGTATTCGCCCAGCTCGTGGAAGTAGGTCCGATCGATGGCAAACAGACCGCCGGCCATTGTCGGAGAGCTGAACGGACCGACGAAATCCGTGTCCCGCTCGAGGCTGCCCTTCGGCAGGTTGTCCCACTTGAAGTGCAGTCCCCAGTTGAACCCGCCCCGTACGAGCGGGCTGGCAGTGTACACAAACGTGTCCGAGTTTATGATATCGATCACGGGCATGGCCAGAATCGTACGGTCGTGCTTGATCCGTGCCAGTAGCGGTTCGATCCAATCCACGTTCACCTCGATATGGCTGTCGAGGAAGATTAGCACCGCGCCGGTAGCGTTGCGTGCACCGTACACCCGGGACCGCATCAATCCCTCCCGCTCGGTGTTCCGCAAGAGACGTACCTTTCCTGTGCCACCCAACTGCTTCAACTCATCGTCCAACCGTCCACCGACGGCAACGTCCTCAAAGTCGCTACAATCGTCGACAAGAATTAGCTCCTGCAGCAAGTACGACGGGGTCCGTTTGAGCACCGAGTGCACGGAGCGTACCAACGTTTCGAGATGTTCGTTGTAGAAACACATCACTATCGAGGCGGCCGGAAGCACCTTATCGTAAACTTGCGCTTGGCACAGCTTGTGGCGTGTGTCCGGTACCGGTCGGTACGATCCCAGCTTGTTACTGACGAGCACGTTGAACGCGTGCTTCCTGTACCCGATGTCGCGGATAAACTGTTCCTCCGAGTTTTGCACCATCCCAAATTCGTCCGTCCCGTTCGGCAGCATCGGCTGCAGCTGATCGATCAACCGGTGGCTGATGCGTCGCTTTTCCTTCTCATGCAAAAACCGTGCGTACTTCTCCTTGAACAAGCTTTTGCTCTTGTCCAGCAGCCGTCCGGATACTTTTTGTTGCAGCTTTTCGTCCGAAGCACCGAAAAGACTGTTCTGGTGCTTTCCCAGCAGATGTGTCCTGGAATCGCTGCTTCCTAACGGTATTGGCCCGGTTGGTGTTTTGGCCGATCGCACCGCACCGCCGCCATCGTTCGCCGCCGTGCTGCTCAGATTCCAGTACAGGTACAAGCTGATGGACCACGTCAGTGAGGCGGCCATTACACCCCACAGGAATGATTTACTCGTCATTTTGGAGATTCTGCGATTAGGCGAGAAAGGTCAGAAACAAAGGTAAAGTTATCAACAGCAACAGGTGCATTCGCAGGCAACGTGGTGCGATGATGTTCGGGCGGCTCCTGTGGCCGAATAACTCACCGTTTCTTGCTGCCTGTCTTTTCGTTCATGGCCACATACTGCCGTCTGCAGCCGGATTTCAAATCGTCTATAAAATTAACATATTACTAATGAGATTCAACTCGATTCGTAGCGGTGCTGTTGTGGATGTTGATGATGTTGTTGATGAGTTGAGTGGTGGTGTTTTTTTTTCTTTTTTTTGTTGTTGTTGACTGACACAGTGAAAGCGTTCCGAGAAGAGGCGCTGGTCTCGTTCTGACCAAATTTGACAAGCTATACCCAAGGTGAATAGATGCGAGGTTTGAAAACAACCACATTTTCTGATAAGTAACTTTTTTTTTCTTTTGTTAAGTCCCACATGCTGTGATTTGAACGTTTTAACTACATAATAGGCGGACGGAAGAAACAAAAGCAAATAAATCATCGCTTAGGTCCAAATAGTCCAAAATGGCAGTCAACCACCGACTGCGCTACAGTCCAAAAACAGAGAAATAAAAAGCTCAAAAAGAACCGAGAATCGAGGCTGTTCAAGTTGGCAGCCGCCTAACCATAAAAGCCAGGCTACATGATGCGAGATGCCAAAAAGATTTCGCTAAAAAGGGGGGGGATTCGATGGCTGGCAATGCGATGAAAATTCACCTTCTTTATGCATACACCTCGGGTACAGCCTACCGAAGATGGACATAATCTGTCATCAGACAAAACACACAGAAGAGAAAAAGACCCCGGAGACCCTTGTGAAATCATCGTACTGAACGCTTTGATTTTCTTAACTCTTACTAAAATAATCGACAGTGAAATTGGTAACATTCTCGGACCGACCTTTGATCAACTGAGTGGGCGTAAACATGGGTGTACCAAAGTTTTTTCGCTACATGAGCGAAAGATATCCTTGCTTGTCCGAGTTGTTGCGTGAAAACCAGGTAAGCTGGGTACGCGCGTGTATGCGCTCGCGTATGTGTGTGCATGTGCTTGGCGGTCGGACGCGTGTGATAAAGTAGCGCAGAGCTGATGATGCTTTCTCTTTGTCTTTCATGTAACGTATTGTGTCGGATGGGTAGGTGCCAGAATTCGACAACCTCTATCTGGACATGAACGGTATCATCCACAACTGTTCACACCCGAACGATGGAGACATAAGCTTCCGGATCGAGGAGGATGCAATATTCGAGGCCATATTTCATTATGTCGAGTACCTGTTCAAGCTGATTCGACCGCAGAAGGTTTTCTTCATTGCCGTCGACGGTGTGGCACCGCGCGCCAAAATGAACCAACAGCGCGGTCGCCGTTTCCGCTCTGCGCTGGAAGCAACGGAACTGTTGGAAAAGGCGAAGAAGGACGGTGAACCAATCCCGTCGGACAGTCCCTTCGACAGTAACTGCATCACGCCCGGGACCCCATTCATGGTGCGGCTGCAGCACGCCCTGGAACATTTTATTCAAGTGAAAATAGCCACCGACCGGCTGTGGAAAGCGTGCACCGTGATACTGAGCGGCCATGAGGTAAAACTGAGGCTGGCCCGTGCCGGTCACTGGAACATGCTAGCGTGTTTTTGTGCGACAAAAAGAGCCATAAAAACTTCTTCCTTTTCTAGACACCCGGTGAGGGCGAACACAAAATCATGGAGTACATTAGGCACGCGAAAGCGCAGCCCGGGTTTAATCCAAACTTAAGACATTGCCTGTACGGCCTTGACGCGGATCTAATTATGCTAGGGTTGTGCACACATGAGCGATATTTTTCGTTGCTGCGGGAAGAGGTGAAGTTCGGCAAAAATGACAAAAAAACGACGGTTCTGAAGGATATACGATTCTATCTGTTGCACTTGACGCTGTTGAGCGAGTATCTGGAGCTGGAGTTTGCCAGTATCCGCAACTGGCTTCGGTTCCCGTTTGACATACACAAGCTGATCGATGACTGGGTGCTGATGGGGTACCTAGTAGGCAACGATTTCATTCCGCACATACCACATCTGCACATCAACGAAAATGCACTTCCCATTTTGTACAGTGCGTACAAGGATGTGCTGCCCGAGATGGACGGATACATTAACGAGGGCGGAATACTGAACCTTCCCCGGCTGCAGTTGTTCATGAGACGTTTGGCGCGCGTTGATCGGGACATGTTTCTCGAACGCTACACCGAGCTTAAATATTTGGAGGACAAGTGTGGTAAAAACAATGTATGTACGATCGACTGTAGAATTTTGTTTGCATCTACCTTCTGGTGATGGTTCCATGGCCAACTGCTGCTCCCTTTTTCCAGTTGGAAGCGTTCGATGTGAATGCAGAAGAGATTATTGCGTCGCGGGAAATGGACAAAGACTTGGTAGCACTGATCATGTCGTCGGAAATGTTGGATTCCGAAGGGGAAGACGTCGACGAAGGAGGACCAGTCACGCAGGATGATATAGAGAATGACCCGGAACTGTTTGAGAAGGAGTTCCACAACTACAAACGAAATTATTACATGACGAAGATGGGATATGCGGATTTCACGGAGTATGTTGCGTGGGCCAGTGTGGAACATTTGAATGTATGATCTTCTCTCAAATACCACTGATATTTTTTGTTTGTTTTTGCTTCATTGCGTCGCTCTACCTGGCAACACGTTTCTTAGGGAGGTTCGGGCGGAGCAAACCGAATGCTACATCCGAGCACTGCAATGGACGCTCCATTACTATTATCGAGGCGTCGTATCATGGTCCTGGTACTACCCTCACCATTACGCACCCTTCATCAGCGACGTGGACAACTTTGCCGATCTCAAGCTGGAGTTTGAAATGGCACGTCCGTTCCTACCGTTTCAGCAGCTGCTTAGCGTGCTGCCTGCGGCCAGCAAGCAGCATTTGCCACCGGCCTACCACGATCTCATGATCAACCCGAACAGCTCGGTGTACGACTTCTATCCGACCAGTTTCACCACTGATCTGAACGGTAAGCAACAGGCATGGGAAGCGGTCGTGCTGATTCCGTTTATCGATGAGAAGCGACTGCTAAAAGCGATGGGTCCTTGCGATGCGTTCCTTACGGACGAGGAGAAACAGCGCAACGTGCATGGGCCAATGCTGCAATATCAGTACGATGCCGAGCAGAGGACACCACTAGAAGCAAGGTACGGATTTTCGCGCATCGACGTGCTGCCGGTTAGGCGAAGCGAAATATGGCGCGATAACCTGCGCGTGGCAGAAAGCAAGCTGGTGCTGGGACCGTCCAAGGGCGCCATACTGCACGGGTACGCGAAAGGATTCCCCACGTTTACCCATTTACCGCATCACGTAAGTATGCTACTGTGTGCTCTACTGTGAAGACGCTCATACACACGGACGATGGAACGAATGAACGTTTTTTTTTCTCACCTTAAATCACCGCACTGCAGGGCGAACTGAGGCACATGGGAGTGAAGATTTTTAACTTTCCCAGCAAGAACGAGAGTATGGTGGCTGTGCTGGATACACCGGCTACACCGGCTGACCAACCGGGCACAGAGGAGCTGGCCAAAAAGTTGTTGGGCAAAATCGTGCACGTCAGCTGGCCCCATTTAATGGAAGCGATCGTTGTGCGGGTGTCGGATCGATCGAAAACGTACGAGTGCAACAGCGCACCATCCAAAAGCGATGAACGATCGTTTCATCTGTCCTGTCATGGGATTAAACAGCAGTAAGTGTAACAAATGTCCCCTATTCATCATGGCAGTCGTAGCTGTTGCTTGGACTTGATCGTTTCTAAGCAACGACAGGGTTTTCCGGATTTCCTCTTTAGTTTACGTACGATTCGTATTGGCCATCATGATCTTATTTTCTTACCTGTAACTAAAGCAACTTAAACAAATTAGCAGTCGGTGTACAGCTGTTTTTCAAACTTATTCGGTTCAGAAATGGTTATCTTTGGCAATAGCCTGGAAGCAATTGAATCCAAGCACGAATCTGCGTAAGAATGCAGTCCTTTTCTAACCTTACACAATACGTTCACAGCAATAGTAATCGCCTGGCAATCGATGTGGGGCCGATCACGCAGTTAGTGCACGTAAAAATTGCCATCGGTACGGAGTATGTGTTGCAGGACTATGGTTTCGCGCTGAAGAAGCTGTGGAACAACATTGACATGGCGTATCCGGCGCAGGTGAGATCGGCAAAGTGCCCGCCAGAACGGTGCGTGTTTCTAAGCCGATTGCTATTCCATTTCCAGGCCATTGTTTGCGACTTGCAAGACGTGATGAAGCAAGAGAAGTCATATCTGGACATGAAGGAAATGTTTCCGTCGGACTGTGCGGTATTCTTGCGGGCGACCGAGTTCTACGGCAGCATGGGAAGCGCGGTCGACTTTTCGGCCTCCACGAACCGTTTGCAGGCGCGGTTTTTGGTGTACGAGGAACCCGATATGTCCCCGGTGTTTTACACGCATCGCCAAACGTTGCAGAACTACCGGAATGTGAACGATACGGCTGCAACGCTCGGCATATCGGTGGGCACTTTGTTACAGCTGACGGGTTCGTTGTTGGTGGCGCCGGGCGGACATCGTGCGCTTAACGTAGGCGAGAAAACCGTCAATATAGGGCTGCGGCTGCGGATGATGTCGAAGGACGAAGAAACGGTCGGTTATTGTAGAAAGGTCAACAAAACGTGGCTGTTTTCGGACAAGACGGTGGCGCTGGTAGAAAAGTATCTGGAGCAGTGTCCCTCATTACCCGAAAAGATCAATTCCCACGGCAAAGGAAAGTATATGTTCGAGACGGATTTGTTCGGCGAAGGGAACGAGGGCAAGCTGAAGGAGCTGAGCGATTGGCTTAACATGCAGGACCACATGCACGCAGAACGACGCAGCTGCGGCATTGTAGCGCTGGAACAGCAGGCTATCGCAAAGTTGAGCGAGATTGTGGACAAGTATCAAGAGCTGCACCAACCCACCGTGAAAACCATGTTTGTCGATCCAAGGGAACTATATCGGCCCGGCATGAAGAAGGCGAGGACGATTGATCCGTCGGCTTCGTTTGAGCTGCTCGATCGTGTGATCGTCGTACAGGACGCGGAAGATGTGCCGGTCGGCGCGCGCGGTACCATCATCGGTATGCACCGCGTGTCGGATCCCAATCCGGTGCGCCGCGAAGCTATCGGGCAGGTGGACGTGAATTTAGAAATATTATTTGACAAACCGTTCTACAAGGGCGTTAGTATTTACAACATACCCAACACGGAGAAGCGTGTGGCGCGCCTTGTGCAGGGCGCCGTGTTGAACATTTCATATGGTAAAGCATTGCATGGTTACCGTTACAATGTGCAGTGCGAAAGTAACCTCTCTGAGGAGGTGCAAGCAATGGTGGCAGCCGCAACAGACACAAGCATAGGATCGAGCGACTTTACGGCAAAGATGGATTCCATTCAGAAACGCCTGAATGAACGCGTTGGCAAGCGTACCAACGCTTGGAACGGTGCTCCAGTCAGCGTACCAACAGGGTCGGCGGCGTATCAGAGTACAGGCACCCAGAAGGAGGCAACGGCCACCGAACAACCGAGAAAGGTTGAGTTTGAACGGCTGTGGAAAAAACTAAAGGAATCGTCCAATCATTCTACAGCTTTGTTTGATGATAACGACATTGAAAGCTTTGTTCAATCGCCCCGCCAAATCTCAGGCGTTCAGAACAACGGCACAATCAATGAACGATCAACGGTAGAAAAACCTTTGACGGCTTTGAGTGGGAGAGGGAAAGGTGAGGCGGTCACCAGCAATGGTTCCAAGCGAGTTGAACAGTGGAGTGACGACAATATGGCAGGATATTTGAAGCAAATGCTTCGCATTGACGATAAGCGGGTTGAGGGCAAGGATCAAGTGGTTACTCCGCCAGCGAGCATTGCCGTGCCTGCACCAGCCAGCCTGCCGAAACCACCGATTCAATGGCAAACGATGTCCTCATCGAAAAGTGCTTCCAAGAGCGGACAGGACTGCATACACGACCAGCACATACCACAGATAGCACAGCCTGTCCAGGGTCCATTGGGTTTCAGACCTATGCTGGGTCCACCAGCCCATTTTCCGAATCACCACCAGCAGCAACAGCAGCAGCCGCCGCCGCCGTTACAGCTCGGGCCGAGGCACATGCTCCCGGGGTTCGCTTTGGCGGGGGTGCGTATGCCGAATCAGCACCATCATCCGTTCGGTGGATTTCAGCAACCACCATTCCATGCCCAGCGTATGTCCATCCGGCCTCCCATGCCTTTTGCAAATCGCATGGAAGTAGGCAAAATACATCAGCACCATCAGCAAGAGCAGCACTACCGACAGCCCCAACAAACCCTACAGCACCACCAGCAGCAGCAACCCTCGACATGGGGTCCAAAAGGACCTCAGCATTTGACGTACAACCAGAATAATCCAGCTGGGAAAGGCGCATTTGTGCCTTTGCAGGCAATGAAAAAGACTGCCAAGAGTAAGGCGGGAACTGCTTTACAGAAGCATAATAACGATACTGGCACGCCTTCCGCCAACAATGATAGTTCGGCTGGGAGCAAAGAAGTCAAGCATCATCAGCAAGTCGCTGTTGTGCAACCGGCTGCTAGCAACAGCACCAGCAGCTTCAATGAGAAGAATGCCCGCCGGCGGCAGGAGGTAGAACAGAAACAGGCGGAAGTGAAGCAAGGGTTTGCTAGCTTCCTCTCACAAAAATCGGACACCAAGCAGCTAAAGAACAGGCAGAATAGTGTGGCCGCGGGCAAAAAGGTGCCGGTGGCGGATGCAAAGGATAACGACGACAAGCATGGTGGTGACACTACCGTCGTCAAGGTAACGAACCACGTTCAAGGTCATTCACTGTGTGTAACAGCTTTACATTGAGATGTTTCTTGTTTTTTTCTTTCTCTCCTTCTCTTTCTCTTTCTACCTTTTCCTTGCCTTTTAGAATGCCAAATCTAGACCAAAAACTCGGATCGCTGCACGGTTTGGTGAAATTCCTGCCGATGGATAAAAAAAATGATATGCAAGGACACGTGCGTTTTGGCTTGCTCCAGCGTAAAATGTGCAAACTTTAAAGTGATGTATCTAATGTGCATCGTATGAGGAGATTTTTATGTACAGACAGGTCGTGCTTTACATTGAGATTGATTTTTACATGACTCAACTGAAGGAAAATGATCACAACTACCTTAGCTTTATGCAAAATTATCACCATCCAGAAGAGGGGGAAAATAGATTAGCCTGATTAAGTTTCTTACTCACCTCCCGAACGAACGTTAGGGGATTACGTACAAATGGTTGTGTATTTTTTTTATTTACAGATTTATGAATTAGGACTCTGAGCGTCGCGCAGTTCTAAAGACTGCACTGCTGAAAAATAAATCTACACTTCCAAATGGGAGACTCGATAAGAGACTCGAATTAGCGTCGTCTGTCGGCAGCTCCGAAACTGCATTACACTCTACAAGTTTAACACTGTATTTTTAATTCACCAACTCTCTAGAATACCTACGCTACCGTTAACTTCTGTGCAAGTTCACGGAAGGGATGCGCCGTTCTTAAATTGCAGTCCCAAAAGCGAAGCAGCGTCCTGGAAAAACCAAAGGATTCGGCGACAAGAGTGTATTGCCAGAACTCGTCATCGCGGCAGGATGTGAAGAGATGGTACTGGAGGCAAGAGTGCACCACAAAATATCCACGGATGAGGAATCCCTTGGGTGGCGACATGTCAATACATTTCGCTTGAACTTGAATGACGAATTTGTCGACTAGTCACTACATCATGATCGTCGGCGGGTTAGAATGGGATCGAGAAAAGGAGCTAGTGAAATGTCCCAAGCTCGGCAAAAGACTCGAGAAGACTCCCCTAGAATATTTTGTGTGCAGCACTGTGGCCTGTCATTTTTATTGCACAGTGGGATTTTTGTATGGTCGTAACTCGTTTCATATAAACATTGTGCATTGCTCCCTAATACTGTTACTGGACAGCGAGTAGAGCTGGATAATATACATTGCAAGAAGTTATTTTTCCTCCTTTTCTGAATAGCTATGCCCGTTAACAAGTATCCATCGAACCAATGTTCCGCTACAGTCCGGGAACACCGTGTATGTGACCAAAATTTTATTACGTACCTCCTGTAAGCCAATATAAATGGCCAGGATAGAGGGAGGGGGATTTAATCGAATGATAAGCAATATTTCATTCGATTTTATTCACCCATTTTTGACTACACTGAAAGCACACTGTGAAGCTTTCGCAACGTGCACTGCGGATTGCATACATTCAGGCGTAAATCCTACAGTGCCTAACAAATTTTGTCAGGTGGGGGCCTGTTTACGTTTAGATGTTTTGTTTACGCTTAGACGTCACACCATACTTGACGAAAGCTAGTTTCGTCAAGTTTTTGATAAACGAAATATTTCAAGTATACAGTGAGTAAGGATGAGTGTCGCTCGCGTGGGGGGCACTCAGAAAGTTTATAAATAGGGCAGAAAACACAATTATAACTCTCTTCGAATTTGGAATCTGAACACGACGCTTGGTAAATATTGCAACACACATCGATCCGAAACTCCGCGAATTCTTCATGGTGCCGTGACCAGGATATAGCTCGAATTTCTGGTGCTTTCGCGAGTTTGATCGACCCATCGTTCACCGTTTTCTGTGTCGTACCACATTTCGTTTGGATTTTCGTGCACCGTACAGCTGTTTTTGCCGCATCACGCATTACACTGCAGGTCACTCACTCACACGCACATACACACACACGATTGCACAATGCCCGTACCACCCGTTGTTTTGGCGTCCCGTCGGACAATTTTGTTGGCGTCCCTTACGCGGTACGAGAAGTTTTTGGATGATTTCGTTCACGCACGGGATCAAGTAGAGGTGGAGGTTCGTTTAAGGAAATTCGAAATATTATGCAAGGATCTGGAGAGTGTTCAACAAGGGTTGGAGGATTCCGCTTCCACGCTGGAAGAAACAACGCAGAATGCTGCATTACGAGAGAATTTCGAGGATAGATTGATTCACGTCCAATCTCAACTGCAGGCAAAACTAGCTTCTACCGCGCACCCGAGCACTGGATCGAACCCACTTAAGGGCATCAAGCTTCCCACCATCGCGCTGCCAGAATTCACAGGCGACTATATGCAATGGTTGACTTTCCGCGACACATTTGAGTGCTTGATTCATAACAACGCCGATCTACCAGCGATACAAAAGTTTCATTATTTGCGCGCCGCAGTGAAAGAAGAAGCGGCTCAGGTGATAGAATCAATCACCATAAGCGCAGCTAATTATGAGTTAGCCTGGAACACTTTGGCTGAGCGATACTCTAATGAGTATTTGCTGAAAAAACGCCATTTGCAAGCAATGTTTGCCATTCCGGCTGCTCAAAAGGAGAGCGTTACAACACTGCACCATCTTGTGGATGAATTTGAGAGGCACAAAAAGATATTGCAACACTTAGGAGAAGAAACGGACTCTTGGGGCAGTATACTTGAGCATCTACTATGCACTAAATTGCCAATTATAACATTGCGCGATTGGGAAGAGCACGCATCTAGCAACACAGATCCTAGTTACGACAATTTGATTACATTCCTGCACCGTCGTATGCGTGTATTGGAGACGTTGTTAGTAAACAACCATCATACGTCACAGGGTCATGAACTCAATCACTCACGGCGAATAACCTTTCCGCGTCAAACTAGTTTTGGTACCACGTCACATGAAACGCCAAATTGCATTTTATGCAATTCCTTGCATTCATTGCTAAAATGCCCACGATTTGAAGGAATGGAGCCTAAGGATCGCTATCGTTTCGCGATGACCGCGCGTTTATGCATAAATTGCTTACGCGAGAATCATATGGCTCGTGATTGTCCGTCGCACTACAAATGCCGGCATTGTAATTTGGCACACCACACAAAACTGCACTTCACACCGAATAGCCCTAGTTACAACGCTCCGCCACATCCCACACACAACACCGCTAACGATCACACGGCCACCGATAACACACAACGCACATTTGCAGCAGCACTACAGCAAGCACCCGAGCAGGTATTGCTCCAAACTGCTTTGGTGAATATCATTGATAATTTCGGAATTGCTCATCCTGCGCGCGCGCTGTTGGACAGCGCATCGCAGCCGAATCTAATTAGCGATCGACTCGCTAAACGGCTGAATTTGAAGAAGAGTAACGTACACGTTACCATTGTTGGAGCAGGACAATCTACGAAGACAGTACGGGAATCCGTACACGCCCAGATTGCCTCTCGAGTGACAGCGTTTACGATCAATACTGAGTTTTTGATGGTCGACAATTTGATAGCGAATCTTCCAACGCGCGATGTTTGCACCAAAAACTGGAAGATACCGCCTGGCATCAATTTAGCAGATCCGATGTTCTACAAATCTGCTCCCGTTGATATCATTCTCGGCGCTCGTCATTACCATGCATTCTTTGAGAATGCCACTCAGCTTCGTCCCGCACCTCATCAACCCGTCATGATTAATAGTGCTTTCGGTTGGGTAGTGACCGGTACCACAGCTGATCAGAATGTGTCATCTAAAACCCATCCTACCACTTCCTATTCAATCGTCTGCATGGCATCATTGGAAGAATCCCTACAACGATTTTGGCAACTAGAAAATTTAACGGTTAATGATGCATACTCACCCGATGAACGGCATTGCGAATCATTTTATAAAGCAACCACTGAACGTGACGACACAGGTAGATATATTGTCCGTCTACCAAAACAGCCCGACTTCGGAGAAAAACTCGGCCTGTCCAGAGCTCAAGCCATCCGTCGGTTTGAACTTCTTGAGCGAAGACTAGAACGCGATCCAGCACTTAGAGAAGCATACCAAGCATTCATGAAGGAGTACTTAGAACTGGGACACATGTCTCCTATAAGCACTGATACTACTGATGATACAGCTGCTTATTATTTACCGCATCATCCTGTTTTCAAAGCTTCAAGCACCACTACAAAGGTTAGAGTAGTTTTCGATGGTTCGGCAAAAACGTCGACTGGTTATTCGCTGAATGAAACGTTGCGGGTTGGACCCATAGTTCAGGATGAACTAATAGACATCGTTCTACGTTTTTGCACATTTAAAATCGCTGTTGTTGCTGATATAGCAAAAATGTATCGGCAAATCGTCCTGCACCCTGATGATCGACGTTTAGTTCGCATCTTTTTTCGATTCTCACCGGAATCGCCTATGGAATTGTACGAGCTGAATACCGTGACATACGGTTTGTCTCCATCATCGTTCTTGGCCACTCGTACTCTGTTGCAGCTTGCGGAAGATGAAGGTGCAGCTTATCCACTTGCCACACCTGCGCTTAAGCACAATTTCTACGTTAACGACTTCATTGGTGGAGCAAACAGCGTGGATGAAGCTCGGAGCCTTCGGCAGCAACTATCGGATCTGCTCTCCAAGGGCGGGTTCGAACTCCGAAAGTGGACTTCAAATTGTTTGGAAGTGCTCTCCGGTTTACCAGCGGAGCATATCGGTACACAATCCTCGCTGCAGTTTGTGCCAAACGAGAAGGTAAAGGCTCTTGGCATCATATGGAAACCCGAACTCGACGTGTTGTGTTTCGAATCACCAGCTGCAGTCGATACAACCACCATCACCATGAGATCAATATTAACGAATATTGCCCGAATGTTCGATCCCCTTGGATTGATCGCTCCGGTCATTATACGTGCGAAGCTGCTCATGCAGGAATTGTGGCTGCAGAAGATCGGATGGGACGATCCGGTTCCCGTTCACATCTATAACAAATGGAAGGCTGTTAATGATGATTGGAAAGATTTGGCTGACTTCAAACGTGATAGGTATGTGCTCTTACCAAACTCCAAAATACAATTCCATACATTTGTAGACGCGTCAGAGGTAGCGTATGGTGCCTGTATTTACGCACGTTGTGAAGACCAGCAGGAGCACGTTCGAGTTAGTTTGCTCGCATCAAAATCTCGAGTAGCCCCACTGAAACGCGTCACGCTGCCAAGACTGGAACTGTGCGCAGCCGTGTTAGGAGCTCATCTGCATCATCGTGTTCGACAAGCAATGCAAATCGAAGTCACCGATTCGTTCTTCTGGTCGGATTCCACGGTCACGCTAAACTGGATTGCGTCACCACCCAACACCTGGAAAACCTTTGTGGCTAATCGTGTTGCTGAGATCCAGAACTATTCACATCCTCGTCAGTGGAAACACATTCCCGGCTCAACAAATCCCGCCGACCTGGTATCTCGTGGGATGTCAGCAGTGGACATGCTGAAAAGTTCGATATGGAGTTGCGGTCCCGAGTGGTTGAGGTTACCTGCTTCTGATTGGCCGATTTCGAATCCATTGCTGGCGGCCGAAGCTGATATTGAAATTCGTCAGGTGAGTGCTGTAGTCGCAAATGTACAGACCACTCACCCTTGGTTCGATTTGTGGTCGTCATACACCAAATTGTTACATGTAATCGCATATTGCACACGATTCATACACAATACCAAACACAAGACACGCACACAACAATCGTCACCAGTTACTACATCCGCGATCACACCTAAGTTCCTGGAAGCAGCTAAACTCGCATTATGCAAGCTGGCGCAACAAGACGAGTTTTCATCGGAGATCCGGCTGCTGAAAAAGGGAGAAACTATAGGGCGGTGCTCACCTCTACGGCGCTTGAATCCATTCCTCGATGAGGAAGGAATAATGCGAGTGGGTGGCCGATTGAAGCTTGCACAGCTTCCCTACCAGTTCAAACACCCTATCCTACTTCCCAAGAAACATCCGTTTGCTCGTCTCATCGCAAACCACTTTCATGAAAAGCTGATGCATGGCGGGGGAAGACTATTACTTTCCCAGATTCGAGAAGAATATTGGCCGCTCGACGGACGGAGATTAGTGAAAGGAGTAGTCCGTAATTGTTTTCGTTGCATACGACAGGATCCCGCCCTAGTGCAACAACAAACCGGCCAACTTCCGTATCAACGCATCACTCCGAGCCGGCCGTTTTCTATTACTGGAGTGGATTACGCCGGCCCATTTTATCTTAAGCCGACGTACAAGAGAGCTGCCGCTGCCAAATGTTATTTGTGTGTTTTCGTTTGTTTTGCAACCAAGGCGGTTCACCTGGAGCTGGTCAGCGATCTCACCACTGCAGGGTTCTTGGCCGCTTTACACCGCTTCACAGCCCGGCGCGGGCTACCGTCGGATATACACTCCGACAACGGGAAAAATTTCGAAGGTGCGTCACACGAGCTAAAAGAATTATTCGAGTTATTTCAGAGTGAGCAACAGCAAAACATCATCGCCACCAACTGCTCTGACATGGGGATTACCTGGCACTTTACTCCACCTAAGGCTCCACATTTCGGTGGATTGTGGGAGGCTGCGGTGAAGACAGCCAAACGACATCTCTACCGGCATCTGGGCAGCTCGAGGCTGTCTTACGAAGGGTACAGCACCGTTCTTCAGCAGATAGAAGCGGCGATGAACTCGCGTCCCTTGCTGCCGATGACGGATGACCCGAACGATTTGGCCGCGCTTACTCCTGCGCACTTCCTGATCGGTACTTCCATGTACGCCGTCCCCGTTCCCGACTACACGCGCCTGAAGACCTACACTTTGGATGAACTACAAACCTGGCAATTACTCGTGCAACGTTTCTGGAAGCAATGGACCACCGAGTATTTGCAGGAAATGCAGAAGGACAATAAGGTTGCGGTTCGGTGCGAAATCGTTCCCGGCAGACTGGCCATCCTTGTGGACGATTCCCTCCCCATCACCCGCTGGCCACTGGCGCGCATCATTGATGTACACCCTGGAGAGGATTAGCTTACTCGTGTAGTGAAGCTGAAAACGGCAAAGGGATTAGTCACGCGTCCTGTTACGAAAATTTGCGTTTTACCTGTTGCGAAACCGTCCTGTTAGTACCGCGTGTTAGTTATTTTGTTATGACATTCTGTCATGGGGGGGAGTATGTTTACGTTTAGATGTTTTGTTTACGCTTAGACGTCACACCATACTTGACGAAAGCTAGTTTCGTCAAGTTTTTGATAAACGAAATATTTCAAGTATACAGTGAGTAAGGATGAGTGTCGCTCGCGTGGGGGGCACTCAGAAAGTTTATAAATAGGGCAGAAAACACAATTATAACTCTCTTCGAATTTGGAATCTGAACACGACGCTTGGTAAATATTGCAACACACATCGATCCGAAACTCCGCGAATTCTTCAGGGCCTTCTCGAGTCTTTTACCCAAACGTTCACAGCTATCATGGATCCCTTTTTTGAAACCCACAAATTTTACCCCTTTTAGGCCAGATAGCCAGAGTGTACTGCCCCCTTAAGGCGATAGTACGATTACCGCACACGAGAGGGCGCTGCCGGGGATATGCAGGCGCCTCGAAATGAAATCCAAACAAAAACAATTGCACAACTGACAGCAGCGTGCGTCAGCTGTATCGGTTCCGTTCGCGGTGTTCGGTGCGAAATTAAAGTGCCTTGTTTGTAGTGCAGATAAGCTGGTATAGTTTAGAGTAACTTCTATTTCTAATACAACTGTGCAGTGTACTCTATGCGACGGTTTACATTGAGCCCGAACGATGGTGTCGCAAAACAGTGATAAATGGATCTCGTTGTTGTGGGGCGTTGCTGTGTCGGTGCAGCTGCTCACCGTAGCCCTTTGTGACGAGCCCAGCAAATTGCAGCGAAAAGTAGGCCGCCGTTCTGTTTCCATGTTTTCCAAGTCCAGCAAACCGCGTTTTGTTCGCGTAGATCGGACGAATGAGTCACGCAACACTGATTGCAACTGTTCTCCCTGTTTTGCAGCTGACCGCCACATTGAATCCGGGATGCAGAGATAACTGTGAAAATAACACCGCGATCACGCTGGTACACATTGCGGCCACATCCGACACGGACACGATTCATTATGTGTGGGATTTTACTGGCAAGCCTACAATCCTGGTGGCGTTGACGAGCAAGGAGGCTCGCTTCCACGTCGATTGGCCGCGATTGATGGATAGCAAGGCGGGTTCTGCGTACTTTACCGAAGTTCCGCAGTACACTTTCATGGCAATTATCAATCGAGTAAGTGGGCGGACGCAGCTGTTACCCATGCATGCCATGCATCACTCGATACTGACGAAACTTGCTTGCTTCTCTTATGCACCTAGATTTTCCAGTACGATGATGCGCACGATCGAGCGATGCTGGATGATGACACGAACGTGTTTGTTTACGATCCGCACAACTTCACCTGGAACCGGAGCCTGCTGTGGTCGAACGAAGAGGACGCTATGATGGCAATCAATGCGGGTGATGATTTCCTATTCAAGGTACGAATAGGTCGCGGGTCATTATTTTTTTTATCGATTTTCCCCTCCGCATGCATGCTGCTGCTGAATTGTTTTTGTGCTGGGCTATTGATTGGGCACTGATAAATATGCATGAGTATTGTTTTTTACTGCTAAAGTTGAAAGTTCCGCATGGAAAACAGCTTGGCTGGTGCCGACGTACGAGAAGGGCAAACTCTCCGTTGGCAAGACGGTTTTATGCCAAAACCAGTGGATCGTTTCTACCAATCTTATGTATTTTGTGTCTATCTTGCTAAAGTACCGGAATGTGGCGTCGCTAGAATTGCAAAAGCTATTGCGGCTCTTATGGTGGCCTCGCGCAGACGAACTGCTGACTGTGCCTCATCTTTCCAATGTACTTCAGCTATTCAGCTCCGTAAGTTTGAATGGAATTGTTCTTTATGTGGCATTGCTTTGAGTCTATTCAAGGCACCGGGCTCTCTCTGTTTTGCCTGCTAGGGCTAGGCACCCTCTATAAAAACCGGACACCCCATTTATCAAGCTTTTTCATCGCCGAAATCAAATCCTTTTACATAATCTCGTCATACTCTTCCAAATGGTCCTTTTTGGCAAGTTATGCACGAACTTAAAAAATGTATACGCCAGAAGGAACTGAACTTTTCCATCTCTTCTCCATTCGTAGCTGAATGCATACTCAACGAAAGACCACGGCATGGACTTTCCCCATCTGCTGCACACGTCGAACTCCACCCAGATCGATATAGTGTTTAACAACATCACGAACCGGTTCACGAATCCGCGCTTTGCGGTCGAGCTGCTGTTTGTCGTATCGGAGCAAGCCGTGGTCGGATCGGAGTTTGAGGTCACGAAGCGCAAAACGCTGGACGACGAGCATACGCCGGGCATTTTCGAGATCGTCGACGTACTGTCGCCCGGTGCATTTACTTTTTCGGCCGGCGGGTACATAGAGTATCGACCCGTTTCCTACACTCACCCCGAGCGCGATGTGGCCACCTCGACCGAAACGCGCCAAAGCCAGCCGGTTACGGTGCGGTCACCGGCCGCCGCACTGCAAACGACCCTTGCCTACGCCCTGTACGGTAGCAAGCTGGACGGCTTTCTGGTGCAGGGCATGAATGTGTCGTTCGGTGTCAGCGAGGATGGATTCTACCGCAAGACAAACTACACCACCATGACGTTCCAGGTCGGGTACGGTGTGCCACCGGTCGAGGAGCTGTCCGCGTTCGTGCTGATCGTGGCCGGTATCGGGATCGGTGTGCCGCTGGTTGTGCTAATCGCCAGCACCATATACGTATGCGCCAGGAAGCTTCGCCACCGGGACCGATTCCAGCAGCAGCGGCTGTAATGTGGTGTCAGTTGGTGGCAAATGTATCTCTCTCTCTCTCGCTCTATGTATCCCTCGCCTTTCCATTCCTTCATACGTGCCTCCTGTAGCAGGGTGGAGGGCAAATGTACGAAAAATCCGCACCTGCCGTGCGTCACGATAGCAAATGTCATTCTGTCCGAGTGCTGTAGAGCTGTGTTATTCAAATAAAATAGTTTAATTTTGTAGCAAATGACGGGAAATGATTGATTATCACATTTCGAATTTAATGATAGACCGCGCCGCCGAACGCCGTCGAAATGCATCTCATCACATCCGTTCCCCAGCCCCCCGCCACTCACGACGGCTAATAAAGATCTTGTTAAAAGCGGTTGATGGCTATAAAATCAATTTGGCCAATGCCTCCAGCAGGCAGTGCATGTATGTTTTGTGATTGCACCTCAGTGACAGGTACTTATTGCGCGAATCGTCTTCCGAAACGAACGCCAATGTCTCTATTCCGGCCCGCACGGTTGCTGGTGATCGGTGCGATGCTCATCGGTTGCTGTACGAGCGTGAGTACGCGGCGCTGCAGAGCATTTCGAGCTTGAAAACATTCGAAACGTTCCGTATGGTTCATTCCAGAAAGCCACATTCGACCAAATGACAAAAGCAGGTACCATGATGCGGATGGTCTGCATCGGCAAGCATAAGGCCAGCGAGGATTTGGTGGATGGGCTTGGCCGAGGTGAATTTGTCGAGCAGCAAGAGCTCAAATGCTACGCTAACTGTGTGCTGGAAATGATGCAAGCGGTAATGCTAATGCTCACCTGCGTATATGACACACTAACCCAAACTTCGTACGATGTTCACCGTTGCAGATGAAGAAGGGAAAGGTTGTAGCCGATAGTGCGATCAAGCAGATCGAGCTGCTGATTCCACCCGAGATTGCCGGTCCAACAATGAAGGCATTTGATGGTTGTCGCGACTCCGGTAAGTAGCACCCTTACTTCCAGCCGGCTCGCCAATTAATAGTGGTGTGTGTTTGTTTGTTTAGCAAATGGTATTAAAAATGCGTGCGATGCGGCTTATGCTCTGCTGAAGTGTCTGCATGCCAAAAATCCAAAATATTTTTTTGCCTGATTTCCCTGCAATGTGTGGCTTACGATGGTTTAGCTAGCTGTTGGGTGCATACGAAGACGGACACTCACATGCTCTCTCGGTGAGAAGCCTCTCACCGGTAGACGGGCACGAGTGTCCTTTGGGTTTGTAAAGAGCGAGATCGCGAGATCTCCTGGGGAGTCAAGATCCAGCAGCCGAACAGAACAGAACCGTGGTGGTGCGGTGACACGCGTGCACACATACTTATAAATAAGTGGTAGCTTAGTAAAGTATTTACGGTGTGTCCTATTCTTGTGTATCTCGGCAATATCACATCGTAAAACTAGCAATAAAGAAAACATGAACCAGCACGATTCAATGGTGTTCTGTTTATTGGCTCAATGCACGGCACTACCGAAACACTACGGGAAAACAAACATCGGATTGTTCTTGTAGAAGCACTGCAACAGTATTGCTGCCGCGTCACAGTGATCCTTGACGCCTTGGGCTGAAAATAGGGGGAAAGAGGATAGATGTTTTCTAGTTGAGATATTTTAAATTACAATCTAACATATAGACACTTTAGATATGTCGTGGAAAGCGAGACGTTTATGGTGTTGTAATCTTTCAAACTTCGACAACTACAACCACCCGGTGACTTGGATTTGAAAGTATTTGTTCGATGAAATATCTCATCGGCCTTGTTTCTGCCAGCTTGCTTTGCTTCGCGGATATCATTTTCAAAGTGTGTGTTGGATGCTTGTCCGCAGATATTGGCTCACAGTGGACATCAGACAATTGGAGAGTTGCCCTAACTTTGAACCCTTCAGAAATAGAATAACGGGGTAGAGCGTTAGCTAATATGAAGTGACCGGAATCAAATCCGGGTTGGACCTTGCACCCGCAGATAGGGCGGGCTGTTCAGCAAGTGAAGGATGTCAGAAGACGTGCGTGGCCAGGGCGTGAAGGCATCCATTTTAACTTAGTCGTATATCGCGTATATAAAAGTCAACTTATACAATATAGAGCCAAACAACTGCAAACATGGAGGAAAACCTTTCCGGCTTACACTCTATAGTTTACCGGGACTCTTACTTACTTACTTATCAGGCGCTACAACCACTTTTCGGTCTTGGCCTGCTGCAACAATCGTCGATAGCGCTCACGGTTTAGCGCCGTCGTCTGCCGTTATCCGTTATCCCGACCGTTCTGGCGGGCGCATCAACGCCAGCACTCCATCTCAATTTGGGCCTACCACGCCTCCTCTGTCCGTGTGGACGGCCTAAAAGCACCTTTACGAAATGGGTCGTCCGGTATCATTCTCATGACGTGACCAGCCCACCGGTAGCTGGCGAGTCTAATGCGCTGCACGAGGGTGAGGCCATCGTACAGCTCGTAGAGCTCGTCATTGTAGCGGCTCCTCCATTGTCCTTCCACACACACGGGGCCAAAAATCCTTCTGCGCATCTTCCTCTCGAATGCAGTCAAGAGGGCTTCGTCAGTCTTGGACAGAGTCCATGTCTCGGAGGCATATGTGAGTACTGGGACTATAAATGTTCTGTACAGTCCCAGCTTCGTCGCGTCGCGACAGGTATTTAGAGTGGAGAAGTTTCCTCAGGCTGAAGTATGACCGGTTGGTTGGCAGCCAGCACCCTTATGCGTAACTCAACATCAATGTTGTTGTCGGTGCTGACTTTTGACCCCAGATAGGTGAAGTTTTGGACGACTTCGAAGGTGCGGTCACCTATCTGTACATCACCCCTGCGTAAATCAGTGATTGTTAGCAGGGCCGCTGGTGGTGCGGTTACCGGGAGTCTTCTTCTTCTTCTTCTTCCTTGGCACTATTACAACCTCGAGAGGTCTAGGCCTGCCATTTCTGGCTTCCTGTGACTTGGTTTTCACCCATAGCAAAGTAGTCAGCCCCGCGTACGGGGAGGCGATCTGGACGGGATATGAACCCCGGTTCTGCCGTGTGAAGACCGGCGCCGTTATCGCCTCAGCCACCGGACCGCCCCATCGGGACTCTAACCAGGCCAAATTAATTAGTAAAAAAAAAAACGGAAGCGGTGGAATCGCAGGGATTAGGTATAAATCGAATCGTACACTTCCAACGCTTGTGTCCTTACCGCAGGCTTCCCGAATGCTATTGGTAACGGTCAGTCAGCTTTTGGGCGCGCAACCGTTGCATTTACATTTCCAACATGAGCAAGAGGTGATCTACAGGTGCAAGCACTGTTTCGACAGACACCTAAACGGAGGAGATATACGAGTTACCAAGTCAAGCGCAGGTCACAGAGCAGAACAGCACTACAGCAGACAGCATAAAAGGGGACAAAGTGCTCCCGCCATTCTTGGACAAAGTTTTCAGTACCATCAGACAGCTATCAGATGTGTCACAAGTGTCCTGGCAGCGATGTGCTGGTGGCAGAGCTGTTCAAGATGGGCCCTGAGATACTTGCCGCTATCATGTGCCGGCTGGCTGTAAGGATTTGGGACCAGGAGGAACTACCGTCATGCACCCAGTGTACCGAAAGGCTGACAGGTTTGACTGTACCGATCATCCGAGCCATCACAGTCCTGCATGCTGTACATAAGATCCTTCCCAAAAACTCTTCCTGAGACTTGCGCCCGTTGCTAATGATTTCAACGGAAGCTACTGGAAAATCGACTACCGACTGAAGCTTTACTCTACGGCAGACCCTTCAGAAATTCCCGGAGCGCCATATCGACTCCAAGGCGGCTTACGATACCATAGATTGAACTTAACTATGATACACCACGCAGCAGTATGAATTCCCCGCGTGGCTATTGAGGACTACAACAATACACGTTGCGAATCTCATCAGGGACTGAAACAAGGGGACGTACACTGCTGTCTGTTGTTCAACATAGCTCTGGAAGGTGTTGAATTTCCCGAGATTCGAAATACGGGTAAAATTTTTGTCCGATCGCGTCAATTCTTTAGTTTTGGTCAGCGGTGAGTGCGGCTGACGAAGACAAAGGTACCTGGTTGCACAATTGAAAGCAATGGTCGCGAAGAGCGGATCTGCTATTCTAGTACCATCGTAACATCGGATAACAACAATGCACCCGAAATCCGAAGGCGCAGTTCAGGTAAATCATTCCTACGATGAGCTCCACGAATCCTTACATTTCCCGATAAGCTTCTGAACCAGACACGGGTTCTTTCCCGGAAATGCTCTAGCACCATGCCATTTTAACAAACAAGCAGCTAAAAGGCCCGATGCCCACTATCCATTATATAGCAGCCCAATCCCATATTAGTAATCCAGTTCAAAACCTCCCCAAGATGTCGAAATGGCTCTTGATGAGCGCACGATTTACCTACCGGCCGTCTTACACGCTTCTAGGCCCGCCCGGAAAGCCGGCTTCATGTTATCCGGCAGCATGGTATCTATCTGCTTGAGCGACTTCTCATAGTTCACCTTGCCCTTGCGTGCCACCTGCATAATGTCCAGCAGGCAACTAACGTAACATTTGAAATCTTTCGTCTCAGCAAAGATGCCGCGGTTCACGTCGTCTGCTACGGCTGTGGTAACGGAGAGACAAGAGGAAGGGAGAGAAAGGGAGAGTGGGGAGCGGGGTTGGATGGGGAGCAATGGTTACATGGGTCGTACGGTCAAGCGTAGGGTATCGGCTGTTGTTACCATCCGGTATTTTGTGCTTCGGTTGGCAAACCTGCCGGAAAGTCCTGGCCGTCTTTTCCAGCTGCTCCTGGCTGATGCTCTGCAATGACGATTTAAAAAAAAATCATGATAATTGCAAATTGTCATACAAAATAAATAAGCAAGTGAAGTTAACGTGCGCCAAGTGTGAATAATGTATCATACTCGAGTCAGAGCAGTGGACCGCTTGTCGCCCTCGCTCGATCCGGTCGATCCGATTTGCAAAAAACCAACTTTGATAAATATCACGTAATTGAGCGGCCGATATGCCTATCGCAAGCAATCGACTCATCAATGCTAATGAGGTTATGTTATTACTGGTGATGCAGGAAGCGACAGCTATAAAAAGCGCTAACGTGCAGGTGCAGGAGGGTGGCACAGTGCCTTTGGCAACCATTATTCGCTGCCAATCAGTTCACAGTACTCTTCGGCACGATGAACGCAACAACGGGATTGGTTCCTCTGCTACTAGGACAAGCCGCCAGTGGGACGTCCTCCCTGCCAACGCTGAGTGTTCTGATGCAATTTTTGATCGTAAAGTACTTTACACACTACTACAGTTACTGCACGATTGGCAGAGATTTCGTGGAGGACGTCGAGGACGTGAGTAGAACGGTGCTGGCCGTGAACGATCAACTCCAGTCCAATCTGCTGCTCGCGATCGACAATGGCTGCCAAGCGTTCGTGGTGGACGAGCCCGGCATCGGGACCTTTCTGGATCTTTTCATCCCTCTGCACGACATCGCTCGACAGCGATCGCTGGACAAAGGCTTGATCTTGCTCGTAACGCAACAACATCAGCAGGAGCTGTTTGATCGCATACGCTCGCATGATGCTTTTCGCGGTACGGTACTATATGCGTTGTGTGAACACGCTTGTGCGTTGTTTATTGAGCTTCACACTCCATGTTCCATTTCGTCCGTATGAAACAGAACTGCCGAACGTGCTGCTAGTGGTGTACAGTGCGCGTGAGTGGCCCATCAATCTCTACACCACCGCCATCCGTGTTAAGGATGTGCTTGAGCGAAGGGTGAACGTTACGCTCGAGCCGCATACAATCGATTGGAGCAGCTGGAGGACTCATAACTTTTTTCCGGACAAATCGACCGATCTGATGGGATACGTATTGCGGACGGCCATGTGCAATTATTTGCCCTTCACTAGCTACGAACGTTTGGTAAGTGCGCCACAAATCGCTCATTTGCAAGGCATCACCCTCGCAACGGTGTCTGGTCTCCTTTTCCACCTCCAGCTCGACACCGACGATAATGCCGGCAACGCGGTTGATTCGGCGACGGGAAAGCGTTCGATATGGTTGGATGGGACGGAACTGCAGTTGCTGGTTTCCTACTGCGAGCTTCGAAATTGCACCATTGTGGTGTTTCCTGGTGAGTTGGTTGGTGGGAGTCTACCGCCTCTAGCACTGGTTCGAGGGTCTCATCGTTTCGCGTACCTTGCAGAGGATATCGACGAGTGGGGTGACGTGTATCCGAACGGCACGGGCATCGGGTTGATGGGCAGTGTAGCCGAACGGCGAACCGATATCGCTTTCGGCGCGTTCTATCTCTGGTTCAAGCCGTACAACTTCTCCACGTACACGGCCACGATCAGCCGGTCCGGTGTGACGGTGCTCGTGCCAAAGCCGAAGATGCTTCCCTTCTGGCGCACGCCCTTTCTGTCGTTCTCCGTGCCACTGTGGATAGCGGTGATGATGACACTGTTGGCCGGCATAGCGGCCGTCTGGATTGCCGGCACCGTTCGGCACCGTTTGCTGTTGCTGTCCATCGGCGTCGATGGTGATCCGGCGGAGCTGATTGCAGAACAGCGGACGCTCAGCGATGCCGTGCTCATGATGGTGGGCTTCTTCGTGGCCCAGTCGTCCTCCATACGCACCGACCTGTGGTCGTGCGTCTTTCTCTTTACCGCGCTACTGTTGGCCGGGTTTATGGTGAGTAATCTGTACAGTGGAGGGTTAGCCAGCGTCATGACCGTGCCGCAGTACGAAAAATCTATCGATACGGTTAAGGATTTTGCCGCCACTGGGATGCCGTGGTACGGTCCCACCCCGTACTGCTTGGAGGAGATTTGGAACGCCACCGAGGTAAGTGCGGTATCCCCAAAGCCCATAGCACACATATTTTAGCCCAACTTTTCGTTTCTCCTGTAACGCTGGCCGCATCTCGAGCAGCCGCATCTGCAGCAAATTCAGAAAACGTATATTGCGGCCGAACCGGAAGAGACAAAACTGCACGTGCGCATGGGAGACAGTGGGTTCATCATCGAGCAAGCCCAGCACGGTAACTTCGCCCCGAGCGACTTTCTCGATCGGGAATCCTCCACGACCTTGCAACCGCTCAAGGACACGATCTACACACAAAATTGTGCGGCACTGATAACCAACACGAACCCGTTGCGCTCCAACCTAAACGAGTACATACTGCGGGTGCAGCAATCGGGCATACTGTACCATCTTGGTACGCGGGCCGCCATCAGGTACCTTCCGACCGATGTGATGCGAAACATCGAACGGGCGAGGATTCACCAGCACGACGAGAGTGCGGTTAAGCTCGAAATCGGCCACTTTCTCGGTGCGTACTTCATACTTGGTTATGGGCTACTGTGCGCTGGGCTTGCGTTTCTTGGTGAGCTATGGGGCACAGCGATCGTGCGGCGGATGAGTGAGCTGTTGGCGTGGAAAGAAACAGTGAACACTGCCCCAGTTCCGAATGCTGGGACGCGATGAGGAATGCTCACATGTGCTTGCTGCATTTGCAACGCAAACCATACAATGCTGTACGCCACCGCTAACGCTGTTACTGTAGTCACTGTGAGGGACATTTTGTTGGCCACCTTTTGACCTGCACCTAGAACTTAGGACATCATTTCTAGCAGCTCACTTAACACCCACTAAGCCCGAGCGCAATTTCTGCTTCGATCGGAGCGAGACACTGACTGTACTGCACTGACAGCTTTGGGATGTTGCTGACGACATTTAAACGCTCACAAATTACGTGGTACGTGTCGACATTATGAGTTTACACTTCTTCGACGGAAATGATAGTTCGGCAAGTAGTAATTAAGTGAGCATGCCAGCATTTAGCTTCTACAAGCTGCGTCGTTGATAGCTTAATCACTTCGATGAAGTATGGCTTGCCATGCACACTGCTGGAGGGACCAAAGGTGGTAATTATCTCATTATAGTGCGGAAATCGAATCCCGGGGTCAATTCTTCAACTTAGTTTCCTGAATCTGAGCTATGTGAAAACGACCATTGCTTAAGCGGCGTTACGCTAGTTAGCTGGCACCTTGGGCATGGTTGTCGTTACATTAAATATTTGAAAGTCCTTCCTGCAAACTCCTTCACGATCAGTTGATCATCCATCATGCCTATAGTATGATAGGAAAACGTAGAAAAATTCACTTTTGCTTTGAAACCAAGGGATCGAAGTAGACACTGGAAGGAGTTTAAGGCTGTACAGAATTTGAGCACAGGCAGTATGCAATAGAACCTCTTGAATAAATCACGCTATTAGTCTGGTGTTTAATACACATAACACACTGATACTGTGATACGATACTTGCTGTTCGGTGCTACTAATCCCTGCCGATACTTCATGTCCAAGTCTTAGATCTGCTTAGATTAGGCATTATTGGAAAGCTCAGTACAGCCACGGTTATCTTATCTTCATAAATAATTGCAGGACATTTCTCATAGTGGAGATCACCTATCAACCGAACCATTCTCTACAACGAGTTAGTCGTAATGCTTTTGCTCTTCTTCAAGGACATGATGACGGCGTTTTATCAGTCGCTAGCAGGAACGCCGATGTAATCCAAAACGCTTTACAAACCACTCTGGACAGGCTAGCAGAATGGCCTCTTAACTTAGGTATCGATTTTTCTGCAGAAAAAACTAAAATGGTAACATTTTCTTTCTTCAGCAATACTGTGAAAAACAGAAGGGAACGATTATATAAACCAAACATTAACATCTTTCTCTATGGTAAAAGAATAGACATTGCCGACGATTTTAGATATCTAGGAGTTTGGTTTAATTCGAGGCTTAAACCCCAGAAGAATAATGCACCAGAAGAATAAACTTCTTAAGAACTATTACTGGATTCTGGTGGGGTGCACATCCAATAGATGTGTTACGTTTATACAAAACCACAATACGATCTGTCTGTTTTGGAGTATGGAAATAGATGTTTTCACTGGGCACCCAAAACGCATCTAATAACATTGGAAAGAATTCAGTATCGAAGCTTGAGGATCGCCTTGGGCAGCATGAAATGATGCCCCTAAAAATAAGATTTTTGTATTTTTCGCTCCGCCTGCTTATTCGCTTCGTCGTATCCAACCTTTTGGTAATCGAAAATTTCAAATCCCTGCTAGAGCTACAATCCAAAAGCAAAATCATGAATGTATATCATGATTTTGTTTCTCTACAGGCACACTCTAGCGCAATAACATATTCTAATCGTGTCGTGCTCCCAGAGACCTACAGTTCAATTTTAGGTGTCGATTCCTCGATGACGGAGGAAATAAGGACTGTCCCGGATAGTCTTCGCTGGATAGTAATTCCCAGTATTTTTGTGGACAAGTACGGTCATTTAGATAGCAATAAACAATACTTCCCTGATGGTTCGTCATCACAGCATGGCACAGGTTTCGGGGTATATAGCACAACCGCAGAAGTTTTCTATGAATTGAGGCAACCGTGTACTATTTATATTGCGGCAATATTCCTAGCGCTACTGCTCATTAGTGCCAGACCACTAGATTAGTACTTTATCTTCACTGACAGTCTTAGTGCTGTTGAAGCACTCAAAACGGTTAGGTCTGTGAAGAGTTCAGAGTATTTTGTGCAACAAATTTTTGAAATCCTAATCCCCCTGCTTAACAAGGCGTTTCGCATTTCGCTTATATGGACCATGTCAGAGGGTCCCTGCTTGTATCTGTTGAGGCAATTCAAAGAGAGAAAGGTATCCCAAGCTGAGACATTTTAGCAACAAAAGATCTGCAATACATGAAGATCATTTTCAGATTTGCAATAGAGCACGGGTTAAACCTCTAAGTGTTCCCCTTCCCTTAGTCATCCTAGTAGTATGTTTTGTATACGTGTATATTAGTGGATTCATGTAGGTAGCGAACATGTAAAAAACACGGTGCACAAGTTGAGCGAATACAAGAGCGACAGCTTCAACCAACGAACAAAGCAAAGCTGCGATGGCAACACTTCAACCGAGTATGTCCTGGATAAGACAATACAGTAGGAGGACATGCCTACTACAATCATTATATGTAAACACCATGTTGAGAGTCTTCTCGACAATACGGCATGACGGTAATAACGAAAATAAATAAATAAATATTTTTCATGTTTAACCGTAGTCCTTCACGAGTAATCACGATCTTTTCTGAATCCTTGTCTCATTTGGTGCATATGTGACGATGTACAACTGGCGACTCTCTGCACCGAGCTTCGTTCTGTGTTCGCGTACTTTTCCCGACAGAATTGAAGAAATTTATAAAGAAACCAATTCCATTTCTTACGAAAAAGATACACCACAGCAATATGGGACTTATCATCAATGAAGGAGACGAAAAAGCGATGTAGTTTACCGATGTGGCCTAGACGACGATGCCAGAGGTTTTACTTATTTCCCTATCGGGCGCTACAACCGTTTCGAGGTCTTGGCCTGCTGCAATAATCCTCGATACCGCCCACGGTTCAGCGCCGTCGTCTGCCAATCGATTATCCCGACCGTTCTGACGGACGCATCAACGACATCAATCTATTTCGATTGCGAGAGCCATCGACGCCTTTCTGTCCGTGTGGACGGCCCAAAAGGACTTTACGGGCTGGGTCGTCCGGTGTCATTCTCATGACATGGCCAGCCCACCGGAGCCTATGAGCACTGCTCATAGAGCTCGTGGCTTGGGCCAAAAATGCTTCTGAGCTTCTTCCTCTCGAACGCGGCTAAGAGGATTGCGTCCGAATTTCGCCTAGGAAGAGGATGCAACAGCTCAGCACACTCCAATTTAGCCATACTTGCATTGGCATGCTGAATTTCACTCTCTTACACGTGGAGGTTGGTTACCTTGCTTATTCGCTGTGGTGGAGGGTGGAGGGTTCAACTTCATAGTAACTAGCTTTTCGGTAAACTTCCACACCAACTTTGGCTAATTTCTTCACGGACAGAGCATTTTTCCTCAGCGTTGGAACACACAAGACCTGGGTCTTTTACCACGAGGAATATTCCAATTTTCGCTAGGTTTATGAACACTGTCGATTCTTCACCATGTGGCATAAGCTTTTCACTCGATTGCTGCATGCTTCCGGTACCATGCGCCACGAACACGATTGCTCTTGATCCGTGAGCAAGTTCCGTTGGCGATTATTCTCTTTCGACAGTCGTTCTTCATGGGACCTTCGCTTATCATAGAAGTGACCTGTCCCGGAAAACTTGACATTCCCTTTTTTCAGTAGGCTTTTCTTCGTAGCTATGCAGCCGATCCGAAACGCATCGATACATCGCTCAACAACCGGATTTTCATCGGCACGCACGCTGGTTCGTTTTCTGGTAGGTTTTCCACGTTGGTTATGAGGGAATCATAACACTCCGGAAGGGTCAAACTTAAATCTGAACCGACATCACTTTCCTAAAGTTTTGAACCGGCCACTCTCCCTCTTCAGCTTCAGCCGAGCGACCGACCGATATCGATCCTAGATATACTCACCAGGAATGACTTGGGCTTGGTGTTCAAATCCTTTCACCTGATCATTTCACCGGCCTCCGCTGGAACGTCCTGCACCATTGCGTCTTACACTTGCAAAGCTTCTAGCTAAACTTGCACACGGAATTTCTGAGTCTCGTAGCTAATTCCGAAGAACTTAACGACCCCGCGAACGACTACTTCTTTCTACCCTGGGACCATAACCTGTAAAACTCCCTAAGATTCGATCTATTATAAGTGTGGTGAGGGTAAAAGGTTGGAATGAGAATGAACTATGATGTGCTGAGCGCTTGATTTGTAACATACCGGTTACCACAATTCATAGCAGAACAGGAGTCTGTGCTATCGACGGCACAAGCACAGTCAGAATGATCTGTTTTACGAGTCGCATTAGTCGCACGTACTAAGTCTGGGGATTTTGCACAACAATAACCGTCCTGTCCAGCTAGTTTTTTCACCGTTTGGAATGATGGTCTAGTGTCTGGGCCTAAGGGTCCTCAGGTGTTCCCAACATCCTCTGGTATACTTTACAATCTTACTTTTCTGGCTTTTGGCTTCTGATAATACATAGAAATTGACTCGGATAGCCTGAAAATCGTCAATAAGTATTTTAAGCATGAAAACAGACATACAACTTTAGTGCGTTTAGCAACACATAATGTATTCGATGCTTAGTTCTTACACCCGTCGTTATGATGCGAAGAGTTTCCTTTTATTTTGAGCTGGTATTGTAAATTTAGCTTGCCAGTTCTATTTTGCTATGTTTATGCTTTGGCCCATCAAATAGAGGTCACATGCTACAGACGATCGGTGCTGTAGTACCTGCATATCTTTAGACGGTTTCCAGACATTTGTGCCATACAATTATTTATTGTGACTTCCAACGCCTTCATTTTCCAAACTAACCACCACCGGCATACTGATGATGTCTTCTTTACTCAACGCCCCGGACATGGAACCCGGTACCGAAATGGTAACGTGCCGCGTTGGACCTACACCCCCCGGTACACTCTTTCTTCCATAGCTACTCTTCGCGTCCGATTTGCTGTAAAGTGCGCCGTACGATTGAAACCCGTACCGACGATGATCGTCAGTAGGAAGAGATTTTTTGTAAGTTTTGCGATGGTCACCTACCACACAGGGAGGATATTGACCAGATTCCTTCTTACTGCTACTGCCACTACTGCTACCACTGCTCCCGGTAACTATAGCATCTGCTACAATGGCGCTAGTTGCGTTCCCCTCTTCGGCCTCATCGTTATCGTCCTGATCGTTATCCTCGTCTTCGTCATCGTCGTCGTCTTTGCTGGTAGCATGCAGGATGGCTCGATCGAGATTGTTCAGTGGACATCATTTATCCCACAGACCGATTTCTTTCATTTTAGTTTGAAAGTACCGCTCGAGTGTGTTGGCGCAACTGTCGATAATGTAAATAAAATCGATGTTAAACCCGGAATTGGGTAGCACAAAAGTCATGCCCAAACAGCTTACCGGTAGTATTCCGTCTCGGGTGAGTTGTAGAGCCGACAGTTGGTGAATATACGTGCCATGTCAGCCATGAACAAGCGTCGCGTGACGTAGTACCTGTACACATTAACAGAGCGTACGTGTGTTAGAAATTGTCATAACGGTTAGATGTTCTCGTATACTCACTTGTTTTTCAACCGTTCCGTCATCGTCTTGAGATCCATCGGGTACTTTATGTGATCGTAATAGTCGGGCACTTCGGCTTGATTGACCGGCTTCAGAAAAGGCCATGCTGCCGTATGCTGCCGCACGGCAAGCAACACACCGCTCAGCGAGTTGGCCAACTTGTCCGGGTCGGCCGATTCTTCCAGTGGGCGTGCTGTTCGCTGCGCTCGGAATGTCGGTCGCCATCCCACTTCCCGCAGCCCCGGTATGGATTCGATCGGTATGCTCCGTACGCCTTCCTTGAAACAGGTCAGTCCAGGGTGGACCTTCTGCACCTCCTGCTGACGCTGAGTGATGAGTTCCTTTACGATTTCCTTCTGCTTGCGTATTACCGAGCTGAACTGTGTGTAGATTAGGCTGGGATGGAGTTCGCAGTGCATAAGCGTCGCACCTTCGTACTCTTTGATAAAACCTGTGAAGGAGAGGAACAGAAAGGGTGTTGTTCAATTCTCTCTCACAGTCAGCTGCGAAAGGATGTACACGTACCAGCATACACATGGCGCGCCACTTTGATATCTTTGGAAAATCCCTGCTTCTTGAAGTATCCGATCGCAAACTCGTCCGCATATGTGAGAAAATGCTTGATGCCCCTTTGGGTGCTGTAATCCTTGAGATGATTCATCAGATGGGTGCCGTATCCTTTCACCTGTTCGCTGCTGGTAACGGCGCAGAACACAATCTCTGTAAAGCCTTGCGATACGAACGTGCGAAAGCAAATGCCTCCGATAGGACGACCTTCCTTGATCAGGGCAAGCGTTTTGTGCTTTCTGGAGAGGAAAACAAAACAAGAAAAAAATTAAAAGTAAACTTACACAAAACCCACGGTAAGCCCGTTCACTTACGGATCGAACACTAGCTGGCTGATGTACTCTCTCGGCATTCCAGGCAACTGATGAGCGAACACGCTATGCAATCCAAGCAACCACAGCATCGATTGTTTCGTTACGGGCTTGGTTAGCGAATTACCAACAACGTGAAACTCGATCTCTCGCCTATTTTCCTCCGCCTTGGCCGCTTCATCCCGAGGAGCATTCGGTGGAAACACGACCTCTGCCCGACTGGAGTAGTTTGAGTCATTAATGCGCTTCAACGCACGCGCGACCACTTCGTCCGGCAAATCCTCACAGTCCGATTCCTTTTTGTAGCGCTTTGCATCGCCCAGCTTCTTGCCGGTTCCTCCTGCCATTGATGAGCCTTCGTGCGCGCGCTTAGTTTTGTGCAGCAAGAGTGAAGCGGCCGGTTTAAAGTTCGGTGACCAGATGGGAGAATCTTCGTTCACCACCTCTTGCTTGAGCGCTTCGAGGAATTTGGGTAGCTGCGTGAGCATGATTCGCTTTTCCGGAGGCATGCGATCGCGCTCTATCTTACACCGCATCAGCAACTGCTGGTACACGTACTGATAGACCGCCTTCAACAGTGTGCGTCCGAACACGATGGATGTTTCGAAGTGACGGAGCGAGCTACAGAATGCCGGCACGTGACAGAAAACCAACCAACGGGTGTAGTTTATCTTGTAATTTGAAACGTCCTCCTGGTTGACTAGATCCTGCCGTGCGCTCGGCGCTTCAAAATTCCAATGATTCAGGCAATGGAGGAACGTTTTGGCGACGTCTGTCATGGAATCCAGCTCAGATTGATGGAGATGCCCATATCTATCAAAGAAACAATGAAGGGTTTTAATATTTTTTTCTAAATTATGGTACGACAAGAGAGCGGTTTGCCTCTTTCTTACTTATGCAACACGAAGTTAGTGACCGCTTTCGAAATTGACGGTTGCTCGAAGGGAGGGTCTCCTAAAGGTCCTCTTATAACAGCCTGCGTACGCGTAAGAATGCATTGCCGCAGCAAACGGAACAGATAGGCGTAAACCTTCTTCGTGTCCGTATCCGACTCCCGGAGCATACTCATGTACAGATTTTCCACGTCCACGATGGCCCCCAGCAGCTCGTTCATCTGTTCCTCGGTGATGTCTCCCAGGTGCTGAATGTGCGTCTCTAGACTATGTTTACAGTTCGGATTGCGGCACTCTTCAGCGAAATCGGGACAGTAGTCAACTTCCACATCTTTGTGACGGTTTTCCTCCGGCGTTTTCCAACCACTGCAGCGGCACTCGTTCGCTTGGCAGGAGGAGTACATCGAAAGCTTCGTAAGCTTCTGATTCCTAGGCAGCTGGTACACCTGTGCAGAAGTACAAGAAATACGAACTAAATATCTCTCCGAACGCCGTACCAAGGTAGCTTCTTGACCGAAGTGCATACAATACCTTCTGCTTTCGCAGCATGATCCGTTCGATGCTATCCTGGCGTGTGGTTTCCTGCGAACCACCATTATTTGAACCGCCATGGTTTGACTCCGCTTTCTCTTGCTTTACTTCTCCGTTTTGATGTTTTTGATTCTCACTCATGCTCGTACGGTTGGAGGGTTTTGGGGCACAGAATTTTGCAGCAAACGCTTTCCGTTTTCGCACCAGTAATCGATAAATATTGCGAGTTTTGTTGTTTGTTTCGCTTTGTTTATGTGTAAATCTGTTTGACAGCCATCTGTCGATCGCTTCGGTGGCTCAAGGTTTATAGAGCAATGCTGGGCACTGTGGTGATAAAATTGTGTTCAAAACATTCAAACACAAAAATGTTACAAATAGAAGTAAAACATGGAAACACTTTTATAAAACTCCCCAATATGCATACGGCTAGCGTGCGTTGCAGTGTATTTAAAACAAATGAAAATAATTTGAGAAAACGTGAATGACTCTCTCTGAACCTCGGTGTTTTGAATTTGCGAAGATGACAGATTATCCACGAACGCCTCGTACGTTCCATAGGATAATTTCCAATGCTTTGTAAACTTTTTTGCGGCGCAGCAAAAAGAGCTCGTCTCATTACTTCTCCCGCTCGGTTGACCTTTGTGTTGTGTAGGCAAAATAGTGGTAACACAGTTAGTATCATGCAAGAGTCATACCCGGTAATTGCTAAAGTTCCGACTCACATACTCACCTGGGGTAAGTGGATCGAAGAATCGCTTGGCGATCAGAAGGAAATCGTGCTATGCATTACCGGCAATCCCGGACTGCCTGGGTTTTACACGAAGTTCCTCTCCACTGTGTACGAGTGTTTGAATAAAGAGCTCCCGGTGTGGGTAATAGGTAGGTGAAGTAGCTGCGCCTCCGCTAAAATCCCTTGAAAGCGAACTAAAACATAATTTTATTTCCACTCGACACATAGGGCAAGCGGGACATGATGAAGCGGACGAAAGCCCCTACAAAAAGCCAGTTCCACCGTTGGAAGGGAACGAAAATATATACAACCTGAAAGGGCAGCTGCAGCATAAAATAGAATTCATACGCAAGTACGTCCCTGAGGACGTAAAGATCCATCTGATCGGTCACTCGATCGGAGCGTACATGGCACTGGAACTGCTGAAAGTTCCCGACATCAGCGAACGCGTTCAGCACTGCTACTTTCTGTTTCCCACCCTGGAACGGATGGCCGGTTCAAAGAATGGGTTCATCGTGACCAGGCTCATCAACCCGATGTGGTGCGTGTGGCAATGGTTCTACCGCATGTTCAACCTGTTGCCTCTGTTTGTTCGCACGTGGATTATATACGCGTACTATCTGGTGGATGGCATCCCTAAGCATTACCTTGGCACGGGGATAAAGTACATGAACCCGAACGTCATCGATAAAATATGGTTTCTCGCGATGGATGAGATGAAACACGTGAAGGAGCTGGATGTAGATACACTTACGAAAAATAAGCAGCGTATTAAGCTGTACTATGGAACCAAAGACGGATGGGTACCGGTGAAGTACTACCACGAACTAAAGCAACGCATCCCAGACATTGACGCTGAGCTTTGCACCAGGAAGTACGAGCATGCATTCGTGTTACGTTCTGCGGCCCAGATGGGGTTCTCCGTTGGTGAGTGGATCTTAAAGTACCGTGCGTAAAAAGTGTGATCATGTTGGGTGAGTGATAAAAAGAGGGTATATATATGCAGTTTACAAATAATAACCTTTGCACAGATTCGAATACGTTGTGTAACACGTTTCTGCCGCGATATGAAAGTAAGTGATGAAAGAATATTAATATTATTCCTATTATGAATATATGTTCTGCCATAATGGTATACTCGAATTTAGAGCCATCAAATTAGCCATTTGTTGCAGAGAACTGTTGATTAACAATAAGGTAGGGTGGGTAGGCAGGCAGATATAAAAAAGTACTGTTCCCATACCGGGAATCGAACCCGGGCCTTCTGGGTGAAAGCCAGATATCCTAGCCACTAGACCATATGGGAGGGCTGCTGGAGGGCAAGTAAACAGCCATTTGGATTGAAAATGCCTTATCAGTTTGCAAATAGCTTCTTCTAAAAATTACTCCTTACACTATTTTTTAATTTAAAAAAAACCTTCTCTTCGACCTGTAAAGGTTTTTAAAAATATGTAGAGAAAAAGATAGTAATTCATCCATCAATTGAATGACCTATGCGTTGCAAGGTCAGCAGCTACTTTACGTTACTCATAGTCAGCTGTTGAAGCAGGTTTTCTACCGGAACCGATGCTCCGAAATGCTCTCTTTACTCAGTGTCCCCCGTTATTAGTAGCTCATGCGCACTTTTTCATTCACTCTCGCCGCTCGCCGGGAACGTTTAGCGTTCCACAGAGGAGTGAAAAGTCCGTAGTCTCGAGGAAACCTTCCAGCTAGTTGCACTTGCACAACCGTCGACGGTAAGGACAGACAGCGAGGGCGAGTTTCAATGTTAGTGTTCGCTAGTGGACTGGCGGATTTTGTCAACATATAATCGTACTTGTTGTTAGATGTGTTGTTTGTTCCATTCCTGGCCAAAGTGTGTAGTGCGGTACTTTTATAAGTTTCCCGTGTGATGAGTCGCAAGACGGAGCGCCATCGGTAGTGAATTTCATATGTTTGTGAAAATGCGGGGGTTTTGTGTTGTAATCAATCAGCTCAAACCAGTCCATTGACACACACACACACGTTCAGGAAAAAGTGTTCTGTAATCAAAACAAACAAAAGTTTTAAACTATCTCGTAACAGCAAGATATGCTTAACAAATGCATTAACACGCGTTTTGTTGCAAAAATGGTTTCATAGTTGATTTATTGCTCTATGAACAGATTTTACTACGTTTGTCCAACCCATGTGTGTGACACCTTCGTGTCCTCTCTTGGGCAGTAACGTACGTATTGTCATGCCCTCAGCGGTCGGGAATTATTTCTATTTTCGTACAATTTAGAAGCGAAAAATTTAATAACATCCCAAACGATTCTTTCTAGATGGTATGGCATGATGGGATGCAGCAGGTTTGGCGTGGTTAACTACGCTTGCCCGGGTACACGGGGTTTAGTGCTTGGTTTTTGCGTGGGAAACATTTATTATTGATCGTTAGTCGGGCAGCGGATGCTAGACAAACAGGGAGGTGTTGATGGCGGGTGAGCAATAACAAAGATTTTGTTAGGTTTTCCTTTTTCCAACTAGACCCGGTTAAGATGTGGCTAAAGACTAGATCCAGAGTTTATTTAAATAAAGCTCAGTTGTAAACGTAATGGGCATAACTTCGTTAAACAATTGGAGTACTGCTAGGGAAGTGCGTGTGAAAGCGAATAAAGCCCCAGGAGACAATTTAATCGCGATGACATTGAAAGATACCAATCATCGTGGAAGTGGCAAATGAATGGGGCCACGCGTCAATATAATGATGGTGTAAATAGAACTCTTGACGCTGTTCGATTGGTTCCGGTTGGTTCAGACCATCCTTATCGATAAAACTAGAGTCACTGAAAATTCGAAAAAAAATGGACTCGCGTCATCGCCCCGGATTACACAATCCCTTCTAGTTCGACCGATGCATTCTCGGTGCATCGGTGTCACGCCTGTAGTGTAAAAATGGCGGCAAACTAAACAAGTGGTGCTTTGCTGTTTGTTTGTATGCAATGCTCGCACTGTCACTGTACGCTGCATTTCGCATTTATGACTCCGCTATTTCATCACGATAAACGATTGCTCGGTAGAAGTGTGGACGGACGTTCAAAACACACTGGAGCCTTGCATCTTGGAGTGCACATATACCGTATGCACTCCACACACATACATACACATAAACGTTCGCCGGTCAAACAGTGCACTAGCTTGATGCATTTTCTCGTTCAGGGTCAACCGATGTTTAGCGAGAGAGAAGCTGGGATTGTTTTTTACCGGCACGTGTCAAAGGCGGGAGATCAAATAATGAGCTCAAATAAAATTAAAAAATCGCAGAAAAATTTGATTGGGATGAAATCTGCCAATGGAGAGTGAAAGAGCCGCTGGGATTTGCTTTGCTCTGCTCCGTCTATTTCTACAGGGCGGCCTGCATCATATTAAAAACTATCATTAGAACGGCATGTGTGTAGCATCCCCAGTGTGACGATGAACCGGCCAGTGCATGGTGTAGATTCCAGGGTTCGACACACAATTTGCTCAAGAGCGGACCAGACAGTCAAAAGGAAGCCGGTATTCGCGAGCCAAAACAATTTTCGAAAAGCTGCTGCATGTTTTGGAAATAACTGTTTGTTTTATCGATTGTTAATTTAATTGCTACTATTGGCATGTTTTGAGGAATCAAAAAGGGGTCCGATTTTAGCAGAAATTTTGAAGTACAAACTATATGTGAAAGGAAATTTCTATTCTTGAATAGCCAGCATGCAATTTGTTCATTCAATGCCCAAGAAAATTTTTGAAGTTTATTTAGTCAGTCAGTTAGTGATTTTTTTTGAGCAAAATTTTGTCTGTGGATCTTTTTTTGGAAAAAAAATCCCTAGCCAAGGCATCATATGATGGTTAAGGTCTCGCAACAGCTCCTTAACTGCACTCAGAACCGGGAGGAACTAGTGCTTGTAGAACTAATCCATTGTTTTATCTGGTGGAGCTGGTGTGTATTGCCATTGCCAATACATATGCTAACATTGGCATTTGCATTTGCAATTGAATTTCGGTTGTCCACAAGAAGAAAATGTTGAAGAAAATTAGGTAGAAGAAATCACGTACCAATTTTTGTACGAGTTTTGATGACCCGCGGCGTCAATACTCTTGCCGATCCCTGATCAAGGTGATCGACAGTGCACCGACAGTGCATCGATCGCCAAAACTGATCGTCTGAAACCGGCGAGCCGGTACACGACTGTTGGCTGCTGTGCATCGCAAGTCTTGCCACTTCCTGTCCTGTCGAATTGTCTGCCTATTTATAGCCTGTTCTACCTGCCGGCTGGGTGAAGCAATCCGGTCACCGACTGCATCCTATGTTGGGGCAAGTGCGGCTGTTAGTTCGCTATGATATAATATAACCTGCACGCCAGCTCGCCCCTTACACGGCACTTAAACTTGGACCGCTGCCTGAAAGCTCAACACGATGCCGCGTCGCACGATGGAAACCGCGAGTTGGTTCTGCGGACACGCTTACCACCACAAAGGCGACGAGTACGATACGAACGGAGGTCGATGGCGGCCGGTGCGCCATTGTAGAGAAAGTGGGGAGGGAGGTATCGATGCCAGTGATGATATATCCGTTCACTTGCTCACCGGACGTCGTGGTCTCTGGTTGTGTCGAACGCTCGATCCTTGCGAAGTGTGGGCATTGTGAGCTCGGTACCGAGTTCGCCATCGGGAAAGTGTGACTATCAAAGACAGCAGCATCCATCATCGTGTCGGCCAGTCTCGTCCGTCAACGTTAAGGTAAAGGGGGCGATCCGTGTGTCCAGCATAGGAAAACAGGACACAACCAAGCTTCCAAGTGTGTCTAGTGTTGTGATCTAGTGGATCGTAACGAGTGACCCAGTTCTAGCTTTATCAATCGGTAGAATTAAATCGGACTACCGTTATATAATAGTCAGTTCCGTGTCTAAAAACTTACGAACGAACTATCGAAAGTGGACACAGGTGGTACAAGTGATGTGTGAGTGTAACGTACCAAACTGAAGATGGACATTCAAACCATGGAAATGGACGTTTTTGAAATCCGCAAGGGTGCGTTATTGCATTTGGCCTGAAATTAAGAGCGTTGCGCCACTTTTACTTAACAGCCCGTGAGTGATGTGAGCGCGATCCTTTTGGCGCTATTGATCGATTTACATAATCGCAACATCAGATAAAGGGTGTACGATCAAACCTTTTATAAAAACCCATTTGGTGTCACAGTGACCAAATTGCACGATCCTCCCCTTCTTTCGGTAGTAGAAGTATTAATAGAACGGAATGTAAAGTTTGCTGCCGTGTGGGCAGGTTTGATATTCCGTCTTAATTAGCTAACCGATCGGACACTGCTGTTGTGTGACTGTTGTGTGATCGCGGGGCAAATGACGGGAGCAGTAGACTTTCTCTATTATTTGTTGGTTCCTTTGACACGACAGCCGTGTGTCCCATGCCAACGATCTTTTCACGGTGATGTTCATTTCGCACTAGAAGTAAGTTAAATACGATCAGTACGATCAGCTGTGAACGACCCGTTTGTCGTCGGTGCGTTGGAGGTTTGAACAGGATCGCGATCATGTGCGCCTTCTCACTGTTGTGTGATCACGTGACTGCATGATGGTGTGCCGCGATTATTTTACTTCTATGCGTGATCTTGAATTGAGAACCGTAGCTGTTGGTGTAACGTAAAAGATTAAATAATCTAGCATTACAACTGGCACACAGCAACGTACAGCAACAGCACAGCAATGGTAGACGACGCTCTCTTGACTCATCGGCGTCAGTAGCGTGCAGTACGATACGATGATGTCATATGGGAACGAATCATACAACAAACGCTTTGCGAATTTTGAATGGTCTCACGCATGGCTACATTCGTTATGGACAACATTCCTCGCTCTCTTCGTTCCACCGTAGCACTGGTTTGTTGTTTACGGGTCTCCCAAACCGATTCGCGTGATGATGGAGAAGCAGTCTTCAAGGCCAAACATAAAACCTTCTGTCTCTGTCTTGTTGGAGTCTTATTCGTACAACCGATCACGCTGCACCCAAACAGCAGAGTATGAGTATGAGTTGTAGAGGTTCATTTATGTTTACTCCCTTGCCCCCACTCGCCCGATATCTCCTTTATATGACCTCTGTGCACGTAGATGCTTTGCTGCGCGACAGTCTACCTTTACAACACCGCCTGAGGATACCAGGCACGGTCACTGGCTTATCACGTGTAGAGTGAAACCATTCAGACACACAAAACGTCAGGTTTGAAGTTGAGAATTCCCTGTCACAGAAGGCGCACCAGGAAAAAAAAAAATGGCCCGCGTAGTGGACTACTATATTGCTTTTCAGGCCAGCGTATCGGCACATTTATCTCCAAGATGACGCCGCGCCGCAATAAAACGCGAACGAATTGAGAGGGCGCGCGCTCGCTTGTGTGTGATTGTGTTCTGCGTATTTCACACCAATTATGAGCAGCAAAACTTACATGCTCATCCGCATCTTAATGATGTCATTAAGCTGCTCAGCGACGAGTTTCCATAAGTTTATCTCCTACACCTGTTTGCTTGATGAGGAGGCGATAAAATGCACACACACACACACACACACTGTCACACGATCGGTCGAGGATCGGTTGTCCGGTACTGGATGAAGTTCAAGTGCATCCGCATCAGATAGTGCATCTATCAACTACATCTCTCCATGTAGCACGTGTGATGGGATCGTTGTTTCTTGTACGACAGTTTCACTGTTCCTAATCGATTGGTTGTTTCGCTCCGATCCATCCATCTTTTCAGCCGTCTTTCGCACGAACCCGCTAATCAGCAACCATGGCATCGAGACTTGGAAAGTTCGGTGTGACAGCGGCCGGTATCGCAATGGGGGCCGCTCTGTCCACCTATGCCCTTCAGCACAAAGATACGCCCCAGTATCAGGTAAGTTCAGCCAGCTAATAAACTGTTGTACCTGCTTCACCCTGCTCATGGTCTGCATGGTGCGATGTGCTTGCCAGGTTCAAATGGAGGAGATGCAGCGTGTTCGTCGTAAGCGCACATTGCCGCCACGATCAGAACAGATCCGAGCGCTGCAGAGTGGCGAAGAGTACGATGTGCTGATCATTGGCGGTGGTGCTACCGGCGCTGGCTGTGCACTGGACGCTGTGACACGCGGTCTTAAGACGGCACTGGTGGAGGCAGACGATTTCGCCAGCGGTACCTCGTCACGGTCTACCAAGCTGATCCACGGTGGCGTACGATACCTGCAGAAAGCTATCCTCGGTGTAAGTAAATCTTCGGCCCTATCTGCAAACCGAACTTCGCTAATGTAATGCTTGAATATTTATTTCCTTCCGGGGGCGTGCAGCTGGACATCGAGCAGTACCGGATGGTTAAGGAGGCTCTGCACGAGCGCGCATCCATGCTGCGATCGGCGCCACATCTCACGCGACCCTTGCCGATTATGCTTCCCGTCTACACGTTAGTGTTTTTGCACCATTCTGCACACGATCGTGGCGTTAATGTTTTCTCTCTTCGTTTGTTGTAGCTGGTGGCAGATTCCCTACTTCTGGGTCGGTATCAAGGCGTACGATTTCGTGGCCGGCGATCGAAATGTGAAAAGCTCGTACTATCTGTCACGATCGGATGCGCTGGAGCTGTTCCCTATGCTGCGCGGCGATAAGCTGTGCGGTGCGATCGTATACTACGATGGGCAGCAGGATGATGCGCGTATGAATCTGGCTATCGCGCTTACCGCCGCCCGTCACGGCGCCTCCATCACGAATCACGTCGAGGTGCTGGAGCTGCTGAAAAAGAAGGGCGACGACGGTAAGGATGTGCTGTGCGGTGCGAAGGTGCGCGACAACATGAGCAAAAAGGAGTGGACGATCAAGGCGAAGTGTATCATCAACGCCACCGGTCCGTTCACGGACTCGATCCGCAAGATGGACAACCCGACCGTGAAGGAAATCTGTTGCCCGAGCTCCGGCGTGCACATTGTGCTGCCGGGTTACTACAGCCCGCAGCAGATGGGTCTGCTCGATCCGGACACTTCCGACGGTCGCGTTATCTTCTTCCTGCCCTGGTTGAATGGCACCATCGCCGGCACCACCGATTCGCCATGCGACGTGACGCGCACACCGACACCGACCGAGGACGAGATTCAGTTCATCCTGAGCGAGATCAAGAACTATCTGAACAAGGACGTTGATGTGCGCCGGGGTGACGTGCTGTCGGCGTGGAGCGGCATCCGACCGCTCGTGTCCGACCCGAACAAGGAGGACACACAGTCGCTGGCCCGCAACCACATCGTGCACGTGAGCGACTCGAAGCTGATCACGATCGCTGGTGGCAAGTGGACGACGTTCCGCGCGATGGCGGAGCACACGATCGATGCCGCCATCAAGGCGTGCAACCTGAAGCCCGAGCGGGGCTGTGTGACCGATGGGCTGTGGATCGAGGGAGCTCAGGGCTGGACGCCGACCATGTACATCCGGTTGGTGCAGGATCTGGGGCTGGAGGTGGAGGTGGCCAAACATTTGGCCATCTCGTACGGCGATCGTGCGTTTGCGGTTGCCAAGCTGGCAACGCTGACTGGCAAGCGGTGGCCCATCATCGGCAAGAAGCTGCACCCCGAGTTCCCGTACATCGATGCGGAGGTGCGTTACGGCATTCGCGAGTATGCCTGCACCTGCGTGGACATGATTTCGCGCCGGCTGCGGCTATCGTTCCTGAACGTGCAAGCAGCGATCGAGGCGCTGCCAATGATTGCGGACATTATGGCAGAGGAACTGAAGTGGTCGAAGGACGAGAAGGAGCGCCAGATTAAGTCGTGCGAACATTTCCTACAAACGCAAATGGGCCACCAGGCGAACCGTACGCTAAAGGAGAAGGTACCGATCAATCTGTCCAAGCAAGAGGTGGACATGTACGTGAAGCGGTTCGAGACGATCGACAAGGAGAAGAAGGGCTACGTGTCGATCACGGACATTAAGCGCGCCATGAAGTCGTTCGGCGATGCGGAGGTCAGCGGCGAGGAGCTGCACGATATCCTGAAGGAAATCGACACCAACATGAACGGCCAGGTCGAGCTGGAGGAGTACCTACAGGTGGGGTAGCCAGGAAGAGATGGGAAACAAAAGATGGGTGGATGAGTTTCGAAAACCAATTGTCTTGCTTGCTCCCTGCTTTCAGATGATGTCCGCAATCAAATCCGGTTTCGTGTCGCACTCCCGGTTCGCGGCCGTCGCGGAACAGGAAGAAATCCGCAAGGAGCAGGAACGTCTACGAAAGCAGATCACCATCGAACGCTCTGGAGGTGGTTTATAAGCGTGCTGCAAGGGCAAACCAGGTGTCCCGAAGGAACGCCTAGGTTTGGGAACAACCTGCCAGTTCTCGCCCCCTTTTCTCTCTGTCTCTCGAGAAGGTAATTGCGAAGGAACACGGGACAACACTAACGTGGGCCTTTTCCCCCTTTTCTCTCTGTTTACAGCTACTAGTCAACGAAAGTCAAACTAAACCTAAGCGTGCACATGTGTCTGTCAACTGCAGCTACTAAAGCATGCCCTCAACCAACACCACCACAGTCGTGCATTTGTGAGGCTAACAACCAACCAAAGCTCGTCTCGCAAAACACAAACCTCATAGAAGAAACCCCGTTTTCCGTTGTTGTTAATCTGGCTGCAGTTTATTTATTTTCTGTTGTTGCATTTGTGCATTGTATGCAGCTATCTATCTATCCATGTATCTATCTGTACATGATTCCTACAGGTGGTGCAGGGTTTCGTCCATTAGACGAACCTGTGCTACCGAGGAATTGTGTCACACAGTAACTTATGCTACCTTGTAAGAACACACTGATGTACATATATTTGTTGTTGTAAGTCACAAGACATTTTTCGCTGTGCATCACCCAAAACGCATCGCCTTCCGGGAGCGAGAGCGAGACACACTCTCGTACGAAAGACAACGCCTAGAATACCTGTTGAAGCCTTGCGACGCTAGTAGGGGTTTTAGTAAAGTACTTATTGTAAAACGGCATCGAATGAACGATCAAGCTCTTCTCATCGATAATCGCTACAGAATATACAGGGGATTCATGTTTCGCAAAGCGCAAAGCGGATTCGTAAAGCGTTCATAGCCAATCAGTCATAGGTAACTTGATGAAACATTACAGATACTACTTAAAGGCTTTTCATTTACGGTGCAATCGCTTATCGCTGAACATTATCACACACCGACAAGCAAACGAACTTTAGAAAAAAGGGTGTTTGTTTGTTTCGATCATTTAAACTATTCGGGCTAGTGTTGGCAAATGATTTGTGGCAAAACACTTCCCTAATTGGCTTCGAATTGGAAATCATGCTTTTATTTATAACACGTTTATTTGTGTTTCTTTGTGTGTGTGTTTGTTTAACCTGTTTTATATTCGTTTGTGTTGTTAATGTTTTAGTGCCATCGTAGTTTTCGCAATATTGTCATTCGTTTATTTTTCCCCTCATTTCGTTTTATGTTTGTATTATGATTTTTTTGGTTGGGTTTTTCTCGGCTCGTTTACTGTCTTGCGAATTTTATTTAGCCAATGTGATTCTAATTTTCTTTTTTATTTGCCATTTTTCTCTCGTTACCCACCTACATGGGGCCTTGATTTTTAGGAAATTACCAACGAAGAACGCACCTCTATCTTGTGAGATTGGATCTACACGCTCACAAAGCAAAGCAACAACAAACTCCTGCTGATCATGTACGCCCAGCAACCCCCACCACCACCCTCATCCCCGTCCGTTCCTATTGGTCGGTAAATGTTAGGATAGGATATACAACAACGCAGTAGAACGCGGTACACGCGTCACGCTCGATCACAAATAGTCGTGTTGTAATCGTACAACAAAATCATCATTACTTCATTATCGTTTGGCGCAGAAGTCATCATCAATCAATCGATTTGTTAAACCTTGGCCGAGAAACGAACTAACTGAAGCGTCCAGTAAAAAAACTGTACTTTAAAACAACAAGCAATGCAGATGTTGAAGTGCACTTTTCGATTCAGAGTTTATGTTTGGTAAGGTTTTGAGGAAGAGTTTTAAGATTTAATAGGTAAGAAATAATGGAACAAAATACTACCGAAATAAAAGTTACGCGAGATAAATCTCTACCTGTGGACTAGTTTTGAAGCTACTTGCATGTAAGTAAGTGTATATTGCTGTAAAAAGGGTTTGAGAAAATTGGACGATGTACTCACAGATAAACCTCTCCAGTTGATACAAACGTGTCTTCCGCAACTATCTTGGACAAATCTGCATACTGTCTTCGCACTGTTCGACTCCATTTGATCCAGCCAGAGCTCACTGTGTTCCTCAACGCCTCGTGTCGACGAGCACTGCATCACGTGATTCAGCATGGCATTTTTCCGGCGTTGGCCATCGTTAGGACATATGATTTGCCAAACGCGACATACTCTCGTCTTTAGATTCGTTTCTGCTATTAATAGATCATCGAGTACAATGCACAAGGTATATCCAAAAGCTTCAACAAGACACTGTGGAACCTATCATTCCAGCAGCGTGAAGACTTTTTAAGTCCGTAAAACGATTTTTTCAATACCAGAAAAAGCTTTCAAGCCATGGGTAACTTCCATATAAATTTTCCCACGCAGGTCACCATACAGAAATGTGGTTGTCCCAATCCATTTTATGTGAAAAACAACGCCGTTGGACTCGTACTGCTAGAACTGGTTAAATAGTTATCAGATTGGCACTGGCGCGAATGCGTCGTGATATTTCGTCTCAGGCCTCTGTTGACAGTTCTTTAATAGCAATCTAGCTTTACATCCAATGTCTTTAATGTAATGAATTTGCATTCATGGTTGTAGCTAGTTTCTGTAGATTGTAGCTAGTTTCTTAACAACTCCTCAAAGAAATCCTTTAAAATAATCACTCGATTGGTTTCTATATCCTCCATTTCATCCGCACATTAGCTGTCAGATTCCAGAGTTGATATACTTGCTTCTTATTGTTCCACAGTCAATTAGGTCTTCTTCGCAAATTTGAGCTTCTCTTCATTGAGTTATGCATCCTTTGTATGTAGGTATTTCTTCGGTTAGCGTCTCCTAAACTTTCACAACTTCCATGAACAACTGTACGAAAAATCGAAAATTTTCGAATTTAAACTGTTTAGTAGGGCAATACCCGCACTGTCCTTCTTTAAGCAGCTTATAACCTAATGAACTTCAAATACGATAGAGTTTACTACGGATAAGTTTAACAATTCACTACAACCGTTCGCGGTAAGCCTGTTACAGAGAAAAGACTCAACTTAGCAACAGTATATAATTATGAGTCGTTATTCCACACTTTATTAAATTCACGATCCGTCGGCTGTAACGGCTGGAAGCAAAGAGAGCGGTTCGCTTTATCTGCTGCGTTATCGTCCTAACGCAGGTGAGCTCTCATCTAGTAGCGCGTCTACTATTCCTAGTTTAATGCTTAACAATAGATCTTAATCTAGTGTTACCATAATTATAACTATATTCTAATTTTAGAGCAGGCTATACATGATCGATGCCAATGTCCACTTGATATAATCTTTTTCTTTGGCCTACTTTGTCAACAATTTTACTTCAACAGAATCAGCTTGGTAGCTTCTAAACCAACGGCAGCGAGTCCGCATATTCGGGACAATTTCTTGTAGGCAACATTCAGGACTTCATAGTCCATTACACAGGCATTAGACCAGTAGTTTTTCGATAGCACTGATGACTTCATTCAGGCTCCTCTGCTTTCGGCGCATTATTCAGAACCTCTTGCATTTGCTAAGCTCAGGATTGTGTCGAAGTACCATCAAGCAACATCGTTAAGTTTCGGAGACATTGTGGCACAAGGTGAGTTTTGGGGGAAAACCACTGCGAATCTAATTCAACTCAATGTCTGCTGCCTTGTTACACGTGTGTAGGTTTCCTTGTCTTGTCTATACAGTGAAATCCATCAGGCTGAAAACATGATCAATCCGGGAAGAAGTCTACTAAGTTTATGTCTTTCTAGGGGATGAAATTTATAAGGCGGATCCTTAGTCCGATCCTTTTGTTTAATCACAGGGCTAAGATATTCAAAGATGAATCGTGACATCGTGTTGTAAGCAGTCATCATACTCCCTTTCCAACTGTGGTCGAAAGCTGTGCTTTTCTTTCAAGGTGTGGTTTGTGCTCATTAATACTGCTCAGATTGTAAAAACCTCCCACAGATCCTTCACAGATCCTTTCGTATCACCAACATCATCGCACTCCCAGTCCAAACTTTACACGCTGGGGCCCACGACGCTTCCCTACGGGTGTAGGAGAAGGATAGATGACTCGGAAAATTATCAGCGGTCCCTCCTAATCGTACCCCTGGCTAGCAGCATTTTAGGGCCGTGGTCAAATTTGTTCATCATGCCCTGCGGGACTGGCTGCTCACGGGAGTGAAAGAGAGGCTGAAATGCTTTGAAAAATGAGAGGCAAGAGCATGTGCGTACTGTATCGTCCCAGAGTCCCAGCGTCCCCTGAGCATAAGCGAATGTATGCTGAAAATATGTTTTCATGTTCATCTTCATGTGAAAATATGTCCAAAACATGGTTTTGAACATTTTTTATTCCATCCGATTAAACCTGTCTTCATATTCCTATTTTCTGACTCGATCGCAATACTTTTCCCACTATTGCTATGCTCATCCCTCCATCGAAGGGTACAATTTTGAGGTGGTCCTCGGCAATAAACGCACAGCGGCCGTCTCTCTGCTACGCACACAAGCGCACCATCGAATCGCGAGCATATCCGCAAGGCCTCCTAGTTTTCGATTCAAACGCTCTGCTTCTTACGGAGGGTTTTCATGATTTTAGCCTGCCCTAAAAAATAGGTCCCGGTCCAGGCATTCAAGCCAATTCAAAGCCAAAATGCATAAAGAGGGGCAGATGCTGCAACCCGTCCAACGTATTACAACGTTGCCGCTATTCACGAATTTATGTTAGGCCGTAAAACCGTACATCTTTCTTCCTTCTCTCACTCGTGTGACGCATAGCGCAAGGAAAGAAATGCGACATGCGCTCCGTTTCATGTGCTGGAACATCCTTTCGCTCGGACCCTCCTGTAACTCGCTGCTGGTGGCGATGGAAGCGAGCCAATTTGGTGATAATCGGTTGGATCGCCATTCGAAACGCCCGCTCGAGAGCACGTGGTCGTCGGAGGACGATCAAGGGACGTTCTTGGTCCACTCTGTGTGTCTTGGGCAGGATCTTGCAACCAATGATAATTGTTTTAAGCGGCTCCCTATGATTAGTTGTCCTGTTCTTTTGTTTTTTGGGGGAGTCTTGGTCACGGCGTAAAAACCCGCATGATAGTATTTCATTCGTTCATTCCGGCAACTGTGAATCACATTGGGCTTAAAGTTTAATCGAGAATATTTTCGATTCTTAAGATTGGTGGAGACTGGCCAACTGGTTACGATTTGGCGAATGGAAGAATGATAAAATGATCGTCAACCAATGCTCAAATGTAAACAAGTGCTGTGATGCTAGAAAAGGGACGGAAATGTAGCCGGAAGGGGTCAGTTCAAGGGGCGTGGTAGCAACGTTTGCACCATGTTTGGGTTTGAATTGATCCAACCCAGTAAGTGTTGTTCGTGGAGTAGCAGTTCTGTGGACTAGTAATACGGGATTGGTTTTTCGTATTTGAGAACCGCGTATCAGACACCATCCCGGACTGCTCAGGTAGCCATATAGGATGGATTGGCTATATGGCTACCTGATATATATAAGTATAGACCTCAAATATGACCTTTTATTTGACCCCCAAATACTTGTAAAGTTCGATTCCGGTAGTTTTTTCCAGTCTTCATAATTACTGGTTAATTTATTCACATGCTATAAACATAGATGAGGAGTTTCACAAATTTTGCTGATATGTGCTGAACTTGTGTTTGCTGATCCAACTCTGGAAATGATCTAGAAATTTCATTATCTTCTTCTTTCTCGGCACTACAAAAGGTCTCCCTCTATCATCTCTTGCTTTCTATGACTTGATTTTACCCGTAGCGGAATAGCCTGTCCTACGTACGGGAAGGCGGTTTGGATGGGATTTGATCTCCAGTCCTGCCACGTGAAGATCAGCCTCTGCCACCGGGCCACCCCAGGCAATCATACATAAAAGTTGAAAAAATTACTTAAGATTCCAGGTTTTAATAATAAGTGTTTTCTTGTACTCGACACAGTATGGAATTTCAAAGAAGAACCATCCAGTTTATTGTAAGTATGCATACACATTAAGTTGTGACAATTTTTATCGAATAATGTATACTGTAATTCAAACACGATTCTTACAGTAACGGTCAGATTCACATTTATTTATTCTAACAAAACATGGTGCAAACGTTACTACCTCGTTCCTTGTAAAGATCGCTGGAGGTTCGCTTTCTAACGCATTTCCATCCCTTTTCTAGCATCACAGCACTTGTTTTCATTTGAGCATTGGTTGACGATCATTTTATCATTCTTCCATTCGCCAAATCGTAACCAGTTGGCCAGTCTCCACCAATCTTAAGAATCGAAAATATTCTCGATTAAACTTTAAGCCCAATGTGATTCACAGTTGCCGGAATGAACGAATGAAATACTATCATGCGGGTTTTTACGCCGTGACCAAGACTCCCCCAAAAAACAAAAGAACAGGACAACTAATCATAGGGAGCCGCTTAAAACAATTATCATTGGTTGCAAGATCCTGCCCAAGACACACAGAGTGGACCAAGAACGTCCCTTGATCGTCCTCCGACGACCACGTGCTCTCGAGCGGGCGTTTCGAATGGCGATCCAACCGATTATCACCAAATTGGCTCGCTTCCATCGCCACCAGCAGCGAGTTACAGGAGGGTCCGAGCGAAAGGATGTTCCAGCACATGAAACGGAGCGCATGTCGCATTTCTTTCCTTGCGCTATGCGTCACACGAGTGAGAGAAGGAAGAAAGATGTACGGTTTTACGGCCTAACATAAATTCGTGAATAGCGGCAACGTTGTAATACGTTGGACGGGTTGCAGCATCTGCCCCTCTTTATGCATTTTGGCTTTGAATTGGCTTGAATGCCTGGACCGGGACCTATTTTTTAGGGCAGGCTAAAATCATGAAAAACCCTCCGTAAGAAGCAGAGCGTTTGAATCGAAAACTAGGAGGCCTTGCGGATATGCTCGCGATTCGATGGTGCGCTTGTGTGCGTAGCAGAGAGACGGCCGCTGTGCGTTTATTGCCGAGGACCACCTCAAAATTGTACCCTTCGATGGAGGGATGAGCATAGCAATAGTGGAAAAAGTATTGCGATCGAGTCAGAAAATAGGAATATGAAGACAGGTTTAATCGGATGGAATAAAAAATGTTCAAAACCATGTTTTGGACATATTTTCACATGAAGATGAACATGAAAACATATTTTCAGCATACATTCGCTTATGCTCAGGGGACGCTGGGACTCTGGGACGATACAGTACGCACATGCTCTTGCCTCTCATTTTTCAAAGCATTTCAGCCTCTCTTTCACTCCCGTGAGCAGCCAGTCCCGCAGGGCATGATGAACAAATTTGACCACGGCCCTAAAATGCTGCTAGCCAGGGGTACGATTAGGAGGGACCGCTGATAATTTTCCGAGTCATCTATCCTTCTCCTACACCCGAAGGGAAGCGTCGTGGGCCCCAGCGTGTAAAGTTTGGACTGGAAGTGTGATGATGTTGATTCGGAAAAGAGGGTGTGCTCCCTCAATACGCTGGTTCAATTGTAGCAAAGAGTAGCATAGCCTCTTAGCATAAGCATAAATAGGGTGCATCCCGCGTCAGTACAGTGCGTTGCGTGTTATTCCTCGTATATGCATGCGAAAGAAAGGGAAAAACAGATATGTCCCATTGCTTTCTGTCACGTACGGGATGTAGCTAGTGAAGAAGAAAGATGAGCTATGGTTCGCGTAAACGTGTGTGTGTGTGTGTGTGTGTACGAACGTGCGTTTTCGGTAGGGGTTGTATGCAAGTGTGGAGTTTATTCGGTACCTAGCATTCTCGGGAGGCGTGTGTGTTTCGCTGTGAACGGCTTCATTTTTGCTAAATAACACATGAAAAACAAAGAAAAGCGATGTAGTTGAGTGTGTTGGAAAGAGGAATGATATCGGTGTTGTGTTTAGTGCGTACAAAATGCGTTTCACGGTTTGATTAAATCGCTACGTGCATTTCAAGTCCGGCAGCCGCGAGCAGTGCTGTCGAAGAGGTTGAGAGATGCATTCGCTGAAGCATTGAAGTGACGCGTGTAAACGTTTGGGGTGATAGTGTGCGTGAAGCCAGTGTGACAGAGTGGGGTGTTTTATGTAGAGAACTGTCACTGGAAGAAGAAAAATGGGTACTGCCGTGGTGCCCACGTAAAACAGAGAAGATTGAAAACAATTTCAGCAGTGAAATAGCGCTGGATCAGTAACAAAACAGCAAACAACACCTGATGTGCAGTGCTAGAGGTGCGATTTACATGATGTGTGGTGAGTGAGAGCACAGGAAGGCATTGTGGGGAAGGCATTTGTTTCCGATTGGTTAGCAAAGCCCGCGGAGGAGAAACTGAATGTTTGCGAAGGTTTAACGAGGTTTACTGCACAAGATGACGAAAAAAGCTAAGATCAAGCGAGAATCAAGTGAGCCAGATACGCTGGAAACGGATTGTAAGACCGAAAGTGATACAGCAGCAAAGGTACGCGCCATTGTGCTCATTGTAGAGTTCGGTAGTGTTGTATTGTAGCATCTCCAGCCCTCTCTAGCCTCTCCACTAGCCGCCTCACACTGCGTTGGGTCAAACTGACGCAAACAGTGGAGAAGAGTCATCTCATAGCTTCAGTGTGTGCAGTCACAACACGGTGTCAACGTCAATAATATTCGGATCTTGAAAAGGAAAACAACTATTGTTTCTGTCTAGTGCTTGAATTTCCATTAGGATTGCGCCAAAGGCCATTTATTTGATGCAGAATAAAGGTTGCAAGTGGGAGAGTTCTTCTAGCTGTGCAAGCATTTCATCTATTACAAACGGACCTGTATTTGGTTGTTTAGAGCTCAATCACAAAATGAGTTTATGCGACAACTTGGCCAGAATCTTTCTTTTTAGCATGGTTTGGATTGCTACACCTAACTTTTCATAGAACATTGGCAAAATTGCATTCCAGCGAACCGTTGACGTTTGCCAACACGCATACAAGGAAATTTGTGTACGCATCGAACACGGCAATACAAATTTCCGCTGTTTTTCCTCCCCCTTTCGCAAACATTACACGGGAAAGCATCGCATGGAATGAAAAGTCGGCACGCAGTTCTCCACGATCTCTCTTTTCTGCAATCCACAGTAGCCTGAGGCTTTGTTCGGTACATGTGCGCCCCAGATGCCACGCACACTGTTGCACAACACACATCAATACTACGATCCTTACGATGAAAACAAACGTTTCCCTCTTCTATTCTTCTATTCTTGTCGGCGTGGTAGGATTTGTTTATGTTTGTTTGTTTTTTGTATCATTTTCCGGTGCGTGTGAATTAAAATGTTATGACATCCCATTATTCTTACTGAGGACAGTTTTACAAAAAAAAATCCTGAAGTGCCAACTTAATGCTATAACCATAATGCACCCAGTATACATTACCAACTTGTTATCCTTTGCAGTGATTTACGCTGGACACAGGCGAAGATTAGTAAGCTTATTGTAAAGTATTAAAAAATTAATCAAGCTCGAGCTTGCCGCAAGCTCAAATACTTATGAATACGATGAACGTTTCCGATTCACGACAACGCCGGAAAGCGTAGAGGAGAGCGAAATGGATACAGGCCAGGGTGCATTAGCACCTGGGCAGGAAATACGAATCGTCAGTGCGTCCGTGGTGGCACATTTACAAGCCCAAGGATTACAGGTCCGTTAATTGCTTAACTCATTCAAGGTGTTCCTTGCTTCAATTAATTCATTCATCACTTCTCAACCATCTTCAGTTGGCTTCATTTGGTTTAATTCTTTGGCTCTATTCGGGCTCTATTTTGAGTTGAACTTTCTTTATCCATAACCAATCTTTAATGTATCCTCTACTTAATCTCCTCGAAACGTACCAAACTAATTAGGGCGAGGATTGTTTATCGTTTTTCCTCTCTGCGGCATTATATTCGTCTTTTTTTGTTTTCTTTTTTGCTAACACATGATTATTGCTCGTTGACATTTTATTATTTATTGGGCGAAATTTAATTCACCTGCAACATTTCTGTTTTGGTTTCCACTGCACATTTACTCATCTGCTAACCATGCATAAGAAACATTTATTTGGATGTGTGGATTCATATGGTACCGTTTATGGTTTTAAATTTTATGTTTTGTTTCGTTTGTAGTGGTTCAATAGATGTATTTATTAATTGCATTTTTTGTATAAAATAGCACTTAAACTAACAAAATATGTACCTATTCTAACTAATCTTTGCTTGGCATCAAAGGGCAATGAACTCAATGCTGCTATTATGGCTGCATCGCAGCCACAAAGCGCTGCGCAGCATCAAGTTCAACAACAGCTTCAAGTGCAACATCAGCAACAGCAGCAACAGCAGCAGCAGCAGCAACAACAACAGCAACAGCAGCAGCAGCAGCAGCAACAGCAGCAGCAACAGCAGCAGCAACAACAACAACAGCAGCAACAGCAGCAGCAGCAACAGATACAACAACAGCAGCAGCAGCAGCAACAACAACAACAACAGCAACAACAGCAGCAGCAACATCAACAGACTGCAGCACAGCAGCAAGTAGCAGCACAGCAGCAGGCCGTAGCACAGCAGCAAGCTCAGCAACAGGCAGCAGCTGTCGCGCAACAGCACCAACAGGTGCATGCCGCTGCACAGTTGCAAGCACAAATACAACAAGTTTCTGCACAGTCCCAACCTCAGGTTCGAATCGTCATTTTAAGCTCAATCAGTGACAGTAAAATGTATTTTTAACACTTTTTTTTTGTCTACCCATCGCTAGGTTATCACACTGCAACAGCTACAGAACTTTCTTCCCCAACATCAGCTGAATTCTCTCACAACAGCCGATGGCACACCGGTGCAGATGGCAGCGACGGCTGCGGCCGGTCCGGCCGGAGCGACACCAGTCGGTACGCCGGTGAAAACGTTCGTTACCTCATCACCCCAGATGGCAGGCCACCCACAGATTGTCAGCTTACAAAGCATACCGCAACAGTTCTTGCAAGGCGGTGGACAACTTATTCAGAACCAGAATGGTCTTTTTCAAATGATTCAACCCGTGCAGACAATTAGTCTCGATGGCCAGGAAGCGCTGTACGTGCCGGCAGGGTTCCACGCTCAACAGCAGCAACAGCAGCAGCAACAGCAGCAGCAGCAACAACAGCAACAGCAACAGCAGCAACAACAGCAGCAACAGCAACAGCAGCAGCAGCAGCAAATGTTGGCTGGCGCTCAGGCTGTGCAGATTAACGGACAGCCGGCCTACATTACCCCGTCCGGTCAGATTATTCGGGCACCGAACGGTGTGCTGCCAGGAAACTTTCTGCAGAGCATGCCCCAGGCAGTACAATTACCGACCGGTAGGTACTTTTTGTTTAAATACTCAACAAAAGACCGAAAGGAAGTTGCTCTTAGGCGGTGTGGTTAGATTGGTTAACGCGTGGGGAGTGTAAATGCGTGTTCACATCGGCTTCTGATTCTTGATTCACCTCACGTAAAAGCACCTTAGCTACGACAGGAGATGTGTTATTTAAATAACAAAATGTTCTACACATTTTCACTTCCACTCTTGGCACGGACTATACTTATATGCAAAGCATTGTCGTTGGCAACTTTTCTTGGCTAAAAGTTAAAATCACCTACTCATGACACCCTCATGATATGTCATACGTTAATATGGAATGTGTCTTGAATCTGTCTTGAAGTCATGAATCCGACATGACGCATACATCCAAAATCCCCAGGAAGATTAAATTGTTTGTCCGCGGCATGTCTTACACTAGGCCAAGGAGTGCAATGTATGGAACGTTTCTGTTTGTTTTAAAATACAATCGCTGTATATACCAATTCCATTGACGTTCATCTAAGCATACCAAGCAACTCATACACATACGGTATCAAACACCTTTGGCTTCCACTTTGCTTTACTTTCATCCAGCTGGGCAGGCTACGCTAACTATTCCGGGAACTAATATTACCATACCCCTGGGAATGTCCAATGCCCCTAACATACTACATCAAGTCCCACAACAACAACAACAACAGCAGCAGCAGCAGCAGCAACAGGTTCAACAACAGGTCCAACAACAGCAGCAACAGCAGCAGCAGCAGCAGCAGCAACAACAACAACAGCAGCAGCAAATACAACAACAACAGCAAACTCAGCAACAGACACAACAACAGCAACACCAAACAGCCCAACAACAGCAACAATCCCAGCAGCAACAGCAACAGCAGCAACAACAAATAGTTGCTTCACAGCATGCAGGCGCCGCTACAAACCAGCAACTGCAACAGCTTCAGCAAGCCACGTACACGATTCCGGGCACAAACATTCAAGTGCCAGCATCCACAATGACTGCACTGAATCAGCTTCCGGGGAATATAACGACGATTAAGCTAGAAGGAGGTAAATTGTCCGGTTGCTGTTGTATCTATCGAGTCATGCGGCAAAGTAGTTAGTTTGTAGTAGTTGCGAGTGTGTTCATTATCATTATTCGTTCGGGTTTGGTGTTGGAATGGTACTAATTGTGTTTTGCTTAGCTATAAGATACATTCATGGTTTATGCTACGAATGTGGTGCGACAGGTCAGCTTACTTTACACCGTTTCTTTGTCTTTTAGGTCAAAACGTACAGGTGCGCCCGGCAGGTGCAACACTTCCGCAGGTAGTGCAATTCCCGATGCAGCAAACCATCCCAGTACAGATGCCAATATCGACGGCTAACGGGCAGACCGTGTATCAGACTGTGCACGTGCCGGTGCAAACGTTCGGCTCGCTGGTACAGCCCCAGATGCAGGTGATACCGCAGATCCCGCAAATGGCGAACATTATTACACCGAGCGGGCAGATTCAGCAGATACAGCTAACCTCACTGAATCCGCTGGCTGGACTGCAGACAGCTGCTATGCATCCCAACATCATCCTACAGCAGCAACCACAGGCGGCGGCGGCGCAGCAAATCCAGAACGGTCCAAACGGTCCGATGGTTGTTAGCACCGCTCAGCAGGCCGCTGCAGCGGGACAGGATCCCAATGCTGGTACCCATTCGCAACAGCAGCAGCAGCAGCAGCAGCAACAAGTACAACAGCAACAGCAGCAGCAGCAGCAGCAACAACAACAGCAGGCTCAGCAACAGCAAGTGGTTGCCGCACAGCAGATGGTGGCAGCGGCCGCAGCAGCTGCCGCGTCCGGTAACTCGCACCATGCAGTGGCCGGACAACAGCCAACGCAACAGCAGCATCAGCAGATAATCGGAGGCTTATCGCAGCCGATAACGATCACCGCCGCAACGGGCGGCGGTCCGCAGATCGGTCAGCCGATTACGCTGCAGCAGCTGCGTCAGCACATGCCGGGGCTGGCAGGATTGCAGGCGATTCCCGTGCAAAACATCCCCGGCATCGGTAACGTTCAAGTAATACCGACAAATTTCATGCAACCGGTTCAACCGCAAACAGCAGCGTCGCAGCCTCAGTTGAACCCGGTCAGTCAAGCAGGGCAGCATCAGCAGCAGCAGCAGCAGCAAAGTCTGCACCAGCAGCATCAGCAGCAGCAGCGAGCTATAGTCGCAGCCCTTCAGCAGGCAACGGCGCGTCCACCACCATCAAGTACAAAGCAGGAAGCAAACGAACCCGCTAAGAGCTTTGTCAAGCAGGAACCCATGGCCACGCAACCGGCGGCAACCGTTGTCGGTGCCGGTGCGCTCTTCACGTCGGCCGCCGGCGCTCCTGCCCAGATAGTGGAGGTCCACAGTGGCGTAAACTTGAGCACGTTGGGCGTATCGAACTCTCCAGCGGCCGGAACGACGACCACGACAACTACACCCTCTGCCCAGCCGAACAGCGTGAAGCGAGAATCGGGCCTCGGGTCTCCCGTTCAAGCTGCCGGCAACGTTAACAGCAGCATCGGTGCCAATGTAGTGCCAGAAGCGGGAGTTAAAGCAGCACGAGCTGCAGGAGGGGAAGCAGTGACGGGGGCAGTCGCGGAAGATTCGGAAGGACTGGAAGCACCGATTGCGCCAACCACGATTTCGTCGGAAAAGCGCCGCCGACACACGTTACCGAAGGTAATCTCAGCCACGCACACCATGAACGGAACGCTGCGGCAACGGGTGCGTCGCGTTGCCTGCACGTGCCCGAACTGTGAGGTGAAAACGAGTGGTCCACCGGACCGGAAGAAGCAACACATCTGTCACGTGAGCGGCTGCAACAAGGTGTACGGCAAAACGTCCCACCTACGAGCACATCTACGGTGGCATACAGGTAAGCAGTTGCGCGTAGTGCAGTGGACTGCCAGCGTCCTAACACGTTCATGCGCGTTTGCTTTTCGCAGGCGAACGACCGTTCATCTGCAGCTGGGGCACGTGCGGGAAACGGTTTACGCGGTCGGATGAGCTGCAGCGCCATCGGCGAACGCATACGGGTGAGAAGCGGTTTGAATGCAGCGAGTGTAATAAAAAGTTCATGCGAAGCGATCACCTCTCGAAGCACATACGAACGCACAGCAAGCTAAGGCGCGATCCGGTAAGTTATCATTGCAGAATGTTGCCCGGTTTTCCATTAAGAGCAGCAAAAGAAGCATTTCTGTGATCATGCTTGATTCTTAGCGTTTTTTTCGTTGTATTTTAAGATAGGAAAGCGTTCTCTTTTTATCTTGCGTTCGTGTATTCGTAAAGGGTTTGGTGTTGGATGTTTGGGAACCATTTAAACCGCTTTCTCTTGTGGTAGAGTATGGTGTTTGTTAACTATTGTAAAGAAGATTTGTGAAGCTGATTGCGCTGTACTGAAATGTTGTCCACATTGCTGTAGATACGCATAAAAGTCCCGCCGTTTAACGATGGCACACTAAGTCTGTTAAAGATACCTCGAACGATACTCCATTCCCATGGTTCCAAACACTTACTCCTGTCGTCAGATTTTTATTGATTATGTTAACTAACGAAGCATTAAAACATTTAGCAAAAGCTTTAGGCTTGGTTGGAAAGCGAGATCCAACCGGCGGAACGGCAGGGCCATAAAAACTCGGGAACCGGTCTTCGATGCAGGGACCATAAAACGCTTCTTACAAGCATCGCCAAAACGAGTTGCTCCGTCCTGACCTCTCTCTTCCCCTACTTCAGTCCACCACACTTCAGTGTGGTGATCGATTCTCATGACTTTGAGAGTTCTGTTAGGCTTCGGGACTCACTGGCACTGCTTTCTCGCTTCGACATGCGAGACATTGAACGGAGTGTGTATCGTGAACTTTATGTTAAGTTCAAAGCGTTGGCAGAGTGTCTTCTTCTTCTTCTTCTTTCTTGGCCAAACGACCTCATTTCTGGCCTACTACACTCATTGACACTGCATAGTTGGATAGACCTTCCTTCACTATGGGGGGAATTACCCAGATGGGATTTGAACCCCGGTACTGCCGTGTGGGACCGCGGCGCCTTTATCGCCCTTAATCCCTGTAGGACTAAACGTTCGAACCAGCAGCAGCAAGAACTCGGTCATTATGTAGCGCATGCATGTACTATATGAACTATATAAACTGGTAGTGTGCGTAGTGTATTGATTGCTCTCTTTGTGTGTGTTTGTGTGTGTGTTTTCTTCCGCTATTTTCGACGCGCTTATATTTACGTTGTGTTGCTTATGTTTTCTGCACGATGCCTTTTATTTTATTTCAACGTTGGGTATATACTATATACACTATACATTAGGGTTCGGATGGTTTCGATAAATCTGGCGATGAGCTGGACTACGAGGAGGAAGAAATTTACGAAATTGACGACACTGACTACAAAATGGATGATGAGGACGATCTGGACCAGGAAAGACACTCACTTAACTCCTCCTCGGCCGCTGCCTATGACGCTGACCACAAGGTAAAGGATTCACGAGCGAGCTGCTGAAGCTTCAGTATGATGATAATGGTAACACCGCAGATCTCAAATCAAAGGCAGGGCAATCGAAACCATCAACTTTTGTTGTCATTTTGTTGTTTTATTCCCCCCCATTAGTTAGCTTCGTTTGAAAAACTGTAGCGTTGTAGTCACACGCAAAGTGTTTGAACGGTATTATTGTTTTGAGCCAGAGCTGTTAGTTGATTGGGGAAGGCAAAGGAACATCAGTTGGAGTACGCTTACGGCTGAACAATGCTTAATTTTATTATAATGTTTGGTTTTCTTTTGCAGGACGACATGGGATCGAACCACTCGGGATCGTCTGATAGTAACGACAGTTCGGATCAGAAAATGATGATTACCATTGCTACCGAGGAGGCAGAACAAGCGTACGATTCTAATTGAGCTCCCATGACATCAACATGCATCATGAAACGATCCGCGCCAATGGTTTTATAATGTAAAAGTAAAGAGCTAGACAGAGGAAAACAAGGTAGGAGTTTTTACGATCGAGAAAGGATTGCGCACGATTCCGTTGCATGCCTGGTGGACTTTGGTGCCGGTGTGTGAGCCCTACCAGCGTTGGTGTTTAAAAAGTTGTTTGCCGCATTTAAAAAGCGCCACAGATCATCACTTGTTTCCGAACTTCTTCTCTTCTTGTTTGGCTCTATAATGGCGGGAGGCTTTCCAGTTCTGGCTTTTCTTGACTTGATTTTACCCGTAGCTGGATAGTCACAAACCGCACCACTGCACGCTTTCAAAGGTGAATGTCATTGTGTACATCATTGCCACAAAACGCCCCAGGACAGTGATCGTCGTCCGATGCTTGCAACGAATCGAGGCGCAATTCTAAACGTTTTACTCTGGATGTACAACGAAATCATTCTGTGCTGCTAAACGCTACGTGTCGTCGTTAATTAAGCAAACGGAACTGCAGCGAACATGTGACGGGTGAACTGCATTACAGTAAAGCTCGTTGTGTAAAGTAACTAGAACAAGGAAAAGACGTTTTACGTAGGCACAGAAAATTAGCAAAAGCGCAACGTTTCTCAAATACGTACGATTTTCTTCTGTTTTGCCAAACAAATATTTGTGTATTGTGCCTGCGGGATAGGTTAATTGTTTTCTAGTGGCATTAGTGCAGACAGCATGAGACGACGCGAACCACCGAAAATCTACCATCGTTTCGCTTTATTTGAAGCCATTTGTTGTTGTGTCGGCGTACGGTTTGTTAGCTTTTCACGCATCAACTTACTTTGGCATCGATAAGCTTGAGTTTACAATATTAAATTTGTAGCCAATGGTAGGAGCATTAGTAGCAGTGGGTGAAGCGTGAATTTCACCGGGTGGTTCCGCCGCGAGCAGATGGAAGTAGGGACGAACGAGTGCTTCCGTTGTCATACCTTTTTTCGGTAGAATTATGTTACTTTTTAGTAATTTATTGTTGTAACGAATTAAATGAGGGCACGTCCGGCGCGACAACGCTAGAGCTCCCACATTTCAACGCAAGTCACAGTTCAGTTGCTTTAACTAAGTTTGCATGAACAATAATTCACTGTACATGTGTCACACGAACGCGCGCGTAGACTATTTTATATGATCGTCGTCGAATTTTAATGTCGAGATGTAATGGATGAAGATTAAATGTAAATGTAAATACCACTACAACTAAACCACGGCGGCCAACATTGTAGCGCGAATGAGAATGAGTATGATGAGTGAGTCGCCGCGCACAATGTGGAAAAACTAATAAAACTCACCGTAATTTCATTGCGTGTATTCGACGGCTGTTTCGATTGATTGTACACAACCGTAAGCGTCGTATTTATGTATGCGTTTATGCTTTATTTAACACTCCCACATTTACTCCCTCAACAGGACATCAGATTGCGCTTTTGGCGTATCGCAGCCACCAGCTCCGGATCGCATCCCGTCGCTGTCGAAGCGTAGGAATCTAATGGCGCTCTCAGAAGCTTTACCGTCTGTTGCAGATTCGCTCCCAGCGATTGGCCCATCTCTTCCAGGACGCTGCCGAAGTACTCTGGTAGGAAGAAAAGAAAAAATGGACGCGTTAGAACCGAATCAGCTAACCACGCCCCCCAAGTTACCCCAAACAACGAACCCCAACTTACCAATATCCGTTGCCAACTGTTTCGCACCGGACGCATTCAGCGAGCAAATGTTTTCGATCTGTTCCACGTACAGTGCTTCCGATTCTTCCACGACGAGCGCAAGAAAAACGTCGGCACAGGGCCGGCTGGAGGCGTACCGGTGATCGGCCACTTCCAGCACCGCTTTCAGTACGCCGGCCGGTGAGAGGAGCAGCGGTTCGAGGTGCTGCGGAAGCGTTAGCAAATACTGACTGATCAGCGTGATGTACTCCTGTGGCGCATAGCTGTAATCGGGCAGTGCGTCCATCGCGGCCGACCCAGCCGTTGCGCCTGCCGGGCTGCTGCTGGACATGGGTTCAATCTGCTTGAAGTGTTTGGTGATGGGCGAGAACGCAATCTGCAGCATCGTGTCGTGAATGTCCTCGCAGGTACGCTTCATGCGCGAATGAAACTCGGTGAAAAACTCCCGAGTCGGTTCGGACGATGCCTGGAATGCGGTGACCAGCTTGCGCAGCTCGTTAACCTCGCCCTTTGTGTGCAGACGATATTCGAACCGTGCTCGAGACTGATTCGCCACTAGCTGAGCGTGCTTCACTTGCACGTGCTCGATGAACGTTTGCTCGAGGTCGTGTACCGCCTGGCGGAATGTTCCGAGGTACTGTAGCAGAACTACGCTCAGCTGCAGCAGATTCCAGTCGGTTTGATTGGGCTGACTGGCCGCCAGCTGCTTCTGCACCTTGTTGTACTGATCCAGGTAGGAGAGCAGATAGTTCTGCAGCACGCTTCCCACAGACAGCAGGGCACAGTTTTGCGTGATGTCCTGGCAGCGTGTCATTGCTTCCGTAGCCCAGCGGATGATTTTAGCATTGGCACTTTCCAGGTTGTGCACACTGTCGGCTGGCGCGGTACCGACGATCGTTAAACTTTGCAAAGCCGTCTCCAGATGGGTGTTTTCCAGCGTCGGATACTCCTTCAGGAAAATGCCAAAGAACGCGAACAGCGAGCTTGCTAGGCGCTCGATGACGCTCTCGTCCTCGCACCGAATGTCTTGCTGTGGCCCGCCCCGTACCCATCCCTCGATCAGCGATCCCATCGAAACGTTCACCTTGGAAAATTGAGTCAACGTCCAGAACTTGTCCGTGGCTCGTTTGAGCGCACTGCGCACGATACTCTCGCGCGTTGGATCGAGATTTTCCAGCGCTTCCGCTACAGCCAAAACACAGTCCGTAGCTTCGCCGAAGCACTGGCAGTTCCAGCGTAGATGGTTCTTGAGCAGCTCTAGCAAATTGTCGTAAAATTCCTTCAACACGTCCGACCCACCGCTTTCGCTGGCCTCGATCGCACCGGCCCACTGATCCTGCACGAAGGCTTTCAGCACGGTGCGATAGTACTGCTTCAGCTGTGCCAGCCGATCGATACCTTCGAAAATGCGCACATAACGCCGACAGGCCTCCGTGTCCATCGAGCGCAGCGCTACCACAACCGCAGGGCTAACGAGCGCTTCGAGCCGGTTTTTGAAATATTCCACCTGGTTCTCCCGTTCCGCGTGCCCATGCAACGCAACCTGCGCTGCGAGCGATTTCTGCAACGACAGCAGCTTTCCACTGGACGCCTCGACGTCGGACTTTTCCAGCAAGTCCTCCAGCTCACCGGCCAACTTGCCCCATCCGTCCGCCTCTTGCAGGCACTGCTTGGAGCTTTGCAGCCGCTGCTTGATGCTGTCCAACCGCTCGAGGCTCACCATACAGTCACCGGTTTCCGTCTGGAGATGGGCTATTTCACGCTGCACCTGATTCATGCGCTGCTTCAGCAGGCTCGACTCGATCTGCAGCATGCTTGTGTCGCTAATCACCTTCGGGATGTTTTTCAACACTTGGCCGCCCGTTTGTTCGAGGGCGACGTTGATCTGCTGCACGTACAGCTGCATCTTAGAGACGAGCGACGATACGAACGCTTCCTTGCCGGCGGATCCCTTGGCCGTCCGTTGCGATCGATCGTACGATGCGTTGATCCAACTGCTGACATCGAAATCATCGCCGGAAAATGCACTTATATCCTGTCCGGTAAGTTGAGGTTGGGAATTAGCAGGAGGACACCTTTCCTTTGCTTGTCACCAGTGTTAGAATCACTTACCATTTTATGTGTTTTGCTATTTTTTTAACAACGTTTCCCCTCCACTTTTGTGACTAATTAGTGTAGAGTGCAGCTGGGACTACTTTTTTACTTTAATTTTTGTGCACAACCGCGCATCGTTGCAAAACAGAACGAATCAAAACAAATATGCACGTACGGGCGTATACGTGGAAAACGTGACGGTCGCTCTCACGCATACGCACAATCGATGGGTACGTGTACAGAGCACTGAGTTCAGTACTTCAGTTTAGATCGAGCAAAGATTGAGCACATTGAGCGCTGTTGGGAAGATGGATTACTCTTTTTTTAGCGAGAGTAAGAATTGTACATCTGGTTTACAGGTACAAAAGCTAATGAAAGTATTTTTTTAAGGGTGCGGAAGAGGTTGGATACATTTTGTTCAATAGTATAGGCGATGCCGATAAAAAAGCGATGATTCAACTCGCAAATTGAAGTAGAATAACGATGTGTGGAAAATGTAAGATTGCAAGACCGTTTTTCCACTGATCCCAGGTCCTTCTGGCGATTTATGAACTCGCGTCACAATCTTAATGGTATCCCTTCTACCATATCCTTCAATGACGAAACTGCCTCCTCTCCCTCCGAACAAAGTTGTCTTTTCGCTAAACACTTCTCCAGTGTCTTTGTTGATCCCAGTAGTCGTACATTGCCTCTGGTTGATGGTCTCTCTGACACTCCTCGTGGCGTCTTTTCCCTTAATCATGTGTCCACTAACCCCTCATTTGTGTTATCCTCTCTTTCTAAACTCAAAATGTCCTACTCTCCTGGCCCTGACGGTATCCCATCGTTCATCCTTAAAAAGTGCGCTCCCTTGCTTGCCCCCATATTGTCCCACATCTTTACCAGCTCCATTGCTAAAGGTTCCTTCCCGTCTATCTGGAAATGCGCCTGGCTGATCCCCATACACAAAAAGGTTGACCGCTCAGTACGTTCCAACTACCGTGGAATCTCATTGCTTTGCTCCCTTTCCAAGGTCCTAGAAACCTTAGTGCACTCCTCCATTCTTCCGGAAATAGTCTCCCACCTTTCCCCTCATCAACATGGCTTCATCCCGAAACGCGCTACGTCCTCGAACCTTATGTTTCTCGTATCATCTGCTTGCCAAACCGATGTTATTTCAAGGCGGCTTTCGACAGTCTCCCGCTGGACCTACTGATGGCCAAGCTTAATAAGCTTGGTATAGGGGATCAGCTACTGTTTTGGTTCGAATCGTATCTTATTGGCAGATCTTACAGAGTGAAAATGTCGTCCTGGTTTTCCGACTCCTTTGTAGGTTCCTCCGGTGCTCCACAAGGGAGTGTCCTCAGCCCACTCCTGTTTTTGTTGTTTGTCAATGACTGTGTGTACTCCCTCCCTCCCAACGGTCATCTGTTAGTTTTCCTTAACAGTTTTTCCGTTTGGTGTTGTAATAACGGTCTGGTGTTATGTCTCGACAGATGTAGTGTCATTTCGTTCGGGAGATCCCTTAAGTTCCACTTCAGCTACACCCTTCATGATACTGTCATAAGTCGAGTAGCCTCCGTAAAAGACTTGTGGTTGGATGAGACTCTCTCTCTTTTAGTGTTCATGTTGACCATGTTATTGCCAAGTCCAACAAATCCTTGGGTCTGATTGTCAGACTTTCCTCCGAACTCTGAGACCCCCTCTGCCTAAGGGCCTTGTATTGTTGCTGGGTTCGATCCACTCTAGACTATGCCGCCATTGTTTGGTCTCCCCCAGGCTCGACCGCAATGGCCAGACTGGAGACTGTACAGCGAAGATTCACCCGCGCAGCTATTCGTCGCTTCCTTACTGGGTTTCAAATGGCTCTCCCATCATACCCTACGCCCCATCCCGCTATCTACGTAACAGACCTCCATTATACATCCCATTCCGCCATACGCATCACGGTTCAAATGAACCTCTTCTTAGAGCGCTCTCGGACTTCAACAATTCGTATCATCTGTTCGACTACAATGTCTCTGTGTCTCGCTTTCGTTCTCGTCTACGTGAGTCCTCGTCCTTGCGTCTACCTTAGTGTTTCGTGTCTTTGTTGACTTCCTACTGTTTCTTTCCTAATCTAAGTTCTAAGGAATATATTAATATTAAGTAAATTTGTGTAACTCTTGCGGCAGACAAATAATGTAAATAAATAAATAAATAAATAAATATATAAATAAATAAATATACTACGGCATATTATATCGTCACATGCGACCCAAACATTTGAGTCTTTTGCTTCTTGGCTTAACGACCTGCGAAGTAACTTCAGGCCATAGAATGACTTGTTGATAGCACATAGCCGGACAGCTAGTCCTGCGTACGGGAGGACGGTGCTGCCGTGTGAAGACGGGCGCTGCTTCAGCCTTGGGTCCTGGGCCGCTAGAAGGTTATTAGAAAATTCCTTACTTACTTACTTATCAGGCGCTACAACCGCTTTGCGGTCTTGGCCTGCCGCAACAATCCTCGATACTGCTCACGGTTTAGCGCCGTCGTCTGCCGATCCGTTATCCCGGCCGTTCTGGCGGACGCATCAACGCCAGCACTCCATCTCATTTTGAGTCTTTACGGGCTGGGTCGCCCGGTGTCATTCTCATGACGTGACCAGCCCACCGGAGCCTGGCGAGTCTAATTCGCTGCACGATGGTGAGATCATCGTACAGCTCGTAGAGCTCGTCATTGTAGCGGCTCCTCCATTGTCCTTCCACACATACGGGGCCAAAAATCCTTCTGAGCATCTTCCTCTCGAACGTGGCTAAGAGGGCTTTGTCAGTCTTGGACAGAGTCCATGTCTTAGAGGCGTATGTGAGTACTGGGACTATAAAAGTTCTGTACAGTCCCAGCTTCGTCCGTCGCGACAGGTATTTAGAGTGGAGAAGTTTCCTCAGGCTGCAGTATGACCGGTTGACAGCCAGCACCCTTATGCGTAACTCAACATCAATGTTGTTGTCGGTGCTGACTTTTGACCCCAGATAGGTGAAGTTTTGGACAACTTCGAAGGTGCGGTCACCTATCTGTACATCACCCCTGCGTAAATCAGTGTTTGTTAGCAGGGCCGCTGATGGTGCCACCATCATTTTGGTTTTCGCCTCGTTAATGTCCAACCCGAGGTTCTGTACCGCACGCTCGATCCTTTGATAAGCTTCTGCTACATAGGAGAGCCTCAAACCAATGATGTCTATGTCATCAGCGTATGCCAGGATCTGGATTGACTTATAGAAGACGGTCCCCGAAGTTTCCACCTCCGAGTAGCGGATGACTCTCTCTAGCGCCAGATTGAAGAGGAGACAGGCAAGCCCATCTCCCTGGCGCAGGCCCTTGGTGGTAGCAAAGGGCCCTGAGAGTTTTCCATCCACCTTCTCCTGGCATGTGATGTTGGCCATTGTCATTCGTACAAGCCTGGTAAGCTTGGCCGGGATTCCAAAAGAGCTCATTGCGTCGTACAGTTTTACCCTGGCTATGCTGTCATAGGCGGCTTTGAAATCAATGAAGAGATGGTAGGAGTGGAGCTGTTGCTCCGCCATCTTCTCCAAGATTTGCCGCATCGTGAAGATCTGGTCAGTGGTTGATTTTCCGTTTCGGAATCCTCTCTGATAGTTTCCGACTATCTCTTCAACGAATGGGACAAGTCGATCTTGTAAGATAAGGGAGAAAATCTTGTAGGCGGTATTCAACACCGTAATACCCCTGTAGTTGCTGCACTCTAGCCTATCTCCCTTCTTGTACATGGGATAGATGATGCCAAGATTCCAATCACAAGGCATCGATTCGCTATCCCATACCTCAGTAATAATTTGGTGAATTTCCTGTTCGAGTGCTGCACCACCGTTTTTGATCAGTTCGGCTACTATTCCGTCTGTGCCTGGTGCCTTGTTGTTCTTGAGCCGACGGATGGCCATTCGTGTTTCATCTATGCTAGGTGGCAGCAGCATGATATCATCTGCTAGTGGAGCCTCTAGCTGTTCGTTGAACTGATCATTTAGCAATTCATCAAAGTACTGAGCCCATCGAGAGAAGGACCCCTGGCTGGTAACTGACCAGATCCCCATCCTTATTCCGACAGCAGGTCACCTTAGGTTTAAAGTTATTTCGGCGAGCTGCTATCTCCTGGTAAAACTTTCTTCCTGGTCCGTAACGCACTCTGATTTCTTGAAGTTCCCGCACCCGCTGCTCTTCCCAAAGTTGTTTTTTGGTGCGGTGAACTCTTTTCTCTTCTCTCCTGAGCCGTGAGTATTCCTCTGCGCATGCCCGCGTTCTATGCCGCTGCTGCATTACTCGGTATGCGCAGTTTTTACGTTCTGTCACATGTCTACATTCTTCGTCGAACCAGCGAGATCTGGTGTTGCCCCAACGTGGTGGGAGTGTGGAATTGGCACAGCTTATTATTTTTTGTTTTTAGAGCTTTCCACCGTTCGCTCGTAGTTTCATATTCGTTTTCTGGTAGTAGAGCCTCACCTAAAGCGGATTTGAATGCCTGTTGGACGTAACTGTCCTTAAGGGAGTCCGTGTTGAGCCGAGCCTGCGTGTTAGCTTCGCCCCCATTGACGCGGGGACGGGCGATTCTGCAACGAATCACTAAGCCAATCAAATAGTGATCGGAATCGATGTTGGCCCCTCGATACGTTCTGACGTTCAACAAGCTCGACTGTCTTCGGCGGCTAATCAACACGTGGTCTATCTGTTTGGAAGTGGCTCCATCCGGAGACACCCACGTAGCTTTGTGAATGTCTCGGCGCGCAAACGTGGTACTTCCCACAACCAGATTGTTTGCAGCTGCAAACTGGACCAATCTACTACCATTGTCGTTACTGTGCTCATGTAGACTGTGACTTCCAATGTATTGGCGGTACATTGGCTCCCTACCGACTTTTACATTGAAGTCCCCCAGGATGATTTTAACATCGTGCCTGGGACACTGGTCAATGATTTTTGTGAGGCGGCCATAGAACAGGTCCTTCTCCTCTTCATCCTTGTCTTCGGCAGGGGCGTGAACGTTGATGAGGCTGATGTTGAAGAATCTGCCTCGCATGCGCAGGGTGCATAGCCTATCATTGATAGCCTTGAAGCCGATGATTTCGGATTTCAGCCGCGGACCGACGGCGAAACCCGTTCCGAGCATATGGTGGCGATCGTGGCAGCTGAAGTATATATCGTAGCGGCTACTGCCACGCCTGTTATACACACCATTCCCTAACCAACGGATCTCTTGTAGAGCTACGAGGTCCATGTTCAGTATGGCTAGGGCGTCATCATGTTGCATCAAGGCTCCGGCTCTGTAGAGAGTGCGTACGTTCCATGAGCCCATAAGAATGTTATTTTTTGGACGGTGCGGGGGTCTGTTATCGTGGAATTCGGGTATCGCATAATTGTTTAAGCTTTCCGTAGTCGTTATGTTACTTGAGGCAGGGTGACTGGCCCTGCGCTCAAGCCCCCTGGTACCTCTGGAGGGCCTCGTGGCAGTTCGGTTTAACGTCTGGTTAAACCCCCCGACGTACAGACAGACCAGTTGCCTGGTCTGCCCACCCCCCTCCTGTTTAGCCTTTCTCCACCATCCGCCCAAGGGGTTGGGACAGCCCCGTGTACCCAAACTTGGATATGTGGTGGGGAAAGTTACCACTCTGTACGACGAGGACGTGACGGAATAGGAGTTGGGTAGGAGAGTCTATGTAACCCCGAGAGGAGCTTCGGTTCCTACCCCATTAACAGAGCAAAAATCCTTACATAGTGCATAATAACTGTCGTTTTTACCTCATTTAAAAACAATGTCTTCAGAACATTCCCCTGGAAGCCCCTTGCTTGTTCTTCATGTGATGCATCAGCTCATTCTGGCAATTTTTTTATGTTTCAAACAACACCATCGATTTCTGTCCTGTGGGGTTTTGGAAGGACCACTTTAACATCGTGCTATGCATAAGATCGTTCTTGGCACGAGTGTTACTTCGGGGACCTTTGCATGAAAAAAAACGGTTTCTTGAGGTTTTTGTTGCTAGGAGAACCCTCAAAGGATTGGAACCTGGTAGATTGTTTTTGTTTGGGGCAAATCATGTGACGAAAATTGTGAGAAAACCCGATGAGGAACACTATTGCGAGCTGTCAACCAAGTAGTTACAAGTACTACTAATCTAGTTCTAGATTAGTTAAGAATACTTTATGACTGTTTTTACTTATATTGACGTAAACAGACGGTTATGGGAGCGGTAGTTCATTAATGGCATTCTAATTGATTTATATGTGGGACAGGAAGGTTATGGAACGAATTAAACTTATATGTCAAGGCCAGGTCTCACTGTATCGCATTGTTTTTCACACTCCCTTCCAAAATGCCAGAAAATCACTTTTATCTTCCGAGGACTCAGCTTGTGTACTATGGAGCATTACACGCTTTTATTGTGAGATTAATTGATAACTTCATTCTCGGTACCATACTTCTGAACTTCCCATTTGAATTACGTTGGGCTCCTAAGATTTCGAGCTGAAACCGATTGGTTTGAGTGTACATTTTCTATCCATCTCGACCATTCTTCTCGTTCAAAGACATGGTAATGAGAAGGGTAGGGTGACCCTGCCAGTTTCTTGGTCCGCATCGGTCCGCATGAGCCCTATACTTGTCAAAAATATGCAAGACAGGCTTCACGATCAAGTAAAACATGATTTTTAAGACGGCGCCGACTTGCACCTACAATACTGCAACTGATGCATTAGCAAAAGTGTGAAACATTTGAATGGCATTTCTTTCGGTAGGCATTCAAGGCAAGCGACAGAGACAAAATTGATGTCGTCATCCCGAAGTTTTATTCGTGTGTACTGTTTAATGTGTGGATGTAGTGATTGTTTGCAGGTAGCACGTTGGAGGTGGGTCTCTAGTCGAGTTTTACACGATCGCATAAGGGTAGTTGTAGCTGTAAGCTGTTGGTAAGAAGGAACATTAAAAATGAATGCTATGTGACGCGTCCACGCGACGCACTGCACTGCCAGAACTCACCTAGACTAGGATATGCGTAAGTAGTGTAGGGAGCAAGCACACTGCTGTACGGCGAAACATAGCTGGCGTATGCGTACGGATAAGCTGGATAGCCCAACGGAGCGGCTGCCAGAAGCTGAGCCTTTGGGTCTGGCTTTGGTTCCGGAGCCGGTGCTGCCAAGGTACAGGCTACGACGGCCAAGATAAGAGCAATCTGCAAGAGGACAGATCAGAACTCGAGAGCAACGACGCGAGCACGGACACAACACTCACCACAAACTTAAGTGCCATGATGTTGTTTTTCTCACTATTTGTTTGTCACGCAATGCACCAACAGTCACTGCAATCAGCCTCTTTGCACGTTCCGGAGCGTAATGATGTGGAATTCGGTAGTTCATAGATCTTTTATACGGCGATCGTTTACTATCCCTGTTCTATTCGATTCGGATGCCGCCTGACGACGCTTGAATTTCGCATTCCCGTCACGTCTCGCTGGGGTACGTAAACTTTAGCGCAATATGATCATCGATGTCACTCCCGTCAGTGGGGCCGATGCAGTAGTGAGCCGATCGAATAAAATGTCCCCCATCGGTTCCTAACGGAGAGGTCCAGCAGGGTTTGGGCGATACGTCCAGCGGACAAGCTGTATCAAATTTTTGGTAACACGGCTGAATCGTGATTCAAGCTCTCGAGGACAGGGGAATCGTGTCCCCATGCGCGTGCAATGTCCAGCATATGGGACACACGAACGCTAATGCATAATGGCCTGGAGGTTTCACTTTTGTTAAACCTAAAAACTCCACTCAATACAAAGCACCGGTTGCATAACGTAGAACAGAATACAGTCCTGTCGAATCTTTGCACAGTTTGTGGACGATTCAGCGGGTCGGTGTGAACTTGCGAAGTCGCGATGGCGGAGGGCCATATCCGCCATGCGCCATCAGCGCAAGTATCGCACGTATCGATGAGCATATTAGGAGACTCCCCATATAGTGGAGGTTGTACGTGTTTTAACAGAACGACCTTGAGCATTATTGAATGATTTTAGTGGGTATTGATAAAAGTGTCACCTTCGTATGGGTGTGCTGGATAGTTTTGTTATTGGACTAGAACACTCTTGAGCGTAATATTTGGTATTCGCTGCACACATGCAGGATGGGTACAGTGCGAGATAATAATCGGATCAACATTCTTTGCATTGCCTAGCGGCCTATTTTTACACAGCCTGAACAGGAGAGTGAATAAAATTATGTAATTTCGAAGCAGAGAAGTAAACGCTATGAATTATTAATAATGTATCGTTACTACTCGGCACCGTTTTGCATAATGATATGTATTTGTTTAAAAGCTATCTTTTAAAATGCGGGTTTGCACTATTTTGTAATACACATGAATGGTTATGTGTGTTATTTTACATTAACAGCACTGTACAAATGGTTGTTGCAAAAGTCGTTTTTAAATGTCGACATCGAGAAAACGAAAATTTTGAAAACGTAGCTAGCGCCACCTATGTGTCAGTAACACAACTACTGTGCTCAGCACTGTGTGCGGGCAGTAGCACAACTAAATTAAGGGTGTCAATGGGAAACATGATAAAAATTATCAGTCGTTTATTAATGCCGCTAGGTTTTCGCAGCGATAACAATTTAGATGAACATATTTTATGAGTTTTTGTGTAAATGCTCAAATAATCAAATAATCCCGAATTGATTACACTCTGTTTGGTATATTCTGATATTCCCTCACTGCCCACTGCACTATGGGATTATAGTGAAACGAGCGCACGGTCAAAACATGAACTATGGGCCACGGTCGAGAGTAGGACAACACAGCACGGGTAAATACGGCACCAAGCACACACACCACCAGCATTTGCCGTGGAGTTCGGACGCGTGTTTCGTGTGCGCTTCAGCACAAGCTTTATTCGCGTGAGTTGTGTGACGACGGCAGCATCAAGCCGAAACAGGTTGATCGAACGACTCGGGAGTGTGACAAGAATAGTGCCTGGGGAAGAACATTATTTGGAGTCGCCGCAAATTCTGTTCTATAAATCAGTGGTGATAGTTTGTGTGTTGTGGCCGGGTGAAGTAGGGCGATCGACGGAGATTGGATTACTACGGTTCAACGGCGAGAAAAAGCCTGAGCATTAATGCATCGGCGCCATACTATCGGCACGCCACCACTTGGCATATTTGTTCGGCGGTAGCATTCTTCTCACCAGCCCAATATCACCATTTACGATCGCGCTCCGGACGGCGTAGCGTGGCAACGTAGGGATGAGATTTGTGCGAGATTTGGAACACGATCGGGAGCCGTGTACTGTTGTACCGCTGCAACGCTTTAGCCGGGTTGCTCTGTTAAATATTGCTGGGTTTAGAGCCGGAAATGTTAGCCAGCCAGCGAGAATTATTTATTTTTGCGTATAAACAAGCAGATTGCTGATTGCTATTCCTTCATCGCCAAGGAAGGCTTTGCGTTGTGTGTTTTCGGGAATCCGATCGGATTCGATAGTGTGAGTGCGATCGTGTGAGGTATGTGTTTTATGTGTGTGCGTGTAGGTGTGTGCGAGCTTGCCGTGTGCGTGTGTGTGGGGATAGGGGTTTTACGTGGTGATTATTACTGGGTTCCTGTTTGTTCAGACTTCGGAGTCCAAAATCGATCAAGTGAGCTGGTTCAATCAGAGTCTCGAAAGAAGAACGGAACGAAACTCCCGCAATCAGATAGAGCAATGTTGGCAAAACAAGTCAATTACAGTGAATTTAATGCCTCCGAAATTGGATGTTTTGTTTAGTTAGTTAAATAATTATTTACTTGTTTTTAGGCGTTTTGACGTGGATCATCCTCTTGGTGTTTTGTTGTACATAAATGAAAGAATTTTTAACCCAACCAAGTTAAGTGTAGTGCATGACGCGTCGTTTATGAGTGTTGAAAAAATCGTTTTCGAAAAAAGTGTGTTTTAGTGCTTCAACTTGCCTTGCAGTAGTGAAGAAGCGAGTGTGCCCTAGTTGCGTGCGGCAAACAGAGGAATCCTTCCATTGCAGCCTGGAATTTCTGGAGTGTGTGATTTACATTACTTTTGGAAGCAACCGGTAAACTGACACTGCAACTCTGGATTACGGATACGGAGACGATCCGAAAGGTATGTTGAGAGCAGCGTTTGTAATGAAATTTTATTTGGGATCTTGGGGAAAACATTACCAATTCAAACCAGATGTGGTATCCTGTACGTAGAAGAACGTAAACAATATCTGAGTTTGAGTGCAGAGATGGCTGTGATGGAAGCTAATTACCACCAGATGTTTGTTTATGTCCAGTGCCTATGGGATGTGGGCCTAAGACATTCCAACTTGAAGGTTCTGGTGTTGAAATATAATATAGAATCATAATTCGAGTTGGAGTCGGACGAGTTCCAACGCTCCGGCTTTGCTTCTGCCTTATCGTTACGCACCAGCCTTCTGTACGCAAATACGCAAGTTCGTGAATCTACACCCGAACCCTCGCCAACGTTGCAAAAAGGAGGCCTAACTTTTCCAAAAGTGTCCCGGTTCAAGTAATGTTTCATCCTGGTTGTATTCGTGCTGCTGGTACATATTTTTTTCTCTTCTACTTTCTCCACACTGATGCTTCGGAGTACGCGCGATCATACGCATTTCTTCGTACATCTACATAAACTCCACACTTGGTTCCTTCAACCAGCAACCGCTCGTTTTAATTCTCCTTGCTTCCAATTTTATCGTACATTCTCGCTCTTTCTCCCGGCAACTTCGCCTTGTAGTGCGATCTTTTTTTGTTGTAAATTCTGAATGCTGTTTTCGTTTCACTGAAGTAAAGAAAACTCGTTTCTTCCTTCGCGCGATCCTGCGCGAGCGCGCGGTTTGCTTACGTATTTCTTTGCGTAAGCAACGCGTAAAGGATGGAACAACACACCAACAACCGTCGGTGTGCTCGATCGAAGCAACCCCAGGCAGCTAGGCAGGCAGGCAGGCAGGCAGCGCATGATGGGATGGGATGGGAAGGTTACCAAAAATGAAATAAAAAAAATGATGGTAGAAAACAAAAAGCCAACAAGAATCTCAACATGGCATGCTACGACTTGCTTGCTGCGACGTTTTTTTTTCTTCTCTCTCTCTTTCTCTCTTGCTGTGTGTGTACCTCTCTCTTTCTCTTTCTCTTCTGGTCCCCTCTTTTGCTATGTTGACTAAGAAGAAAAGATTGAGTAACCATTCTAGGCCGACCGGGCAGAAATGCCAGCGCAAGGAATGAAGAAAAAAAAATAAACACGTCCGTCGGAAGGAAGGAAGAATAGAGCGCGGTGGACCGTTTTATGGATCGCGGTTTTGGAGTTTGGTGTGCGATGGTTTGGTTTTCTTTTTTGTTTACTCCGCCAGAGAGCAGCTTCCTTCTCCTGCAAGTCCAGGCCGTCGTTCTTGGTTTTTCAGACCAACCCATGAGGTCTTGCCCCGGCCCCGAATGCGTGTGTGCATGTGAATGGCGCCGACTTTGTGTTCTGGCTTCCTTGTTGGTGTTGGTGTTACGCAAACTCGTTCTTCCACTTCCTCTGGCGATGGGGAGGGAGGACGGTCGCCGTTTCCTTACGCGCTTATGTCACCTTGATTTTCGGCATCAGCGCCTGCTGCGGCTGCGGAATCTGCGAGAATGCTACGAGTAACAGTCGGTTCTGGCGTTTCTTCCCTTCCGTTTTGGATCTTCTTTTGCCTTTTTTGGTGCCAAGCCTTATACTTCACAGTTCTTTTCGGTGTGGGGTAGATGATTCGGTTGATTGCGCTTGCGCTACGTTGCTTAAAGTGTCCTAGGGAAGAAACCTGTTTGATGTTTTTGTTGTTGGTGGTTAAAAACGGAAAAGATTTTCCATAACTGAATGTTACATTTGATGAAAGACGTTATCTCAGACAGTTACACCAGCTTCCGTTGTTATCCAGAGCGAAGCACATACGAAAGATTTCCGCGCTGGGTTAAGCGACGAACCTCTTGGGTCGAATCTTTGCGGCGAACCTGCTTTCGCTGCTGATGGTTTAAGTTTGTGTCTGATGATTGCCTGCCTTGAAGATAATGTCGTCTTACTTTGTCTGAGCAATCGTCGCTGGTTGAGCCTCGGATCATATCTGTCTGATCATGATCTGTGCGTGTGGGTGGGCTTGCTTGCTGCGTCACGGGTTTTTGTGTTGTTTGTGGGACCAAGCTCCCTGGTCGATTTAACGAACGTAAAGGCGAGGAAAAGATGCTTATCGCTAATCGAGTGACACGGTAGCTAAAGTCGGAATCAAAATAAGCTTCCGCGCTTTTGAAGATCAGCCATTAAGAGAATTTAGGGCTTACGATCGAGCGTTCGATGTTTAGTAACAAGGAATGGAAAACTATAGTTAAGACGTCTTACATCTTTGGAGCCGGTTTCAACTTCTGTTTTCTTTAAATATTTTTCATTTAATGCAACGAAAAATATTCTCACATATTACGAAAAACTTCGAGCTGGAGCTTCCTAGCGGAGAATTCTAGTGATGTGCCCAACCGTTGATCATCTTTTGTATTATATTATATCGCACTATGGGTTGTATCCGTGGGTGAAGTCTTATGGGAGATGGATTCCGACCCCAAACAGTGTTGTACGATCTACCAAATGTAGTAAAAACTGGCACGGAAATTCGAGTCTTTAATACCTGGTGGTTTTATGGTTGGACACCTTGGATCCAGAAATCTGAATATCCATGTTATCGATGAGGAACGTCCTGGAGAAGATTGAAGAGATTACCAAGAGGTCACAGCAGACAATCACATCTGTTTTTGGGCTAATCTGTATCGCAGCGAGCATAGACAATCATTCTTGCGATCGTCAAGGCGTAGAAAGTTCTGAAAATGTGCATAAATCTATTATCAAGACAGTGATGGTTTAGGCGTCAAATAACTGTCATTGGGTCTCTATAAATGTTTTAAATTTACAATGTAATAAATGTGTGTGCAACAACTGGATCAAGCTCGTGCAGATACTGAAAAGTTTCTACCACCACAACATTATGCGGTGCTTGTTTTTGACGCATAATAAGACCACCTTTTAATATTTTTAATAAACAACCAATGAACGCCCATTTGCACAGATGCAACAATCGTTTCACATTGTTTTCCCACTCTGAAAACAAAAAACAAAACCGCGAACAGCGGTAGCCAAAGTCGTGAATGCTATGCCACCCTATGCTTTTAAAACTATCTCACCTCACGTAGCTTGGTTTTCCTCGCGTACCCCAGCCTTTGTGGTCGATTTTTATATCCACCAGTTCATAAACTACCCATTCACAACGGCACGGAGGAATCTGCAATCTCGGGTGCTCGGTAGCATGGGTAGAGCAACTGCTCGTAATGCACCCACCAACCCTTGCGGGGCGTCCTACTCTGGTCGGTGGAAGATTGTTTACTGACATGCAGCAGCAGCATACCAACAACTCTCAGAGCTGAATTGCAGTTTTGCAGGTGGAAATCGTTCGTTCGCATCCAACAGTTTCTTTTAGTGACACGGTACAGGGCAAAAATCCTACCCCAAATGGATGTGCAATCGGTCGCCCACTCGAACCAAAAACGGGTTGCAAAGATTTGCCAGCGTGTGAGTTGAAATTGCACACTCACGATTTTACTGCTTGAGAGAAGGAAGCAAAGGCGGGTCTGCTTATGTTCTGTGGGTAAAACACATTATCTTTATTAGCTTCGAAAAAATGGGTTCGTCGTTTGCTGTCGTGTGCTGTTGAAGTCTTTCGATTGTGATTCATGGTGGTACAAATCGACTAAGCTGGGTACGGATGCCTTTCTCAAATAGCCGAAACACACAACTAGTGTTTGGAATATTTTTTTTTTACGTGCTTTGGGAAACTATATCGTTATTAGCTAATTCATCTGCTTGATTACAGAGCGGATGAACTGGTTCTTGTCTACGAGTGTGTTACCAGCTTTACCACTGCAGCAGACTAACTTTATTGACCTAGTTGTGCATTTTAACCTCATCCGGTCCCCCTTTAGTTCATTCCTCTTCTTATTGAATGTGCTTATTTCTCTTATTTATTGTAGTATTTCGTTCAAAAAAGTAAGTAAAAAATTTGCGACAAAACAGCACGCTCACTGTCATTTCCATAGTGTGCCACAGAGTCCTATATACGCGAATTCTAACAGTCAACACAATGGACAATAATGACCTATAATTAACTACAAAAACATTGCTCTTGTAGCTCGTACCTCGTAATAAAAGCTTTTCAGTCACCATGGTTGAAAGTGACGTATTCTTTTTTGGCAGTGCAGCGGTAGCGGTGTCATGCTCGCTGACCACTCCATAGTGAAGAGTCCGGCCATTCCGATGGTCAATGGATGAACCACAAATGAAAATCTCATTAAAAACGTTCGGCGCTGCTGTTGCTTCTGGGCGCATTCCCCACAACAACCGTCAACATTTCGTCACGCCACGGTTCCCGGTTGTTGTGCGTTTTTCTGCGGGTACGTTGCGTCGTCATCCGTTCCGTGTGTCGCAAAACGTGTGGTTGTGACCCTGTGGTGAGTGTGCTTTTGGGTGAGTCGCTCGATTCCATCCACACGGAAAATGTCGAAAATACATGAGAAAAAATCTTTTTGCTTTGAAAAGGTGATCTCCCTTTTGGGATGGGAAAGCCGCGTTTTGTGTGGTGTTCTGCTACCATCTACCAAAGTAAAGCAAAAAGATAAAAAAAACACGTTCATTATAGTTTAGCCAAAACTTCGTTCACTTTTTGTGCCAATCACACGGGTGCCATTGTTAACGGTAGTGTTCTGTTAATTTGATGGAATCTCCAACCTTTGGGAGAGAATGATAAAAAAACGAGAACATTTGCAACAGACGAGTACTACAAGAGCCATCTTCTATCGCCGGGCCATTCAACTTGCTTAAATTCGACGGATGAATTAATTTGCAATTTTCAAAAATTATTAGCCCAATCGTTTTTATTTATGAGTGTTACCATTTTCGGTGGTAAAGTAATTGTTGGTCACTACTGATCGGTATCAACGCATCAACGTAGAACAAGATTACTTTCAAGGATTTTTCATATAATGGCCATGTGTCCTGGAGGTCCACCCAACCTCTAATTGATGTGATAGCAACTATGGACATTTGGTGCCGATTCAATCGTTGCTCTTTGGAGTTCAAAAATTCTCTTCCTTGTGGATAAAAGACAGAACATCGAATGGGGTTCAGGTCTCGCCAATCCAGCAGTCTGTAAGATCTAAATGTGCCCCAGAAGCTATAATGGAAAATCCTTGCGCCTGGTGGTTTTTATCACTTCGCACCTTGGGTCTAAGGGCCAGAGTATCCAGCAGCAGGGGTGGCCCGGTGGTCGAGCAAATTGCGGTACGATTCGTGATATCATTAAGTCTAGTAAGCCAGAAATTTCTTGGACTTAGGTTAAGAGGTCTTTGATGCGTCATCAATACGTACTCAGCCCCCTAGACAAAATCGGCTGTATTAGACATAATCCTGAGTCTAGTCCCAGTCGCCCATGCCAGTGAGGTAGACAATCGCTTAGAATGAATGGCGGCTGCCGGTGTTAGAGAAATCTGTAACGGAGAACTTTATGCATTTATTTTTTTTTCTGTCTGTTAACGAGGTCAAAATTTGCCCTCAGTTTTGCTTAAAACGATAAGGAATGTAGAGTCACCAAAACATCTGACAAACTTTGATACATTTACGAAAAGCTCTACCAACTATTCGAATCTTGCCCCAACAGCTGAACCTTCAACCCCGAGAGTGCATAATCGCCGTGAGCAGTTTAAACCAAGAGTTTGGAAAAACCAGTCTGTTTCATCTCGGACGCAGCAACCTGTCCCGACTGAGACTCGTGGCTCAGGTGAAAGCTGATACAATTACCAGATTTGTCATCGATCAACAACAACCATCGGAGCCCGTAGTTGCCGGTAGTCGGTTTTGGCAGGGTGCAGCAAATTGGTGTCCGAAAGATGGCTTGTCGCTGGGTGTGTAAGCGCGCGGTGCGATGTGGAGCCCAGTATCGTGGCCAGCAGGCCGGTGTGAAGCCTTTCGACGAAAAGGGAAAGTTCAATGTTTCGTATCAGTTTCTTCGCAGGCCGGCAAGCCTGTGCTGCAACGTTCTTCTACACATCTTCTTGACACAATCCCCCGAGATGATGGGAGATGGCATTTTTATCGGTGTTGTGTCACACAAACGCTAGTTGACACTACTAGCTCTGCCCTGGAGTGACATTTCCTTCCATCCATTTTGGGGCAACAAAAGCACTTCGAACGAAGTGCAACTTTTCCATTCGTTCTCGCTCTCTCGCTCTCTCGCGCTACGTCTAGTTTCGTCTGTTTTAATTAAAACGCCTGTCCAGGTTGGAGAAACTTTTTCAGCTACGCTCTGCGGCTCTGGGCTGTGTGGCGCCGTTTTCCTATCCCATTCCCGAACTCTACGTGCAAGAGCCCGGCCCATCATGGTATGTGGTTTTGCTAATCTTTAAGATGGTTCAAATTCGTCCGCCTTGTGTGTCAGCCATGTGTGTTTGACTGGATTGATCTTTCGGCTATTTGGGAGTTTGTTTAGCACTAAAGACTTTCGAAGACTGTCAACATTGGCTGACGTATCCAAAAATGGTACGATTTGGGGCCGTTCCTCGCCGATCCTCGGTCCGTTCTCGTCTTTTCTCACCATCTCGACCACGTCGGATGGGAAGTGTTTTTTGCATAAATTGATTGTGAAAGTATCGATGCACACAATCCGGGGCGCCGCTGGCGGGATTGTTTTGAAGACCGCTTCCAGTGACAGTGATAGACAGACAGATCAACAGGGTTTTTGGATATGATGCTTTATCTTTTTCATCCTTTACGGATATTTATTGCACAAGTCCACGGTGGCACCAACGGCAGCTAGCTGATAGACAGCGAACAAAAGCGATGGCAATAGGTAATGTCAGGCGTCATCAAACTTTTCTTCGCTGTGCGTTGTGCTCGTGCTACTAACTACCCGGTGTGTGCATATGATGCGCTAAATGCTGGGATGTGGAAAGCCACAAGTCTAGTTAACGTTTTGGAGCGTCTTGAGAGTCGGGTTTCTCGATGTACATACAGCTATTAGCATGTGCTCAATATTTATGACCGTACGGAACGAACGTTCCGTATGAACGGGTTGAGCGCCCTCCCCATTTTTGAATGCATGTATTCTAACAGGTGAAAGATGCTTTGCAGGAAGGTTGATGAACAATCGAATCGACTCTGCGTGGTGGTTTAGAAAACCACCGCATTTCTATTTATGCAAATTGGGTGAGAGGTTTGGCGCTGAAAATGGCTACAATGTTCGAACGGCTATTGATCTACACGAAGCGTCCTTTCGCTACTAGAGGATGACGTAGATGGCTAGACGCGCCTTTCGCTACTAGAGGATGGCGTAGATGGAGGTAGAAAATTAAAACTTTTAGATGGTCGTCCGTCAAAGATTTGACAAGTCCTCCAGCAGAATATGATTCGAAGTAACCTAGTGGCGAAGTAGCTAACGTCCACGATGATCATACTGATAGCATACATATTATTTTTATCTGTTTGTGCTTACGCCGTGGCTATCATCAGAAATCATACATTCCTTGCATAGAGTAAGGAATATCAATGGAATAGCTTTATTACAGGAAAGGCTCCGGAGGTGTACAGGACTCTGATTGCACATCCGCTCTAACCACATATTGCTAAAAGGGGAGTAGAGCTGTCCCACCCATCAAACTGGGCGCCAAGTTGACAGCTGTTTAATCAAAGTGTTGATGTTGATGCAAGCGAGTCGCCGTTTTATGGAGCTTATCACCAGTATTTACATTCCATTCCGCATCATTTGCTTTGAACGTGTACTTAGCGAGGGGCTCTGGTTCAGAACGAAGGGGAGAGATTAACTCTGAGCAACTGCTATTTAGAACTGCAAGCCAAAGCGACGTAGAATATGCGATTTATGTGGGAGATAACATGTTATTGCAACAGCTTTCCTCAGTGGTACCTAAGTATAGATTTTTCGTGGGTTGATTTGGGATAAAGCTGATAAAATCGCACACCACAAGATAAACAAAACCACAATAGCGTCCCGGTAAATGATGGGAAACGATTTAAGATTATTGCATTATTGTAAAACAGAAACAGTGTAATCTCTGGTCGTTCGTTCTTTTGGCTTCGAATTTGTTTCCTTTTCCCCCATTTTCCGTACCTGCTGAGTCGACATGTTGTTGAATAGGGAAAGCGAAGGGGTATAACTATTATTACTCAAAAACACCGCAAAACCACAACCAAGCATAGCGTCAGCCACCGGGTTTATAGGGCTTCGTAGAGCTTTTTTACCATGCAACCATTCATTCCAACATTGTGTCACCATTGCGCCCAAGGGGCGGTGGCCCAAGCGGACAATGTTTCACTTTCTCCACTTTCGGTGCGCGATGGGTGGGTGCCTTTGGGGGTGGTGTCACTTTAGCTACTCGGGTTGGGTCAGTTTTCCGGAAAACAGTGACGAACAGCAACAGTTCAGCCGTACCGAATGTGGCTGATGGTGGGGCCCTTTTCATTCGGTGCCAAAGGAAGCAGCACTTCAACGTTTCCATCAAACTATCGACCAGGACAGGAGGTGGACGATTTGCTCGATGCCAAATGAAATTAGCTTTCCATCCCTCCATGCCGAGTCCTAATGGTGTTTTCACGTTGCTTTGTCGTAGGGCTGCTGTTGTTCCACGCTGTCTAAGTGGAGAGCCGACCTATCGAATGTCTAGGCCAATATCTTCGATATATTATTCATATCCTTCCCTGCTGCGCATTTGAGTGGAGTGTAAAGTGAAGAGAAAGGTTTGGAATTGAAGCTATCATCACATCACACTGCGGCTATGAGCTTGTGATTATTGGTTGTGATTGTGTGGACTGCGGCGCACTCGCGATTGTGTTCGCGTGTTACTTGCGGAAGCCAGCGCACCCCCACCACGACCATTGCAACATTTGAGCCTACACACGGTGCATCGAGTTACAGTCGGAATGGAATCGGCGGTTCAGGTTTGGGGTTTAGTTCCACATCTCTAGACATTTCTCGATGACGGGATGTCCGGATAATGTCGTTCGGCTCCAGGGCGGCTCGTGGTTATTGGACAGAAACGGAACAGGTATTCTCTCCGGTATCGGAGGAAGGAAGGAAAACAAGGCCGGAAGGCTGTGGGAAGACGTATGCTGCAACACGAGTGGCTTCTTCCGTTCGTTTCTTGCGATTGTACGGCGGCAGCGGCAGCGGCTTCACTTGTCATCGATCGGTGTTCTCAACCCCTGGCTGGCGTTGTTGTGACTCGTTGTCGAAAATCGTACTCATTTGTCTGCGGTCATCTCGGTGGGAATGATAGATGAATTGTGCAGTTGCCAGATGAATAGTGTTGGCCTCATTCGAGCGGCTCTAGTTGTTGCTCTCACTCTGGGCTGACGTTGACAACGAAACCTTGCTGCGCTAGTCTTGCTTTGAAATTTGGTGAAAAAAGCGGAAGCTAGCCCGGATGAAAGGCAGACGTTGAAATGCTGTGTGGCACAGTTTGGAGTGAAATTGGGAAGTCGCAAGAGGCAATGTGAGATTGCTAAGAGTAGAGCCTTTCCTTTACGGAAGTCTATACTTATGAAGAATATTATTTCAATTTCGCAATGAGAATTTAGTGTTGTTGATATTATCAAGAATGCGACAGCATTATTGACCATAACTGCTGACGTATGGTAGCAGGACATTAGACCGCTGACTCACTCTGATTGCAAGCGGAGCTCTAGCTATTTGAGGTTCATAATGGGCACAAACTGGCAGGCGGTGTGGCCTTGCTAGTGTTTCCTCCGGTTAGCAAATAGCTTCACTCATCGATTGCCAGTGACTTCATCAGAAGCCACGTATCCGACGCAAAAATTCCAAGAAGCATCGAGAGGGTCGTCACTTTTTCGAGAGGGTCGGATATTTTTTGTGCATATGGTTATAAAGCTTAATGTAGGGGTTTTTGTTTACTTTATTCTCGTTGTTTGGCGTGTACAGTTTGCGGTGCTTTTTTGTTGGTGATAGCGATGAGTCTTGAATTCATCATTGACCGGCGACCTAAAAATTGCAACACGCGTGTCCAGCTGCGAGATGAACTGCTGTTGTGTGGATTGGGGAGGAGAGACAAAAGTCGCTACGTGATGATTGAACATTTCTTTTAGCGGACTAAGAACAAAGCAAATTATCGCGCAGGGTGTCATAAGTTGGCTTATGTTTTGTATTGCATTTCTGTCGCTCCCTGGCCACGTTGCAACGGGGTTAGTGGGTTAGCGTGCTTATGCGATGTGTGCGTTAAGAGCAGAAGTCCAGCTGCAGACATATTGCGGAGGTATTAGTAATCACTCGGAGGTATTAGTAATCACGCATATTGCGGAGGTATTGGTAAGTGGCTTCTAAGACAAATCGATATTACTTGGTATTAATTATAAAGCTTTTGGGCCTCCAGAATCTCTTATGGAATAGCAGAAGTTGGTAGTTACTAAATTTATACTTTGGATCTCGGATTAAACTTTGGAAGAAGGAGTACTTAAAATACCCAACTCAGATTTTTTTATTATGATAAGATAATAACATACACCAGTTCCAGTGGTATTCCACCAGGGCTGGACTATAGTCCAGATTTTTAATTTGTTTACCACCCTGATGATGACGAACTTCGCACTTTTCGAGACACTCGGACTCTATACATGACTCTTGAAGAGCAAATGGCTATGTGTAATATTAGTATGTTCAATGCATAATTCTGGAAAATACTTGTTTTTCCTCGTAATCTGGGGGATCTGTCCTAAGTTTAGCTGACATTTTAGATTGCTCTAAGAAGACTTGTTGTTCCTTTTCCTATCTCCTAGAGTTGGGCTATGCATTGAACGTAGATGATCGTTGACATTCTTCTTAAACCAGTGTCTTGATCATTTAGCTTCCAAGCCCCCGTTTAAACTTCATGCAGTAAACCTATAATAGATCACTGTTGCAAATCCCCCCCCAAATAAAAAACACACACTTCAGAGATCTCCCAACAAACCATGGCCGATTGTCACCGACTGAAAGATGATGATCGACGCAATCGTTAACGGGGAGCTGGGCATGCCAAAAGCCTGGGAATGGAATGGAAGAAAAAGAAAGGGCAGTGGTAGTAGCGGGTATCATAATTCCGACAGGCCCATAAAACTTCGCCGCCCAATACCCCCCTGAAGTCGAAAGTATCTTTCCCGTGAAATAAGCCACGGAGGAGTGATCATCTCCATTTCTCGTACCGACCCGTGTACCGACGATAGAAAGCCGTGGAGGACGATACTGCACGCCGGCCGCCGGTTGGCGGTTGGTTTCTCGGTTTGGTTTGGGCAGTGTAAACTTTCTTGTTTTTCAGCTGTTTCCTTCGCTCCGTTTGCCGGATCGGTCGCTGCCGCATCGTTTGCTTTATTTTATTATGATTTCTAATGCTACGCCTAAATGCAGCGTTTTATTCACGCAAAGCGCAGTCACTTGCCGGTCTTAATCGCAGCTGCCTGGTGGGGCGACTGTGACTGTTTGTTTCCATTGTGTGAGTGGTGGAAACTGGTTTCATCGTTTCACCTGTGTTTTGGTTTTCATTTTCCATTTTTCCACCCGCTTCTTCCAGCCCGGGGAATGGTGGGAGACGCGTGGTTCCGCTATCGGATTGTTTTCTGGCCTGAACATTGAATGCGCAACTGGTAGTTGTTGTTATTGTTTAGTGCTCGTTGAGCCAGTTGCAGGTGAAAGGGAAAAGGGGGCAGGGAAGAGAAGAGGGGAAGTGGTTAGTGGTTTGATGGACGAAACAAGAAGCTTATCAAAACATGGTTTTTTGGCCGATTTCGTTTAACATTATTTTAACGGCTGGTTAGACAGGTTTGGCTGTTAAACTTTGGAGACTTATCAATCCATTTGTTCGAGGGACACTTATCAATCGTTTCATGTTTAGCAATAACTTAAACATATTAAACATGCGATTCGCCTCGATAGTCCAACTGTCAAATTGAATATTGCAGTTAAACTTATACTTAATCGTCCCTAAAGCGCAAACCTACAGTTCCTGCTTTAAATACCTGGAACTTACACGTACGTCATGAATCATGCAGTATGGAACGTTATTGGCAATTACTAAGATAATCCTATTGCTCTCAGTAACTGCATTCCAGATTCCGCGGCGTTTTTTCGTATGTAAATAGCTTGGCCTCAACTGCACCGTCTTAGCTTGAGAAACAGGCACAGCGTTTGCAGCTGCAACTACTATTGTTTCGGGTCGTGTGTGTGTGTGTGGATAGCATGCCATGTGTGTCTGTGTGATGCTACTGCGGCCGTCAACTGGCATGCGTAATGATGGGAATGGGAGTGTGACCGTGAATATGAAAACATAGGAGAAGGAATAGCATTAGTAGAAAATTTGAATAAAAATGTGTTTCTGAAAAAAACAAGCATTGCAATTAGCAAAATCATCTCGAATCTGACGAATCTGAATTCGTTTAATGATCCGGTGGATGGCAAATAGGTGTTGAATTGTTTTACTTTCGAAGGGCATGTTGCATCGGATGCATCGTGTAGTGCAACATGCGCAAGCCGGTGCCGAGCAAAATTGATTGCATGCAGCTGGTTGGCTCTAAAATGTTACAGTCGGTTGGGTTTCTAATTTTTTGACTGACTGATTGTGGAACTGTAGTGGATGGTGTTTAACTTGTCACAGTACTGCTCCAGAAGTAATAGAAAGCGAGGCGTTTATTGAACCTCTTTCTTTTATTATTCGAAGTGAAAAGTTTCATCTGTTGCATTTTCTAATGCATTCTGATACGATGCAGTTTATGGCAGCAATCGAATTAATCGAACAAGGTACGAAATTGACGCTTCCACGGACGGAAAAAGCGAGCGATTTCCTCCACCTCGGTAATCAAACTGTCAAGCGTTTTTGACATATTGAGGTGAAAGCGATCAACAGTGTGGAGAAGACTGTAGTGAGCAATCTGTAGAGCGCTGCCAAACAATAGGAAGATTAATTGTAGCGCTAAATGTCATTGTGGACGAACGACAGAGAGAGAGAGAGAGAGGCAGAGATTTGAGAGTGACGGAAGGCTGTCGTCACGGTGCACTAATTCCAAGACGACGCCGTTCATTGCAGATCTAATTGATTGTCCAATAGCTGGGCTCAATCTTTGGGCTGGTGTTTTGTTGCTCTGAAGTGATGTGCACCGCAAACCCCAAAAATCAGTCTTTTATTTAGTTGTTTCTTCTCAGTTTTTTTTTCAGAATTTTTACTCAAGCTTTTGAACCTTTCCTTCCCAGTTTTGTAGCGTTGATACGTTGCACTACGATATTAAGCAGATTTTCCACTAGATTCAACGACCTTCTGGGAAATTGCCTGCATGACATGGTAAATTGAAGTTTGTTTCAACAATCTCTTCAACAATGTGATGTAGCCTTTAAGGTAAGGTATGTCAAGTTTGTTATCCATTTTACGACAATTTTATGGATTACAGTAACGATTGCATCCGTCAATCAGTCAAGGCCTTCCACCACATTAAACTGCATTTTATGTGATGGAATGGCATGAACTTTATTTCTTATTCATGAACAAAACAAAAAGCAAGCGAGTTGGCAATATCGCTAGGGTTGGAATGGGGCCTATTTGGTCTAAAACTTATTTTGTTTTTGCAAACTACATCCTAATTAATCCAAAATGTTTAAATAATTAAGAAGAATTTGCTTTTGTGTGCGTGTATTTGTTGCTCATCGCGACACTGTCAACATGTGTAGTTGGCTTCGTTGGCATCCCTTTGGTAAAGTAGACGGTTCTTTAGTAAAATCTCCAAATTGACGGTCAACAAGTTCACGATGGCGGTTTGCTTGGATGTGGCATAGCACTCGACACCCCCCAAATCGATCTTAATTGACTCGACCAATTAGCTTAAATGTTTTATTCAACAATGTGTGATGCGGCCTGCCCTACACGAGGTCGATTTTGGGGTGCGTCTTGCGAGTTAAAATTCCTTCGAAAATGTTTACCAAATGTTCCCAGGCTTTGTTTTTTTTTTATCTTGGTAGTGTCACAGCAGTGTTATGTTCGCTGCAGTTTTCTCTAGGGAAAATCCAGAAACATTGCAATCGTCACATGCAAAGCCGAACGCATGCAATGGGCGAGGGTTTTAATTTAAGAACATAGTTTGAGTACGGTCTCAAGCGATCATCTACATCGAGAAAAACGCTGAATTCTGAGCTCGAACAAAGTAACTGTGATTTTGAGCTCGCCACGGATAACCCGCCAATCGGGTCTTGCTGACACTTGCAGCAGAGATAAGTCTACAATCCGCTCCGCACGAATTAAACCAGCCAACCGAAGTCGATCTCGGCATGTCCGTGCTTCTCGAGTATGAGCAAAAGGCAGGCGGAGGTCCCGGAGGTGTCATAAAAAGATGTTAATTGTGTGGAATTTTCTCCCGGTCTTGGAAGCAATGTCGCTGCTGGCGAGAGGTTCGGGATTGATTATAATTAGATCACAACCCTACATCTCGACCGCTCTTCCCGTGGCACGTACAGCTGCGACGCTTCGGGTCAAGAAGAAAGGCGCTGCATGAAACAAGTTTTGCTGTTGTAGTAGGAAGAAGCGAAGAGACTATTTTGCGTGGAAATAATCCGCCAAAGGCTGATGCTCTCTTTACGATTCGGACAAGCTTAGGAACTATGTGTTGCCGATAACACATTGTAACATTGTGTTTGGTGGTTCAATGTCTTTACACACTGCTGGGCACACGCTCGAGTGCGTTCATGTTAATCGACAATCGTTGATTTGTTATTCTAGCAGCGCGCGCATATGGGGTTGATCGTATGGGTGTTGGGAGTGCTGGGTTGCTCCCGAAGACAATTAGAGTGGAAGTCAATTAATTTAAATTGTATCTTATGGACTCGGGTGGCTTCTGGTCGACCAGCTCCCTATGAATCTTGTAAAGCTGCGGCCCTTGTGTTTGGTATGTTTGATGGAAGGAACCGGGGCGGTTGGGACTGCTGTACCTATACCGCCCTACATATACCGTCAAATTGATCCGGTTTCGGATCAGAGTTTAAAATTGTCAGAAAAGCTGTACCGATGTAGGTACAGCGCTAGTGTCCACTGCGGACCGTGTTTGAGCTTCGATTGTAAACTGCTGACGCTGATTGCCCCTGGCATAGGTACATGTTCCATATGCGCGGCCGGTTAGCCATTAGTGGTTGGCCATTAGCATGGGGTGTGTTGTAGCAGGAGCGCTGTTTAATGATCCCTTCACACTCTGTGTACTGTTGATTAATGGTTTGCGATAGGCTACGGGGCTCCCCTGGGCAGAGTGGATGAAAGCTAGAACCAGGTTCATAGTAGCGCGACTATATCGTTGTTGGTGAAGGTGAAGTTTATATCACTCAAGTGCGGCTGAAGATGGAGTAGAGCTTAGAGCTGCAGTGTTTGTTACAAAAGTGTGCCAACTCGAGTCGTTAAATACTCAAGGATTCCGCATCATCCGTGCGAATAGAATTTGCAGGATGGGTTTACAGACGACCGAGGTCTTTCTCTTTAGTGTAGTTGATTATATCTCGCGTTGCGCTGTGCGCTTCGAATAATTGGTTTGATCTCCACTGAATTGAACACGATCGACACGAGCGCAAGTCGTCGCTTGGGCGTGATAATGGCGCATTAGAATGATAAACCGCATAATGAGCCCTGAGGTCAAGACTGTTTACTCGACAGCAAATTACTGCTATTGGCTAGCTAATCAACATTTCATCCTCTGCTCATTAAGATATAAAAGTTTCTAATGATTAGGTTAAGCCTCCATCTAGAACGCAGACTAGTGTGGCGGATTATAGAGGATCGATTCAGGCGCCGTTCAAGTACGAGTGCCCAAAAAGAGCTTGCATGTGAGCTCGAGTACTGATAATATTTTTCTGAAGCTGTTGTTGTAAAAGATATGAGGCATCTCGCAACGGAATGAGGCCATTCTACGTGTTCCATTTTTCCTTGAAGTGTTTTACAACATTCGAAAAAAAAAGACCAGTAGATAAGCAGAATGTCATGTTCGATGTCCATTTTCAAGATGCTTATCACAGGCGGCTCGTATAACACGAAATGCTTGCAGAGTTCTGAATTGTAGCACTCCCAAGACAATCAGCTTGATTGATACCTCTCACTCAACAGTTATCATTCTTTTTTTCTTCTTCTCTGCAGGTAAGCCTAGACCAGAGGTGACGTTCAGCTGTTCTTTTCGCGTGGCGAAGAACGGATGTCACTTTATCGGGAACCTGCACGGCTGCAACGCAACTCCCTGATTGTCAATCTACGTCATCCGTTATCGAATGTCTGATCAATCGCTAACATGACACTTTAGGTAGGTAACATTACACGACCGAAATGTTCTGCTGAAAAGCGAGCGTGGTCGAGGGTAGTGGCGCTTTTCACAAAATGTTCGTGAAAATGAACGAACAATTTCGTAGACTGGTGAACGCGTAGAATGCTTGCTTGTGTTTCAATGCACTTCAAAACTGTCGCCATCCGGTGAACGGGGACGGACGGCCATCCGCCGACGTCGACGATTCATGGCCGGAAACTCTAATGCTTTTCGGCTCGTAAATATGACCAATTGATGGTGGCGTTCCATTGAAAGTGCATGAGCAATTATTGATAAAGGAGAGAGTGTCGTTAAGTGCAAATGATCGATGGAGTGGCATCGTTCTGTAGCAAGATCGCGCACTAACGGCGCTTGAGTCAGCTAGTAGAAATTGGCAACGGCTTCTTCTGAGAGGGTATTAAGCAGTGTAAGCCATTAGAATTCATTTATGAGTCAGTTTGTGGTACGTAAATTCCACTCAAGAGATCTGCGGTTCCTATGGGCCTCGCTGTACTCTGCCATCGTCGAGGGCAATTGGCGTAAATGAAGTGAAGATGATCGCGGGTGAGCTACCATTAGCAGATGTGCTCGACGAAATTGCCACATGGTTTTTGATAGCGTTTTATTCGGTTCGTGAAATGAAGCAACGATCTCTCTGAAGTACGCGACGTGAATGCACTTGTTGACTTCTGCATTCCCTTTTTCGTCGCTGTCTCGTGTTCGCCGTGCACTTGGCGCGAATGCATTTACGTTCTCCTCATGCCGGGCACATAACTTTATAAGCAGCAGTTCTGCGAGTTTCCCACCCATCTTTTCAGAGTTCGCTGAACCGGTGCCAGTGAACAGCGCGCTAAGCCGAGGTTTGGGGGGTTTATTTGAATTTAATTTTTTTTAACCGTTTTCCCAAGACCGCGACCGCGCTGCAACGGGTGTCGTGTTTTTGAGGTTCGTGTCTAGTTGGGTAGAAATATTTTCGTTCCCATCTGCCGGTCGGGTCCGGTCGGTGAAACTTTGCCGATGGGAAGATAAGTGTTTCGGTATGCTTCCTGAGAATGCGGGCTGGCCGACTGGCTGGTACACCGGGCCCTGGCGCACAGCTGTACACCACATCGCTCATACGCTACCCTGCTGAAGCATGTTAGTAGGTCGTGACTGGCGTGAAATAGCTCCAGTATGACATCACGCTTTTCTGGTTTTGCTAGCGAGGAGCGGCGGCAGTGTTTGTAGCGTCGTCGTCCTGTTGTGTGTCCAGCTTTGTGGCAGCATTGGTCCGAACCGCGCGGTTTTGTTTGTTGCCGGCAATACCAGTTCGGCTTACGGCTTCGCACAACGGTGTGACTTGTGCGGTTTGTACAACGGGACGGGATGGTATTGAGCTCTATCTCCACTCGCAGTAATCCAATCGCATTCATTCAATCGCACTCGGAGGATACGCTGGCGAAGCGGCATTAAGCGTCGTCGAGCTGCAATTAATAATTCATTTACAGTTATTACTCCACCGGAGGAGGCTAGTGGGATGTGCTGCTTGGTAGGTAATGTCGGAAGGATGTCGGCGAGGACGCGCGAAAAGAATTTGTGAGGGTGAGAGTGCGATAGAGGGGGGGCTGGAAACGAAAGGTCGCGCATGGCGGCAAATGCAAACCGCGGCAAGACTGTAAAAAGTCAGTACTCGCGTGCCTTTGCAATCCCCCAACCTAACTAACGCGGCTGGCATTCAACGCGCGCGCGCGCTCCTGCTGCATCTGGTGGCGATGCATTTGGTTTGGGCAGCGCGGGACGGGTAGCGTGGCACACCCAGGGTTTGTATTACTACGACGGCGATGAAGGTCGGGTCGCCGGTTTGGAGATTGGAGTGTAACTCGCGACAACCGGAACGGAAATCAGAGCAAATGGAAAAGACCGGTTTTGTGGTGGGTGAATGGGACCCGGTTTTTCTATGTTGGTTGGCCGGTAAACTTCAAACCACCGAACCCCACATTTGCTGTTGCACTGTTGCTGCTTCCTTCGCCTCTCCTCCTCCGCCGTCAACGACGACGTCATCAGCGGATGCCGTTTGGCCGATGTGAACGTTGACCGATATTAGAGGAATTGCATGCATTTTACATTACTAGCATTAACTGCCGTACGGCGGGCGTTCCGGCGACTAGATCCCATTGGGGGGATGGATACCATTAAGTGGCTGAAGTTGGTAGAATTGCTAAAGTTTCGATCGAGCAAACAAATGCTCAAGGTCAAACTGTTAATTATGTCAGGAATCCAGTCAGAATTTTAAAAAGCAAATACAGTGTTCCTTAGTATCGATCCTATCCTATATAAATGTCTCTGTTTAAGTAATGTTAAAATAAGCTGTTTATAGCATGTTACTAGATGATTTCATTAGAAGTAAGCAGAATGGAGTAGCTACTACAAACTTAGCATAGTTATACGTACTTCAAAAATAAATCATTCAATGTGTTTTAGATGTTCATCAGTAAATCAATTTTATAAGCATGTTTGAAGTAAAAAAAAACTAAGCAAACAAATGTTTTCCTTTCAGTCGGTCGCATCGTGTTGAACGTATCGGCTTGCTCTGGCGGGTCGAATAACAAACCCCCCCTTCGTGACCGTCTGTCGTGCGAAGATTGTAATTCAATTCCCAAACTGAAATGTTGTTGTCAAAGTGTGTGCTGTAATGTGAGATAGTAAAACACACTGTGTATCTGTTGCTATTTACATTGCTGCGAGCCTTTTGTTGGCCGTCCGTTTTATAGCGTTTAATCATAAATATTTTAGTTCATGCTATTTTGTCGATTTACAGAACGTTAAAGAATATCTATCCATCTGTTTTAAATGTAACATAATGCCACGTGTACATGACTGAAAAGAAAGAAATGGAAATGGAAAATAGCAGTTGCTATTTTCCACGAACGCTTGGGGTGCAGTTTTCAGAGCAATCGGATTATTATGCCATTGTTTTATCCTATTCCGTTTCGTTCGAACGATAGTTTCACATATTGACCACATCTGGCTAAACCTTTGCCAGTACCGGGCGACGGATTGATGATGGATGGTTTTTGATATCGACTTGTATTTCCTTACCAGTCGTCATGTCACAAGATCGAGATCGGTCAACGCATCACACCTCGCGCTGCTAGTATTTCCATGGGTGCGGTGTCTTTTCCGCCAGGAAATTAGATACTTGCTGGATGGTGATGATGGAGGAAGGTGAAGGAAAGGAGGGCACCAGGGCGGGCAGGGATGGAAGAAGATGTCTTCCGCTTGGGCAGCTTTCTAGGGTTGTGAAATGCGATTGCCGCTTTGTCGATTTTCTCTGACGCTTGTGCGGAGTGTACTCAAACACTTGAGAGGTTTGCCGGTGAAGAAAGAAAGCAATGAGTAACGCTAACGCTCTTGCTCGTTTATGAGCGTTGTAGTTAGGCTTTTCCTGCTGCATTCCTTGCGCCTGGAATGTACCCGACAAACCACGTATGCAATATTGCGATAAGCCGATATTGATAGTTACGCCTTTAAACCTTGCATTCCTTGCCGATAGTAGAAGCTGATCGTATGTCTATGAAAGAGGTATATTGAGTTGAACGATGTCCTCATCCTGATTAAAGAACGCAAGTTGACGAAAAGTTTCCTTGGAACTGAAAATTTAAAAAAACCTCATTTTAAACACTCCCTTTCATACTTAATTATATAACAAAGCTAGTTCCAACGTTCCATACTGTCCCACGGAATTCGAACTGAGCTAATTAACTCTTAAATCAAATGGCACACTCGGCGGTATGATTGCTTGACAGGAGCGTCGCGCTATTGTGTTGTGACAGCGGATGCATCGATCCGTGCATCGGCTGAAGTCGCATCGAAGCACGGAAAGCAAATTGTTGTTGTTTTTTTTTAAACCCGACAGCTAAAAGCATTCGTGTTCGCCGTTCTGCATTCACCAGCCATAACATAATGCAACGGCGCACACGGATCGCATATGCGCGCACAATTAGCTCGTTAGAGCACGTCCAGTATGTGAGGTTAGGTTACGACTTTTCTTTATACTTCGGAACGGTCATGCTTACGCTGTTGAGACAAAAGAGAGGACGGTGCACTGCGCACGAGTGCACGAGTGCATTTGTCACTGATGCGTTGCAAAGGGCAAGGTCACGCGGAATGCGGAATCGCATCACGTCTCCCGACGGCAGACGAATCAACTTTGCTTGTATTGGTATTTGGTACGGTTTGCTGCTTCGATTCCCCTGGCTGGCAGATGGGATGTATCACTGGCAGATGGGTGAAAGTGTGGCTGCCGGAAGACAAATAGAATACCGTATGGAATTAATTAAGCTGCAGATTAGTACTGGTGGCAGTAGAGAAAGGATGGAATCGCTGAGAATATTTTTGTTTGATTTCTTGCTCTTTGTGCTTATCTACAAGCTAATGTAAATGAAGTCAGTTAACACTATTCAGACTCCTGGAACATGTATTTGCCGCAGACGTGAATGTAGCGCAATCCCTCGGGTGGCGTTAATCTCGAGTGGAATTTAACACTTAATCAAACCGTAATGACCACCATCTCTTGCAAGGCTCAGCGCGATAGCTTAGGCTGAAGAACTGATGTGGGAAAATACAAGAGACCTACTTGTAGCGAATGCGAATGGTAGTAGAAGCCGTAGAGAGTGCAAAATAGAGGGGACACACGGTTGACGTCAATCGATGCAGATTAATGCACTCTGCTGGCCGTACAGAGGAGGTCCTACTTTCGCAGGGCAATAAATAGATGAAGGATAAACAGCAGATCCACAAACAAAACCTAAACCAGGCATCTGGAAGGGAACTTTTGAAGCCACAGCGGCAGTGGCAGAGTTGTCCGTAGGGTGAAGAGTGTACAACTGGTGACAGTACCCGCATGGTTCGTCGGTGTGCCAGTTTTGCCCAGCTATCCGTAGGCAGATGTTACTGTGGCTGAAAACTCGGGTGACCCCTGGTAGCGTCCCACACCAAGTTGTGGCGGCATCATATATGGGCAAGCGAAAACTAAGATCGGTTGGAATTGATTGAGGATCTCATGGTGGATAGCATCAGCGGAGTAGTTAAAATGGAGTTGCAATATTCGAGGAGTTTGTGCTGAAGCTATATTTTGTTACTTTATATTTGTATGTTTGAATCAAGAACGATTTATAATAGTGCCGGTTGGGTTTCACAGCAAAACTATCTTGCGCAAAGTTTAACTGTCGCCTGAAGTCTTCGCCTTCCTCTTGAATTTGCTGACGCGTCCTCTCTCGCTCTGTCTGAATCAGTGTATTTTTAGTTCCGACCCCTTGGATGTTGGAATCAGAGTTACGCTGACAGCTGTCGCCAGAGTCGTAATGTAACTTGTTTAACTTCGTCAAATACCACACACGGAGCAATAATTTGACTCGTGCGGTGGCATTGACTGTTGGCATTTGTGCAAAATGCTAAGCCCGTTTCCTGCCGGCTGCAGCTGACTAATCTGTTTAGCCCTAGGTCGTTGCGTTCTTGCCTTCTGCCAAGACTTTTTTTTGCTGGCCCAAGAGGACCTACTCAAGTAGATGCGTCTTCTGGTTCTATCGTGTTTTCCATCGTTCTGCCAGCGCAGGGACTGCACGTGTTGTACTGGCGAATGTTTACATATTCCTTTCGACGACGGATTTCCTTTACAGAGGGCGGTTATAGGGATGGTCTTGTTTGAACTCGTCTTGTTGACGCCTGGTGTTCGTATGAATTTTGTTCCGAATCTTGCGTTTGGAAGAATGGTGTTGATGGGCGTGCTGGTTAGCTCTTGGGCAAATGTGTTCATTCAGAAACAGTGCTGTGGAAGTGGATCGTAAAGCCCGTGGATCGCTACACCCATATTTGGTAACTGAATTTAATTTAATGTGACAGGTATGTGCGTCGGAAAGAAATATAATACTGCAGAATGCTATGAGATCTTGAAAAGCGTTGCTTGAACATTCGTTACCTCTTATACAGATTTAATTTATAGCAATCAGTAGTAGCATTAGTTTTGGGGATCGTCCAATGATTCGGTAAGGAGTGTTTTTAAAGCCTTTGGGATATTTCGAAATCAGAAAGACCATCGTTTTCTATAAACACACTGTTGAGTAAACATCTAACCAACATTAATTGTTGTACAGCTCACGACTTCCAGCTCAGATTCAGGCACGTATAACTGTCAAACTCGTCGAATACATTTCCGTTTATGTTTTCTACCCTGTGCATTAGTTGAAGTCTCTTGTTTTTGTTTCTCGGTTTCCATCAGCAATGCGGCATTATTGTTTTTCCATGTTGGAAAAAGGGAATGCTCCCATCAAATGAATTTCGGACAAAAGGGAAACACAAATTCTAAATGGAGGTTTTGGGGATTCGAAAACCAGAACACACTCGTTGGCACAAAGCAATGTGTAAAAAATGTTGTTTTGTTTGTATTTAGGGCATGTATTTTCCATGTCCGATTTGACTATACCACGTGTGTTTATTAGGTTTATAAAAACAAAATCTCAATGTGCGCTTGGGATGCGCTTACTAATTACACATACTTTTGTAGAGGACGAGTGGAAAGTGGACGTTTTGCATAGTGCCGGATGCAAGAAGATCAATATTTTGGTGAATTTTGTTCATTTTGTTGGTGGCTCAATTTGAGATAAAAGTTTAACTTACTCCTGGCACTATTTTTAAAGCTTTAAAGCCAAAATATTGAACAAATATTCATTCCATGTTCATTTTGGAAAAAATAAAGAATCAATATCGTAGCTCAGTTACAAAACTATGAAACAAAATTTCTTAAATTAACCCATTATTGCTAAACCAGTAGGAGCCTGTGTACCACGAAACACGAAACATCGAAACGAGTTCTCCGGGACTTGCTCATACAAACAGCGGAAGCGAAACAAACACATTCCCCAGCTAATGAGTGAGTTTTGGGATTATTCGAACGAATCAAACAAAATCGTCTAGCAAGAACAACACGATGCGTTGTGTGCTGTTGTAGCCAGCTGAAGCTAAACGACACACTGCCGAATGGAAGGGAGAAAACGTATTTACAATCCTGCTTTGAAATTCAAGGTCACTTCGGAACCTAAGCCTCACCAGTCGGAACAGACCCGGGTTGAAGTATAACGCTGACGAAAAAGTGAGCTCACCGAAAACAACACGCACGCATTCTCCATAATCTCCGCGCGCGCGCCCGTTCCATTTGCTGGAGAGGCGACCGAGCATCTGGCAGGCATGTGTGTTGCTGAACGTGTACCGGGCACAGGCAGTCGTTAGGCAAGGGGGAAGAACTTTCAAATTTGGGCTACAGAACCTGAATGTTTGTCGCTTTTGCTGTCATAAATGTTTTAGGCTCGGAATGTGGCCGTCCCGATGGTGTCCCTCGGTCGGTTGATGAGTTTAAGATTTTTTGAAGACGATTTGACGAGTTCTAGTGTGTTGTGTATTTGAACCGTTTGGTGTAGTTTACGTATTCGCGTTTTGAGTTGCCAAGATTTTTAAAGTAAATGCAGTTTGATAGTTTGTGTGCACACACAATGAACTTGTGAGGGGAGAAGATGCGAAAATTAGGTGAGATACAATATGTTGGGCCTGGACGGGTATTGTAACCGTTTCTGTTACTCATAAGCATTTTACCAGACCTGTTTGCTGCCAAACGATATCAGTACCTGCAGCTGTATTCCGTTCCTTCAGGTCGAGCGATACTTTCCCATCGCTACAATGAACGCATTAAAACAAACCTAGGCACACATTTAATATAAATTTTATCTGCCTACAACACAAAGGAAAGATAAACATTTGGCAAATACTAAGAGAAACTTACAATTCCTAAGAAAGAGTCATTTGATTGTTTTTTGGGTCATAACTTTGGCTCAATCATGTTAGCGACAGAAACGGTTTATTAATGTTAAAATTTATGTTCAGTTCAATTCAATAGAATCTTCACTAATGTTTTAACTTTCCTGATAAATTTGAAGCATGAAAGATATTTATCGGGATAATTAGTTTAAAGAGGACTAAGACTGAATGACAATAAAAAGCAGTAAAATTGTATATTGTACTTCAATATTAAAAATGAGGTAATGAACCATCTTTGGCTATATTAATAAATACTTTTTTTTCTATTCATAAGAAACGGCCAGGCCGTAAAATAAATTCTCTTGTAAATGCACGCTGAAACTCATTGCGGAAAGATGAAATGTGGAGTTTAGAGATTAAAATCTCTCCGATATCTCTATACATACGGCATCTCAGATCAGATACCCTTAACTGCCGGTTTTTTAGATGTTATTTCTCCTACAAAAATTAAACAGCTCAAATTTTCAATACAACTGTTCATGCACCGTTAAAATTCATCAGTCATAGATAATTTGTGGTTTATATCAGAAAAAAGAAGAAGGTGTAATTTCTTACATATTAAATATATTCTTACATTGCTTTCGAAAGATTGATTGAGTAATGGCATATCGTTCAGTACACCAATAATTCGTTCGGCACTGTAATTGATGGCCTGTTCGTTAGGTTGTTTGTTTGTTTTATTTACAGCTGGAATGGAAATGGATTTTGAATGTTGCGTTCGGTAATAAATCATGCGTAATTGATTGAATAAAAACCCCTGCACGATACAGTCGAAGGTTGACAAATTTGTACAGTGCGCGCTTCCAAAAGCGATCCAAGTGGTTCTAAGTCGGCTTATCTAAAACGATTCGGAAGTGATTAGAAATGTTGCTGTGATGGTTAATATGTAGTTGGAAACATTTTTTTATCGCATTATAAGCTATGCTTCACTTCTTCTTCTTCTGGCTTTCTGTGACTTAGTAAAAAGACCCGTAGTAAAGTAATCAACCTTACGTACGGGGAGCTGGTCTGGATGGGAATTGAACGCCGGACCTGCCGTGTGAAGACCGGCGCCGCTGTCGCGTCTGCCACCGGACCGCCCCTTCACTACTACAAAAATTAAAACAAGCAATAAAGAGGTTGGAGTACCATATGGAAATCTCTGACTCACTGGTCAAAGCTTAAATAAGCATCTTCCCTCTATCCCAACTGAGTAATATGACATCATCTGTTCGTGTGAATTGCAGCACTGCCTATAGAAAAGGAGAGAGACAGACAGTAAATTCTGACGTCTACTTTTGTAGTGTTTTATGGTAACACGTGTTGATGTATGCTAAACCGAACCGAATTTTGGGTTTTATGAAGTGTTTAAGCAAGAAACGCATCTTGCTTCTTGTTCACGTGTAACCGCGCGATCAGTTTCCAACGCAATTTACTTAACGAGGTTAATGCTCTTGGGATTGGAAATACAAAGTGAAGTGGACAGTAAACATGGCGAACAAGCAGCAGGCAGGACTTTGATTTCTAAACTTGACCAGCAGCTTGACCACTTGCGCCATAGACGGTGTGAATAGTGACATTAGCTTGACTGGAATGGTTGAAAGTATTACCAAGTATGTTTTCGCAGACTCATTTGCTACTACCAGGTGATGAGATTCGTTTCCCGATCGTCAATGCTATCGTAAATCGTTGCGGACGAAATTTAAGTTTGCAAGGATCTATCTATAAACTGAAATCACGTTAGAAACGTAGAAGATAAAAGTGGTTATGTGCGATTTACTGCAACTTTTCCAAGAAAATCGAAAAAGTATGCTTAAGATAATCCACTAATAACGTGTGGCTCACGGGTTTAGTTCCAGTATTTAGCGGGTGGGTACAAAATCAGGTGTGACTTCTGTATTACGTTAGCATCTGCGGCGCTTCCGCCTTTACGCTGAACAGTTGGTCGTGGAGTATGCAAGCTCACGTTTTACCCTTATTTTTACCGGGCCTCTGTACTTACCTGTGGCCCTACATGTAGCCTTCGGAGCGTCCCAGATCTCCCTGCTGTTCTTCTCTGCTGCGTCCGGTCGGGTTCGGAGTTTTATCTGCAGCCTTCGTTTGAATGGACGTCATGCTGTAGGTGTGAGTGCTGATAAGCACGCCCCAAACCCGCGTATATCATGTGCACAGTGTTTTCGCGCACGACGTAACTCACAGTCGCAGAGTGTTTTTCGTGCAAGCTGGAGAGCTCATCCGAGGAGAGCAGTTACAACTCGAAATAGTGCAAATTGTGAACGAAACACAAACAGAAACTGTAAGAAAAACATATAGAACGACTGGTTTTGGAATAGGAAAGTGAAAAGAGTTGTGTCAGTTGATTGTGTGAAGGAGTCGGGTTTTTGATAGAGAAGAAAGGACTATACGATTATACATGTCTCAGTATCGATATGAGTATACACCGTACAGACGATCTGGTAAGTGACTGAAATGAAAGTGAAGTTAGAATGGTAGTCGAATGAAATGGTGCTTCACATGTTATGATACTCTATAAATCAGAGGGGATAAAAATTAAAGAAAAATCATGTCGACACTTGGAATGCGCATGACATCATGTTTCTTGCAGTGACCAACCAGGCAGATGAGTCAATTAGCGTTATCGCACCTTTCCGCGGAAGATGTTCTTCGCATGTGGTGTACACAGTGAACTACTAATGGTGTAGGGAAAAAGCAAACTGTTCTGTGTGGAAGTGGGGATACGCAGAGTGTGATAAAAAGGTAGCCCAACCTTTCAAGGTGCATAACATCGCTTCCATGGCGTAGGGACGACATTGACCAAATACTGGGGCGGCCAGTGTGCCTCTATTTTTGTAGCGGTTATCTGTTTACTGACCGTGATATACCGCATGTGTGTGTGTGTGTGTGTCCCCTGGACGCGTAATTACCTTCCAGCGTTCTAGAGCCTGCTTCACCTACCGCCTCAGGAATGCAACGGTCGTAACATCGATCGATATGAGTCCTAAGGCGGATTAGCCGACCAAAGGCAGACTTTAATGTTTTTTTTTAGAAAAGGGAAAGCAACCGAATGCCATATCTCTGATAACTTGGGATGGGATTGGTCCTGTGATAAGCTACAGCAAAATTGGAATGTGTGGAACAGCATAGATTAAAAAGATGATCCAACCGTCTTATCGGCAAGCAAGGTTTCGGTTGTGCATGCGTTACGCAATTTAGTCTTCAACAAATTGGCGAAATTTGTCGACACTTTCAATGGGAATGCAAACTGCACGTTTGGTAAGGTTTCGAGATAATTGAATTCCAATGTACACTTCATTCCGAAGCGAACGCTGGCAAAGTTCGCAGAGACGACGCTGGTCACACCAATCGTGACCAACGATAACGATGCACCTTATCTCGAGCAAATTCTAGTTGATAATAAAACCACCACCGAAGGTAGTGGCGTTGGTCCGTTTACGCGATGAATGTCACGCTCTGTGCGATGGTCACAGCTGTTTAGTACTACGCCTTTGGGGCGGTGTAAAATCTACGATCGTATCGCGGCCGCACACTGCTTTGCATATGTTGCCGGATAGAACTAGCTGCCCTTAAGCGGTACTTTAAAGCGTTCGAAGTTCAATAGGGCACGTCGTCGAATGTAAGTCGGTAAAGGGGGTGCTGCTGATGGTGGTGGCCACGCCGATGGTGGCCTCTCCGCCATGTGCCCGACGTTGGCGATAAGTAGAGTTTGTTTGCAAGCAGCGGCTCGCAACCGCGGTTAACGATCGATCGGCAAACGGTTACGATGATAATAACTCATGTGCTCTGGGTTTTTTTTTCTATTCTTCAACAGGTTCCAATTATGAACCAGGCGGCTATGCGTTCCAAGTACAGCAGCGCACCAACATGACGCAACGGGAAGGCATACACAAGTTTGAGAACGAGCGTATCAAAACGCTTCAGGAGGAACGTTTGCACATCCAGAAGAAAACGTTTACAAAATGGATGAACTCCTTTCTGGTGAAGGTAAGTGTCGTATATGTTTTTGTGTATTGGAGTGGAATAAATTGATAAATAATTTTCTGGTTCTGCTGAGACAACTCAATGCATTCAAATTTGGTTGAATCTTCCATCGAAGAAGGATTCTTCAGAAATATGATTACCCCTTTCCGCGTGATCCTTTTCCTGTTAGCTGAAATCAAACCATGGCTGTTTTAATAATAAATGTGAGCACAGGATCAGTTCTTTCTAGAACTGCACGATGAGTTCTGCTTTGTTCTAGTGTCAGAATGATTGGATAAAGTCCTACAAGTGCCGTTTGTCAAGATCTTGTTCTTCTTAATCCCTTTACGCGAGAAAGCATCAAGTTCCCTCATCAATATCGACTTGCTAGGTCATACCGGCCATCAAATACGCTTACTGGACTTATTGATACCACGTAGTTGAAAAGTCGATCCTCACTACGGGGGAATGGATCGTATGGGATTTGAACCCAGATCATGCCGTGTGAAGATCGCATCTATCCCCGGGATATCTGTCAATAGTATCTGCTGCAATCTAAAGACACACGCAGTATTATTGCGTGTGTGGCCAGACAATGTCCCCGATAAGATTTTCTCATCTGTAGGGAAGAAACATAGTACAAGCTATTATAAATGCTTGGGACCCCATTCATATTGTATATCATATCCTTAAAACTGGTACCGGGTGGCGTCTCGATGTTTTAGAGAGTTCCGAACATCCAGGCCCTGTTAGCAGGTACGACGTGTTAGAGGTCTCCAACTTTCCGGTTTGATCAGCCACTGTTTGTCTATCTCAAATCTTCAAATCTATAGAAATCAGCTTAATCTCTAGATAACGATAGAGTAATCTCTTGACGGCATCAAACAGACATAATAAAAATGACGCTGGACAGTTGGGTGTATCGCTAGGCAAAAATTAAAAAATCCGTCCATTTTTTTTAAGGCATACATTACATAACTTTTTGAAAATGCTTCAATTCTTCAATTCTGCTCAGAGGATTTCCCGAATCTAAACACGCCGTTCGAGATGCGCACAGAGAAAGTAATGTGTTTTCATTTCACCTAGTTTTGTTGTCGGTTTTCACGCGCCGCCGGTCGGTATGCTTTAGTTGCTAATTGCAGTATATTAGTGCTGCACTTCCCAGTCATCATGGGTGCGCTTTCTCACGAATGCGTCATTGTTTGTTTATTAAATGTATCAGAAATGGTAACCAGGAGGGCGGCGGCATGTACTACACGGCATGTACACACCGCAAGGGGCTCTCAGGAAGGGAGTCCCAGCAATAAATGGGTCAGATCTCAGAAGGTGACAACGTGCAACTCCCACAGCTCCCGGTTAGGTTAGTGGGCCACCTCGTGCGAAAATTGAGGGGCAGACAATCGTGCTGTTTTATTACCATTGTTGTGACCAACGCCTGCAACACTTGACTTTGAATGTGGCGGCATGGAATATGACATTTTATTACGAGCATTGGCGTACGCGTGTACCGTTTGGTGCTTACTTCTCTGGGAGCAAAAGCTGCACTTACGACGCCATATAACATTGTAAAATAGATCCGCCATCTCCCAGTGAGTGCGGCGGTAGGTTGCGTAGGTGCAAAGAATCGCCATCCACAATGGCTGTAGAAGTTGTTGTTGGGAAGTTTGCTTCCCGTGGCGCCGCCTTCCCAAAGAAATGAGTCATGTTGCTGTTTGGAAGTTTTCTCCTTCAGTCAGGAGCAGTCCAGCGTGAAGCAAAAGGGAAAGGAACCAACGCGCGCCGTGGCTGCAAATTGGTGCGAATGTGTGTTCTACATTCAAACTCCAAATGCCCATGCTAATGAGTAACGGATTTAGCGTACCCTGCGTTCCGTGCGTTCCCAAGCTATTCTAGGCGCTCTACCGGAACTGTGCCGGTTGCGAGAGTCAGTCCATCGCTCACATTCGCGTCCCGTCGAGTGTTGCTAATGAGGAACGAAAATCGGTATCTCGCCTTCCCCATGCTGTTCGGGTGTTATTTATTGGTCCCCGAGCCTTTCGGTGGTGACGAAACAAATTATCACCAGCGGGAGACTGTGGCGATCTTGTATCACCCAACGCCCTCGACTCATAAATCATGATCAAATTTTTGCGTTCACGTAGCATTGCTCATGAATGTTGGGAGCGCTTGAGTTCTGAGGCTGTTCGTAGCGTAGCTTAACTAAGAAATGCTGAAGATGTATGGAAATATGTTATGCAAACAATTTCGTTTGGGTTGGGTACAGTTTTTGACCGGCAGCAACAGGTGTAGCTGGTTCCAGCTGAACTTCAACTCTCCAAAAAACAAAAACCGTGGCTCTCAACATTTTCTCATGCTATTTTCTTAACGTAGTTCCGTAACTTCTCAGATCGGTTTGACGCTTGATTGAAGCACCACTACTAATACCTTTCGTTTCGATGTTCTCACCTTTTTTTCTGTTGTTTTTGTTTTCCAGGCCAAGATGGAGGTCGACGACCTGTTCATCGATCTGGCAGACGGTATCAAGCTGCTGAAGCTGCTGGAAATCATTTCTGGCGAGAAGCTGGGTAAACCGAACAGTGGCCGCATGCGTGTACATAAGATAGAGAACGTTAACAAAAGTTTGGCCTTTCTGCACACGAAGGTAAGTAAAGCAAAAGGGTTTCCCTTGATTTTTTAGTTTTTGTTAACGTATCGCACTCAATGTGTGTTGTCATCAAAGGACTTTTTTTTGTTGGTAAAATTATATCATACAGTTTTCGCAAAATGTAATGAAAACTCGTGTCCACACCAACCAGTACGGCATGGTCCAGTGAGAATCTAGGACAGGCATTTCAATTCACACTTTGTTACAGTTCGCATTTTACACACATCACGCAACGTAAATCCGTGGATAAACCGACCGGACGGACCGACTTTCCAGACAATGGTTTGAAAATGATTTATTGTGCGCTTTTGGTGGGCTACCGAATATGCGATGAAATCATTTCCGTGCAACCTGCATCAACGGTGTGATGCAACAGATCATCACGAGGGTTGCCACTGGTGGAAGGTGAACCGGTTACAAAAAACGATACCCTCTCTGCTGCTGCTTGACCATCAGCAGCAGCTACCCGAATTACTCAACCTTGACCTAGGTTATGGCTTTATATCACAGACAAACGCACAATGAATCACGTCGTTCAATAGGCATGCGATAGATTGGTGAGACACCTGTGTCATTTGTTGATTCGATCACTAGTGGGTTTAGAAAATCCGGGTCATGCATACATATATCCGTCATCAGAAAGTACTGTTGATTGTGTGGATCATTGCGGTCTGATTAGGCTTTCCGGCATCTATTTTGTGAACCCCGTAAACAAAGATAGATAATGGTGGATTAGGGTGAATAATACCAAAATGTTTGGAATCGATTGACGCCTTATCGATCAACTGCTCATGAAAACCGTTTCAATGACACACTTTCACTAACACCGTGAAAATTTTACATCGTTGTTACTATCATTGTTTGGAGAAGCGAAGTACAGCAGGGAGCTCCAGCAAGACTCCAACACAAAACTTAACTTGGCCAGTGATTTAATCTAACAGAACGCTTTGTTCGACCATCGCTATCCTATCCTATCAGATCAACCGTAGCAAATGGATCCCGTTTCGATTGGTTGGTGTGACATTCTTGGGCTTCTTTTCACTCGTGTCTACCAGAAAAGCAGGATGCAAAACACGAAACAAAAAATGATTGTCACGTTTTTTACCCCCTCAAATTCACTCTATAACGGCCGATGGGGGGTTTGCCACACGAAACAAACGTAATGTGTGTTACAAGGTGCAGTTGAGGTCCGCTCGATGGGGTTTCACCCTATCACTATCGAGATCCAGTTATGAATGCTTAAGTGGTTTTTAGCAAAATCGCTTAGTCGCGGCTATTGGAGATAGATCACGTTCCGATGCTTTCAGTTGTGGGTTCCGTTTTGCACCGACCGGGGTAGTAAGTAGTAGCGTTTTGCTCGAAGCTGCTGAATAATGTATTAGGTTGATGATAGCGGGTGAAACAGTGGTTGCACGTTCGTTGAGAAATGCTCGTAGTTTTTTTTATTTTGACGTCACTTTTGATGTCTATTTGTTGCTTTATAATTGATTAATTTAGTGGAGCTAGGCTTTTTAATTAAATTTAATTTACAGGAAGAGGCATTTTTTAGACGATTTCGCAAGAATAATACCAATTAGGCAAGTGTAGCACATGATAAAACAACAGCCGGAAGACGAAGAGTCTTTCCAAATACCTGCTCAATAGATGCGAATGCAAAATCACTGGAACGATCATACAAGAAAAATACGTACTTTTCTGAAGCCGCAATATTGACCATGTGAAATTATGTGCTACAATTACAATATCATCTGAGATTGTTGCTCTAAATGCGATAACATTGCCATATCAACTCATTATGTGTTAAAAAACGCCGCAAAAAGAGCAATTATAAGCAAGCAAACGATCATATTCATGATCATCATCGGGTTTGAAGATCATTATCACGTGCTCTTATGTTTAAATGCTAAACGGCAAGTATCAAGCTTTAACACTAATTTCTCTGTACCATTAGGTTTCTGTGTTGCTTACGTTTGCCCTCAACGCGTGGCATAAGTACAGATGTACAGATACTTTCAATTTCAAGACTAGCAGACTTCAGTTCAAAACTCTAACACCTTCGCGAGGTGCATTTTTGCTGCTTTCCGGCAACTGATAGTGCGAACCTGTTCAGGCATATCGCAATTTGAAGCAGGATGAAGTTAATGCACCGAATGTTTCGATGGACCATGTCTGGTCAATGTCCATTCATCATGAAGCCAATTGATAGCGACTAAAGTGAGCAATTTGTTAGCCAAAGTGGGCAGCTCTTCAGCACTTGGGTGAACATTTTCGCAACGCATAAACTATGCACTAACACGAAGAGCTAGTCGATCACTGACTTCCACCTCCAGATGTTTGTGGGTTTGTGAGTGCGCTCCAAAGAGGAACCGATGGTAACTCTCCCACCGCTACCTCCACTTCCTGGCGAAACGCGGAAGTCCACTTAATGGCTCAATAAGACATAGCTTGGTGTTTGGTGCGTTACGTATATTTGTTGTGAAGGTGTTTTGTTGCCAAAAAAGGGGAAAATGAAATATTTAGCCCTGGTTTTAACATAGCCACAGTGCAGTAATGAAAAGCGAATTTGAAAGCTAACTACTTCGGTAGGCTTCGGTGGTCTGTTTAACATCCGTCGACGGTCCTCTGGGGCTAATTTCTTGATCTTTGCCGGCGGACCAAGTTTCGACCTCAGTTTCGACGGATTTCTGAATGGGTTAATGCAATATGGTCACGTATCTCTTGCAAGAAGTTTGCCAAAAAACAAAGGCGACTTCATAAACCCCTTTCCAACGGGACACATTTCTAAGCGAATTGTCTTGTTAGCTACCCTGAAACTGCCGCACAAAATCGCCTTAATATATCGCTTCCGCACTTGACCGAAAGCATTACTCACTTTCCCTCGTGCGGATTTTGTAAGGTTTAGTTTGTTGCGTTTTGGTCGGTGCCTGGTCTGGCCTGGTCTGCCCTGGTCGTTGCTTTGTTTGCGATGGATATTTTTGTCAAACGCTTTCTCACTGGGTGTGATTTGCATTTTATCCATTCCAAATTGAATTAGCGATTCGGGACAGGCTGTGGCAACGTTCGGTGCCTCGGTAACTCGGTAACTCCGCGTCCGCATTTTGCGAAGATAGAGGCACGTTTATGAATGTGCACAGCAAAGACAGTGGCGCGGTGTGAACGGACTGTTGCCTTAATCCAATGATTAGGGTAGGGTGATGACTCGCACCGAGCGCTGGTCTTCTGGTATGTTAATAAGTGTAAGGACAATAAAAACGTGCCCACCAACACACGATGTGTGCGTTGATCGTCAACATATGACTATCCACATTTGTTGATCATCTATTGGCCAAACCCGAAGCAGTGCTATGGAACACAACGGTCTTTATGTTTCACAGCAATCGTTTTAAAAGTTCGTTTCATGATACCCAGAAAATAGTTAGAATAGATTATTACTGTATCTTGATAATAACTGGAACAACATTTCCCCATTTGATGTTCCTTTCACAAAACACCCACAGCAATACGGGTCGTGGAATGTTGGATTTAAAACTAACAAACAATTTGTACGCCATTTGCCCAAATCGAATCAATTACTACTGTTGATTGCATTATAATATACTTACTTCATTGAACAGTTGTAAAGGGTGTTGGATGCTCTCGTACGTAGGAATGAGGAAGAATGATTGGCATTCAATTCTCACCGGGGTTTTCTGTTGTGGGCTCGCCAACCTTCCGATACGATTCAGCAAAAATTCGGCTTCCTCCGATTCGTTCTGTTGAATCATCTTTTTTTGTTCTTGCCACCTTACCACTTTTCCATTGAAGAGCCGGCCATTGAAGAAAAAGTGTTGCGAACAGGTGATGTATGCGGTAAATTAGCTTCCACCCAACAGCAGCATCAGGGTCAGGGAATCTGTGAAACATCGGATGGGTTCGAGCAACACTTTCGGCCGGCCGTCTGGTTTACCAATCGATCGCCCGAAGAATGAAGCCACTAATTCAATTAGTCGTCGTTCGAACAGTACATCAACTTCAGGCGGTTACAGTGAACAACGATGGTGTGTTCGGGAGAAGAGCGAAAGATAGAAAAAAAAAATAACGCAACCCCATCAGCCCCCTTTCTGCAGTTAGGAAAGTCTAACGGAGCAGACCTGTAGCAGGTTTTTCAGGGCTTCGTTTTAGCCTATTTTAAAGAAGCCGAGTTGGCTAATGTTTGGGTCCGGGGGGGAACCGCGCAGGGAGCCGAGCGCTGATTAGTTTTTCATTCGATAGTTTTGTGTATTTCTCCATCGCTGAGCCTGATTTGGCTGAACGATCAATTCCGAACCACCGATACCGCCGACCGGCTAGCGGAGCCGTTATGAGAAATGGCGCCATTAACCCCTTCGATTGTCTACCACAGATCCGCGTTAATCATCTACTGTGTTCCCCTTATGTTCCTCTGTCGTTTTAGGTTCGGCTGGAATCGATCGGTGCAGAAGACATCGTAGACCATAATCCCCGCCTTATTCTCGGCCTGATTTGGACGATCATTCTTCGCTTCCAGATTCAGGAGATCGAAATCGATGTGGTAAGTGTGTGTGTGTGTGCGTGTTTGTAGAAAAAAATCTTGCTTTTTGCTGCTGAACATTGATCCATAAACTTACATTATGCTAATAAAATCAAAAATTTATTATCCGCTATCATCAGTCCAGTTTACGGTTCTAATCGCACTAAGAAGATCATTTTAGGTGCTAAGAGAAGATTATAGATTGTTGTCAGCTTGTCAGGGACAGGTTTCGGGTTTTACATGAAAGTAGAGTATTTAAACGGTTTTATTTTTCCATTCAAATGAGTGTCTGGAGAGGTTACTAAATTCCTATCATGAACGTCTAAAGCTGAGTTAGATTGGGTTTTGAAAGTCACTTCTTCAGTACGATTAAATTGAAGATTGTGAATATGTATTAACACATATTGTTTTCTCTCGTTATGCTACATTTCAGGACGAAGAAAATGAATCGTCGGAAAAGAAGTCCGCCAAAGATGCGCTGCTGCTGTGGTGTCAGCGCAAGACCCACGGGTACCAACATGTACACATTACCGATTTTACCAACTCGTGGCGGTCCGGTTTGGGCTTCAACGCGCTCATTCACTCGCACCGTCCCGATCTGTTCGATTACAACGGGCTCATGCCCGGACGGAACATTGAAAACCTCAACCATGCGTTTGATGTGGCGGAACGCGAGCTGGGCATACCGCAGCTGCTGGATGCGGAAGATATCGACACGGCCCGACCGGACGAAAAGTCCATCCTCACGTACGTTGCCTCGTACTATCACACGTTTGCGCGGATGAAGAGCGAGCAAAAGGGCGGCAAGCGTATTGCCAACATTGTCAACAAGCTGATGGACGCGGACAAAAAGAAGATGCAGTTCGAGCACCTGATAACGAACCTGCTGAGCTGGATACGGGCCAAGACGGTGGAGCTGGAGAAGCGCAACTTTCCCAATTCGGTCGAAGGCATCCAGGGCGAGCTGCTAGCGTTCAAGGAGTACCGCACGGTCGAGAAGCCACCCAAATACAAGGAACGTAGCGAAATCGAAGCCCTCTACTTTCACGTTAACACCCTGCTCAAATCGCTAAATCAACCGCACTACACGCCACAGGATGGTAAGATGATAAACGACATTGAAAAGGCCTGGCAGCGGCTGGAAAATGCCGAACATAACCGAGAGGTCGCGCTGCGTGACGAGCTCTTGCGGCAGGAGAAATTGGAACAGCTAAACTTCAAGTTCGAGAAGAAGTCGGTGCTGCGCGAGGGATACCTGAACGAGATGATCCAAGTGCTGACGGATCCACGGTACGGTCCGGCACTGCGGCAGGTCGATGCCACCGTCAAGAAGCATGAAGCCATTTCGGCCGATATTCTGGCACGTGCCGATCGGTTCAACGATCTTACCGATATGTGTAACGAACTGCACGAGGAGAACTATCACGGCAAGGACCGGGTAAAGAAGCGCGAGCAGGAGGTGATTACGAAGTGGAAGGAGCTGCTCGAGCTGTTGGAAAATCATAAGCTAAAGCTGTCGCAGATGAGCTCGCTGATGAATTTGTTGCGCGAGATCGATGCCACGATGACTACCATAAAGGCGCTCCAGGCACAGTTTGCGTCGGAAGATGTGGGTCCACATCTGCTTGGCGTGGAGGAACTGTTGCAAGCTCATTCCCTGCTCGAGCTGCAGGTTACGACGCTCGGTGAAACGCAACGTCGCTACGTTCGCCAAGGCGAGGCGTTCAAAAGAGGTGACTACAAAGATACGAGCCAACTAGACGCGAAGCTAGCCGAACTGGCCAAACTGTACCAGGAGCTGCAAGCGCTGAGTGCGGCTCGTCGTGCGCGGTTGGACGAGGCGCGCGATTTTTACCAGTTCGTGGAAGATCACGAGAACGAGGAAGGATGGCTTGTGGATAAGCAGCGCATCTGTAAGGCTGGTATTACGGCGAAGGATCTGCGTGCCGTCATGTCGCTGCAGCAAAAGCATAAAGCACTAGAGGACGAGATGAAGGTGCGCAAACCAAAATCGAACCAGATCACCGAGGCGGGAAAGAAACTGATCGGCGACAAACACTCGCGAACGGCCGACGTGCAAGGCAAGATCGATTCGCTTCAGGAGCACTGGAAAGCGCTGGAAGATTTGGTGGATCTGCGCAAGCGACAGCTGGAGGATGCTTCCGAAGCCTACCAGTACTACGCCGATGCAAACGAAACCGATTCCTGGTTGAACGAAAAAATGGCATTGGTCGCATCGGATGACTTCGGTGTAGACGAACCGTCAGCCCAAGCACTGTTGCAGCGCCACCGGGATCTTCAGGGTGAGCTGAACGCTTACTCGGGAGACATACGCAATTTGACGCATCAGGCAGAAAAATTAATCAAGGCTGGCATTTGTACGCTAGACTTGTCGGCCGAACCGGAACCGGTGCAGGAAATGGAACAGGAAGAGTGGGTGAACGAAACTCGTCTAGTGCCGAAGGAGGTGTGGGAAGACGAACCAGTCGAGCGGCTGGAGCATCGTACAGTGACGGAAAACAAGCTGCTACCGCACGTTCAAGCGCTGTACCGTTTCGAGGGTCAAAACATGAAAGTGTCCAAAGGCGATGTAATGATTTTGCAGAACAAAAACAACGTTGACTGGTGGAACGTCCGCAAGCTCGACGGTACGGAAGGGTTTGTGCCGGCAAACTACGTGAAAGAGATCGAGCCTCGGCCCGTGCCCTGTCTGGTGCGCAAGGCGGAGAAGGTAAAGGTGATGCAAAAGGTGAAGAAAACCATCCTGGTGAAGGAGGTGATACAGGTGAAGCGCGTCCGGCCGGCCAAGGTTAGCCAGATGAAGCCGCTGGTTAAACGGCGCACGCGCGGCGACGACCCTACAGCCATCGATAGCAACGACAGTGTCGATAAGCGCCAGAAGCACATCAACGACACGTACGATCAGCTGCAGGAGCTGGCCGACAGGCGACGTGCGTTGCTGGAGGACTCCATCTGCCTGTTCCGCTTCTACCGCGAGTGTGATGATTTTGAAAAGTGGATAAAGGATAAGGAAAAGATGCTCCGTACCGACGATCCAAAGGGGAGCGTGGAAACCGCTCGGCGTCAATTTGAAACCTTTGTAAACGATCTTTCCGCGTCATCGAAGCGCGTGGAAGCGATCGACTCGGATGTGGAAGATTTCGTGCGCCAAGGACACTCGCAGCTGGATAAGGTCAAGGCTCGCCAGCGGCAGATCCACCAGATGTGGGAACATCTCAACTACCTGAAGGGCCAGAAGGAAAAGAGTCTGGAGGGCGCGTCAAGCGTGGAGCTATTCTACCGCACGTGCGAGGAAGCGATCGATTGGATGAACGAAAAGATGACACAGCTCGATACGGCTGAGGTTGGTCCGGATCTGAAAACCGTTCAAGCGCTGCAGCGTCGCCACGAAAATCTGGAACGCGAGTTGGCCCCGGTTAAGGAGAAGGTGAACCGCGTGAATCTGCTGGGCAACACTGTCAAAAACTCGTATCCATCCGAGCGCGACAATGTCAGCGAAAAGCAGCGCGAAATTCAAAACCTATGGCAAAAGGTCCAGGAAAAGGCTAAGGAACGCCGGTCGCGATTGGAGAACGCCGTCGGGCAGCAGATTTTCAACAACAGCACCAAGGCATTGCTTAGCTGGATAGCCGGGTGCAACAACCAGCTGAACGCGGAGGAAACGGCGCGTGACGTCGAAACGGCCGAAAAGTTGCTGAAGAAGCACAAGGATTTGGGCGAGGACATACAAGCACACGACGACGAATTTGCGCAGCTAGCCAAGCTTGGTCAGCAAATTCTCGACCGCAATCCTGCGCTCACCGAAGACCCTGAAATGGCCAACAAGATTGCGAAGCTGGAGGCCGAACGGCAGCAGCTACATGCTGCCTGGCTGGCGAAAGAGAAGAAGCTGCAGCAATGCATCGAGCTGCAGGTATTTAATCGCGAAGCGGATAAAATTGATGCGACAACGAAAAGCCACGAGGCGTACCTGGAATACGACGATTTGGGTGATTCGCTCGACGACGTGGAGGCCATCATGAAGCGCCACATTGATTTTGAAAATTCGCTCGGCGCACAGGACAAGATCCTGAAGAACTTCTCCGACGGAGCCGATCGGTTGATTCGCAACAACCATTACGACGCCAAGTACATTGATGAGCGTCGTGCGCAGGTCTTGGCACGCCGCGAGCGGGTCAAGGAGCTGGCACAAAAGCGTCGCAACGCACTGCAGGCATCGAAGGATTTCCAAAAATTCTCGTCCGATGTGGACGATCTGAACCGGTGGTTGGCGGATAAGACCAAAATTGCTAGCGACGAAAGCTACAAGGACCTGTCCAACCTGCCGCGCAAGCTGCAGAAACATAAGGCGTTCGAGCGGGAGTTGCGTGCCAACGAAGGCCAGCTGCGTATGGTCAACAAAGAGGGCGAATCACTGATCAAAACAAACAACCGTGCCGGTGAAGTAAACGATACGCTGGTGGGTATCAATCAGAAATGGAAGGATTTGGTAGCCACGTCGTTGGAGAAGGGACGGCGGCTGGAACAGGCGGCACTGCAGCGGGAGCACAATCGCTACATCGAGGACTCGAAAAGTAAGTTCGACGAGCTGGATCATGCACTGCAGAGCAAGCAGGTGGGCAACGATTTGCGCAGCTGCAAGGAACTGATGAACAAGCATCAGGTGCTGGAAAACGATATTGCTCTGTGGGAGCAGAAGGTGGCAGAGCTGGTCACCACCGGCGAAGAGATGGCACACGAGGGTCATTTCGACGCTAACAACATTCAGAACGAGACTAAAAAGTTGCAGCTGCAGTTCGCTGGTTTGAAGACACCAGCCCGCCAGCGCCGCGATGCGCTGGACGAAAGCTTGCGCTTCCACAAGTTTGTGTTCGAGCTGGACACCGAGCTGCAGTGGATTAACGAGCATCTGCCGGCTGCGAAATCGGAAGTAATCGGTCAAAACCTTCACCAAGCACAAAGCCTCTCGAAGAAGCACAAAAAGCTGGAAGCCGAGATCGAGGGTCATCAGCCGATGATAAACAAAACGCTGACGTCGGCCGAGAATCTGATCAACCAGAACCATCCGGAGCGGGCCAAAGTGAAGGAACTGTGCAACGCGCTCGAGAAAGCATGGGCTGATCTGCAGGATCAGTCGGCGGAACGATCGCGCAAGCTCGAGCTATCGCTCAAGGCCCAGCAGTATCTGTCAGAGGCGGGTGAAATTGAAACATGGCTAGGCGAACGGAACAACGTGCTTCGATCTTCGGATTATGGGCGGGATCGCGATTCGGCGACGAAGCTGCTCACCAAGCACAAGGTGATCGAGCTAGAGCTGGACACCTACTCCGGTATCGTGTCCGAGATGGGGCATACGGCATCGGCCATGATTGCGGCAAAGCATCCCGACAGTAAGGTGATCGGCGCTAAGCAGCAGCTTATTGAGAAGATGCTTAAATCCTTGCAAAGACTCGCTGGCCAGCGCCAAATACGCCTCATGGAAAGTCTGTATCGCCACGAATACTTCATGGAGTCGGCTGAACTGGAACAGTGGATCAAGGAGCAAGAGCAGGCGGTCAATTCGGAAGACTACGGGCATGATTACGAACATTTACTGGTAAGTTTAGAGCTGTCTGGACGTGAGTGACACCGGCGTTACTCGAAACATACTTCCCGTTTTAGGTTCTGCAAAACAAGTTTGACGACCTCAAGCATCGCATTGAAGTTGGAGCGGAGCGTTTCAATCAGTGTGAAAATTTCGCCAAGAAACTGATCGGCGGAGACAGTCCGTATGTTTCGGAGATCGAGAAACGTCAGGAACTATTGAGGTAAGTGCGTGATGAACGCGTGCCTGTTGTGTTGAACAAAACTTTCTCAACTGCTGAAACTCGATTCGGTATTCGGTACAGTACAAAAGCTAACCTGAAACATTACCGTCTTTCCTTGTATTTATTCCAACCCGCGGTATCTATGTTCCTATCGGTGCATGCCCACACTCCTCTGTCTCTATCTTTTCTGCCTGCGCTTCTATCACACCTTCGTTCTTCTGTTGGTAACGAAACATAAATCAAATCAATTGCCCCGAATGAATCCACGACCGATGCTGGACCAATTTTCGCAATAAAGATTTTTCTCTGAAGCTCAGCTGGATGTCGCCGATTTGTATGAAAACCTACGGTAAATTTCTCTCGCGGTCCCTCGTCTGTCTGTGTTGTACGCTAAACCAATGGTTGCCTTCAATGTCTATCGTGCGTGTGTGTTCTTTCATTATCCTGGTTCAATTGCTACTCGCGCCTGGGTTGTTAACTTCGATGTTTCATTTGTGTCTTACAAGCATCTAATTCATGTGCTTCATTTTATCATCTTCCCAACCATTCTTACCCATTCTTAAGAACCATTCTAATTCTAACCAATCCTTCTAACGCTTATTGCTTTTGACCATCTGTAAATAGATAGCGTTTATGTCGTGCCGTTAGAAATGTTACAGATTGCGACAATATGAGAATGTACTAATGATCTTTCGACACTTTCTCCTACAGCAACGCTTGGCAACAACTGCTTGAACAGCTGGATGCGCGTGAGAAGAAGCTCCACGCTGCCGGCGAAATTCACCGGTTCCATCGTGATGCAGCCGAAGCATTGTTCCGTATTCAGGTAGTAAAAAGACTACATTTTTATTCCAACTCAACCCTTTCCAACGCACTCTCTTTACGTCCTTTCCGTTCTCCGTGCGCGCTTTTCCAGGATAAGAATGCTGCCCTGTCGAGCGAACTGGGAAAGGATTTGAATTCAGCTCTAGCGCTGGCACGCAAACACGAAGCGTTCGAGAATGAGCTGGTACCGTTGGAAGCTCAGCTGCAGGTGCTGGTTGACGATTCGTTGCGCCTGCAAGCGAAGTACCCCGGAGACAACGCCAAGGCAATCGCGGCCGAGCAGGAAAATGTAATTCAGTACTGGAACTTGCTTAAAGAAAAGTCCGCCCTGCGCAACGATCAGCTACACGCGAGCTGCGATCTGCAGCACTTCCTAACGCAGGTGCGCGATCTTATGTCGTGGGCAACGAACCTCAGAGCTGCCCTGCAAGCCGAAGAGCACGTCAGCGATGCAGCCGGTGCTACAGCGCTCAAGATTCAGCACGACGCCATATACGGCGAAATCGAAGCCCGCGAGCAAACGTTCCGCGAGCTGAACGAGCTGAGCGATTCCATGGTCCAGACGGGTCATTATGCGGCGACCGAGGTAGAGGAGAAGTGTTCCGCCCTGCTGGATGAGCGTGCCAAGCTACATTCGGCGTACAATAAGAAGAAAATCTTGCTGGAGCAAAAGATCGATCTGTTCTGCTTCATGCGCGATGCGAAGGTGATCGATAACATTTCCAGCGGCCAGGAGGCCACCCTGTCCAGCTCCGACTTTGGCCAAACGGTCGAGGTGGTGCAGGATCAGGTGAAGCGTCACGAAGCGTTCGAGAAGCTGATCCAAACGCAGGACGAAAAGGTGGCGATCCTGCAGGACCACGGCCGTAAGCTGGTGGAGCAGAATCACTACGATAGTGAGAACATCCGGCGGCGCTTGCGCGAGATTGTCGAGCGACGGCAAAAGGTGAAGGATTTATGCACGCTGCGACGGCAAAAGCTAGCGAATGCGCTGCTTTACGCGCAGTTCATCCGCGACTGTGCGGAAGCCGGTGCTTGGATCAACGAAAAGCAGAAGAAGCTGGAGGCGGATGCGCACAGCTATACCGGCACCAGCAATATGGAGGATAAGGTGAAAAAGTTGAAGAAGCTGCAAGCGTTCGAGGCGGAGGTAAATGCCAACGAGGGTCGCATCGGCGAGGTGCGCGACAAGGGTGAAAAGCTGATCGGCAAGAAGCACGAGTGTGCCGGCGAAATTCAGGACGAGTTGGTGAAGCTGATGCAATCGTGGAACGTGCTTTTGAACGAGCTATCCTCCCGCAGCAAGGGCCTGAAGGAGGCGCAGGATATCCTGGAGTTCAACACGCAGCTCGACAAGCTGGAGGCTTGGATCCGCGACAAGGAGATGATGATCAACGCTGGCGAGACGGGTCGCGATTTGGAGCATTGCAATGCGTTACGGCGCAAGCTGGACGATGTGGACAGCGATATGCGGGTCGATGATCAGCGCATCAAAAATATCAATCAGTTGGCAGATAAGCTGGTGAGCCAGGACAAGGTCGAGGGAAAGAACGTCCAGCAGCGCAGGGAAAACTTCAACAACAAATGGAAGTCGCTGCAGGGCGCACTGAGCCGCTATCGGGATCTGCTCGCCGGAGCGTACGAAATACACGTGTTCAACCGGGACGTCGATGACACGGCGGAGCGTATAGCTGAGAAGATGCTCGCCATGAGCGTCGATGATACGGGGCGCGATTTGATTGCGGTGGAAGCGCTGAAACGCAAGCAGGAGGCCATCGAACGCGACATGACGGCTGTGGAGCAAAAGATCCGCGAGCATGAAACGAGTGCGGCAGCGCTGGCCGATAAGTATCCGGACAACGCGATCAACATCGTGGAAAAGCTGGACGAGCTGAAGAAACATTGGAACGAACTGCAGAACGCAAGCGTGAAGCGGGCGGAGCTGCTCAAGCAAGGCTACACGGCGCACAAGTTCACCGCGAACGTGAAAGAGCTGGAGCTTTGGGCGAACGAAATGATCAAGCGCATGGATTCGGCTACCAAGCCGGCGACCATTGCGGACTGCGAAGCGCAGATACAGCTGCACAACGAACGGAAGGCTGAAATCGACGGGCGGGATCTCGTGTTCCGAGAGCTGAAGGAGCACGGGGAACGGTTGGTGGCCGAAAACCGCGAACGTTCCGTTCGCAACGATCACGTCGAGAAGGCGCTGCGCAATCTGGAGGACCTGAACAAGCATCTGCATGACTCGTGGAAGGGCCGCTCACGCGGTTTGAAGGAAGCGCATCAGCTGCAGCTATTCAAGGAGCAGGCCGATCAGATTGTGGAATGGCTGACCAACAAGGAAGCTTTCCTGAACAATGATGATCTGGGCGAGTCCTTCACCGCCGTGGAAGCGTTGATAAAGAAACACGAAGCGTTCGAGAAGCTGCTGCACTCCAATCGCATCGGCGAGCTGGAACGGTTTGCAGAGGAAATTCTGGCCGAAAGCCCCTTTGAAGCGGACGTGATCAAGCAGCGGCTGTATGCGGTTATCAGCCGCAAGGACAAGCTGCTTGCATCGGCCGAATCGCGCAAGCAGAAGCTGCAGGAAAGTCTACAGCTCCAGCAATTCCTGCGCTCGCTGTACGAGGTTGAGAAGTGGACGAATCAGAAAATGCAAATCGCGCTGGACGAGAACTATCGCGAGCCGAGCAACTTGCAGAGCAAGATACAGAAACACGCCGCGTTCGATGCGGAGCTTCTCGCCAACTCGGGTCGTGTGACGGCCGTCATAGAGGAGGGCGAATCGCTGATCAATGCCGAACACTACGCGAGCAGCCTGGTGCAGGAACAGCTGGACATCGTGGAAAGCGAGTGGCAGAAGCTGAGCGAAGCATCACGCGAGAAAAAGGAACGGCTGGCGGAAGCGTACGATGCGCTTCTGTTCCAGCGCAGTCTGGAGGACTTCAACAACTGGATGGACGAGGTAGAGGCCCAGCTGTCGTCCGAAGACTATGGGCGCGATCTGGCTTCCGTGCACAATCTGCTCAAGAAGCACGATATGCTCGAGGCGGACGTTGCCCATCATGCGGACACCTGCGAGCAGATCAGGGCGACCGACGCGAAGATGCTGTCGTCCGACCATTTCCTGAAGGACGAGTTGCACGAAAGTGCAATGCTTACGATCAAGCGCTACCATTCACTCCACGAACCCACCACCATCCGGCGCGACAATCTGGAGGATTCGCTGCAGCTGCATCAGTTCTTGCGCGACGCCGAGGACGAGCTGCTGTGGCTGAACGAGAAAGAACCGCAGGCTGCCTCGAAGGATCTGGGCAGCAGCCTAACCGCGGTGCAAAGCCTGCAGAAGAAACACCAGGCACTCGAGGCAGAAATCCTCATCCAGGAACCGATCATCTCCGCGTTGGTGCAGCGCGGTCAGCAGATGATCCGCGATAACCATTACGCGGTTGAACAAATCGAGCGACAGTGTGGCCAGCTGCAGAACAAGCTCGTGAACTTGCGCAACCTCACAAACGTTCGACGCCTGCGGCTGCTGGACGCCGTCGAAAGCCAACAGTTCTATGCCGAGGCAAACGAGGCCGAATTCTGGCTGCGCGAGAAGAAGCCCATCATCTCGTCGCAAGACTATGGCAAGGATGAGGATTCCGTTGGCTCGCTGCAGAAGAAGCTGGATGGGTTGCAGCGAGAGCTGGTCGCGTTTAAGCCGACGGTGGAAAAAATCGAAAAGCTCGCGAGCGGCCTGCAGACACGCGGCCACTTTGACAGTGACAAAATCAAGAACAAAAACGATAAAATTCAGTACCAGTTCCAGGAGCTGAATCGGTTGGCCGGCGAGCGGGAGAAGAAGCTGGCCGAGATGAAGAAGCTGTACGAGTTTGTGCGCGAGATCGATGATCTGCAGGAGTGGATCGAGCTGCAGATGACGACGGCCGGTTCGGAGGAGTACGGTACGGACGTGGAGCACGTCGAGCAGCTAACGGCACAGTTCGAATCGTTCGTATCGAACCTGAACGCAAACGAATCGCGCGTTACGGGCTGCGTCGCGAAGGGCGAGGCATTGCTGAACGACGGCAACCCCAACAAGGACACCATCAAGGCAAAGCGCGACGAAACGAAGCAGCTGTGGGAAGAGCTGAAGGATTTGGTCGTTGCACGTCAGGAGGCGCTGGCCGGTGCGCGGCAGGTGCACGTGTTTGACAGAACCGCCGATGAGACGATCGCTTGGATCAACGAGAAGATATCGTCCGTACTGTCGGAGGACTATGGGCACGACCTAGAGACAATCCAATCGCTGGTGCGCACGCACGAAGCGTTCGAGGCAGAGCTGGGCGCCATCAAGGAGCAGCTGGAATCGGTCGTGAACGAGGCGCAAAAGCTCGCCGACACCTACCCCGACGCAAAGGAGCACATCGAGGTGAAGCGCGATGAAACGATCGAGGTATGGTCCGAGCTGAAGGAGCGAACGGTCCAGCGCAAGGAGAAGCTCATGCAGGCCGAACAGCTCCAAGCGTACTTCGACGAGTACCGTGATCTGATGGCGTGGATCAACGAAATGTTGGCCAAGATCACCGCTCCGGATCTAGCGAAGGATGTTGCCGGCGCAGAAGCACTGATCGGCAAGATCCGGGAGCATCGTACCGAGGTAGAAGCGCGGAAGGAAGCGTTCGAGGTGTTTAACCGCACGGGACGGAAACTGATCCACGACAAACACTTCCTGGCCAACGAGGTGCAGGAGAGGATCGCCGTGCTCGAGCAGCGCAAACGCTTGCTAGACAACACCATCGTGCAGCGGCTGGAGATGTACGAGCTCAACCTGGACACACAGCGGTTCCTGAAGGAAGCGGAAGACATGGAAGGCTGGATCATCAGCCGCCAGATGCAGCTGAAGGACTCGAAGCTGGGCGACTCGATCGCGCAGGTAGAGGATCTGTTGCGCAAGCACGAAGACTTTGAGAAAACAGTGGCTGCCCAGGAGGAGAAGGTGTTGGCGCTCAAGCGCATCACGCTCCTGGAGCAACGGTTCAAGAAGCAGCTCGAAGCCGAACAAGCGGCACGCATCGCCGAGAAGGAACGCATTGAGCGGGAACGCCATGAAGCGCTGAAGCAGAAAGAGGTTCAACGCATCACGGAGGAACGGCGGCGACGGGAACCGGCCTCGATCAACGGCTACAACGACTCCGTGTCCGGAATGGGTAATGCGAGTGGTGGTCATTTGTCGTCGCCCGCTGGCGCTGGCATGATGGTCGATCGCAACGACTCCTCTGTCGGCTCGGGGGCCGGCATGATGAACACCTCCAACAGCACGGCGTCGGTCGGCGTAAGCCACGCGGATCAAACGAGCCCGGTGCAGAAATCGAACTCCTTCGCCACGATGCTGCAGGAGCGCTTGCGGCGCGGATCGGACAGCAACATCAAGCGGGCGGAGAGCATGAAGATGGGTCTGAAGCCGGTGAAGCGTGCGCCCTCCTTCACGACACGTCGCCGGGCCCAGAGCTTCCGCAAGAATCAACGTACCGGCGGTGCGGGATCCGAGTCGGACGCTTCGCTTCTGCCACCGGTGGAAGTGCAGGGATTGCTGGAACGCAAGCACGAGCTGCAGTCCGGTGGGAAGAAGGCGCCGGTACGCTCGTGGAAACCGTACTACACCGTCCTGTGCGGTCAGTTGCTGTGCTTCTTCAAGGACAGCGAAGACTTTGCCATGCAGAAGGCGGCCACCGCTCCGGTGAACATTCTGAATGCGAAATGCGAACGGGCGGAGAACTACACCAAGAAGAAGAACGTGTTCCGGCTGGTGTTGCTCGACGGTTCCGAGTTCCTGTTCATGACCACCTCGAAGGAATCGCTCAACGAGTGGGTGAACAAGATTGCGTTCCACGCCGCGCTGCCACCGAATCTGCAGCTCATGAGCTACGACGAGTCTGTGAAGGTAGGCGAGCATTCAATTTTACCCTCAAAGGGAGTCAGTAGCTTTAATCGGACGTTTTGTTTTTCTTTGCCAACAAACAGCAAAATAACAGCGCGCCCGACATGAAATCGATCAGTTCCGCCCAATCTCCGACGCCCGACCGGAGTGATGCCGCGTCGTCGATAAGCTCGCGGACTTCTTCGCCGGACAGCCAGCGGCGGGATTCGCGGACCTCGCTAAACAGTGCCAAATCAGGATCGGGAAGCAACGGTAGCTTCCACACACCGCAGACCAACTTCCTGCAGAAGCAGAAAGAGTTGCGCGAACAGGAGCTGCAGGTAGGAACCGTCTACTCTCTACTGCCTTTGCTTGGTCCGAATCAGGGTTAAGAATTCCCACAAATTGTCTCAAGATAGCGAGGCTCCTCCAATTGATCCCTCTAAGGGTTAAACTCCCAAGACGCCCCGTCGTTGCATACACTCGCCCTTATCCTCTCAGCAAGGTTCCGAAATGAATTAAGCAAATCTGTATCTGTTGCAGCATCAGCGCATGTCATCCGGTCAGCAGTACAACAACCTTCCGTCCCCGACTGCACCGGGACCGATGCCGGAAGTGTTCGGATTGGCCGACAAACCTCCGATCCCGCCGCGCGGCATGCCTCCCCCGGTCCCTCAGCGTCAGTCCAGCACGGACAATGTGCTGAACAGCAACAACGGCTCCGTCCAGATGCGCTCTAAACCGCCTGGCTCAGCCAACAGTCCCAACGGAAGTGGTAAGTGTGGTGAAGGGTTTCCACGTATGTTGATTGCTAATCGGAAGGCGCTTTCCAGACTACGATAATGCCAACATTCGTCCGTACTCGCTGCAACCGGGCGCGATGTCCAGCAAGTCGCCACCTGCATCACAGAACGGCGGCAACCTCACCGGCGAAGACGTGTGGTTACGAAACAGCGAAATCAGAACATCGGGTAAGTTGGGTCATCTGGCGTAGTGGCCGCTTGTGGGTCTTGAAGCGTTGTCCGCCAGCTGCTGGGTTATTAATGGTTCGTTACACACACACGTACAAACACAGACCACACGCCTCTATTCCTCTTACTACACGCTCTGGAATTGTTTGAATACATGGACAGGGAGCGTCAACTGCACTTTGTGTCAATGTTATGTTAAATGTCGCTAATGTATGTGTCTTACCCCCGTTCCTCTGTAAACCCCATCCCCGATCGTCGCCAATTCCTTGAAACTGTTAGACTATTCCGTTCCACCGCTTCCGGTCACCTCCACACCGTTGAGCACGTTTACACCGCTGAAGCCTCCGTCCGGTTATCAGCATCCGGCGCAACACTATCACCAGCAATCGCCGTCCTCAGCCACAGGGACGGCCACCTCAACCTTCCAACCTCATCCCAACCATAACATGCCTCAGCAGCCTCAAAAGCATCAGATCGATCAGTTTATTCGACGCGAGCAACAGACGGGAAACAGTTCGTCTGCCCGCACGGGAAATAACGGCACGTCCCGTACGACATGGCACCATCCGATGGTTCCTACCGGCAATGGAACCGGCAACACCACTAATGAACAGCAGCAACAGCTGGCTTATCACGGCAACGGCAAGCAAAGCCATCATCATCAGCATCACCATCCGCATCATCACGGGCCGCAGGGAAGCATGGGGACGCAGCCGCCCCCACCACCACCACCCACGCATATGGCCAACAGCAGCAGCAACACCTTTGGCAACAGCATCAACCTGGACGGCTTCAGCACCGGTACAGCCATGGGGCAAATGCCTCACTCTCTCTCTCTCTCTCCCCAAACTCTCCCGTTGCCATCCCTTCCCCGGTTATCTGGCTGTCGTTCTCGCTAAGCCCTTTTCTGAATCATTGTCCCTAACCCACTCCCTGCTCTTGGTGTTGGCTCACGTTATCTCCATGGCGATTGGTCTTTGCTATCTCGAATTGGTTTCCCGGCTGTTGATGGATACTTTACTGTTGAATTGGTTAATTTGTGAACTGCTTAACCCAATGTCCACCGAAATTTGTTTGTTCTTTAGATTTAAATAACTAATTTATCAACTCAACTCGATCGTTTCATATAGCGAGGTTTTAAAAGAAAACCCCTTTGTATGAACCATTTACTAATCAACCTGATGTTGTGTAGCAGTTGTGTTTTAGATAGGAAAGCGAGAACTCATAAGAATTGTACGATTGATTGGTGTGTGGTATTTGTAATATTTTGTATGATCGTTACAATTTCACGATCAGCCACATATTGTTTCTACTGTTAGTACCTCTCGCGGGATCGCACTTAGCCCCGTCTAGTGATCATATTATTTTGAAATTGAATTATGATCGCCAAATAACGATGATATTAGCATTTTTTTATTTTCGTAATTACGGCCAGAGGGTGGCCGAGGTGACAGCGACGCCGGTCTTTACACTAGATCGCCTGCTCGTCTGCCAAGACCTTGGAGGTTGTTATTGCCAACGAAAGAAGGAATAATCACTGCCAAGACCGTAAATCGGATTCGCCATTACCTCTAATATCTCTCCGATCAATGAATCGCTCTCCGTTTGCTTCGATTTGCGTGCCTTCGTCATCGAATGCGCGACACTACGATCGAATCACATGCCGTTACCATGCAAACACGAGCCGATATCCAAAATTATTTGCTTTAAATAGGCTTTTAAATGAAAATCTCATCATAGTGGCATGTGACGCAAATCGATTCAACTTTTGAAGCACTTTACGTGTTCTACCGAGAACTAAATCAATCAACCACAGAATTGAAGAAGGGAGGGAGGTGTTATATAAGTTTTTCTTTTACTTCAGCAAGTAAGAACAGATAAGTCATTTTTAATGGTGTTTGAATTTACTGTACAGCATAACATTACTTTATATCCCTAACCGATCAAGTTGACCTTATAACAACTATTCTCTTTTTTAATCAGAATACTTTGCCGAAATGGCATTAGTAAAAGCGGTCTCTTACTAAACAACTACTGTAATTATTTTTGTAAATTAATATTCGGTCGGTATTATTTTACTTCGATGTGGATTAAAACGTTACTGAAAATAACGCAAGAAATTGATTCCATTCCGTTCGGTGAAGGACATACCAGCACTGCACTGCACTGCACAAACCGACTCTAAATCGTGCCATCTGTTCCTCTCTGCAGGTTGGGGTCAGTCCCGCTTTGATGCAGCTCGACCAACATCGTTGCCACCGGCTGGCGCCAACAACAACAACAACAACAACAACGGTGGCAGCACGAGTGGTGGCCCAACGACGACGACGTCGCTGGTAGGCCAAGACTTTGGCCAGCTCGTATCGGGTGGCGTCGGTCGCCATCAGTCCGCCGAGAGCTCTAGCGAAAGCGAGGCCAGCTTTATCAAGGGCGGCAAGGAATCGTCGAGCGGCAAGGACAAGAAGGGCGTGTTCAGAATATTCTCCAAGAAGAAGTCTAAAAACTCGAGTTAGAAGGGGAGGTCCCTACCTACCTTACCTATCTATCGATCACTCGATCGTTTTACACAGACACACAACACTTGTCGGTCGGTTGAAAACGATATCAACCAGCATACGCCTATCATATTTCTTATTGAAACTTTTGTGGTGGTGCGCCACACTATCCGCTTTCTTTCATGTGTTTGTCTAGTTTTTTTTTTGTTTGCTTACGTGTTTTGTATTGATTAAGGCGTAAAGGGCGGACAGTTAATAAGGAAAAAGCATATAGTTAGGTTTAACACAGGAAAAAAAGGAAGAAGAAAGCGAAAGCAGTAACAAACATACATAGTAGGCAGCGCGTTTTTTAGTAGATTGGTTAAAGATTAGTATTTAGCATTAAAAGAGCTCTGTTGTTATTCGCACGTCCAAGTAGGCCGAACGTTAGCTAGGCGGTGAAAGTCTTTGAAGAAAAGCATCTTTCGCCGCTTCCGCCGGGAGAGTATAAAGGGTGTCGATAAGATTTAGTTGGATTATTGCATATACTTTTAAAAGAGTAGCTTTTTTTGTTTTGAATGTATGTTATTCGAGGTTAGGCCATTAGGAGTGTTTGTAATAGCGAATAAATAGTATCCTTAATAATAAAAGCATTAACAAACTTTGGAAGGGTTTGGTCTTTTGAGTGAGACTGCCATCCCAAATCCCAACCATCAAGACAGCCAAGCCAGGGTCTACCAACGACCTGTTGCGTGTTCTACGCACACTACTAACTAGAGCACATCAAACAGTGGCACATAGGTTGCTTTGTTGATTTTATTATCACTCACCAAGGGTACACAACATTACGCTTCATCGTCGGTACAAAATTCCTTCCACCGTGGATCGTTCGGATCGCTCATGTCGCAATCGACCCAACCCTTGCGCTCCAGGTACGGCGTGCACTGTTCCGGAATGCGCAGAAAGCGGCGAACCTTGGCACGGTACTGTCGCCACGTTTCCTGCTCATAGTTGGTCCTGTCCCGGGCCATCGCCTGGTAGTTGAATCCGTGCCGATCGATCATCCCGGTAATGATGCGCACCATCGACCGTGCCATCCGGAACCGGGTGCCTGCGAATTCGTTCGCTTGCTGCTCCAGCTCGTCGGCAACGTGCTGTTTCGGGGCTGGCTGCGCCGGCCGCTTCTTGGTGGTCTGTTTTCCCCCGGCCAGTGCCTTTTCCATGTCCAGTATTTGCTTCTTGACGTTCGGGACGGGAATGGCACGGTTCACGTTGTACGCGAGACCCATTTCGCGGATGTTTCGTGCGGGCAGCTTCGTTCTGTCGTAAGCGGCCCGTATCTCCGGACTGAAACGAGCAGCGACAAAAGGCGAAACGGAATTAAAGGGGCTGCGCTGAGCGAGGGAGATTTTTTTTTAGCACAGTGCGATGCGCTTACCATCGGATGGAACCATTGCGACGACTTTTCTGTACCATTCGCTTGCGGTTGCGAGAATAATCATATTTCTGGTTTTTCTTCGTTTTTCTTAACCGTTGTACCATGGTGGTAGTTCAGGTAGAGACTGTGAAACTAAGAGAGAGTAAGGAATGCACTTTGGATCAAACGAAGAAGTTCAATCGATCAATCGATCAGGTTTCATTAAACTTACGAGTTACAGGGATATTTTAGCGAAAACACTTAATGTTGGTTGAATTCCGCAGGTCGTTCCGTTCCGTTGTTGGTGCGAGTAGTACGTAAACAACGCGTTGTTGTGACGGCCATGCGGTCTGCTTGACAGCCAATGACATTTGAAGCAATTTGTTTATAGTGCCGCGTCGACTGCTTCGTAATAGCACAGTGGTTGTGCTGGTTACATTTTTGAATTTTTAAAATCATTTTTTTAAAGTTGTGCTACAGATGTGCTTAATTCAAATAAAAAAAAGTCTGGTGCAGGAAAGCAAATGTTTGTGGTCGCGTACAGCTCCAAATTACAGGAACATCAAGCAGAAACAACTGCTTTGGGAAGATATTGGCCGCAGGCTGAATGTGTCCGGTGAGTGACTTGCTACCTGCTCTGGTAAAGCATTTCCATCGAATACAACTTTGCAGCGTTCGTTATGGAAACAGCTGGAAGGGTTTTTTTCAATTTTATGATCAACCTTTGTCGGTAATTCATGTTAGCACGCACCATCTCTCTCACCGTTCACCTCTTGGCGAACTGGCGGATACTTACAGTGCCTCAAACGGAAATCCGAACACGATTCAATTCGAACCTGGGCTCGAGGAGTTTGAAAACGATTTGCTTAACCCAGAGCTGAGGAGAACCATGATATCTTAATGACCGAAATGGACAATAGAGTGCAAAGTAACTTCGACGTTTGCAGGCATCACTGGAAACCAGCATTAAGTTAGTTAAACAATCTGATAAAAATTTTAAAAATACGCTAGCTTCAATTGCCTTTTTAAGTAGTTTTGGGAATACTTTCTCCACCTATTTCGATAGCAAACACCCTTCTTTGGCACTAATACCTCGAGAGGTCTCGGCGCGCCATTTCTGTTTTTAAGTGACTTGATTTTACCCGCAGCCAAGTAGTCAGCCTTAAGTACGGGAAGGATACGGTCTGGATAGGATTCCAGGAATCCCTCTGGAAGCTCTAGCCCCAGGGATCTGGAAGCCTAGCCCCAGCAGGGGAAAATTTATCCTCAGAGTAGAGCAATAGCTCAACAATGTAGGGCCCTTTGGAGGTATTATTCCTGGACCATAGTTTTCCATAGTTTTAGGGTCTTCTATCAAACACTTAAACACTTTTAACGCACCTCCTGTCTAAATTCGCTTGAGGCAAATTCCGGGGCAGCAAATTTGGGGGCGGTCCGGCGGCCGAGCTGAAGGTATTAATTCCATTAGCTGAAGGTATTAACTGCCGTACCGATATGCTTTGCGATTAGGATTGTTTCATCTCCATGTTGCACATATTCACAGGAACGTTTGAAGTGAAATATTTGAAGGGCGAACACATCGTGATCGAACCACTGCCAACGATCAATACACTAGAACCAATGCCCGAGGAAGACGAAGTTCCTGCTGCTTCAGGACAGCGAACGAAGCCTGGTCGCACATCATCGGCGGATAATGGTGTAGAGACACTATTGGAGTTTGAGAAAGAGATACTTCAGCTGTGGCGAGAGCATGCGAACAAGAAATCAACCAACAACTACTTTTTGAACAGTTTGGTAGAGTCGTTGGATTCGGTTCCGCCGGAGGTGCAATTGCACATCAAAGAGCAGTACACCGGCATGATGCATTCGGCCATAAGAGAACACTATCAAATACCACCAGCTGAAAATAGAGAGTAGATAATTTAAAAAATAAAATTGACCCAAGCTCCAAACAAACGGTGTGATCATTTTTTGTCTAGATTAATGTCGTTATAGGAAAAGAAAAAAAGGAAGCAGGAGCAATGGTTCCAAGCTCAGGTTCGTCATTGAATTGGTTGAAGTCACTCCATTGACGACATTGAACTTACGAGCGTGGTCGTCCGGTGTCATTCTCTTGACCGTAAGCAACCTTTAAGGCTGAAGTTACAGCTTCATTACAGACACAGGTGTTACAGACATCTGGTTATGTCAAATTTTAAACGCGATTTGACAGACGACTGGTAAGCTTCTGCTACAAAGAAAAGCCTCAAACCAATGAATAGTATGTTATCTGTATTAACTTAAAGAAGGGGACCCCCTATGTATCCCACGCATGGGAGGGACCTCTCTGAATTAAGTTCAAGTTCAGACGCCCGCATCTGATTGGTGGGAAAATTGGCCGTTTATGAGCAAACTCTTCTTAACACGGGCCATATCGAAAAATCTCGCAGTAATACCTCCGCAGATGCTGCACTGTAGCTTATCTTCCCTTCCTAAAGCAATCTGATCAGTTTCAGTCAAAAGTGTTGTGACAAGGGTCGTAGTTTACGGCAACAGATTAAAGCCAGCGCTTGTACTCGATTGCAATTAATCAACCAATATCCATGTAGTCGAAGTAGGCTACCACTAACGCTAAAACCAAAGTAGCTATTGGTTCGATCAGGTATATAAGCAGAGTAGTCTACGTTAAAGTTGGATTTTGAGTAATTCGCTTGCCACTAACGGGTCGAGTTTTTTTTTAAATTCTATAGTAACGGCCTTTCTGTGTTGCTAACGGTAGGACCGGGGTTCAAATCCCATCCAGACCACCGGCCCGTACGTACGTAGGGCTGGATACTTTGCTACAGGTAAAATCATGTCACAGAAAGTCATAAATGGCTGGCTGGCCGAGCTCTCTCGAGGTTGTTGGTGCCAAGGAAGAAGAAAAAGTTGGTTTTTCTGACCTAAATGAAATAGAGCTTTCCTGTACAGTTTTTCATGGAAACTGCAGAACTGAGAGAACCATGTATCTACCTCATGCAGAACCTGAAAGCTTCCTGGTGGTAGGATTTATAAGTGACGAGAATTTTGAGAATCGTTCAAGAGAAATATGTGGACTATGTGAAACACAATTTTTCTGAAGAAGTATGTGGTGCGTTTGTGTAAACTGCTGGGTGAGTTCACATGAAGGTAAGTTGGTACCCATTTAGTGGCATTAGATAAGTAGGTGAGACAACTGAGAGGTAATCTTCAGAGAGGATTCCGAAACGGAAAATCAACCACTGACCAGATCTTCACGATGCGGCAAATCTTGAAGAAGATAACGGAACAGCAGCTCCACTCCTACCATCTCTTCATTGGTTTAAAAGCCGCATATGACAGCATAGCCAGGGTAAAACTGTACGACGCAATGAGCTCTTTTGGAATCCCGACCAAGCTTACCAGGCTTGTACGAATGACAATGGCCAACATCACATGCCAGGTGAAGGTGGATGGAAAACTCTCAGGGCCCTTTGCTACCACCAAGGGCCTGCGCCAGGGAGATGGGCTTGCCTGTCTCCTCTTCAATCTGGCGCTAGAGAGAGCCATCCGTGACTCAGAGGTGGAAACTTCGGGGACCGTCTTCTATAAGTCAATCCAGATCCTGGCATACGCTGATGACATAGACATCATTGGTTTGAGGCTCTCCTATGTAGCAGAAGCTTATCAAAGGATCGAGCGTGCGGCACAGAACCTCGGGTTGGAGATTAACGAGGTGAACACCAAAATGATGGTGGCACAACCAGTGGCCTTACAAACAAATACTGATTTACGCAGGGGTGATGTACAGATAGGTGACCACACCTTCGAAGTCGTCCAAAACTTCACCTATCTGGGGTCAAAAGTCAGCACCGACAACAACATTGATGTTGAGTTACGCATAAGGGTGCTGGCTGCCAACCAACCGGTCATACTTCAGCCTGAGGAAACTTCTCCACTCTAAATACCTGTCGCGACGGACGAAGCTAGGACTGTACAGAACATTTATAGTCCCAGTACTCACATACGCCTCCGAGACATGGACTCTGTCCAAAACTGACGAAGACCTCTGAGCCGCGTTCGAGAGGAAGATGCGCAGAAGGATTTTTGGCCTCGTATGTGTGGAATGACAATGGAGGAGCCGCTACAATGACGAGCTCTACGAGCTGTACGATGGCCTCACCCTCGTGCAGCGCATTAGACTCGCCAGCTACCGGTGGGCTGGTCACGTCATGAGAATGATACCGGACGACCCATTTCGTAAAGGTGCTTTTAGGCCGTCCACACGGACAGAGGAGGCGTGGTAGGCCCAAATTGAGATGGAGTGCTGGCGTTGATGCATCCGCCAGAACGGCTTGGAATACGGATTGGCAGACGACGGCGCTGAACCGTGAGCGGTATCGAGGATTGTTGCAGCAGGCCAAGACCGCAAAGCGGTTTTAGCGCCTGATAAGTAAGTAAGTAAGTAATCTTCAGTCAACGGGGAAGTTATCCCGTGCCTCCAACCCGCACTAGATTATCTGTTGTATGGCAAGGTACATCACAACGGTAAAGTAATGTGCTTTGGGCAAATTACAAGAAATTCGTATGAGCTCTTATGCTGGATTTTTAAACAGTCGAAAAAACAGCAAATTTGTTGATCGTCCCAACGATTGAGTCGCTGAAGTTTGTCCGTCTGATCGATCCCGAAAGACCGGAGGACGAAGAATTTGTACCAAAAGTCGACCAAATGGATGTGAAAAGAGCATTTCTTCAAGGAAAACTTATACATACAGGTAAGTTCTCGATGGTGTTAAGCTTCTCCAGATATGGTTTGTCGTTTAGAAAAATCGTTGTACAGACGTGATTCCTACGATGGTGGCTGTAAGGTTCTTAAGGTCTTAAGTCTTAAATCTTAGGAGTTACTTAAGAGTGAACGCGAACCAAGGACCGTGGAGAAGGGTTCAATCGTCTTATATCAGACATAAAAGCAGATTATGCTGCGATAAAGTTTGAGTTAGTGAATTGCTGGCCTAGGGATGGTAGAGGAGTTCTGCTACCTTCATACGATCGTTACTTTGGATGACAATCGAAGCAGAAAGCGAAAACAGTAGGCATATTGTTAATGAACTACACAAACTTCTGCAATAAGTAAGACTCCAGCAACACACGAAATGTACGCTTTATCGCACTTTGATACAGCCGGTAGTCCTCTAAGGGTATGAGTCCTGGAATATGCTGTCAGGGAACTCCGATGCACTTGACATTTTTAAGCGGCGAGTACTAAGGATCTCTGGCGGTGCATGCGAGCAGGGCCTGTGGAGAAGGAAAATGACCCACGAGCAAGCTGAGCTGTTTCTTCTTCTTCTTCCTTCGCACTACAACTTAGTAAGGTCTCGGCCTGCCATCTCTGGCTTTCTGTGACTTAGTTTTACCCGTGGAAAAGTAGTCAGCCCTGCGTTCGGGGAGGCGGTCTGGATGGGATTTGGCGGGCTGAGCTGTTTGGCGGTGCAGATATCCTGACGGAAGCCGAAGCCAGAAGCACTCGTTGGCTGGGGTACGTGATGAGGTTGCCGGACTTATGCCCCACAGGGAAGGTGGTCGACAGCTACCCGTTTGGCACAAGGCGTAGTGGAGCACAGAGAGCAGGACCAGGTGAATTCCAACCTGCAGACGGGAAATCGGATGCAATCGTGGTTGGAGGAATGCAGCCCTGGACCGAATTTCTTTGAAAAAAGATTGGCAACCTGGCCATTTTCTAGGCTTATAGACATGCTCAACCCTGAACAAGCCAAAAAAAAGAAGAAGATGTATAAAAAGTTCTTGCGGTTACGGGTCCAAAAGTGTAAGATGATGTTAGTATTCCTCAGCTGAATGGATAACAGTTTTAGAATATCCGGTTTCGGGTGCAAACTTTAAGAAGCACCTTAATCTCAAACGAGATTTCCACCTTGGCTATGTTCTATCAGTTTAGCACACTTGGTATCTCTGATGTCTGATGTAAGTGGGAATCAGTAACACACATACCTGGCAATCTGACGGAAGCTGTTCAAATGGCACTGCTTAATGCAGATCTCGGTACGTCGTATTCTATCGCCACATCTTCATAAACACTTACCACATGGAACAACTGCAAAACAGAAAGAAATAAAAAAGGAAAGCATAAAACAAGGATCACCGTGTTAGTGGTTGAAATTTGTCATTTACAGTTTTTTCGTTATAACATTTATTGCAATTATCTGTTACGCTCAATGCCATATTACCTTAAGTCCATTCCTATCTTGTTAATAGCGATACTGTTCGTTTATTCCCTTTTGTTCTTCGAATCCTTCTTCACCGATCACCGACATACTCCTCGACGATGCTGCGAGTGCTTGGCGGACCTAGAATGTTAGTAGATCACACCAACGCACCAGACATCACCAGTCGGATGACCTTTTTCTGCCCTTGAACCACATATACGCACTATCGTTTCTCTTTCTTCGACTTTACTATAAGCTATAACAAACATACACGTTTTTACAAAACTGATTCACGCTCGCCCTTTGTTTTTCACCCTTTTTTGCCGTTCACCTTCAACCCTCATAACCCTGGTTTTCCACCCGTCCCTTCCACTAGTCCCTTTCCCATTGTTAGCCACTATCGTACGATGTTCGATCGATGCGTTTTGTTCCGAGCGGCATCATCTTTGCTCCTCTTCATCTCAACTTGCATAATGAATCGTTTATTTGCTTATCTGTTTTATTCTTCATGCATTCTTCCCTTTTTTCCCATTTTCCCATTTGCTTTTTTCGACTTTTCTGGGTGTTTGTTTGCTGTTTCGCAATCGGGTCTTTTGCTTCCTCTGTTTCCCATTCTCCATCCCACACTTTTCCCCCATTCGCTCGTAACCCAAATAATGCGTGCGTGCGTGTTGTACTTAGATACTGGTTCTAGTACCGGTCTCTCTATCATTCATTCATTTACTTAGTCATTTTACTAGCTTGAATCAAGTTCCGGTAGAGGTAAATGTATAAAAATAAACCGATTCAAGAAGAGTAATGGAGCGGTTGTAGAAGTGAGTTTGGAGGAAATGAACAAACTTACTGTTCCTTTCTATATTGTTCCTTTTTTCTTTTGTTTTTTCGTTTCGGTTTTGTTCTCACCGTAAATCTCACCGTTCAATTCTTACACAAAAAGAGCTGTTTGTTTTTACTGGGTACGGAAAACTGGAAACTTAGTTTTTATATATATAAAAGTGTTTGTGTGACTGTACGTGTCTGACGATCATATCTAACAGAAGATTTCGCATACATACTTTTGTTTGGGTTTTTCATTGTTTTAAGTAGTTTTTTTTTGTTTTTTTTTTTCTCTCAGCTCGGTGCTACCTTATTTTGTCTGTTTTTTTCTCCCTTTAGTTAACTAAAAACTAAAAAAAACCCACCAAACGCAATCGACCTTCACAGTGTGTTTAACCGCTACTGCTACAAATTTAAATTTTTCTTTTTTGTTTTTTTTTTTGCTTCGCTTTCCACGTGCGGTTTGAGCGTTTTTTGCTTTGTTTTGTTTTTCATTTTACTGTTCTGGTCCTTTTTACTTTTAGATGGTTTTTTAGAACTTTTTTTTACTTTTTTCTCTGGCTGTTTCTTCGTTTTCTTCGCCTTCTTCAGCTAGAGGAAGAAGCCATTTAAACGCTACTGTTGCTAGAGAGAAGAAGATGAAACTAAACAACCACAAAGATACATGCGCGTTAACAAGCACTCACAGGACAGGCACACGCACACTGCGATTATCAACTGTTGTATGGGAGTGTGTATGTGTGTAAAAATAACAACAACTGTTTGATTTTTGCCAAAACATCACTCTTTTCTACTGATAAAATTCGCAACTCGCAACTCTATTCGAGCGAGGGAAAGAGAGAGAGAAATAGAAGGAAAGGTTAATACCATCATCAAAGCTCCTTTGTTAAATAGTGAAGCGAAAAACCAACCGGGAAAACCATAGCAACAGCTTTCAGTTTGCTATCTGTTTTTCGTCCTGGCTCACGCTCGTTAGAATGAATTTTCTTTAGCTATTGTATTTGAACTGCAAATTCCTTTCATTGTTATAGTTTGCTTGTGTGTGAGTGCCTGCGCGTGTATGAGTGATGAGTGCCTGTAGCATGGAAAAGGACATCCGCTATTGTTTCCTTCCTTAGTAGCAGAGCGTTTAGTCGCTATTTTAGTAAGAGATGGCTTTAAGTACCTCAAGTCAGCATTAGTAGCCGAGATGAGACTCAAGCACACTCTGATCTCTGGTTATGGTTCATTCACTGTTCGCCTGATCGAAAGGACTCACGGCCGGCTATTACTATTCTCCTTTTCTTCAATACACAAACACAAGTATACTATTTTTGTTAGAAGGGTGTGCGTGCGTTTGAGTGATTTTCCTTGTTTTTTGGTTTTGCTGATTGTGATACACTGCTTGCACTGCTTTATGGATGCTATTTTCCTACTATTTATATTCAACTCATACATCGGCATATTTGCACCATTGCCTACTACACACATCCACATTTTGTGTAAGTATGGAAACGAGATCGTACTCTTCTGTCTCGCTCCTTTGCTTCTTCTGATCTACACTAAGCACTGCTTTACCACGTTGTTCACAGGGTGCGCCTTCTACAATCTAGTAATCCGGATAGTGTTTTATGTGTGCGTGCGTTTGCGCGTGTGTTGTTGTCCTTTGTATTTTTTAATTGAATTCCTTTCGAAATTTCAAAATCAAACTAACAGCAAAACGCGGTACCACACTTGTACCAAAACAACACACACACACACATACACACAATCAACACCGTTACCGCTAACAACACGTGGCTACAAGGATTTTGGTGCTAAGCTATTGTTTCTGTTTTTCCCTTTGTAGCATAATCCGTAATATCGTTCGAACTTCATTGTATTGTGTGTGTGTTCTGGTGGTGTGTCTGTGTGGTGCATGTATCTTACTATGCTCGTACATTAACAAACAGCTCTCAGTGTGCGTGTGTTCCGCCTTTCGGTTGAACAATAGATTTTACTACTTGGAGCAAGAACTCGTCTTGCTGTTGTTGGGGACCCTTCTTTTATTTGGGTTTGATCATTTCTTCTCCATTCGGTTACGCGTAACGTGGGGCTTTGGCGTGTCTTTCTTCCAACTGCTACTAATGGTCTATGCTACTGAGATCGGAAAGACACACCGTACGTACGACGGACATTCGGTGCTGGTATATAGATATCTCGACTGTTCGAAAGGAAAATATAAAATCCTTCTCTTGCTCCATTGTTCCGCTACCGAACTACATGTATATATGTATGTATATCCATTCCAGCAGCAGGATATGATTATGATAAGAGCGATCCGTATTAATATTGTTTTCCCTACGAAACACACCCCACAAGTGCCACAAGTGCTTTTTGTCCTTGTTTTTTCTCTAATTTGTATCGGAATAAAATTCGGCTTTACGGACCTGGACGCACATATAAACAACAAACAATTGAGGTTCACTAAATTACAATAAAAATTAAGACTTTAGCAAATAAACAAAAGAAACAAGCCCTTTTCTCAACATTTTCTTTAAAAATGAATATTAAATAAATGAAAAGAGCGACAACAAATAAACAAACTTAGAAAACACACACATATATAAAGGATACTACGAACCGTACCCTATGATCACCACCATTGGCTTAGAGATAAAAAAACATATTCAGAACAAAAGTATATATAAAAAAAACACTCTTTTATGCAACTCCACCAATTCGAACATCTCTACACGCGCCTACACAGACACAGTGTAGTAGATTGAATCTAAAGGAGTATATCATAGGGGGTTTTGTTTGTTTGTTTGTTTGTTGGTTTTTGTATAGCATTGTATAGATTTTACTTACATCTTTATCTTTGAGTGGTTTTCTTTTCTTTGCTTTTCCTTTTTTCTCGTTTTCAATTTTATTCGTCACTTTTTCAATTTATTTTTCAACTTTTCTTCGTTTTGTTTGTTTCTAACAATGCACTTTTTTTAATATGGTTTGCACACAACTGTTGCATTTCTGTGTTTTGCTGCTGTTTCGCTTTGCCTGGACATAAAAAGTGTGGGGAGACATGACTGGTATGGTATTAGGATTGCAAAAAGTTCCATTAGTCCTTCGAAAGGTGCCTTCTTTTCACTTACATACTCTGCTAGAGAACGTACTAAGAACTTGTGTTATATTGTGTTTGTGTATGTGTGTGTTAGAGGATAATTTAACGGCAAATTTTACTCCCAAATTTGGTGTTCTCCTTTGCGTTTTTGCTTTTCCGTAGTGTGCTAAACTTGTGTGTTTGTGTGGGTTTTTACTATAACATTTGGGAAACAGACTATTCGTGTTTGCGTGTGTTAAGTGGCATCATTTTCATGCTTATGTGTTGCAAAGTGTTTTGTGTTCCATTTAGTTCCTGCTATATGCTATATGCCAGCACTGCGTACTCGTCCGTCCCGGCTGATCTCGTCTCTGATTTGCTCGGAAAATTATGCTACAATTTTTTTGCACCTCGCACATCATTCCCATGTCTCTTTTATCAAGTCTTTTGCTAGTTGAGAGTGGTTGATTACTATTAAACGTTCTTGTGAGTATAAGTGAAATGTTATAGCTGATTTTTTACCATCTTGTTTCTCCCCCTAGTTTGTGTTTTGTTTTGTTTTCTTTTTGTTTTCTTTGCTCTAATCGTGTTATGTTCTGCTTTCTAATTTGTTGGATTGCATTATTTAAATAAGAGCAATAGAGGTGACTAATATAGGTCTATAAATAAAAATCTTTTGCAATCTTTATCGTGTTACTGTCCGATTTTTATTGCCACTCCAACCGGGGGCTCGAACGAAACAAACGAAACAAAACGAAACACTTCCCTAAACACTCGAACTGCACGGACACGGAAGATTAAACCGCATTTATTGCCACCGTGGGGCAACGATTGAGAACCAACTTGCTTGAAGAGCCTCTGGGCCGAAGAAGTCCAGAACACATACGACCCCAAAAACATAAAAAATCATACATTATTTAGCCCCGGTCTCTCTCTCTCTCTCTTTCGCTCTGTTTACTTAGCATGCGTCAAGAGTGAAATATATTAATAATTCAACCAGATTTCCACATCAACTTTGCCGCTAATGAATTCGCGGCTGATGCCGTTAAATTACTCTTATAGCTGTGGTATGTATATTTTCCTTGCCATTTTTATTAATTATATTTATATATATTTATATATATATATACTACAAAGATTTTACTCATATACGTCTTACTGTGTTTTATCTCTCTTTCTCTCTAGTATGTAAGTGTTTCTTTTTTTCTTTTGTTTTACTTTGTTTTACTGCTCCCATCGTCGCCTCAGCTTACGGATGTGTTTGTGTGTATTTTTCTTTAATTTTCTTCCATTTAAAATCATAATTTATCAGCTTTGATTAAACATATACTGTGTCCCATCGATCTGCAAACACTTTCTCATGTTGCCGCCCTACGCTGGCAGCATTTCTTCCACCACTTACGTGTGTCTGTTTATGTGTGTTTCCGCTATCTCACCTTTTGTATTTATTTATATATTTATATGCCATATGTTCTGTCCAGTTACCGTTGTCTATATTTACCATCTAACTGTCTTCTGTCCAGCAATGAAAAATCAATTTTAATCTTTCGCGCCCGTTCACGGCCTTGTTTAGCAAACTGGTCTTCCCCATACCCTTCTTCCCGCGAGAACCCACGAGTCACAAACAAAGAAACAAAAAGAAAGGAATCATTCACCGGAAAACGCCCTTTTCCGCTTCCTCTGTACAAGACACGTGAAAAATATAAGAGACAAACAGCCATTAACAATGCACACTGACACACACACACTCAATTCGGTATTGATGTGTCGTGGGGGTTTTGCTACAGTTTTGTGCCGCACAGCACTCACTGGCAGCTTATCTACGGTATTACATATGTTCCGACGGGAGAGACTATTGAGTAGAGTCGCTTTATACAATGATTAAATCTTTCTCTGTCGCTTGATACAAACACATCAACCACAATACGCATCCGATCTCATGCCGTGCCCGTGTGTGTGTTAATGATTTGTCTTACCGGTTAAAAACCAAATCTCCGACCACAACACGCTGTCGTTAGCCTTGCGAAATCATTCCCATGATGCAGCGAATGACTTCATGACCAGTAAAGCGTGTAAGCGCTATTGTAATGTACAAGGACCATGTTGGTGTGTGTGCGGGGAGACGATTGTAATGCCTTTTACTCTATTTCTCGTTTCAGTCCGGGCAGGGAGACTTCCATCTGCTTGAGGGTATTTGTATTCGCCCCACCCTCTCGTGCAATCCAATCCTCCCTTTACCTACGAGGGACAAACCTTTGCGAAAAGTAAAACACAACTAGAACAACAAAAACCGGCCAAAAGATTGCCCTTCATTGCACATCTGTTTGCAAAACACTCCGAGGAGTTGTAGCATTCTTTCTTGGTTGCTTCTGCGTTGGTATGATTTTAGCTATATATATACTTTATATACTTTATTCTTCCTACTGGCGCTCCCCGCACGCACGAACACGCACACACACATGGTTGTTGTGGCTTAGAATATTGGTTTATTATGTGAAAGGACTCTCGCTTTCGTTTAAACACGCCGCTGTTGTGGATCAGAACAATAATGCTCTACAAAATTAAATATTTCGCCACTTTCAGCAAACCGAAGTGCAAGAGCGAACAAACAAACAAAAAGGAGCTCTCTGCTAACCTCTGTCTAGGTTGCGCCTATCTGTGATTGAAACGGAACGTCTCCCCGCGTATCGTATCTTTGAAAGTATGCTTGTGTTTGTGTGATAGGCTGTGTGATAAGGGCTATTTCCGGTGACTTTCGTAGACGATTCCAGGCTTACTATTTAGAATCAAGTCCTGAACCCCCGCTGCTCTTGCTAGTGAGCAGCATTTGACTATCGTGTTAAGCATAAATCTAACATAAATCTATAGCTATAGCTATAACCATAGCTCTTGCAAATCAATTCTTCCGGACAGACAGCTCGACCAGAAGACATTACACTGAAGGTTGAGGTTTTACAACAGTGGTGCAAAGGGGGGTGGGAAATGATTCCTTATTAAACTTTTTCCCATATCCTTTTGCAGACAGATACAGAGGGAGGGAGGGCGCCCTATGGTTTGATTTCGTAGATATTCTCCTCTATCTGTTGCGAATAAATGTACTTACAATTCATCGCAATGCAATACACGTCGCGCGCGTCATTCAGTTCGAAACTCAGCTCTCAAAAGGCGGTGAGCGTGTTGCAGCAGCAGCAGCAGCAGCCGTTGTGGTAGTCGTCTTCTTGATTGTTATGTTTAAATTGGTTTTATTCGGTGTGTACGAACGAGTGGCTGGCTTACGCTTTTCTAGAACAGAGGTAATTCTGTTTTCATTTGTTTCAACCACTAATCCACACTACACTCCATTGCCGATCGCCAAATAGACCTGTTTCATATGGTTTTACACACACTCCTTTGTTTTCTGCTGCCGCCTCCTTTCCTCTACTACTGGCTCTAAAACATCGCTGAAGACTGATTCGAAGGTAAAAAAAGGGGTGAAAAGGTATAAACAATTTTGCAACGAAACAAAACGCGATCGCTCGAAGCATTTTTCTTTTTTGACTACACAAACCACATTGCTCTTCGACCTGTTTGTTCTGTTTGTTTTCGTCGGACACCATTACGAACGATTCTCCAGTTTGTTTGCTTCACACATCGGTTTTTCCTCACTCTCTCTTCTGCTCGGCGATCGATACATTAATTGTATTCCAACCCGAGGATACGATTTCCTTTAAATAATAATTAAAAATAATTTTAACATTAAACTTTTACACACACACATATTACTCCTCTGCGCGCACACACACACACATTGCGTTATCCCGTGTCGTGTTGAGTGCGCGGTATCCTTTCTTCCTGTCTCTTCGGTTTGCACACTAGAGTCCTGCTTCCCTATCGTCTTCCATGTCCGACAACACAGGCCGAATGTTGGATGCTTTCTTGCTTGTTTCATATCGTCCCATATCATCCTAGAGCCTGCCTGCCTACGCACACTGCTACGCCGCGCGCACACAATTTTATTTACTATTATTAATTTTCTGTTCACTTTTCATTGATTTTGCGTGCCCCCTGTTCTACCGGCGGCTCTTTCTGCTTGTGGACATCTCCCTTCCGCGGAGGCGTTTTTCTCTCGGGACTAATATTCTTTGCTTTCTAACTTTGCCGTCCGCAGCATAGCGGGTGCGCCTGCAGGGTTTCGCCTACCGTCGCTGCTCGCTGTTGTGTTGGATGATCGAAACGTACACGATTAAAGCTAACCCATCGAGGAGGTGGCTGCCGTAGGCTGGCAGGTGTTCGCATCGCCCCCACTGGCGGCAGTCATGTCATCCGATCCGACGCCGCTACCGCTGGCACCACCGGCTGCACCACTGCACGATTGCTGCGCCAGGTTGGTCGGATCGCTCGTGCTACTGGCGCCAGCTCCGACGCCGCTACCGCCGACACCGCTGCCAGACGAACTGCCGACACCGGCGCCGCCATTGCCACTGCTTCCGCTGCCACCTTCCATCGAACCGCTCGACGACTGGCCAGCCTTTGATGCTGCCTCGTTTTGGTTTCTGGGCCTCAGAATCAGGTTCAGACTCGGCTGAATGGCAAGCTCTGCAACAACGCAACGCAAAATCATTTATTCCATTAATCTGTCCCGTCCAAATAAAGACTATGCCAACGACAAAGCCCAGCCCTGGCGCACCGCATTACCTTGCTCGGTGAAGTTGAATAATGGCGGAAACTCGCGACCATTCGGTAGGTACTTGCTGCCTTCCCGCAGTTCGTTGAAGAACGGATGGGCGCAAGCCTGCATCGGCGTGATTCTCGTGCCCGGTGTGTACTCCAGCAGGCGGGAAACCAGTGCAATTGCTTCCGGTGGGGTGCGTGTCCGGAACACCTTTACGACAGAATACAGTGAAGAAAAGAAGAACAAATAGAAAAGGTTTGTGTTAGTCCGAGTAAGTAGTGGTGAGTGAGTGCGATCGGTCAAAAACGCATTGCATTGCGCGCGCCGCGCAGTCCCAACAGAGCGTGTGTGACTAGCAGGTGAAAACAACAAATAAAACAGAACACACGTTAAGACACGCTAGGGCCAAACGAGGTGAGATAACTTTCACAGAAGAAGGCGCCACGAATTAGCAAACGGCAGAATTAGACGTGAACAAAACCGATGAATAGGAACAGCACGACATTCGTTATCCGAGGGCGCACCGGACAAAACAAAGGTAATGGTAGTGAAGAAACCACAAAGGAAACGACAGCTCGCGTAAAACGTTAGGAATGTTGTGAAGATGTGCTAGCGAACGATTTCGTAAGGACATGGTAATAGTAGCACAAACCGTGAAACATGATGCTAATGCGGACTAGGAACTGTACTCATCGCATGGATGGCACATAGATTTGTAGAGGCACTAGAGTAGAGGTCTCCGACCATATGGCACGCAAAGCTCTCTATTGTAGCCCGCCGACAAGGATTTGAATCAATAACGTATTTACCACCATTCCTGTTCTCGGAACGTCTTGTATATATCATTTAAATTGAACCGGAGAACTGCAATCGAGGATCAATCTGCTCTATTTTTGAGCAAAATTTGTTGTTAAAATAGTGGGTCATATTCTATCTTCCGATTCCGACAACGTCTAATTGGGGATTAATTCCGGCCTCCATTTAGACAGTACCACAACATACGAATCTTTAATAACAGCTGGCACTGACAAGGACACCTGAGACTTTATCCAACGATTCTGAACATGATGGATATTGTTATGCCAAACATTGCCTAAGACAAAACTGTCCATTTATCGTCTGAGACAAAGGAATCCAGGTCCCAGTAAAATTGTCCGGTTGCCCGGGAATTTCTCGAATGCAGGATTCGAACAAAATTGAATGTATTGAGATACATGAAGCAGTTTTATTTCGCGGTCCAATCTTAGTTATCAATGTTTCCAGCTCCTTGCAAGTATGATATCCGTGATGCCAGTGCAGCACTTGCATATGAGCAACTTTGAAGCAGACTAGCTAGACTAGGGAAAAACATTGGTCACTCGGAGTGTAAAAAAGTATTAACGGTTTGATCAAGCGACTCGATTCGACTCATACAGATCACATGGTACGGTAGACACAGGTGCATGATATAGAGGAGCCAGGAATCTATCAGTGCGTTCGATGTGGTTATTAAACTTCAACAACCATTATTCTAGCCCATGACGCGTCGCGGTGAATGGCGGATGAAAGTAAAAGTCATAGAGCAAGCGAGATAATAATGATTCTCGGAATGATGACCTACAAGCAGATTCGAATGGTTGGTTGCTGCTTTCCCGTCACAGTGAAACGTCGAATCGACGCAAATGAACTTAAATGTGTTGTGCTGCAACGTACTTTTGAAGGTGCTGTAATGTTAAAAGTTTAACACCCCAAAAGAAAGCAAGAATAGGAATGGGTTGATATCATCCGGATAAACGGGTAGAAGCACTAGCTTAGACAGATGAAACAGAACAAAAACAAAACAAAACGTAGATAAGTAACAACACATTGGCAGACTTTCAAACGTTACCAGAGGTCAAACCGAAACACTGCATTTAGTAGAGAATAGGGTTGGTATTGCATGTATGTGCGCGCGTGTGCGTCTGTGTGTGCGTGTGTATACGTGTTTCTGTGCGTGTGTAAGACAATTCCACCAACTGCATTACTATCATCACCATCATCAAATCAAAGCACTTGTTTCGAAAGCGATGTCTGCTACAACATCGCACAAAAGATACAAAACGGATAACGGAAAAAGGGGAAAATCGTATTACAACAAAGAAAAACAGAGAGTAGAAAGACCAGCAAATCAACACATGTTAAAACGTAGATACACTATCTTTCCGCTTTGTAGCCACGTGTCTAGCCGTGTGTGCAATTAGGATGTCCTTACTGCTGTTTGACGAAAGTTGTATGTTTTGTTGTAGTCTGAAAGCGCTCACTCGAAATTGCATTTGTTGGATAGAAAATCAAATGGCAAATCGGGCATTACTTATCAATTTATGTCCAAATAAGCTAATCCTTTCCTAAACATCCTCTTGCAAGGAATGAACAAGAATGATTCTACGTGTCTATTTGCTACGAATTTGGTGGAATGTAGGTAGTGGGTTGTACTGGTGGCTTGAGTACTGGGTGTTTTAGGGGTGTTGTGGGTAGTGGCCGAACTGCGCGTAAGTATAGTAAGAAGAAGTAGAAAAAAAAACGGTAGGCTAGCGGTAAGTTCGTTCCTTTTCTTATTTTCGACAACAATCTTCCATGTTCTTACTCTAATACGTTGGTGGTCGGTCTTGGTCGTGGTAGGGAAAGACATTCGCTCTAGCATTAACTGAAATGAGTCGAAGCGAATCGTACGGAAAATGATTTCTGTTCCGTGGTAACTGTTGATGGTTCGGTATTGGCAGTTCTTTTTTCCTTAAACGGCTTATCTAGAAACTAGGAAAGCAGTTGGTTCGTCACCAATTTTGAACACAAACACATCACACATTTGGCGCCATGGATAAAAGCGCGGGAGGGAACGGTTGTGCAACGAGGGTAATCATGGTTGAGTGAAAAACTATTAGAAATCCGGAGCAAGAAGGAATAAATGTATGCTAAAAGCTTTTGGAGGATGTGAATAAAATTAATATTTCATACTGCCGTGGAAAAAGGGCGAAAAATGAAGAAACAATTTTTTTGTTGTGATCAAATGTTGTGGAGAACAACAACAACATTGCTTCTTCTACACGCGCTACACCACAGGGGACACTATGTCACTCGCAATAATGCTGAATTTGGGCACGGGGAAGGGCGCAGCGTGTCCTAGAAGGGGTTTGTGCTGCTGATAAACGAACCACCCATATCCATCGTACCTTTTGCCATGGATGACTTTTGATCTGCGGGAATTTGAACTCCGTGTAGTTGGGATTCATCTCTTTGATCTGTTCTCGTGTCGGAGTGCCAAGAACCTTGATGATTTCCACCAGCTGGTCGACGCCCGAATCGCCCGGGAAGATCGGTTGTCCAAGCAGCAGCTCTGCTAGCACGCATCCCGCACTCCAAACGTCTGATTGTGCATGAAATGAGAAGACAGAGCATATGGTTAGTAATCAGGCTTTGCATCGCCGTCTATTGCACGACCGTGCTTACCGATCTTGGTGGTGTAATTGATGGCGCCGAATATCAACTCCGGAGCTCGGTAATATCTGGAGCAAATGTACGACACATTCGGTTCACCGTCCAGCAGCTGCTTGGCGCTGCCAAAGTCGCACAGCTTCAGGACTGCCGTCTCCGGGTTGAGCAGCAGGTTCTGTGGTTTGATGTCACGGTGGCAGATACCGAGCGAATGGATGTAAGCAAGACTTCTGAATAATTGATACATGTAAATCTGCCATCGGAACCGGAAGCAAGCACGGGCGGGGAAAAAAGAAGATAAACAAACAAACGCACAGGTCAGTAACCGATGATGATGACGATGGTGACACATCACGCTGTCCTCTCATCCGCTTTTCTCTTTCAACTTACTCGGATATAGTTGATAGGTATCGTTAATTTGTTCTTAGCATAGTGACGGGCGACTTTATAAACCGTTTCTGGGATATATTCGAGCACTAAGTTCAGATAAACTTCGTCTTTCTGTGGGGGGAGAAAACCAAGAAAAGTTATACAATTAGTGGAGATGTAAGAATGCACTGCAAGCAGTAAAGTTCCATTAGAGCAGATTATTATTCTTCAATCATTAGTAGCAAACGACTCTTGAACAAATTAACAACTTCACACTGTGAAACTGCGATTATTACCGAATTAGCAAAAGCGTGTACTGTGTGTAAACCCACATGTTGCAATGTAACAACAATATTAGCCTTAAATTTGTGAAATCTACAGAGTCACTAATAATCAGTGCGTGGAAGAGGAGCACTGCTGGAGGTAGTTCTGGAGGAACTCGACATACTCTTTCCATGAATCTCCATGAAACAGGTGTACAAAAAATATACCAAAAAATTGATCCTGTTTGAACCGGTTAGATAGACGTATGGCACACCGTCTAATTCCATGTTTTCTTCAACACACCATGGATGCGTGAGCTACACTGTCAAGACCCACATGATGTGCGCACGAGACAAATGGATGTAACAGACAAAACCATTTGTACAAACAACTACCAAACAGTCAGTTTGGAGTTTGTAAAAATGTTCGTGCAGGCAGGTCCTGGTGAAATTGGTCCAGGTTAAGGGTAAAAATCTTCCATTTGGGCCCACTGCGTATAATGGCCCCATACATATGCAATTTTTATACAATATTATTCACACATTCAAAAACAGACACACACACTAGTCCTCGCTCCTCGCTTGATAACGGTCGCCAAACAAGCGTTTCATTTGTTCACTTAAGACTTCGGTGGGGACGACACATGTATGTATCGTGGTGGTTGTCCCAGTATCGGCACAACGGTTAAGACGAAATGCGAAAACAGGGCCGCCGCTATGGTTTACGGTGTTTAAGAAAAACAAAACAGAAATTTTAAGGGAAAAAAAGAAATAAACCACGCAAAACAAATGAATCTGGCGATTAAAAATGGCTGCGAAAAACCAACCATGTGTGGTGATAAGGAACACTAACACACCGGCGCGCACACGCGTGCGATAGCCGTACGGGGTGGTGCATTTTTACAAATCAAATAAACATAACCAAGAGGGAATTGCATGAACAAAATCACAAAAACACACACGCACACTCACACAAACACTAACTCATTAGCGAACGTGGAAAGGAGATCGGATGACTTGGGTTGTGTTGCTTGGCCGAAATGTTTTGTGTTTGATTTTCAGTAGCATCACTACATTCCACATGAGGGCTCAATCAAGAGTGAAAAGCATTTCTGCCATGTTTGTGTGTGTGTGTGGATACGTGTGTAATTGTATGTAAAAGCTTATCTGAAAGAAATGTTTTCAACTAAAGCGATCCTTATGCTCGTGGGAGAGAGAGAGAGCAGCACCGGGGTATCAATCGACGGAAATGGGTGGATGGGAAAGGTAAGAGTTATGCTTATTAAACGTCCAATAATTGCCACACATAAGCGCGCACGGAGATCATATACAACGGGGTGGGGGGGTAGGGTGGAACGAGGGGAAATCACAACACTAGCACTCCGTTGCAGCTGCATTTCATTGCAGGGAGCTTAGCTAGCAGCTAGCGTGTGTGCGCGCACATTCGTTTGTTTTTCACATTCGTTCATACGAATTTCGCATTTGTCTCTCTACCTGCGACTGCAAGGCACCGGCGAATAGTCCCATGTCCAAGGGAAAATCATCACGCTGTAGAATGTGTGTGTGTTATGGGGTTTTGCGAAATAATGATGGTGCGTATTATGAACGATGGATGGCGATAAACAGTACAGTTCCGCGCGATGAGCGATGAAACATTATTTGATCAAATTGTTTTGAAAATTCAAATGTCCGTGTGGTTGTTGTTGTGTTTTTTATTCGAATCAAATAGCACGACGGTTTGATAGTAATAATGGGCGATTAGATGTTGGTTTTGTGTTAGAACAAGTTTGAAATAAATAAAAAAAGAAAAGAGAGTAGATTAATACGAAATTGATCATGTGCGGAGACACTAAAATGCCATCCTTGGGTTTAGCTTAAACATCGAGGGCGACGAAGAACTTCTCTAGTGGATTGCAAAGCTACACAATAACTACAGGCAACTGCTATGCAGTAAACTATACGCGCAAGAAAAGATGTAAAAGGATAAATAATTGTGTTATGTGTTAAAACGATTTCTGTGTGTAGTGAATGGCATTGCGTTAATGTAATTGTGACCTAATTGTGTAGTAGTATACCGGGAATAAGAACTATCCTTTAAAACATGGTCCACGTTATTTATAATATAAGTTAAGATTGAGATATTAAGTGTTTTCCAGATGAACTTGGAATATTCCTGATGATTTCTGGACTTGAATGATGATGAGTAGAAATTTATCAGGCATTTCGGGACTGAAACATTTAAATACTATTCTAGCTCAAGCAATGATGTTTCAAGCAATAATGGGCTAAAACCAGAAGAGCCTCACTTGAAAATATTAATCTTGTATTTGAACAACATCGAAGAACAGATTCCAGACCTAACTGAAATCCGGTTCCGTTGCATTTTGAGCTCTCTCAACTCTTTTATTTAGATAACCCTCCAAATTTCAATCATAATTTGAAGAATCAACGTCTTGCTCAAGAACCGTTTACTTCAACTAACCAACCAGTTCCTTAGATATAATATAAACAAAGGAAAGAAAGAGAAAATAGAACTATACTAACTATACTAACGACGAACTTACATTTACTTTCATAACAAACTCATTGATCTACTACTAGCCAGCTAAAAATCTGGCCGTGGAACTGGAACGCAAATTTAAACATCAATACTTTTCTGATACCGTAAGGTGTCTCATTTTTTGCCAACATTTTATTCTGAAGAACTTATAGCCGCAGCGAGATAGGGTGCTTGTGATACACCACCGAATTTAATGACGTTTTGACGATGTCTCTAAGCGTCGAAAATAGCCGCAAAATTATAGTATGATGCATGGTTGCAAAAGATAATGGGTTTCAATCGTACGGGAAAAGTTCAAGCCCACCTTTCCGCAGAATGGAACACCGTTGGAGAGCATGATAACAAATGAGCCGTGAGATACATGAGCAGCAACTACTGTTGGATGCTAAAAGGTGGCAAATACTCTATAAGCCAACAGAGCTTGACACCTGCCCGGCGTTGGTAGATGATACACGGGTGATGTCCCGTGTGCCGCCGCATGATACATACCTTTTCGCCACTGGAGTAGAAGAAGTACTTTAGCTTAACGATGTTACAGTGTTCTAGTCGTCGCATGATCTGTAGTTCACGGTTCTGGAAGAAATAGGAAGAGACAAATGTGCCCATCAGTATCATAAGTACGAATGTTCTTGTGTGTGAGAGTGGGTGTGTTAGGTAGGAATGTCTGAAGGAAACTGAAGGACACAACGAAGAAAAAAAATATCCCAAGGAGTGAATAATTAATACGTGCTCACACTCCGACAGATGGACGATTAGCAAAGGGCGAAAATAACAAGCAAACAAATAAAAAAACAGCTTGTTTGCGTGCCGCCACTTTCTGTGAAGTTAATCAATAATCCTTATTTTTCACGCATGGTAAAACCGGTGCCATGATTGTGACGAGCTTCGGGTATAACAATCCAATTTTACTTACTGCAACGGCGAGGCCGCATTTTACCATCCAATTTAACAAACCAACGCTCCAAGTTCTTAACACAACTCAACTAGTCCATCTCAATAGTATCAAAACCAATTGATAAAATTCACCTTTCGACTGTGGTGGGTAAAACCTTGACACAGGCACCAGCCGCTAACAACGGTTATTCCTTTCCGGTAGCGCTGGTCAATGCACGCACAAACTCACTCACACACACACACCTCCACATTGCTCCCAATCGATAAACGGTGTGGAGAATTAAGCAAGGACAAAAATGAAGTGCGGTCCGGTGGCCGAGGCGATAACGGCGCCGGTCTACACACGGCAGGACTGGGGTTCAAATCCCATCCAGACCGCCTCCCCGTATACAGGGCTGACTACTTTGCTACGGGTAAAATAAAGTCACAGAAAGCCAGAAACGGCAGGCCGAAACCTCTCGAGGTTGTAGTACCAATGAAGAAGAAGAAGAAGGAAATGAGACTTCCGATAACGCTTTGCATGGGCCCCGACCGTCCGTCCGTTCGGCGGAGTTATTACAACTTCAATCGAAGTAAAACGGTTTTTGTGTTGCCGGGAACTTATCCGCTTCGAAGCGGTTTTTGAAGCGCTTTTACACGGCGGCGGCAAGTGGAATAAGTAAGACATAAAACCGTTCCACAATTTGAATTGCATGACATGTGCATGTGGCTATAGAGTGACGACGACTTTAATAGCGTAAGCACCCCGTAAGCACCGGTTGGTACCGAAACGATCGAGTACGGTGCTGCTAGTGTATTTACGCATTCGTTTCTGATTGCTTGGCCTAGAAGCGACATTTGAATAAAAAAGTTGACGATGATAATATTGGGATGATGATCATCGACACGACACGATTGCTTGCTGAATTGTTTTTGTCACGAAAATATTGTTTGTCTGCGCGACATGTAGAAGGAGGGTCGTGATTCAGCTTCATTAGCGTATTGACTGAGTCATCAGTAACCAAGATATCGATACCTTCAACATCCTCATCATACTGCTACAACTGCTACTTCTTATGAATTTTACAAGTTAAATCGCTTCTTTTCGAAAATAAAAACATTAACTCTACTGCAATCGTGTGATTTTCCGAGGCTTCTTCTGAATGTACTTCCCACTGTTTTGTGGGGGTTTTGCTAGCCATTCTCCACCACTCTTCTGACAGAGCCGCGTAAAAAGTAGCTCAAGCTCAAGGATCCCGACGATGTGTGCAATCGTTAATTTACATGGAGCCGCTAAACTGCAACACCTTGCGCTTGCATACCCACACACAAACATTGGTCGGCGAATGAATGATGCATCGAGGGCATCCTGTCGAGACTCCTAATTAACATCCCATAACAACAAAACCAGTGCCGAGAGCGCGCGCTATATGCCAGCCGGAAATGAACAAGTGTAAACTTGCAGCTGTGTGTACTACTGCCTCGCCATTAAACAATACCAAACACATACGCACGCAAAGTACAACTACTACTGCCCAAGGTAGCATAATTGAATTCCTGTCGCTATTACCCCCAACTGTCGCAATTGCTGCTAATAACATCCTAATGATAGTCATATTAGCAACGCCCTTCCATACCTTACTGCATTCAATATGTAGCGCTCCGTGTGTTAGTGAGGTATGTACGGCTACCAACCAGCGGGTTGGTTGGGTGGGCTCTCTCTGTCTAGCCTTCCGTCTCCATTTACTTACCTTAAATCGTTTGTCCTGTAACACCTTCTTGATGGCGACCAGCTCGCCCGTATCACAGAGTTTCGCCTGGAAGACGACGCCGAAGCTTCCATTGCCAATTATCTTAGTATCTGTGTATGATACTTCCTGTGGTCTATCTGGACCTTGTCCGGGTGTAGCTACAACCGTCGTCACTTTGGAACCGTCCTTACCTGTGGCGGGAGGGAGAAAAAGAGAGAATGGAAATTCGATTAGCAATATGATTCCAGGCGTCCTGCAAGGACTGCTAGCGTAAACTATCGCTAGATGTGCGCGCACTAGCGGTGATATTCTCCGACAGAAACCAGGTGGAGAATGAATTCTACACTGCATTTTTTGCCGAACTACCGATTCTGGTGGTAGCTTTTTGCCGTATATTGCATTCCATGCGCTTTTCAAGTTTATTACGCTCTTATTGGCGGCAAAAGTTACACAAATTATTCAAAAAAAAAAAACTAAGCTTAACAGCAATACACTCAACGACACGTTTTATAGCAGTTCCTCTAAGAAGGATCTTGACAGGTGCATTGACTCACAGCGTTCCACCATGGACACAAAGTTGGAAGATTTTCCACTGACCACCATTGCCCACCATTGGAGAGGGAAATTTCGATCTGCCGATGATTTACACACCCGCCAACATTTTATGGTTTACGTTTGACGGTTCTATTACAATTACAGCGGCCAAAAGTTTGCTACAACTTTTACGAGTCTATTTTTAGTAGCTCGCAGCCTACTGGTAAATAACCATTCTCGTAGCTAAGCTTTAAGAAATTCGCCTACTTTGATTGCTTAGACATGGTTTTGCTACAGGGTTTCCCAGAAGCAGCATTGACCATACACAACCGCCAGATGTGAATCATTCGCGGGGGCATTCACACTTTGCCGCCCATTATTATTGAAAGCAAAACAGAACGGAATGGCTTTCTTTTATATGGCCATTTTTTTTAAAAGGCACAAATCGATTGGCTCATATTTTTACTGCACATGAGTAGTAGTGACGCAAAGCGCGCGCTCCTGTCGTGATATGACGGCGATGATGGCGTTAACCACTTGTGTGTGTGTGTGTGTGTGCTATGTGCTCCATGGCTGTGGGGGTGGAACTTTGCATAATTTATCCAAAATGGGTTCGCCGTATCTGGGGCTAAATTGGGTGCCCCGTCGTGGTCGTCGTCCTTACCGTCACGGCCATTCGTGTAAAGTTAGAATTTCTATCGCCGGAAAAAGCAAAAGTAATCGATTAGAACAATTATCGCAACTCATGGTAAGGAGCCAGGGAAGTCACCAGCTATGATGAACAAAATAGAGTTATGAACTTTGAGTGAATATAGTGAACCATTGTAACATAAATGAAAATCAAATCCCCGAAAGGCTAGAAAATGTAGGATTTAATTTCTAGAAAAGGTTATAGCTATAGTTGGCAACTGCTCAATCAGGTCAATAGAATTAGTATTGATCAACCACTTCTAAGCCAGCACTTTTCTAGGTTGGAAAATGAAATTGATATTAGGCCGAGCACATTAGCCTATTTTCATATTCACTTGCTTTTTGTGGTCATGGTTTTGCGTGGCAAACTGGCACAAGTTCTGTAAAAAAAATGGACAATATTGGCTGTCTCTCTACCGTTGGAAATTGATCAATCTGTCACGGTATTTAACTGATCGTCGCCATCCAAAAAGGATACAGTTGAGTTAAAGCAGAGCAGTAGCTCATTAGCAGTTCTTTCCAGATAATACAAGTTTAATTCCTGACGCGGACTCTACTGATACTCTGCTTACTGGAACAGTGCAACATGTGACATAAAGACAACAATTTGAAACCTTTTTCTTTTAGATTACACAGTCGATAGATAAACCAGTTTTTACCGGCTCAAGTCGGTAGAGAAGATACACCAAAAGGAAGGATGTCAATGCCGCCACCGTCATCAAATTCTACAATTAGCGATTACATTCCGTCACTGACGCAGATTGGCAATAACCGTGTGGATCTAAATCATTTATGGACAATCGTTATCTCATTACACAATTTAAAACTCCCTCGCAATAAAATGCATCGATATCTGGCCTATTCATTACAACTGATATTCACAATTAGTAGTGACACTGATAAGATACATCCCATGTGATGATTGTTTCTTCTAGAAATAATGTTTGATCGTGATAATTGGTGGCCTAAAGTGGGTCAGTAATTAGTGGAGCGTTATTATCGCTAGCGTTAGGCTAAGATCCTGGCACGAAAGTTCTACGATCATCAACCAGGGACATATGCTGGCTGAACCATTGCAGAAACCTCTACACTCATCATGATCTGTTATGGCTCCCATCCTTGTTCTAAATATATTGCTATAATATATGACTTGCACTGCAATACCAAACTGTGCTTGATCGAAGGTTATCTGCCCAAGTAGCGGCAGGTTATCGCGAATCCGAACAGTCCGACCACATCAAAATATATTTATTGCAAAGAGGGCGAAGCGTGAGCGCTTAATATTCCATAGGATTTTTTCTGACTCTTTCTTCCAAAATGTTCAATGTTTTGTAATCAGAACAGTCGCGAGATCGTGTGCGAAAGGGAAAGGATTACAATTTGGTTTTCTATTTTACCAAAACAAACAACGATTTTTGTTACTAACCCACAACATAACATGGGAATTTGTGAACGACGCCGATAAGCATTGCAACCGATGTCTAACAACAGTGCGAGAAAACCCCCTTGTGCCCCCTCCTTATCACGCCAATGACGAGCCTCCGCCAAATAAAGCCAGTCGCAGTTGATAAATTTGTGCGGGGCCGCGGCTAACGGTAGCGGTTAATTTTTGTGAATCATTATTTATTGTTTTATTACGCTGCTTGATAGATAAGCCATCATCACTATTCAACAAAGAGACAGAGCTAATGGAGAAATCACGGGTCAAGTCGTTGCTAACCGTGTAACGCACGATTGACTTGCGTGATAAAGTCCGCGCCATCGCGTGATTTTGCTAGTTGCAAGTTCGGAAGGTGCAATCGCGAGCTATTTTCTGCAAAGTAAGGAGGGATTGCATTTATACGATAGGAATTTCATATTTATAGGAAAATCGTGCGACTGCAGTTTCATTGATTAGAGATCATTCACGAGCCGGCGTTTGTTGAAATAATGAATAAAAAAAGTACGACCCGTCTAAGAGTAAATCACTCCAGCAAAGTGTGGTTACGGCAGCATCGGGCAAATCGCGCATCAGGTGCTAGTGTCCAGGAACGCACAGGGCGCCGCTATCTCTCCTTGACACCGAAGCTACGAGAGCGGAGTTCAGTCAAATAGCTGATTATGTGTGTCTGGCAACAAACATCTTACCAGCCAGCCAGAACGTTCATTATCTTCGCCCGCAGCTTTTGCCCTGAACCTTGCTGCGTGTTTACGAAACCGTACCAGGACGGCACACTATCAACGGAGTTCGGTGATGGCGACGACGGATGATGATGCTGATGACGGAGGGCCAGCTCTATCTAGCACATTGCTGTTTGTTTACCATTCCCACCTTGGAAGGAAGGAAGAATTATTCGACGCAAAAACAAGTGAGAATGAGACTTTCTGTGATCCCCTGTGTTCGGCTAATCTGAGCACATGTCGCACGGGAACAAACTCCAAACACGCAAAAGCATCCGCTTGGCGCAAAGGTGGGCGCTAAACGTGAAAAACAACCACCACCACTTGGAACAAGTCATGTCCCATGCGTAATATCGACATTCCTCCAACATCAGGATTAGTGGGCTAGTGTGCGGCGTAGAATAATCAGTCATTTTACAGCTACATTCCATTTCTAAACGACCTTTTTGCGACTGCCGGAAGTGGCTCGTTTTGATCATGACCAAAGTTGACACCGACGGAATTGCGTTCAATGCGAAAAAAGTAGAGCCGGGAAGTGAGCAATACATTTGTTTGCGGAAGTTGCAACTAGACGACGTAAGACTAGATGATGCGTGTGTGATCTTGTGACTGGTGTTTCCGTTTCGTTTCCCTTAAACCTAGCACATATACGTACTAGGGGGAACGATCCACGAATAAGCTGATCGTGTCTGTCCGTTACTAGACGATCGGTTTACGTCTCCTACAAGCGATCCATATACATAGGTGGGCAAGAGCGGTCCAATGGTAAAGGCTGCTAGCAGCAATTGAGTTCCGTATAGTATTGGAACGGGTTTTGCAGCGGTACATGGTCTCACTTTCAAGGCTCCCTGTGCCTCATGCGTTAGGGGTAAGTAATGCAGACCCGTTCAATGTCATGCATCAAACAGTTTAATATTTGAGGTTCGAAAAATAAATTCTAAATAAAGGGAAGAATTCAGAAAACTGTCACTGTTTACCCGCACGACACGCGATAATTAGTAGCATTCGTGTGGGAAATAAAGTGATAACTAAGCCTGACGGGTTATGCCTCCCCGCTGTTTAGTTCGAATTTTAATTTGCCTTTCCTTGCAAATTGATGATCCAAGGTTTGTTAACTATTGCGAAGATCAACTGCATTCTTAACGACCCACTCGTTTTAAGACTTCTCAATACTTCCTCTTAACAGAAAATAGAAATCAATCGTTCTAAATGAACATTCCCACTGAGGAAGGCGATAAAATAGCTCAAGTGGACATAAATCACCATTTTACTACACGCGCTCTTCAATCGAACCACACAACCGTCTTTATGTCTTGGGTTGTTAAAAAAATACCAGTTGTGTGTAAGAGAACGTAGACGTTTACACTATTTGCCTTACAATTCACAAACGACACGAACGCGGTAAGACCAATCGTTCGCTGAGTGTCTCTCCCGCACTCTTCCTACATGCTTATTTGCACATTAATCAGTTTGCGCATTTACCTGACGTCAATAAAGTGTGGATTGACTTTCAAAAAACCTTTGCTAGAGTAAGTGTACTACCACATCCCACCCCATCGGTTACCCGGTAGTACTGGAAATGATTCCTCGACTGAGAGAAGGATCAACGAGTGCAACGTGCTCATTAAATATAACACAGCTCATTACACGAAGGAAATAACGAGTAGCGCTGCGAACGATTGCTACCAGTTACCAATTTCAGTATGATTAATGCATCTAAATTTATACTAAAAGTTCTTAAAATAATCCACGCAAGACAAAGTACCAAAGTACAAAGTACCAAATCGTCCCAAAGTTTGTGAAGCAAATTATCAAGCGCAGACTTAATATCTGTTGAGGGGCGCGGTCACACCCTCCACCCGATGACACGAGTATTTCCTATTCGAAAAACACAACCGCGTCGCGTTTTAATCCTCGTGCTTTTGCCAAACAAAAATGCCATGTGCGATAAGGATTGAAGCAGTTGATAATTGCTTCCTGATGACGAAAGTAAACAAAACAATTAAATAAAAGAAGCCTCACACTAGCACAACACCTGACACGGGAGCTCTTATCGCCGAGGCGTAGGGGACACATTACGGACGTTCCCAACGCGAACGGTCGGTCGCTGCTCTAGTATTTAGTGCTAAGCGCAAATATTTAATTAAACACCGTCGTCACCCGTGGTGTGCGGCGACGAGGATCAACTTGATCGAAGGTATAGGGTCAACTTACACATCTCCTTGAGTTTGCGGGACAATCGGCTAAAGCTGAAGCAGGAACACTGCACCGGTGGCTCTCCGTCAAGCGAACCACCGTACTTGGCCGCTCGCTCGAGCTTCTTCTGCTGCTTGCGTTGCCGCTTCTCTTCGGCCAACTGGCGCTGGAGGGCGTACTTCTCGCGAATCTTGGGACTGCCGTTTTCGTCGATGTAGTAAAGCGTTTGCTCTAATCCATCGTACTTGTTGATTAGTTTGGGATCGATGGCGAACACTTGCAGCACGTTCGGGTCAAGTGGCGGCGGCCCAGGTGCGGGAAGCTGTGGCCCCACTAGCGGATTGCTCGGAGCAGGGAGAATCACGGTAGCAGTGGCGGCAGTGACAGTATCTTCCTCACCACTGCTGCCACTCCCGGTCGGCTGCTCCACTATTGGAGCCATTGCCGATGTGCCACCCGTATCACTAGGTCGTACCGGTGCGGATAGTTGATTGACGTCGCTCTCGTTGTCGTCTTCGTCGTCGTCATCGGCCTCACCGAACCCATCCGTGTCGGTGCTATCACAGGCGGTCACTACCTTCGGTAGCGCTTTCGGTCGTGGACTGTTCACGTCCGGCAGGCTCTGGCAGGTGCGATCCTTCATCAGTCGCAGCTCTGGCTTCTTCTTACCCAGTCGCATCGTTATGCCGACTTCCTCCTCATCGTCGTTATCTACACCGTTATCGTTCCCATCCCTGGGCTCGTCTTCCTCTTCCTGCACGACCTTTCGCTGCAGTTCACGTTCCGCTGCTTTGCCACCGATATTATTCGCTTCCAGCGTCGTACAACGATCGCGGTCCAACCGAGGCGTAGGCTCCTTGGAGCGAGCACCAGAGCTGCCACCTCCGTTTGACACCAGGCGGGACATGCCAATAATACTGCCAGTTCCACTACCCGGTGGATCACGATCGATGTCCTGCATCGAAAGGAACACGCCGGAATCGGAGGCGGCCATCTTGGCGTCGGCAAACGACGGTAGCGTCTGGTTGTGGCGCTGCTCATCATTTTCACACTCACTATTGTGCTTCAGATTCTCGATGCGTCTTCGAAACACTCCCGGAAGCGTAATGATTGGCACTGTTGCTGTGGACGACGATTTGGCCGTTCCTACCATCCCACCACTTACACTATCATTCATTTCCTGTACCGTGCTTGCTACTGCTGCCATCTTATTTCGTGCGGACAATTATGGCACCGTTCTGGAGATTAGCCGAAAACACCGCGAGCACTCTTCTTTGCCTCGAAGCTTTTCGTGGTGCAGTAGGACACTGTCACTTGCTATTTGTATTGCACACTGTTTAAGGAGATTAGAGCAACAAACACACACGCACGCTGCTAGGGGAAAGACAATAGCAAACTTATCTGTGAGACACTTGGACAATTCGAACTCGTATCTTAAGGTCTTCGAACGAAACACTCGAGAAGCTGCGACGACTGTGGCGATTGTATGCATATACTCTGTGTAATTGAGATACCATCATATCGAAGATGATGTCAAACGTTCAAACCACCCTTGAGGAGTAGCTGCTTTCTAAAAGGGAACACTGACCGCTGCAACCTAGCTTAGGAAAAACCCCACAGATCCGACTTGATTCAACGTGACGACGCGATACGAAACGGCGCTAAAGAAAACTGCAAACGTCGGCACGTTTGACCGTTCCGTTTGCACTTCTTGCACCGACTGTTTTGCTCCAAAACAAGGTCTCGCTGTGTATACATACATACTGCGCTTGGTAGATGTAAGAGACACACCAGCACGCTCCTCGAACGCTGTCTGTCGGCCGAAGCTTGCAGAATTACAACCCAACAAAATCCACAACACGCGGGGGAGCGGGAACTTTGGACGCACTCTCTATCCAACACAAGCACAACGGCACCACCCAATGAGCGCGGATGATGAACGCCGAAATGCCGCACACACAATTCGTGAAAGTGGCCCCCTCCCAGCACAATGGAACGGAATGGTAAAGAAGAACCAAGAAATTGCGTCTTAAATCAATCTGCGCACAATCCCAGCAGATCAAATCTCTGTTCCTCTCGAACGCCACACACAGGTGAGCCTATACACGTTGGATGCTGAACGAAGAAACGGGACTCTTTCGACAGGATCTTCTGTCGATCACTCTTCCGAGGCGTACAACAACAAAAAAAGGTATGAGAAGGAGATTGTTGTTAAAATGGTGCAACCAGAAATTTGCTGGGGGGCAAACACAACCCCCAAACAACACTCTGTTTTATGAGTCTGTGACTCGTCTCACGGGCCACGGTTTAAGGGACGCCTTTTTTGTTTACGAACAGCAAAACCACAACAAATTGTGCGAGAGAAAATACCCTAGAGATAATCTCGCATACGCGCATGATGGAAAAAGTTTAACGGGGTTTAATCAAGAGAAGGAATTATTTTAAATTAAAAACAAAAACTTATACAAGAGTTGAAGCAGCAAAAGGTGTTTTGAGCTATATAAAATTACATTTTGATACTGAAGATCTCCAATAACATTTTGTGTCGTGATTTGTACAATGTCCTTAATCATTAACGGAACGCAATGTCCGAAACTGCACACCAAGGTGAAGGTTGTTGGGCATGCCAGTCGAGTTCAAAACCTTCAAAGTGGTGGAAGCATGGTACAACCACCTTGCGCATTCCACGGTGGTGAGACATTTTTCTTCTTATGTAAAGCATGCCTCTCTACGGCACCTGTTAGACCGCAACGCAAACGCACGTTCTGGCCTCTTTGTCGGCTGGACACGACGACGAGTTGGCTTAATTATTTGCGGCTAGGTTTTATCAGCAACAACCGGTTTCTAAATTCCCACCCCTCGGGGCCGATCCATGCTACTGTGTGTGTGTGTGTGTGTGTGTGTGTATGTATGTGTGTGAGGATCGCGTCCTTCACGGTGATCATCGGTGTGCTTATGATCGGTGCACACGTTTTTAAGCAGTGTTGAGCGATGACTTTCTGCTCACATAACGGAATGTTGGTTGGTGGTGGAAGCATTTAACAGCTCGATGCGATTTGTCGCCAAATTCGGAATTTAGAAAAAAAAAATCTAATCAAAGCTTGACACCGGGATTCGTACACACAACTTCAATTCCCTGCTAAATCCGGTTAGATAGGCTAAAGCGGTCGAGCATAACTCTATCTAATGGGGCTCGACCGACGACTCGATAAGAGAAGGAAGAGCTCATCATTGATAGCTCAAGAGTTCTTGCGTGTATGGCTTAATTTTATTGTGTTGATAAACCATGTAAAGCGATACACCACGACCACCGTCATGGTACTGATGAAATGTCGTTACGTGATTGCATCAGCCAAATTCCTGGCCTAACGAATTGAACAAACGAAAGAAAAAAACATGGTAAACTAAGCGGCGCAATGTATCCATCAAACTGTCGATTGTTGACCAGTGAGCCATGGCAAGGAAGCAATTCATTGTGCCTCACTCACCGTAGAACGAAAGGAGCAATCCTCAGTCAAGGTTACGCACAACACATACGCGCGCCGAGTTCTTTTGTTTCTCTTTCATTCTTAATCGTGCAAAGTAAGAACGGCAAAAAAAAAAAACGCCAGTGAGGCGCTAAATCAAGAGAACAGAAAAAACTCTATCACACACAGACAGACAGACACGATTCGATGGTGTGTAATCTTCGACTGGAATTGCTTGAATGATTGAAAAATTAATGAAATGTTTTTTAAATGGGCCTTTCTCTTACACAGTCTCAACCCGATTGCTAATTCAAAGACAACGCACACCTGGGCATTGGCGACGACGGCGCCGAGAGTACGCCGAACGTTCCAGGCGAATGAACCTTATTTTTATTGGTGGCTAGCCTCCTGTCTTAAAGTCTCCTCCTTACAATAAAAACTCGTTACCACAGTCTTCTTCTTACGGTAGTGAGCTGCTAAATCTAGGTGTGCAATCTCGTGCAGCGTGCGTTTCCACCATTGTTGGGTGGATGCACTTTATTTAATTTGGATTTTGTTTTCCCCGCCCGGTTGGAACACACATAACCACGGCGGTGATGGTGCGGAATAATAAAGTACATACGATCGCACAGTTTGCAAGGAAAAGCTTGAACCGATTTCCTATTGATCGTGGAGGAAAAAACACCCTCCACCAAAGGGGACAACATCGAAACATGACCCGAGAGATGATGAAATCGTTAACTTATTAAAGATGGGGTGTGTGCGAACCGGAATAGGAGGAATAGGAAATGGAGCACACGACAGGAACCAATGAGGACGTTTTATAAATATTTATCCGATGTCCCGATTGGACAAAGGAAAACACAATCTTCCTTTCATCAGGTCGCAGTTAGCTGCCACATATGCCATCCCATCCAGAAAATGCTTGTCACTAACTTGAGTGGAGTGAGGATTTCTGATTTTTATCCTAGTTTTTAAGGAACGGGATTTGAGCGTTTCCAATACCGAACTCAGTCAAACCTATTTTTATAAATTTAATCTGTTCCGGTGTTGCAGCTATTGTACTGAAAGATTTTACTCAATCTCAACAAGTCGATTGTCTGTGTCGGGATTGACTCAGAGGACGAACGAAGTAGCTTTTGTGCTTTTTGGAGCATATGGTAAAAGAAGTAGTCAACGGAAGGTCCCTTACTAGACAAGGTGCTTTGGTCAGGGAGGCCTTTTTGAACGCGAGGTCTCTTGGTGGAAACGTTCGCTTGGTAAACCACAAATACAACTACCATTTAAAAGGCTATCGATTTGAAGTTTATGCGAATAAATATTTGTCCCACGAACACGAAATGTAGTTGCATAACTTTCTGCTTTAAATTTGAGACTTCTGCAGGTGTGTGCTCGTTGTTCTGTAAAATGGCACATTGGTGCGGGAATAATGCCAAACATACGGTGCTAACAAATGCGCGTTTAATGCAACGTCGTTGCAATGAAGTTTGAGGGTTGTTGCGCCACGTCGCTTCAAATCACCCGGTAGCGGTCAACGAACGATGTTCGACATTCCTTAGGCTGAGCGAGAAAGAGAACTACAAGAGAGATACAGCAGCTGCTCTCTGCCGGACTTGAGTCGCTCCTCTACTCGATGATCTCGATGTCATGACGAGATAAAACCGAAAGAAGGCTGTACAAATATTATGCTACAGCAATCCTTTTAACCCACCAACCGATCTATGTTGCGAAATTTCCAATCCCATACCTATGCTTAGACGATCTTGGCTACGATCTGCTACTACTATCGCATCCGTGCATGACGTCCACACAAACGGTACACGGGTAAAGCTTGAGATCCGCTGCAAGAGCAGAGCAGTAACAACGCAGCATGAAAGTTTCTTTCTCTCCTCTTGTAGCCATTCACATCACAACACAACAAACACATGCTTTGCTCTGCGCTGCTGGCAGCCTCCTCTTCTACTTCTATCTTCGATCTGTTGTGATCGTTTCATCGTGGAGACAGCCAACACACCCAGCATAAAAGCATGCAGAAGCAGCAGCGCGGCTCAACATATTTTCGCAGTTCGGGAATCTATTTTTAGCGCCACTTACAGCCGAGAAGGCGAATGATTTATTTTAAACTCTCACCGCAACTACTGCTGGCAGCGAACTACCCCACCAACATCGCCGACATCCTGCCACGGCGCAGTGTGAGGAACTGACCCCATCTTGCGGAGAGATCACACCGTGAGGAGGTGAGCTGCTGATGGGCAAACGGCTCCGCTGTATGTTTTGCTTTACCATTTGTTCTCCTTCATCAGATATCAGATCAAAAAGAAAGTATGTTATCAATGGATAGTCTAGTGAATGCATCGTATTGTTTCCCATTGATTCAACCGATGCTGCTGTCCATATATCTATAGTACTTCTGCCATGTTTGAATAATGTACCATAATGCTTCCCGTTATTAGGACTCTAGACCCAAATAATGGGGTCTTATAATAATTTAGCTAAAAATCAATAAGCTACATTTAAAACACAGCTTTATGTAAATCATATATTTTAATGGTGCTATCAATTGTTAACCAAAAAAAATCGAAACAGAAAACTCACACGCTTACCCGGAATACAATTTTCGAAGCTGGCGATGAGTCAACCAACGACTTAAAGAGGTTACGAACAAAAAACGAAGTAAGAAAATATTTTTTTATGGTATGATCGGCGGCTAGCGGAAGAAACTTGAAAGGAAGACTCTTTCGGCTGGAATAGTCATGTGCCACGTTCGGTGCGAACAAACTCAGTCGGACCACGGAATTCCACGAAACGTCATCCGTGGCGGCGTCGCCGTTGCCGACGAGATGAAAACGCGTAATAAAACGAATGAATGATCTCAGAGAGATAGACAGACCCGCACAAGGAACGTCGTGCGTAGGTAGACATAATAGCGCGTCCTGTTCCATAAGGCCTGCTTACAACGGCGTCATACATCTTGTACAAGAGACTGCAACTTAGCTGTTAATGTTTTACAACCTTTTTACCTTACTAAACACTTAAACTTTCACAATATCGAACATTTTACCGGAAGCTCAAGCACAACTTCCTTGAACTAATAAAGATATCCACACACGAATGTGATACACCGTCGGGGTTTCCCCCGAAAACAAATAAAAACGTACTCCGCTCCTGGCAGTTTCGTGGAATTCAATCCAGTTAGTAAACATTTCACGAACTTCTGTACTTTTTCGCTTCGTTTTTGTAATGGTTGTGCGAAGTAGTATCACGCAACCCCTCCCTGGAAAGCTTCCCGCGCTCATCCTCCTGTTTGTTAAGTAAGTGTGTCACGTTTGCCGATAATATTACACTTTATCGAGAGGCAATTAACAAGGGTTTCCTCCGGCAATGTTTTTCTTTCAGTGAAAACGAAAAAAACACAACAACGCACAGAGTTGTGGAAAAACATACAGAGCGGAATATGCGTCGGTGGTTTCCCCAACAAGTTATAAAACTGGTACAGGCTCTTGACATTTGATGTTGCTTTTAGAAGCGAGAAAATGCTGATTTTTATGGATGTAAAGTGCACGCAGTTTTTCGTAGAAATCTATTCCGTCGTCTGCTTCAACATGTAGAGCATACATAGCTTCATGCTTTAAGCGACACAGCGACACGAAATGGATCAATTCTTTCATGTACATCGTGCTCCCTATCCCAGACAATCAGTTTCAAGTACTGCAAAGCTTGACTTGCGATAATGGTTCACAAATGAGATTACGATGGATAAAATGTAGGATATGGTGTGTATGGTTTACCAAAACCTACACCATCGGTGACTAACGACAAAACCACGACATGGTCACACGGAGGGTGGGTTCAAGGTTGTGCCGTTGACAAGACGAGTTCGATATTCGTGCCAATAACGTCCCCACAAAATTGACCACCTCCCCCATCAGCCTATTTGCTCTCATTGATATCCAACACCCAACACAAAACGGAACAACCGTGGGTAGAAATTGGTGCAAAATTATTCCATCAATTGATTGATTGGGGTCTTCCTGAGCGGCACCACCAGCTGTTTAGAACGGAGGGCGACGGCGACGATGTGATTCGCACTGATTGATTTTCTGTTCCGTTTCGAAATGGAAATCGAATTTATCGTTTCCCTTCTACGATTTGATTTGTCGCAGAGACTAAACTGAAAAGACTAAGCTGAAGTGAATAAACGGTGCGCTTAAATCGTCTCCGCTATCGGGGGACTTTTGTTTTAGACGGACAGCTAGGAATGCTAACGGTTGACATCACACACAGCACATCATCGCGTTTGCGTACGTGAGGACGGACCCATGCGGTTATCCTGCAACTGTCACAAGCTGTTCACGATCATCGGAAGATCCCAACGTTATGTGGCTCAAAGGTGATAGCTAGACGCATAAAATGTCGAAAGTTTGGTCCCAACCAAACGGCCGAACTATGTTGGGTCGTGTGGAGGCGTTCAAATAGGAGAAGTATATTTCTAGACTCTCTCTCTCTCTCCCTCTCTCTCTCTCTGATGTTGATGCAACTCGCGGAAGATCGTGTTGCGGAAGATCGCTTTTGTCTGATGAACAGATTGATTCAGTTTTGTTGTCTTCGTTATGAATGAAAGGTATCTCATCAACACAAAATGGCTATTGCATAGTCGTCGTCGGTTTAGTGCGCACCACCATTACCCACCATGCTCGAATGAATAATTATGCCTTTTTATCATGGGAACTGGAAGATAAACTGATAATAATTCCCCCGGATGAGGAGGGAGCGTTTCGTTCGAGACCGATAAGGAAAAGGTGACTAAACCACGTTGAATGTAAGGGAGCTTTGTGGAGGAAGTTTTTTTTTCCTGTTTCAATCCCCGCAGTTCTGTCTTCACTTTCCAAGGCCATGATGCAGTGAAAGTGAAACACGACGAACGATCACCGAAAGATGCACTTTTCGATGGATTTTATACCGACATCGTAACAAACCAACACACACTGATTCCTCTGCTATTCTGCAAGAAGTTATGCCACTGTCGGTCACTGTTCCTGGGGCGGGCGCAGGCACATTGTAGCACCGGCGGCCACACACGCACATGCACGACATAAACACGAATTCACGCACACACACGGGCGCGAGCGCGTGAAACTATCTGCTGCGCACACTTTTTTATTATAACTTTTGAGGGTTTAATGGGGGCCATTTCATAGCCATGGTGGTTCACACTATTCTCCACTTCCAGGTAGCATCAACAACCCTCTCTACGCATGGAGACCGGTGGGAACGGAAGTGATGCGAAAGGTGGTAGGTGGCACGAAATCGATCCCGATTAAATAACCCAACACTGTACGTACAACAATTAGCTGCAATCATCACCACCGTATGACAATGAAGACACGCACACGGACACAGGGATTTTCGCTCTCTTTCTCTACTGCACACGCACCACTACATGGCGCGCTTTGGTTGGGTTTTTCGCTTTTCCTACCGTGACACTTGCACTAAAGATGAACGCGTCGCAGCAGTCAGAGGATCGATTAAAAGCGAGGAGCATAAGAGAGAGGGAGAGACGGAATGAAGAAGTTAACTGGCACAACGAACCGCACGGAGTTGAGGGCCGGCCGGTCGTCCATTTATTTATATTTTTTGGCTTACTTTTTGACAAATTTCACATCCCAATGGGGGGATGTTGCAAGCGGAACCGAAATGTCAGTAGTGTTGCGCTTTCTTTACACCACCACCACTACGGTTGCGAGTGGACTTGAAGTTGCCAAAAGATAAGACCTTCTCTCCCTGGAACGCACGCGACTTGCACGATTTTTATTGGATCTTTCTAGAAGCGGGCTCGTAAAACTTGTTGGAGAGGATCATGTTTGTTTTTGTTTCCGATCACTTCCATCGATCAATTTTCATTTCCACTTTTCTTTTTTCATAACCACCAACCCACCCCGTGGTACACTCGAAGGGGACAAAATCGCCCAAATTTCCAAACCCGTCGTCCGCCCGGTACACAGCGCAACATTATCGGTGCCGCTTTTCTATCGCCGATTTTTACCACACAGGCACGCACGCACACACGTACACATAACACAGCTTAAAACGCACGCGGTGGTGAAACGGGCGCACGAGACTTAAGCCACCGCCCGCCGATGGATAAGGCACGCACACATTGCGAGGTGGAAGTGAGATAGACGAACTGGGGCGGCGGCGACGACGACGACGACACAGAGGTGTGTGACGTTGACGTTTTTCTTCCTCCCCAATCTTCTTTTCCATCCCACGACCCACCAACATCACCACCTCACATTAATTCTCGATCGCACGCATTCGCTTTCGCGTTCTCTTTCGCGCCCGTCTTCTTTCGCCGCGACAACTGAAATGCTCATCGCCTGGAAGAAGAACAAGACACTGGGGTCCAACAGAAAAAAACAAGCAACCAGCAAAAATGCAACCCACGAAAAGTGGGCGACGCGAATTTTGCAAACGCACGCGGTGTTAACAGCCGAAAGCACGACACCGAGACTAACACGTTGATCGTAGACGGAAAGAAGTGTGTGCGGTGGGATTTGTAGATCAACTCTGGCGCAGGACGCAGAACGTCTCATAGTTTCCAACATTCCAAACCGAGTTATTTAAGCGCCACAAGCACCCTCTCACTGAACTAAAGGGAAATGACTGGTGGAATCAAATGGATCAAACCCGAAACACACTTGCTATGGGGCTTGGCTTGCTAGGTTGTTCACTGTTTCCTCCGTGCGGTTCTGCGTTCGTACAGAGGCAGAGAGACCGCGCGCGCGAAACACTTCCAATCGTACGCGTGTCTTCGTCGAAACTGCGAGCAAAACCGCGAACCAGTGTTGTCTGTCAAGAGGCGGCTCTACCCGCAGCGTAGACCCGCCGCGTGTGGTAGTGTGGTGGTCTCGGGTCTTATTGTGGGGGTTGCTTTTGCCAGTGCGGCGCGCTCTGGAAGACTTCGGGCGCTCGTGAATCTTTCGCTCACCGAAAGAGAGAACCGGCCCGGCTCGTCGGGGCAGCACAGCAAGACATGAACTTGCACGAAAACGCACCATCATCTCGCCTATCGCGACCGGATGGAGAACCACCTCCCCCAGAGCTCCAACACAGCAACGAAGGCACGAACGAACGAACCAACTAGAGAGCGAGAAAAGAAGAGACTCCAATGTTGTGCGATGGAACCGCATGGGGATTTTTCGAAACATAAAGAGAAACGTACGGTGCCGAAGAGCGCATAAGAGAACCCCCCCCCCCATCAAGAGAAGACGGAAAAGATTGTTTCTTGATCGATATGTACCCTGATACTTCAATTAATACTAGACTTCCGATAAGTGATAAACGATTGCTCGGAAACATACATATTGAAAGTGTCTATAACTCTTAGTAAAACCATTGAAAGTTACACTTAACATCACTAAACAGTAAAGACCGTAAAGAGAGCCACTACAACATTAGTAAGCGAAAACTGGAACAGAAAAAGTCCGCAAGGGGCATTGAATGCCCAAAAGAGCATAAGGTGTAGAGTTCGCGAGAGGGAGAACCACGAATGCTATATGTTTGAAGAAGTATGCGAAGAGTTCACACACAGGTTAAACAATTTATGAAATTCGTTTCCCCGTAGTGATCGTTTGCAAATTATTCCGAATATTTCGACAAAAACTTATTATTTTTTGTAAAATGCACAGAATTTTCTATGATCTGATTTCTTAAACGAAGAATATCAAATCAGACATACTCTAAGGGTTAAGGATTCAACGGACAAAGGTCCTAACAACAACTGCACACCGTGTCCGGCCGAATGCACTGACCTACATCGACACGATTCACAACGCGACATACATTGTGGTGGTTAAATAATTGGTAACTGCGTTGACCTTGTCCAGAATTTACTTTTACATGTCCGGTGCGACGCTCTGCAGCAGTTGTGCAGCGGAGCAGTGCATTTGCTCGTTTGAAACGAAAAAGGATCTTCCCACCAGCTGCCACGATAGGGAATAAACCTGCCACCGGTGAGACATACATAAACATCACATATTTACGAGTCTGAATTGGTTCGGTCAATAAAATGCAAAACCGCAGCAACGCAGCGAGGGCCTGTCTAATTCTAACCTTCAGTGATTCATTAGAGTTAGGGTACGCTATTGTACAAATCACTGCGTGCAAATGCAACGACACGTTCAATGCACTTCTTTCTAGGAAGGAAGGTAAGCCATTCGAATGACGCTTAGGGAAAGCAAATATATGCATTAAAACTGCACACTACTGGGCAGTAAAGAGAATGCGTCAAAGTAGTAAAAAGCCGCGTTTAATGATTTATACTTTCAGCGGATTGTGAACGGAACAATATTTCAAATAGGAAATGAAAATGAATTAAATGAAGTTATTCGTGTGATGCGCACTGTTCCAATAGTGAAGCTATTATGATCAGTTTGTTATACATAAGAGATACAAAGCCACTGCAATTTAAGTAGCTAAACGTATCACCACATCATATGGCTAGATCTTTCACTGAGGCAAGGTTTCGCTAATTTTGTTAATATCTCGTAAATGATACCTGCTTAAACACCATAGAGTATTATAGAACAGCACATGTCTTCGTCTACTCTGGCACTACAGCCTCGGCAGGTCTGGTCAGTTCATGTCTGACATTTCTAACATCCTTGATACTACAGGATATGCAGGCTATCCTTACAACGACGAAACGGTAGGAAGAGGAATTGATACTGCTCCTCGCATGTGGAACAACGGCATTGTTAAGTATAACCGTTTCCAGCCTTCTAAAAATTTAGGAAATCGTTCGCCAGCAATAATTGAATTAGTTGATGAGTAATGAAACGCAATTCACCGCATCCCGAACAAATCTTAGTCGCATTTGTATAAAAATAGTTGAATACTTATCGGTCAATCAGTAATTTAGCAGCAACTTACCTAAAACGAGAAAGAAAGAGAGCAAATTAGTAAATTTTCTTAACACCGGCATTCACTATTAAAGCTAGAAACATTTAGTAAATAGTTATTCTATCAGTGAACTTTTTTAACATGGCTTTGCGCTACTAATCGGCTCAATTTCTTACAGTTTAACATTCGCCCCGATAAAAATGTGCAGCCTTTTCTTATGTCGTGTCCCCTAATCATTGGAGAAAAGATGTGCGGTCCTACGGTGTGATAAATGCCCTCGGAAAGCTACTCCATCTTCCGCAGTGCAAGGAAAATAGTTTCTGTCCACGTTTTGGCCGCAATGTCCTTGTTTGAAATTTGATCCAATGCAATGGCACAGGCAACTGAATAAGTGCAACCATTGCAAAGTGTGTTATGTGTCCTTCGTTGCATCACGAGCGTATGTCTGCATTGTATCCAACGGGTCAGACGGTAACTGGAGCGAGATTTAGTCAGTATTCGAGAGCGAAAGGGAATGATGTGTCAGTGTCGTCCCTTAAAATTATCTCAAGTCTGCATTAGCGTTATCCTTGGCTGGTTTGCTAAAGTAGCAAGATCATCATCTCGCGCCTGGACCTAGAAGCCTTTCCGGTAAAAGGTCCCTGAAAAGTAGCCCCTGGTTTGCTTGATGGTTTGTCCGTAGGGTACACTTTGCTTCCGGTGTCTCTTGCATGCACCCACCCAATAGTAGTTATGCTATGCTTTCGTTGGCCACCCACAAGATGGCGCATTACGGACGTGCCAACAGGAGCACATCCGCTATTACGCGACTGTCAGCAAATTTACCCTTTTGTTTGCAGCCACTTGAATGTTTCCCCTTATCCGCCGGGCTACTACGGACGCGTGGGCAGTTGCTAAAGCCTTTGGCAACATTCCTGAGCGCCACCTCTCTTCGCCTGTTTTTTTTTTCTAACCAAACACATGCGCTCTCTCTCTCACTCTCCATTTCTTTCTATGTGGAGCATTTCTTGTGGCTCATTATAACATCGTGTGGGTACCGTCGTAGAAAACTTTTTTGTTGGTTCTTTGATGAACTACTTGCACGAAAAGAATGCTTCTTGTCGTCCACCAGTCACCAACACCAGAACTACGGTTCCCGTGTAGGTGGTCGCTATTTTTTATTCTTCTTCGTGATACCGAAGAGTTCAGCGGTTTTGCCGAGTCCAGCAAAACTGCCAGCCAAGGTCAATGTTAATTCTTAGCTGAGGTCAAAGGTGAAATAGAGAGTATAAGTTGAAGGAAAAATTATGGAACAACATTGGAACATACTGTTGGCAATTGCTTGAACAAGATGGCTATAGAGTATCCAACATATCAAGAGAAGAAAAGCTTAGTTTTAATACAAGGAGAATGTATGAGGCAAATAATTTATATTTTGTATGAGCACGAAGCACACATCGCTCACTGTACTCAGGGTGCGGCCGTTCCTGTCGTGTGAAAGCTCTCAGGTCTGTTGAAAGAACTATTTTTAAACAAATAAGAAAATAGTTCAACGAAAACGTAACATTTTGACACATATCAAGAAATTTTACCGCAAACATTACCAATCGTCAAATTGTGAATTATTAAGAGTGCCTTCTCACGATTCAGCTGTGTACATATGAACAGACTGATAACGACTGTAACAAACAGTCCATATGCTCAATCACTTCTCGTGGTATTAAAATGTAGGCTGCTCTATGGAAAAAGCTCTATAAAAAGAAGCTTTCTCATACCCAACTCTTCTGCCCAAAGGAATTGCACTTTGTACTTCGCCATTATTCTGCACTAAAGAGATTCAACCACGACGAAGATTTTTGTCACATGATCAGATCGCTTTCGGGCGGTGTCAAGTGATAGGACAAACGCAATCCAGTCGAAGCTAATTTTCGCGTTGGCTTTTTCAATTCTAGGCCATCCCTATACTGGATAGAGAAGCACGATCTTGTCGGTTACGGCCAGTTTGAGCAGAGCCAGTTTGCTGAACCAGAAATAGTGTTGAAACGGTCGGTACATAACAAAATCAAATATCGGCACAGGTTTCGCTGTCACTTAATGAATTCGAAGCTGAAATCATCATAAGGTTTAATTGTGCTTGAACGATTTAGAGGATCACTAGTACATCAGCTGACCGCAATGAGATGATTGAGTGATTATTTGATTGACAGAAGAAGGCTATTGAAGAAAGCTAGGGTAGATGTTTGCAAACAGTAATTAAGGGTGCCACTTTGCTGGCACAGTTTCTGAGATGATGCTGATAAGAAATTGGATCCAGCGTGAGTTCTAAGCTATCACTTGTTTCGAATTAAACTTGAAGCATCGAAAGATTTTTGGCCTGACTCTACATCAGATCACACAAGAATAACTGGTAGCATCTCTTTTGCCATAAGAAAACATCACATTCAACTATGAGTGTACAAACTCTAAAATATTTTATCAGTAACATTTAAATGGGGGACTGTCGCGTGGTCGATTAAATCCCAGGCCGTCTTCCCGTACGTAGAACTGAATATCCAGCTACGGGAAAAAATGAAACCACTGAAATGGCAGGCCTAGTCCTATTGAGTTTGTATAGTACTAAAGAAGAAGAAGAACATGTAAATGGACGTCCGAGCTCACGAGGGATAAGCTGCCCTATCACGGTTTGGGGAAAGAAATGTCTCCGAAACCATCGTGTATTGAAACTAAGTTTGTAACTCTATTTTGTAGTCTAGTTAAATTATATAAATAAAATATATAAATTGAGAAAAAAAGATGCATAATATAATTGGAGCTAACGAGACTAATCTTAATTCAGAATGCTATGTTATCTGACCCTGATTTATTAAGATCCCAGGTATGGACAGCATTGCTTTCATGGACTAGACTGTGTCGTAATGGTTAACATCGAATCATCCGAATACATTCGGTAATAGCTCACGACATACTCCCTTGCTGGAAACAGGACTTTGCATGACGGAACATCACGCAACGAAACAACCAAGCATACCCGTGATAAGATGTCCTTTCGCGGTTCTTATGAGAACATGTCTCTCAACTAAAATGAAAGGTGAACTATTTGTAAATTAAGCAAGGCCATATTTACACGATGAAAAGAATAAACTAAAATTTTCTCATCTAACTGCACAACACAAACTTTTTCATATCAAACAAATTGGAAGGATTCAATGTATCTCACACGCATGCATGTACTCGATCCGAGCAGTGCATGAAATAACCGCTTCAACCATTTGCGCCTGAAGGTAGGCAATCAAACAGAACAAAGTATACATCTGTATAGCCGACATTTAGGCGGCGCGTGGTGAGCAAAGATCCTAAAGGGTAGATTCAAAAGTAACCGTACAAAAAATGAATATCTAGAGTTTTTTTTATAAGAAATTACAGCTTTATAACAAAAAACATTTAAAAAATTTGAAAAACGCACTTTCGAAAAAACCATAGCTGCCTTAATGTATCTAAGATCACCAATTATTTCATTTCAGCTCGAAAGATTTAAGTCACGTTCTTACAAAAAGTAAATTTATTTTGATTAGATTACGCGGCCCAACACACCAACGGCATTTGACCGTAACATTACCAAGTGATAGAGAGAGGTATATTCTTATTCTTGCTCGAAGAAGAATGTCATAGGTCTCTCCGTACCAAGCGTACGTGACTTTGGAGCGTCTCTTATCATTACAGTACAATCCTAAAAACGTAAAAACGTAAATGTTCAAAAAACCACAGCATCGAGGAAAATTGTGGCTGTTGATTTGCTAATGCCGGATCGCGGCTAAGATGAGCTAAATAGGAGGGACAAGGCGGGTTAGGAGCGTTTGAAGGAAAGGATGAAACATTGAAACACGCATAGTACACACACGCACGCGGAAATGCTTACATGGCGATATTCGATGTATGAAGATCGAACACATGAATTCTATCTGCTCCGCGTCTAGACGAACTCGTTGCCTCACCGGTGCGTTGTTGTCCGGCATGGTGGTGGCGACTAACACATTCGGAAGACACACCCGGTAGAATCAAAGAAAATAACGACATCGGTCAACAACACGCACACATATTTAACGTTTGAAAAGTTTAGATCTATAGCGAAGGGATGTGTCAGGGTTCGAGAGCGCGTCCCAAAAACAAGAGGCTTAAATTTAAGTTGAGTGTGGATTAAAATGCATTCACCAGCATGCAGGTAAACGGTGGGAACATTTCAATTCGGAAAAAAGTGTCCCAATAAAGTCAGGAAAAAGCAAACCAAACTAAACCACTTCATTCACTTTTTCATCTATTCTAGATTAGCAAGATGCTGGAAAGTACAACAACATATACCACCTTTCAAGGTTATTGCAATGATTATCCAGAGTTAGTACACATGATCTGCTCACTCTACCGCTCCCAATTATTCATAATATTTTTTTTCTGATAAATTTAATAGAAAAAGCTCATTAGTAGCACCGTTATCTAGATTATTTGAAAGATTTATGCAATTAAATAATAGTCTTTTTTGCAAGCACGACCAATAAAATGAAACAATATCACCCAAACTTGACTGCTTCAGCGAGGCAGAATATCTAATTTGTGCATAAATATTACAATTCATACGAAACGCGAGGATAAACATTAACAATTCAAATTTTCGCCTTCTGCTTTGCGCATCCAAAAATAGATAGCAACAAAAAAAGGCGTATTTTCTAAGCAATTGAATAACAATTACCATATGTCCGCTGCTATGCTGTGCTTTTGTTTTTGTTTTTGGGATATTTGTCCCTTCGTCTTGAATGTCCTTGCCTCTCTGTGTTGAATTTAGTATGATTGTCGCCAATTCCCACAAGCGAGTTTTTCCTATATTCCATAACTTAGATGTTGTGATAGTTGTGCAACGGAGGGACAACCGTCTCCTTCATCGATTCAAGGTGTATTACCTAGGCCATCTAACATTTTTGAAGTAAACAGTCACTAACAGTTATGTGGGCATTTAGTTCTCAAAATTTTGCATCGAAGTATACTCAACTATAAACACATTCATTTTAATGTGATTACAAAAAGTAATATATCACAAAAAGTAGTACTAATAGTAGGAGAGAAAAGGACTCCTTAGAGTATAGGTTAAGATACAATCGATATCCTCTATTTAGTGGAGATTTCCAACAAATCTGGTCTGTGTTCTCTCTGTCTCCTGGGTTCTGAATATCGTTTACTAGAAGATAAACAAAAAGAGACACTAATCGAAACAAAAAAAACTAATAACAAATGCTTCATGCACCCCCTCCCCATACATAGTCCCACAAGAAGCATTCCAGCATCGTAAGTTGTGAGGTAGGTTGATGCTCGTATTGGATCGAATCCGCCGGTCGAGACATTTTGGGATTCGATAGTTGTATTTTTGGATCATGAAGTACTTTTACTCACCACCGTACCTACCTACGCACGCACACAACGACACACCGAGACGCTCATTTCGTTATCTATTTTTCACGGTTTGCTCTTTCGCCTCTATCTTTCTGGCTGACTGTTCTGCCTTCCTGCCTGCCTGCCTGCCTGCCAGCTTCCCCATTACGATACGTTGATTCATCTTTTAAACATTAGCCAACGCTTAATGGCAATATCTGGGACGATGTTCGGTACCAATACGTTCCTCCCTTGCACGCTTCTCCACCCAATCGACACCCAGCGTGGGCATGTGGGTACGCGATCGTTTCCTGTGACCAACTCAGCGAGTTCGCATGAATAAATGCACGAAGAAGCGATATAAATAATTCAAATCCGGGACGCTAAATCCATACCGCGTCCGGTATGATGGATAGACGGTGGAAAAGCCGAACCGTACGCCGCGTGCTTTTCCAGATTCAAAAATGTGCCACCGAAAGTGTTTGAATTTGTGCGAATCCGATGACAGCTACGAGCATAATGATGACAGCGGAGACAAACCAGAGCCAGGCGAAGGAGAAGATAACGGAAATAAGTTAAGTAATCTATCTGACTACGGCGGGAGTTTCAAGTTGTGAAAGTGTAGTGGTTAAGAATCTTTGTTATGTGAATGAGAATGCAAAGAAATTCCTTCGGAACAGGTGTGTGAAGCATTTGAAAGGCATCCCAGGACAATTCCTTTTGTAATGCTTTAAATAGTTTATCCTTATTGATTGATGTTGTTCTTGAAAGTCTCATTTTCTGTAAACTTTAACGTTATGGACTTACCTATGAAGGTCAGTTCGATGGATTCTACAATATAGACCATCTTCGAGTTGCTAATGGATATGTTTTTATGCAATAAACACAATTTAACACTGGTTCGATTAGCTTCACTGCGAGCGTCGCAAACTACAAGCAGAAATCTCGTCAGGTTATGGTTTCAATAAATACAAAAATTTCTGATAAAATGTGCAAGTTTTGCGTGTCCACCGCGTCTCAGCGTGCTAGAGACAAACAATCGACCACACCCTCTTCTCGGATGGCATTATTAAAACCACAACACCACCATGATAGTAAGCCGCACTTTTCGTAGCATCGCAAAATAGGATTCGTGGCGCCATTATCATTATCCCCCGTCCGACACATCCAGGGAAAACTGTCCAACGCGATGCGGACACGCGGCAGAGACACATGAGGATCAACACATAAACCAGTGCGCGCAGCACACAGCAACGGCAGGGCATTGCATTGCTCGGATGCCATACAAGAGCAAGTGCAGCAGCAGCAGCAGCAGCAGCAGCACACCAGAGTAAAGCGACTGGGGCGTCTCATGTTGCTCCAGTTATCCTTTCTAGGTGAATGGCAAGGATCGTCCCCGCCAATTTCACAACCACAGCTACCGCTGAATCGGCCCCAACTCGTGCCATCATCATGCTACTGTGCTGCTGACCGCTTTTCTCTGTTGACTGCGAGGAGACTGTGGCATGCATAGTGGCATAGGTCGGAGGAGGAAGGCATCGATTGAGAGAGAGAGAGCGTCCCCCTCGTTTCGGGGCATGCGCTTGATGTAGCGATTAGTTTTCTGCACCACACCAAAACCGAACCACGAATGAAGATGAGTCGTGTGAGATGAAGTCGTATCGCAACAGATTAACTATTTCGTTGTTTGAAATGTAGCTGTCAGTGGGACAGCAACATGCCGCCCCGTGTTGTGGGTTGATTTCGCCGCACTGTGACTAGCACCGGCATTTGCTTGTCAGCGAGCAGGGCATCCTCTGCAGAAAGCAATGCCATAAAATGGCCACAATTTTGCATGAAAAATAAATTACTAAATCCCTTATTCCCAACCAACGTCGGAATGATACCCAACAAGACCACCTATGCTAGGCACTGAGCGATATCGAAGGTACAAACTGTGGTAAATCTTAAAATATCTTCTTGGAATACGTTAATTAACGCTTGAAGGCCTGCTAATTCCTCCATCGCTGTTCCCCCCAAAGTGCGCTTTAGGATCAATCGCTGACTCAGAGAACGCTTCGAGAACGTAACGTGTCAATCCGCGTCAACAACAAAGTAAACCGAACGAAATCGAGACCGGCACACGGCTTTGCTCGCACGTTACAAGTTATCGGTTTTCCCTTTCGCTTGGGTCTGGAGAAGAAATCGATTCGAGCCTTCGGAAACTTGCCTCTAAGGTTATCGAGCTAGAAGGGCGGTGGTTCTTGCCATCCAGCTGCTCTGAATCCCAGAGCACACACAGTTGTTACAAGCTAACCGGCGCGTTAGTATGAAACACCATGCAGCAACGGCAAGTTGCGCCGCCCCTTAAGGCCAGTTGGTGAGAGGGTGTGCAATCAATTATCGGATCAAATGTCGGAAATGGCCGGAGGGGGCAGCAGAACGCGCGAGACACGTGATAGATGCATCACAAACCATAATCTATTAACCAGCGGAATGGAATTGAGATCGATTGTCAGGTGTTTTGCCTCTTGGCTGGGAGCTATCGTCGACAGGCACAATCGGGAATGTACGGTACATTTCTAACTTGAGTTTTAATTAAAGCACTTATCCATCTCGTTCGGATCTATCTTGTTCTAGCTGATTTGTTGTTTCGGTATAATTATACAATATTTTGAATCGTTAATTAGTGTGACTCGAGAAGCATTCATAGGCGAGTCGTTGTAAGGCTATATGATTCATAAGAGTTCTGGGTCCCAAGACTATCTCAAACTGAATGCCCTGTAATAGAAATTGACAAATACTTTTATAGAGACCAGCATGAAGTGCTCTCAATGAAATCCTATATAGTTTGCATCTGATCTGCACCTGTTCCTCGGAAACCGTTTTTGCTTTATTGCTACACTACTCAACTGATATTTCTCGCCATAAACTGTGTCAAAACCACATTTCATTCTTCAAAGTAGGTGATTCGATGGCTCATGATGTATAACAACATGCAAACTAACAATACAATTTCGAATCGAAAGCAACACAAAACTCCCGCCATCCATGCATAAGTCGTTTCGTGACATCAAATACAGTCCATCAAACAACAAACATTCACTGACAAAAACATCAAAAAACATGCAAGCAACCAAAACAACCTTACAGACAGATTTAGGCGTGCATGGGACGCGCGCGTGCTCGCGGGCCGTTTGTCTCAACTCATCGGAAAACCCCAGTCCTAACTTTGGGGAGCTAGTGGCCAACAACAACAACGACAAAAATGACCTCTTTCCACTTTCCTCGAATACCTTGCCACATCCCTTCGCAGGTGCAAAGGTAGCGAAACTCTAGCTCTACTAACTTTCTCCATTCGCCGATCCGAAATGCTCCGGCATAGGATCACCGGACGAATCCGAACTGACGGCCTTCGAGGTGGAGGTCGACGCTTGGTTGGAAGATTTTTTGACGGTGGCCGTTTTTGGCTTTCGCTCTGCAGGGCGCGGTCGGGCTGGAAACGGCAGATTCTTATCGATACCGACACCGAGCCCTAGGCCACCGGCCGCCATCAGCTGGCGATAGATGATGGACGCTAGCGACACCTTTCGGGTGGTTTTTTTTGGGCTGATTTTCTTCTTGGTTTTGGTTGCAGTGGCTTCCGGTGCGGAAGCCGATTTGGGAGGATCCGATTCGGATACAGTTATTTTGCTGCCGGTGGACAATTCGTCCGCGGATCGTTGCTTTTCTTTGAGGATAGATTTTTTCTTCGCTGGCTTCCTCTGCTTCGGCGTTTCATGCCGATCTTCCGATGGCTTTGGTAATTCCTGGGATTGGGATGGTTCAGCCGACTGGCCATTATTAAGCTCCGGCATCGTTGGTTCTACTTCCATGCGAATTTCAGGAGGAATTGGCTTAATTGGTGGAGTTTCCTGAAGCGGCTGTTCCGGAGCTTGTTGCTGCTGCTGCTGCTGCTGCTTCTTTTGCTGAGGTGGAATTTCTTGTTGTTCTGGCGTTTGGTTTGGTTGCAGATCCAACCGAAGTTCTGCTTGGTTCTGCGTTTGAGAGGGCGACTCTTGCACCAGCAGATGAGGTTGTTCTATATCGAAAAAGCCGTTTGAGAAGGTGACATCTTTTGAAAATGATGATGAAGACATGATCATCCTGTCGGTCACTTCCGGCAATTCCGACGTGATTGCTGAGGCGGTGGTTGTGGCTGCGGTAGTCGCTGCTGCAGCAGCCGACATGAAAAATGCACATTCCGATTCAAATAGCATCGTGTTCGTGGGCTTCGGCCAACTACTGTTCGCTCTTCCAAAGCTTCCGATCGCACTCACAAGTTGCGCTTGTCTGTCCGTTGGTTTCACTCTCACTTGTTACGAAAACTGCACTTCGAAATCGAATCCAATCGAATCAGCACCACTTGATCGCCGCTGAGATTGTGCTTCTGTGGTATGTGTGTGTGTGTGAGTGGCGTGGTGAATGTATTACAAAAATATGCTCTTTGTCTGTTTCAGCACATGCATGAAACGATGAAACAATTCGTTGTACGGAAGTTAGCCAATAAAGTTGGACGCGTACATTAAGTTAATTCAAAAACCAATCACCAACTTTCAACATGTCTCACAAAATGGTACAAAAATAGGGCTGAGGTTTTCCCTCACGGTATACAAAGCACATTGAGTGGTTCTTTGATGGAAAGAGTCGATCATCAAAAGGAACACGTTACCATTTTATGGGTCTCCCTACAGCTCGGGGATACAATCTTTGCAAGCGCGTTGAAAATTAAGCCAAACAAACAAAACATCAAAAGGGGATTTTGTTCATTTGGAACTCCAGATACGAAAAGTTTGAAATATTGAAAAATAAACAAACCAATCCCGCAATCCACTTTCAAAAACAGTGCTCTACACGTTTTATTGCTTTCGGGGTAAATTTGGATGGCTAGCATGGAGAGCAATATGAATGAAAGGGATGGAAACAATATTTTCTAGAGCTGCATTTTCCAAAGATGGAACGTTTACTGCCTTTGAATGTTTCTTTCTCTCTTGGGACAACCACGCAATGATGGACAACAAGCACAATCACGGACACAAGGATGACACGAAGGAGCAGTGTTTCGTAACGAAGACACAATCTAGCGAAGGCAATCGAAAAGAAACTGCGACGCAAAAACATCTTTCCAACATATTCTTTCACACAATTAATAACAATCCACAATAACCAGCTCGGTTCACAATAACTCTCCAATTTTCATCTAAATTCACCCCAACTAACGATATATCAATCGATCGCGACAAACGACGACGACGACGACGACGACGACCCGGCACCTACAAAATCCGTCTGTGCACTGAACCGGGAAAGGAACCTACGGGGGGTTCAACAAATTGGTTCAAGTTCAAACTGCAACGAAACTTGCATTCGGGGCGGGACACGATTCCCCGAATGGTGGCATCGTTGCAAAGATATGTAAACCGAGATGCTCGTTAAGGAAGACCATCCCTTTGTTGCCGTCGGTTCCCTACGACGACCTTGTCTGTGTTGTCTTTTCTGCTGCATTTTTTCATTTTTTTCAAAGGTGGCAATCTTTTTAGTGGGCCACAATACCACAAACACCAGAGGGTGGGATGGCTTTTTTGCTAACAACACCACAAACAGCAGCAAATCGATTCATATGCGTCGTTGGTCGGACGCTAATTTGCATCAACTCATTTGCTCATTCACCTATTTGTCCGATATATCGCAGATTCGACACAATGACGTCGTACACACCTCGTAAAGGCGTTACATTCGCTGGCTTCGATATTAGCAGCATCACATCAACATCACAGCCCGAAGATGCACATCACCACCACCGAATGATCGATCGATATCGAGAAGCATTCAATTCATTTCTTGTCGTCACCGCTGGCTTTCGGTGGCTCTACTATGCTCCGAGTCTTTTGTGTTGGTGTATCGTGTTAAGGCGGGGGCAAACGTGTTACGTTGGTTGTGACATTATTTATAGAGAAACAGTAGTAGCTAAGGGAAGGAAAATGGTTGACTTTTTCTCTCAAATTTAAAGGGAAATGCAGCAGCATAAATCATCACCGTTTAAACATATCTCTTTTTCTTCATGGCCTAACGACCTCTTAGGTCATGCCTGCCATTTTTGGCTCACTAGACTTAGCTATACCACGTAGTTGCATAATAAACTGCTCAAGATCTTAAACTTAATATTCCTAGTAAAGAATAATCTAACAGTTTTGAATATTGATTATAAGAAGATAAACAGGAGAATTGTAGCAAATTGAGTGTGTTTAAAGATAAAAAACACAAAGCCTGACAGCTTTTTTCACACCTCAGTCAAACATACCATCATCACCGCGGCTGTTGAGGCGTCGTGCTGATACATACCGGCAACGAAACACATGCCAGGAAAAGTCAGCTGTTGCCGAGTAGGTGCCTGAATACTGTAGACGCTTTCTTTGCCAACTACCAGACAAATTACCAGACGAAATCGAACAGGTCCCCCACATTTGACGACATACTTGGGCGTATCGTTCTTGAGTTCTTCTCGCTTTGTGGTCGCGCTAATGCTTTGTTACCATCTGGTTCGCAATACGTCATTAAACGTTTTCGAAAGCGGATTATTTCTTGTACATCACGTTGAAATGATGACAATGGTACGATTGCTTATAAAAAAGAAGCAAACGTCATGATCATTTCCATCGAATCACTTTTCATCCGTTTAGTTGGCGAGCATTATCGAATGATTTTTTTAGAGAACATTTAACTATGAGAAATAGTGGAAGGCTATTTCACATTTCCTTCAACCATCCCAACCCCACTTTCCAACTGCCGGTTTGTAATATTTCATTTTTCATTCGTTTCCTACACCTGCACGAGAAACTGTGAAAGAAAAGCAAATGCACCATGTTGTTGTTGTTGTTGTTGTGCATAAATGCATCGCTAACTAGGAAGCCAAGCTAGTTCAATTGCAACATGACGTAAGACACATGACAGACACGGTGGTATAGGGCCCTTCCGCTTTGTTTTGTGTCAGTGTGGTAGTGAACACTCTAGCTGCACTCGCGCCATTGCATTGTTGTCACTTTTGGCAAGAACTATTAACGCGCAGTCGGTAATTAAGACGACGTCAGCGAGGTAGGACGGGCGCGTACTACCGTCGAATTACGACATGATAATGGGGCAGGCGCGAGGGATAGCACATCTACTTTATCATATTACATTGCCGCCGTCTTTCTTTTATAAAAGAGGGCAGCTTGCCTTCTAGAAATGGGTCAATTTGCTGCAGTTCGATAACAGAGAGCAATATTTTGGCCACATGTAGCATTAAAGATGCTTTAAAATGTTGCATGGAGCTAGTATTACAAGTGTTAATTATTAAATAATTAATCGAGCATTAACATACGTTGCATATGGTTCTTGGCTGTACGATTAAATCAAGTGAAGTACTATTTATCCTAACGAACTTACCAAACAACATAGATCAATTTTAAAGACTTTAAATGATGAAGATAACCAGGATTCCGTGTTCTTTACATCATCCAAACTGGTACACCATCATCTCACGTCTGGAGCGGAATCATTCGTCTAATAGAGGACATATTCCAGCTCCCCCAGTCTGTTGAGAGAATGATAAATAATGCCGAGATTGTGAGATTTTGTGTTTAACTTATCGTCCCATCGTCGATCGGAGACTTCCTCATCAGCTGACTCACTGATCGATATAATTGTTGGATCAAACCTCTCGGGGCAGATCTTCGGGGGTCGTCCGGGAAGGGATGACAATATTGGTTTAGATTGCTCCATGGATGTACGATTCCAACTTTGGTGTTATTAATTTTATAGTTATCGACTAAACATCAATTCACACTTTCTTTAATCATGCGATAAGTCCTAATTTTGATTCAATATGGCTATGGAAGATCGGTCTGGTCCAAGGGTTCATTGATATACACAAGTAAAATAGGGAAGAAAAGCAATATTTATTATAAAAAAAACACGACCGTTCAATTATATGGAGAAATAAATCAATTTGATATACACAATCTAGAATGTTCTTACATTTTCATTGCTAAACCACAAAACACAGCGTATCAGACATTGAGTTCATTTTTCATGAAATTTTGGCTTCAAAAATATTAACAAAACAACGAGAAAATGTTCCAACTAATGCATTGCTTCGCTTTTCACTACATCAAACCAGTGAAAATAACAAATCCCCATCTAATGTTTGCGTATTATAAGAAAGAAAAAAAAAAACAAACCCGATATGAGCCACTTTCAGACTCAGGCAGCTCAAAGGCATGTAGTTCGCAGCCTAGATATGGGATGACCACAAATTAATGCACGTGAAAAATTGGTAAAAATTACCGAATCACGCAAACGGAGGCGAAAGAGCGCATGTGGTAAAATGTAGGCCGAAGCCGTGGGGAAGCGGCAGAAGGCCAGTCAGCCAGCCAGCCAGTCAGCCCCCCGGATGAACACACCTGGGCCGCAGAAAGTTTGATAGTGGATAGTTAGCTCTAGCATGGAACGACCGTTGTTTTGCCCGGTTGCTAACAGCGGAATAGGGAGGTTCCCTTCCCCGAATGAGCCTGAATTTCACCCGCACACGGAAAGAAAAACTCATCAATTCGCAGTCATCATCAGACGCATCAGCAGCGAAAATGTGGTATTTGCTACCACAACCACGGAAATTCACAACCCGGGAAATGGAAGGGTCTTTTTCCTTTGTCGAACCATATCTTTGCTCGTGGTGGTTTACGGACAAGTTTTCCAAGATTGTACATACAAAACCAAACACAGCTAGAAAGAAAAATGTATAAGAAATAAACTCGTTCCGCAACAAAAGGAACGGGACCATTTTCTCATACGTATTTACTTTACCGATTTCTTTTGCTTTATGTTTTCCATCACGGTGCATGTTTTATGAACCTAATCCAACGGGCACACACACATACTCAACTTACTTAGGACGGGTAGGACTGGGGGGCGCGGACCCAGACCCGTAACATAACAGTGTTTTATTTCACCGCAAGTCTCACCATGCCACCACCCGGGGATCTTCTCCAGTGTTGAGCTCTCTCGCGATCTATGCTTAATAATGAATGAAGTTCAGCTGTTGTGTCGTCTTAACGGTCACTCAACGGCTTTGTACCGTGACCTATGTGTGCGATACCGTGATATTGTGGCACTTGTTCCTCCTCTGTCGGGCAAGAAAAGCTGTCGCTGATTACATTTCTATCAGCCTTTTCGTCCAAAGGTTAGGATACTAAGGAGCTAGATCTCCTCGGAACTGGGTATCAATCTTGTAGCTCTGAAGTATTTTAATCGTTCTAGCATTATAACAAGCACTATAATTTCATCAAAATATTTCCAAAATTTCAACTTAATATAAAGCCAACTGATTATTATGCCTTAACTTGAGTCAACAGCTCATTGGACGGTTTTATTACGAGCTTCACCCGCACCGCTTATTAATTGCGTGCGCAAACGCGCGCGCGCTCGCATGTGGACACCACCCGTACGCATGTGGCAAACCATGTGCGGCCACAGGCGAATGAACGCATTTCTGGTATTAAGCCTTGAGTGTAATTGTATTCGTGCGCAAACTTAAGCTGACCCTTCGACGCTAGAATGTGCATACGCCTCCTCCTCCTCCTGTCTGCTACTAATGCAAAGAATGACCTAATTCTGTCGTAAACATCGATGTTTGTTCGAAAACATTGCATGTGAGAGTTTTCTTTTTATTTTGTGAGTCTATTTGTTTGCAGGAATTTTATTATTTTACTTATATCTGTGATCGGCCTAGTACGAATGGCTCTTCTCGTTCTAATTTTTGTAGGCCGTTTTTGCTCTGGTCTCACTCTAATCTCCTCAATAAACTGATTTTGTAATGGCGATGTATATAGACACAATAACAGAGAATTCTATCGATTTATTTAACTAAGCTCGATTCATACGTCTAAGAAATATTTTACAAATAGAATAAAACTCCTTCCTGTTGGACATAGGGGCAATTAATCATCTATTGTAAAAAATAACGTCTACCTGTTTATCAAATGAGTCACAAAATAATTGAAGAGAACCTCGGATTGCGATTCGGATTGTGGAGTTGGGAATCTGCTCTATCGTTAACACACTCCTTCTCTAAGCAAAATCTTTTTCGTGACAGTCGTCCAAAGTTCGTTCATCATCATCATGTCCACCATAGGGACGGAGGTCTGGGTCTTGTACAGTCTCACAAGATGGTTGATCAGGTCTTGGCCCCATCGCATATTCTTATATTGCTCCAGAAGAGAAAAGACGTATCTAATGATCAAAACTTGTCTAACGATCGCTCCATTTGTCGCACAGCTACTATAATTGGGCTGTAAGGCCAACCTACGCTACGAAACAATTTCTATGATCAACAACTCAAAACTTGTGTTGTACTGGGGGTTTCGAGAATGAAATTCTAAAACCTGTTAAAATCTTCGGACTGATGATTTATGCAAACATAAATGGTGACCAAGGCGACCGAGGTTTCGAGGTTTTAGTGGCATGGAAGAAGAAGATGCCAGTTCGAAAACTGCATACACAGATAGTTTTAATGTCTTTAAGGTTTGCAGTTTAACACAAATAAAACCATGTTATCGCACATTCTGAAAAATCCGATGCACAACACCCAGCAACGATCGCTCGCTCGATCACAGTGCCGTTAAAATGAGTGATGAAAGGTAGAGCTTGCCATTTTTCTCTCATGCCGTGTCGGTGAGTTTCACATTTTTCTCGTTATCAAATTCAGCAATCAAATTAAATATGCATTTTTAATCCATTACATATCCTGCTACATCATCAAACTGGCCGAGAGAACACTCCCTCTTGTTGTGTAGCGTGTGTGTCGTATCTCTGGCATGAGCAACCCCCTATCGCTTCTTCCCCAGTCCTAGGCAGCTGAATTTGCGATGTATCGGGGCACACCCGAGGTATAATATGGTTTAGTAGGTCAAGAGCTTCTTTGCGCTTCCAACAAACGAACAAATTCTCGCGCCGTTAAACAGCATCGGCTCTCATCACATACACGCACCATACCATACCATGGCATCAAAAGATGTTTCCCTGTGTTCTCTCGTGTCCGTCGTCGTCAGAGATATTGTTTGCTCAGCTCAGTCGGTTGTAGCGGCCGTCTCTAACATATATTTTCCCGCTCTTTCATATTAGTCTACGGAAGTGGGGTTTTTTGAGTTTCTTATGAATCACAAATTTAACTGTAAAATTACTTATGGATTTCGGAAGCCTGATAAGCTTGGGCTAGTCTACAAGACAAGAAAAAATGTTGGTCGTCTGCTGATATTCACAGGAAAATCCAGCCAAGATAAAGCCAGCACACTTATTGGCCAGAAATCAAACGCCCGATACGGTGTAATGACACAAATGTCAATATACTTAATCATGCGAAGCTCGTCACTTGATAATGCCGGTGTGGGAATGGACAACAAGTCTTAACCAGGATACTGCGCCAGTACCATTATCAAAGAGATAAAGAGTGGACGTCAAAAATGGTTCTCGGGTTTGTTTATGCACAATTGAAAATCGACCAGTGCCTTTCTTCCTTAAACCTGGACCTGTAAACACCTACTAGACGCTCTTTGTTCTGTTCGAACTGTTCCGTTGGTTGGATGAGTAATAGAACGAACCATGGATGTTTGGTTATTTATAGCAGGTGGCAGATCAAAAAGTGGGTTATGTCCATCATACACGTTATGTTCATCATAATATCTCTTGTGCACAAGGCGCCGACAACACTTTGAGGAGGATGATCATCGACGATCATGCGAGTATCGAATGTCCCATTCGGCTATTTGCATCGCTCGTCAGGATGCATTTTTATCGATGCATCGCAAATTGGAGCGACATTATTATCGCTTATCACAGCTCGTCTAATGAGATCGACGCTTCGCCTGCATATTGCCGGTCTGACGGTTTACCGCAATGGCTTGGCGATAGTCAACCTAACAAGGGGATAGTATATTGCTGCTAATTCTTCCCCTTTTTAATGAACAACTACCACAAGCAAACAGACAAATCACTCAGCTTGTTACTAGTTCGTTCCATGCATGATTATTTCTTGGCAATAATAATAAAAGGAAATCGCAACGTTTATATGCTTTCAATGGAATTACATTGAACTGTAACGGGCTCTTGATTTATGAAAGATTATTGAATAACTCGTACCTACATGTACTTGGAAACGACTTGGCCTCCAACTATACTCAAATAAACCCGCCTTCCATGTCTTCCATGCTTGGTGTGACGCACAATTCCTCCCAACCGAGAGGATGATGTTGTGCAGTTGCGGACGAACAGAACTAAAGTATCGAATGTTCCAGCGATGGTTGCCGCTGATAAGTAAACGGCAATGCCGGCATAGTGTGGCGGCGTCTGCGGTGAGGTTGTGGTTTTGCGATTACTTTCCTTCTAGTAGTTCTTATTTTCCCTTTCTTTCTTGGAGAGGGAGGTGCTTTGTGGCCCACCGATCACCATGCAAGTTCGTCGTCATCAACAAGCGCGAGGAGCAGTGCCTGATAAATGGACCTATTAGACGGCGACAACGACTACGAGTAAGGTGTGTGTGTTTGTGTGCAATGATAGGCGCTAAACGTGCGTTACCGTTGAGAGGCCGGTGCGGCCCCAAAACATCTGGAAGTTTTACCACCCTTGACGGTGGAAACCACCACCAGAGAGAGGGTGGTGGTGGTGGTTGTGATGTATGTTGGTAGAGGTATCTCTCATTTGTGTCATCAACAATTAACAATTGATGTACCGGGAGTTTGATTTAATCCGACATACTCACGATCGTGTCGTGATTTGTGTGATATCACACAGAAGTTACTTGAACATTGAGATAATGAAGCATTTATGTCAGAGCGAACAGGGATAGTGTTGTAATATTTATATTGATGCTAATAAATGGTACATGTTGTACGACTCTTCTTCGCTTGTTTCTTGGTTTAACGATCTATCAGACCATACTCGCATACGAAACTTGTTTGTACCTCTTAGTTGAACAGTCAATCCTTGCTGTAAAGAAGATATTTCCTGGGTAGTGATTAGCTCAAAAATAAAAGCTTTTTATCATTCTTACTACTGATGATAACAATAAGCTTCTTTGACATAACACACAATCCATACGGACGTCTCATAACTATTATATCTCGAACAAACCATAGTTTTAAACATAGAGACACTTATTTTACGACCTTAGAACCTCTATATGTATCATTGAACAAGACTTAGAACAAGAACAAATGTTCTCCCCCTCAAGAAAATTCGGGGTTGACGCGATCGATCGTATATTTGCATGAAACACGTGAAAATCCCATTTCATGACCATCACCATCGCCTTGGTGAGGAATCGACGCAACACATCACTTGTGAAGTATCGACATTCAACATTCGTTCACAAAGCAATGGTAGTGCACCATGACGTATGTGGTAGTGGTGGATTTTTTCTTTCCTTGCTAATGATTTGCGATCTCCCTACATTTGTGCCACACGCACGCACAAATTCTCCTCAATCAAGTTTTCATTCTCTTTTCACCATACCGTTGAATAAAGTGAGCCGCCACCAGTTCTCGCGCTGCGTTGAGCAAGCACGCGTTCGGGTATGCTACGTTATGCGGACATGAGACAGGAGCAGTCGGTAGGAGCTATTCTACTCTAATGCGTAATTTATTATCATACACATAACTTCGCGGAATCGTTTGGCAAGTCGTGAATGGAGGAATAGGACATAAAGGCGCACCCCACAGGCGCCACTGGCAAGTGGAAGCAACTGTTAATTCTTTAAATAATCAAGGTCATTAATGGGTTCCACCACAAAAGCCCACACTACTGCCTGAGCTCGGACAAATCCTTGACACAATGGCGACAATCTACAACAATTTTCCATTGTAGGCTCGTAACTTTTTACAGAAAAAAGGCCGAATTTTACGGTGAATACACGGCAGCTAAAGGATTAAAAGGCAGGGCAGAGTTTGGTTATCTCTTTCATCCTCTCGCGCTGCTCCCACTCACACACTCTTGCTTTTCGTAACTTTATTATCATCGTCTCACGGACCGAACCGCGCTCTCGTCGCCCTGTTTCCGTCTCGTTCTCTCTCACACTTTCTTTCCGTTCCACACAGCGCCAGCTCCGTTGACGCCATTTTGAAAGTCGACAAATCAGGTGAGCCGTCTCGCAAAGTGAGACCGTGATGCGTGAGAAAGAGCCCCACTCACTATTGGGAGCTGGGAGCAAAGATGGCTGCGCTCTTCTCATTGGCTTCACACGACTCGGAAAACAGGCCAATTCTAGCACACCGTTTTCACCTACTAACTCACCGTACCACCGCAGCGAAAAAAACGAGGGTCGGAAAATGGTGCTTGCTACTTACTTATTATTTTCATTGCCCCCATCACGGGACAGTTTTGCTGTTTGTTACCCTCCGCAAAAGAGGTAGTCCTGGGCCGTCCGCTCATGTCTCCGCCGTCGTCGTTTGATGGCTCCGTTTTTCCTGCTCTGCTGTCAACCCTTCGCTGCACACTAGCGCCTCCCTTCCTCCGGTGGCGATTCTCTCTGCCGCTGCTGCTGCTCCTGCTTCTCACTACGCACACTCCACCCACGCACGCACGTTCTCGCCGTGCGACCCGTTTGGTGATTGAACAAACGCGCACTCACACACACGCACTCGCACACCTACACGCACACCCACTAGCACTGCGGGAGCCACACACAACCGAAACGGCACAGCGCGATGTTGGCACCACGCGTTTACTCACTACTGCGGGCTCACTGTGGCTCGCTTACGCACACACACACACAAACTCGCGCACCTAGTAGAATGGGTGAGAAATGGGTCTGTAGTTCGCACATACACCAGCCCCCACACACAAGAGAACACTGCACATAAACGCGAGTCAAGGCGCGTTTGTTGGTAGGCGGATAAAGGAGCGCCTAGAATTCACAACTTTTTCTTTACGCAATTTAGCCGATCATCCGGAAATCGTTTTTGAACAAAGCGCCTTGTCTTCTCACTGCACCCGCTGGAATCGTGGTTGCGTTAGACCGAGTGGGAGAGAGAAAGAAAGAGAGAGATCAAGAACGGAACTGTACGCACAACTAAGATCGTGTGTATGTAGTGTGTGTGTGTTTGTTTGAAAGAAGAGGTTTGTGTGTCAGCGCAGGTGACTAGCTTGAATGATTCGGGCGAGAAAAACACACACCACGCGCCTCACAGCGATTGCAACACACAACGGATCAAAGTAGACGAATTCGCTTTTCCCAAATGCACTCACGCACTCACTATTTCGCTGATGCCCGCGTGTGGCCGTGCCCTTCGACGACGACGACTTGGCTGAAGAAAACCACAAACACACTCGATTATAAATGCACCACTACCACCAGCATACACAGTAGCACAGTGGACGGAGTTAGCCGAGGACAACTTCCCTATTGGTTTCGCTCCGTTTTCTATTCTCACTCTCACTATGCTGCTGCTGATAGCTCTTCTTCCGTCTCACAATGAGAAATCTTCTTTGCGAGCAAAAAACCCTGCACACGACGAGCAGCACACCGATGCGCCGTTTTGCTCACCTCGAAGGAAAAGGTACACTTTTTTTCGCACCGGATGGGATTGTTGGGGTGTGTATTGCGTACTTTCGGAGCAAAAGCATACACACACATACACACGCACGCACTCGGTGTTGAATTCGTAGCTTCGCCCAAAATGCAGCACTTGCTGCTGCCGTCAAATATCGAATATCCCGTAAATAACGCGATTCGTTTTTCTGGTGCTCACTCCGACGGAAAAAGGGACCCGCTTTTCTCACCGACGGCGGCGATGATGATGAAGACGGGAGTGTGTTTGTGTGTGTGATTCTTGCGGAATCTTTTCGTTCACTGCACTAACGGACCACACGCACTTTGCACGACGCGAATGTGCGCGACTTTTTTGTTTTATGCTAAACCGGAAGGAGAAGAAAGAATCATTGTAATGAGCCCCACCAGATAGAACACGGATCCGCGAACCAGCACCTCCTCAATGGAATTCCTTCGCAAAGTGAAACTTTGCCTTGCTGTGCGCTGCCTGGCTCGTGCTGTCACTGTCAAACTTGCGAGCGCGAGAGGCAAAGCAATCGCACACACACACAAGCTCTCTCTCACTAGCGAAACAAGGAGCAAAAGAGAGCAGCCGCGTTCGCGTGTTGAGATGGGACGATTTTTCAAGAAACGTTTTCAACCAAATTTGCGCACTATCTTTGTGAAGTGGAATAATTCTATAAAGTAAGAACAATTCGATTGCAGCACGAAAATATTTTAACTAGTGCCGTTAACTGGCCCGTTTCAAAACCACCATGCACTATTTTTTCACCATGCACTAGAAATCCACGTTCTCCCACTCTAATTATCCACCGTGAAATGTTAACGGTGCGATCTCTTTTCTAGGCCTTTGCTTTGCTCTCTTTCTTTATCTCTCCGTTTCACGCTCTTTTCACTGCGAGCTTGCTCAATTTTCCTGCCTGTCAAAACGATGTACGTCGTCGATAAAAGAAGGAACATAAATACGATTTTTCTAAAACAAATTAGCTCACTTGTTTCGACAGCGTGAAACGGAGAATAACATGACAAAAGGGGCTTAACATTTGATTTGATTGACGATTTTGCATCGAATATTTGAAAAATTCAACTAGAATCGAAAAATCCAATTGGAAAATTAAAATTTAAAACAGCACTCACACAACCCACACTCGTATCATGAGCTCACGCACACTTTCTCACAAAAACACACGTTAGCTGTTTCTTTCTTCCGTTCTTCATTTGGCTAATCAATTTTTGTGAAAAAGTAATCTTGATATCAATTGCTTTCGTACTGGGCGAGTGTTTTTCCATGTCACTGATCCGCACCAGCCACAATATGACTAATGGTAACTCGAAATGAGTACCATGCACGGAGGAGATCGGGAACTTCTATTCTTTCTCATCGTACAATGATTGTCCAGCAGGGAGTAGCAGAGCTGGGACAATTTCGATTTCCAAATAGTACATCACATGCTATCGATTTGCTGAAAGCATCCATCTATATTCACGTCTCAAGCTATGCAGCGGGCACTAATTGCTACCCTGTTTTTCCGCTGCGTGTAACTCCGTCTTCAACCTTCGCGTTGGCTGGTGCTGGGTCACAATCGAACGAAGGTAGCAAGCAAGCAGCAGAGACTGAAATTTGCTATCAAAGAAGCCGTAAGGCAAAGTATTGATGCATAAATACACACTTTAGCTTTAACTGTAGCAGCGGAATCGATTTCTCACACGTTGCGATCGCTTATTTCTGATAGCAAACACGCACGCACACCACACACCGAACACACGGAAAAGTATTGCCTATTTTTCACAAAAATGTATTTTTATTTTCTGTTTAATTGGCGTTTTGACGTTTGTGACGCACGCAGGCACAGCGAAAAAAAGAACAGGAAAAAGAAAACCTCACTGGCAGCCATGTTTTCGAACATGAAACGTCACCCGTGTGACGGAACAGAAGTTTCGAACATGGTTTGAATGTTTGAATTCTCTACCAAAACCGTTAAAAAGGCTCGTCGATGAAATTGCTGTTTAAAAAAATCGAAAATAACAAACACTCGGCGGTGGTTATAGTTTTGTGTAGTATTTTATTTTTTCTTCCTGATTCCTGATTCCGTTCACGTAGGGGAGGAGAGTTAGCTGTGTACTTAGAGAGTAGTAAATTGTTTCCATCGTCGTACTCGGCCGCGCCCAACAGCGGCTCAAAGCGGTATTTAAAACAGCATACTACAAAAAAAAAAAAAAACTAGTTCGAGAACGCATTCTACTCCGCTAAATGAACGTTTTCTCTCTTGTCGAATGGTCTACCTCATCGTTATGCTAAAACTGCGCAAATCTTAACTCAAATGCCCGTGTTATTGTATCCACCTTTAGTCCCACAGACTTTAGCAAAGATCATGTCGTTTCTTTTTTCAATCCATTTTCTCTGGTTTGATATAATCTCAAACTAAACTATTTAACCAGTTTGCCACACTGACACATCTCATGTATACCTCGAAAAGAAAGAAAACCCGACCCGCACTGTTCTAATCTTGTCTACCTTGTGTTACAACATACTGCTTCCATCGAATAAAATTAACACAAAAAACAATTTCCCTAACGTTACACACCACTGATTATCGGTTAAAATTTTGTAGAATATTGATTTGGTATGGTTAGTTGTTTTGTTGTTTCCATTTTTGTCACGTTTACGTTTTACTAATTTTTAACGCTCTCCTCGCCGCCTCGTGTCTCTCCTCTTGTGATAAAGTTTAGGTATCATTTTTGCTCATTTTGATTCAGTTTTATCTTTCTTGTGTCCCAGAACGCGATTTGTTTGTTTGCAACTGAGGTAAAACAGTGCTTCGAAGTAACATTAGAACAAAGAATGTTCCGTGTCTTCCAAAAAAGGACCATCGTCGTAACACATCGTCCATGCAATCGACAATAATTTTGTCCTTGTTTGTCCATAACTTAATTCAGGGAAGAATTGCAAATTGTGGTTCTGCTTTTACTACTGACGACACATTCATTTCAGCTTTCAGTTCCAGCCACCGCGTGTGTGTGTGTGACGGTGATGCAACGGAAGAGAGTACTACTAATAGTACGTTCAGTAGTGTTGTTCTCTGCTTCCTAAACATGTATTCTCTGCACCACGGCAATGTCCCCATTTCAGTCAGTAAAAGCTATGCTCCATTGTAATTGCTGTTTTACAAGACAGTTTTGTTTGTTTGTATGTCCCACTCTCAATCTCCTGCTAATCCCCACCTGCAGCAGCAGCAGTAAGTCTGTTTAAATAATAAGGTACTGTATACGCTTAAACTGCTGCTTAATAACAATTAGTTTCTTACACCTAGCTTGCCCGTTGCTGTTTCTCCCCTAACGTTACATTTTTTTGTATATATATATATAATTGTTGTATGTATATATTCATATATAATATGTTTTGTTTTTTGTTGTTTTCTGTTTGTAATGTTTGTATACCTATTAAATCATGTCCACCCGCCTGCCCAACGTCCAATCTACTCGATCGAGCTAGCTGTATGTCGTGCACTTGCACTATTGTTTCAAACATACAATGAACCTCACACAAACACACACATACACTGTATAGAGTGCGTGTGTGTGTGTGGTGGGGGGGGGGGGTGGCTGCTTTGTCTTAAATATGTCGTCCTCCTCCATGATGTAGGATTTTGAATTGGTTTGCCCCTACTGCTTACAATGTTCAATATCAAATGCAAATGTTTGTCAAGTGCTTCTCCGCCTTCAAACTGGGTTCGTTCGCGCGATTTTCTACGTTTTTTTTTGTATCGTATAACAAGGAAAGGCCCGTAGGCACAGCTTGGTGTCGTTTGCCAGTTTGACATCGTGCACTTTGGATTTTAACGAGCTATGATCGACAATCAGCGACCCTCTGCGCTGGAGAGAAGATGTGAGATTGTCTGGTGTATATGTTTGTCTCACTGTTGCGTGCGCGCCCTGCCCTGCACAATAGGAAACTTGACCGGAGACAATGCGCGCATTTGTGTGTGGTTTTTCGCGGCTTATAAAACTAAAGTTTAATAATTTATTTGCTACCTTCTGGAGAGCATTGTTGGAAATACAATTAAATTGTACCAGTAAAGACACACATACATACATACACTGGGTGGGGAGGGGGGAGGGGGGGCACTTTGCAGTTGGTTGTATATACAAATAAAATTACTAACAAATCACCGAACCGAAGCAACAAAAACGTCTGGAAATACATAGGCCGATAAGTTATCTCGCCTATCTTACGGCCACAAAACGCGTACGAAACAGATAATACAAATAATACACAATTTCAAATACGGATTGCTGGCGTGATAAGCCGGTCCAAGGAGCGGTGAATCGTTGCATCGACTGGCGCATCCGGATGAGCCGGCGCTCGGCGTTCGGGACTAGCTCCGGATATCCAGGATATGTAGTTGTGTCTAATCGTTTCACAGCGTACTCTCGTGTACAGCGTACGAACGGGCAATGGAGCGCAAGCGCCTGTTGGTCTTAAGTCCTAAAAGCACCGGCAGTGGTTTCGGGACCTGCCGCACCAACATTGCTCCGGTTCGTGTTCTTCGCGTGGCTACGCTGCTGCACACACTCCCACCTTCACTAGGACGTGCATTTGAGGAGCCGCTTTTGGCGGAACTCGTACACCCGCTGGCAGTACATGACCAGCTCGGGGGAAACGATCGGGGGCGGTAGGCGCGGATTTTCGCGCCGCAGAGCAGGCACTATCGATGGTTGCTCCTCGATGTTTTCTTCGTACCCTTTCAGCTGTCGTCGGAATCTGTAACAAGGCGGAGTGATATTGGTCGTGGGATTAGCAAACTCGGACGTACACTCCCGTCCTGTAGCGATTCTTACCTGCAGTACTCGCTGAACGTTAGCACGTAGCACTTGTCCTCGATGCACGCCACACTGTTGTGATCCTTGTGACGTGAGGCAAACACCTCGTCTGGACCATCCGTTCGCTGGCGGCCTTGCTCGGTGTGTTCCGGTCGGTAGTACCACAGCAAAGACATCATCATTTCTCCTACAAAGAAACATGAATCATTAGTCCAACTGTCCTGTCCTTTACTGTCTTTTGTGAGTTAAAATAGCCCGAGAGCCCTAACAAAACGTTGAGTAAATCGAAGGCCACATTTTCCATAAGTTCTCGTTGGATAGGATTAGGGGCATCGTAGGGCATTCCGTTGTAGTTTAGGACCACCTTTTGAATTTCAGTGAGACATGTCTCGGAGAAGCGACAAGAGTCCTCCATTAAATCTCCATAAAAACTTCGCTCACTGATTGCTTCGATTTGCGTGCCTTGACCATCGGATACGCGACACTACGGTCGAATCATATGCCGTTACCATGGAATCACGTGCCATAAATAGGAGCTGTCCGAAGATCCGATCATAGCGACATGTGCATTCGATGGCTAAGGCACGAAAATCGAAGCAAACGGTGAGCGATTCGACTGTAACGGGAAACAGGTGTTATTGGAAAAGGTTCGCCGATTGAGGTTTGTACCAAAAGTAGAATTGCTTAAGCTGCTGAACGGATGCTCACTCTGTTCCTCTTCCTCTGTCCTCTTAGACAATAGTAAAATCTTGATTTTATAGTATTTTTCTGCAATCGATCATCAGGGAGTACCTCACTGTTTCAAACATCTTTACTCGGGGTAAAAACTAACATCACGAATGCTTTAAGACCAGGCTATTTTGAATGCATCTGTTATTGGCGACAACCTCGATGTCGAACAGTTGATTATCATTTGTTCCTTCTTCAACTTCATCCATGGCAAGCTTCCTGATAAGCCCGTGGTCTTGAGCATTAGGACTGTCCTGTAGAATCCCTTTGGTCGGATAAAGCACGGTCAAAAGAAGATCTACATGCGTGGCGATCTCTCTAGGGTGTTTTATGTTCAACCAGTAAGTTTGATCACCACTGTTTAGCATACATGTTTACAAGGGAAATAGTTCCTTCACTTGAACCACTATTCATTATTAATCATTTTCACAGATTTGATCTTTCCCGCTAGAACACTTCCCAAGCTAGAACTTACCGTCGTCGGGATTTTCCCACAGATGGGCCACCTTGGCAACGTATGGCAGTTCCGCCCGTTTGCTGCCTGCCTTTAGCAGCACACAGTCGCGCGGCTTTATAATGTCTCCAACGGAATGTCGCATCGCCGGATAGCACGTGCGTAGTACCGGCGGATCATCACTCTGTAGTAAGCGAGAAGAAATTGTTACACACTTTTTAATAGAATAATTCCCCAAATTGAAGCCAACCGAATGCTTACGTTCAAAAACACCATGCCTTGGAACGGCTGACCCTCCCAGGTCCAACCGTTGCTCCAGCGCGGAATGGAGTTACATTTTTTTGGCACAATCAGCTCCTCCAGCTCAGCGGCGGTTAAGTTCCGATTCGTGGATGGACGATGCCGTTTCTTCATGCTGAACTTTTTCGCCTTTGTCTTCGAACGTGAACGGCGCCGCTTAACGGAACGACTTGAGCCCCGCTTTGGTAGCAGTTCCTCCTCGTCTTCCAGTTCCTCGTACGCATCATCCTCGTAGCTTTGGCGTAAAGCCAGGGCTGGATCAACGGGCAATTCCACCGGAGGACTTGGCTGTGGCTGTAAGGTTTCGGGCAGATGGGTCGAAACCACCCGCTTCGCTTCCTCCTCCGCCTCCTCCTCTTCCAGCTGCTCGTCCATGAACGGTTCCATCCCTTCCGGAGGTTCTAGCTCACTTCCCTCCTTACCTTCGGCGATGATGGCCTGAATCGGTTCATCTCGAACGATAGGATCCGCCGCGTTGCGTTCCTGTTCCTGGATCATGTTGTTCTTGTCCGTGACGGCGCTGTTATTGTTGTTATTATGCTGATTAACGAGCACGTTCGTATCGACACTGGCCACATCGTCTTCCACCAGCATGGTCGCCGCATCGTCAAAGTCCGTCTCACGATCATCTATCACCGACGAGTGATCCATCAGCGTGACCACACTGTCATCAAACGCAACGCCACCCTTGCGGCGATCCTCTTCATCGCGATCATCTTGACCTGCCGCCGGAGACACCGGATCGGCTCCAGGAGCGGGGATTGGTGTCGAGGTAGCGCGCTGGTACAAAGATTCGTCCTCTTTCGCCATAACCGAAACGTGATTGCTTCGCTTACGAGCGTGCGAATCGTCACCGTCACCAGCTTGAGAAAGCTCCTTTTGCTTTCTCTTCCTGCTGGCCGGCGCATCCTTTTTGCGTTCTTTGGAGCTTGTCTTCTTTTTGCTCTTACTCTCTTTACATTCAGCCGGCTGTTCCGGTTTGCTGGTCGACTGTACTTGCACCACCACAGGTGTTGGTTGTTGTTTTGAAGCTTTAGACTTTGCTTTTGGTTTTTTAGAACCCTTAGTTCCGGCGAAGGATAGATCCATCGGCGAGGAGGAGTTGGGCGTATCAAGCACTAGTGGAGAGTCCTTGGATTTACACTTGTTCGTGTTACCAGCACACTTTGCACCACGGCTCTGTTCGGAATGCGATCGGCCTTCCTGCTGTTGCTTGAGCTTCTTCAACCAAGCCCGGGAGTGGACCTGCAGCTCCGTTCCGCTAAGAATTTCGGGCTCGGAGAAGTATCCTTTGGCAACGAGATCGATTGTACGATCAACATTCGACAGTGGTGGCAAGACGGTTGCACCTACATCCACCGCTGTTGATGCTGTTCGTTGATCTTCTTTGCTCACAGCTTCATTGCGTGCGTCTTGCGCACCTTTGTTTGGCAATGTCCTGTCCTCCAAAATACTGTCAGTAACACTTTCACTAGCTGCCACAGGTGACGGTTGCGACTCTTTGACTTCGTTGAGCGTTTCCGACTGTTCCGATCGGCAGGCCCGTTTGTCGCGCAGTGCACTTTGACGCTTCGGCAGGAGCGTAACGTTTGAACGGCGCAGCAATCGTTTGCGAACTGCTATAGGCAACCGCTTCAGAGAGTCAATGCTAGATCGGAATACGCGATAATATCGCCTGCCGCCTGATCGTGCCCGTTCCGTACCGACAACAGCCACCCGAGGTTCTGTCAGCTTGCTACATTCCAAAGCGAACTGTCTGCGCTGCAGTTTGTTGGGCGGAGTTGTTCCTGTCGTTCGAAGAATATTTCTCCGACATCCCTTGCGTCTGCTATCAGTAGTAGTAGTAGACGGTTTCCGCTGAGCTAGCCGTTTTTTAGCGGACGGTGGAGGCCGACTGCGTGGAATTGCCAACCGTCGAGTTTTACCCTTCGCTATCTCAACCTTCCGCTGCTCTTGCAGCTCGATATCCTCAACATCCTCCACCTTTCCGTCTCGCAGCAGTGCGTCTTCCTCCTCCTCTTCATCTTCCTCGTCTTCTTCCTCGTTTTCTTCCTCGTCATCATCTTCTTCTTCCTCATCTTCCTCCTCATCCTCCTCTTCTTCTTCTTCCTCGTCTTCGCTTAGTTCTACCGGTTCCGGACACTGTGGCAGGAGTGCGTCATCGTCGCCCTCCAGACCGTTTGTACGTTTGATCAGATTCTTATAGCTATTCGGGGGTGACTGCTTCGGTGTTGCCTTCTTGCATGCCACCAGCAGCGGTCTCCGTTTGACGGTGGAGGCCGGAATCGGTACCGGTGAGGGAGGATCTGGGCTGCCCGCAGCACTGCAGCTGTCATGTGATTGTACTTTTACACCGTTCTTTGATATTGAGCTCAGCGGTTCGGGAGCGCCAGCAACGCGCGGGGTTAGGAGGCTATCACTAAGACTAAAACTATTATCACTACTGGTTCCCCTTGGTTGCTGGCTAGGACTTTTGCAGACACTGTTCGCGACGTCCATCTTTGCTGGCACGTCCACTGCGGATCTGGCGGTTGTCGGTGTCAACGTCTCTGTTTTCGACGTTGTCGTAAGTGTAGATTTCGGTGCTTCCACCATCGACGCTTCCGTCGTAAGCACGAGCTCGGTGAGCATACTCTTGCTGTCCGGAGGTAGTTTGGCATCGCTTTCCAGGTCATCTTTCTCCACCAACAGGCCGGTTATTAAAGGTGGCTGCTGTTGCTGCTGCTGCTGCTGCTGTTGCTGCACGCTATAGTGCGAATGTAGATGATGATGATGTGGTGACCCATGCAAGAGATTTGTACTGGCACTGTGGTGATGTAGGTGGTGCGGTAGATGCGTTGCAACGCGCATCTGCTGTAAATGGTGATGCAGGTGGTGATGGTCGACGGACGCATGTGGATGCGCTGCTGGCTGATGTTCGAGGTGGCACTCCGAGCGTTTGATCGGCTTTTCCTCATCTCGGTCCTTTTTAATCACGATCGATTCGTCCATCAGGTCCGGCGTCATGGCGGGACCCGTCTCCTCGAAATCTTCCTTTTTACACACGGTTCCTACTAGTGGTTCTAGCAGCTTAAACTCTTCGATCTCCTGCTTCACAATGGTAGTTGACACCGGAATGCTTGTTAACTTGTCTTCGGTACAGTGGGCTTTTTCGCCACACTCCGTCCCCTTCAGGGAAGGCTGTAGAGCTTCGCCTGGATGCACGGGAGGAACGTTCAGCACGGTCGATACTCGGACGGGGCTCATTTCGGGAGTTTCGAGAAGTGCCATCTTGCCTGATATCGAGTAGGGCGGTGTTAGGGCACCGTGCGATTCTTCCTTAAGGTCTGTCAGCTTCGGATGGTGATAATAGCCGAGCGGATGGTGGTAAGGATGATGGTACGGGCTACCGTAATGCATCGGTGTTGACAACATATCCGTTACGGACTCTGGCTTTATCGGTAGCTCGGTTTTGTAGCACATCTTATCCAGCGGATCGGATCCCGTGGCAGCCGTTGTCACTACCGGCGGTGTTTGTTTCGCAGACGAGCTTAGCGTCGTTATGGGCGCGGAGGTGGATGTCGCTGTAATGGCCGTCTTTTCTGCGATTTCCGGTTGCATCGATCCGTGCTGCTGTGAGTGGTGCAGCGGACTAGGATGATGATGGTGGAAGTGGTAGGGATAGGTGTGTGGATGGTGGTGAGTCGGCACTCCCGGTGGATGCATTTCCATTGCAAGCGTAGACCCGTGATGGTGATGTGCGTGGTACGCGCCGTGTGATGGATGTGGTTGCTGCTGTTGCTGCTGCTGCTGCTGCTGCTTGGAAGCTACGCCCGAGGACGACTCAGTATCGGGCAAAGTTTGCCTAACGGAGGTGGTAGTTGCCGAGCTAGTGACGGGCGAGTCGACTGGCGCCGGCGGTGACGAGGAGGACGATGCCGACGAGGAGCTTGACGAAATGGTGATTGGTTCGGTCGTGCTGATCCTGGTGGTCGGCTGATTTTGTACGATATGGTTGTTTGTGGCTACTGGGCCCTTACTGGCCTTGATACCAATAAGGGACCCAGCATTGACGTTTTTTGGACACTGCATCGGACATGGACAGTTGGTTGTGTAGTGCGCATCTGCAAAGAGGATAACCAAGGACAGAAAGTTAGCAAAGCCCAAAGTACCAATTGGGGTGATGAATGGATGCTTAAGAGGGTGATGATGGATGACAGAACGGAAAAATGGAATTTTGAAATCTCTCTATGTAAATCACGTTTTACCAATATGATCATTCAGAAATTATGTTGCTGTACCTTAACCTTTGGAATGTTCAACTACAAACTTTAGAATATCCAAAAACCAATCACATCATGCGATAGTTATAATAATAATAATCTCAAAAATAAAACTGTGTAAAAAACATTTAAACTATTACAACATTTATCTTTTTTTTTGAGTAAAGTAAAAAGCCACATCATGCAAAGGATAATGAGAAAAAAGTAGGACGATTCAGACACACAGACAGAAGGAGGGTTCAAAAGTTTGCCCATTTGGTGACGTACTCGGAAGCGACATGATGATGAGAGATGAGTTCGCTGTCATACATTGGCTTACCCATATACGCAGGCGGTGGCGGCGGGTGTTGCAGGTTGCGTGGATAACACTGGCCACCGGAACCTGGCCCGGGACTACCGTAACCTGGATATGGCGGATACGGATAGTGATCCAGATGCTGGGGACCTTGCGGTCCAGCAGGTACGAGTTGTGCCCCGGATGGTGGTGGCGGAGGTCCTGGTGGACCTTGCGCACTGCTTGGCGGTGGTGCCTGTTCGTACAGGTGATGCTCGGGTCCGGGTCCCGGCCCGGCGTAGTACCGCCGGGATGTCGGATAGTACGGGGGTGCAAACTTTGGGTAGAAGTGGGCCGGATACGCGTGCGTGTAGTACATTTCCGGTGGCGGCCCATGGGGTGGCGGTGGCTGTGGACCGTACGGGGACGGTGCGTAGTACCCTGGGGACAAGTAGGCCGGTGGACAGTGCATCTGCATGGGGCGAGGGTAGAGATTGCCGGGTGGACCACCACCACCACCACCGGCGGTGGCTGCTCCGTAGCGCGACGAGCCGAAGGGTTGGGAGCGATGGCCGAGGTCAACTCCACCACCTGCAAATATGGAACGAAAATAACGATCTGCATCATCAGCGGCTGCGGCTGCGGCTGCTACGGCGACTGCCGCCCTCGGGCGCAGTGGATGGAAGCCCATCGGGTGATCGTTGGCGGGGCGTCCGGGCGTACCTGTCAGCAGGACGTCGCTGTCCGTACTGTCGGCCGTGGAGGACGCGGGCGGTTGCTGCGGACTCTGGAGAAGCGTGTCGCCATCCGGACCGCTCTTCGGACCGTGCTGGGACGGGGGCTGGCCAAGTAGGTGAGGCGATATCAGCGGACCAGCCGGTTGATAGTAACCTGGAACAAGAAAGGAAAGAAACAGTTGAAAAGAAAATTGCTAGATTGACGCACTTTTTGCACTTATTATTTAACACCAATTCGCTTGAGACAGGGGAAAGCAAGTTGAACGTGTGCAGATCTCGTCGTACAAATCGCATTAAACATTTTAATTCTAATTCTATTAATATTCAAACCGATTGCTCCAACCTAGCACGGGCACTTTTGCTTCTACTGCTGCTGCTGCTGCTGCTGCTGTCGGGTACCATCATAATGTGAAGTAAAACGAAAAAGGGTTTAACTGGTTCGTTGATCACGTAATGCTGCGTAAAATCTGTTCCACAGTCTCTGCCATAAGATATTCATGATTGTGCCCGAGGGTTCATTCGTTGCGTTTGCGAGATTTATTTTTTGGCGCTGGTTTTTAATTAAGTGTTTGCTCATTTTCGGAGCACATGATGATAACGCGTTGAACATATTTAGTGCCAGGACAGAGTTGAGTGTATATTATCACGGTTTAATGAAATGAACGTTGAGCAGCAAAATTGCTTTGATCGACTTATATTCTTTTGATAACTTTTAGAATAAAAAAAAGCTCCAGTTAGTAGTATGAGTGAGTATGAAGACAAGTTCTGAATAGTTATAACTTAAAAGAATAAAGATGTTCAACATGGGGCGGTCCGGTGGCCGAGACGATAACGGCGCCTGTATTCACACGGCACAGCAGGCCTTGACTTCTTTGCTATGAGTAAAATCAAGTCACAGAACGGCCAGAAAGGGCAGGCCGAGGCCTTTCGAGGTTGTAGCCAAGAAAGAAGAGGGGGACGCTTCAACGCTTCACACATTTTGGATCAATAGTCAGCAGCTCAGAATCTTCTCAAGCTCGGACTTTTTTATTCCAAAGACTCAACAAAATGCTAATTGGAAGGAAATCACCCAGACTTAGGCTAAAGTTTAACCGTTTAACAAAAGAAATGTAGGAATTTAGCTATAATCGCTATATTGCCATTAAAAGCAGCACTTTTGAGTAATGAAAAGACATAGACTCCAAAGCACAAGATGGAGAGACATTGGAATTTATAGCATAACGACCTCACTATTCCGATGCGATGACCATGCCGTGAGACTGCCACCAGACAACTTAGTTAGTATGATCTTTAAAGGTATCTTTAAAGGTATTTAGTGTATGAAGAATATTGTTTTATACATTCTTACAATATTTCGACCCTGTGAGAGAGTTTGGAACGTTGGATCGGATTGTTCTCATTTGATGGACGTAATCAAATTTGAAATAGCATTAAAGATTGCTTAAAAAATAGTTCACAGTTTTACTCTAAATAGGTAATCATTCCCTGTGGTAGGTTTTTTTTTTCGCCCAGTTTTTCAATATTATGCCTTTCGACTCACATCCCTTCGCCGTCGGTAGGTGTTTTCGTTTTGCAAGTGAAAACACAAAAAGACTGTTCTCCCTCCCAGCCGGTGAAAGATGTCCTCACTGTGTCTCAGTCTGTCCGTCCTCCTGACATGGTTTGAGCCTGGGTCGATGATGATGTTTCACTTCTTGTACTTTGGGGCTCTAGCGATATTCATTCATCCATCCGTTGAATTCAAATATACCAAATACCAAATACCAAATACCATTGTTTTACTGCACCATTTTTTTCGTTACTAATATTCACAATTTACCTCCCTCGCTCGAGGGTCTTTCTGGTTCGCGAACTTTCTCGTGTTCCGACGCTACCGAGTGTGGCCGGATTGTGGTGTGACTCGAGTGTAGACGATGTGTCATGCCTTTTCGTTACGGACGCGATTGACAAGGGTTCCGTTGAGTTTGAGCTTGGGGTGTGTTCCGGTGGAAAATTCGGTGCTTTACAACCGTTTTGTACGCCATATTTTTGTTCTATTTCCTTTTCTGTGTGAATGTGGTAGCTTTTTTTTATGGTCCTCTAGAACGTATAGGAAATTGTTTGCGAAACGTACGAAAAGGATGGGAACGACGATCGCTTGTTTTCTTCACTTTCACTATCGCTGCATGAGTTTGTCATAAAAATGTGAGCAGTGTCACGGTGAGCAGTATGAGTTTGCGGTGCTCGGTGCGTTTATGGGATTCCTACGTTCGGGACGCGAACACGATAACAAGCAGAATGCACTTTTTTTGGAAGACACTTAACAAGATATTGAAGCGAATATAATTGTGCCTTTGTGTTCGAATCGTTGCAGCAATATCCATCAATAAAAAAGCATGATGCCATCAAACTGTTGTTGCTACCTCACCAAATCACAACAAATCCTGAACCTGTTTGGACAACCAGGCCCCGTAACGTGTTTAAACTTAAAACTCAATTTCATCGCTCGATCCTGAAGACGAGATGACACTAGCTCAATTCCCCAAGGGAAAATGTTCCGACCGAGCATCATCATCATCATCATCACCACCAGCGCGTCAACAAGCATCGCGTCATGGTTGCTGTGTTGTGTGAAGTAAGAAATCTCACGATAATTGAGTTAAGCCCGTAGGGTGTTCCAAATGTCCAAATATAGACACTTTCGGTTTTCCACCGTTTGTCACCGCGCGAGCTGCCACTTGGACCAATCTTCCCGATGCAGCACGCACAGGGAAGCATCCGCGTCGTTGTTGGAACGTTGAATTCTTATCCCCCGTTTGGCGTCGACGCCTGGAATAGAACATCTTTTGTGAGGGGTGCTTGAGGGCTGCGCATACCACATTTCCCATCTAGCCAACCATCGCGCGTTGTTAGCATGGGATGTTTTGTGGATTATGTTTCTTTGCCGGCGGCTTACCCTCCAAAGGCAGTGGCGTGAAATGGAATAAATCGTGCGACGTCGTCAACCCCAGCGTCAAACATTTTACGCACAGAGCTCAAGACATTTTACGGCAAGGGTGCTGCCGGTGCTCTCCCGGTTGCGAACGGTGTAAACAGTACAGTTGTTGTGTACTTGCTGTGATTTTGTGTCCTTGCTCAAAGATTTTAACCATAACTTTGCTCCTTGACTACCTCTTTTCTCCGGCAAGGAGTTCCTGGGCCGGTCATTAGGGGAACGAAAAAATTGAAACGCAATAAAAATATACGCTTTAAGTCTGTCACGGCCTGCGTGTGTGTGTTTTTCTCCTGGTCCTCGGTCCTGTCTCAACCAACTGGAGTGAGTAAATTTTACGGTTTGCCGATGATGATGGGATCCGGATTGCGATCCGTTTTGTACCGGTCCCGAACCGACCGACCGACCGGTTAGGGTACGGTTTCGCCTGAACAGCGGCGCGCAGTAATTTAAGCCCAATAAAATTGATATTAATCCAGTTTTGCGATAAATTGCCACAACGTCGCGAAGGGTTCGGGTCGAGCACGGGGAGAGCAAAAAACGAAACAAAAAAGGAACTCGGAATGTCCCACCGCAAACAAAAAAAATGGTTTCCTTCTTTTTCTTCTTCCTCCGGAGGACTGATTGCGTCACCGGCCGCAAAAAAAGAAGGAAAACCAACGGAAGGAAAGGGTGTTAAAAAGGCAATGAAGTGTTGTCCCGGGGCAAGCGAGCAACCAAGCAAAGGACGACAAGGTGGACTTTGTGGAGTAGAAGAAGAAATAAAACAACAACCCAACGGAAAAAAGTGCGGAACGGCGGCAGTTAGTTAATCTTTCACCGTGTAAATCGGATTCACCTGCCCCCGGTGAACGATGGCGAGGTTATACTGATGATGAATATTTTATAACCCTCGAAGGTAAAAAAAAGTAATAATAAAATAAACAGCACCTCAGCAAGGCGCTGGGGGTGGGCCGGCTCCACTCACTCACGGTGGGCTCTGACGACAAATGGAATTGACACCGAATTATATGATTCACCGATTTATGGCGAGTGTTCTTGTGCGGATTGTGCGTTTTTGTATTTTTGGTGTGTGCTGATGATTTAAATTGGTTTCGTTGATTGGTAGGAAAATGCTTAATGTTTTCTGAGGTTTCGCGATTTGGTTTGGAGGTAGCAGAGCTTTAGCAACACGCAATTGAATGTTTATTTTAGAAGGATATAGTTTTGTTTTATTGGGACCAGAACCTCCAGAAGTCTTGAGGTGCTACTAATCGGTTTTTTAGCTTGATTTTATCGTAGCTAGATAGCCAGACCACGGTCTTACCGAGTCAAAGACCGGCATCGTGAGAACCTCTCGCGCAGTAGCACAATCTAACGAAGTACCGCGAAAAGCAGATATCATTATTTGTGCGTATAAACTTATTTTTGGTAAGAACTAACTCATCAGGTTAGTATCAGGTTTTCAGGAAAGGCTTTCTGGAGTTCAAATATTACCCAACACAGACAGTGGCGGATCTAACGGCTTGGAGGAGGCCTTAAGTAGAATGAAAGCCCAGCTAACAAGCAGAATCTGCTCACCAGACTCGAGTAAGAGACACAGTGAAGACATTATACGAGGCCCCTTATTGAGTTCGGGGCCGTTTAATTGATCGAGGCTCCCAAGGACCAAGAGTCAACTTACAGGAAGATACACCAGCTATCTAGTCAGTCCTCACTACGAGTAATTGGTCCGGATGACATGCGGATTTGGTCCTTAAGTACAGTACAGTAAAGTACACTAAGGTCCAGTTGAGAGTACACGTCAGAGTGAATCCTACCTTATTATGACCAAACGTATTTATCCACTAATCTAAGCCCATCAAAAACAGGATTCGTTACCGTTCCTTGAAAAACAGTTCAACCACCAAACGAGGGAGTAAATTAAACCGATTGACTTTCGGGCGAAAAACGGTCCATAATGATGCTATCAAACAGAGGGATGCGTCTCCGCGTACCGTCACGAAGAAGGTGTCACTAATCTGTTGGTTAATTACTTGCCAATCCGTGGCAATGCTTTGGGGCTTCGCTGTCATTCAAGATAGCGCCGCTACAGCGAGCACCGAATGCCGAACGGTGCGTGCAATCTCTAGATGACGGTGATGATACCGGAGATGATGGTGATGGTGATGATGATGACGGTGCGCTTCTTGGATATGACAACGACAGTGACGGTGGCCATGTATGACACGGTAGTAAATCCCTCCGAACCAATTTACACCTAATCACGCATTACAAATTAATTTCGTCCAGATTACCCTACCAAAATCAGGCAAACACACATACACACACACACTGTTCCCGGGCGAAGTTGGTTCCGGGACACATATAAAGTCCAAATTAAAAAGCTCGCTTTCTCGCTCTCTCTTTCACCTGTCCCCGATTGTTTGCCTGTCCCTGCTGTACCGAACACACAGCAATAGCAGTGAAACAGGACAAAACTCCCTACGGCGAGAGATTGCTCCTCGTGCCCCACTTTTCTCATCACTCGACCATTTTCCACGCGAGCAACGCCTGATCCGCTGCATGAGTTTCATTTACATAAAATTGCTCCCTCCCTCTCCACAGGGAGGCCTGAGGGCCCTACGATGGAACGAGGACGAACGAGGAAGATTACGAGACTTTAGTTAAGTCGCGGTTGATAGTCAGTCGGCGTAGCCCTCCGGGAGGAGAGGGGCATCCTTTCACGGTGGCAAAGGCCGAGGGTGGCTGGGAAAGTTTAACAAATTTGCTCTTGATCAACGAGGATTAAAACGGTGGCGGGCGATGTGAAGTTGTTTCCAGATCGTTACCGCCCTCTGACGCTTAGGAGAGTTGGCGCCAGAAATTGTCATGTCTCGGAGGAACTTCCGGTTGTGCATACAAAAAATCGAAGCTGTGATTCGATCGAGTTTGAGGGAGGGTGTTTTTGCAAACAATTCTGGATGTATTACTGAAAGCATCGGTAAGGTTTAGGTATGGTTTGGGGAGTGGCATGAATATTCACACCCCCACTCAGCCGGTAGTCATCTTGCAAAGATCCACCCCCCGATGCTTGGTAAATGCTCGCGAAAGACACAAAACCCTGATGGTACTTATCGTGCAAATCACCCGTGGGATTTTCATCGAGCGTCGTTCGTAGTAGTATTAGCAGTACTAGTATCATCGCAGGCGCCTTTCAATGGATCCATAAAATCAATGGTGTCTGACAGAGTCAGCAAAAGGAACCATCCTCATCCCCGGGACGGGCGAATGTTCAGTCGCATGGTACGGGAAATGGGCAGAATATGTTACGATACGTGCGGGATCTGTCCTCACTCGATCTAAGTGAAATCATCACCATTGCTAACATCGTCTTCCCAAGTGACGCTAGCGCCGTGCTTCTAACGGTGCCGGAGGCGCACATACATACATACATAAATACATTTGTGAGGAGTAGGGCACCACCAAACAGCCAGGGCTCACACGGCTTGTTTCGAATTTGATGCGTCAAATATGATGGCAATGAGCCTTGCCTGGGGTTCGCCTCGCCGGAACACAAACCCCAGCGGTGGATCGAAACACTTTTCGGAAGCGACCGAGATTGTTATGGAGGATATAGTATTACACCACCGAAACGCGGCCCATCCCGTCCAATTGCCCATTTTCGGTGTTCTGGGTGCGGGACGACAAAGTACGGAGAGGAATAACTTATAAAGATGTGATGATCGCACTACGATGGCGGTACGTTTGTGTTTTGATGAAGTTTCTGGTGACACTCTATGACGCAGCCTGTTGGAACAAGCAGCAGCAGCAGCAGCTGGAGGAGGAAGACGGACTTGTGTATGGTTAATCAGAGTAAGCAACAAGCAGGTTGCAGTTACGGCCGGAACGATGGAGTCGTAATATCTAGTTATCCTCCGGGAGTTTACCGTTGTTTGACGACAATTTACCATCTCGCTGGAGCTTTTACAGGATTGAACTATTTTATTGCTGGTGTACGCGGCGGATACACTTGTGGTGAGAGTTTGAGAATGGAAAGGATGGGGGAAATCACTTTAAAACGTGGTAATGACACGACATTGTGGCCAGGCAGTGGTTTTAGCTAGTTGTGGAACGACTAGAAACGAGTTAGATTTTTTAAATTAATTTAAATGCAGCGGAACATTGTTTCGTGCCACGTAGTTCGGAATGTGTGACCCTATAAGCAAGTATTATCATGCATTTTAAGTAAACACCTAATTTTACGGTGCTTGAAGCTCATTTTGAGAAGGTATGGCCCACACAGTCAAATAATTGCAATAAAATATTTGTTCGTACTATAAGTTTTATCCTTGAGCGGAGAAGACTTTAGTGATTTTCAGTTTTAACAAGGAGAAAGATGAAACTGTCTAATTGAGGATGTTTCATGAGCGGTTCACCATGGCGCTAGGAATCACACGGTATCTAGGTCTGCCATTTCAGGATTTCTTTGACTTGTTGTTGCTCGTAGTCAGATAGTCAGTCCTGCTCACGTGGAGGCGATCTGGATAAGATTTGAGCTCCGAACCTGTCGTGTGAAGACCGGCGCCGCTGTCGCCTCGGCCACCGCACCTCCCCTCCTAAGCTAAATTACTGATTTGGGAACCCTCAAAGGAATGATGAACCAATCGACAATTCCGGAACATATTTCGGCACATTAACATGGACAGTCGATCGTGTCCTAATTGTTGCAACCACACTTGTAAATAACTATAACAAAAAATGGCTACTGTATGTGCCACAATAGCAGCATTTAGTGCAATTAACACATACAATATAATATCTGGACAGTTGAGTCCAAGCTTAAGTCCATGGCAATTAAAATCGCTGTGATTGTTGATTAGGCTTTTGCGCGGCTTTTGAGGCTGTTGGAGACAGAGATTTCTTGGATGATTTGTTACCAAGTAAAATTGTCAACATTGAAACCAAATCCACACAGGTTTCTGGGCATACTTAAGCTATTATTTCCAGGGAATTTTAAGCAAGCGTGGGAACCCCCGGGTCGATGAAGTCAACTGACTGACAATTCATCACCAACATTTCATAGTTGAACCTTACAAAACTTTTTCTTATGGGGTTGGATTTAATTAAAGGTTCATGAAAATTAATCGCGAACTACTAATGCTATGAAAGTAAGCAATTTACATGCCATCAAAGAGATTCAGTTCAGGCCACAGTTATCCTTGTTGGTCTACTACATACTTTGAATCAGTATAAAAAGCTTTGTATTAATCTGAGTCAAAATCAGTGTTGGTATGATATCAACTAATCAACATTTAATTAAATCATCCAATAGTTACCAACAAAAAAACCTCACACATTAGTCGCCGAATAAATCAAGATCACAATACAAACCACAGTCAAGTGAACCGGTAGGCGTCACAACATCATTTCCAAGCTGCACACTAAATAAACGGTTAATGCTGCTTTCTCCTTTATCCTTTCCTAACGAACGTTATCCATGTTACAGGCACAGGAATGTCATACCGTGCGGCACAAAAGACTGCCTGCCGCGGAACGATACGCAAGGCATGCGAAGGAATCTGGCTTCCACCACGCCACATACCACGCCATCCTTGCCGCTGCATTTCTGCCCTTACGCGCCACAATAAAAGGCACAACTCCAATAACCACTAGCGTCACACGGGCGAAAGCAACCGCGTAAAGTGAACCTCGCGAGAAAAAGAAACAATAAGGAACACAACACATCCTTCACGGGCGGTTCTCGGTGGGCTGGCTGGCATAAATGGTAGCAAACGCGACCTCGCGAGGCGGTAAGTCGTTAGTTTTTTTTTATTGTTGGTGTCGTTGCCTGCCTTTGCCGTGTCCCTATTCCGCCGTGGCAGTTGCTGAAACGAGCGAGCTAGAAGAAATAGTTGGCATCGCTCAGAGCACGAGGGAATCCTTGCTGCGAGTGATGGACGGACGGTGCATGAGTAAGGGCTCACTGGTAGATGCCAAGGAAGCGGAAGAAGTGCCACGGTGTCAGACGCGCGAGGAAGAAAGCGCAACCAATGCACACAAGTATGGTATGGCGCACGAAAGATTAAACCGAGCAGAGATGAATGAAAAGAGGATTTTTATTACACAAGAAGGCGTAAATATTCCATTTTATCCTTTTTATCTCTCTCTCGCTCTTCCTCGTGTTGTCGGTCTTTCCAGCGGGACTCTCCGCGAACTTCCGCTGCAGGCAGTTCCTGATGTTGTGGCCATTTTTGCTTCTTCTTTACATCGCAATACGTAAGTCTAAGCCTGTCCTTTAAGAGCAGGCGGAAAATAAGAGGCAACCAAACAAACCGGGAGCATGAATAGGGCGAAATCAAACGAAAGTAGAACGACGTCGTAGTAAACGGGATCCAGGCCAGTTGACAGACACACCCTGCAGCAAAAGGAGCCTGTGGTGGTGGTGGTGGTACCAGGAATATGAGATGGATGCACACACCGTCTTGCCGTCTATTTCCGTCTAGTCCTGCTGGAAAGCCTTATTCGCATCGTCGGTTGCTTGTGGGCATGTGGGACTCTGACGATGCTTGGCAAGTCGGATTGGTTTTGTTTGCTCATGCTGCTCTCTCCTGCGAGCAGCAGCGCAGAAGATGGAATCATAATAACGCACTTTATTTTTATGAGACTCGGTTCTATTTTGATGGTTGATAAAATATTTAGCTGCTCACGGCATACAGCACACGGTGCCGTGCCCAAGCCGTGAAGTCAATCATTTCCACACGCGAGAATGCGAGCGGGAGAAGCATTATTGTTGGTGGAAAAACCGAATTTTGAATCATTTTTGGGTCGGATCGGGTGGATGAGTGGATCGGAAAAGGATGCAATAACCGGGGAATGATTGTGAGAAGGTTATTAAGACCAATTTGGAGGCATTTGCAGGGGGCTGATTGGATCATTCTGTTACTGTTACTTCTATTTACTAAATAGTACCCATTCAATTGCCATCAAACAGTATGAATTATTTCAAAAAGATGGTCGAAATGCGCTTATCAATCTGAATTTTCGAAAAAAGTTTGGGATATTTTACAAAAAATATGGATGTTTGGTTTTTTCTTGCCCTTTCTGCTTATTATCATAAAATATTTAAGCAGCGTTCCAGCTCCACAAATTGAATGTACGTCACTCACACACCATCTCAAAGCACTCTTCTGCGTCTCATTGCCAACGTTGACACAATTACTAGCCCGTACCGAGCACATTGCTCGCATTTGATTCAATCTGCGTGCAACCGTCGGTGACAATCAGGATCTTAGGGTACGTGCCTGCGACTGTATGGTTCCACACCATTCCCTACTACATACAATAGACTCCTAATCTAGGACACTCCCGTTTGCGTTTTGTCCCGGTTTGTGTACCCTTTCTGCTTCGACTACCGAAAGTGCCAGAAGGAAATAAACTAATCGAGAACCCAAAACGACCTGGTCCTGCAGTGACAAAGTGTCTTGAACGCTTTGGGCAGCATGAAGGACGATCATACCCACCCCCCACCCTCCCACCCTCCCCCTTGCACCCAAGGCGGAAAGGAAGGCTCGGTCAACAATTTTTGCTGTTTACTGCGCGCAGTGTATGCTAAGAAAGTGTAGTTCCCGGGATTTGCGAAAAAAAAGAAGGACCAAACAACCTTCCCGAACGTTCTTTGTCCATCTGCTCGTTCAAGGAGCTCGGCAAACACAACCGCGACCGAGGACCGAGGAGCAAGGTACGAAGGGTCGGGGTTTATCGCCCGTTTTTTGCTTTCGTTCTTTGCCTTTGCTGGCAAACATTACTCTTCATTTGCAGATCCATGTCATTCGGCTGTGAGTGCTACTTAGGGCAAAAGTACGCCGCACAAATAATGATTGTGTAGCCGCCTGCGAAAGGTCTTTCACAGCTCAGTAGGATTGCTTCTCCCTCGCCGAGCCAGCCTTCGGTCGGTCGGGCAACAGTTGCGTGAAAAGAGAATTACAGCCCAGACGAAGGTCCCGGATCGATGTCTTGATCATCTCGAGGCTAGTGTCTGATGACACACAAGCACACTCACACACACACCGCACAATACTTGCGTTGGGATGACCAAGATGGGTCGTCATCGTTAGGAGTCGTGATGAATAGACATTGTTGTGGCAAAAGCTAGGAGAACGAGCGGAAAGTTGAGATGGCAAATATGCTGAAATGGACGGATCGTCTTCATTGTGCCTCATTTCTCTATCTCAGCATTTCGCTGCTTGGGAAGGACTCGTAATAAGATGAACAAATTACATGTCCGCTACTGAATTAACAATTGACATATGTTTCACACGGGGCGAAGCGGAATGCAACCATCGAGCACACGTCGGAGAGGAATGGAGTTTTATAGTTTTTTTGACGAAAGCTTGAAAAACTTTAAAACAGCTCAATCTGATAATCTGTTAAAAGTTTTATGACATTCCATTTGCACGATAGCGGCTTTTTGTTGCCCTCCGTAACACTAGACCGATTGTCTCCAAATCGCGTGGTGACCGAAAGAGCTTGGTTGGCGCAATAAGCAATAAAATAATACTTGACGATGGTTATCGAGTTTGGTGCTGTACGCAAAACGGCCTTGCAGCCACACACACAAGCGTCACTTATCGTCGCCACATCGAAATTGTTCCTCGGAAATCACAAAGAGTTGTTTATATCGCCCACCGTTAAATGGTCGTCGTACGCATTTTTAGATAAAATCTTAGGAGGGTTGTTGAGTAAAGAGATTCCGGAAGGCGCTTGTCGACTAAGGCATCGATGACTGGTTGTATGTTAACGTCAAGTAACATTGGTCGGTGCTTTTAAATGTCAACTCTAGACAACTACTAATAGCCAACAACTAGAGTCAACTAATAGCCATTAACTAAAATAAAAGCAATAAGGATTGAAGTTTTCACACAACAGATTGCCTAAAAATTGCTTCAAGAAACTGTACGTATTATTTAGAATTCTACATTTTTTGGACTCATTTTCAATTAAATATTTTAAATTTGAAGGTTTAATATCAATTTCATGGCATCGCTCAAATTGATCGCTTACACCCTCTACAAACCAAAATCTTCTCCACCAACTCTCCCTCCTAAAGCACGTCACTTGTGTAGCACGAACTCGTGCTTGAATTGAACCTTATACTCGACTGAACGTCGGTTCTTCCATCTCGTTGACCTCCTTTTTGTTGTATCCCAAAAGCGATGAACTCGCTCAAAAATGGGCGCTTTTCTTATCCTTGCCCCGATGGACGGTTAACCAAGGTGGAAAAGAAGAAAATTGTGGCTTTTAATGTACGTGCAGCAATATGGAGCAGTAGTAGTTACTGCAAGCTTTACCAGTGTTTGGCTGGGCTGCCGTCACCAGGATCGTGTCAGGAGGATTTGTGTGCAGACGATTCACCCCATCGTCACAGCGTGCAAATGCGACTTAGAGCTGGCGGAGGACGTCCGAACAAAGTGTTACAACGTTTGCGACGGTCGGGTGGGTGGGTGGCTGATCCCTTCTCACCGTTGACGTTCGTTGGGGGACGTTTGAGGCTCTGTCCTAGTTTAAGCGACCGGTGAAAGTGAGAGATCCCTGAAAGAAAGCTAAACTACGTGTATTGTGTGTGTGTGTGTGGCACTGCGATGCCAAGGTGGAAAAGCGAATCATAAAAAGCGACCCTGTTGAACAACGACATCATCATTGTCGTCGTCGTCGTCGTCGTCGAAAGCGTCGTCAGTGCGCGGGATGATGATCAGGAACGTTGAACCAAGCGATGGATGATTGTGCCCTCGTTTCAACCGCTGTGTCCCGAATGGAAAACGACTGCTCATGCGGTGCCTGCGCAATCACAAAAGGAGCAGTTTTGTCGGGTGAATGTATGAAATTTCAAACTTTTCTCCCGTGGCTTTTTTGCACACCCGCATACCGCGTGTGGCGTTCGGTTAGGTGTGAGCTACATTTCAACCCGGTTTAAAAAGGACCATCACGGTCCTGATGGAGCCACGTGGGCAGCATGCATACCGTGTTTTCGCAGGATACTGTATCGGGCAAACATTAAAGGTGAGCTCGGGTCACTAACCAGTATCGTTGTTTCGAGGTCGAGCAGGTGTATTGGAATCTGTAATGCTCTCCGGGAAACTGGAGTCAATCTGCTTTAGGGATTTGTTGCCACAAACTGTGTTTGACACGAGGTCTGGTGGAATGTAAACTTCATCCATTTGCTGTGCAGTGTAAAGTTTGCACTATCTCGTGCACACGGTAACACCACCGAGACAGCGTGACAGAAGGCGCGGTTTGCAAAATTCCTTCCCAAGAAACTCGGCGCTAATCAACTCTTCAGTCGCGATCCGATACAGCTTGACGACACGGTCAACTTTGTCATAAAAACTTGCCAGACTGCTGCAGGCCCTTCAAGGGAGACAGAAAGAGAGTGGCGCGTTGAATTATTTGGAACTTATGCAGCACTCAGGTACATGCAGCTCGCCGCGTGTAAGTTAGTCGGTCGGTAAGGATGCATGTATGCGAAAACTTGCCCGGTAAATGTGTGTGTTTTGCCAATCGTCAAACGTGACATAGAGATTGTACACGGGGCAGACTTTTCATCCTGTCGACATCATGTTCCAGGCCAGGACCACTTCGTGTACATGAAGTGAGTAATTTGCACCTAACAATGCACACATTTGTCGGTGTCAGGCACCATGGCAATTAATTCTAATGAATTGGTCCGATAGCATGTCTAGCAACACGTACCGTTCCGTCCCGACCCTTCCATCCATTTTATCGCCCCACTGTTTCTGCTGGGAATTTTTCTGGTTTGGTGGTACATTTTTGCTCGCAACATTCTTGCCACTGCATTCCGTACAAATTTCTAGGGGTTCATTTTTACGTCCTCTGTTGCAAAAGCGCATCGCAAAAGGGAAACCCCTAATTCTTCGGTTCTAGAAATTTATTTCACTTCCTCGCTCGGTGCCTCCATCTCTGTAGTGCAATGTTTACGCTTCCGTTGGAGGTGGGAGATTGAAATTTACTAGAATCTGGAGGTGACGTTAGGGTAGGAATTAAGATAACCATGCACCAAATGCAACCTGTCACCTCGTAAAGCAGGATGCAGGACTTTTGGGAGTTGCTTACCGACGGACTCCCGCACCAGAAAGGGCCAACGGACAGTTTGTGGTCCATATTTTGCCCTTTCCCTTCCTGCAAGGTGATTAGGGCGCAAAGATGAGGTAACGATGATATGCATATTCTAGCGTACCCAAGTACCGAATCTGGAAATGAATTGGGTGACCAACATTAGAACTAGCATCCCAACGGACTGGCTTTTGTTGCACTGCCGTATGTTCGAGCGGTGTACGGTACCACCAGAAAACTGTTGACCACTTCTTCGGATCTCCCAAATCTTGTCTCCCATTGGGAACGGTAAGGTGCGCTCATGGCGTGAACACTATCGTAACCAAATCGGATGCCCCAATAATGGCCCCGTTTGTTGGGTTCGTAAGGTTCCCGGACGCCAGAAACCTTCAGCAGAGCAGCACACACACACGATACACTAAATAGACCATCCCGGGTGGTTCTCTTTTTCTGGAGCATTAAGATTGGTTCCCCGAACAGCACATATCGCTTCGACATCCTCGGACCCGGGGATTGCATGCTGCGCCTGGTCTCGGTTGCCCCAACAAGTGTAGCAACAGTCGGTAGTGGTGGCCACTCACACACGCACCTCTCGCACGGGGTTCACGTCCGGTGGGAAAAACGTGCAACTGCTGCTGATGAGGATTTTTATGATAATGTGTCGCCGGCAGGCTAGAAAAGCGCTCGAGGCAAAGAACCGTTCGTTCAGACGATGAGCAGGCTAACGGTGACCAACGCCGTACACCGAGCGCTACTGTATTGGATGCTGCTGCCAGCATGCCACTAAGGGTCGTACCATCCATCCCTACAATGACAATAACAACAACAACAACAACAACAACAACAACGGATGACGACGACAACATCGTTTTCGAGATGGCAGGGAATGTCACCGATGTGCTTTTGATGATGGCAAATCTGCATTCTAATATCTCAACGGTGGCACAAACCCGAGACACAGATTTGATGCACACACACACACACACACACACAAACTGATTCGCACGTATGTTCCGAAGTGTGGTGCCAAAGGGCCAACAAAACCGGGATGGTACATTGTAAAGCGATACTCTCAATCTTCTCTTCCTGCCGTACTACTGGAGAATGCAAATGAGATGATCATGTCACTGGGCTGGGGCAGGACGACACAGGAATGGTTGTGATAGCAAACTCCACCAGTAGCGAGATCAGCAGGTGTTTGGAATGATTATTATCAATTTCTTGACATAATCAAAAGCTCGTATGGTTTTAGCATAACTCTTCATCGTCTGCGCCGTATCCACATATGGGAAGGGGGAATAGGATCGCGACTACGTCCAGGCGCCACAAAATTTAGATTTTAAAGTTTGTTTCAGTTGGACAAGCTGGTATTAAAGCAAACCACACTCCAAGAACTCACAACACAGTACAGTACAGTAAGCCTGCACATCAAAAAGCCTCCTCCTCCTCCGCTGCGAAGGAAAATGATCCAGTAAAAATATTTCCTTTTTGACTCTCCGGTTGTTATTCTGTTTGAAGCAGCACGGTTGTGCTGCATCCGTGCCGTTTCGATACCGTATTGACGGTGAGAAGTGGTGCTGGATTTAGCAGCCCAGTAGAAGCGAGAAAAAAGAAGCAAACCTGTTATGCTGGTGGCGCTGGTTGGAAGGGAGGAAAACCATAAACAATTATTTACTCCGGATTTCTGCAAACGCAGCTTCTTCCAGCTCTGTACGCTACCGACGAGGCAAGACCGTCCGTCGCCCGCCATTCTTTGCTGGGAAAACGCGCCACCATAAATCTTGCCTCGTCGGAAGTGGGTGGTGAATTTTCTTTTTTGCTCTGCAGTTCTGTTTTTCCGTTTGTATTTCCCATCCGTGGCCCATCCACTCCCGAGAACCACCCCGACCGTCCTCGAACTTCCGGATTCTTTTGATCCCAGTGTGGCCGGGATAAGAGAGACCTTACCGTAGAACGATCTTGTAGAGGGCTTCAGGGCGCACCTGAAGTGTTGGGCGGATGGGCCGGGCTTACGGACGGTTTACGGTGAAAAATATGAATTCAACACCAGGCAACAGAGATAAGTCAACATATTTATGCTCGACAACGTGTACCAGCGGCTCTAGAGCTGTGTGGGGAGAGCGCACACACAACACATTCCAATGGGGCAACATCGGAACGTATGTGAGGCAGCGCGAAAGCGAAAGCGGAAAAGTTTCATTTAGCACGTTGCACGCTGGCCACAATCCGGTGCCGACGACGACCGTGATTCGCGAATGATTTCGGAGTACTTCGCGGTAGTTTGTTTGGATTGGGGCTTAAGATTGCCGTGCTTTTCGGAGGCTAATTTCGACAAACCACACACACACACACACGAAACGCGTCAATGACACGTTTGTGAGGTTCTTGTTTTGCTCACAATGCCTGCTACATCAAACCGTGGGCGTTCGTATGGTTTGTGAACGGAACTCCGAATCTGTGCATGTAAATTGGAGTGTTTTCTCTCGACGGTTAAATTATGAAGTAGCGATGCATGGGCAATATACAGAAAAGCAGACTTTTATCAGCACAGCCATGTATCCCCTCTACAGCTTGGCTGTAGACAGCTTTTTAGAAGGGAATGCGTTCTCTTTAGAGATAAAAATAAAAAATTTGCGATTTAGAGATAATAATACTACGAGCAACTTTAGGCAACTAGGTACCACTTCAGGAATAATCAAACCGACATTGTCTCTATTTACTGGGTTTAGACGACCAACGCTTCAATTGAGAAGCTTTTAATTTCTCTACAAATATTAGGGAAATCGGTTGATTAAGTGTCCTCGCTTTCCGTCTCCAATTGCACCAGGACACAGCAATCGAGGGCAACCGACGACACGGACGACCAGCTTTGTAAAGGCACTCGTAAACATCGACCAACTTGATCAGCATTATAATATGTATCAAATGTCAAACATATGTTATCTGCCCACCGCCACATCGTAACCACACCGCCCGAGGAGAAGGACGACGTTCCACACAAGACGACATCGTCGTCGTCTGCCGATGCTGTCTGTCTACCGCGGCGCACGTTCATCGATTATTCAAACCGTGGCGTTCGGATGGGAAGGAAGGAGTTTTACATATGTGCTCACGAGGCTGGTACTGGGGAGCCAAAACACAATGGGAAACCGGAGAACAAGCAAGTGGACATTTAACTTTGGTTGTTGGAATGTTTTGGAATAATTGATGAATACATACTAGTTTCGATACCGGGTCAAAGTGATTAGAAAGGTTAGAAATTTTAGTAACAAAGCCTTTCGAGCCTGAAGCGACAAGAAAAAGAAGATCAATAAGAACTCAGTCACAAGCTCTTATTTAAAATAAATGAATGGTGTCTAAATTGGACTTCTCACGGGAGAATCAAGGATCGAATTGCGTCCGGCATCATCTCCCCTTAAGGATTTTGCTTGAATAATAAGCTAAAAATAAGCTCATTCTTTGAAAACAACTAAAAAACACTCCGCGGATATATTTTTAAGGAATATATTTTCATGTTCTACTTAAGTCAAGTAAGAAACGTGAATATTATCAGAATTTTGATGAGCGTTTCGAGACATGATGGTTTAAAGCATTGAATATTTTAATTATTAGCATTTAGTTCAGCTTTTTCCATCGATACTCAAAAAGATGCAAATTAATTCAAACAACATTGATAAAAATTGAAAAACTATATCTCATTTCACAATAATTCGACTTGTAGCTAATTCGTTTTATCAAAGAATATGATTGTAATGTTAACACTTTTACTATTTATCAATATGTCCACACCTTGTCCCAACGTGCAACCGAGGAAGGATCGATCGATCGAAACCGGCCCGATGCTTGATGCTACATTCAAATCTTGGTCCGCTGATTTGGGGACCAGCACTATGCATGAGCGTTGTTCGTTTCGTTTTGTTTTGTCCTCTTATGCTATCTGGCGTGAAGAAGATGGTTGAAATGTATACCAACGAGCTCGCAAAAGGTCGCATGATTCAAACATCCGAAGGTCAACCACATCGGGGGACAAATGTGTAAGCAAAATGTCGACATCGATACTAGGGATGAGTGGTTCTCATCATCTCAACTTGCAGAGCAGCGTTTGCAGGCATCAGTGTACCTAAGAACACTTCCCGTTCTATCTCACAGCAAGGAGATCCCATTTCTTCCCTGTAGGCCTATTTGTTTTCGGATAAACCATTAGCCTACTGAAAATTGGATTGTAAGAAGATAAATGATTTCACAATCTCACCAATCACACCAAATCAGGCCACCGCCTCACTGACTGACTGGTGACCGGGTTGGGGTTGCTCGGTGGAGTGGTAATTTCAAATCGATTTCTCAAATTGAAAGCAATCTTTTCGTTGTCACTTGACTTGTTGTCGCAGCAGAAATAAACGATGGCCAACCAAGCACCCTTCTTGCCGAGTGCCACAGCCAAGCCGTCACTTGCAACACACACACTCGGAGACAATTTCGTTCGACGGTTTCGAAGACCGGACCGAATTTCCAAATTGTCACCTTCAGCGTTCCTTTCGTTTTCCGATGCGATATAATTTATTCGTTCCTGCCCAGTGTGTTTGTACCATTTGGAGGAGAATTATGGCGCCGCCACATTCAATATGTACACCGACACCACCACCACCACCACCACCACCATCTTGCTTTTCTCATCGACCAATTCAGACGGGTGATTCGAACGGAGATAAAGACGGCGCGCGATCGTGGACCAACAAAAAAAGTACGGCGGCGCATGAGACACCAGCAGACGGCCGGGTTCGTGGACAAGCGATTACATAATTGTGCAACGGATTCGACGAACGAGTTGCTCGCGTGATGTGCAATCCGGTCTCCCCTGTTGGGCTGTGTGCAGCGTGCACCGGAGCTTCGATTGATCTAAATCAGGTTCGGCCTTCTTCACACTACCCTGTCCCTGTCCCAGGGTGTTCCATGCGTCAACTCCCCGTCAAGTGCTTTGGTCACAACTTCCAGCTAACAACTCGCACACAACCACCTCGCTATGTACTGGGTGCCGTTTTCGGAGTTAAAAGTTGGGCTTGGACGACTCTTGGTATTGCTTTTGCTTGCACTCCCGCAGGCAAACACCGCCAGAGTGCGTTTATATTCATTTGCTTAATCCGGCAATAAATCGATTCCGATTGGCTGTCGGATTAAGATGGGCTTTTCTGGCCGGGATCGGTTGGATTCGGCGGCAAGCGGAACTAAGGATGGATGGAGTATCAACATCGTCAATTTAAAATTTACTGACCACTGACCACTTGATCGTAGTATGATCTCTGCGCGACGTGCGGTGATTATGTTACAAGCATTTCGGTCCTTTCTTGCGATTATCCAATGCAGCGAGCAGGTTTTTCCCCCATTTGGAGTATTGTTGCGCTTGCTGATTCCGGAATATTAATAAGTTCTGCACTCCTTCAGGTCATCGCATTTTTTTTTCCTTTAATCTAATCACGTTGCATGACAAACAGTATTTAAGCAAATTAAAAAACGCATTTAGCATTTTTGTTTTCGCTCGTTTTTTTTTTCGTCTGTTTGTTTGCCCGTAACAAATTGACTTCAAAATATACAGTGACCCCTATCGCGTCCACTTGCTTTACGGTGCTCCGAAAAAAAGATCGAATGGCACAACACGGTGGGAGTAAAAATATAGGAGATTAATAACAGCATCGCGTGGTCAAAGATATGAGATTTACAAGGATTGGTTTGTTCTCTCAACTCTTCACACTTCTCCTGGGGCGATATTTAAACCAACAACATCTGACATCTCACGTCGATAAATCTGACTTCACTTCCCACCAGAACGCACGCAAAACAGCAGCAGCCCAACCAGTAAAGGCGTGAAAAACAAGCAAGAAAAAAAATACAATCTCACACGATCGGAAGATTTATTGCAAATCAGCGCCACCAGCCAGCGATCGAAAAAGCTACAAACCTTAAGCCGTTTTCATTAATCAACCCGCACACGGGGTTGACTTTTTCAAAGCGGGAACCCATCTGCAGCGCAGTACGGGCCGGCCGATCTTCCCGATCCGCCCCGAGCCATCGTTCTAAATGGTGGAACGAGCGCTAGAGCAATTTAGCATGATTAAGCTAATTCATTTGCATTCGAGCGCGGTGTACAAAGCTTGGCCCACGAAATCCGATGGGGTCGTTTACGATCGATTGATGGAGATTAATACTTAATGCCGGTCGAGACCATATCATCATCCAGCGGTCCGAGACTCTGGTGATCGATTAGGAAGCGTAATTACTGAGCTTGGCTTATGACCATACGAGGAGAAAAGTACAGGCTCATAGAATGGGTTTTGAAGATGGTTTTTTTGTTGTAATTGTTAAATTGATCGACAACATCTTTCAAAAGGAAAGCTTGTGTTGATGGAACGTTTGTCTAATATAAATTTCGTATGGTTTAGATTGTTAGATGAAAAACGACTGACGTTTTATTTAAGGGACTTCATCATGATACACTGCAGGACATATCTAAGATCCATTGTTTTAATTATAAATACGAGTATGAGGTGGCAAAGTTTGAAATATTTCTGGACTCAGCTCAGGATGAAGGCTGGACTCGATTCTTTAGCACTTTAGGCAAAAATTTCAGGCTTCGGGCAAAATAGATTTACCAGGAGTAGGATGTACTAACCAACTACCGAATAAATCAAATTAAGTCATGGAAACCAGTAAGCAGACGATTAGGGAGCAGAGGTTGTAACGACATAACAAGAGAGTTAAAAGATGCTATTTTAACTTGACTGGGATCGAGTCAGTGTTATGGAGTTAGTGTTTAATGAGGGTAGTTAGCTACTGAGTTTGAAGCAATATGAAGAATGTTAATTGCTGAATAACGTTGGCTGCTAATAGATGCAACGGAGATAACCTTATCGGGCATTGATTAGTGGTGTCAGTTATGGAGTGTAATCATAGTAAATTGGAAAATGGATTGGATTTTCATAAAAAAATAATGACGAACTATTTCCTATACTTCGAATGACCCCTTAATAACATGACGCCTTGAACTAGTGATAATTGGACGATTATGAATTTATGATCCACTAATAGGAAGATCACAAGTGTCAGTGTTATGAAACTGTGATGAACAGAGCTGGCTTAGGCTATATAATGCTATAAATGCAATTATTTAAAAGGGTAAATAAGAAAAAATAACCTGGGAGGCGAGCAAACGGTTCCAAAATAATTTTGCAAAGCGCGTAGTCGATAACGGTCCCCGGGGAATATCAATGATGCTCGCGCGAAGCTGACGCGATAAATCCGTTTCCTTCACACGTTATCCAACCACCAGAAACCGAGCTGAGCATCAAAATCCGTCCACAAACAAGCACACCGGTGGATACACACAGGTGGCCGACTATGTTGGCTCCCATTCGCTGTCCCATGCATCATAAGCGTTGGGATGTTGAAGGTAAGCGCGCGCACCTCGCGTACCCGGTGTCACTGGCATCCGTACCAGGCCGAGGTCGCGCACATATGTGTTTACAGAAAGCTCTAGCAGCAATCATTTATGTAAGTATGTTGTTGTACCCTTTTTTTCTGCTTGCTCCCTCAGTTCGCTTTTGTATCTGCGCACCATTCGGAACAACCCTTTCCCGTTCACTGTAGTCAGGCTAGGCTGCTGCTTTAACATTTGCAACTTGATTTTCGAACGAAATCACTGCCTGTTGATCCGCATCGGCAGGCCCAGGTTAGCTAAGTGCGGTCTCTCCCCCCCCCCCTCCCCCTCACCCGTGTGATGGTGTTGCCGAAGCAATGTGAAAGTGTGTTTTGGTTTACTCGCGCTGGCGTTGAAGGAGCGTTCGGGTTTTCGGGATTTATCGCCGTCCGTCGCGCGTTTCCCAGCGCACTGGTCGCGCGAAGTTGATTACGCGATCGCGACGACGGACCGCATCGCCCTGGGGGCGCGCCATGTTGCATATGGCGAGCATGAGTGCCTTAGCGCTGCTTTCAACGTGACATTTTCGAGCCAGGAGATAGTATAACCAAGACGGATCATCGAATGGGAGCCTTTCTGGCCACGGCGTTTTTGCTGTTTCCAAATCGCAGCCGGTTATGTAAACTGAGACACAAGTTTAAATATTGCATAGGGTATACGCGTAAATGTGAGTGGTCAATGTTCATTAAAACATAAATACTACGGTTTGTAGCACAAGTTCAAAGACGTTTTGCATTTAGCGGCCAGTATTTCGAGAAGACGAAATACATCATTGTCAGCAGGTGAATGATGCTTTAGCAATACAGTTATTATGAATACTAACTGAATTAAACCTATCCTTGCCTGTGGGAACTTACTTTATATCATTCCACGATTAGGCAAAATATATTACGGATTAGATTCGCCAAGCTTCGGCAGGTTGGTCATACCATGAACATGAGGACGTTCCAGCCTTTGAAGTCCTATTAGTGGTCCACATGGATTGAAGAAACGTGGTAGGGGAAACACTTATATGGGGCGATGGCTATTATGCGTTCGAAAGTAGATTAATTGCAGCAGGCCAAGACCCTGAAGTGGTAGTACCACCTGATAAGTAACTAAAATTTTAGGTAGCAAGGACCAAGCAAGGATTCGTGTCAATACGTTCGAAAATCTATGATCTTGGTTAGTTTTGTGGCCGATGCGATGACCGGACCGGTCGTTAAACCACGAAGAAGAAAATCTCTATCGAATTTTACTTTAAAGAGACCTCTGCAGTGGCTTACGCCTCTCTTGGTGTTACGATTCTTTCCGTTTAAATAGGTTAGTTATCGAGCCTCAATGATACCGCGGACGGTCTCTTACTCGGCAAGTCCTGTGCAAAGTATCGAGCCACAGATAAAATCAAGTCAGGCAATCAGGGCAGGCGTTCGAGGTTGTTAGTCCAGGAAGAAAAATATCCATTCAAAAATCTATAACGAAATCGCAAACATTCACTAATTTTATTCAAATCACCAAAAACTAATTGATGATTGATTTCTACAGGAGCGTATATTTTATTATTCGTGTTTATACGTTGCTGCATTACGAACCACGCTATCCCATTTTCATCATGCAAGTGTTTACCGTAGATGCAGTCAGCCCTGTGGCTGCAGATAACTGCAACACGAGAAAGTGAATACCGATTACACACACTCTCCTCCGAAAGTGTCCGCTGCTCCCTTAAGCTCATATCGCTTCAATCTTTTGCGGCTTACGAGAGCAAATGTCCACGCGTACTTAACTTGTCGCCCTTTTTTTCGGGGTAGTACAAGCTGTTTCTTCACTTCAGGCCACAAGCCAGAAAGGCCTGTGAGCAAGCGGCTCTCGTTTGCACAAATTTGTCATCATCCAACGGGCGCCGGAACGCGATCGTTATGGTAGACCTGAATATCTGAAGCGCAAGTCTTCCAAGGCTTCCACTGCCAGTGCCACTCCGGCGAACATCGTCACACAGGCCGAATGTCGGAACCGAATGCGCACACACAAACGCGCGAACACGATGGTGGTAACACAGCAGGGTCGAAAAATTGAAAAAAGCAGGTAAAATAAAACATCAGTCCCATCGGACCGTGGCGCGTGAAATTGGCTAAATTGAAAATGCATGTAATGAGGATAGCTGCTGCTGGTGCTGGCTTTGGCAACCGCAGAACGTCGTCGGTGTGTGCATGGATTGCATCCACCGTACACACAACAAGGAGGTGGTGTTGCTGGTTCCCCGGACGCTTCCTGTATCTTTTTATGAGCGTGCCTGGCATTTTTTCTCTTACTTTGCGCCGTTCAAACGTGTTCACCGACGCCCATGTCTTTGCGATGATGCCTTTTTTTCTCCTGCTCTCCGCATACTGAAGGAGGACGACGACGATGACGACGAGGCGGTGGGGTCGAGGCTCTCTTTGCAGGTTGGCCTTTCCCGGTGGTGAGGTGTGCAGTGCACATGCACCAACCAGACCGCTCTCTTTTTATTGAACATCATAATAATGATAATAATAACAATAATAGTAGTAATAGAAATAATGATAATAATATTCAAGCCGCTATAAAGCGCAGCGCCAGCCAAATGCAGTCGGCTCTTTGGGTGCACGAGGGACAGCGGTTCGCAAGGGTGCTTACCGTGTGCAAGTGCATCTTACGGTGGAGCCAAGCGTCTTCCACGACGGTGCACAAATATAGCGTGAACACGACAAAACGAGCTAAAAAGGCCGTCACAGTTAATAGTTAAATAAATGCGAATAAGATACAGAAGCACGGTTGTTCACCGTGTGCTGTTCACAAAAAGTTGTTCACATTGAATATCGCTTATTGTTTATCCGGTCGGTACGGCATACATGCGCTTCAGTGGCACTTGCGACCTAATAAAGTTCGAACAAGTGTTAATTTTACACAGCATCGCATCAAAACGTTGAACGCTCATTTTATCTTCCTCATTATGAGCACCATTTTGCAATTTAATCACCCCGCGAAATGTCGTCCCGAGGATTAAACTTAATGATAACATACTTTTACTTTGCACATTGCCCTACAAATCGACAGCTCGCCATTGCTTTTGCTGCTGCTGGATGCAGCGGCTCGGAGGAAATTGTGCAACATTCGCGGAAAAAAGTGCAGCACATTAAGATAAGACCAGCGCACCACCGTGCTACCGCGTGGTGTAGCACGCCGACGATGTCTGCAAACGTTTGATAGTAGTTACCGTTCATCTGACGGAGATGGTTGGTTGTGGAAAAAGTGGAAAAATCACCATTTTGTGTCACAATATCAAGTTAAGCTTACAGTGCGGAGTGGTAGTGCCTCTCTTCCTTTCACTTCGTTTAGACGGGTTTTGTACGTGAACCATCCAGAAGGCGAAAGTCATCGGACTCAACAGTTATGATAAAGGCAGTGCTTGAAGTGGGCAACTAAGTAGAGAATAGCGTCTCCCGGTGCTGCAGATAATTTATCATAGGGAATTTTGCTATGAAAATGTGTTCTCATCACTTGACTATTTTCAACTGATGAAGTCAGCTTTTAAATTTAAAATATTAAATCGATTGTTGAATGAAATAGCTAAATAAACGATTAATTGTTCAATGCAAATAACTGCTCAATTAAGTAATTACATAAAACAATTTACCTCGCTCGTTTAAAGTAATTAAGTTTATGAATGTTAATAAGCAATATAGACAAACGATTTGGCTAATCACCGCAATAAAACTTGCATCCATATGAGGGAGAAATAATTAAGAGGGGATCATAAAAATATATAGAAGATAGATGGTGTCTCAGGACACAAAGTCGCTTTAAACATACCAATCAACGAATCGTAAAAATATATGATATAAGAGGGATAAAACTATCTGACCTCAAGTTGTGAAGCTCTTGAGATCTAAGATGATATCAGCCAGAATTGCTGCATGTGATTTGAAGTTAGGAGTCTGAAACTGTCGAGCCAAATAAGCCTCCGAAGTAAGCGATATACGTGCAAGTTTCCAAGCTAACCGAAGAGCAATATTTATTAGTTTGGTTAGCTCATAGCACATACGCTATAGAAATGAAGTTTTTTAGAAGCTTTACGATGCTTCCAATATTTGACGATTGCAAACTAATAATGCCAGTTATCTAACTAGTAAGTCATCATCTTCTCCACTGTCAACTCCAGAACTTTGAGAATTCATCATCTGTCGAGGCACAAGTGGGTCAAGTATAACTGCCAGAAGATTTGTTGTGCTTCTAATATACCGGTCTGCACGTTTTTTGCAGTATGCTTGGCAATTGCTTCTAGCTGTCGTGATTCATGTTTATACCATTCGAAAACAACGCGCCATCAATAGCTAGCGCGATGCAATTAGGGAAAAATAAAACAATTTCGCTACAAACCAGAAGGATGTTTTGACGTCGTTCTTCTGCACTATATTGATTGCCTCAAGAGAGACATCTTGTTGTGATTCCTGCTCTACGATTCTTACCTACAAAGAAACAGAAAACAAATAAACATTAGCATGATTAGTGATGATACTCATTAGAGTATATTTATTGTTTGGGAAAGTATTTTGTTGGAAATTAAATGTTTATTTTAAAGGTAGAGAATGCTAGGATACGTGTACAGTGTAATTTGTAGTTACACTCTTTCACGACTGATTTAAGACATGCTTTCAAAGAATTATTTTACTTGACGCAGATAAAGTCATGCGTGCAGAACAGCTGCTATGAGACGAAACTTACTGCTCATTAATTTCACCATGTTTATGACAATAGATGTACCATTTTTTCGAGATCATCATTCGCATCACAGACTGCTGCACTAAATTTTATCGAAAATATACAGTGCCCCGTAGCGATGAATCTCCCCTTGACGTTTGAAATTCCACCATGCTGTCATGTCAGCATCTGTATCCGCTTTCTGTGTCCATTCAATGTTTTAGTCCGCGTTTGTTGCTCGGGAATGTCCTTTCCTTCAACTCCAATGAAGAGTTTGTCACCTGTTTCAAGTGTGTGCTTATTCTCCCGTTTTCGTACGCACCACGGAAAGACAAATCGTAATCAGGGTCCGGCGGACGTGCAGCGATTGGATCGAGATCACGATGAAATCAATCACATCACATACAGTCGGGGACGCGAAAACATGGGCGAGGGATCGTGGTGTTTCCGACTTGGAACCGTCTGTCTCTGAGAACTGTATACATTTTCCCAACGCAACGGCGGTGGTAGGTAAAGATCGTGTAGATCGTTCTTCCCTAACGGTTGTGATCCAGCAGCAGCAGCAGCAGCAGCACTACACATCAACAGAAGTGTATGTACAGGCACGCGTGATTTTGCAAAGGAAAGGAAAGAAATCACGTCGGTGAGGACACGCAAAGACAAGGCAGCGTCCGGGAAGATGATCATATCCGCTCCAGACAGGGCGGCGAGTCGAAAGCGATCAAGTCGTCGTTTACCGTGGGCGCAAAACAAGCCAAGGTAAGTGATGTGGCAGTACTTCCAATCGCAGGAGAATTGGTTCGTCCAGAAATCTCTCACAGACACATTGCGCTTAACTTAAACCCTTCGGTTGTATGTTATTTGTAGAGTGATCGCGCCTTAAGATCGCATAAAAAATAATCTATAATACATATTCACGATTTGAAGGTTTTTCGTGTAGGATTTAAACCTCGCCAGCATTAACGTACGGTGGCGTTGTCAACAGCGATGAAGTATGGTGAGCTGTGCAGTGAAGAGTTAATGCTCTAGGTAGATTAATTTCAATCAGATCGTCGACTGCAAGCAGCTGCAGCGGAAAGGACTGAAACAGAAAGGGGAAAATGCTCTACACTCGACGGAAACTACTCTTACGAGCGAATGAAGACACACTCGCATCGGGGCTTCGGTTCGCTAACAACGGACAACAGCCAAACAACTCCGGGTTAGAGATGTTCACTTGAACGATGTTTTTACGATCCCTTCCGTTGCATTGAATTCGTGTGGGCACGACGTTGTCTGGGGAAATAAATCGCAGAGCAGCAGCAGCATCACTGAAGGACAGATATAAAATATCGATCTCGTTGTCTTGGCCTGCCCAGCACACTGCACGCTGTGTATTCTTCTGTCGGCGTGCTCCAACTGCGGGAAAATCGTGATGTTTTCTTTCTCCGCCAGTGACTTCATATCAAACGAAACTGGTAGAATAATCTCAAACAAGATCCCACGGATATTCGAAACCAAGAAACCCAACCAATGGATGGCACTGTTGTGGCAGGTGTATTTTCTAATGGTTCCTGCCACTGCTCGGGTTTATTTTCCGAATCTGAAGTTGTGCCGTCCTTTCATCCGAATTCTTTGGTCCGCACATCAAATGCACATCTGTGGTTCCGCGAACCTCTTTTAAGCAGCTCCAATTCTTGAGCACCGTCCAACCATCGAGTAGAAGGTATCTCGCACCGGCAAAAGGTTTATTTTACCGATTTCAATACCAAACCGTGGCCCGATAAAGTGACCACAAATTATAGCTTCCCAGCGTTTGCCGTATTTACTCTTGCGCCCAAAAACGCAAACTAAAGAGCGCCAAAAGAGGGAGCGCGCAGAGCAAATTGGCAGGTTTTTGTGCCAAATGACCGCTCGAATTGGGCAGATGGTAGGCCTGACCGCATCAAACAGAGCATCGCACTTCGTTTTCGGGGTGTATAATTTTCTGCATAACTTCGCGGCGGAACATTGAAGAATCGACTGTGTGCGTTGGGAAGGAAAACTATCAGACGGAATTTAATTTAACAATTACCGCGCCTTTAATCGTGTGTTGCCGTTTGGGGATGTGATTTACGAAAACAGTGCTTTGGGAACTAACGCTGTCTGAGCTGGGAACTTTGGCGATTGCGTCGAACCATATAAGAATAATGCATGCATAGGTAAATTTGTCTGTATTCTAATCTTCAAACAGAACCCCCAAAATAGATGGTTACAGGCTCTTTTTATGGTGCGTTTAAGATTAGGAAGCAACTGCTCATGAAATTTTTAGCACGATGAAATGGTAATGAACCATTCCAGAGCTTCCCGTTTCGCACAGGGACACAGAGGGATATTTTCCATGAAACTTAATTAAACCGAAATGAAATACCGTCGAAATGCACAGCAGCGGTGCACTTCCTACCGGCCGCCTTCCCCCTTGACTTCGTTCCGTTTTTTTGCTGCTCTGGCAGGCAGTGAAGTGATGCTGACCATTGCAGGCGGGCATACGGCAGCAAGAGTCCGTGTTGCCAAATTGGGACCAGGGATCAAGGATGCTAAATGAGGATTCTGTAAGGTGCCATCTGTGCGCTTCCATTACGGTGGCGCTCCTTGAACTGGCAGGCAAACCGTTTAGCCGCTCGCGGGGGGATACAGCCGTGCCCCGAAAAGAAAGTCGGCCAATGTGGTTGAGTTAAATATGATAAACGGTCGCTCGGTAGCTCCGGCACTCGGAAATAATGTTAATTAAGTTGTTTTAAATACCCTGGCCCTGCTACTATACTGACCCGACGCGGCAGAACGACAGAAGGCCTAAGATATATGTTTTCCTTTTCGTCGGGTTCTATTTTGATGGGGGTTTTTTTTTTTTTTTTGTTGGGTAGGCATTCGCTGTTCTATGAAGACTAATTTGGAGTTGTAGGAAAGAGTATGCGATAAGATTAGTTTCTTCGTAGGAACATAAGATAAGGGAATAAGCGGTATATTTTCCAGATTAGCGGCTTAAGAATTGATGCTCGATAATTGTTTGTTTAAGCCACAGTTTTGTGTTTTGATCCAGTTTTTATCCGCTTGATTCATTTAAACTATGACACAACAAAGTTCCATTACTGAAAAGTTTGTTATTTAAAATGTGTTGGCGAAATATTGCCAAACAAACAAACGTATCAGTGGACTTGTCCTAATGAAGACGTTACATGACGCCTGTCGACATCACGACGTCAGTCAGTCCGCGAAAAGACATTAAACTAGTTCACCATAAATAAAACATTATCTACCGACCAGGTACCCAGGCGGTGTCTTCTCCACCGTCGGTCGTTAAGCTTGTGGGCAGTAAAAATCGACACAAAGATGAAGTTAATTAGCTTCCTTGGCAATGCTGTCACCGGGAGACAAAACATCAATTAGTTAGCCACCAAACACACACACGCACACATCCACAAACAGATGCCATCCCCTCCACATCAAGGACGAATTCGCAGTCTACGAATTGGTAGCAGAGTCACGCTGTAACATGGCAGACTGTCCAATAGGTCGGTCCTACGGATAAGGCAAGGACGCCTCTACACTTTTGCAACGACTCAGCATGAGTTGTGATACGTTTGAAATGTTATCACATTCTACACTCACGCTCACAAAACCGGTGAATGATGATGGTCAAAGCTCACGGCGAAGGATCGGCACGACAAACAAATTGATCCATAACCACGCTGAAAACGGGCAACTGATATGCTCGTTATAAATCAATCGCACCCAAACGCCTACACGAACACGTTGGCCAGCCAGCCAGTCAGCCTGCCAGCCAGCCAGCGAGCCAGCCAGCGAGCCAGCCAGCAGGTGAGCGAGCGTCGAAAGTTGTTTGCTTAGATAGTGCTCACAGTGTATGCGATGACTGTAATGGCTGCACTCACACTCTTCACAGGGCGATTGATTTCCATTAGCATCGTCGTTCATTCACACGGTCGGGCATGGGGACCGAGGACCGTACACTGTGTTGTGTTGGATCGCTCATTCTTCTGGTTTGGGCGTCCGGGGAATATATCGATGCAGTTGAATGGGGTGAGTTCTAGCAAAACGCTTAAGTTCATTTCGCGTGAGGCTGATGAGGGTTGTACAGAATGGAAATTTAATGGAATCCAATACATCGATCCTTAGCTACGTATTGAGAAGATTTGAATGTCTTTGATACATTAAACTGTGGCACACCCACAAAGCATATAAGTTTGCAATGCTTTTGGCAAACTGTCCATACAAATAGGCCAACCGGACTAGCCTACGAAGTAAAATATAATAATCAATGTTGACAAAAGACATTCGAAAATCCAGTTTTTAACTTAAATTCAGCATGTTCTTGTAAAATGGTCATAAACAATAGATTTACAAGTTTGTTCAAGTTTTATCCAAGGTTGGAGTTGGGCTAATCTCACTGCAGGAAGGATTGAATTTCTGGCTCTTGTCTAATCAATGCAATTTTGAAGTTATGTTTTTTTTCGACAGCATCACTCAAAGCTCAACCATTGTTCATCCCAAAAAAAACGAGTATTGGAATGTTTTTTTCCCGAAAATCTATCGTTTCAGTTTGCTGCTGGAATTGATTCAATCTCCAGCGATCGGTTGTGTCCTTTTCTCATGCTAGAAAGAAATTCCACAAGGTATTGATAAAATAATCCTACACCTCCTACGCATCACGAACAGAGTGAAAGAGTAGATGAGCCGAACGCGTCCAGCAGCTGTGTGTCTTTCCATGTGGCGGCATTGAACACGAACAGTGTTTGTGATTGATTCGTTTGCCGATTACAATCCCTCCCCCTAAACACCCCAGGGAGCAGTGTACAACGCAGAGGAAAATAAAGAGAGTGAGAACTAACCCCAACCAAACAGCCACGCGGAAGAAAGCCCCGAAGAGAAGAATTGACTTAATTTACCCTGCCTCCCCAGTAGACCACGTGGCAAGGAAGACATCCGAAACAAACGACCGTCGACCATCAACCTCTCATCAGCCGATGATGTGGTTTGGTGGATCAATCGTCGAACGAATGATGGAAGCAGAAAAGGGCTTCGAACAACAACCCCCACAACACCAAAAAACCCGTCCGATGTATACCTCGGATGATGCTGGCACGATTGACCACCCATCTTCTTTACTAAGCGCGGATGTTTGGTGGGTTAATTGGTGATTTTCTTACTATTAATCGCTCAACTTCTTCGAGCCTCCTCTTTCACCGTAGCAGGAACGCGTTTCCTTTCTGCCGCTCTACACGTCTCTCTTTCTCTATTTGCTTTTCGTGGCCACGCAACTCGCCAACGCGAAGCGATCGAACACATTAGGACTTCTTAGAGGACTCGCTTTCTTGCGCTTTCCTCATCATCATGGTCGTCGCGAGTCGTCGCCCCATTTGGTGTGCGGGTTGGATTATGTGCCGGTCTGTGAAAGTTGGCTAATTTGTTTATAAGTATGATTAAATGGTGCCGCTAATCGTTTGTTTGCGTTTGTTGTTTATGTCTTCGGGGGGGCTCTTCTTGGAGTGCGTTGTGCAATACACGGAGGAGAAAGGTTTGAGACGTGGGAGCCGTGTGCGTAATGCAGTTGCGCGTTGCTTCGATTAAACCGATCAGTATAATGATGAGCGTCGCTTGGGCAAAAGATGTAAACATTGGAAGTGACGCGATTGGAAATAATTCATTAGTCAGCTCAACTTATTCTCAGTGTACAGAGGAAACAGCTGACTATTGGTGATGTGGTTTACATAAATGATTTAGTAGATAAAGGGTGCACATAAAATGGGGCTCTGTGTTGTGCGAGGAATAAAATAATCCACAACTTATTCACCCATCACACGCTGAGCTGGGGGAAGTCTTCGTTGTCGCAGTGCATGTTTCCCCAGCATCATCAGCACGTGGCAAAGCTGCAGCTGTGCTACCGGACACAAAAAGGGCTTTGAGTTTGACAACGTAATGTGCACCACTCAAGTGCAACCCCCCTGCAACCGAATCCCGACGATCTGATACATACACCACCCGCGGGGTGTTCCCGAAACAATTCACCCCAACCGAACACCGAATCGAGAACCGTCCGTCGCACTGATAGAAGCGCATTTGTTTCGCTCTTTTTTGTTCACGCCACACGAGTGTGCAGCTCAACTCTTTTGGAGGTGGTCGATGGAAATACGGAGCACGTGTTTGCATGTAAAACTGATTGCAAGACGAGGATTGGGGCGAGAGTTGGACAGAAGCCGCGGTAAACACGCCGTACGGAAAGCGACGCATTTAGCTACCCTTGAAAATCATCAAAGTTCACCACCAAGAAGTGGAAACAAAATCGACAACGACGACGGCAACAACAGAGCGCGCGCAGTTGGCCGCCGCGATGGCGACGGCGTAAACAAAATCATACCGTTGCTGGTTGGTCGGTTGTACTGGGATTTTCCACTGCGTACACATGATGCAGGGTGGTGCACGACGTTTTGTGCCACATTTGGATGCGGTGAGGGCACTCAACCAGCCTCCAAACAAACAGGCAGCAACAAGTGCAGTGATCGTGTGTTTATGTTATTTCTAAACTGAACCTATTAGCTTGTAGAAGACCAGCATTTAGAACGATATGTGTGAGTGTGTTTTTTTTCTACATTTTTGATCTTGTTTTGTACTCTAGAACGCGCTCCACGTTGCACTGTGGATGTAGGTAGCTTTTAGCGTTTGGGACTGATTAACGCCTGCACGATAACCATGGCTTGAGTCACCGACTCTCGGTTGACAAACAACAAAGCGCAGTGTTACACTAATAACTTATTTTTGTAAAATGTGGTTGTTTTTTTGTTGCAAAAATTTTGGACGCCGAGAAGGTAGCAGCGCCATTCTTCACACGGAAGGGTCTAATATCGGATTCCCACAGATTGCTTCCTTGTACACAGAACTGAATATCCAGATACGGTTTAGATTTAAGTGGAAGAAGTCCGATATGGACGGCCCGGTGGTAGATACGACAGGGCACATGGCAGGACCGGGGTTCAAGTCTCATCTTGGCCGTTCGCCCACAGTGCGGACTGACTATCCAACTATGCGGTATCAATAAGACTAGTAAGCCAAAAATGGCAGATATGACCTAAGAGGTCGGTCAAGAAAGAAGAAGAAGAAGCCAGATATGGCAGGCCGAACCATCTCGACATTGTAATGCCGAGAAGAAGAATCAGACACATTGAAGAAGTCGAGAGGAACGTAACGCTTAAATCAGAATTCACTTAATCACCTTTGGGTAATATTATGAAATTCGTTCCTAATAACTGCAACTGATTCACTTTATCACAATCAATAAATCGAACGCGTCACAAATATATAAACGAGCACGTAACTTCTACACTAAACAGCCTTCGCAGACGTAATAGCACAACAATGTCCCAAGCAAATGAATGCTCACTGACTAGAGTGAGAACTAGACTCAACTAGCTCGCACCACCGACTTAACGCAACTGACTGACTGATGCCGAGGAGCCGATCTCGTACGGACACTAGCAGCGAACGGAAGAACCTAGACCACTTAGTGCACCCGTCATACTCACAGGCACTGGGGTAAGTAAGTGTTTGGTGACGACATCATCGGGTTCCCGTTGATAGTACGGCGCACACACGGTAAGCCCAGCCGCCTGCCTGTGAGTCATCATCGCACATCGCACGTCTCCCCAAAATGGATGCAAACAGTATGGCATGACTAATAATCTAGTAGCTGGTGCTGCTGCACTTTTGAAACGCAAACGCACGGTTAGGTCGTAAAACCTCCCACTTCCCAGAATTGCTGCAACAGGAAAAATCAAGATCGAGCAAGAAAATTCTTTGCGCACGAAAGCATAATAAAGTAAATCAAGACAAAGTAAATGGAATTAGAAATGACGTTTGCAATTATTGATTTATTTTCGAGGATGTTGAGTTTACTCGAAACAGATTGCATCATATGGTTTGACTTAAGAATTCGGGAATGATTCTTGCACGCGTGAAGCACGCTTAAGCTAGTGACTCAAAGTAATAAAGGATTCAGTTGAAAGGTAATTTACTTATTTTTAATAAATAATAATATTCATTCGTTACTTAAGCTTCATTTGTTTTTCAAGGAATTTAATTTATTTTACGTTTGGTTTACGGGCCCCAATAGAGTTATCCCGCTAGGATATTTGAATCTGATAAGCATTCTCTATCGAAGTAAGTTTTATCCCTACATCAGAGTATCGATTCCTCGCGAGCCGTGGGATGCTGCCCGGGACATTAAATTAATTTTTTAATCACAACGATACACCGGTGCTGTGTACATTGCCGAGCCACACACTCCAAATAGGGAGAGAAAATCTCCAAAGGTGCTACAACAGAAGGCACAGCCTGAATGTCGCCATTTTATCTTAGTTGCAATTCAATTTAGTTACAACCAACCATTCCACTTATTGGTGGATAGAATATAGAACAATTATACCGGTCGGTGTAGTGCAGTGCACTGTTGATTCTGGGACCTCGTCGCTAAAGCTCTAAAGCTTTGGCGCATTTGTCCAGCGTCCTTACTCCCACAATGTCCAGCGCGCGCCTGTGTTTCGTTCGTGTGCCCGACCGAGAGCATTGCAAATTGGAAAAGTTTCAATGGCTAGATGAACTTTCCCGCTTCACTCCCTGAGCACAACAACCGATACACAGACATATGCGGGGCTTTAAACGTAAACGGAGGCCAGAATCCCCAAAGGTGACCCATGCCCACGCAGTGTCCTCCTGCAGCGAAAGTTTATCCCGTCGTCCTGTCCTGTCATCAGAATACACAGGTCAATTTTGTCCGTAACCCGACCGCTAGAGCTCCCGGTAACCTGCAAACTACCGGCAAGCAGTGGTGCCACCAGTGGGACGATTGTAAGCCAATATTTCATTGCAGGCGTCGGTAGCAGACAATCCGCTAGGCCGCCTCCCGGTGGCGTCGTCCCCGTTTTGGGGTTCGATAAAAGTCGATGCTCAAACGCCGCACGAAAGCAGGACACGAACCGTGAGCATTTATGATTGGGGCACGTCGAGAACGGATGCTGAACCGATGGTTTACTATTCCGCTGTTTCCAACTCTGTCACCCCAAACCACACGATGAAGGGTGTTCGATTTGATTTCTGGTTTTTGCCAGTTCCATACTTGGAAATGAAGCCAGCTCTCGCTGACAGTCGTTTGCGCCCGGGACAGACGAGAAAGTTCTGGGCCGATCATTTCATTTATTCGGTCCCGGTGTAGGTGTACGTGTATTGTTTTTCTATTTCCAATCATTTCTCTTACAACGCCCTCTTTGAACAGTGCTAACATCACTTCATCAAGGCGCTTGCCGCTATTGCGTTACTGTGCTGCTGCGCGTATCTTCTCAGCAAAAGTACAACTTCCCAGCGCAAGGCAAAACTTTCGACAACAGGCTATAGAATCGTAAACACAACGCCTTGGCAATAATTCATACGTTCATTGGCCTTCTACTGCTGCTCGTGGTATTCTTCGCCCGATTCCTAACTCTGCCCAATGCTGGCTATACCACTACATCGGCCACACGGTGGTAGAAAAGCTCTTCAGAATACCCGGATGCTCCGCAATTGGCAGAGGCGAGGAACCGAACTTTGCTCGAGCAGTTCGAAACAATCGAACGATGGAATTAATTCATCATCGGGGAACCTTCGACGTTCTCGGTTCCATCCAATTCGAATTCGAAACTGGAACGGGGAAAATGAATAAGCTTTGGCTCACGACCGAGCCACGGCGTTTAAATTATTAAAACGATAAAAGGCAAGGAGAGTGAAAGTGGCCGGAGTCACGGAACACACCGAGCAGATAACTTTCGCCCGCGTTTCATCATAAAACTGAACTGTGGCTACTTGCGCGACTAGCCTTGGCGGCACCTAAAGAAAGACACGCAGTGCTGTGTATTCTTCTCGGCAAAGTAAAACTTTCACAAGCACGTAACCGAATCATCTTTTCGGCAGAAAGGGGGCGTAAAAAGGATACTGAAAGGCGGCACCCCACCACCGATTCATTACAAAAGTTAAACGGGATTACTACACCAGACGCTCAAAGGCGTCGACGTCGCAGATTCTCGAGAAGTGGGAGTGAGTGCCGTTTGCACCGGAGAGCTTGCTGTTGCTACTGTTTGTACCTCACGCTGCTGCAACCCTGAACCTGGTGGGTTGAAATTATTTCATTATGATCGTACTTAGATCCAATAAAAGTAATATCCTGCCCGGTAGAGTACACCGACAGCGGAAAGTTTTCCGATCCTTGACTAAGCGATCGTTTTATTGCGCCAGGGGTTTCATCTTGAAACGCTAATCAGATTAGCCGATACCGAGACCACAACTGTTACAGCTGGCGTGCGTTTTTCCGTTTTTTGAGAAGCAGTTTTCAATTCAATTTCTAAGACATCGGGCGCTGCGAGTGGAACATCCACGGACGGTCGGGTAAAGCCTTACCTCGTAACAGCTGCGCGGCTAGAAACATATCCCTCAGGTGCGCCGGGAGCATATGCAGTGCGGACAGCGAATCGACACCGGCCGTACCCAGTTTGCCGCTCATCTTCGCACCCAGCTGGTGGTGATGAAGCGGATAATGGTGTGCATGATGAAGGTACTGCTGCTGCTGTTGGTGCTGCTGCTTCAGCGGGTGCAGGTCGGAGGCGGAGGATTTACCTCCCGATGAAGCCTTGGAATCACTTTTCGGGTCCCGGCCGGAGGCACTCGTGTGCTTCATCTTAGCGCTCGTGGACATGGTTGTGGCGGTGGACGTTGTAGTCCCCGACGTCAATGTCGTGGTCGCCGTCATCGTTGCAGCGTTAGTCCTCGTTGCAGTTGCATGACTTTCGGCGACACCATCCGTACTACTGCTCGGGTTTGTGCATTGTCTCATGATACGACGATGAACCTTGGGCTTATCTTCCACCGTTGGTGGAGAAATCGTGCATTGATTCAGTGGCTGCAGTAACAATCGTAATAACTCTCTTCTTTTAGCGTGGAACGTGGTGCGATATTGCGGACAAGGTCTTAGTTTAAAAAACCGAAAAGAGTGCCGAGTTCGCGTTTTCGCACAGGAGGTAATCTGATTACCGTTGAGGAAGTTGCAACTGTTACTTTTCTAATGCACTCACGGTTTTGTTACTTGCTTGTTGCGTTTCTGGTACAGTATATCTGCATTCGCAGCCAATAGGGGCTGCCACTAATAGCGGTTGCGATACTGGAGCCTTGTTTTGCCACTAGGAATACATTCAAACCAAAACTTAACAAACGTGTCAACAGTGCTGCTTCTTTGCTTTATCCATATCGATGAGCCTCTGGTGCCACGGCTGTGCTGCAAATGTCGATCTCCCTCATCTTGATGCACGTATCGCTAGCTTGATGGCTACCGCTGACCGCACCGTTCAGCAGGGTGAATTGGTGCGAAGGATACATTTGTCATTGGGACGTCACGAACTATTGCTAATCATTCAAGGATAGCAAGCGTTTCATCACGCTTGCCATTCCGCACCGGGTGTTCGGTAGTGTGCAGAACCACCTTGAAGCTTTGGCACGGATGCTCGACAGCACGGGATCTATAGAAATGTGGAAAGAAATGTTGCCTGTTGAGGTTGGGGATGTTTCTAGCCTTGATGTGACCTCGTGATAGTAACACGTCATACGATATGCTCGATATTTTGACCTTTGTGTTTGATAACCGTTTTTTGTTGAGAAAATGTTTGGAAAAGTATCATAATGAATTGATGATTGCAAACATATTGTCCGGTAATTATGAACAGATTTTTCGTCCAACGACACTCCTCGCTAGAAGAACACACACCCAAATATATTGACACCGTCTGCAGACCTTTGAACCAACGATTGTAAAAGTTCAATGGTCTGGATTAATGAGATACCATCGCAAATGGATAGATGGCGAAGTAACGATGGAATCGACACTGAAGTTCGAACCCTGAACAGATTTCCCCCTTCGACCGTGCCACAATCATAGCAGAGCGGTTCACTATCGAGCCGATAGTCGAAGGGCGTTTCGTTGGAATGGATGGAAAGCATTTCAAAACTGGCACTGTCGACCGTTTACCACGGCGTTAAATGATGCGTTAATTTGTTGGCATTAAACTCGCTGTGGGCACAACTGTCGGTTGGTTAGCTTGGCAGCTATTACTTGGTGGTAGTCATTCGTGTAGGGTATGGTTTCGTTCATGCTGGCTGGCTGGAGAAGTGGCTGGAGACCACCGGATCGAACCCGTACAGAGGGGGATTTTTGCTGTTCCCGTTCGCTAGACGGATGTGTACCAACCATCCAAGCGCCCATCAGTCGGTGTCGGTAATGATCGTCAGAGCACCCGGATTTGTGCTAGGGTCCATTATTGTGGTGTACGTACGTATTTGGATAACGTGCTGCAGCGAAGAGGTTCTGCTAAGAAGCGATACGGAGCGAGCTTCCGAGCGAAGCAAATCATCGTTAATGAATTCAAGTAGGGGCAAGCAAAAACACGCTCCGTCGTAGTGAAGGCCCTGAGCAGCGGGCACGCAACGCCGATTGAGTTAGTTGGGAGCGCGAGATTTTGACGCCCTGCTGGTGGTGTTGGATTTTCTTCGACGATGTTTATTTTAATGTGACGGAAAAAGGCATGTTACGCGGCGCCAGGGTGAGTGATTTTTATGAGCAGAGGCAGCGATAGCTCCATACTTGTGGAAGCGTACGGGAATCGTAAGACGTTGAAGAAGGATGCTAGTTGGTAGAGCTGGTGAGCTTTACATGGTAGTTTGCGCTTGTATAATAGGGCGTGAAATGATGAACGATGTTGGGATAGAAGATTGAATTTTTTTTCTGAAATAACTTAATAGTCAATCAGAAATGTGTTTCAAACTTTGAGGTTTTGCAAGTCCTCGTTGGCTCATAAATACATATATTAAAACACCATCTGTATCTGCTTAGTGAGAGTAACGGTTTAAGAACGCTGCTTAATCGAGCAAACAATCTTTAGCTACCGTCTACTTCCTTCAGGTTCATCGGATATCCGGTTTTACCATAATCGAACGGATCCCACCGCCAAAATAATCGACCCTCCTATCGAACTACTACGAAAGAAAAGAAACAGTAACGGAAACATACTCTAACAGGCCTAAATCACATCCCGCATCGGCGTCGGCAACGGGGATCCCTTTTTTGCGGTGGAAAATCCGCCACCGTAGAATCAATTTCGTTCGATAAACGCTTGACTAAATGTGTTTTCCACCACCGCAGAATGAAGTAATCGCAGAAGAAAAGAGCAACCTTAAAGAAGGGAAAACGGTTTCGGTTGCCTTGCTTCCCTGCCTAACCTTTGCCGACGGGGACCCCTTCACAATGCACGACTTGAAGCACAGTAACCGGCAAGTCACCACCAAATAACCTCTCCGGAGCCGACGGGCTATTTTTGGGCTGATGGTTTCTAAGTCTCGGCGGCCGGTGTTTGGGTAAAGATTTTCCGGCCGCTCTTTTACGATCCAAATAGGATGCCAATACAGCGCTGTGTGTTGTCGAAGGTTAAAAGCTGGACACGTTTGGAATTGGGTGAAAGTGTCGCTGCTTTGGGGCGAAAGGTGCCGAGCTGCCTGGCATCATCTATTTGCGAAAAGGTTCGATGAAGGTGGCACTCTCGATAGCATGAAAGCGTTACCATCTATCGCATCGATTTCTTCGGATAACGTACTACAGTTTAAGGCTTATAGAAACCATTAGGCCAATGATTGTCTAGGTGAAATGGAACATCATTGGAACTGACAGAAATAGTATGATATAAAACGAAAAGGACGCTATTTCTTGCAGTTCCACACAAAACGAAAACAATCAATTCAATATAAAGCGGTAATTAAGTGACTCACTTTTTAGTTTTCATAATCAACAACAGAACAACACTGTTCCAGGCTCTCAAGAGCTGGAGAACAGTGCACCGTCTTTATGATCTTGGCATCCCTGTTCCAAATTACTTGTAGCATGGTACCGGCTGCATTTATTTTGCAATACTCCACCATCTCACCTCGCCCATCTTGCTGTCATCCTCAGGGTGTAGTATGTTATAGAAACATAGAACGGTATCCTTTTGTCCCAGTTTTGTTACTCTAGCGTTACTCGCCGGTCCTCCCATCTGCGGTACCGTTCACCATCGCCCGTTTATCTTCTACAGCTGGCAAAATGAAAGTTATTTCATTTCCAACCTTCACTGGGAACGCTGGAACTGTGGTCAAAGTGAAAGCCGGAACCGAAGTGTATGCATTTTGCTTTTTTTTTTCTCTCGTCTCCTCCCGTCATGCAAAGGAAGGAAGGAAGGCTTTGGGGGACTTATGGTTCACGGAGAAGTGAGCCATAAAAAGTCACCAGCCGCCATACCACCAGCGCTCCGGGAACGGGAACGGGCCGTCCGGATGATGAGCTGGGAAAAATGTCTGCCTTACTGGCGATGGCAGTAAGTCCCGCCAGTTTTAACAACTGCTGAAAGCTCGCCACACTCGTCCACTCGAAAGATTAACAGCGGGATAAGAAGAAACTGTGCGCGAGCGGTTTGTAGGTTGGATTTATGCAAATAGTTTGTTTGTTTCCCCTTTACTGCTACCCATCCATCCCCCACCCAACTTCATTGCCTTGCTGCCTTTTGCTGGCAACATAATTGAATTTTCGGCAAATTCGAAGTACGACCACCGTACGGCAGCGAAACTGTGTCCCGCGGTGTGTGTGTGCCTAGGATAAGGGTTTAGCGTCTGTTTCGTGAGCACTAAGCACCGCGCAAGAGGAGCAAACGGAAGGTGTTTTGGAAAGTGCCATTTCCGCAACATTTATCGCACTCAGCGGTGATGCCAGGTTCATGCTAAAAAGAAAGAGAACTTGCAGCATAAACACACGAGCCAACCGGGGCAGGGGACTCGCATTGTACCCGGGCTCGAATGTGAGAATTTTATGATCATTGTTTCGTGGCCTCTATTCGGAGGATCATATTTCAGTGCCGATTTAGGGAAGCACTTGTCGAGCGGCTCGGGAAGACGCCCGGAGATATCTTGATGGTTCTTCGCATAACTTTTGCACCAGCATCCAGGCCGCTTCGATGGTGGTACTTGCACTACGCATACGTGTGCTGCAGGTGGAAAATCGGTGGAACAGTCGCAGAGTCGTTTAGTTTGTGAACAATTGCATATTTATGTTTCTTGACTTTTTGTGACCTTCCGCCCGGGCGGGCGTATGCACCATTTGCAAGAGAGTTCCTGTTGGACTGTTTAAATAAGACTTAGAGCACTGCATTTTGCGAACTTTGTACACAGATATTGTACTGTTGCAGCTCAGTTAATCTGCTCTTCAAGCGCAGAACAATAAAGAGAACATTAAGTTAAAGCATTTTAACAAGTTAAGTAAAATATTAACAACATATGCACATTGTGGGAAACCCAACATGCTATTGGAGATTGAGTCCTTCCCTTCCAACATCTCCATTCATCACGGCACGGCACATGTCATGCAGGTTTGGTTGTAGACATGATCAGGAAGGACCAGGCCAAAATGTCAACGGTCGGGCGCGCGCGCACACAATAGTAGTGCTGCCGAAAATCGTTCCAGTATCAACTTTCAAAACCATTCCGTGCACGGGAAGACCCGACACACGCAAGACGTGTGAGGTCAGTTCGGAGGCCTTTTGACATTCGCATCGTTTAATCTGTCATTTGCATCCGTAATGTATCTGTCAAGTTGACACAAAAACCACGCCATCGAGATCGGTGGTCGTGGTGCCGTAGCGGCCCGATATTGTGTTACCCACGGTATAATGATCCGTTTTATGTTCCTTTTTTTTGGGGTCTGCTCTAGTCCACACGGTCCACCACATTCGCAAACAAAATCTATTTCCGCCTTCGTCCTATATTGTCCGGATCGATGTCTACAATAGACAACTCGTACGTGTGTATGATGGTGTTTTGGTGTTTTTGCCGAACGGAATATCATCATCATCATGCGGATGCGCTCCACGGTGATCATTACGAAGCGTGCCAATTTGGAGAAATAAGGAAAGAAGCGGGAAGAAGACAAGCTGAAGATGAAGCAAATAAATAGCACAAAATTGTCAAAACACACCAATGTGTTTGCATCGTCTCGCGGCGCTCTCAGTCGAGTGAAGGTTTGTCGTTTGAAGCGAAAAAGTATGTGTGTCCTCGCGTGAACCAAAAGTTCACGATTGTCTTCGATTTTTTTTTGTCTCATTCTTTCCCTCCAAGCAACATACTTCTTTTGGCTTTGTTTTGCTTGGACTTTGAGGAGAAACTTTTGCTAATATGTTGTGCAAAGGAAGCGCCTGACAACGATGCGGATTTGCGTGTTTGCGCGTCGGCTGGAATTTCGAAACCGAACTCCAATGTCACACACACCCAGCGGGGACGGCGCTGTGAGCCGATGTTATGTTAATTTTGAATGTCTGGATGTCGCAAATTGATCGGACTGTGGTGCGTTATCTAGCGCTACCGATCGCAATATTCACCCGATAGGGGTTAATATGCTGCGGGATTGAATATTGTTTCTGCTTACGAATGAGCTATTCTTTCCAAATAACCTTTAGCGTCATCTAAGAATAGAATAACCCGACTACAGGGGACATATGGGTAGATATAACGTCATTTTGTCGCAAAATGCGATAAGCCATCAGGAAGAACAAACTGGTGATTGTATCGCTAGATTGGATTATACTTATTATAAATGTCCACTCAATCATCTGAGGATTTTTTGGAGAAAATTGAAGCATCCTTCCAACAGACGGTCCAGCAGGTTGTGCGAATCAATTGTACCTTCGTCCACGTCGTCCACTTTCGGTGCGTCAAACTTGTCACATTAGCGCGTTGCGAAGCGAACGGTGATATTTTAAGTAGCTGAGATGCTGTAACACACCCTAGGCAAATTGTGGCCCCGTCCTCCCAAAATCCCCAACGCGAGACGATCGTGTGCGGTTTGCTGAATAATTCATGATCTTTAGCTTCCAACACGCACACAGACACACACACACACACACACACACACACACACACACACACACTCAAGTATACAAAGTCCCGTACGGATGTTGCCAAACTTGAAGGTGGTTTTGCAAACGTTGCTGCTCGTTTCTGAGTTCGCCGCGTACAAGAAGCTCGTCACGCAATTTCGGGTCCCCCGATCTCGAGCCTTCCCCCCTGCTGTGGTTATTTGACGTTTCATGGACAAGGCAGGTTCGTCGTCGTGGCGAGAGTGATCTTGCTCAAATACGTGCGCCAACAGTAAACAAGAGGCACGAGCGATAAGCATCTTCGCATCCAATCAACGAATTCTCAACGTCCGCCTATGCCCGGACCCGGTCAGCACGAGAGCAACCCCGCAGTGATACCGTTTTTCGGCTGGGTCCGGGCATCAGCTTTTTGGCATAAATCTCCATTATGCGCAGTAAAAGGGCTGACCGGAAGGCTCGTGACAAGACTGCCTAGTTGGCACCTTTCGGAGTTCGGAACACTGCTAGAAAGTGGGTTAACATGGATGGTGGGATGACACCCGTCGAATGCCGCAGTCTTGCGTACCCTTGAACGTAAGAAAATGTATATTAAACAAAAAAGAAAGATACAATTGCTGCAGCAATGCATCAACAACGCATTGCGGCCAGGAAAACATCCGAAAATTGCAGAAGCACAACATGGGTAGATAAAATAGCAGTTTGCGGAGTCGCCAAAAACACATCGCTTCTTGGCAATAAAAACGCATTCGAAAAGATATGTCATGTGATTTTTTCTTCCGAGTACGTTTATTTTTATTTATGTGTCGGCAATATGCTCTAGCTAGTTGCCAAATCCGAAGAAAGGTGCACGCGAAAAGTATACACTGTATAAAAATAATGTACTCACTTCCCCGAGCATTCGTGCGCGTAAGGACTTCAAAACATTGATTGTCAGTGCTTTAAGTGACGAGATTGAGAGCAGTGGATGTTGCATTGGGATTAAGAGTAATAAGAAAAAAGAATGAATGCAATACCATTTCCCCAAACAAATAAATGTACCGAAAAGACATCATTATTATTCTCCACTTTCAAGGATCGTTGTGGACAAGTGCAAAAAGCTCCTGCAAAAAAGCAAACCATCTTCTGGAGGAAATGCAACGAATTGAATTATAATGAAAGGATTATCGTTATGAAATAAAATCCTTCTACCAGGGAAGTTGTGCGCTTTTTGTTGTGCATTTCTGCTATCCACGCTGACCGAGTATCATTAGTGTATCGTCCTTGTTCAGGCGAGAAGACAAACAAAAAAAAAAAATCAGCACCAGGCGGAAGACGAACCCACGTTCCCGTGAAACGATTTGTTTCGTTCGTTCTTGTCTTGTTCAATTTGGTCGCTCGGAGCTGTTCGTCAGATCTGGCATCCGTTGCCCACGGCCTAGAAAGGACCAAACGGCTAAAGCATGATTATGAAACGTGTGTTTTCGTGTCCACCAATTGTGGCAGATTTTGCTATCTGCTGCCCGGCTGGCAGAAGTTTTCCTGGAAGAAAAACCGAAGCCGAAACCCGCGCGCTGTCCACCTTCCGGACCCAGGGTTCGGAAGTCCACAAACAGCATGTCCTACATTCATCGTGCAACGGCGGAAGGCATGGTTTTGGGGAAAGCCATTTTCCTGCCCTATCGTTCTCTATCGATCAAGGAACAACAACACCATTGCAATCCAAAAATATAACTACAGATTGCAGATTGCAGTGAGACTGATGCGGAAATAACCGGTAAAAATAAGTTTTGCTGATCCTACCAAAAAAGAGCAAATGAGTGAAATGCTGGTGAGGTTCCGTATCGCAAGCGCTGCTTTTGGCACCAATGCCAAAACATTCCGTGGAAGGAGTATTTCATTCAATAGCAAACAGGGCAAAAGCGGGCAATCCTCCTCGGTACGATTTATGTAGTCTTTAGCGACTTCACACAATAAATACATTTATATTTGTCCCGCTTTGTAGCAATACTCGAGACATCGTGTATTTATGGCTGACCGTTTTTTTTATTGAGCACAAACATAGCGGCAGCTCCATCAATGATTACGCTACACTGAGCAAAAGTTGAGCAGAAGTGGGTTTCAGTTGAGACTAGAACAGACACACACACATACAAATGCTTCTTAAAAAGTTGTTAATCAACTCTAAATTAAATTGTTTGCTTAAAATCAATCCATTAATCTAATCTAACAAAGGATTAAGTTTCCAGGGCTTGATTCATTTTCTGAATCAAGCGGACCATAAGCGGACAGTTCAAATTATCAATCATCCATTAGTTGGCCGTGTGTGGGGCGCGCGCATGCAAATTTAATCACTCACGCCCAAATGATAACATCGATGTGGGAAGCGGCGAATGGGAATGGGAATATAAAACGTCTCATAAAACGAACCATAATTGTTCCGAACCTTTCGGGCATATTCTGAGGACACGATGAAACTCCAGCAAGAGAGAGGATGGGAGGCGTGAAGTGTGCGCACACACTGCCGACATATTGCTACGTTTCTTTCGGTGATATTTTTTCCACATCTGACTCGTACGAACCATAAAAACGTTGATATGTGTTTATGGTGTCTTCCCTAATTGATTGTTAATTCGCCTTGAACGAATGGGAGCAGTTTTTGGTTGAAAACTCTCCGTAAGGTGATGGTGTAGAAGTTATCTTCTCGGTGTTCTAATGGGACACTCGCTACTTTGGAGGTCTGAGGAGGAATGACTATTTCTGAGTTGTTTGTTCGCTTCGGCATGAAACATGTATATAGTTACGCAGACAACAAGGAATACAGTTCTCTATCTCGCTTCTTGGCCTAGCGACTTCTTAGCTCATGCCTGCCATTTCTGGCTTACTAGATTTAATGATACTTCGTAGTTGGGGAAACGGTTCGAATGGGATTTGAGCCCCGGTGGGCTTCTTGCTTTGAGCTATAGTCATCTTAATATTGAATATTTTGAGAGGTCTCATGAATAGTTTGATCCTCTTCACTGGATACAGAATTATTGCATGAGATCCTCCTTTAGAAAATTGCCCAGAATTTCAAATGGTCACTACTAAATGAAATTGGAAGTCCTATCTCTTCACGACGCTCTCATTATTGGAGAAATATTTGATAGACATAAGGCTCAGATATGGATTGGCATTGGTATGGCATGCAAAATCTGCTTCATCGTTTGCACAGATGTTCTGACACCCAGGTCCAAGGTGTGAAACGTTAGAGCAACAGGGTCCCAGTTCCATATCGGCATCAGCACAAACAAATCCTCAATTTCGGGTCCTCGTTTTTTTGTTGTTGTTAGAAACAGCTATACCAAACCAGGTTATAGCGCAGTTGACTTTTTCTTTATAAAAACGACCTTACTGAAAAGACGCTGAATTGTTTAAAAGATTATCAACGCAGAACCATTAAATGAAAGATTCTTACCTAATCTCTAAAGTACAAAATCAAGAATAGACATCAGGACAAATTATTCTATCAATAAGCACCAAGGAAAACACACCTCAGCCTAGTGGATGTGGAGCGAACGATCGTTTTAGCACATTATGCGAATGTTTACTGGGCCGATGAAAAGTTAGTAAAACACCAAACAATCGACGAACACAAGCCAATCGTGAGTGAGCATCGCAGCATATGGGGATGGCTGGCTGTTACTTATTATGATTTCCCGCGAACCCGAACTCCACACACGCAGTTTCGACCGTGCCGCTTGCTACGGTAGTGCGGTGTTTTACTTTTCGGCGGCTGAATTTATTATCATCGGCGCGTAAGAGCACTTACATGCTTATGTTTAAGCTGTTTATGGTGTGCTCTCCATCATCGGCAGATGTGAGGTAATTATAGCACCTTCGCCCCAACCAACCCTGAACCCTGGAAACCCGTATCGTTCCCTTCCATCCAAGCGCACCACACACACGAGAGGAAAGCATCATTAATTTAATACGATGAATAACAAAATATATGAATACGAAGCGGACAGTGTTCCTCAAACAACAAGCTTCATGAGCTATATTCATGGAGCATGATTTGTTGGAGGGTAAACTTTCGTGTTAAAAATCATTACGCTGCTCTCGTTGTAGGAAGGCACAATCTTAAGCCCGCCTTACATTTGATCATAAAAAAGGCTGCTGCTAGCGAAACAAATTGGCCGATCAACGGACCTGACAAAGTAAATGTTTAGGTCACACCTCATTAGAATAATATTGAAATGCAAAATTAAATCTAATCGCAACCAGTTGACTCTGCGGTCGTTCGGTCGCAACTGCCGGACACTAATCCGCTGCTGGCATCAAATCGGATCAAATGTGGCTAAGCTGTGTGTAGTCGCTGCTGCTGCTGCTGCTAGTGTTGCAATCCTTTTTTGTGTTCTTCTCCAAATCTCTGTGTGTGCCCATGATGCTTTTCCACGTTCATCAGCTTGCTTGCTACATCCGCAAAACGTTCAACCTTCCCATGTCCATTTTGCCTGTATCCGGAGGAGGCCATCAAAAAGGCCCCGACACTGATCAAATTTTACGAGCAACAACTACCACCAGGCCGGTGAATTCACGGTCATTTTTTATTGTTAAATCACGATTCGCCATTTTCGGCACCGGCAGCGGTGTCTATGAAATCTATTTGTTTTTCATCCCGCCTGTAGGCGCTCGGACAAGGTGGGAAGCAGCATATCGATCTCGTTTGAGGGTAATTTGGTTTTACGTTCGTTCGGTTTGGTGCGCTGAAAAGCGGCCAGCAGCACACACGCACGCACGCACGCGCGATGCTTGGGAGCGGGCATAAAATTTTAAATTCTAATCTGGTTTTTTGTGTGTTCTCTTCGAATCGTATAGCCTCGGATCCCCCAGCCTAGGTAGATTTCCGGATGACCTTCGGCTGTGTGGTGGCTCTTCTTTGGAGTTTACATTTCGAGAACCACTAGAAGGAAGGAAGTATGGGAAAAATGTTTGCAAATTTCCGTGGGCGATTCTTCTAGTATGTGATTTGAAGCTTCATCCATTAAAAAAAATCACCCCTCTGATGAACGTCCATGTAAAGGTCGGCGTTCGAAGCTGGTGATCGTTCTGAAGCATACATTAATAGCTAGATGGCAAATGTAATTATTGGCAGCAGGTTCGATTAGATATATTGGAAAATGGTACAAAGCAGAAGAAACTTCTATCACAACAGAGCTTAGCAGATTAGCGGGTAAATTGATTTGGATTCTATTATTGCAAAACAACGCAGCAGATTCATCAGCAGCTTATTCTTCTTTGGCACTAGAACCTTGAGAGGTCGTGAACTCCCATTTCTGGTTTCTTTTTCCTTATTTACTGATGGTTGGATAATCTGTCCTAGGACTAGGACACGACCCGGATGAGACTTGATACTCATCTATAGGTGTTAACTATTCGAGCCTCTTCCATTTAACGGACAGACTTTACCGTCACAACTCATCAAGATTTTTTTTATTCTCTGATTAATTGCATAAGCGATACGAATTATGTGCCAGTATTGTTCGAAGAAGTTCGAGAAAATAGTTAAAAAAAACTAGAAATCTTCCAGAAAATTCCAACTTCATCTATAAAGAAACACAAACTTTGCTTGCAGCGTGCTGTTGCTTTAAAACGGATAGTGCCATAAGAGTCTCATGAGCTTTCTGCTCAGCTAGATCCAATGTGCCACTTGAAACAACGATTACCGAGATGAATTGCCAAAAACATTTCTCCAAAACAATCTACAACACGAAGCGTTTGTGCAAACGTTCGAATTGGAAGCAACTGTTCGGAACATACGGACATAAAAAAAAACCGAACCAGAACTTTCGTTGCTCGTGCAGTGAGATTTTAGGGCGTCAAGCTGTATAAACACAGAGGCAGAAGCTGCTAGAGGCCAACAGAAAAGTAGAAGCGCTAAATTTGGGGCGACAGGAGCTTCAAACTGTTGGCCAAAAAATAAGCTTGGCCAGCCTTCACCAAACTTGTACCACTACTGACAAGCGGTTGAGTTTTAAACTGCCACCAAGCTATATGATGGATGATGATCCACACTGGCACGGGAACTAACCGTACCCGAGAGCTCCACTACCAAACGGAAGGTGGCTTGTGGATTGTGCTGCAAAAATGCCCGTTTTGCTCGCGTGTCAACTACTAAAAACTAGGAAAGTTCGGGGAGCTTTTTTGAGCGAATGTTGACATCGATGTTCTGTGAAATGTCGGCGAAAAAACAACCGAAACTAAGTCTCGGGATGTTAAAAGTACATACTCCGAAATAAAGATTTGTACAGGACCATCCACTGAATTCCGCGAGATGCGAACCGTCAGCGAGACTGTACACGGATGGTGTAATGGAAACAATTAGATTTCTCTGCATAATACGCGTGACTAGTAAATTGCAAAACGAATCGCCAAGTTACTACCGATAAACTCCTGACCTTGACGAGTGAGGCAGTTAGTTACGCCGCTGAAAACCTATTCCCCAAAGAGTTCGTTCAACCGCCGCACGAATGGACGTTTTTGTAGCGAGCGCGCCGAAGTGACAACCTTGTACCGTCGTGCTTCTTTTTGTTCCACGAATTGCGAGCCTAGACACAAACTAGGAAAATGACATCAAGATGATGTGATGGTGATGAGAGAACAGAAACAAATGTTACCAGACCAGGGACGGGTGGCACAGTGCGAAGGTCCCCAGGTGTCTTACACGTTCTGGAGCTTCTGAGTCTCCTTTCGAAACGTTAAAGTTGAACAGCAGCTTGCACACCTCCTTCGCAGCTCAAGAGAACGAAAGAAGGCAAAAAACACACACACACACAGACACACACCTTACATATTGGGTGGGTACGTGTGAGACCTAGACCTCATCAACGTCAGTAACGATCACTCGGTGAGCATCGGAAAAGCAAAACGGAGAGTTTGCGCACCGGTGAGGTTAAATAGGAAGGCGTCAAAACTTACAGCAGCTGATGGTGGTGGAGGCGGCGGCGTCGGCTGCGGCTGGAAAGGGATCTTACCATTGCCTCGTCGTCCGCGTTTGCCAGGTTGAAATTGGTTCTGATTGAATTTCCAAACCCACCGCTGCTACTTCCACTTAAGGCCTTAATTAACTTGAACGCACGCAATCTTCATACGCCAATGGACGTCGCTTCCTCGCCGGCCACCCGCTCCCCGCTTCCATCTACCACGGCCAATCGTTCCACGAGAACTTAAGTGGTTACAAGTCGTGAGCCTTGGTCTCCCGGTTCGTATTCGACCATCCATCAACGGACTAAACTCATCAGCACTCTTGGACGGGGAAGTTCAGTTCTGTGCGTGTGTGTGTGTTGCTTGCTTTCCGTTTTACTCATCATCGATTTTATGTTTTCACTATGCTTATGCTGTTGATTTCAATCATCAACACGTCGACCGGTGCGGAAAAGGCAGGCAATCGTCGACACGCCGACTAAAAGGAGCGGGCATATAGAACTCCCATTTGGGAAGCGGGCACACGATCTGGGTAGCCCCCGATTCGGGGATATCCTACCGGCATCAGCTCAGTTTGATCTGCTGATAATTATTTTACCTTCGCTACCTCCGGCTTCAAGGTGAGGTCGAAATAGGAAGATCGAATAGACGCGGTGATGTTGGGCCAGTTATGTTCCCAACGCTGATATGTGATTAAGCGAACCCTATTAAACCATGTATCACAACACGACACAGCGCAACCGGACTTTGAAGACTTAATCTGCTCCCATAAATGACGAAGTGACGAAGCTGTACAATAACTTTGACAGAATGCTACTGAAATACTTAGAACACGAAGAACAGTTGATCGATATAAACATCAATAGCTGCTCTGAAGGAGGTAAACGGCACCACCAAAAACGATGCTAGCGATCTTGATAGGCCACCACCTAGAGCCCTTCGGCGGTGTAATGGACATTCTGAAGTCGATTAATTACGGATACAGTTATTGTCCGATTTCAACAGGTTCGAGTCAACGATTCATTGCCCGGATGTCATCCCAAGGCAGAACGGCGGGAAGCAATGGGGAAAGAAACTAGAGTGTCGAGCGACAAGTCTTCCACCAAATCGGGATTCATTTATCACATTAAATCAGTCTTAATTGTCGTCGCGAAACGTTGCGAATGGTTCCATTCGCCATTCGTTTATTCTTCCCCCTCACACGGGCACTACAGCACAGTGCTGGGGCGACGACGTCGGAATTGGTAATTGATTTATGTACCTTGTAGCCACATTATTGTTAACCTCTCGCCTACTCAGGGATTGCAGATTACCGTCTTTGGACCGTTTGTCTGACGCGCTGATCAGATTACTTAGGCGGTGCGAGGAGTTTGAAACGACCGGCACAGTTTGAAACGAAAATGGCAGTAGCAGTTACTTCGTTTGAAGCGTACAGGTATTGGACAGCAGTTTGAAACTGGTTGGTTTGAATTTATATTCAGTCATACAATATTTACGTCAAATCAAATTATTTCCAGTTGAAAGAGGAGATAAGGATCGTGTTCCTCAGAAAGACGCACTGATTTCGCTGTTCAATTGATAAGATATTGCGCAAATTCCTGGATCCTGGCTAAACTTGAGCAGTATCCGATTGACTTTTATCTCTATTTCTATTGAAATTACCCTAAACCCTGACCAAATGCAGACAGAAGGATCATAATAATGTTACGTACATGCTTCGCAGAGGTAGGCAAACTAAAATTACCCTGTAGAGGTCACCCCACACCATACGCATCCGATTCACTACTGTTTCCCGAAGCGTGTCAAATTACCCGAATCGATTGTGACAAGGGTGTTCACAGCTTAACATCGTGATTATGAGGTGACACGCATTTAAGTGCCACCATTTTGTCAAGCTTGTAAGCTTGGTTTGCTTTCGAAGCAGTTGCTGCCGTCGGCTTAGAAGCCGTACATTCACACGTGACAGGCATTTCTGGGTAGGGCTCCCTACTATGGGCTTTTGCCGTAGGATCCGTTCTGTTCGGCGAGAGGGCTTTCGAAATTGAATTAGACATTTAAGAACGTCGGGCGATGAAAGACCGTTTGTGGGAGTATCGCTTACCGCTGCTCAACTCTGTGTAGAAGAAAACAAAAATACTTTGCTATTGGAATTTCTATTCTCCTGCTGGAAAAGCGGAAAATCGCCCTTCATATGGTAGGCAAAGCCAAATTCTACAGCCATCTCATCTCTTCCCATACTTCATAATCGTTATACCTTTTGAGAAGGGTACGCGAAACTCCGGCAAACTGAGCGGTTTCTAATTCCTTAACCCTCCATAAAATAGCGATTCTGTGGCAAACAAATGGAGCTTTAAAACTCTAAATCCACTGCCGAACGTTGCCTGTGCCTGTGATAGACTGGTAGGGAAAACCTCGGCTGCACGGAAATGCCGTTTCTACTGCCAACTTCCTGCGTAAATTCCAGAACATTCCAGAACACGAACATTCAGCCGATGACCCGAACTCAACCCGAACATCCAAACCGAAGCTTCTTCCGAGGTCGCTTCGCATTTGTTCGTGAAAAGTCGGAAGATTCTTCGAACGTACGAACCCAACCAATGCGTCCCCAAAAACGGGGAAAACTTCGCAAAGTGGAAGCATCGCAACGAGTAGGCCTTAACCGCAGCAGCAGCACCAGCACCAGCAAGGCGTTGACGAGAAGAAAACACTCTCCAGAAAAGCCGGGCAGAATTCGTACGTACGACCACCGCACACCCGGACTCGCCGGCAAAGAGGATCTCTCCCCAAAACTCTGCCAGCAAACCGAAATCGATTTTTCCCAAAAACTTTTCCCCGGCTTTCTGCTACTCCAACAAGAGTTTTACGTGGTTGGCAGGAGGTGGATCTTGGAGCGAGGATGGAGGCAACCAAAAAAAAAAAAAAAATAAACTACGCTGGAAAAGCCGTTGCCGTCACTTTGATTTTCTAATTTCTTCCACTTTTTTCATATCCAGCCGTGTGGAGAATATGCAGGGATGAAGGCCCCAATCCTGACGTGGAAGGAGCCAAACTTTAGAATGCCGACTACTCCAAAAACGAGACCTCTTTCCACAGCCAAGCGACCTTTTAGCAGTCGTTTCGTGACAGCAGCAAAGGAAAATTGCACTACCTAAGCGGAAAAAAAGGATACCATTCCGGCACCGGTTCCGCCGACAACGGCGGCGAGCGAGCCGAAGGTTTTGCGGAGCACTGTTTTCCTGGCCGGAGAACTTACGTGTGGCGAATCTCCACTGCGAAAGCGTTGTGTCTGTCCGACGGTGCATGGTTCAGCGAACGGAGAAGCAATTTGTTTTGACTTCTTCGAGCCTTTTTCTTGCAGCTAGCGCGCCGTGATGGAAAACCACTTTCTCATCCCCCCCATCCGGTGATATGGCTCGTGACAAGGAGACCAGAACGTGTAGACGAAAGTTGATGAGATGTCAGGCCTCGTTCTTTTTTCGTATTTTGGCACACGGTGGTTACTTCACGCTTTGCCGGTTGTTTTTGCAATGTCCTTTTTGAGGGGCCGCTGTTTTTCCGCCAGTGATCCAATTTTAATCGTCACACTTTTATCTGGCACAGAATTCATTTATCAAAACGAGCGCTCACTGTGAGTACGCGTCCTATGAAGAGAAAGCTAATTATGACAACTTGACACTCGTGTTGCAGGCCAGAACTAGGAAAGGTGAGCTACGGCGTATGGAAAGGTGGCATGTTCCACATGACGATGAGAAAATCTCATTTATTACAAGACGTGTCGACACGAACGTCTTCTCCCTAAAGGGATCAAATTTGAGTTCGCACTCCTAGCACGCGGCCGCAATCGGAGCAGCGTTGTCGTCTGATAAAACGATTAATACTAATTTCAAACGAATCTTGAAACTGCGCCCTGCGCTTATCACTGGCAAGCGAAATTCGTAACTACAGCAAAAAATATGTATATTTATAGAAAAAAAGACGTTGGCAGCAATGTTTTGCTTATCTCTCAACCAGCCCGATAAGACGGCGCGCGACGTCTCATCAATTATTTCAAGCATGAGGCAATAATTTAATAAGCTATCTAACCAGCGCGACTAACGGCAACGCAGGCAGATAAATCATTCGCCCATCCGAAACCAGCAACCGGCCACGACACAGCCAACGGCCAACAACCAACCGGTCGCCGTCGCCGTCGTCATCAGCTTCGTTGTCGCTGAGCTTGGAGTTCAGCATAGGCAGCATGCGCGACATGCCCCACAAGCATAGCTGCTGCCTGCCTTGAATTCACATTTTGCCGTGCCGAAAAATGTACAGCAGAGACAGAAAGAGAAAGAGAGAGAGAGAGAGACAGAGAAAGTAACAGTGAAAGAAGAGAAAAAATGCCCACACATTTCCCCCTTTAGCGAAGGTCTCCCCTGAATCTTGGAGACTTTTCGTTCGCACTCGGTCGTTCTTGCCCGCTTCCGAGACGTTTCAGTTGTCGGTCACACTACCGAATGGGGGCCGGGTTGGTGGCCCGGACGATCGGGAGACCGGGCAGGTGAAACTCAAAACCAGCGGAACGGAACACGGAATGAAAAATTATCCACGAAAATGAACCGGACACACGAACCACCGTCGGGGCAGGGCAGCACGCTGCTGTGGCAAAACTCCCAGCAAAGTCTTTCGCTGGTCCTTCCTTTCGGACGTTTTCTACATGCATGACGACGACGGTGGAAAAAAACACACGGGGGGAATGTATGGGGTGCGTTTGTACGTGCGACTTGTTTGTAGGCACCTTTTCGCCCCTTTGGCAAACGGTGATGATGTTGTTCGAGAATCTTATTTTCTCTCAGTGTCCGTTTCAGTCGCTGCTGCTTTATCTTGCCTGCAGCCTGCTTGCGCAAGACTCTGATGTGCTATCATAGCCGTAGCACTCTGGGCAAGGCTAGCTGGGAGGTCACCTATCCTCCCCTTTGGCACACCGAATATCTCCGTTTTGTTCTTTTGAGCAGTCAAGAAATTCGTTTCGTACTTCTGTCTACTACGCTAGCAAAAAATCTGAAAGTCATTGGCTAAGCCGTTGAAAGTAGGGCAGCCTAGATTTTTTAGCCCAAACCGATTGCGATTAATAATTGCAGCTTCAAAAATACATCATTTTGGTTGCGCTTATAGTAGTTTTAAGGACAGTTTGTCGATTTTTCAGGTAATTGGTGTAAAAAGGGCTACTTTTAAAAAGGTTTTACTTTACTGAACTATCCGCAAACCGGACGGTTCCGTTAGGGAAAGCTTTCATTCTATAGTTCACTTGGGTCCACGAGTTCCGTAAACCCACGCACTGTTTCAAGTTGAAGTTGCGGCCACATCGCTCTCGGTTCTCCACTTTTTCGGACCTTTTTTGGATACCACACCATTCTTAAGATTGTTCTTGGTTGCTGATGCGAAGCGACTTGACTAACGGAACGGTACAAGCGTTTCAGTGCTTCTTGTAGAGCTGAAAATACGACGAAGAATCACAAAACTTTGAGAGAACCAGGAGTCAAGTGCATAAAAACTTCTCAGCAAAGCTCAGCAACAAAAAATACTTCCACCAGCAGCCCGAGATTCGATAATATGATTAATTCGCGAAACACGCACGCGCTCACCGAATCGCAGTGCGATGGATTTTTTTTCGCCAGTGAAGTAAAAAAAACACACTGAGCAGACCCCGCACCAACCAAAACATGGACAAGATGTAAGAACTCGCCTTTCCGACATGGTGTGCCGAAATCGGAACCCCAAATCAGCATTAAGAGTACCCGTGAGTCGAAGTCGGGAGGGCGGGAGTCGTGTGTACGTGCGACAGGCTATCTCCTGGTCCTCTCGAAATGGCCAGGACAGGATTGTGCCATCTCGCATAACAGCACGCACTTCAAACGACGTGCAAAAAAGGGCATCTCGCTTTGGAAGTAACACAGTGAGGAAGACAGATTCTCTCGGACTCTCGCAGTTTGACGTTCCACGTTCCACCGACCAGGAAACCGAAGCTGGATCGCTGTTTGGATATCAAATTAGCCATCGACGCGGATAATGATCGAGCTTTTTTCTTCTACACCACCTCCCCCCCTTCCATTCGGAAAAGTGTGCGGGCTGGGTTGGCGGCTGCTGTGGGGAGAAAACGTGAGGGATCGTAAGTAGCTCCAGCATCACAACACGAATGGACGCCGCGCTATTTGCTTGTTTGCTTTGTACGAACGTCCCGAACGAAATCGATACGGGGTGTGAAAGCTTGTGGGCTCCTTTAGCCGATCAGCTTACAATCATTTGCAAGCTCGAAATAGGCGGGAGTGTAAGAAGGAGATAAAATGGTTGATATAGTTACACAGACTTGCCTTTCGACTCCGAACTTCAATGGAATGTACGTCTACCCGGAACGATTTTAAGGAGTGAAAGTGATGATAATGTGCAACTATAAGGAGATGAATCAAGATTATCTTACTCAAATGATACCTACCTGGCAGCAACCGATACCTTCCCAAGCGGATGGATATAAAGCGAACTGATTTCAATTACAGAGCAGGTCATAGCAATACTCTAAGCAAATCGGTTTTACAAACGGAACAATGTTAAGATAAGCTTAACCGGTTCTCAGAACGATAGTATCACTGTGTCATGCTTAACGCTTAGCTAACATAGCAAGTTAAGCGTGTTGGTTCATCAATCATGGTACTGTATGTTCATCGTCGAATACCTGAAGTAATTGATTATCCCCTCCGTAGATGGAACAATTGCAACCACATTGTGGAAAACTTTAAATCACCTACTGCAGCAACTGCTGATCAGGTACAATATCTACAACTTCGCGGTGACTTTTTAATCTGTTTAATAATATTTCTCAATTCTTCCCCTTTCCCTAGACTCTGACTCTATGCAATCCTGTGGATGGATTTATCTTCTGAAACACAAACTTGTGCGTCAAGTTTGCAGGACAAATACTTTCTGCTGTCCGACGTGAGTTGTGCCGTGTGCCAATTTCTCGCTCTCATTCCGCCAAGGGACAAGCGTAAAAGCACTCGACACCAGCAAAACCTTCCCGCAGATATGCTCCAGCGCCGCACGGACCAACAGCGCGCGAAAGATTATTGGTAAGGAAACTTTGCCAATAAAATATTTTGAGTGCTTTTTATTAGCCCCAACCTGCGCTGGTTCCGCAAGCAACCAGTGATGGTGTTTTGATTCTTTTCATCATTTTATGGAGTTTCTTTCGTACGGCGGAGTCCCTCTGTACAGCACCAACTTTGTGCATCGGCTCCAGGCGTCTCGCTTAGAAGTCGAGCTCACCCGGATGGTGGTGGGATCCTCATCGGTCGGTGCCGCGTCTAGCCAGCACACCACGATAGACAATATTGACCATGTACACCGTCGTATGGACGATGTAAAAGTTTTCCATTTGAGACGGTGGAAGTTTTTCCAACCATCGTTTGCGAGCAGCTTGGTCCTAAAACTGACGATGATGGACAACGTGTCCAGGGCGCGGGTCAACGGGAGACACATGCAAGGTTGGAAGGTGTTGTTCCGATGGTTGGTTTTACTTTATTTTTAATATTGGCAGAGATTGAATTGTGAGAATTATGTTGTTATGTTGCTGTTCATTACTGGAAACCCCCCCGGTAATTTGCCGTGCCCGTTGCATGAGGCTCACCGAGAATAACATGCGTGTGGATGGAGGTATGGATGATGATGTTATTTATTGTTCACAATATTTGCATAATAATTTCCTGCGCTAACGGAGCAAGGATAATGTTTCGAACCAAGAGTGAGTGTTTGGCACGGTCAAATGTTTATGAAAACAGACCACCCATTGAAAGCATAAATTTTCATCAAAAAGCCATGGAACTCCATTTACCTTCAACACTTTGTAGCAACAAGTTGTAGGTTTGCTTTTGTTGTATATTATGCGTGTTGCAGAGTGCCTTACAGCAACCGTACGTAGGCAAATGGGTAGATTTGAATTCTTCTCTTTTTTGTAAGTACTCTGACCTTAAGAATAAAAAAAGTGAGAAAGATACAACAAGAGCACTAGAGGAAAAATATAAGGGTCCCACCGCAAGAACGAAAGAAAAAATTTCTTGCATTCGTTGTGCACAATCAGTGGGTAAATGAAGTAATTTTAATAAAGTTTTATCGCCGTAGATTAATGTATCCTCGAGACCAGCACTCGCCGCCCAACTAAAGCTGGCTAGGATAACGTTGAGGAAAGTGCTTAATCCTGCACTAGAGGGCGAAACGAATTAGTAACAGAGCATTTTTCTTCTTCTCCGGTGGGATTTGTTTTCCTGCAATGCTTAAAGGTAGACACCAACGTCCCAATCTTGATTACACCGTCAGCAAAATGCCGAACACGAGGGTCAATTGCGAAGTAGTGCCGTAGTCGCTTTTACGGAACTTATTTTGGACGCCGACTTCCGACAGTCTTCCGATCAAAACTGGACACTATCTGTTCACAGATTTTCGCTGGTGACAGGTATTGAAGAAGGATTTAAAGATCAACTTTATGAATTATTTTCCAATTGCAGTCAGTTAATACATCTCTTTCCCTCGTTCATGGGAGACCTTCTTAACTAAAAAGGGGCAAAAATGAAGTTCACTGCTCCTCCCAGTTGCGCGAGATGGATCACCAGGTCGTCAGGCTAGACTGTTAATGAAGTGCTTCTCCAACTGCAAAAACATGCCTGTCCCAGCCCAGTGTTCGCAGACCGCTAATTATGTTTTCCTTTCACTCGATCTCATTGCCGGTAGCGATAAGGCACGGCTGCATGGAAAAGCCAGAGCAAGAAGATCTGGGCCTAGCAATCGCGAGGTATGCACTCGTTTGATTTCCAACATTACTCAGGAGTTTTCTTTGGTTTTTGCAGATCGTTAAATCTTGACGCCAAATGCAATTATGATTGCCAGGGGTTAATAAATTACTTGCCGAGAGCATCCTTCTGAACCGTTGAAAACATCATCTCGTTGAGGTCTATAATGACGATAATCTAAAAATTGAACCGACATCTGACCAAGAAACCATATAGGAAATGAAGATATCTGAAGACAGGATAAAGATAATTATTACCGGCTTTTACACGACAGTAAATGAAGATAAGTATTATCTTTGCGTAGATCTAGTATTTTCAAGAGCACTTTATAAGCTTGCTGTTAATATAGCTGAGAAAACGTATTTGTTCCGCCCAGCATATTAAACCAAATCCGTCTCACATACTCTTTCGAGTGTCCTTAAGCCATCGTTACAGTGCAAACAAACACATAATGCGTCTGCTAAGGTTCACTTAAAAGACTAAAGCGATCTTCAAGACGTGGTAAGAAATTTTGTCAACGAGCAATGCTTCCCATTTTCTACATCTCGCCACAAGTCCTATTGCAAAGATGGTTGTTAGTTGGAATAATGTTGCACTCGATGTTTGTATGCGAGTGTTCTGTTCTAAGCCTGTATGCACCATCGTTTAAAAAACGACTGCCACGGTCGCTATTCTCAGCACGTCTATTCACCTACAACAAACTACTTGGGACCATGGTCTTCTTAGTTATCAAATACATCCCCCAAAGCATACGGCGCAAGATACCGTCGTCCTTTGGTGGGATTAAAGTGTCAACTACTTGATGTAAGAAAAAAAACTGGGCCGGCAACTCATTAGTGCTGAAGTGATTCAGGGGCCATGTGCGGGCGTTGCATCCAGGGCGGACTCCCTGGTGTATGGTGATGATGAAACACTTGAGGTGGCATGCAGCGCACATATGCAATTGCATATGATGAGAGTCTAGCAAGAAATGGTCCGCCTAAACGTTCTGACTTCAGTTGTGAAGATTGAATACACGTCAATCTAAGCATAAGTTCTGAAGTGTAAGCGTTTCATTTGCACATCATGCACACATGCTGAACGAAGGATGGTTTTGATTTGAGGGTAAGGCAAGCCAGGCTCTCAATGATTGATGATTACTAGAAGTGCAAGTAATATTGAAATGATCAATATTTTGAGTTATAGAAATCCAAATACTCTACAACGAGTATAAACTATCACTGAAGAAATCATTTCAGTGCTGTTTAACTGACGTATTGCTTCAGTGATTCCAGATACTAACATCCGCGGTAACCCGATCAATGTTGCATGACAGGCAACGAAAGTAACCCGTGCCATCGTTGAAACGACCTCACGTTGGAGAACAGTCGAGCTGCAGCTGTTCCCCAATGATCAAGTTAGATCAAGCAAAGCGCACGGACACGGATGAATGCAGCAATTTAGAAACGTTAATCATTTCACTCGTCGTTGTCACCCGGCCGTAGCCGTCGGGACAGGAACAGGGGGTTCCTCGGGTCGGGGAATCATCGCCTAACGTACTCCGAACCTTCTCTGGCCCTATTTAAAGCTCGGGCGACCCAGGGAATTGCCATGATGGAGTCATGCTAGTGTGGGAGGAGAAAGAGAGCGAGAGAGAGAGAGAGAGGGAGAGAGAGAGAGAAGGACATTCGAAAATGGGCCACCGTAATGGCGTCGACAGTCGATAAAATCTCTCTCCAACCGCGTCCGTGTGTACGTTCGGCCGTTCGTACGGTGCAGTTAAGTGCATCCGTATGTCTCCATTGGCCGGCGATGCTCTCTATTTAAACCGGAAGTGGTCTTTCACGCATACCACCATGGCACACGGCCGGAGTCGGGGATCCATCTGTTTCTGGGTGGCTAGCACTAATGAACGCAATCGGATGGAGCGACTCCAGTGGAAGGAGCGAGAGTGGGAAGGAAATATTGACATCGGTTGAATTGAAAAACGGTTCCTATCGGTCCAACGAGCACGCACGCGGGGCACGTGCATTCGTTTAACGCTACATATATGCAGCGAGACGAACTGGACCTTTCGTGGAGCTCCAGAGGCGGAAGTTACAGATTATTAATGATGGTGTATCGTTTCTATCGGACGGGCTGGTTAGTTTAGTGCGTGCAGGTATTGTGGTTTTTGTGAAATGAAATTGTAATATTTTAGAGTCTAGAAAAAGACATCAATAACTTAACTTATTCATAAAAAAACTAAAGTAGGGTACGCAGAAATAAAAACAAATTGGCAAGCTAAGCAAACTGTTGCAATAAAACAATAGCATAGCACAAGAAACACAAAGCACTTAACCACCTGCTCGCGCTAACAAGCCAACTTATTCAACAGAAATAAAAAATCAAATTCAATAATCCGCGTGAAATTTCAAACACAGCACAAGCACTTTGGCCGCGTTTTGTTTCTGTGGGTTATAGCTAGCTGCAGTCGCCTGGCCTAGGAGTGCATTCGCGGCGAAAGTAAAATGGGAACAAAAATGATTGGGTTGGCAGGGCGAAACCCCAACCTGGGGCCCGGGAGAGGATCGATAGGTGAAAACTTTCTCCATCCTTCTGGAAGGTTGGCACAGTGCTGGTCGTTATAATAAGAGCACCGCAATACAAACCGACACACAATGCTTCGAAGCGGGGAGCTACGAACTACTACAGTACGGGAAAACTAAATAAACAATTTCAGTTTTGTTGCAAAACGATCTCGTATGGGAAAAGTTGTTCAACCGTCTGCAATTTTTCGCTCATGCTAATGGGTTTTGTCGTGTACTGAGAAAGAAAACACCTACTATAACTCCGTGGCGGTCCAAAGTTTCCAAGAAGTATTCCACTTTGGCGCACAAAAAAAAACGAGCAAGCATTATACAATATGCATGCTAAAGTTCAATAAGCACATACGGCCACGGTGGTGAATGGTGGAACTTTGCTGCCTCTTTTTCCGCCAAACACTTGGATATGAAGTTTTTGTGGCTAACCAAACGGGAAGAGTACCATGCACTCACCCGGGTGCATTTTTCTCGCACATGGATGAATAAAAATCAAAGTGCAGGTGGGCATGACTTTAATGCTTTAGAGAAAGAGGTTGTACAAATCTTTAAGAATTTCAAGGGACAATCTTCATTCATATTTACGACGATGGTTAGTTGTATGCAGAGTAGGCAGTATTTAGCCGTCAAATGTCACAACATATTTACAGGTGACCTGAAGTCGTCATAGATCCTGATATCGATAGCCCAAAAGAGCTCAGAAAACAAATTACGGCAAACGTAACCTTTCTTCATTAATAAAGCGAGTTAAGCGGCTCAATAACATTCATTTTATTATTTCTATACAACACCTCACCGATGTCTCCAGTGACCCACCAAACTTACAGCCACCTTCCCAACGCCTCATTCCCATTGGAGAAGTACGCTTAAAGGTCAGTGTAGTCTCGATGACGGATCGTTCTTGCAGCCCGAACCATAAGCCCGCTGTTCATAAATCTAATCGTTACATTAAATAAATTACCTTTCATCAAGGTGCACACCTTCTCCGCAGACACGTTGAACTTGGCTTTCCGTTCGTCGTGTGCCATGGATGTATTTATATATATTAAGCCATTCCCTACCCGAACGTGCAGCCCGCCCGCCTGAAGCAACGGTCAGCTGCTGAAGAAGCTAGCTAAATCATATTTTTGCACATCATTTGAGACCACAAACGAAATGCCCTCACCGCCCGTGAACCAGTGGGCGATGAAAATGCCGATTAGCACGTGGTGCCACACAGCAGCACGGCGAAGAAACGTGCGAGCGGTAATAAAATTTTTAATCATACCCAGCTCCATGTTCCTTCCCACATCAAGCCAACATCCTCCGACGCGGGCAGCTAGAATGGCGGAACCAGGTAGGTGTAATCGCGCGCGCGAGTCAGATCAATTACGATGGCCACCATTTTTACGGCAAATGGTCGCCAATTACGGACGAGGGCGCACGAGGACCGCGTCATGTTGATCGCGTGTGTAAGCGACCCCGTGTGCTCCGTTTCGGAAGTTGGTCGTTTCCCACCAGCCAGGATTAGGGGCTCGGTCCCGCAAGCAAACAGTGGCGCAAGGCGAAAAGTGGGAAAGGTCTACTGATTAGACGATTTGATGGTTACGGCCACGTTTCGGACGCTTTTCATGCTGGCGGGTAATTTGTAGCCGCGATTTTGCACTTCGCATCTCGATGTACGCAATAGCAGCGAGCGGTGTGTTCGAAGAAAGCCGATTAATGTTTCGCTAGCAGGCGACAACACGCTGTAGTGAAAATAACTACACAAACTACCTAGAAGAATGTCCCCGAGGCTATGCTACCTTTGCAAGCTTAAAGCCACTTACACGGATTACCAATTTATTGATATTAATCATTACCATTACTTAGCTTACAAGTTCAAACCCGAAAGATCTCAGTGGCGATTGTGAAGTTTTTAACATTTCAATACCACAGCTTCAGTTTGAGGCGTTCAATGTTTGGGTTGGCTCACGTGACTTGCTCACTGCAGGGCCTGTCATAACAAAGTCACGATAAAAATCGCCCACCACAAACGGCCTCAAGTGCGGCGATTTTAATCACGCTTCCACCAAAGCGACCAGCGGAATATCTGGACTGAATGTTTCATGGGATATTTGCATTGTTAATCGGTAATTATAAGATTAGCATCAAAAAGTTGCCTACTATACAACTATACAGTTGAGATGCTTGCGTTTGTTGTCCAACGAAACCGCATCTTTTAGATATGACGATGAGATTTTCTTGTGAAGCTAGCACCTACTGTAGACTATAATTGTGGATCAAGCTTAATATTCCTTCTGGAGCAAGGAAAACGACTGGGCGGGGTTTGGACCTACAGGGTAAATTCTGCTTCTTATAAGTTAAGCGACCGATGAGTAAGTGGTAACGATGACGGTCTATCACACGACAAGAACATACATCGAACAGCGAGACTGTGTAGCTTCATCAATGCCTATTAAGGCAACAACATCAACCAGCAATTTCTCGTGGTCGTAGTTCGAAATAAGCAGTGGTAGTATTATTGTAAGTTAAAACGTATTTTAAGAATTAACATTTCTAATCAAATTACGAAAAACATTACCAACTAAAACCTTTTATTAATTTTCAAACACTTCTTTAATCTGAATTATTCATTATTATCATTAGTCTAACTGCAATCTTTCAACATCAACTGCGGAAAAAAATGTTAGGCGCTTCCTAAGAAGGCTTACTTCCATTCAAGTTCCAACATTTCGTGCCCTAACCGGTGCACTCATAAAGCTGGGCAAGAAGAAACAAAAACACAGCAGGCACGCAGCCATATCCTTTCAGCGGACCCGTTTTACGAAAAGGAAGCAGCTGCTCGATCTAATTGAGGGTAGCCCGCCGAAGGTACACAACACCTGGAAGCACCTGGTGATGTTGAGAACCGTTTTCTTTAAACCTTATTTTCTAAGCTTTTCTCCTTCGTGGGTTCTTTACTATCGGAGCCATAATGTGGCGATAATCGAAAGGAAGTTCAGGGAAGGATTACTTCAACTATGAGTCACATTATAAATTTACAATAGATAGAGTTAAAGTGAAATGAAAAAAAAGTATAAAACACGGTATCAGATGCGACACTGACTGATATTTTAATATACTTCGTAAGCTAGAACTCAAGAAAAAAAGCATTACTAATCAGACAACCAATTTAACGCTGGATTTTAAATTAATCTACTACCGGATGATTGGTGTAGAGCCAAATCAAGTAGAAAGAAACAATATTCCACCACATCCTCCCGTAACTCCTCTGCTAAAAATGGCTAGACGCTCAACGAAAACATCTTTAGCCACGTTGTTTGACCCAAGACTTGCTAAGTCCTCGGCATTATTTTGCCTACATTTTACGTCTCGTACCGTGGCTCAAACCCAAGATCTTGTGTACCTTTCCAGATTGATCCTTGAGAAACTAGTCAAGCGAAACGCGTGCGTAGACTGAAACGAACTGAACTGGAAAAAGGATAATTAGAAAATATCCGCACCTTTTGCCGTTCCAATACCCAAAACACACACACACACACACACACACACACACACACACACACACACACACACACACACATCCAGAGCTCCGGTAGAGCAAACGGTCCTTTGTTGATTGCACCCTGCAATTCACCGGTAGAATTTCGGGATTGAAAAAGGTTAGCAGATTAGCACACGAGCCAGGTCGAATTTAACCGTTTGCCTTTCGTTCGTTTGCCTCCATCAGCACACCGACACACAACTGACACCGGGCTGCTGGCTAATACCTTCTGGATGAGCAGCTGCCGCTATCACAGCATCATCTTATTTCACAGCAAACCGATACTCCTTCGGAAATCGTTGCCTCTTTCGACCGATAGACGCGTGTCCCGGTTTTCACTAAAGCAGAACAACACACAAAAGTGTTTCTTGATGAAGCGGCGGAGTTATCAACAGCAAATCATCACAATAAAAACTTCCCTTGGTCTCGATTATGCGAACCCATCTTCAAGAAGGAATTATCTGACAAGCAAAAGTTTCCAATGGTAGCAAAGATCAAGACTACCACCACGCTTCAAGTGATGGCTTCATCGGTTAGAAGAAGAGGGGTTTGTTTTTCATTTTTTATCGTAACCCACAACCCGTTGGATTTGGGCTTTAGTCGTCGAAGTAAGTCACTCGGAAGGAAAAACAATATCTTAGTCCTTTTTTTTCGGGTTGCTGTCCATCGGCAGCTGACTTCGCCCAAAAGTTAACTTCTTTGCGAAGGCTTTTTATCATCCGTCAGAAGAAACAAAACCACACACAGGAAAAAACCCCCAAAACAAAGCAAAACAAAAACAAACAAGATCCAACCGACCGTTACAAGTGGTTTGGGAGAAGCGCTCAAAGTTTGGATCAAAGATCAAATTTCACCACACTATCTCACAAGGGCAATCGACTGATACTTGCCCTATAAATCACCGGAGCTACACTTTGGAGCGGTGCCGAAGAGGAGCTCGGCCACGGTATGTGCTTTAAACAAAAAAAAAACCCCATTGGCTAACTGTTTTCCTTTTTTACCGCTTTGCCGGTACCACACGCATCGCCGACATCGGTGGATATCGATTGAGATCGCGCAGTTGATCTGTTCTACCCTCCAACCGCAAGTAACGGGCTGGCTGGCCTGGCCTGCAGACAGGGACACAATTAATCTTATAAATATTTACTTTTTACCCTCGCACCACCTTCATTTACATAAATAACTTCTCCACGATGGTGCTGTTGCTGCCACTGCTGCTGCTGCAAGCGAGCGAGCCTTCGCGATCGACGAAGCCGTCGAGATTCAGCTAAAACAACTGAAGATCGATCGTGAATTCGGATCACGACCGTTTTGCGAAGATCCCGCCGCCACTACACGCTTTGTAACCGCCACTCAATTTGTCATGTTCACGATTTTCTTCCCCCCGGACGAGTGACGAGAAACTGCTGTTGTTGCCGCCTATTGCTTTTCGAACTATTTATAATGAAAACAAATAACATCGCATAACGTTGATTCAGGCTGGGAAGGGGAACACAAGTTGAAGATAAATGTATTGCTGCAGAAGTATCTGAAGCGACGGCGCCTATATGTTGGTGTGTTTAAAACGTTTTATTTAGCTAACAAAACTGGCCAACAAATGACGCTTGAGATATCAGCAGCTTGCTCCAGTACGGGCAATAAGTTTTTTCCCCTTTTTTGGAGGACTTAAGTATCAAAAAGATGAAGCTTATAACAAATAACGTTAAACTTCTTGAAAAGAGTCATTGGATGAGTTCCAAAAAGAGGCTTACAACAGCTACACAGATGATTTGATGTTGTGTGTTGCTTGGCACGTAGGACAGAACTCGGGAATTGTGATTATAGCCAAATAAAATCTGGTCAAGGCTTTTCTTTTTGGGGGATAGTTTCGGTGCGTGAATATCCACCGGTGACTTTTGTCGCAATTGACAAACAATAAAACTGTCGCGGGCAAAATGCCAATGAAAGTATTCCGACCACAAGTGCTCATACGTAAGGGGCGAGGGAGTAGTCGTGATCAATTCGTACGTTAGCGCGTGTCTTGCTCGTCTACGGTCGTATGCCATGCTACTGCGTAGAGCACCCGTGGTAATAACTCTATAGATCTTCGGTCCAGAGTCGGTGGACACTGCCTGAGGGCAAAGCTATAGACTATAAATTATTTATCGCTCGCTGCAGTCATATTAGAGCGTCTCCAACAGCATTGCGAAAGCAGGGGATAAATCTCAAGCGATCGAGAGAGAGAGGGATCCAGTTTTTAGACCACTTCTGGTGAGGTGGCGCGTGAAGTGAATGATCGATTGATTGGTAATTGCTACCTTTAAAATTCCTCTCACACTGCGAGCGATGCGAAGATTCGGCTCCGTGCCATGAAGGCTTGGACGCCAAATGCGCGAAAATCGTGATTTTGTCAGCAGTGTGTGTCCGGTGTGTCGCGGTTCCCCACTACATGATGGTTTACAGTAAAGTGGCAAACCGCAAAACACTTCGCCGCTAAAAGACAAAGAAAAGGTTCGCGATGCGATGCACCCTTCGTTCCACTTCTGAACCGGCCGGACCCACGGCGGCGCAGTTTTATTGTCAATCCAGGCGGCAAAAATCGTGACTTTAGGGGGCGCACAGTCCTACAGGCATCGTTTGCTGGGGACACACGAACTTACTCGGTGTCCTCTTCACGGTGATCCCGCGTGCCTTCGGGAGTAATTTCCCCCCGTGTTTCTGGATCGTTCAAACGACTCCGGGGAAGGCGCCTTAGTGAGGTTTCTTGCACTTTCCACCACCCCTTTTTCCCCGGGGCACACTCATGAGGTATGGGTTTCGGTTACTTTGCACCGTAACGTGTGTTCAAAGTACCTACACGATACCTATTGGAGAAGATGCCGGGGCCGGGATTTATGTTTGCAAATTGTTACATTCTCTCACATATGCAAATGAGCTGGCGCGGTGTGCAATACGAGCCGAGTAACATGCGAAAACAGAACCGGCAGAAGAAACAGGAACAAAGTTAAACAACGCCGCAGCGAAAGAAATGCCGCCGTGAGTGTCGAGTGTTGCTCGTTCACGCTCAACACTGGGACGGAAAAGAACGGACGGGGCGCAATGGCATCACTTGACCAATTTCACGAGAGAGAACACGAGACACAGCGTCGTAGCCGTGCCTGGACACGGGCGAAACTTTGCCTCGGTATGATGGCCGTACGGACACTACCGTTGACATGCCTTCATTGGCACTGCTGCTCCGTTTGGTGGTTGCATACGTACTGTATACCCGCACTGTGAGTTTCGATTGCATCGTTGCATGTCGCCTTAACCGGTCGTTCGTTCGCTCAATTGCTTGCCTGCTTACTCGCTAATTTGATGGTTGACAATTAGCAAAAGTGTTTAAGATACTTATTTACGGTCCCTCTGACTAAGGTGGCCCGGCGGCACACACATACAGCCCGGCGTCACCTCTACACCCTTCCTTGCGGTTGGCTACAGCTGCTAATTCTCGCACTTCCTCTCGCACTATGGTGCTCGATGTCAAATGGCGGAAATTGTGCAATGAGCGGGTTCGAGGTGAAAAGTCAAAGTGGGACAACAAGTGAGGTTAAACAGTGCTCAGTGTACCTAACGGAAGTTTTGCTTGCAAGTGTCATAATGATGCTAGGTTTATTTTTCTTTTACCATCACCGTGTGACAAACAAAGCTGAGTGGGGTTAGTGTAATATCTGAACTCAAATTAATTGTCGCCTAATTAGAATGCAAATATTCCAACAATGTCCAATGAATTCAAAAAGGCTCGAGAATCACTGAACTCAGGCCCATAAAAACACTCCGATTGGTCACATATGTCACCCAATGTTTCCAAATGAATTTTAATCAAACTAATTCAATGCCTTGTTGCAACATGGTTTGCGACATTGGTGGCATCCGTCTAGGGCAGTTGCGAAAAATCTAAACAAGCACAGCAAAATCGATCGTCGTCGTCGTCCGCTGCTTTATTTATAAAATTTGACCATTTGCCAAGTTGGCTTTACCGCCTCACGGCTCATGCAGTATTACGGTCGAACCAGGGTGTGTATTGACACAGGTGGAAAAAGGATGTCTGCAACTTCCGCTCCGAAGCTGTTGGTGGTTGGTTTTTACGTTTCGTTTTTGCTTTGGTTTTTGTTTTTGTTCATCCTTCGCCTCACGGATTTGGGGCCAAATTGAATGGTCCGACGTTAGCCGATACCGACCGGCAAATTGTATCGATTTTAGATTTGTGAAGCACATTTCTTTTCGTTTTTCTGTTATCCGCAAATCGATCCATAAACACGCGCCACGTGCTCAACATCGCTGCTACCACACACAACACAAGCATACGTAGTAAAAGCGATATAAAATGAACAACAAAGAATTCATAGATCGTGTTTGTACAACCATAAGCGAGCCAGGCCAAGGGAAGAGAAGGGTGCCTGGCGTGAGGGTGAAGAATCGGAGAAAACAAACCTCCGATTGGAATCCATAAAACTCGCCATCATCGCGCTTCACTTTCATAAATCATCGTTCAGATGCGCCTAGTGCTCTCCGGCTGCCCGCCCTTCACACGTCCACTGGTGGGGGGATGGTTTCAACACTTTGTTTACATTGTGTCATTAGATAAGCTCGCGCTCGCCTCGTATCGCTTCAGATGTTACGCCGGTTCCGGTAGCTTTCGTGAACGAAGTCGAAGCCGGTTACCCGTGTTGATGTTTCTATAACAATTGTAACACCGATTGGAAAACGCATACATACATGCTGGGTTAGGAGCAAAGCTGGGTTAGGAGCAAAAAACATTAAAATTTTTGAATTAATCCAAATGAAGAATGTAACAAAGCGGTTTTCGTTCAAACATCTATCTATAGCTAAATTTTGACGTTTGGCCGCTGAAATGCTGTTAGCTATTCATTTAAATAAATAAGCAATCCTAGCCTCCGTCAGTCCAAATAAATCGTTACAACTTTTTACAAAACTCGTTAAGCATTGTACAACATTTTCTTAATGCAAGCAATTCTTTCAAAACTATTGCAAGTTTGTGACTCGCACGAATCTCCTGATCTTATTTAATCCGAGATTGACATCTCTGATGATCTAATCCTTGATCCTCTAAAATGATCTAATCCTTGGTCAACTGGTTTGGTTAATTCTTCTTTTTTGCCTGCTCAACGAAGAGCACTTCTATAAGACATTGTCAGGTCGCCAATCCTTTTGCTGGATACTCGGTCTACGGTTGCGTTCTTCCAACAAACGGCTACATCTGATCTACACCAGGCTAGACTCCACCTAACCTAAGATCAAGTCAGACTATTTCTTCTGCTCTTTTTTTAGAATGACTGCGCGAGTGTTTGATAGCTTCCAGGTAAAAAATTGACCCATCATATACCTCATTACCGAAGTATTTAGAAAAATTGCACGAATTTTTTTACGCCATAGCTACATTGATGTTATCGACATTCAATAGAACCTTTTATTGGTCCTTGGAACCAGTCAATTCCGGAAAGAATCTACGTAAATTCAATCGTTATTGATTGAGGGTGCGGCCCAGGAACTGAACCGGAATGGCTACTACCGTCACATAGCGCGTCGCTCGCACACGTCGTCATCGTCGTAGAACGGCGCTCGTGTGCTGGCTGGCGGTCGTGTGCAGCGAAGCAATCCATTCAAAGCAACAAACCTTCTCCTACTGTTCCCGCTGCATGCTCCAGTCGACCGAGAGGCAACTGATCCGCATCCACCAACAACGACTGTCCGCTAAACAGCAGCAGCAGATGCCGGCTGCGGATGGAGTGATTAATTGCCACTTGCGAGCACCCACCTCGTGCACCGTGTTCGGAAACGAAATTCATCCACATCGCAATAGCACACGTGTACGAAGGGCGTTAGACGCCCTGTCGTGTACGGCTGGTGACCACTTGATTCAAACGTGCGCTTTTGGGAGCAGCCAGGGAACAATGATGGGGGGGTTGCCCTTTGCTGTTTGTATCTTCCATTTTAGTGCAGCACCGTAGCTAGATAGTCTCGCATTGGAAATGTTGAAAACAACAAGCCGAAGGGTGGTGATGATCGCCGCAAAGATCAGTCAACCGATGTCGTGGGATGATTCGGTTTGAACAAATTGATGGTTCGATGTGTTATTTTATCTACTAGAAATCATGATAGCTCTGTGCTGCTTTGTAGAATATATTTACAACACACGAATGAAATATTCAGTCAAACAGTCAAAAAAAGTCCATCATTCATAATCGCATTATAAAGCTGGATATTTAATTGTTAAGAGCAAATGCTTTCCTTTTTCTCTTCCTCAAATTATGATTTGTCACCCGTAGCGTGGTGAACCGAGTGAAACAAATGTCCGACTTTTAAGTTACAGCGGCTGCAAAAAAAGGTGTCAAAAACTAACACCATGTGACCATGCCCGCCACCTTCCACATCTTTTAAAAACTACCCAATTCACGCGAGGGCCTAACCCCCTAAAGTCTCGCGTGCCATGACCATGAAAGCAACATACACACAAACACATGAAATTACAAGAAGAAAAACCGAACGAAGCCAAAGAGGAAAGCAAAAACTGGGATGAAAATCTAATTTTAATTAGTTCCGACCAACGATGCACGACGTAAAGGCCGCCGTCGTCGTCGTCCCAACGGCACGGCCAGTCGGAGCGGTCTCATTTGCTCGTAATGTTTTTACGAGGATAGAAGCAAATCCGCAGGCATATACGGTATCTCGTTCTGCCGTTCCGCAGTAAGCCTTAGGACCAGATATCCATGCGCCCGTCAGCGAGCACCAGAATGTTCCATCCCACCTCCGATCGTCGAAATTGTCGCGGAGATGGTATAGTAATTGCGCAATTATTGCGCGTCATGGAAATTGCGCGGCGTAGAAATTATCGTACAGCAGCGTCACGCGTCTTCCACTGCCCGATACTGTTCCTGTCCGCGTCTCTATTTGTGCGCGCGATACCTTATGCGAAGTTTTGATTTCTGTACTCGGAATGCTTCAAAAATATGAAAATACTTGTGCTAGGAGTTTAGATTCTTCAATACACATTCTTTAGCTGTTTCCCACAGCTACTTCGTATTGAAATGTGTTATAAAACTGGTATACTGCAACAATGCAGCATAGTTTGCAAATGAAGCACAAACCAGTTGAGATCGATTATCGGACGTCTCGTATCCTTGAATTGTAATGAGCCACAAGACTACGGAAAGAATAATTTCGCGTCCTTACCTTTCTCTGCCGGTGTGTATGTGACTATGTTAATCCAAGAAGGACATACTCCACGACCAACACTACCCTTTAAACACGCAAGACACCCTTCGCGATCGGAAGGGCAAAACTGAAGGCAAGCAATGCAAAAACAGGCAAAGCTCGTTTCACCGTGCTTCACACATCCAGTATCGGCAACGTCCACTGGCTTACGAGTTATTGTCTCAATCTCCCCATCTCCTTCACTCTGAGCTACACAATCTTAGTTCGTCTGGTTTGGGCTAGAGCAAAAGTAGCCAAACAACCTCTAACACACACACTTACTGACGTTACACGACGTACACTCGGTTGCTGCTGCTCATTGCACACTGCCTAGTACTTCCACCGTATGGACTGCTTCCATCCAATCCAGATACTCAGATTATCTGCAGCCCTGCAGCATTTCAGGAAAACAAAAAATCCCCTTTCGGAAGAGAGCTGTTGCGTGCCAGGTTTTGCGCGTGCGATCGAACAATCCAGCAGATTGTTGTCGAGTTGCCGGCGGGAAGGTTATTTTGCAAGGCGAAAGAATGCACATACTCCGCGCGCGCGACTGGCGTTTGAGCATCGGCTAAGTAAATGGGCTGGATTTGCGCGTTGCATATGGCACCCCTGTGGTGGGGTGGCGATCGGTGGTGTGTGGCGTAGGTAAGAAGGAATGCAATTGCAACCTCTATCGATGTCAGGAATGGAGATTGAGAGAATTATTGCTTCTGAGAGGAACAACTGCTACGCAGAGCATCTTGTCTAAAGGAGCAGTATATACAGACAAAATAATAGCAGTACGAGATTAGGTTATTACGCTTTAATCTTATAAGAGATAACGTAAAAGGTAAAAAAAGTCTCCATCGGGACATTTTCCCCAGCAAAACCTTCATGACTGCATGGCAGAACTTCGAAGACTTTCGACGCACAACCGGAAGGAATATCCCGATAAAAAATACAAACAGACATCAGTCTGTCCATTAGCTGTAGCACGTTATGATTTAAATTCCTGCTGCGCATATGAGGACCGTAAAGAGACAACAAGCTTATCCCGGTGTCCGCCACCGTTCGCTCGCTATCGACGAAGCTCCCGCAGAGCATGAAATGTGCGCTTCATTGTAGCCAAGAAACGTTTTATGGGAGGGTTATAAATGTTTAATGGGCGATTGGGATCGGTCAGCCGGTACGGTAAGAGCGGTTTACGCAATCGAAACAGGATGACACATTAGACAGCCGTTTGCTCTTTTATTGAAGATTTCAAAGTGTGACACCAGCGAGACCCCGCGATTGGTGGTACATCGAGCAGGATGACGATTATATTGAAATTAAAAAATGAGCAATGGAACTTGTCGCGCTTGATGGGTGTCCCCAGTTGTGCAGTTAGCAAGCAGAAACAATATAGCGAAAAAAAGCCTTATTCATCCTTCAATTCTACACGCCTCGCCGTATGCAAATGAACGCAACAGGGAAGTAATAAAATGCAGGCAAAATAAATCGTTCCGTGTACCGCATTAGCCAAACCGGGTGACTTTTATTGCCACGTGTTAGGCCGTTCATCAACAGCGCACGACAGCTCATGCAAATAATGACGTAAAACCTGTGCTTTGATAGAAACTTTTCTGCGTTTTTGGTTTCATTGCAGTATCGAACGATTCTTATCGTTTGCAACGTCAATGAGTCGGATTCATCACGCCGACCCGATTGCAGTTCCAAGATGCATTCCACAAGAACACCAAGCGTCAAAAAAAAAGCACCTCGACGCAGGGCGCGAAAATAATCGTACCAGTAAAACTAACTCCAATTATTGCCACGTTCCACAAAGCTTGACTGTGCGAAGTGAAGCGCAAAACAGGCACTTAAATACCATAAACAAGCGCTCCAAGATGGGTCATAAAATTCGTCCACATCGGTTGACAGTTTTTTTTTCTTGTGCTCTTGTACTAGAGCGTTATCTTGGTCTCTTAGGCGAGCGATATTCTTCACAGCGCATATTGGTCTTTTCTTGGAGACTATTTTTTAGTGCGGCATGAGGCGTACAGTGAATGAAAACTGCTCTTCGGTTTAACTCCCTCCAGGGGCAGTGAAATATAACCGTTCTGCGCACCATCACCAGCCAGCCAGCCAGCCTGGCCACGCGTGATTCGTGCGTAATCAATGTTTGTTATTTGTTTGCTTTATCAACCTGTACGCCTGCCTGCCTGCAGCGTGATGGTTGTAAATCATGTGAAAATCAAAAATCACGGCACGGAGAAGCGAGCTGAAAGCTCGATGTGCGGTATATTTTGTACTGGTTTTTTTTTAAGTAGGCCGTGTGTAAAACGGTCGTCGATTGTAAAGAAATAAATTTGATTTACTTCAAGGTTTCATCTTTGGCAGGCTATACACTTCCGACAGGAGGATATATTAAGATTTCATGAACGTTAAATTCATCGTAACGATCAATCAACCGGTGTCAATCAATGACTCGGGCGTTTATTACAAACGAAATACGATACGAATTGTGCAATGACATTTCAAGATTTAAACACGCCGGAAAACCATCAATGATTCAATTCCTTGGAAATCAATTGTGGTGATGTTTGTGGAGGTTTTACTTTATATCAACACAAAGTTCGGATCTAAAATCTAAAACTACAGATCCAATACGGCATGTTGTAATGCACACCGGAAACCCGATTTTATCATTGTATTGAACCATCCAAACCCAACTCCTTAATCCAACACAATATCATCCATCAAGGCCATAATCTTGCTTTATTGATTCCATCGAGCAGAATCGCAAACAAAAAGAAGCGATTAGTCAGTTTAGGGGGTACAGCTGGCCATCAAGTAACAAAGATTGAATACGATTTCCGATTTGAACATCCCGAAAAATAGCCCAAACTACGTCGCAATTTTAATTAACAAATACATAAATAAATATGTGATCAATTAATTAATTACTAATCATGCCAAATATCCAGCTAGTAAATATCCAGGTTTAGTAAATTGTAAGTAAAATTCCTATCAAAAGTTTTCAAAACATTTTGCATCGCGTTTCAGATGAAGCCGATCTGCATTAGCGTTGTTGACGTAAATTGAATTCTCCGTAAATTATTTGCTTCGTTCCAAATGTTGCTTTGCTTGAAGGAGATCAATACATTTGAGAAGCTGCTGAACGAATAGAGTGACTCTGCTAATAAATTGAAGCACACTACACTGCATTTCGATGTTAGACTAGAGTGACTAGTAACAATCAAGCTAAAATTAAATTTGATTAAAGATAAAATGAAAGGCATCTCATCGAATCACCGAAGACATCTTTATAACTTTTCTCGTTTAAAAAAATCTATAAAATAAATTATTTTTCTATTTCTAGGCGTTAATATTAGTTAAGCTAATCCACTTCTACGCGTTTGTGTTAGAACGTCTTCTAAAAATCTATCTATCAATCATTATTAGTTATCCGCTCTCATCTAGAATGTTCGACACTATCGCACCCGCGGTAGAGCTACTCAATTAAGTTATCGAAAGGGACGCGCAAAATCTCGCGGAATGTGCCCGATAACATAGTCCGCCGCCCTATCGAAACCGCACACGCCACAAATGAGCCGTACACAAAAAAACAGTCAAATAGTCACATAAACAAGCCGCAAATTTTTGAAAATGGAACAAAAAAAAAGGATCGCACACACATGCCACTGTTGGTACGAAAGACGAAAGGCACCCGGGGAGAGTCCGAAACAATCGTCTTATCTTATCAGCATTTTAACGCATATGCTTTGGACGGGTGCGAGTGCACAGCGCGCGTTCGCCATTCGGAAGGTTTTGTCAGATGGAGTTGCCAGCTTTTTGTTGTTACTTTTGCTTTAATTTAGTATCACTTTTCTCTTTTCTCTCCGGGCTCGTAGTAATCTCAAGTGTCCGCGTCAGCTCGGAAGGGTCACAATCGTTTGGAATGGACCGCGCGAGGTTAAAATGTACAAAACGCTTTGTATTGGCTCTTATCGGATTCGGTTTAAAATACCGACAGTCAACCAGCAGCAGCAGCAGCAATATGCTGGTAGGTCGGCGGCGACAGAAGTCAAACAAATACACCATGATAATGTCGGACCGCATCGGAAGCGTGCTTTGTCGGCAACGGGCGTAAATAAAATTTATGTTCAAGGAAGTTGTTTTATTTTTATTTCGAATGCGTAACATTTTTGTAAATTGCATAATGTTGCTTTACACATCTCATCAATTAGCCAAATTGATCCTTTAGCAGGCGAAGGACAAACGTCGCAGGAGACCTGCATACACGTGTGTTCCACAATCACCATAATCTTATGCTGGATAATTGTCGTACTCTGTTCGTACCATTATTAAATGGTGCAGCATTAAGTACTTTTGTAATTTGGGTTGCTTCAAATGCTTTTCGTCAATGTTTTCTCCCAACATCGCAATACGATCCCCGTTTTCTCGAGCTCCTCCTTTGTCAAAGCAACAAAACGTGAAGCCAACCTTTAGAATCGCTTGCCAAGTCACTTATGTTCCAAAATGTGCACCAAGCGAAACATCACGCATTCTGGGGATGGGATCGTTTTAATAAGCTCCCGAATCGATACGATCAGCTTGTCGGCATCGAAACCCATCCGCACCGGAAGCGACGCATGTATAAACCGTATGTCAGCTGGCACCACGATGGATGAGTAGTGCCGTGGCATGTTCGGGCCACCGCCATCGACAGCAGGCAGATGGTAATTGAGTGGTAGACAACGTATACGACGAACAGAGGGCAAAACCACAGGGAACGAATGAATGATAGGAATCGATATGCAGCACGATCCCGCAGGATCATCATTACAGGAAGAAGCCGCACACAACACACGACAACACAAGATCGGTCTGTTATGATATTCACCCTTCGCCTTTTTGTTGCCTCCTGTCCTGCCATGCGTGCCAGAACCGCATGCGGGCCATCACCTTCCTTCTGCTGTGCTTCTTCATCGATCAAGTGGAAAAGCCCTCCTTGGCGAGACCGAACGCATCGCGACAGGTTGCGAGATCGTTCTTATGCGCCGTTCTCTTCGGTTTTGTAGCTCAAATTTGGCTCCCTATATTTTCGACCATTTTCCATTTTTCATTTAAAAGAACACTATCATTACACCGGCAGCGGTTGATTCGTTCCACATGACACCAACCGCACGGTCGAAACATCCTTCTTGGGCTCGTGCCGGTTTTCTGGAAGGAAGGTGTATTTGCTATGCTTTAATGCGACGCATAAATCCTCCCTAATCTTCCAAAGAGGCAAATGTGTTAAATCGACACGACGACAAAAACGTTCGGCATGTAGCGTATTGAGAAACAGTTGGCAGACTTTTGGGATAAGATTGTATTATATAGTAATCAACGAAATAAATTTCATCAAATTGGCAAACGTAGCAGGTATCGATATTGCGACTTCAGATTGATATTGCGACGAGTTGTTACTAGCAGTGGACGATTTTTATGATATTAAGTAAAGATAGAGGTAGACTCCACGTTCGCATGACTGACTATTCTGCTACGGAGGACTAACTGTACAGTAATAAGTTCAAAAGGAACATGTAGTCAGCAGATCAATCATCTTGAGGTTGTAGAGTCATTAAAGAGATGAAGATGCCAGCTCCCCGAGCGATTGATTGTGAAGAAATCAGAATAATGAATATAAGGAATTCAATATAAAGACGTCAAGCGAAATAAATTCCATAGTAAGTTAAAAAATCCGAATCAGGCCCCCGTAAAAAATTGTAATAAATATGTTTTAATTCTATTTTTTTTATTGTAATATTATTAATTGATGTTCAACTTGTTTTAATTAATTTTTATCCCATTCTAAAAGAGTCCTCCTTAGGTTCATTAATACGAGAGAAAATTAATTCAATTCGTCCCATTCGTTTATCACCTTGAAAGCTTCACAGGCTATAAGATTTCATTTTCCCTTTGCATCCGCTCCAATATTACCCGATTCTTCTCACTTTATGTCTACCGAGGAGCTGATGCTTTTTAGACGCCATTTTCTTACGAATAAAACCGAATTTATATCCACACGAAGGAGCATATTTAAACGCGCCAGAAAGTGTTCCCCGGGACAGGCATCTATGTCTATGGCGATGGCGACTTGGCTCTTGTTCACGTTTTGCGGCAACGTCTGCTTTACTAATACTACTACTACCACTGGAGCACACAAGGCGATACCACCAGAATAGGATGGCAAACCACTTCAGGCAGAATTGATCCACCTAACGATTGGCAGGAACTATCCGGAATTGATTTTAGTTGGTTGCTGAGATTGATAGTTTATTTCAATTGAAAGATACGACTTATTTGCGATAGATCACAAGAAAGATATGTATATTTTTAGCAAATATATTATAGGTTTTTAAATATCTATTCCATTTGTACTTGCATTGTTGAGCATATTTACAATCGTGAGTCCTATAATCTCTTTTTCTCACCAAACTCCACATCAATGCTCATATGTACTCCTCCAGCAGACCCCAATAACGCTGATCGAAGGAATAAAAACGTAACACAAATTGAGGACACCGGTCCTGGCACTATGCAAGACGAGCAGGTCGGTCGGGTTGGTTGAGTTTTCCACCAACTTTATAAACCGTTTTCAAAAAATACTCTCCAGCTCTGGGGGAGCAGACAGACATGCAGGCACACGATGTGGGAAGTCCGCCGGCAAAAGACATCAGAGGACATAGAGCGCGGACAGCGCAGACAGCGACAGAAAGGACACACTACTGCTATGTGCTTGAACCGATCCGCCTTGCCTATACATAACAGCGCTCGCACACATACACCACACAATTGGGTGGCGCAAGCTTCATACATACGCTGAAAACACGGTCCTGTCCCCCCTCCCTAAAGAGACTGGAATTTCCACGGCATCAGAAAATGGATCTACGTTTTCTCATTCTCACATTGTGTTTAAGCATACATCGAAGCGTAGTGTAGTGCAGACAGAGTGTAGTAGCGATTATACAAACACATATGCACACATACACACACACAATGGGAGGCTTTGCAAAAGGATGCTCACCAATACAAGTACATACCAAGAGTGAGAGTCACTCCTGGAAAGGATGAGATTACGCTGGATGAGGGCAAAAAAAAGCATGTTTCTGGCACATTCTCCTGTCGCAAAAAGTGAAAAGGATTGCCCCATGTTACGCTTCGCCGTGCTATTTCAATTTTGTCCTTCTTTCCAGAGACGGAAAAAATACCGACAGCAAGACCAACGTAACCGAAGTCGGGATTTAGAAGCCGGCTCAACCGGTTTGCACCAAACACGATCATAGCGACAAGTAACGCAACCAGGGCCTTGAAGTCGATACAGGAGAGAAATATTTCTTTACTAGGTTTCGCACTGTCTAGAGTGTTACACCAGTTGCAATAACATAAACTTAGCGTTAAATACAAGTCTAGTATTTGTTTTACTAACTCCCAATACATTGTGAACTTTTGCATCCCTGTATTACAAGTTAAAATGTTTATCTTAGCTACACGATCCTTGTTTTTGAGCTGCAGAGATTGTGTTGAGCAAAAACCAAACCATGATCGAACCCGCACATACAGCAAGGCAAACACAATTCGGTACTCGGACGGTCGTATGGAGGTCAACCACTGAGAAACTCCGACAAAAAAAAAATCAGTTCTGTTTGTGCCAACCTTATCCCATATCAACCGCAAAGACCCGGGACGACGGGTTCATATTTTTCGCAGCAAACCTAAGGGACAACCGTTCTTACTTTCAAACCATTCCACCGTGGGTAAGGACATTCCGACTACTCTCTTCTTTCCACCTTCATTCCCGTTCGTGCGGCGTGTGACTTAGCACACGGCACACGGCAAGACCATAAACCCACCCAGAGTACACATATTCCCGGAGGAGCATAATTTTCTACAAATTGAAAATATTTCATAACGCTTAAGCGCGGTTCGGTTGGTACGGTTTCGGACGGTATTCGAGAGTTTTCAATGCTTTCCATGCGGTTTTGTGTTGGGGAGGTTTCTTTTCCCTTTTTCGATCGTAGTTCGAAAAAACAGTAGATAAAAGCCGTGAGAAGTTACGAAACAGAAAGTTGAAACAAGCATGAATATACACACAGACACACATACAAAAGGGAGATCGCGTGGAAGCGTTGTGGAGATAAAGCATCTTGATAAAGTAAGCATGGTGATTGCAGAACACCCGTCAGCCGAGTACGTTGTTGGAGTGCGAGTGTGGGAAACAAGCAGGACACATTCAGCATAATGAAACATTGCAGAAAAAGGTAAAGGATGTGCTGTTTAAAAATCTCAAACCAGAACATATCTCGCCTCTCTGATTCTGACTTCTGGTTTGGTTGGGGAGAAAATTCAAACGTAAGAAAATAAGTGGACGAAATGTGTTCGATTTATTCGCCGAGATTATGACCGGAGAGTTGTGCACAACCTCGTTCGACATTGCCATCCATTCATATCATCATTATCATCATCGTTGTGCCGTCGTTGTCGTCTTTGTGTCGTTGTCGTGTGTACGTGATCATGATTAAAGATACGACACAATATGCTGCCACAGTCGCTAAACTGCCCGCACCGCCAGCAACACGCCCTTCCGCAGAGGCCAAGAAGCAGGAACACCATGGCCACCAGACTTTGGCAAGCAGCATAATGATGCTCGGGAGGAAAAACGAGTTGCTAGAGCAGAACCTTTCGCGGCCGTGGACATCCAGCTTGCCTAGGACAATCCAGGATCTAAACAAAGCGAAAGAGAGAGGGCAAGAGAGCGCGCCATTTTTATAGGCGAAATCGACCGATACGGACAGATCTGCGGAAAGCATTCGCCCTAGCAAACAGCACCAATCGGCCAGACCCCACCGCGACCGGGTGACCTTGGAGGTCGCCCTTCGGATGGGATGAAAAGAAGACGAGCAAAGAATGGTTGGTTTGCCAGTTTAGTATAAGACGAGGCGAAGCAGCAGAGCTCGTACTGCTACGGATTTTGCAGCTGAACGCATACATACCGCGCGCCGGCCTATCTGCGTGCGAGCGATGTTTGAAATTTATGTTTATGTGTTTCTATTTTAAATTGTTTATCTAGCCCCATCATACTTTTTGCGTGTGCCGTGTGTGGCTTCTTGCTCGGAAAGTGCGAGCGTTCTGCTCTGAGGTATGAGGCTTATTTTGTCTTCACATTCGTGTTTACAGTGCAAATAATTCACCATTTTAAAATATCGGGCGCGAGAGAGCAAAAGAGATGGCCTGTGTCTAATATTTTATCACGTACATTCATTTCACACGAGATGCTGTTTTGCTGACAGTTATGAAAAGTATTAGACAATATGTGTAATCTATCCACAAGAAATCAATCCACCTCATGTGAACGCGCATAGCAGTAAAAGCCGCTTTGAAGGAACCGAACTGTAACAGTGGATATAAGTCAATGCACTTGCCTTCGACCAAGGGCACTCTCTACGAGCGCTAGCAGCTGCACAGTCCAACCAGCTAGAAGAGCACCATTCTCACTAAAACCTAAGCCCTACGAAACAAAGGCGAAACAATTGGCCTCGCCGAGCAGAGTTGAAGTGGCAGAGTATGGCATAGCAAAAAGGGAACGAAGACAACTTTATGCTTTTGCCGCTTATATCGCTACTGCCGTTACTACACAACCCACTGGAATGATGATGCTCGCGCCCGCGTTCTGCTCCATGCTCTTGCCCATCTACGGACACAGGCACGATCGACGACCTGCTGCTGCTGCCACTGCTACCACGCTTCTTGTGGTAAGATATTTGCCCATTTTCCCTCGGAAAATTGGTCCCCTGGATGGGTTGGCTTCACATGGTGCCAGTGGTGCCATCCGGGCAGTACGAAATGCAAAGATGGTACCATAATTTGTCACGTTTCGCATTCATGGCGAGATTCACCTTTCTTCTTTTATGCACGGATCCCTGCGATCAGGGATAGAGGGACAACTCGACCCGAGATACAGTAGCGCGATCCGGCACCGTTCGCGATGTGAAAAGTTCGACTTTGGGGGAAGAAATGGCGAATAAAAAAGCTAACCCAGCTGCCATTTTTTGTAAACTTCACCTTCAAACGAACGACCGGAGAAGTTAGTTTGCGTTTAACGTGAAAGTTAGGTTGCAAAATACTACATGAAAAATACTGACCCAGGTACCAGGAAGCTAGCTAGGGCCGGGGGTTCAGTTTTATTTCAACCAGAGCTTAACGCTTACGTGTGAGCTTATATGCAAACATACGATACAGCTCGTCGACTGGAAGTTCTGACGGCGTTGCAATGAAGAGCATTGCACCGAACAAATTGTATGCTAACTGGCGCTATGCACTTTGACGGTAACAACCGGGATCGCGTTAGCAGAAATGCAAATGTTAGCCTCAGAGGTGTTCACGTGCATCGTTCTCGAACAGCTTGTCCAGGTTAATAGTTTGTTGGTGCAAATAACAAATCCTGCTGTAAATAGAAAAGGCGAAAACAATCATTGGATTGGGGTTTCGAGTCTAGGAAGACTTGAGATGAATAAAACAACTATTAGATGGTCACTAAATATTTATTAAAGGCCATTTTGTACGAGAGGGACCTTGTCGTTTGAATAACTCCGCGAATCAAGATATTCAGCGAAGACCTCATTTAACTGAAACTTCAGGTGAGGTAAACTTTGAGCTAACGAATGGAACAGACGATGAAATAGGGCTCTACACAGCTTCCAAAGGTCTTACTGGGAGTCTGTATTGACGCGATTTGAACCTCTTACCTTTGAACCGTACTTCTTATCAGGTTACGGTCACGGTAGAATTTCAACGTCCTTTTCACCTTTTCGGCCACATATGACCAGACACCTTTTCGGTCACATATCGCGCAGATCTTCCAGCGACTACTGGCATCGAAGCAAGCACGTCTTTCATTGAGCATAGACCCTCATCGAGTAATGTCATCAATTCAGCATCGTTGAGACCTTCCTTTATGATAATTGTCGTCAGCAGCATTTCCAAACAAATTACTAACTGTCAATTCAAAAACTATTTGATGCTTTAATCAAACGAAAAATATGACAATACTGTATGTTTATCATATGCTGCTCGTATCACAAATTTCTGCTAGCTCAATCGAATCCGAAACGATCGTTACTTCACTTAAGAACTCTTGACTCATTTCATGGAAAATAACTTTTGTCACTTCAAGCAACAAAACGATGGTCTTTTTTTCATCTCGCCTTTACTTCTGCCGTCTCCATTTCAGGACCATTCACGCGCCACAAACGCAAAGCAATACGATTCAAATGGATGTTTTCAAGCTTGTCGAAATGCAGCGGTGAAAATAACGCTCTCGCCTTTCAAGAAACGACACGAGACCGCTCGAACGGACACACTGAATGTGCGCTGATCCCCAAGAGTTAATAAACCGTGAACGACGACGTTCAAAACTCGCCGTTGAACCGATGCTCACGAACTGAACTTTCGGAATTGAAAATCGGAAGAACCGGGTGCGCGATTCTCCGAGAAGGGGGTATAGAAGCGTGGTCTCGCAATTGCCCACACACCGGTACTTCCTTCCAGCTTCTTGCCCATCCTCTGTCCAGTTTAGTCCATTAGCGATCGAGATTCTTCCCGACGAAACTATTCACCAACGGGGGAACAAAAAAGAAGCAGTATTCAAGACTTCAAGACGAACAGAGTAAATAAAGGAAAGGTGTACAAATCGTGCCCAGAACCGCTCGTCAACCAGTCAGTCACCTCTGGTCGGGCTTTTCGGACCGCCGCCGTGAAGCAATAATGGAAGCGCAAGAAAGCTTCGTGAGAAATAATTAACATAAAACTTTCGTTATAAGGCCAGGGCATACTGAAGCGGTTCTAGGCGCAAGCCACAGATTCCCATGCGCACTCGCGCTCTATATCACCCCGAGAGACCAGGGCGACATGGTGCACCACCGCTTCCGGCCTACCACCCTAGTAGATTGTTAGTTCTCGGGTTTGCTCTGTTCATTTTTCCCTTACTTTTACCAACGTCCTCTTTGCGACGCGGTTTTCTGTGCCGAGCCGATCGTTCTATGCTAGATGCTTCACGTGTATTGCCACCACCACGAACCACCACATCAAACCGTCATTTACATTCCCAAAGTTCTTTGTCGAATAAAACACTCGCATAACAGTGGCTTGCAGCTTGTCTTCCTGGCTGGCTGGCTGGCTGGCTGGCTGGCTACACATTACACCGCAGAAGACAAAAACAAAAACGGGCGAATAAAAACCAACGGGCGAGCAGCGAAAATTAGGTTGTCTCTCGGAGGGTTCCTCGGAACAACAGTTGCGCGAATACTAGTTCTGCTTTCACGTTTCGTGAACAGAAACCACAGACATGAGGAGGCTGTGCCTTCTCGAAAACTTTTCGAGTTGTTGCACGGGAAAGTTTTTTCGGGTAAAGAGTTCCTTACACTTCTGGCTGAAACCTTGATGAAAAACCTTTGCAAATGCCATGGGTTAAAATCACGGGGAATTGCTGCTAGACTGCCTGTCCTTCATTTGTTCAAATTGCGACCAAATTATCAAATTTGTCGCGTGTTTGTAGCACTGTTGAAGTGCACAATTTAAGCTAAGCGTTAATAAGTTGTTTTTACATCACATTTGCCTGGTAAGTATACAGATGAACTACTTAATTTAAGTAGTTTATAAGCAATATATTATAAAAATTGAAACAGTGGACCCGAGCCTATATGTTCTACTAACCGTCGCTCAAAACTGACGCATTGTACTCTCCATCAGAAACTTTGGACGAATCACTGGAAATGAAGTTAATATTTCTTGACAAACACGGATTTTCGGTTTCGGAACACTACCATAGAAGATATCTCTTGCAGCAGATGGCTAGAATTGTCCTCAAAACAAAAATCTCTAAACGAAAGTGAGATAGAAAGATCTATGGATCTACGTTGGAAAATTGGAAGCCGAGGCACAACATGGAGTATCTGATTCAGTTAGCTACCGAGGAATCCGTTTCTTCGAAGCTCCGATACCGACATTCCCAACAACCAGTCGCAGAACGTATGTCCGTTGAGCGAATTAAGATACGGAGGCGAAGGATTACAAATCAATCTTGGGTTCGGGTTCGATTGGCTGCTCAAGATGTGTCCCGAAAGGAAGATTCGATCACAAATGTGAAATAAACTTCACGAATAACTAAATCATCTTTAGCCAGGAATCTACCGGAAGGGTTCCGAGTCCCAACGAACGCAATTGATCACAAATTGGAGTTGGGAAAGAAAATATACTTAGGACGCACAACCACAAGGGTATCTCGTCGTTTGTACATTTCATTGTTACCAACCATAAACATATGTGTTTGGACTGGTGGGGGTGGTGGGTGGTTTCGCAGTTTTGGGTCAACTCAAGCGCAAAGCACCAAGCAACAGGAATCAACGAAGGAAGTAAGTGGAAGCTCACCGCAAGCAGTAGGTTTTACGATTCACTTCCGTCAAGGGTTGAGATTATGATTCCCGCAGCATAAGGCACAAGAGGGTAACAGGGCAAGAGAGCTTTCTGGGATGATGGAAACCATCGAACCAATTGCTATTTGATCCATGTACCCGAACCAAACCCGAACCCGCACATTGTGAAATACCATCATAACGAAGGACGTGACGACGAGGGCGGCACGGAGTCGGAAAGTCAATACGGTGACAAGAATTTGATTTCGGTTCTGGAAAGCTTCAGCGTAAATCTATTGCCGTCGTGATTTTTATTTGTTCCTGTTTACTTTCTCGCACCACGCTAACGCTTGCATGCCATGCATATTAATTTGTAATATCGATCCGGTGCTGTTTGCGGCGCTCAACATTCGAGTCACAGCGTCGAAAACAGATCTACAAGCGGTGGAATATTATATATATATTGGTGTGCAGCATGCAATTCGCGCATTTCGTACCAATCGAACACGAAAGCAATAGATTTGGGTTTGCAAGGAAGGTTTGCAAGTGTTTGGTATGATTTTTATGGGATGGAATTGATTGATTGATTGAAAGCAGAAGGCACGACATGATATAAAAAATAACAGTTTTTTTTTAAATAAATTTCACTCGATGTAAATATCCTCCAAATTCCTGCAAGACTCTCTCTGTCAGTATCAGTGTCAATAGAAAAGTTGATGTTCTGTTAGAACGGTGGAGAGTGTTAGTATTAATTTCTTCTATCTTTTCAAAACTTTGAAGATAAAAAGCTAAGTCTATCTACAATATGTATTTAATGTTCATCGGTTATTGCCAAGCAATAGAGTTGTATTAAACTAAATCTCATACAACCAACAGTAAAAGTACATTCTCTTGGAAAATCTTTAAAAATGACAAAGAGAAATGAAACATCTGCAAAGACAATTAAGTAAAAAATCATTTGACACCAGATGAAACGCTACGAAAACAACAAAAATCCAGGACAAACCGGAGTCTCTAGCAGCTCTTTGTCGAGAAAAGTCATAACTCATTTAAGCGCGAACGCATCAAGAACTTGGAGACCAGAAGATAAAGCATGTGACGACTAGCCAGTTGCTAGCTAGAAGTGCACAAGCAAGCAGGCAAGCAATAAAACCATTTTCACAACCAAACCACCATACTGAAGCAATTCGAATGCCGTAAAAATCTTTTACTGTACAAGTTACTGAACGACAGCATACCAAAACAAGCTACCTGTAACGGAAGATAAAATGCTGTAACAACCGACCGTCAACAAATTAGAAGCAAATCTGCTACCCACATCATGCCAGAACTCTGGTCTAATGCACTGGTCCCATCGTCTAGAGCGCCTGACGCTCCAATATTTAGCCCACACAGACGCTTACAAAGAAACTCTTCTCCTTTGCATATTAACATAACGGGGTGTAGTAGTGCAAGATGCGGGTGTTGCACGTTTCTCCGCCTTCAGCGTTGAGCATAAATCACCGCCGATGCCGCCGCCACGGGCAAAGAAACTAATAAATTCCGATAAAACGATGCGCACGACCAAGCCACCACCACCACCGTCGTTGGGCGTTCACGGTGGTAAAAAACAGATTGTTTTTCAACACTTTCAAAATGCGAAGGAGCCGCCGAATTAGACGAGCCATGAAAAACCCAAAACCCACAAAAGAAGAAAAAATGAAACGATTTTGCTATGTAAACTTTGGGGGCTCGTGGCAGAGCTGCTTCTCGGAGAAAAATCACGCAGATTGTCCAAACGAGGATGAAACGCGGTCTGGTCTGATGTGGTGGCTTGTCTGTTCCTTTTTTTTGTTGGCAAAAGATTATTCTTTGCCCATTTTTTATGATTTAAAAGAACAAGAACGACCACGCAGTAGAACCATTTGATACATTCCCGTAAAAAGAACGTCCAAAAAAGAATCACAACCAACGGAAGGTGTGACGGATAGGATAAGAGGGTTTTATGTCGCAACATAAATTGTCGCATTACGACCGTGGCGGTCCGAAACCGCGGCCAGAAAGCTCTGACAAAAAGCTCGCAGCAGCCTGTTACAGTAAGGCAGCGCTGCTGACTCCTGCTGTCCGTGATTTTGAGTGGATTGGTTTTGCATCTCTTGTGTCTCGAGTTATTTCTTTTGTTGGCAAAACCCTAACAACTTCACGGAAAGCTTGCGAAGCATGAAGCAAAACCCAGAGCCAGATGAGATGTGGTAAAGGATGATGTGTTGATGTTAATAAAACTCGCATTCATAAACGAGTGACGAAGGGAGCATGTCAACAGTCGAATCAAATTTCAATCCCAGATTTGATTCGGCTGTGCAAATCAATAACAGGCACCTGCAGACGAGTAATAACATGAATATCGACTTCAGATACAGCGAATAGACCAATTACTAATTATAAACACGGCAAAATCGGAGTTCGAATCTCATTCGGACCGGTCCCCCGTAGTGAGGACTGACGATCTAACCACGTGGTAAGGAGAAGAACAACTGGAACATGTTTTTTGTTAGATTTATTCTTACTATAAATCAAAATGGCGGCATGAGTTAACAAGGGCGTATGACTGTGTTTCTCAGGACATAAAACAAATGTCAACATGTTTAAAACACAACTATCTACACCGTATTGTTGTTATCTCGTGTGTTATGACTTTATTTCAACACGTGAACATTTGTTATATAGCCCAAAATTGATATTGACTGATGAACCCTTTAACCGTTGTGAAATTTTCTAATACATCCTTCAAGTAAAATAATTAAAAAAATCTTATGTATGTTTACATTGGTCAAAATATCGAGCACACGTAGATTGTATTATGAGGAGGTCAAGAAAAGAAAATTGATAATAATTGTTCTACTAACCATGCGTTTGATAACAACCACAGCGAAAATGTTGTCAGAGTTGTTCAACAAAATTCTCCAAGTTGGATTTTCTGCATACACTTCCGATATAGACAACACTACACTTGTATTTCTTTACCAAAGCTCACTCTCAACAGCAATCAACTGTATGCAATAATTAATCTTTTAACCAAATTTTATTAGATAATCTTCACTGCACTTCAATCTCGCACAGGACATCAGATCAGGCACCAAACGTATACTCCATTTAATGATGCTCGCAAACAAACCCAAAGCTGGATGTCGATTCGGATGCCGTTGCTGTTGGCCGGTCAGGCCACAAGGACTCTCCACGCACCAACCAACTCGTCGTCGTTTGTCAACTTTCGCCCGCAAACTCGAACGATAAGTTACGGGACGCAAATTATTTTTTAATTAAATTCTACCACAATCACAACCGTACCGTGGCACTGCGAGAGATACTCCTCTCGTTTGGGTTGCTCACTTCTTTGCACTTTATATTTGCTTTCTTTTCTTCTCAAGCACACCATTCAAGCCGGCCACGCGGCCATCATCAAGTGGAGGCTATTTTCGATTGACGACACTGATAAGACAGCGACAGCGGGGTCTCGGCTTTCGCGTGAGAAAACTTCGATGGCGCAGCGCACTGAGAAGGAGGAGATCCTTTCCTTCCAACTAAGTGGGGCGCGAACACCACCACCGTACAGGAGGTGGAGAATTTTAATCTGCACCTTGTATAATGTGATCACACTGAGCGCCAGCCACTACTACTGCACATCATTTGCGCGAGCACACACACACACACACACACCGTGGGGATGCAACCACGCAGCACTTTTGGAAAGAAACTTTGTTAACAAGAAGAAACACTTTTTTACTAGCTGGTTATATTATCATAGCCATGCACGAGGAAAAAAAACAGACAAGAAGAAACTAAAATGAATTAAAATTGACTCCATTTTCACAGTATAAAAAAGCGGCAACGAGTGTAAAAGAGGAGAGAGAGAGAGAGAGAGAGAGAGAGAGAGAGAGAGAGAGAGACAGAGCGAGAGCTAAAAAAAACAGGTCAAGCAGCTGCATACGAGCAACTTGACCACCATCACTTGCACTGCGTCTGCGACGAGCCTTAAAAATCGGACGAAACAACCTATTACGCTACACGTACACCATAACATCGCATCACAATCATTTCGATGTTGATGAACATAAATGCTTTGCATGATGGAGCATTAATTCACCCACAACCGAGAACAACGAGGCGTTAGCGATGCCGCCAACCAATTCTGCACCAATGCACCAGAAAATGACCTTTTTTGATAACCATGGCACATACATCTGCTGTGCCAGAACCACATTCACACACAACAGATACACCAACACACATAGTGATAGGCTATGAATTTTTCAAAAGCCGGCACTCCAAATACTACACCACCAACAACAACGCCCGGAACGCACGTCAGGCGTGGAGAAAATATACATTTTTATCCAATCAGGAACACATTTGGAAAATAAAAGGCACACAAACACACATACACACAAACACCGGCACTCTCTTTTGCCTTTAAAAATGGGGAAAAGCATGAGGGCACCACCGCGTCATGAGAAAACGGGCCACTTGTTATCACTATTCCTTAATCACATTAAATGACCCGCTTCTTATGCATTATTTGAATGCTTGCTGAAAAAACGGGGCGCAGAAGAATCGGCAGCAGAGCATACACAAACGTTGCACCGGAGTTGTTTCATGCACTCATATCTATGCGCAAGTCGCGGCGTTTCACTCACACCGTGTTATCCAGTGCGAAAAACGGTGTGCACCCCACAGCTCTTCTCTAGATTAAGCGCATACAATTTGAATAATTTAAATGACAATTTGCTCCGATGTTTCTTTTTCTTCTTCTAAATAACACTCGCCACTTTAATCCTTTCGCTTAGTGCACCAACAAGATTTCGTGTTGAACGATCTTTTTTTTCGTTTCACTATTGAAAGCGACACACACACACTTATTGAAAAAACACACCCGTCGAATCCCATCTACCAGCAGCAGCAGCAGAAAAGCCGACATATACGACCGGAGCGGGAGGCATGTGTTTTAAACGCGCAATTAGAACTTCCTCACACCACACATCGGTACCGAAACGGCGGCGTGCGGCGTAAAAGTTGACCACCACCGGTGCGGATGTATGTAGCTACCTGTTTTAATCGAACACGCGCAGCAAAACACAACAGCAGCGGCGTTTGTTTTGTTGATAGCTACGGTTGATGCTCGCGGATGCGCGAGTTCCGATGAGTTCACACGCAAGTACACGCTGTTCAAAGTACACACTCGCGAGAGACGCAAAACGGCCACGACCGTTCGACACACGCAAGAAAACTCAACTGATCCGAAGTTGTCCGACCGAGGACGGCCAAACCCTCGCGCGTGGACCGACTTGCGATGGGTTCGTGCGCCGTCGTCGTTTCGTGTGCTGTGTGTGAGTGTGTGTTGCGTAGTGTGAGCAGCGCAGGCTGTCATCTGTCTGTAGATTAGAGTGAGGGAATAAAATGCTCACCGGTGGAATGGTTCGGTGGAACCACCATAATCTACAGCCAGCACAAATTCGATCGGGAACGACAAATTGGTGAATGAAACCGAAACACGTGCTAGTATCACGACCAAACTGTTTTAGGAGGAGTGTTTGATAAATTATAATTGAATTCAATATGAACTTCCAGTACCGGTAATACGCTCAAATAATTCCAATTTCAAGTTATTAAGTATAAAGATTATTCCACTCATTACTGGCAGAATACGTTACCTATATTGAAGAAATAAAATCTTTAACTAACTGGCTGTAATTTATCCATATTTGTTTCCTCATGCTCATCTCACTGTGGCAAAAAAAACTCGTTCAGCCGTCGTGTTTTCTTCGGCTCCCGATCGGGCACGAGTCGGATTCCGCTTTGACTTCGTTTCTAGGTTCGGCGATGGCCGAGGGTTGGACTTATTTTTTTCGATTCCTTTTACCCGAGCATCGAATCTACAAAAATATGCTACGAATGCCAGACTAATTTTTCAGCACGGAATACCCTTTTCAAAACAGCTTAAGATAATCTTTAATTGATGATACAGCACTTCGGAATATGTCAGATGTTGTGATGCCTGAGTTGTTAGATTGTTTGATTACTCATAAAGATATCTAATAATCACATCTTATGTTTTGAATAAATCGAATAAACCACAACATCTCAGCTACAAATCTCAACGTTAAGTAGTTCAAACGCAACAATACCTTATCAACATTGAATAAATCAACATCAGATTTCCCCATCAGACCTTGAAACAAATGCCAAATGATAAGATGGCAAGCGTATCTGCCTTTTCTAAAATTGTACACTCATCCAACAAAACCAACACAAAACAAGAAAAATTCCGACATCGCGTGTAGAAGCTGAAATTTGCATCCAGGAGCAGCAGCAGAAGCAGCTACGCTGGCAGATAAAACAGGTCACGAGAAGCAATCAAAATCTGTACCAACGATGGCGAATACACAACGGCGTTCGCAACACGGGTCAAACTGGCTGGGCGATATTCATGATGATTACACGTTTCTTTTGCTTTTGCCGCTGTCCTGTCCTGTCCTGTCCCGTCCTGTCCCGTCGTCGTCATCGCGCACCTGTTTCCCACTGCTGGCTGAAATACGCTAAGTATTTCTCGCAATAGTCCACGAACTTCACACGTACAGGCGGAAATCACCGGAAATGAAGCTCCGAAGCGACACGGCGGCCACGGACTTCTCCATTATCATAATATTTTATTACACACGTTGCGCTCCCACCCCGTTACGTCCCCGTATGAATTCGTTTTTATTTGGCAAAGGTTCAGCGATTGCGAACCTGGTTCGTGATGGTCGTACACCGGAGCATAACATCACTTCTTAGAGAGGGGCGGGCACAGGACACCACGATAGGCATACTTTTGTTTACGAAATTTTCGACCCATTTGACCGGGCGTTGATGAAACATGGAAGCTATTTGTAACTCGTACCCGGCGTGTAGTCCCTTCGTACACAACTTAAGTAAACTATGATCAAGGGAAACGGCGGAGAACCCCCCGTATCGATAGGCCAACAGGGTGAGCATCGCCATTGTCAAAGGATTGCCGGCAAACGAGCACCAATGCTTGTAGAGGACGATTTGCGTCACGTACGGGGAAGGCCTCGTTTCATTAAACTAAGCATTTAAGTTGATTGTAAACGATGCTCATTACAGTATAATTGTTATTGATTTACAAATACTTGGCTTACCCGCTTGCTGCTGGCATATTGCAGATAATCGTCAATGTGTAATGTTTAAACATACCTGGAACGAAAAGACAGGATAGGTTTACAAATTAGAAAGAAGCACAGGTAAGACAAATTTGTTTAATTTAACACTCCGAACAACGACACCCGTTTCCCTTACTGAGAATGATAGCATACGATGGGCTGGAAATACGAATGAAGAGTAAAAGTTTTGCAGAATACAACTTCCCCAACAATGCATTTGTCAAGCGAACGAAACAAGAACAACAATTACAAAGCCATCGTGCACTGTCGGTGTGGTTTCAGTGCTTTTTAGAACAACATACTTGCGAAACCCCACGTTGGTCTCAGCCTGCGTTACATTAGCAGAGGAGTCAGACCTCAAACCTCACTGCGGTGGCATGCTGGTGTGCCCGATTTCTAAATCCTCAGCACACGGAGTGCATGCAGTGGAGCAAGTTCAAATAGACACGAAAATTAGGAGCCTGACTAACTAATGGCGCAAAAGGAGGAATGCTTCGGGAGAACACTTATTAACTTGTTGTCGAGAACGAGGTGTGGTGACATATCTAAGCACACAGAGTACAACAGTACACATTGCAGCGGACGCTGTGTCCAAGTGTCCAACTCTATCGACCACAGTTGACCAGTTCAAACTATTCCAAATCTAATAAGAAACCATTTCCCTTAGGAAGAAGCGTTCTCTTTAGAAATGAAATGTGTCGAACGCCACACGCCACTGGCTGCTTCTCGGTGTGACCTCACACGAAGAAACAGATGGTGGAGTTTAAACGAGGTCAGCGCTTAGGGAACACTTGTACTTCGAAGGGCTACCGGTAAGGTACGGGGTTGCTCTGGCTCTTGTAAAGCCACAGGCATTACAAGCTCCAGAAGATGCTCAGATTCTTTGGCGTAATGGGAAATTTCGGTCCCTTTTACAACCGGCCTCCGCTCAACGGCAGGCAAATGGAGGAAGTTTTGCGTCAACGTGTGGGAAGAAGTATTTGACTCGGCTGCTTCTCTGCCTAGTATTCCGGGATGAGCCTGTGACGGGAATGGAGAGAACAACTTTATTTCCCATCATGAGCTGAGCACATAAAGAACTGGAAGATATTATCTACTGAGGTGGTTGGGAAGAAGGCTGCTACACCGCCGTTTCTTCCTGGAGCGGATGTTTGCGTGCGTCATCGTTGGTGGGTAGTTGAAGGTGACTAATACAAACACGCGTGCACGCCATAGAAAAAGGATACGACAGCTCACACACCAGCGCACAAAAGTCGTTGCGTATTTCATCATACTCTGGGGAATGGTTTCCCGAGAGCACGCCGGTTGACAAGCGTTCCAACACCACTTTCCTCCGCACCGGGAGCGCTGGAGGAGTTATGCATACAAAAGCTGGAGGGATGCTGATGAATTGTTGAGCACGGGAAAAAGGGTCAGCATTCATAGACAACCGGAAGATATACTAAGATGCAGGATACAACCGGGTGACGCAGTGGGAGAAGGGTGAGAAGGCCAACGAGAAGGAAGGAAAACAATTATTCTAAACGATTAGCCCGGTCTATAGAGACTTTTATGGTCGAGACTTTATCTACAATTGATGGTTCGGTTAACAGGTTTTCCTTCAGCGTAAGAGTCTCGTTCGGGACGGGTAAGCGCTGGGAATCGGGATCGTCCCTGGTGCGAAATGTCCCATTTCCTGCTAATCGGAGGGGTTGAGATTTCTGCTTATCAACTTTGAGGTTGAGATTTTCTTTCAGAGAGGGTGGCTGGTGCACAGAGCCAGCAACATCCGCATCGTGTGCAAACAGAAATGCTAAAGTGCAGCTTGTAGTAACAATATCGATGATGTGCTTAACAGATTGTCAGATGGTTCCTGAAGAAGGCAGAGTTTTGATCACGGTGTTCAAATCAAATGCACTAAACGAGGAAGTAATCTAAGGACCGGAAGCGGCCAGGAAATAATCCCAACAGGCCTGTCATCATAGTATTTATTATCGCTTCAACGATGGCATTTCTATCGATCAATGGTTATAAGCATGAAGCTCAATATCTCGCATTAAACTCAGTTAATTATGTACAGCCAAAAAAAAACATGTATTTTTTAAATTAATCTATTTACTATAAGGTTGCATCAAGATTGTTTAAAGGATTGTTCCCTGTAAGGTGAAGGTCCACAACTCAGTAATTCCCATTTTTTTATTTTTGGTAAACGTTCTGGGATATTGGAGTTTCTTCGGTAAAAGAAATATTGCCGCCATTGCTATATAATCAGGACATAAGCAATCAAACGATAAAGATGAGGTAGGATTTGATACTTGAAACTTACCAACCAAGATTTGACCAGACCACATCCTTTCACAAGCAGTGCATTACTAGTTTCAACAACTCATAAGAATGTTTCAACAACTTGAGGAATGAATGCCTCTCCATGATATTTTTCACTTTGTTCAAAAGGATCTTCGTGATCTGTTAAGAATTGATTTAAAAAATGAGCTTGGAACAGAATTTTGCAGATGGCAAAGACCGCCTGGGATACAAATTCAGACTGAAACCAAGGTTTTGTGCGTTCCAAAAAGTAACAATACAACTTGACGCAAATGACGACTTACTCTACTTACTTATCAGGCGCTACAATCACCTCGCGGTCTTGGCCTGCTGCAACAATCCTCGATACGCCATCACCTCCAATATTTCGGCCGTTCTTGCGGTCGCATCAACGCCGTCATTTATCTCAATGTGGTCCTTTCACTACGTCTCTGCCCAAGTGGACGGTTAAAAATGACTTTACGCACTGGATCTTCCGGTGGCATTCTCATGACATGAGCAGCCCACCGGAGCCTGGCGAGTCCAATTCGCTGCGCGATCTCAAATGCTCATATTTCGTCGACAATAATTATGATACCATTAAATAATCAAAAATGTTTCAAACGATTCTTAAGATGTATGCAAACGTAACAAACAATTAAAAATCTTAAGACAGCATAAGACATAAACAACGAAAACTCTTGATTTCCATAGAAACAACTAAATTAATTAGAAAGGTGTATTTTGGGAAAGTACAATATTGATACCAGACATACAAATTTCTTCACACCAGCTGAAATCGCAGATCTGCTGTCATGCTTGTTGTCGTACACCATGTCATCTCCCCAAAAAGTTCCCTTCACAGCAGTACTGACCTTATGCAAACTGCAAAACATTCTGGCCTCGTTAACAAGTTCCGCCAATCCGGCACACTTCGCCGCTTGACAACGGCATACGTTAGCAAAAATCTGTCCACCAAAATAATAGCATACTACCACAGATTAGCAGCTGACGACGGACACCAAAATCTGTGAAAATCTCACGCGCGCGCTTAAGCGGCAGGACAACATGTGGCATTTTACGCTGCGAAGCGCGACCGCGGCACACTTCACTGGAATGCCCGTTGTAATTATAACCCATCCATCATTCCATCGCAACGCCACATGTGTGCGAGTGTGTATTTGAATCGGGCATATAAAAACTACATAAAATGGCAGGCAGGGCGGTGACAGCGTGGGGAAAAGTTTTATTTTTCAATATTCCCCCAAAAACAACGAGTACCCGAGCGATGGGAATACACGACGGGCATGGAATGCTCTGGGGTTTTGGGTGGTAGAAAGAAGGGAATTTTTCGATGTGGATTAATTCGATACATCGTGTCGATGTGTTTGTTAGCTTTTCGGGGGCTATGTTTACATTTCATTCATCGTTGGTGTCATTTTTGTTGCGCGGACCTTTTGATAATACGGATTGGCATTTTCTTCCCAGCAGTCTGCCAGATGTTTCACTTTCAATTGTTTACACATTCCACAAGCATCACGTAATGGATGAGAGTACGTCTGTTTAAGCAATTTTTTTTTTGGCAAAGCCACTAGCAGTTGAAGTTGAACGGTTTGCGAGGTGAACTCACAAATACACGCTTCCGTTCGTTACTCCTCAAAGCCTGGTGCTCTTCAAATGTTTTGGACGGACACAGTGCTGCTCCAATCTACATCCAAATTTCAAATGACAATAAATTAATTAATTCAAAACTCGTTTTCTCCACCAGCACAACACAGCACCGTTAACGATGAATGAAAACCCACATTCCATTCTGCTAATAAGACTTTAATGAAAAGAAATTGAATCACCAGTCAGCGCACGAAAACGTGTACAAATGAGCAACATTTGGCTGGCATTTAAGGGTCGCGCCTTCTTCGATACCATCAACGTAAATCATTACTTGACCTCGATGTCCTTTCGCCTGGCGTGGAAAGAGCAACATGCGACATGGTTAAACACACAACCAGACACAAGACACAAACTGCAACGGTTCGCGCTTCGTTATGCTTCGCTGCTTCTCCGTGTTACCTTTTTGTCCTGCGCTGAATGCTGTGCATGTTTGTGCAACTTACATATGCATTCGCTCAGCCTGCGGTGCAATGAAAACGAGATTTATAAAACCCCAAAGTGGCCAACGACAACCCCCACCCTGCCCGGGGCAGACATCCGCTCGGCTCTGTGCCCGTGCATTGTCGTTATTATTGCACTGCTGCAGTTTCGGCACATTTTTGGCACATATCACCACCCGAGCAGCTCTCCTTTCGGCGGGCGCACACTCACACCTATCGGTTGCCCAATAACGCGCACGTTGGACGTGGGTTTACGAGACGTTCGCCTCGGGGTGAGGTCGCCGGGTCTGGTGTGCGCTTCACCGATCGGTGACCTACTTCCCGCGGGAGACCTTCCCGGCGCGACGACGACCGCTCGCGCGTACGGTGAACCTTCACGGGCTGCTGCGTGCGAGACTCCCGGAGATCGGAATAGGTTGTCTGCCACTGCCACGAAGCATGCGAATTTCCAAAACTTTCACCAAAACGATCTGCTATGCACAAACACACACACACACACACACACACACACACACACACACAGACTGTCTTTCTGCGGTAAAATTGCTCGTTTTGTTTCGTTGTCAGCGTTGATGTTGTTGTTGCGTTGCTCATGATAAGTAGAAAATCATGGTGAAACTAGATCATTACTGAACGCTAAGAGATTGCAAATGCAAGATTATTGTAGAAAAAATACTGATATTTAAACATCAATATAACAACGAATACATAATTGAACGTGATATTGAAAGAAAGATTCTAAACAACAACAAAAATATACTTAAATTAACATGTATTAACATGATTTAATGACATTTCCTATTTTATTTATTCATAAAAAGCATATTAAAAAGATATATACTACTGCCATGAAAGGTCTGTCATTTCTGGCTTTCCGCTTTCGCCTTGGGCACCGGAGCTCCCCAATTTTTAAAAAATACAGGCTTATACAGAGGAGATGGACAGCTAGGTAATAACTCCGAAGTAATCGAAAACTTCACCTAAGTTGAATCAAAAGCCACCACCACCAACAACAACCTAGATGTTGAGATACCTGACTGCTAACTACCATAATACAGTAAGAAACTTATTAACACCAATTGAATTTAACGTGTCACCACTGCCGCGAAGACTGTATAGCACATTTACAGTCCCAAAACGCTGGTAAGATAGATCTTTTGTCCAAAACTTTGGAAATCTTCTTATCCTATTCTTGACGCAAAGGAAGATGCTCTCTTCTTCTCTTTGGCATTACAACCTCGAATGGACTCAAATTGTCTTCCCGGCTTTCCGTGACTTGATGTTACCCATAGCTGGAGTCGGTCCGGATTAGATTTGATCCTGAGTCCTGCCGCGTGTCCCGGATCATCGAAGGAAGATGTACAAAAGATGATTACTGGTCCCGTCTGTGAGGAACGAGAATAACGGAACCAACACAATGATGTGTACTATAAGCCCAAGATCTCCCTATTATATAGTGTAATATACAAAATTTCGACTACCAAGCAATCAAGCCAAATACTTCTTCCATCAGGTCAATTGATGAAAAGACCACGATGACAGACTTGCCGAGAAATCAAGGTTTATAAAAAAAATATTAAGGCAATAACAGGTTTAACACTGGCACAGCATTTTGCAAACATTTCGCAATTATGCTTTCAAATCTTCCAAATTACAGAATTATTATGTTGAATTTTTTTTTGCCAACCTGTAAGCAGTTACCGTACATAATCGGTTAATCGATTCAATTACATATTATTTCAGATCTTGAATAATATCCAATGTCATGCTCTCCCTTAGATAGAGATAGGCCAATTAATGTTTTGTTTGAAATTTATCCCTCCTTTACGGATTGATTAGAATTGCCCTACTTTTCTCCAAAAGGCATCTAGGCAATACCTCACGATTTCGCAAAGGTTTCAAATGCAATGCACACAACTACATTGACAAACGACGCATATCATCCTGCAGGACTGCACTCGCTGCAGGATGCCGCATATGAATGGTACGTGCTACGTTCCGAATCGCAACAGATATTCAACCCGGAATGAGATCTAGTTTTTGCCGTTCAATGGCAGCAGGTATGCAAAGCATTTCATGGTGAATTATCATGCAGCAAGGGCTTTCCCAGTGTGTGCAATGCAAATAACACAAATGCTTTGTTTCGTTTTGTGCACTGTCAGATTTTACAAGGTGTGATTGGATGTTGGTGCAGCATTTCTCATGCCATCATATCGTGTCTAAACGTTTCTGGCGTGAAAGTGAAGTGATGATGGATAAAAGCCACACAGGGTTGTTGGGGAACCAGTGAAACGCATTAACCAATATTCATTAATCTTTGCATCATAGTCTGTGCCTTACGTGATTATTTATTATACTGCACACCAAGATATTGTGAAAATATTTACACTAGTTTAGCGTACGTTCGGCACAATTATTTCCCGCCCAGCAACAATGTGTAAATCCACCTTCAAACAAAAATGTCAACAGTTGCAGTCGATGGATTATAATGTAACGCATCCCTTTCCATGGGAATCCGTTTACTGCTTTGAGCTCGGATAAGGCAGTAATCCCTCCACGGTCGACACGGCATCCCAGACAGACCGGGAACGAATGTGAAACCGACACACAGGCAGACAGAGACAACGTTTCGCTGACACAACACGTTTGGCTAGGACACAGTTGTCAAGTGCTGTTGTTACATGCCACTCGAGACCAAAATTCGTCCGGCTGCGGAATGATGAGAGAGCATGAAAATAAATCAACTCGACAACACCCACGCGAGACCGTCACCAATACAATGGCATGGGATGAATGAAAATTTTCAAAACATGGCAAAAACAGCTAAACGGAATAAAACGAGCAAACATACGTCAGGAGAGGCGGCCCAGGAGTAGGTTAATCAAAACAAAATGACTACAGTTACGGTGCTGATTAGTTATACTTGTCTGGTTAATTTTACCACCTATTTGCTGAGACAAAACATCATCATACAACCACAAACACACAGAGAGCAAGGTGACATATGGCACGCTCACTGACAGTTTCGATTATGTCCTAATGAACTATTTGGCATCACCATCACACGCCCGAAACGTTCTCCTGCCGAGGTACGATATGAAATGTGATCCTGACATTTCCAGGCGTGAGAACGAAAACTGAACCGCTTACATCGACTTGCAGTTTCATTTCAAACCGATTGCAAAGGCTTTCCACGCTGTCCTTTAGATTGAAATGCCAATCTATTCCAGCGCCTCAACTCTGACGCGTCGCGCTTGGTACTGATGATAGCACTGTAGTGGTGGAGTTAATTCTGGCGAAAAAAGCGACAACCCGACAGTGAGGCACACTGCAGTAGGTACACATTCGAAATGGATAGAACTTTCTGTGTGCTTTCGATACGATCTTCTTGCACGTGATGCAGGAAATGTCTGAAGATGGCAAACATTGCAGGTAAGATACGCCGAAGTCACCCCAAAACGTAGGTCGCAAAGGTTCTTGGATTGACGCTTGGTAATCCTCTTAGGTATTCCATTTACTGTCCGCGGAACCATACACCAATATCACTTTAGCCTCGAACTACATTCCTGGAAATTCATTTTCCCCACCATTTGCCACTGATGTCTCTAAGGAAGCGATGGTTTATTTTTACTACTACACAGGTATCTTCGGGCCATACACACAAGATGGTGTAGCGTCCTCCATCACAACGTCCCGATCATTTTCCCACCCAAGGCGAGTGACGACGTTCACACCCCGTCAGAGTGTTTAGGAATTTTAACTCAAGTTCAGATTCATGCTCACATACAGTGCAAACCGAACGATTTGGGCTAGTTTAAGGTAAGGTTTAGAGAGGATTTGTTTCACTTCCTCTAAACTTTCACTGAGCTTGTGCTGTTGCTCGATGGTGACGAATGTTCTCTTCAAACACAAGATTGAAGGATGAAATAAGGCTGCTATGTGTCATCAGATGCGTTGTATGTGAGTTGACATCTGATTGCTATTTCCAAAAATTAGTGCTATTAGGGATAATATTAAAACTTTCGAAACGTTCAAATCTACTAGTTGAATGAAGTTCACTAATTACAGTTTTTGAAGACAGACCAAAAGTATAAGAGCGTAAGAACGGGCTAGTCTAAATTCTGAAAACCACAAAGCATTCGCTATCGTCCTTTCGAACCAGCAGTATAGACCAAGCTGACAAATCTCTTTTGACGTCGTTATTCCACACGCTAAGCGAATCCGTTTTTTTTTTTTGTGCACTATTCTCTTCACTATCCTATTCTCAAAACAGCAGCGAGATACTCCTTTCGTTTGTCGGTTCGAGTGGCATGAAGAAGAGTCCTCAAACATTGCTACACTAAAAAACTGATGTGGCAGCTGATGTGAGGAGTATTACGTTGGGATTATTGAACTAAAAAGAGCAAAGTTCGGCATGCACCAGCAACGAAAGTGGTGTAGAGCGTAATGGCCATAACACCCGAGTCTTCCCAAAAACAGGGAGCAGAAGTGCTAACTAAGATGACGTGCCCAACTAAAACATGCTCAAGATTTAAGAAGATGCACTATAATGGACGTTGCACAAAGCCCTTTGGTACAAAGACATTTTATGCATTATTGTGCTAAAACTATTCACATATGTTTTTGTGGCTGTTGGATTAAGATAAAAATGTTAGACAATATTTGGCAGATTCAGGAGTATACTTGGAATAGTAAAAATACCCTAAATAAATAGTTGTCTTCTTCTTTTTCTTAGGCCTAACACGACCTTTTAGGTCATGTCTCTTTTGCTTACTAGACTTATTGATACCGTGTAGTTGGATAGTCAGTCCTCACTACGGTGGAACGGTCCGGATGGGATTTGAAGCCCGATTCTGCCGTATGAAGACCGGTGCCGTTGTCTATGCCTTATGAAACTCTATGTCCCATCACAAACAAACATCACCATCAGCAGTAAAACCTTGATTGTCACACTCCAAAATATATGTAAAATCAATTACTAACAAGGAACAACAAGGCGCAATAATTGATCTTGACGTTCACTGCGTAAAGGATATTTAACTTTCAAGCGTAAACTTAAAGTCACCTGTTCCTAAGCCTAGGCGTGTGCATAATGGCTTGCAATTTCGGTTCTATTATACACTTCAGCAGTAGAAAAGCCTTCCCCGTCAATACAACGATAGAGCAGCAGATGAAAATTCATATCGCATTCCGGTGCACTTTTCCATTCAACAGCTAATAAGTGGAAATATGAATGGCACACGAGGACGTGTACCTGCCATCAGCAAAGGCATCTTTACAAAGCTTCCGGTAAGGGGAAACTCCAAACGCTTCCACTTCCAACGGCAAAGTTCATCGCGCGCACGGATTTCTTCTCCATTCATCAAGGCTACCATTTTGCGGAGGCGTCGGAAACCTTTGCCCTCGTTATCGTTAAAGAATGCAGGTGGCAATGGTGTTTCTGCCATAATTAGTATGGTTTCTCTGGTGGGCAAGCAAGTGTTTGCGAACGAGTCCTTCTTTTCTGCTGCCATTTACAGGCAGATGACTTTTGAGTGGAAAGCACATGCAATGCTTTTGATTTGCTATTTTTGTTTGAGCCTTTTGAATAGCAACAAAAGCAAACCCCTGGCAGTTTACTGATAATGCTCAAATAGTAAAAACTTTTTTTAACCCCTTTTCGACTTTGAAGCGATCCTTTAACTTTAAGTATTCAACATTAAAATATAATCAAACTAGTTTCATTCTTCTGATAAATATTCATATCTCACCAAACTCCGGTAACCACCAACCACCAAACGACCATAAACAGCTCATCTGTTCGGAAAAACAAACCATTCGAAAGGAAACATAACCATCAACATCATTACAACCATAATCATCATCATCAGAACGAACGCGATACAAATATGTAGGCTACAAAATGGTAAATATTTCAAATCCCTGCAGGAAGGAAGCGCGTGCGGCGGCGGCGTGACGTGCGGAAGTCGAACGTGGTAAGAAATTCCTAATTCTTGGTAGGCTAGGGTAGCTTACTACTGACAAATAAACGCCATAAATCGACACTAAATAACACACATAATACTTCCCAGCTGCCGATTCTAAGTGTTATTGCATCTTTCGTAAACTCGAAAATCGCTCAAAATAACATTCTCATGCCGCCGGGGAGGGCCCATATCAACGAAAAGCTCCAAAGGGCTCTCGATTTCAATCTCGTGTGGTCCGCACCACTCGGAAGTAAGGGACGAAAAAGAACCCTCCAAATGGAACACATAAAAGTACGAGTGGGGAAATTTATCTACCAAAAATAGACGGCGAACGTATGTGTCATGCGTATCCCGCACGATGGTCTCACGATTCTCCGTCTGCCGATTCACGCAAAGTAAAATAAAACAACATCCATTTGATAAGCGCGGTAGAAAACAATGATTCATGACTATACGGTTGGAGTTTGCGATGACTCACAGGAGGCTCGTGGTTACTCTTTACGAACAGGGTTGAACAGCGTTTTCCACAGCAACTTTCCCATGTTTTGCTACTTTTTAGAGCACATCACTTCAAAAGCGTCTCCACCATGGAACGCGGAACACGTCGTTGGATAGGTGTGAAAAAGTAAAGGAAATGGAGGGCAAAAGCCAACGCCTTCCAAAAGGACAATGTGTTCCATACGGCTTATGTGCCGCACAGCAGCAGCAGCACGGCAAAGCTGCTCCACGGTCGGCGGATAGGAAGGAAGCCACACAATGTCAGCACCTAACACCGTCACTTGCTAGTAGTTTTCTTTCGTCCTTCCTTGATAGCAGCAAAAAACGTTCTCCCTGGGCGCCATCGACCGACGTCTACACAATGACGGAGCGTCGGAGCGTGCTAAGTGAACCGATGAAGTCATGCTTACATTTATGAGCAGCTAATCCAGTCATCGATAGGCCTACCCCGAACAGGCTCGGCTTGCCTTGCCATCGAACAGAGCAGCAAGGCAAGACAAGAGCAAAAAAAGGAAAATAAAAACAGTACAGGAATACTAGCATCAACAACGCCATCAAGGACAACGAATTACTTCGCAAAATCACAAGACGTTCAAATCAGGCAACGCAACCTCATCATCATCATCATCATCATCATCGCCGGCATTTTGATCCATACTCCTGCCGGCACAGCTTCATCATAGACCAGCGCCGTCATGATACAGGTCGTGAGGAAACACGGATCGTTTCCTTCGGCGAGTACCGCGAGGGAATCCTTGGAGCGTAGAGTTCGAGCCTACGGCGCGACCTAAATCAACTTTCTCTTGTTTCCACCCAACCGATGGCAGCAAGTGGCCACTCACGGCTCACGATGATGCCCTGCGACGAAAGTCGATGGTGTTATAAATTTTTATGATTCAATTATACGTTCGAGCAAGACGCGGCGTGGTTTCCTGGGCCGAGTTTTTCCGCCATTGCCTCCAAAGTTTCTCTTTCCATGGCCTCATTTCTCGTCACAACGCTACTACTTTCACAAACAAACATTTGCTTGTATCAAACTCGACTAACCTCAAAAAACCTGGTTGGCTCTATTCCAATCATGCCACCGTTCCGCAAAGTGTCCTTTGCTTGCACTCGATAAAAGAGTTCAACCCTCCCCCGGAACGCACCAGAGCAAAACACATGGACGAACGACGATTACGTACAAGTCAGAGACCAACCCGGGCAGGGAAGGTATACTTGCAGTCAGCATTCGTTTATTTCGACATCCACACCGAAACGCGCCTAGAGTAGTCGTCGTCGCACACGATTGGAAGGATGAGTTTTTGTGCCTTCCGCTCCCCAAATCCAAAACCAACGAAGCAGTCGGCGATGAAGGACTCTTTCCCCAAATCGATCCTTTAGTGTGGCTGCTTGTTCCGCTCGTCCTTGGTTTTATCGATTTCTAAGCTACAGTAGATTGAAAGCGGGCGCAGGTTTCGGATATGCGTTGGGGCGAAAAGAAAAATAGAAAAAAAAACCGAACGGAAAAATCCTATAACGCTCTTTTGAGTGCTTTTTCACCACTTGCCACTCACTGTCAGTATCAATTGGGTGAGAACATACTATCTGCCGTGTGCAGGATTTTGCAGTTGCTAGTAGCCACTGGTGTTGTGATGTTTATAAACCACGGTGCATCAACAGAAAATCAGAATGTTGGTAAACATCTTGCATATTCAATGAATGACCCAATGAATTTATTTCAGAAGACGCGATGCAAATTCTTATATGACATTTGTTGACATTTGAATGAGATTGGGTCCAAAATCTGAGTAATATATTAGAGTAGTTGAACGTTGTATACCAGTAATTCGCTCGACAATAAAACCAATAAAGCACAGACAATAGGTAGTAAGAATCGTTGTTGTAAACAGTTCTTACAACAGGTAAAAATCATTCCGTGTCATATTCGACCGCAAGAAGGTATCCTACATAAAATGTAGTTTATTCCCTCCGGTGTCAACTCATAGCTCCATGCTACAATCAATAGCAAGATGATAACCGACAGAAGGAAAATTAACCGTACGGCCAACGACCATCCAGCCTCCAGTTCTCTTCACCGAGCCTGCCGGTAAGCTGGAATAAAACCGCAATAGCTGCAAACGGTAGCACCACCGACAGCATCGGCAGCAACTGCTGCTGCCACTCCACCGGAAGCGGCCCAGAACATTGATTACCATTATGCAAATCAGGTAAACAATATTTCACGCTCCGAGTCGAGTAGACGCCTCGGTAAATGGCCTGAAGCGAGGAATAAATAGGCTCGTTTGTTAGTAACCAGAGATGCAGGTGAAGTTCGTCAGGGGTCTCTCTCGCGCACGGTCGAACATAAATCAGACGGCTGAGATGTCGGATCTTGCTTCAGGTCGCGGCCTGATACAGTTGTGCTGTGTAGTAAGCTCACGTATGATAACACAATCCCGTAGCGCGGATTAACATTGTTGTGAGGGACGATAATGAGCCTCCTAACGATCGAAACTTTCACACTACACTATAAAACGTAATCGTCCAAAAAGCCTAAGTTTGATTAATCAGGTACACAATTCAAATTTACAGAGTTTAATATGAATATATCACCAAGCATAGTATTGAGGCTCAGAAGTATAAGAGACTAAACAACATAAATTGCACAACAGTTAAAACTTTATAGATAAGCAAATTATAAAAGTTTAAATAAACTTTATCTTCCCTCCGTACAGCACACAAGTTACCGCCTTGCAAAACAATATTCCGTACTTGAAATTATCTTGGCACCTAGCTTCAATAGCCTGTCTTATCATCCTTCCGACACGCTAACTGCCACGCTGCAACGCCAAAACATGACGATAATCAAGTCACCGTCGATTGAGGGTTGAAGCGTTTCGCCAAACAAACAAGCGGCCCCCGGTAAAGGAGCAAACAACCGCTCAATAAATAATTAACTAGCTCTGCGATCAAATTACCGGTCGATTATGTTTCGCACGCCAACACTCATGTCGTTCGCGAATGTGTCCTTGCGCGGCGCCTACGCCCGTACGTATATACACTTCACTCGTGTCTAGTTTCAGTTCTTGCAGCTCACCTGTGCAATGCACATTTTCACACGACAATGTCGGAGTTCTGTGCGAACGTATGGGTAGCTCGCGTCGATTATTAAGGACATCCAGTGTCTTTCGTGAACTGGGATGCTTGATACGTGTAGGTAAGGATGTTTCTTGAGCAATTGGCAGAGTTAGAGTTGGGGATTCATCAGTAATTATCACACTAAGGACAAGAAAAAAGGTAGACACTGTAGCTTTTAAAGGAATTTCAAATAAATAAATAGCTGCTCGCCTATATCATTCCCAATTGAAGCAAAAAGGAGATTTTAACAGTTTTTACATTAAATTTTCACAACCTATTCTTCTTCTTTAGTAGCACTTAGCCTTCGGGAGGACTTTGTTTGACTGTATGCTTCCTTCATTGTAGGGTTTTTTTTTTCATTTACACCTTACATTCTACCATCCGTAATGGACTATGAATTTGTGGTCTTTAAATTGCCTGGTAATAAAACGGTAGAAAAATATTACAATTCAAGTAGGAAGGAAATAATTTTCAGAGAAGGTTAAAAATAAGGGGTCGATCAGCTAAGGATCATCGCGAAATTAGCTCTTACGACCGCAGTACAGATAGTTGGAACAGTCAATCTCAGTCTCCTTAACAGAAATTGCCCCAAACAGCAACACTTTACAGTAGTGTCTATATATGCTGTTCTTTATATTCCATATATAAGTCTATGAATGAAAACGATATCGAAGAGACCAATTGGTCCGATGGTTAATAATAAAATGAAGCTTCGACACGGCATTGCGGAAGTTGCAGCGAGTAAAGCTCAAGACAGACAAGTCAGCCAGATAAGAGAGATGATCAAGTCAAGACAGAGAAGAGAGATGGAGGCCACACATGCTCTTAGAAGCCCAAGATTCAGAGCAATAGATATGAAAAACGGATAAGATCCTAGCATATGAATTATCCAAATAGACCCGGAATAAGGTATCCTCCCACGATGTAGAATCTCGCTAGGAACAGGATGTTGACCTTTGGGCGACGAAAAACCCAGCACAATTAGCGTAAGATGTCCTTTCATGGTTCGAAAGATGACATGTCTACCAAGTGAAGTGAATTGTGAACTATTAGTAAATTAATCTTAAGCAATAATTAAATAACCCAAAATATTGAAATGAAATAAAGTATCAACAGAATTGAAATTATCGATCTAATTCAAGGCTTATTTTACTAAACATAAAGGTTTTTCCGCACACCATATAATGCTATATTCTTGTCAATACAATTCTAGTAGAATTTTAGTTCAATTTCCCAGATACCTGTCCAATCGGTAAACCACTATATCCTTCGCACTAGATCGCACTCAACCGAGAACAACAATTCTGAATCGCTGGCCCGAAAATCGTTCCTTTGTCACGGAGCAACGCTGACATTGGCAGGAAATCGGTACCGCTCGTTCGTTTTAGTGGTAAAATAATCGTAGCACCATGTAATCGCAACTATTCGGCTAGTGCCGCGGCAACAAACCATCAACACCACCTCTATCGCTCCCCAAACTAACCCCAACTCCGTTGCCATCTGCTCGTATAGCAAAACGCGATCGTCGGGAATTAATTTCAATGCCAATAATTTAATTAACTGGCACAACCGCCGGCGACAATTGACGACAACGACGGGCCGACGGCACGTTGATGGCCCTGACCGGTTTGCGGGAGTTCGTGAGCATCGCAATGCGTACGCAAAAGAACGTACACGCATTTCAACGACTAACGCTCTATGCTCTAACTACCGGCCGGCCGTGCACGCTACCGTTTAGCAGCACCCAACGACACACACACACATAGCGTGGCAACCTATCTAGCACCATCAACCGACCGTGCGCAAGGAATTGACCGATGACAAGCGCAACCTATACGGACAGACATAAACGCGCCCGTTTCGCACGGATGCTACGAATCCGAGTCGACGAGCGGCCTGTCGTCGTAGTGGGCAGCATAGGTGGAGGAGACCCACGCAACGCTATCGCTGCTTCTGCATACATACATCACCGCACATCGCGACAGTGCCAACCAAGCCTTCCATCTCTTCCATCTGTTCGTAAACCTAGCCATATGGGTCGGAACTGGAAGTGAATATTGTGCGGTGCCATTGACGGAACCGACTAGAAGTGGAATGCAAACTCTTACTGCTCTGCTCTGTTGCCCACACGATCGCGCTAGAATAGGATGGGGCGAATAGAATTTTGCCCCGGCCACGTTTGCTCAGCTTTACAATCCTGTGGTCACTGGTTGTGGTTAGTCGTATTGTGGGATTTACGCTTCCAACGTTTCCTTGTTCTATTGCCAAGGGAGAATTGGCTACAAAATCTACAGAAAACAAAAAATACAATTACGTTTCAATCTCAATCTTTATTGCGATCTACGCAAAACTAGCATGGCGCATTTTAGCTACGAGGTTCAATTAAATTGATTTTTTTATATGTTTACTTGAGATATATCCAAATATTGGTTTATCAGTAGAATCATTAGATTAGTTACACAATGCGATCGTGCACATGAAGGTCCTATATTCTACATAAAATCTTTTTGGCGCTTCATTGTTATTGAAACCTCCCCCGTAGTAACTCTAACCGATTACTTAGACTTAATATAAACCAAAAACAATGCAACTGTTACTCGAGCGATTCTACAGTGGAACAGAGCATCGACTTTGTAAATCGTCGCACGTGACCATTTGCGTATGAAACACATTTTACCGCCCATAAAGTGAATGACGTGTGAAAATACGGTAACGTACGCACCCAGCAGTATGAACAATCCTCCTCGCTTCGTCCAGGAAATGTAATAAAAACAACCAGTTCAGGCGCTCAACATCCAGCCATCGGTTCAACATCCATCCAGCCATCGGTCTTAATTACATTAAGTGATTTTGAACAGATTAATTTGCCTGCACGATACATCGCCATTTATTTCACGTCATCATTTTTAATTGGTTCGAGAGGAATCCAATTATCATCCTTTGATTGATTTTCAGAACTGATCGATCTATGGAAATATGATAATCTGCACAATTGAACGATATGAAGTATCTTTTGAACTTGTTGTGAACGTATTTTGACTGATTACTAGTAAATCCCGGATTAAGGCACTGTATAAGACATAATTTCGCGCAGTGTCCTATTAGTTTCGGTAAGGGCTGATTTTGGTACAGAACGTCCAGTAATTAATTATAGCTTCTTGTCTTAACCCAACCTTGTACCTCTGTTCCAGTCCAGAAAAATTCCACGTGACAGTTACTGACACTTTCAACATTCAAACTGTTAAGTAGCCTTACTCTCGACCAAAGTTGAACATCGCAAATCGATCGATGAAAAAAAACAACTTCAGAAGACATTAGCATTAAATTGTGCCGGAGTCAGCTGCCGGAACAGCAGTGTCGACCAGCATGCGTTTAGACGCAGAAAAAAACAAAAACACCAAAATCACATAATGAAAACACGAGATTTACCAAACTAAAACACAAACCGGAGGGCGCGCGCGCGCACAACACGCTCGTGCCTTCCGTATTTTCCGCAAACAAGATAAAAATACCGAAACGCAACGATTTGCAAACACGAAGGCGTCAAACATCGAGAGCAAAACGGAACTACCGAGAGCAAACTAAAATCGAACACAACAAAAAAAAACACAGCATCGCACAACAGAATCAATCCTTCAAATTACATTCACATCAATCAATCAACCTCGCTGCGGTTTGCCGACATCCTGCCATCCCGAACCTCATCATCATCATCATCATGCCTGCCGCCTCAAGGGTGACGGTGCGTAACGTGTGAAGCTGATGCTGCGTCAAGCGAGTAGATAGGGGAAAAGTGTAAACCCGTAGCTAATCTTGCAGCAAAAGAAGAAAACAAAAACTCAATCACACGCATACGCAAGCAAAAATCGCTCCAAAAATCAACACAGCACTGCACAGGAAGAATAGACAAGGAAATAGATTCTGAATTTTGAATCTGATGACGGGCACATACATAATGTTCAGCTATATCAACACTTTTTAGTGGAATGGAATAATTCATTGGGATTTCTCGTTTTTGTAAACACAATTATACATACAAATAAAGCGAGATTGGCTAATTTTTTGATATCGCGAAATGGTAATTGACAGTCAACCTGAGCGACTGCTACAGGTTTTTTTTTGTAATTGTCGACCCTTAAGGCAATGACAACAGATGGTGCGTTAAAACAATCAACTTATGTATTAAAAGCAGGTTCTGTAAGTCAAGCTCACCAGATGACATACCAATTTTAACAATACAGCTCTAATCTAGTTGGGATTCTGAATGCATGAAGCGGCGATCTATAGAAAACTAGAGACGTCTATTGACGTTATGAAGCTAAAATATTGCTAGCTCTCCTTTCTCTTCTACCGGCTTCTTTGCGAGGAGGAGATCTGCATAGATACCCAAGGAATCATCCATTGGATTCTGCCGGATTCCTACCAATTAAAACCTCCTCAAGTCTTTGGCTTAACATGCCTAACATGTCTAATGTTCTGCCAAAGTCATCACAGATACCATCATCAACATCAACGCTGATAAGTTCTGCATTTGAAATGGACTGGATTCTCGTGTTAAAAGGTGTCGTGATTGTCAAACCATCTGTGAAGTGTGCCCTGCATATACTGCTTTTGACATATAAAAGAGACAAATGAAGTCTTAAGGCTCTTTTTGTTCTTCTTGGTCCTACGACTCTTGCCAGCCATTTCTGGCTTACGGGAACGGTCTAGATGGAATTCGAACCCGGGTTCTGTCGTGTGAAGACCGGAACTGGGCCGCTTCATGACTCATGACTCAAAGTATGTATGCACTATACAACCAACTAACCTTTTGACATATCAACCGATTGTTTTGAAGTCATTAAAGTTTATATTTTACCCTTTTCACAACTGGAACACCCCTTATATATAAGCAGGTTATTAAAAATATCTGTTGATTAACGCTTTGTAACACACAAAAAGACACGGAGTAAATGGCCTATAAACAAACCTTCTAATTTAACGATAAATGATCGCGGAGCATCCGTTGACTCGGTATCATATGAAAGGCTTGATGTAGCTGATTGAATAACACAACAAATTTACGTGCTGCTAGGAAATTCAATCACAAACAGCTCTAAACGGACTGAAAACACCCCTGTTCCGCGCAACCCGACTCCCTCACTGGACCAACTTGTTAACAGCTTATCCCGTTGCAGACGAAATATAGGTGTCACTTTTCCGGCACACGGTTAAACGAACCCGGCCGATACGCCAGAACGGCTCAAGATCAAAGTATTTTCACGAGCAGGGCTACGACCATACGCATAACGTTGGTCGCCCACCTATGCCCACCGAACCAAAATAGAAGAGGAAAAGAGAACAACAAATACATCCTCTGGTCGAGCCGTTTTGTTGTTCGACGGACTGGAACCAAATTCAGGAACCGCCAACATTTTTTTCTGCCCGAAAGTCACAGCATATCACACTGGAGGTACTGGCAGTCATAGAAGTGCTAAATTCTCACGCCATTACAGCAATGTGCCCCACCCCAACGCGGTGGGTCCGATGAACTTCTGCTGCTTTTTCTCTCCCCCTCTCCATACGGATTCTACTATCGCCCCCGTGCGCTTCACCCGTCGAAACCCGTCGTTTATCGGGCGGCAATCACCCACCCGTTGGATTGGAGGCATCAGGGAGGCTAACTTAATTCGGTTAATGCCAGTTCGGTCACCGACTTTGTCGTCGGAGTCGGAGGAGCAGATGGCACCAGATGGCCTCAAACAACCGAGCTAAGAAAGTGAGCGATTCCGTACAACAACAGCGAGCGGGAAAGGGATGAATAGCTGCGGGATGTTCTGGATGGGGTGACGCGGTAAGGTTTGAAATTAAAAAGAAAATCAACAACAGCAGCAACAACCGCATCTTACAGCAAAGGAAATAAGAAAATCATTACCGCAAAACACAAAACGCGAGAACCACCAACAACAATGAGCCGCCGAGGCAAAGCATAACCGGACCTATTCTTCAATCTAATCACGGCATCGTGGGAAATCGAGTCAATCTCGAATGGTACGGACTGCGAGCGTTCCCGACCCCGCCGCCGTCGTGGGTTTTCCTTTAGAATGCCTCTTCGCAAAGATTCATTCTTTACTGTTGATTGCTTTTGGCTCGATTACGCCGAGGAGCATCGGCAGTCGTGGCTACAGGGATCCACCGATAGACACCGAAAGACGTAGACAAATAGAGCACGCTAAGGGGCAGACGAAGCACACGAAGTTCGCTGTACGATTTGCCGTGGAAAAGGTGGAGATGTTTTTCCGGCTAAGCCCGTCTCCGCCCGAGATTAATTTGATCCGATGAAATTATCGTTCAGTTTAAGGTTCTGAATCGGCCCTGGACCTTGGATGGTTTCGAGATTTCATCGTGGCCGATGCAGAAACCAATACCGAAACGTTCGAATTCAACACGCAATCGTTAATGTTGGGATGGTTTTCGCGGAATGTACGTTAAGCGGTTAATCCTAATTTGGCTGCCTTCAAGCAGGATTAATCTCTTCGGGATATGTTTTCAGTGCAAAATTAATTTTGAAGTAGATTCACAAACGGAAGGCTAATGCGATGAAATGTCTATATACAAATGTAATTAAATTAATTACCATGTCTATATAAGTCCTCCAGTACTCATCTGCAATGTAAAAGCTTGTGACATATCTTTCTGTGCTAAGCTTAATTTATTTACGGCCAAGAACAATCAGTTACGTGCAAAGAAAATGGACACAACTGCATGGAAAGCCTCGGAAGATCGTTATAGACAGTACACCATTTGTTCTGGTAGGTAATAGGCTCTCTCTCTCTCTCTGCCTTCATCGTTCGTAAACAAGTGCTTCTACCACATGCGAATCCCCATACCCCACATTCACAGTACTTATCATTACGGTTATTATATTCATCCAATAAAGCACACAGTAATAATATAATTTCAAGAGCGTACCGTTTACGCTTCAAGAACCGTCGAACACTAAGCCTTGCGTTTCCCTCCACTATTGAATCACGGGCGGCGTCGTTCGTCGTCCGTGCCGGTTAAGAGTTTAGCCCCATTCGATATCGCCCGGCCGCAGAATGCTGTGAATGCTTTACGGTGCTCAAAGTTTTATGTATGCTCACCACCTACTTGTCATGCGACCCCTTTCGCGACGTTCTCGGATCCCGGGCCCGAGGTCGCCACTGCCACTTCTACACAATTTCGGGTGAAGAACAGTTATATCGCTCGTCATGCTTCTGTTGGGCCTCCACTGTCGAGGTCTGCGTCCACATCGCTCAGTAACGACAAGGGTTGGGACATCCAATGCTCACTAAAAGTCGTAAAACTTTTCCTCGTTGCCACCGTCGAAACAACAGCCGAAGGACCGAAAAGAAAATTCTGTACACGGCTAGACTCTAGGCATCTAGCGAACTTTTGCCTTGGCCCCTGCCGAAATGGTCTGCTTGCCGTGTAGCGCAGCATAAGAGTGCACACATATGTATGTATGCGTACACTTTGGTTTTTCCCTGTCAACACTTTTCTCGTTATCATATTTTCACCAAATAGACGTTGTCTTGGGTGTGGGGTGGGCCTATGGACGGCAGCGAGAACACCTTGCTGTTCATGGCTATATTTTCACAATTTTCCTGATCGTTTTCCTCGAATTAGGTAGGTAGGTAGGTATTTCTTCTTCCGTTTTCCGTAGGAACGACCCAAGCCCAGCCCACTGTAACCACCCAACTTGTGCTGCATTCGGCGCACGTGGATAGAGATTTCGGTTTGAAGCGTTGAAACGTAATGCCTTATTTTAGCTTTTAACATGTGAGACCCGCCGAAAGGTGGTCCAGGTTGAGAAGATGGACGATAAAAAAAGTTAAGAGTCTCCTGGACCAACTCCTGGGGTTGAGCAGCGGGACCATTACCGCACCAACTCGCTACAGTTCCATGCGTAACGGATAAAATAAAAAGCCCACCGACCAAGTAATCGGCATTCATCAACGTGTCGGAAAGAGTTTGTACCGAGCCTCCCAGCGTTTTGTACACGGGCGCACGTACACTGCACACCAAGCATCAAGTGTTTCTTCGTTCCACCCTAGAAATCATCATAATCCGTCTCATCGTTGACTCTGCCGGCGGGTTCCACTACGGAATATGGTCGTCGCAACTTGCCGTTCGTTGGAAGGGAATGCACAAGCCTATCATCATCTATCCTGCAGACCTGCGTCCACCCAAACGCTCAGGCAAACGGTACTGTTGATCTCTCTCCCCCATCAGACGAATTGACTTCAAATCCGACTATCCGACATGGCTACCGCACGGGAACGTAGGCCTATTCTCGCTGTTTGCTTTTGCAGCGTATGCTACAGCGATACCGTACGAAACAGTCATACACGCTTTTATTACCGTCATCGGTCGGGTTTCAGTAGCTTTCGAGAGAGCTTCCAGCGTCGGTCGTGGAAGCTTATGTTTGATTGAAAGGATATCCTGGTCATCTCGCTTGGACGTCCGGAATCAGGATTCAGGGATCACACAACACAAAGGTATTTCAATTATTTTACGCACTTCGGTGCTTCACTTAGGACTACGTGTTGAATTCTGACTCGCCAATGTGTTCATGGTACAACTTATTGTAAATGTAAATTAGACCATAAATTGCAATCTCTGTGATGCAAAATACTCATTATTTATTTTACTTAATTACGCAATTATTTCTCAGTTCACAACTGGAAGAATTGTCCAGTCACTTTCAGTCACTTACGAACAAGAAACAGACAACGGTGAACTATATTGCATTGGAGCAACTTCCAAAGAAAAACTGGCCACAACACGTGTCATACAAAAACTGACTCAATCCTTTTTCCATCTGACTGTAAAATCTGTTTCTCGCCACTGTCCGGAAAAGGACAATTTGTGGTATTCTTGAACAAGCGAAACAGGAATGACATTCTGCGATTCATTTTTGGACCCTTTTTTCGTACCAACTGAAGAACAGGCGTCCACTTCCAATTCAACGATGATTGCGTTATGCTCGCGCAAGTTTTCACTTCTTTTGTTTGGCACACAGTTCCTTGTTTGGCTTTGATTTTCCGTCACGGACCCACAAGTTTCCGAGCTGGTTTCAAATCGACTTTGCATAATTACCACCGAGCAAAGCAAAGCAGCAGCGACTACTTTCCATTCCTTTTCTTCTTTGTTTGTTGTTTCCCATCCCGTGTTCTGATCGCAGTTCTGCTTCTCGAGCGAACTACGATTCCGCCTCGCGGGTCGGTTGTGATGATGCACTTTCCGTCCCAATTTTCACAGCAATGCGTTTCAGTTCTCTAATGGTGAACACTCGTATACCATCACGTAGCTTCGTACTTCTTAGCTACACTCCCTTGTTTAATTGCTATTAATGAGACAGTAAGTAGAAGCTTTATCGTACACCAGTGCATTTTTCCTTCCAGCGTATGGTGAATCGCGTGAGTAAGTATGTATGTGTGTGTGAGGGAGATGATCAGTGCAGTTGCAGCTTGCAGGAACAATTGTGAAAGTAAGCTCCCGGTACACCAAAACCTCATCTCATACGGATCTACTTTTAAGGAACGTTGATTTCGCTCGAAAGTAAAGAACCAGGCAGAAGAATTCAACCCAGGGAAGGCCAACCACAGTCAAATGCCGAATGTTTCACGGTTCGTCAAACATGCCAACCGGTGCGGATGGGGTGGTTCTACCAGTAAAACGGTTCTACTCTTACCCTTCTGCAAAAGGGTTTCCAGATGCATGAAGCCGTTTACCTGCAACCTGCCTTACTTTTTGTTTATATAATTTTTCTGCCGACCCCCTGCCTTCAACTCTTTTCCGGTCCCGCAACGCACCGTCAATCATTACCATCAGGGGATGTTTTCCGGCCGCACTTCGCACACACAACAGTGACGGCGCGCGTGAGGAAGGCGCATAAAGTGACGGTGCATTTTTAAACACGGTCCGTTTGGCAAAAGAGGCACCAACGGCCCTGCGGAAAAGGGGAAAGAAACACACCTTTTCTTGCTGCTCCATTGTGGCCCAGAACAGTTTCCGTGTAAGGTGCCAAAGTGACAAGCATTTGTTTTAATTAAGAACCTGTTACAATTATGCATTTTAATGTGCACACTTCAGCCCAGAACGGTTCGTTTGGCCGCCACAGAGACACGGTTTCTTTCCCCTATTATTAACATTTACCTTTTCCTCACATTAATTATACCGATGCTTCATTGCTCGAAAATTTATGAAACACTTCACCAGGGGCCCGTAGAGGCACACTACGAAATTATCATCTAACGTGATGCAAACGATGATCGGTTGTATGGCCATCAAAATGAGATTTACACACTTTTTCGAATGTAAAACACGCAATAAGATAACGATCAAATGGAGGAGTACGTGTTGACGTTGCCGTTACATATTTGCAACTGCAGCGTGTCAGATATTTGTTTTTATCGTTCAACGAATTCATCAAACTGTGATTAGACACCACGGATTAGTATGCATCATAAACATATTTTAGCAAACACATCTAGCGAGAACAAGAACTTTCATAAAAGGGCCATTGTTTGAAATGAAACTAAATGAGTATTACCTTTAGCCTCGACAAGAACTACACGTTTGGGGTGCTGGTATAAAACAATGATAAGTAATGTAGGAGAAAACATTTACGCCAAATGATAAATAGGCAGGACCGGGGTTTAACTCTCATCCAGACCGTCTTCCCGTACGCAGGACTTAACGATTCTACTCTACGAGTCAAGTCAATCAAGTCACGGAAAGCCAGAAATGGCAGGCCCAACCCTCTCGAGGTTGAAATGCAAAAGACAAGAAGAAGAAATTAAATGAAACTAAGCAGGACAGGCAAGCATGTCTGCTCAAACCAAAGATTATTTTACAACATGAAGAGCTTCCTTGACTTAAATTAACCTTAGCTGAGTGGGTTGTCAAATCCAGCATACCGAGGAAACAGGACAAATAGGATTTGAGAGCGATCCATTTGTGTAAGCGATTATCAGCTTTCCCAGCTCAACCATTAAAAGAACCAAAGTTAAGTATAACGTATTCAAAATATTGTTAACAGTGTTGTAAACATTCAAGCAGTCTAACTTCATAGAGGGCTGAGTATTCAATATCTTCTTCTTCGGTGGCACTACAACCTCGAAAGGTCTCGGCCTGCCATTTCTGGCTTTCTGTGACTGGATTTTACCCGTAGCAAGGTAGTCAGCCCTGCGTACGGGGAGACGGTCCGAATGAGATTTCGACCCCGGTCCTGCTGCATGAAGACCAGCGCCGCTGTCGATTCGCCTACCGGACCACCCCACCGGCTATAGTTAAACAAATTCTGACTAAGGCAAATATAGCTCATGGGATACACCACAAGTCTAACCACGATCGTCATCGTGGTTGTTGAATCATGTAAGCGGTTTATTTACACCACTAATCAGCTGGTAGCGCAAGCAGATGGAGCTGCAAGACCTGCACCAAATGTCTCCATTATTTGCGAAACTCCGATGATCAGCCCATGATGAAACGTAAATAACCATCACACTCATTAACGGTGATGGAGAACTAGCGCGCTTGACATGACGCGGAACGTCCCTAAAAGTTGCCGCATACGACGCTGAGACACACAGAAAGAGAGGGAGCTCTCGAGGGCGGAAATGAGCCAGAAATTAATTGGCAGAAGATTTACGATTTTATGTTGTAGCGTCAGCAACATTGCCCTTGTGGTGTGCGCTCAAGCAAACGTTCCTCTCGTTGCGTTGAAGAGAATAAACGAAGCATTTAAAGCGATTTCTTTCGCTAAAACACGACGAAACCAGACGGAAGCAACAGAAAGAACGCTTCATTTGCGCAGGGCCCATGATAGCAGTGGTCGTTGAAGATAACACACCGATAACACGCATAATTAAACTCGAAAAACCCTACACGCGATCATTTCGGCATATTCGCGCGAGCTATTCCGATACATTAGTGCGTGTTTGCCCGCAGTTATGTAGCGTACATTCCGTTGCATACGAACGCACACAGATACCCCAACCTTGCAGACGCACATACACGCTGCCAGTGTGAAAAACACAATCAATGAAGAAGCTGCTGGCTGCGCTCCTGTTGTCTGCTACTGCTCACCACATTTACCGGAGACCACGCACAGTACTGCAGGCGCGAAGATACAAGCGCAATTCAGTGCATAAACATCGTAATGAGTCGCATTTGTGGTATGATAGTCATGATCACCGTCATCGTCGCGCTTTTGCCACAAGCGCACCGCAGAAGTACCACAACAAGGGGGTATAAGCTAAGCGCGTCGTGGGAGGAGGGGGAGGGGGATGCGAAGAAAGGAATGAAAGGTGGAATTAAATACGAGCGGTACAGGTTGCCCTCGTCGGTTGATGGGTGGGCGCACATAAATACATGCAGCTGGTGGCTGCGTGCGTATGTTTAGCAGCAGGAGGGGAAGAGTAGAATGTCATGGTCAATTTAGTGGCACGATTAATGCCTTGCGGGATACCCAAACCGAAAGCCTTCCCATCGTTCTTGGCTGCTCCGCATTGGGACACGGCTGCAAGGGGACGAATTTTTCAATCACATTTACTGGCTACGAGAGGGAAACGTTAACTATCGCTTTACCGCAGTAAATGGGTGTAAAGCATTTGGCTAAAATCGATATAAATTTGGGGTATGCTAGGAAAATAAATGCCCATCGTTACGAACCAATTTGCCCAGAGGATGTCACACAGTATAGAGGTTGAAGCCGGTAAAACTCACCTGAAACAAGACAAGAAAAACGTAAAATTAATTTAAAATTTAGAATAAGTATAACATACACAAGAACAAACAAATGACTAGAAATTTGTGGCTTTCCAGTTATGAAGGGAAGAGTAGACAAAAAGTATTTAAAGATTCACTGAATTTTGCAAGAACATATGCAAACTATCAGACAGGTTTCCTAATAAACTGATCTGATCAGATTTGTTTTTCTTCTTTGGCAATAACAAACTCGGAAGCTCTCGGCCTGTCATTTCTGGCATTCTGTGACTTGTTTGTACCCGTAGATGGATAGTCAAGTCCTGCGAACGGAGATGGGTGGTTTGGATGGGGTATAAGCCCCGGTTTTGCCGTGTGAAAATCGGCACCGTTGTCGCTCCGACCAAAGGACCACTCCCAACATGAGATTTTGTTGACTTGAACAAATTTTGAAGTTAGCAGAGCAGTAGATAGCTTCCTTCCATCGTCTTATGGTTTTAAAGCATCATAAACATAGTCAGTGTAAAACTATACGACTTTATCTTTAATTTGTAAAGATATTAAGAAGTCTCAGATAAGCTCAGCAAAATTTTATAAATGACAATACCCTATCTTCATGTTACCAGGAGATGGGCATCCCTATATTCTCTTCAACCTAGAGCTAGCGCGGTCCTTTCGAGCCTCGAAAAAGAATGTTTCGGGGGTCATGTTCTGTGGATAAATCCGATGATAACGTGGACATCATACTTTGGAGTGTCTACTATGCAGCACATGCTTAATAAAAAATGTAGCTAACGTCACAAAACCTTGAATTGGAGGCAAAGGCAACGAAAATCATTATGATGGTGCTAACACCAGCCATCCTGCTAACAAATACTTATGAGAGACATACCGATCAAAATTCATAACTTGGGCAGAGGTCAGCATCAGCAATAGTATAGACGAGCATACGTCTCGAACACATGTTCTTTGGAAGAAGCAAGAGAAGTGGAAAAGCAACGACAAGCCTTACTATTCTCAAACGAAATAGATTCATCAGGCACCGGTGCACTGTTCATGTGAAGTGGATCGCACCAGTTTATCTTGGATCAAATTGAGATGGAGCGATGACGTAGATACGTTCTCCGGAAAGGCCTGTATAAACGATTGGCAGATGAACCATTCTGAGGACTTCTGCAACAAAGGCAAGCCCGCAGTGTGGCTGCAGCGCCGAATAAGTAAGTAAGTTCAAACAAGTTCAGTTTAATGTTCAGATCATGAAGTGGTAGTAATGACCATGATCATTCACCTTCAACGATATAATGTATTCATAAAGTCAGCAACTTACACATCCGACGCATAATTATCAAACCATTACTAACAATCAACGGTTACTAAAAACTCACCGGAGCGAGTTCAGAGCGAAATTCATGAAATATCTTTATAATTACCTGATCATTATTGATAACAGCGGCAGCATACTCCACGAAGAAAAAACTGTTGTTTCAACCGGCATTATCCTCTTTCTGATAACCCTCCAGCGAGGATTCCGGTGTCCAACATCGTACTACCCGATTCCGACATATGGTTCTTAAAAATTATTGCATTTGTGGTTCATTACTTTTCATCGTGCGATGATGTTTGTAAAATGAATAATAAATAAAAATTGCAGCCGGGATACGAAGCGGGATATGAAGCAGAGCAACACAACACAGGCACCACCGGTACACCGCAATACCAACCTCCCATTACAAATGTGTCAATTAATGTCCGTGCCTGCCCTCAGCCAAGGATCACAGCACACCATACCGACATAACTCGCGCAACCAGGCCTGGTGCGCAAGAGGCCCTGGTGTGCTCGAGCTTTTTATTCCCGAAATTCCGGGCAATTTTATACTCCATTAAATAAACCAATGCCAAAAAACCCGGTTTTTCCCCGGCAATGCACACCAACCCGATGAGCCTGGCAAAGGATGTTTTCTCCCCTATCTCGTGTTGTTGTTTGTGTGTAGTTATTCCTTTTTTCGCTCTGATGTTGCGTGTATGTATGTGTGTGTGTGCGTGGGAAATTGTAACCTTCCGACAAAGAGAAAATGAAACGCGCCTGCCAGCATCCCGGCCGGTCGGTCGATGGTCATTTTGCTCTGCTCGGAGTGTAATAGTGCTGGGGCCGTAAACAGAAGCATATCGATGGCGGATTTGGGGTGGACAGTGGGAAGGTCCTGTGGGCGGTAACTAACCGCACGTTCCACTCGGTCAGCCAGCAAAAGCCGGAGCCGAACCCCGGAATGAATATTGACCACAAACGTGACGATGATTAAGTCTATGGTCAGTTTCATATGTAAGCAATATACAGGCAGGGGGCTGGTAAACAGAACGGGCTTACTTTCATCCTGTTTTGGTGAAGGACACGATGGAGGATACAAAAAACGGTTTTATTCTTTAAGTTCTATCTTTCTTGAAGTTGACATAAAACTAATTACACACGCCTTTAAATAATTTAAAAACCTTTTTTATGTACGCCTTTTTGACGCGGTCCAGCTAAATAATGTGTCCAACAACATATCATACCTTTCAAGGTGTAAAGTGTAAATATGTTCTACTGCAAAAACAGCCTTTTCACATTCATTACGATTGCGTTGCTTTTTGTTTGACTTTCTTATTTTCGCGTATGATTCCAGCCAGGCCGGTTTCTCCTTTCACCACGATATTACAGTTTTTTTTTGGTCGTATGTCTGACCAAAAACGAAACGGATGTGAAAACATATTGCAATAAAAATGTTATCATTCCGTATGACGCGCGCGCACGGTATAACATGCTATTTGTTTCACACCAATTTCACGCACACCGGTACGACCGCCTGCGACAGTGGAGTTCGCTTTGCGAATAATGCACTGCGGTTGCCAATTTCATAAATATGCCATTCATTATTGAATAATGTATCAATATTGACGGTGCCAGCACAGCCCAGTTCCGTTCAGCGGCAAGCGATTGCCTTGCTTTGACCTCGTCGTCGGACTGTCGTCTGAGTCGTCTGCGCACACAACATGCGACGACGAAACGTCAATCCAGCGGCAGTAGCGGCAGCGCCGAACGAGGCTTCACACTGTTAAATGCACAATGTTTCGAAATCGCTATATCCTGTCCGGAGCGGGAAAGGGATTATCGGACACATGTTCAGTAAAAGCTGCACGGGAAGAATTGGTGTATGCTCAACTCAACAGACGATTGCAGCGGACAATAATTGTCAGCACCGTGGCGTGAGAGAAGGTGTTGCAGAAGAGTTTTTACGATGATGGTTTTTTTTTGGTTTGGTTTGGTTGCACATCTGAACTCCCTTCACATTGTTGCACTTACGCCAAGCGACGGTGCAATAAACGGTACTTTGATGCATTTATGCAACAATGACAATCAATGAATATGCATTTCGATTAATTTGGCACTGGTAACGGCACCATCGAACGCCTGTTTTTACAACAACAGCTTAACCGATGGAGGGTGCGGATGAGATATTCATAGTTTGCTTAATCCGTTGCAATGATAAATGATATAGCAGAAAATCAGTTTCCTTATGTAATAATTAACAACAAACCATTGAACCTCTTTTGTATTAAACTTTGAGATCTTTCGAAATGTAGACTATATACTGCCAAAATCCAAGTTTCTTATCTTCTAAAATAGTTACAAATCACATTCTCAGTATATATGTCATAGTCAGGAAATGCAGCGAAAACGTTAACATGGCTCCGTGATTCGCCAGTGTTCCAACGATGCTACCGAAACCATTCGGCAGGGAAAACATGATCCCGAAACTATCACATTTCAGTTGACGTCGAATGTTGGCTGGACTGGAAAAGAGAAACTACATCGTAGCATTACGGCTTCATAAAACATCGAGTGAATGTGTGCATAATGTGGATATTGCACCGAAAGCAACGCACATGACCAATCTGTCGGGAAAGTCCGGCTTTGTATGGAGCACCGCGACACGGGAGAGACACTACACTTGTGCCAGATGGATGGTAGAAAACGAACGGCAATAGCGTCAACTAACTCATCGCACGTTCCATAGCTCCAGACCAAGCTATGGCCCAAACACTGCCACAGTCGGCACCGACGGCTTACCGGGCTTGGAAGGTTCGACATTTCCACCAACCGCACGTTAAATGGTTTTGTGGAATGTTTCTTTTTCATTTAATCACTGTGCACTGTGTGACTCTCTCGTCTCTCTCTCTCTCTCTCTCTCTGTGTTTCTCTCTCTGTGTGTTAGATAGAAGGGACGATAAATACACAATCTTCCAACCTCCCGGTTCACCTGATGGCCATTTGATATTTCAATTCGCCCCAAAGCCCGTTTTCGTATGCTTCCGCATACGCGTTCAGGTGAAGGTACATGGATAGATACGACGAATGGTTTTGGCGTATGTGTTCACAATCGTGATCATCAAGACCTAGAAAATGCACACGCCAATAGTGTCGTAGAGCTAAAATTTGCCGCGAAATATAAAATCTATAACCCCATTTGTCATTTAGATGCCCCAGTTTAGTAATGATTTGGTGTGGAATGCAGAGGTCATTGGGAGATATTTTCCGCCTGGCGTGTTGCGCTGATAGTATATTATCTTTCATACAGCATAATATCAATAATTTGATAGACTTGCAACAGCACTAACGAAATTTTCAATGCTTCATGCTCAATAAGGAGAAGCTTACCATGGAACGTTTGGGAAGGACTGATTCTACCTTTGCGAAGTTCCGGCATTGCTAGTACTACAAAATTGAAAACGCGCTACATAACTAGGTCTTGTTACAAATACTTTATCAATAAAGAGGTCAACTTGATCCTCTAGCAGTATATCGAACGGAAGTCATCTGCAATGTAAAGTACAACACTATTTCAAAATAAAAGGCATTAATTTGCCAAAACTATCCTTTAAATATCCTCAAAATGTTTGGTGCGATTAGAGTACACTCTGTGTGATGTGGGTTTAGTAAATAAGTATAAATCGCCCAAGTCCGCAGCCCCACATGAGATTTTATCGTTTAATAACAATATATGAAAATACACATCAAATTATACACCATTTTAAGTTATCTATTATTTTACATTGCCAAAATTTTTATTTGAATTTCGATAGAATAAGTGGATTGTTTTATCGTCGTTGTTTTGTTCTGTGTAATTTTTGACGTGTTTATTTAATAGAAGCTTTGGCTTTGAGTGAGTATAAACCTTAACGATTTTATATGAATATTAAATAGGCCCCGCAATAACAAAACGTTCTCAAGCCCGCTCACACATCATCGACAGTTCTGGAGTAGGAAACATTGTTTTCCCTTATGCAGCATTAGGATGTTTACGCTCTTATTTACAGCCCAACAAAAAAGGGCAAATTTGGTGCAAACATGTTTATATTTATTTTCCAACACACCTTGAAACTCCAAAATATCGAAGCAGGGAGCATTCGTTTGTTTACCAAACTTGTGGTGCACGTTCGCAGCTATTCCCAGAATTTACTCGCTGATCTACTTTGAACTTGATAGGCGGCGGTTTTTTGTTACTCTTATCGTGCCCTATGAAAGCTGCCACGAGGATGGTAGACAATTCTTGGAACGCTTGGATTTTGCGTAGATTCTAGCCACAACGAGGTTAAGGAATCAGATTATCACGGAACAAGTAAGTAAAGGATTTCTGAGGCTTCCACCGTGTTAAAGTACATCTGCAGTCTGGTTGAGAGCAAAACTGTGCCATACAAATAGGTAGATTGTTTTGAGGAACTGTAGCTTGAGGAAAAAATAACTATTGACTTTAGGCGTTACTTGAAGAGCACATATAAATATAGTCATAATTATATAGGCGTAAACATGAAACTAGAATGTTATCTCCTCCTGCACTAAGCTTAATTTAATCTTCCAGCTTAGATATGCTTCTCACACGTCATGTTTGTACACCACAAAATAAATCCCAAAAAATCTACTTCCCATGACCAACTTCTACCCAAAATCAACACAAAGCCCATGCCCATAAAAATTTAAACCAATCCTCTCACAGACGATTTTAACACATTTTATGATTTTACAACCGCCAACAATAGATAAGGCGATACCGATCCGAACCACTCATAAACTTTTTGTATCGTTTGATTTACCTTTGAGCGAGGCAAAACACAAAACCTCTTTCGAACCGTACAACATAGTGCTGTGTAGAGTGTGGTTATCACGTGGCCAATCATACTTAGAACACTCCTTCCACCCATCGGGAAGCGTTGCGAAACTATAGCGAAACTTCTACCAAAGTCGGAAACTAAATAAGGTGTAAACTCCGAGAAATGTCGTAAATGGTGGTCATAAAATTTATAACACCTCGATATAATCACGACCAACAGCAACACTAGCGAAGGAGTTTGCCATTCCTAGAACCGTATGTTTATTCGCTAATTATATCTAGCACATCGGAATGGTTCCGTTTGTTCGCGCCGGAAAACATGAGTCGTGTGTTGTTTGAGGGCGTTTTTACGTTATTACCTGATACATTTTCAATTTATTTTCATGAAATCACACCGAATGTGATATTGAGCAGTTAAAAAGCTGTCTAAATCTTTGGAAGCTATCTGAGATGTTCCTGGGTTTATAAAAGGCTTTGTTTTGAATTATATTGCAATGTGACCCAGGGTTTACGGCCAGGCCGTCCTTAATGATTAAAAAAATACCAGGGGTTTTGAGTCTATGAGTATGGGAACTAGCTCTTGATCATCAATGTATTAACCCGAACCGCTCCAAAAAGACTAACTTGGTAGAATTTGTTAACAATTGTTCATCAAAGCCTTAGACAAAAGACATTCAAGTTAAAAAAATAATTTGGCTCAACAACCGCGAAAGGACTTGGCCTGCCATTTCTGGCTTTCCATGACCGGTTCATATTCGTACCTGAATAGTCAGTCTTGTCCTGCATACGTATTCCAGGACTACACTTTACTATTATCGAACACCGCAAAATATAAAGTGAGCAAAAATCAAGCGTCAATTGCCTTCATAGTTGTTCGGCCTTCTGACGACCACCTCTTATCATGCAGAATTTCCTTCCACTTAACTTGTAATATTTATTAACGATGTTGTGAACTCACAGACAGGTACTTATAAATCTCTTTGACAAGAAAAAATATTCCAATATTTTATGAATACAAAATAACCGACACGTACTACCGAAATTCGCGATCTCGTTCGTTCTTCGTTCTTCGTTCTTTTTCAGTTAGTCGCCAACTATAAGTTACTAAATAAACTACGTCTAATAAACTAAGGAGGTAAAATTCTCATTAGTACACTTTATAAAATGCAACCAGCATTTCTGAATTCTATTTCACCCAAAATGCACCTACAACGTATTGCTGCCGATAATATCAAATGTTTGGTATTCGTGTGCATCAAACAGAAGGTCATAAGCCAGCTTCATTTTGGCGTCACCTTCAACCATATTGACACTATCCAAGCAAAAAACCATCGAAAATCTACATCCATGCCACAACGATGGCGCCTCCACTCCATTCATTACCGATCCTCCACTATCCACCATTTTGTGTGCTACGTTCGTATCCCCTCCCTGTGTATGTGTGTGTGTGTGTGTGCGACTGCTTATTGAATTGATGGATGGGCCGCGAGAGTGTCAGTCAGCCAACAACGCCAACCAAACATACCTTAGTATGCTAGCAGCAGGAGGAAGGTTTTATCTACCGGATCCGGATCGAGCGAATGAATCATCATCATTCGAACGGTAGTGGATACCACCGTCGCCGTCGTTGTCGTGACGCGTAAATTGAAATATCAACACCATTTCATCATCGATTTTGAATGCTTTCGTGTAGTTCGTTTATTCCTAGTTTACCGCGGCGAGGTATGCAAAAGGAAAATCTCAAAATGAACGCGTTCCACGATATGGTACGGTTGTGCGAAGGATAGTATCGGAAAGGAATTAAGGCAATTTATTTACTTCAATTAGAGGTGCGAGTGTTTTTCAAAATATCGCTAAATTGTTGTTAACTAAAAAAACTAAACGATGTTAACTAAAAATTTGTAAAGAATGAAAAATGTTTCCTCAAATCAGTCAAAGGTTTTGATCCTTTTATGTTGCGTTACCCATATTTTTCCGAACACGCATAAAATGACAAATAAACAGTCAACTTTGAGTTATGTGATTCAGTTCTTTTTTTTCTTTTTAATGGCTAAACAAGTTGAAAAGATCTTGGAAAATTATGTCTTGGTGCCCTGATTTTATATTAAATCGAAACAGGGCATTTTTGATCGAGGAATACTTTGGATGGGCGCTACCATTTTGCCATCCCGGAATCGCATATTAGCTCCAGGAAAACTCCATTGTGCAAAGAAAGGCAAAAAAGGTGCAAAATTCCACCATTGATTGTACAAATCATTACTATGACTAATTTCGTTTCCGACCCTGAGTTCCGGCATTCCTCGACGCATAAACAATCGACGTCAAACGTTCGTCGATAGACAGGCAAAACTGAATACACAAGCACCGATTGACGATCCATTGTGCGTGTTCGTTGTTGTGTGAGTATGCTGATATCCTTTTATTGGTACAAAAGAGAAGCGGAACCATTCGGCGAACACAGACACCCACACCGTCAATTACATCGATTCGAAGCAAAAGGATGACCGCTGAAAAGCTTACGCTTTCTTACGTATAGCCATTCTGATCCCTGAGAGTGGTCAGGATTTTTTTTATGTTGCACTGTTTTATGTCCTGTCGCTTCTGTATTTTGCACTTTTTTTGCACAAGATTCTGAACATTGCATAGCGACACTGCGCCTTGACCGTTCGTTTTGTTTGTATCGGTAGGTTTATCCATTCGTTTGTTCCATGTTCCGTTCCGAAGGAAGCTGATTGTCCTGAAGCTCACCATTAAACCCGCCCCAGAAGCTTAACCGTTTGCCGTGCTCTTCATCAACCTCGCAACGACTCGGCTAGAGGAAACGGCGAGTTTTCCGTGTCGATCGCAGTTTTATTGTGTACATCCGGCCGTTAGTTTGGTCAGCACCACCGACAGCCAAACCGACATCATTTTTCTTGCTGTTTGCTTCTTTTCATCCGGTTTCGTTATTTTCTTCCCAAGAAAAGTGGATCACCGCAAGGATTTGAGTGCAACAAAAAAGGCGTAAAAACGAAGAGAATGAAAGTCAAATTGAACCTAACGCAGCCACACAGTCTCCGATTTCCGCAGCAAGCTTGCCATCGAGTGGCTGAGAACCGTCGAGTTCTTCATCCAGAGCCTTTTCATTTCCGGTGGTCAAGTGATTCATTCTGATCGCGTTGGGATGATTAAATGATGCAACTTATTTTTATACACACCATTCTCCAGTTTCCAGTATTTTTTTTCTGTTTTGCGGCCACACATATATTTACAAAACGATGTCATGCCCGGTGAAAATGATTTCACGCATGCAAACATCTTTCGCCACATACAACCTGGTCGTGGATTAGTTTAGGTATCAGTCGCTACGTCCGATTGCAAAACGGATTTCCGCTGCTGGTTCACATGCCATTGGTTGCATAAGCTTATAACGATGAGTAGAATAGCTTTGTTTTGGATTGGATCAACGTGACAAAATCAGATTAAAGAATTGTCTACGAATACCTTCAGGGAGCTGAAGTGTGTTCTAAGCATTGAAAAGAAAGTCAACGATTATTGAGACAATTGGCACTATCTATAAATTTATAATAGTACTTGTTGGATCTAGTCATACGAAAAGATCTTGATTTCTTCTTTCACTTGTGCAGTAATGACCATAAGTTTACTTCCTAATAATATCATGAAACTAGCGCACATGATGTAAAAAAGGAAAGTCACGGATGAGAAACATTATCCAGCTTTCTTCCATGTTGCGGAAGCTGTAAAACACAATTAAATCATTAACCTTTTGTAACAGATACCTTCAACATCATTATCCCTATCGCAGGCGAAAGCTAGTGAAGCGAAATAGCGCCTCGTACCGGAACGTCGCACAAGCTTGATTATCATGAAATTAATTTTTGCAAAACAACACTCGCCACCATCCCACTCTCTCGTCAATCAGCTCAGTCGAAATGTCATTTGCTTTTTCGAAATATTCCCACCAGCGACGCGTATTTACGATGGCCGAGGACTGGTCCGATGGGAAAAACAACCATGTCTCACCCTACACATGCACGTGCTTTCTCTCTCTCTCTCTCTCTCTCTCTCTCTCTCTCTCTCTCTCTCTCTCTCTCTCTCTCTCTCTCTCTCTCTCTCTCTCTCTCTATCGTTTCGATCCATCCAACCGATCGACGTCCGTCCAACAAGCACGCCACGGTCGAGCATAATAAACTGCAGAACGTTTGTCCTATCCATTATACTTAATTGCTGCCGGAATATGATGATTTTTCGAGTTTCTAGTGCGCGCAGAAGAAGAAAGACGCAACGGGATCTGGTTTGGATGCTTCCCCGGTGTATCGTTTGTCCTTACGAGGGGGAAAAAACCTGTACAATGCTTTCCGTAACACTAGACGCCTGGCGTGGGCTGGCACATGGTCAGCGGCACGTGATAAATGGAACGAATCATACAACCATGACAAGGCAATCGTGAGTTTTTGACATTCGAGCGCCAGAAGGCAGGGGTGGAAAATATGCAGCATTATAATTAACGATAATGGATGAAATACTATTAATCGAAACGCGACGCAAAACGAGAACCGGTTCATTATGCTCACGTTAGCGGGCCGTGCTGTTGGTGGTGGTGGCCGAAAGTTGGCAAAAGTTTTCCTGAATAATAAATAAACATGCTATTATTGCGTCACTTGACGGGCAAACAAATGCAAATGAAGGCAAAACCACCGGTTTTGGGCAGCTCTGTAACAATAATCAAACGCACTAATTGCGCCCGGAAAGCTGCCATTTTCAAAGCGTGTGCAAGAAATTGTAATCCATTCATTTAAAATTTCTAGCAATATTGAAGTGTTCCTGATAACTATTCCGGGGACATTCGAATCGTATTATAATCCTTAAACAAAATATCATTGCCACAGAATTACTGTCACATCAATTATTACTTCTACTGCCACTCACCTGGACTGTCGTGGGGCATCGGAGCACAGAAGGCGCTGGAACTGCCGGATGATGATGTGGGCGGCGGATAAAATGCTCTCGGTGGTCCTAGCGGGGAGTCGCATTGAGCCGGCGGCACGAACAGGGGTGGCGTTGATAGAGCTGTTAATTTGTTAGCGATACATGGAAACAGAATCATATAATTGATTAATTATCATCCCACTTCATCTGTGTCACATTGTACTGCGGATGGCGTGTTTTTTCGCAAATGTGTAACCAATTATACAAAAGATACAAAGGGCAATGGGGCCTTCTGTTTCGGTTGAACGTAATTTTTTCACACGGAAATCTATTGGAAAACGGAAGCCAAATAATGGGCCAAGGTAAAATACTGTTTTTTCATAAATGATCGGTTGACATTTTTTCGTGACATACTGTTGAGAACTGCATTCCATAACTATTCCACTATAGAAATTAAAAAGTTTGCCACACCTTTTTATGAACGCGAGGCTCTCCAAAGGACACCTTCGGTTTGATTTAGCTGTTAAAGAATCCCTAACGGTAAGTTGAGCTGTAGCGTAACTGGCGTATGTTGGTTCGTACAGACGTTCATTAAAACCACATATAAAATGGATCCAGATACACTTACAGTTACACTCTACAATCGGAGAATAGAATACAACGATTCTAACTACCTTCAGAAAACTGCATTCTTTCTAACATACTGGCCTGCTGACATAATGAAAGCAATTTATTCGCCAACAAATACTGACGCACCTCTCAAGACAGCCAGAACTACCCATGCTCTGCTGCAACGACCAACTGGTAGTTTGCAATTAATTTTTCATAGGCCTAAATAAACCGACCACCTACCGAACAAAGAGGCCCTGTTGCTGCAAGCCGTTTATGTGGTTGATGGGTTTTTACTGTCATTAATTATTTGTCTATGCATGATTCTAGCCTATTCATATATACCACCACAGATCCAGAGTGTGCCATATAAGCAAATGAAAACCTGACGAAATGTAGGACTGCTCTTTTATACATAAAATTGTATTTATTTAGCTAACGAAATAAAAAAACACGGCGGTTTGACATTTTTAAATGCATCACAGGTTCGAGCGCTTTTGCCTGTTGAATATTCTAGGAAATTAGTTGATAATTTTGCAATCATTAAATGCAGATGAATTTCCTACTACAATGAAGCACAAAAGGTGTTCGCGCGTGTACATTCGTGTACCACCAATATGCTCGTTTTCCCTTTGTATCTCATCCACATTATTTCTTGCTACTTACTCTGATCATTCGGTGGTCGCATACTAGACAGTGCAGACAGTGGAGTGTACGATTTGGGTGGTGCCTCTCCCGGCCGAACCAATCGTTCCTCGGTAACACTTTGCTGCACGCGGTACTGCATTTTGCAGTACGCCTCCTGGTTAGCTCCCAGCGTAGAATTCACGTACACACCGGTAATCGTGACTTCCGTGTCCTGCGCGATAACTAAATTGCTCGACACAGGGCGCGGCTGTAAAAAAAAAACAGGGAAGTGAAGACATAGCAAACGAAACGTGTTATGAGGCATGACATGCAGAGCGTGAAGCTTTTAAAATTGCATTCATCAAACAGTCCTTACCTCCTCTATTTCACGCTTCACTTCCATTGGATCGTCCTTACGATCGCGCATAGGTTCCGTCTTGATGACCATTTTCTTCTTTTTGGTCAACGTTTCGTGCTGCGCTACTGTGATACTTCCGGGCGCAATTAACGCTGCCGGTTGATTGGAGCTAGTGGACTCTGCCGATGTAGACAGACTAGGATGTTTGTTGTCCAAGGGCGTTCCAGCAGCATGCGAATCGCGTAGCTCATTCTCACCAGTCGTATCCTTCTTCTCCTTTCCATCACTTTTGTTCGCCGATGCTGTAGACTCCTTGGACGCAGTTTCTTTTTGTTCCTTTGCATCTTTGGCACCTTTTTTCGTTTTCGGTACCTTTTCGGCGGAACATTCTGAGTCACTAGAGTCGGTGTTGCGGTAAAGCACTCGCTGCACTTCGTAGGTGGCGGCTAGCATTGCAGTTGCGTTGAGACTTGCCATACGCTTCTTACCAATATAATCCTTGTAATCACCGCCGGTATCCGTCTTTTCGCATTTTGGTTCGCGTTTCCGCTTCTTGACTCCTTCTTCTGGCTTAGCTTTGGCGCTTCCGGCTTTTTCCGAGCCGGTTGAGGATGAGCTGACTGTCCCATCGTCTTGCCGCTCGTTGTCCGTCATCAAAGCTTTCAGCTCTTTCTTAATCTTCTTCACTGGTGGCTTGGGTGGTTTTTCCGTCTTTTCGGACACCTTTTCCTTATCCTTATCAGCCTTTTCCGTCTTTGCCTGCACTGCTGCCGACTTTGCTTTGCTCTTCCTCACTACTTTCTTCTTCACTTTCCGCTTGCGTGTGGGATCAGTATCTTTACCCTGATCAAGAAAAACAATTGACAGTAGTAAATCAATGCATGTTTATTCAAATTCTTCAAAACTTTTACTGATTCTGTACACTAACCTGAGCGTAGGTTTCATCACTATCGGGCAATTGTTCGATCTCCGACTCCAAACTGGAAGCATCGGGATCCCAATGTTTACCAGCTCCACGCAGTCCTGGTGCACAGCGAAGGTTTCTGTGTGGTAGATAACAAAAACAAAGCAAATAAACCCCTATTATCCACCGGAAATCTTGTGCAAAAAGGCAGCAACACCGTACTGAAATTAGGAACAATTTGCTCCACCTACTGTGAGGATACAACAAGCTACCAATATATAGAGTGACAGAAGCAGAAGCTCGAGGGCTGAACCCTGAACACCGATAGTAATCTCTGACGGCGCTCGGCGGCCAAGCAGCTTCTGCTTCTCGTTGAGCAGAACAAACTCTACACAACTTCATCGGCACGCAATCGCTTACCTCATAACAACTGGTTCCTCCTCGCTCGATTCCGCACTATCTTGATCGCTGTCCTTTTTGGGCGCTTCCTCTTTGACCTTCGGTTTTGGCTCCTCGCGGGCAACACTCTCCGTTTGCTTATGCTGCTGGGATGGTGCCTCCTTCCGTTCCTGCTTCAAGCATTCCTTCTTCTCTTCGCGCTTCTTATCGCTCTCCTTTCGCTCCAGTTCCTTGCTTTTGCTCTGTTCCGGCTCGTTGCTTGTGCCCGGTTCTGCCGATTCGCCGCACATCGTCTCCCCGGAGCGACTCTCCTCGCCAGCACTCTCTTCCTCCGGGCAGATACGTTCCTTCTTAATGCGCTCGCCATCCTTCGTGATCGTGCGGATGACACGCGACCCGCTCGATTGGCTCATCAGGCTAGATTCGAGCGCACCGCGCATCTCATTCTCGTACAGACAGTGCACCTTTGCCAGCGCGTTCAGCGACGCTACACGGTGTCGCTTCGGACCGGACCAGAAACCATACAGCTTTACGTTGCGCTTTTTTGCCGACTGGCGCTTTTTCGCGACGCGTGTCCTCACGGTATCGGTGGACGAACACCCGTCCGAATCGGCACTGTCCTTGTTCTCGTCCTCATCTCCATCACCCACACCCGGTTCTTCGTCGTCGTCCGCTTCATCTGCGGAGGAATGCGAGTCTTCCTTCGTTTCTTGTTTGACTTTTTTCCCAATCGCGCTTACTTTCTTTTTCGTCTTCATCTCTGGCGCATCCGGATCAGCAGCATCGTTCTGTTCTTCCTCGGATTCGGACGATTCGCCACTTTTTTGCTCTTTTTTCGACAAAGCAGCCGATTCTGACAATGCCGCTTCTATTCTTCGCTTCTGTTTCTTCAACGGAACAGTTCGCTTCGCCGTTTCATCTTCATCATTGCACTTTTCCTTAACAACACCACCATCGGCAGCATCGGTGGCGACCGCTGGTGTCTCTTCCTTTTTACCGTCATCCACTGTCAGTTTAAACGACTGTGAATCTTCTACGGCGTCGCGTGAGATGTCCTCGCGCGACTGGCTAATGTCCATCGAAGACTTCCGTTTGAAACTTGGTTTTCCGGGCTTGACGGGTGTTTCGACTTCGCTTTCGGAATCATCAAAATCGTACACATCCTTCTTTTCCAATTTGCGTTCCTTTGAAGGACATTCCTCGGACAGCGTGGTTGGAATAGGACAGGAACTGCTGGTTGCTACTGCTTTAGAGTTTTTACCACTTCCTCCACTCGTTGCATTTTTGCGAACATACGGCCGCTTTCCTTGCTTTCCCGTACTCTTTAGTAGTCCTGCAAGTATAGGACCGGCCGCACTGGATGGTGCACTCAGCTCCGGACCAATTTCGGTGCGATCGCCTTTCTCCTTCTCTGCTGTTTCATCTTGTGCGCTTTTTACAGTTTCTTCTTGCGCGGATGATTGACCGGTAGTAGTAGGTTTGTCCTTGCTTGGCCCCGTAGCGCTGTCCGTTACAGGTTGAACAGCGGTCTGTTTTTGTTGAAGCTGCCGCAACGGTACATCATCATCGTTTTCCGTCGACGAACGGTCACGGGTCGGTACGGTAGTAATCGTACCTGCTGCCTGTGCTTTGGCTGATCCCTCGGACGCGTCGACAGCTTTATCATCTTTTGACGCATCTGTCAATGTTGTTCCACCACTAGCGTCTGCTGAGGGTGTAGTTTGAGTCTTACTATTCGGTTTTGCATTTGTCTGTTTTACTTTACTCGTAGCAACGGAAGCTTTCTTGGCCGCAGCTGATTTTGCCATTTTGGCTGGCTTTTCGCCAGTGGCAGCATCTTCCGCGGTGCCACCAGCTTTAGGCTTCTTTACATACTTTCGCTTTGCTGGGGACGCAGGAGTTTGCTCCTGAAACTTTACCTCCTTCTTGTTGGCCTGATCAACTGCGTTCGCTTTTTTCTTTTCATTCGCCTCTTTTGCCTTGGTTTTTGCAGTTGCCGTCGGCCCGTCTTTCTTTGCGGGTGGCTTGCGTGGTGCCGGTTGCTTTTTTGTTTTTCCATCGTTCGTAGCCTTGCCATCACTAGAAACTGCCGGTGGTGTAACAACTATTGCTCCATCAGCTAATTCTTCCTTTCTTGTCTCCGCGTCAGATTCTTTCTTTGTGCCACTGGGCGTTTCAATGTCTTCTCGCTCCAGTGCCTTCACTATACTGTCTATTCTAATGTGCACCTCTTCGTTCTTTTCCTCGTGATCTTCCTGCTCGATAGAACTACCCCGGCCAATGCCCATAGTTCCTTCCTGTTCGGACAATTGTTTGACAACTGGCAGTTCGGATGCTACGTCCATTTGTTGCTGCTCCATTCCTTTTGGCGCAAGTTCAGCGACGCCCGATTTCTTTTGCTTCGGCTCGCTGGATCCAGAAGCATTGTTAGCCTTTTTGTTAGATTTCGCACCCTGGCCGGACGCTTTGCCGGAGAGTGTCTTTGCCCCAGCGGCATTCACACCTCCCGAAGTACCCGCCATTGCTTTGTCATCCTTACGTCCACCTTTCGACGTAAGTTTCTCACCAGCTTCCTTCAGCGCTGTTCCTTTGCCACTCATTTTCTTCGATCCTTCACCTGGCTGACGGTCTAGCTTCAGCGTTACTGATTTCTTAATCTTTCCAGCGCTGCCAGAGGCCGATTCTTTTGATGGTTTTTCCGTCTCTCCTTCCACTCCTCCTTCTTCCGATGTTATGGACGATTTTCTTGCCATTACACCGCTTCCGATAATGCTCTCTCCACCACCACCACCACCGTACTTGCCCTGGGCCACAGTCGTCCGCGATTTCGTCTTGACCATCTCGCTGATCGACGGGTTGACGACAGATTCCACTGCCGACTCCAGCAAATATGCCGCGTCAATCGACTGATTGATCGTTTTGTCCGGCACACCGAGATTTTTCAACTCCTTCTGAATTTTCTTCTCCTTTTCACGCAGCTTCGAATCAATCGATGCTGACGTAATAGACGGACCAGCTGGACCGGCCCGTCCATCTCCAGAACCAGCTACACCGCAGCCTGATGCAGGATTACTGCCAGACTGCTGTTTTCGTTTGCCGGCGTCCGTTTTTTCCGCCGAGCCGGTTGACTTTTTTGATGCACTGCCCGTTTCTTTTGTCGGTTTTCTAGAACGATCCGGCGTGTCCTTGACACTTCCTTTGGCAGAGTTCTGCAGTGCCGATTGACTAGCCGAATCTGATTTAATCGGTTTAACGACATGCTTATTGCCTTTTCCAGATGAATTTACCGATGTTTCCGGTTTTCCTACTGCCGTTCCGGTGGTCGAGCATGATGATGTACTGGTATTTGTTACTGACTCTGTTACCATAGCCTTAGTAGTGCCATCTTTTGATGATTCCACTGAGCCTGTACCAGTGGGGAGTATTTTAGATGTATTGGCCAACGCCGGCGTATCAGGCGATTTTGCAGCATTCACTGGGGAGGGTTTCGATTTACTGGATGTCGATTGCTGTTGATTTGCACTTTGCTGGACGCTAGAGAATATCTTTTCTGTTGATTTTCCCCCAGCAGCGGTAGTTGCCAAAGTGTTCGTATTTGGAACTGCCGATCCAGACGATGAGCTCGATACACTTTCTTTGGTTTTAGATTGCAAACGTTTGACCGGTTTTTTAGCTGGTGCCGTTGTTGAACTGGACGAGCTGGTGTTGGGTGTTGATTTTGATTCTGCTCCAACCGTACTATCGGATACGTTACCAGACGATCCCGTTGCCGCACCACTACCGGAAGGTTTTTTTTCGTTCGCTGCTGATGGCTGTTGCTTCTTCGGCTTCATCCTGAAATCTCTTAGCGCAGGGGTTGGTTGAGTGCGGATGATGCGTGGGTAAGAGTGCTTCCTAAAGAGAGAAGAGGACATAAATGAAAATAGGGTCAGCAATATAGAAAAAAAAATCTTCTTAATAATAAAGTATCTTGTAATCAAGATGATAAAGCTATTTTCTATCAGTTTTCACCAATTCAGTATTCTGCAGCTTTCGTATCAATTGTTTTCAGAAGTTTTCAAGAAAGTCTTTGTTAAAATTGTTCGCACAATTATACTTTTTGTTTTGAAATCTCCGTTCAAATGTTCGGCCGATTGGTCATCCTATTGCTCAATTTGCATTAACTATTTACAACAGAAACCACTACCACTTTTACAACAGAAATAAACGTTGAGGCACTATTGAAAATAGACTGGAAAGCGTGTACCGATTAGTCAACCTCTTGCTTAATTTGTATTAATTATTTTGTCACTTTTACAACAGAATGAACCGTTGAGACTATTGAAGAAAAACTAGAAAGGATATATCATTAATTTAAATCTTTCGACTCCTAATAAGATTCTTTCAAACTATCTTAAGTATTTTTTTTAACATCCTTCTTCTTTTTTGGCCTTACTCCCTCTAAGGTCATGCCAGCCTATTCAGTCTCAGACACTCCTCACTACGGGGGAACGGTCCGGATGGGATTTGAACCCCAGTCCTGTCGTATGAAGACCGACGCCGCTGTCACCTCTACCACCCTTGTCGGCAGTTTTATTGCTATACGATTTACAAAAAAATATATACATATATCAATGAAATAAATTAGTACATTATTAATTTATGAAACCAACAAGGCACAATAGCACCGTAAAAAGATTATTTTAACAATTATCATAAAGCTCGCACTCTTACTCTCAACAAGAATCACAATTATTCCAAACCAATTATTTTGAACCCTAAATCCTATTGTCATGTGTAGAGTGCGCACACCATACGTGCCATTACCGCAGGATCGTAAATCATGTTAGCAAACTTTTCAACCACCGAAAGAAGGATGTCTAAACCCCCTCGTCTTATCCAACTTATCAAAAGGGCACCGCAACGTTCCACTGCTCGCAACCTAATATCGTCAGTTTCATTGCATGATAAGCATTCCAATTAAACGCCCATCCTCGCTCATTACACGAGGGAAACGCCGAAAAAGAGCGACGATTGGGTGAGCTTCCTTGGAATTTGATTAATGAATGATTTATGAGAAAGTGGCGAAAAATCACAGCCATTAGAGTAGGGATAAAATTTGGCTGATTAATTTTTGATGCAAGGGTATGCAAACGTTCGTTTGAAGGTGCCGCAGCCTGTCATGTGAGGCGCTGATAGGAAAATTAAATTTGAGCAGCACAAGCTGCACATGATTCGAAGAGCGCACACACGTTCTCGTTAACCGGCACAATTGGCGGGCAATCATACACAAGGGTGTGTAATGAAATTAGTAAGATATTTGCCAAGCATCTTGACGATGTCTTGTGATCTGTAGATGTCGGCAACGATTAAGTATTTAAATCATTCGCCATTTCGGAATGAGTTTTGTGTACCCATCTTCTCAAGCGAACCGGCTGTAAAATGCTGTGAGATAAATAACACAATTAAAAAAAGTGTGGCTGATAAAAACAAACAACATTGTGCATGTTGCATGCGCAAGGTGAGACGAGCTTAATGTACGCGCACTCATCACCTACCACTGCTAAACGTTTCAATCTCATAATTCCCAGTGCCGTTACAGATGGGAGAGTGAGGTAGGTACAAAAGTATGCCGATGGCAGGAGCCAACCACCAGCATCAACCGGGTTTGAGCCGCGATCGAATAATAACACCAAACAATAGGCCGCTACAATAAGCCACCGACACGGACACCCGGCTGGGACGATAATTAAAACCACAACAAGATCATTAAACCAGATAGCGGCAATTATTCAATTTTGTGCATTTTGTACACACATAATCGCCCGACATACCGGGAAACCGGGTAGTTCGGCAGAGATTGAGCGGACGGGAAAATCTTCCTCTCCTACACATCATCAGGGCACCGGTTTGCCCGACGGATTGCCGCCTCGCAACACGGGCAGCACACGGCAGGCTGTCAGTTATCGATATATGCAAATGTATGATTGGTTCGGTTCTGGCGCACTCATCCGGTCGAGCCCAACCGACCGACCGACCCAGCGTGCATGATGTTTGCTCTTCCCATTCGTCTGCGTTGGGAAAGCTTTAATTATCTCATCTCAATGTTGTTTTTCTCACTTTCAGACGGTATTTCATCCTTCTGCCCGCGCACTATACAAACAAACGAGCGCGAGCATAATTGGTGGCATGACGAATCAAGTTTTTAAGCGATGCTTTTCCAGCCTTCGCTCGGTTGTTGATGTTGAGGATTAAGGAAGAGATGCTACGTTTTAAGCGTAAAAGTGGTTCATAAGCATGGGAATCAATGAACACAATATGAAGGTGATGTTACAATCTAAGGTACATCGCTTAAAAAAACTAACCTGAACGATAAAGAATTGGATTTCAATTAATAATCAACAGGCTTGGATGATCAAAAAACTTTCGATGCTTTAAATCAATTTTAAAACAACAATTCAAATGTCTTAACGCATAACAGATAACGTCACTACTATTATTTCTAACGCCCGTAATCCGGGTTCCATCCAACGCCTCAACGCAAGCAGTCCAGTGGGTCACGAGAGCCAAACATGATCTCGGGCTGCGTGATAGCAAGCATTGCCCGAGATCGGAGCGTTCTGGTAAGCACGTTCAAAAACACGGAATTAAACAACGCTGGGTAACGCATAGTACCATTAAGAAGATCAGCGCTAAAGGCAAGTCTGTCAAAATAGTCCAAAACAGGGAAGACAAAGCAACACATCGCCCAATGCTAGATGGATTCGAGTCGCACCAAGGCTCTCGATTCAGGAGTCTATCATTTTTACCCCGAGAGATCGTAGATAGATATTAATAATTATCTGTATTTCACTAAAAAGCGCGTATCAAAACACTTTCTGCTAAAACAAATTCGTATAATATCTTTATTTATTGACCACACAAGAAGCACATCTTACTTAATTAAATGACACAAGTAAACAATTCCAATGACACCCATCCAAAATATTCTCACATAACATTGAAAGAATGTCTCATTTCTACATGACAACAAGCCACCGATTGAATGTAACCAATACCATCGGACGCACTCAATAGCACACTTGCAATCAAAGCAAAGACAACAACAAATTACACTTCATTTCCACTATTGAAAGACCTAATTTTCTCCTCCATTTGAAGTGAGCCCATCGTCCGATAAGTACGCCGATGTTGTGTGTGTGTGTCTGTGTGTCGAAAAGTCTCACATTCAAACGACAGCGCGCGGAGGCCTCTGAAACAAACGCGTAATGTTTATTGAATAAATATGCACGTGACTCATGTTTGCATGTTCCAAACAACGGTCCTCCGATCGTCCGCCGTACCGACGAAAAGCGCCACGATAATGATAATCGCGTGCAGTGATCCACGGACCCACGGACATGTCCCGGGTCGGGTGGTTCCTGTTTCTACATGATGCAGTGGCGCATTGGATCAGGTTCGGGCATCGACGGGACGAAATTGTTTCGAACGTGCGCCTTCACGTCGATGCACAAATAGGACAACAATACCGACAAGAAGTAAGGTACGCCACCGGGGAGTGTCGTGGCATGGGTTCGATCGACACAAATTTGTTTACTGACCGTGTCATGTTTACACCCATATGTTTGAACCCATTTTCACTTACTCACTGACGAGTACGGAGGGTTTATGTGTGCGGCATAACAATATTAAAAGAATATGATACTTCGCTTGCGAAAGTCCAGCAAGGCGAGAGAGTTGGTCAAACAATGAATATTAGCTTTTTATAAATTAGGTACCTTCACAGGAATTATTTGCAATTTGGGAGCTTTGTGTCAAATGTAAATGCTGTACGTATTATAACTAGAATAATTTATAAACAAACATACGATGGTGTGAAATGTGATGTGGGCCTTAAAGATCATGAACTTAGCCCGCAGACCAATTGAGTAAGTTGCTCAAATAGAGATTTCCCCAAAAAAAATCGCTGTAACTAATCGAGGTTAGTTGGTAGGCTTTATTTAACCAGTGCTCTGAAGGTTGGTTCCAAAATATACAACGACCAAAGCCGTTAGGCAATACATTTTGAATGTTATATATCAGTTTCTGCTTAATTCCACGGTCACCAAACACACTTGGGCTGTTTAGCCAAGCTGTTAGCATCGTACAGGTAACGATTTGCTACTGCTTTGCTCAGGGATTTAACCCATTGTAAGAACAGATCATTAGCTGAATGTCACGGATTAGCATGATACTTAACCATACTTAAATAAATAAACATATAGCGTTATGTTATTGTTGCGTTATATACAAGACTAACAATCAGTCTGGTATAGCTGATTGAATAGGGCCAGTCAAACAACACGTAACGCAGATTAAATGTAAGAGCCATCGCCGGTTTCAGCCATTCGGCTCGGTTCTATGTGGTATATAGTAACTTAATATTGTAGTAAAGACATCCAAAATAAATCTGGTTAATCGATCGGGTGCATCTAACTCAACAGCGTAAGACTCAACACAACAATACAAATAACAAGCAATGAGTATCTTGTCGCTACTAATACTCTACTACTACTGAACTGCTAATTCTCGATCATGAAACAAACCAACGATTTATACAGCGGTTATTAGCAGTATGGCGAAGAATATATCCAAGCTTTTTGTTAGATTTGTTTAAAATTTCACAGAAGCAATTATCCAGGTAACTCCTGAACCTCTAACAGTATTGCATCGTACGCAGCCGTTGTATCGCAGAGTTACTATAGTTTATGGCCGCAGGACTAATGCTTTGAGTGTTGAATAAGGAGGCCTTAGTCCTTTTCTTCCAGTAGGTCAGTTGCACCCAATCACTGGTTTATCGATTATGCTATGGAGCATAAAATAAGACTTCAATTACCATCAATCAAAGCGAAACATGCACTCGGTCCATCTTCAAGAATAGATATACATAATGAACCAACATCTCGCATCAATATGTTTTGTATTAATACAACAACCACTTTCATCTTCCCCGGCATAAAAGTGTAGAAAGGGTCATGATAAGAATTTACAAGTGTCGCCTATCGAACATCAAATCAATATCATTCGCTGAAAGTGTATCTCCCTATACGCAGCTGCTTAAAATATGTGCATTACGGAAAATCTTTTTCCCATTTTCACTCACAGCCACGCAGCAACGTCCCACGGGGAAGGCACCGTGCGCATTTCCATGAATCATTCCCGTGGGGTTGAGACCCATAGACCATCGTACTGCGTACAAGAACGGCGCGCGAAAATAGCTCTTACGCAACTGTACTGAATTATTTACGACAATTTTTCATCCATCTACCCACATTCCACCAGCCTAGCCCGGCCATAGTGTTCAGCCTAGCGTTCTGTTACTGCTGGTACCGATGTGTAAAGGCGATTCCGGTACTATATTTCAGAACGAAAATACATTTCGATCACGTAAACCCCGAACGTTGACGACCTTGGGTGGATCCTCTGGTTCTTTATCACCAAGACATGGCTGCGGACTGCGCCGCAGTTTGGGACCATTTTCCATACGTACACAGATACGGATCTAAGTGGAACGCCAAATGTCTGAAGATGAGAGAGCACCATGTTTTGCATGCCCCGTACCACATCCTCGAGCATCAGGTCGGTGGGAATTCATGTTGTGGATGGTTATAAAGGCATGTAGTAATCGGCCTTATAAAATAAAAGAACCCAAGATGTGCCGGTATTGTTTTGAGATTCATCAATGCATGACATCTGGGCAATCCCAAGAGTTGAATGGAATCTTGGCCTCCTCAAATATGGTAAGCCCATAGAAGCCAACTGCTACCATGCTATTATCAACGAATTCCAGCGTTGCCGAACACACTTTTAAAGCACCCTGAAGGCCAAGTATTCAAGAAGATTCGTCATAACGTCCACAACAAAAAGGGAGCTCCTGGCAGAGCAAAACACCTTTCGATTTTCACTGGATGGCCATCAAGGAACAGTAAGATATACTTTTATGTACGAGCCAATTTGGAATTTCTCGATTCAAAAGCATCTCATTTTCTTGGTATACAGTGGAGAACAGAAGAACCTCATGGTAATAACTACCGACAAAGACACATTTATACCACAAAGATGGACTCTCGGATGTGGTCAAACAAATTACTTGTGTTTTTCCTGAACCCCTTTGCATCCTTTAATGATTTTTTCTGCTGAAAACAGCAGCATTTGAATGAATGAACCAAAAACGCCATACGTACCACACCTCAGATGCAACACATGCAATCGTACCGCAAACAATAGACCTTTCTGTTTTGTTGATGCTTTTGCATTCAACTTGCACTGCATACCAATTTGGTCACGCAAATGAGTATTTCTACAACATTTACCATGTTTGGTTTGTGGCCGTTTTGCGACTGCGAAATGGAACACCCGGAGCGTCGAGAGGCAGTGAAGTAATGAAAGATTTAAGTCACGAGACGGTGGTACGCTTCGGTCTTTGCTTTAGAGACGGGACGATGTACCGATAACAAAAGTTGTTTTCTTCATGTTACTTCGAGGAATGCACCTGCGTGTGAGTTTATTTTAGTGGCATGTTGAAATAAAGGAATGCTAAAAAGTTTTCACTTTACCAGTGATAACTTAACTTTGCTTGTTCAAACGGTTAAATCAAAATATATGCATAGTTATGTTACAAGTACAATCGAAAGATCTTAACACCTTATAATTCCCGATCATCAACATAGAAAAGAGTGTTAGCTTCAGCAAACATTTGTCCCATATTACAGCCGGAAGTATCTTCTAAGCTTCCTCAACATCGAGTCCGATAACGAATGAGAAGAAGGACAACGATACAGTCCCGACAAAATAGGCCGAAAGGGAAAGGTTTTTATCTCCCTATCATCCACACTTATAGCTTTCTCACGTAGATGGTATTAATACAAGTCTTTTAGCGTCATACTATATCAACCGGAAAGAGATACGATGAAGACCTACATTTTGAAGAATACCATCGAAAGTAACGATAAATTTTCGCCTAATGATATGACTAAAAGTCTCCAGAGACAATACAACCTATCGTATCGGCCTATCGTAATGAAATTAAACACGACCAAACAGGGAGGCAGAAATAAACCATGCGAAATAGTCAGTCTCCGTCAAACAACTACTAAATTGCCCAAAACGATGAGGCCAATGGCCAATGGTGCAACCACCACCTGACAGGTTCCAATACCCAGAACCAAGTGAAAGATCAGCAACTTAGCTAATTAAACTTTGACCGGTCCACGTTTTCGACCCGAGGAAGAAAATAACTTCCTTCGCCATCAAATCAATGCTCCAAGGTTCATTACCGCACTGGAAAAGGTCCAGTCCAGAGTCGGAGGGGGGGGGGGGGGGGGCATGATGAGGCACAATGAAAATGGGTGAGAATCAATAATTGACGGTAAATTTTCCAATAATCCTTATCCAATTTGGAATTCATTCTTGGATTAATTTTTCTTCCGTCTGGACAGTTTTTTTTTTACTGTTGTTGCAATCGCTTGGGGTTCATCAACAAAAAGAAAATCCGCCTACCTGAGAACTTGCGTGGCGAAAATGGAGCATCAACAACGTAAAGGCTCGCGGTGGGAATGGGTGATAATTTGTGGAGCTGTTGAAATGCTGAACCGTACAGGCAAAAAAACCCGAAGGAAGCAGAAATCGATCCCTGAATCTTGAAGGACCCACGAATAAGGTGAGCAGCGCAATATGATAACGAACGGCAACGGCAAAAAAAAAACCGGGCATCGAGTCTAACCGAAAAAAATGCCGAACGCCGATGAAAATCGGCCCAACCAACTGTCGAGTGTAACAACTTTTACCATCAATTCCATAGTCGGACTGCGATCGGCTGGCTGCGTCTCCTTAAAGTTGGAATCGATTTCCCCAAAGTCCATAAAGTTATAATCGGGAGTAATTTACTTCGATAATGCGAAAGAAAGAAACCGATACCCAAATCATTGCGCCTGTTCTGCACCCCGCTCGATGAGGAAAATGCGGCCTACTCCAGGGAAAGATGAACCAAATCGATGCAGTGCCACTCGTTAGAAAATGTAGGACACAAGTGTAAACGCACCCTCGGACATAAAACGGGACCAAGAATTTTAGAGGGTTGGTCGGACTGCTGTTTTTGTAACATGAAAAATCAGCCTATTACTTTTCCCTCTCACTTTCCCTTACTAATAGAAGCTAGAAGCTTCCGAACAAACGAGCGTAGCAATGTAAGTGACGACATTTGAAGGGCTCTCTGCTAGAAACAAAAACTGGATAGGCCTCGGGAAATGGTCTCGGGCGGTGGATACCGGAGATCCGGAAAATGTGATATTAATGGGAACCGATTAGTTGGTGCGAAGGAAATATTTTATTCACTGATATCGGCACAAAGGTTGGGCCTGGGAGCACTGTTCTCGTTCTAGCTGGGGTTTGCTTACTTGAAGAGTTGGAGGCATAGCGAAAGTAATAAGCATTAGACAGCAATATGGTGTTGGAATAGATGTTGTATTTATGATGGATGTTAACAATTTATTAGCCTTCTCGTCGATAAAACGAAATGCAAGATTCAGGAACCGATTTATGCTCAATACATGGGGTCTTCGAGATGATCTAGCGCGGTTGGTGCTATTTCTAGATTATGTTCAAGATGAAGCAAAACATTTTCAAGTAGAACTGAAAGTCGAGATTCTTTTCAAAGCGGCTTGGAATCTTTTAAGACCCTCTTGAGATAACATTACTTTGAAAGGGTGATTGGAAGGAATCAACAGAGAAACCAATAGAAAATTTTACCCGAATTAACTGAGTCAAGCATCAAGTTCATGTACTATAAGCCGAGTAGAGATTGTCCTAGTAGCTTTATGCTAACCGAGTTCCATCCTTCGTAGTGAATACAAAATTCTTAGCAATTTATTACAAACTGCATGTAAATTCTCCCAAATTCTTCTAAACTTAAACAGTTCAACAATTTGATGTACCATAACATATACTATATTCTACTTCAACTTGTAAAGCTTCGAGAACAGTAATGTGCACACTGAGTAAGAGCGAGTGAGTGAGTGAGTGTTTCTTGTCACTCATGACTTATGTTTTAAGACTGTTAAAAGAAGCTAGTCACTAATCGGCACAGAGAGTGAGAGTGAGTTTAAATCAAAAGAAATGAGTCACTAATCACCACAGAGAGTGAGAGTGAGATGGAAACCAAAGAAGTAATAAAAGGATTAGTTTAGAATGAGGGGCGGCCCGGTAGTTGAAGCGACAGCGGCGCCGGTCTTCATAAGGCAGAACCGGGGTTCAAATCCCATCCGAGGACCCTTCCCCCTAAATGAGGACTGCCTATCCAAGTACGTGGTATCTTTAAATTTAGTAAGCCAGAAATGGCAGGCATGGCAAGTGGTTGTTAGGCCAAAGAAGAAGAAGTTTAGAGTGATATTTTTTAATGAATCTCTAAAGCGTGAGTCAAAGATTCAAATACTTATAACACCCCTCTTACACTCTATTTCAACTCTTTGAAAAGAGGGATAATTTCCATCTCTAGTCGACAAAGATCAACAAACTCTAGTACTCCCCGAAAATATACTAATTAGTCTCAAACTCGCGATGCAAGTCCCGTTTCCGAAGCGATAGCGGCGCCAATCTTCACACGACAGCACCGGAGACCAAATTCTATTCAGACCGCCGTCAAGAAAACCAGAAATGATAGACCATATTGAAGCCATATTGCTAACCAAATATTGCCAAAACTATATAATACTATATACTTGAGGCCTCTTAGTCATTAAGTCTTTACACACAGTTCTACCGTATCGGCAATCTATGCCATCGGAGAAATATCTATCATCATCCTTGGCCGGCGACAGAAACTTGATACGCTCGTAGAGGAACACCTAATTTCTCACTTGATACGCGGCACACCGTTCAAGATCTTGCCCGAGCTGTTTGCAAGCTGTCACATTTAGTTAGCGCGCCGATCGACCAGACAAGGTTAGTTCATTTATAACCTAAACATGGCCCAACTTTTTTGTGTTAGTGTTCGCACGACGTCCTCAAATTCGTCAACAACCAGAAGACCAGTGATGATGGTGTGCTCGCGCGCCATCAGATTGCTTTTAGTTTGTTATTGCACCAGACATTTGCGTATTCCTAAACAAAGGATAAATATTTACATAAAAAAGAAAAAAAACTAAACCCTTCCGCATTCTTCAATGGCGCGGCGTTTATGTGTGCAGTGAAGGTGCCATTGCTATTGCATTCGCGTTACAATTGGATGTTGATGATAGTTGATTAGCTCTTCTCCGATTGATGAACTTCATCACCATCACCACCATCAAATTGCTTCAAAATCCACTAAACTCGATTGCTTTCTGCGAGAGCTGTGCCCTAGGTGCGGATGAATGATTGAAATACGATCATACAGCCACTGAAGCACTATGAATTTGTTCCATCACTCTTCTGCCACTGAAAAGCGCAAATGTGGAGCGGAACTTACAGAACCATTAGCCAAGAATGATGATGTTTCAAGATTCTTCCGAACCGTGTCAAAACGGAACGAAAGAAATTGCCACCAGCAAGCAAGCAGTGTTGGGGGGGATAGGAAACAGCTAGCTACCCGGGTCATTCCCTTTGGTTCTTCTTCATCTTCTGGTGGAACAACCTGATCGAATGTATCCGTTTTTTTCCTGCATGTAATGCTCATTCAGCAAATTATTCCATTTGACTTCGGCGCACATTCCGAAGCGTGGCAGCCACCGCAGTGCGAGGCAGAGAGCAAAGTGCGGATCGGATAAAGAAGGGTACGGCGATAAAAAAAAGGTAGATAAAAGATGCAAGAGACCACTAAAAGGAACAAAAAGTCCGCCGGGAATGCTGCTGCTGCTGCTGCCGCTGTGTTAGCTTCTGAGGGAGCAGCAGTGAAGGAACTCTAATGAAAGAGAGATTGCACTGGAGCGGTTCCCCAAAGGGAGCTGACAGTGAGACGAATTATTATCAGCGACAATCAGCAACATACAGGAAGCACTCATGCTACTCCACTGCAGCTTGGGGCAGCATCACCGGAACAGGGGGAGGAATCATTTAGCGCGACGCATACGGCTGCAACCGTAGTCATGCATAGTCTTCTCCTCCAGACGCAGAGTGCATCATTGTGCAAGGCTATTTCTTTCTACCTTCGTCGTCGTACTTCACCAGCGGATGCCGAATGCAACAGGAGAAGCCACTCATTTTGCTAGTGCTGCAGCGCTATGCACAACGTAGTTGTTGGTGTCATCGTCTACCAACCTAATGATGACTATCATCACCATCATCAGCCAGCCTGTGCGACTGTGTCGGGCGAATAGTCTAAAAGAAGCAAAGAGTAAAGATCTGCTCAATTCGCGTACCTGGAGTACGTAGTTTTTTCCTTCCTTTCGTTCCAAACAAAAAATAAAATAAACCGGTAGCAGTTAGTTAAGCCCAAAGCAGTAAACGCCGGCCTATTCTGTTTCAACACCTGCATCTATGCAGGTGTGTTGCGCTGAACGTACGGAAGCAAGATGGGGTGCTTTGGGTGGTGTGAATGAATTCACTCTGCGCACACACCCTCACACACACACACGTACAAACACACATACACCACCAAGGCACTCCTGAGAGATGAAGTTGAAAGTCATGATTCCTGGTGCAAAACGCATGGCACACAGCGGGACTGCATACATCATAAACCCTTGACATGGACTCAAGATGATCCCGCGAGGTGTGCCGCGTATCTTTTTCCCGATGGGCTAGCCGAGTAGCACATCGACAGGGCACTTTGAAAAATTCCCGCTGTACAATCATCAACAGCAACAACAGTAACGATACCCGCAAAAAAAATCTCAACATGAGACCGGGTGAAATAAATATCCACTAGTACATTGCAACATAAATGCAGAGTGAACCACACCACACATTCACCCTGCTGCACCACAAGGTTCTGGAACACGGGTAGATGGCAATGCATCGACACATAAACGCCATCGTTCTTTTATAACGACTACGGACCCGGAAACTCCACTAAACCTGACCATCCACTATCCTTGTTGCACGCGAACCATTTATTGCACGTCCTTCAATTGGCAACGACCAAAAAAAAAACGAGTTTCACCGAGGTTCCACCCGATTCGGAAGCAAAATATCGGTACTGCGGCCCTATCTTCGCGGTGAAGTGTGTGAGAGTTGAGTTTGAAGCAGCGATTTTTCTACCCTTTTCAGTAGTTCAGTTTTATGGGTTTCCCCATTCGGGCGGTTTAGAAGAGTTCTATTTCTGGTACCGTCAGTACTTGTGACCCTGTTCGACACATTCAAGCAAAGGGGAAAACCCTATATCCCTTCTGGTGATGGTTAATTTGATCACAGTTTTTGAAGCGGTGCTGTAAAAAGCGACGCTTTTGGAAACTGCAACAACATCGCGTTTAATGCACAGAATCGTATCTCTGGTCAGTGCGTGCTCTTCTTTGGCATATGACGGTTTCGTGCGGTATGCAGGACAAACTCAATTGTTGTGTCTAGCTTAGGAAAGCAAATTTACATGATGCCCGAATATCAAGATTCTATTTTCTGATGGAAATCAACCAAGCTCACGATATCGTGCTTGAAGGTTATTATAATAACAGCGAGTAATTTGAACATATTAACATCATTGACTTAGAATAAAGAACAAAAAAAGGACAAAAGGATTTGGTACGTTTTTGGTTAAGTAACCATATTAATAATAGAGCTGGCTTTAAAATAAAATAGTTCATGGAGATACCTTAAACTATAGAAAACAGTTGTTAGAGTTTCAAGTTTGATCAATAGCCATATGTTAATAAATAAATCAATAAATAAACAATGGCCATTTTCCATCCCTAAATTTAAACTAACTCTTTCAAAAAAGGATAAGTCAAAAATTGGCATAATAATTTCATGTTTACTTCTTATTTGGCTCTACCACCTCGTGAGATGTTGGGCTGTCTTAATTGACTTCTTTAGCTTCTTTTTGACCATAACGCCTCTAAAGGACTTGGCCTTCCAGTTAAGGTTTTCTATGACTAGGATTTGTCCCGTAACAAGATAGACAGCCCTGTGCTCGATGACGCGGTTGACATGTGATTCTCGATCCTGCTGTGTGCACACACCGGCGCTGTTTTACTTAATTAAGTGGTCTTCTGTCTTATTTTGACCAATCGCTTACTCCAGGATGTAGTAAGAAAAGTATATTATTACCTACAGATACGGCGTTCTAAAAGATTGTTTTTCTCTTGAATATCATTCTCACTATCCGGGTACTGAGCCCCGAATATTCAATTATTATTGGAAATTTTAGCAGGCCTTTGAAGAACTCTAGCTAAAATTCGGTGCTGTATTCAACTAATAATTGACAAATTTTCAATTTGAGGCCCGAATATAGCAAGGATTGTGTTTCCATTTTGTACCTAAGATGTTCCTGTCCTCCATTAAAGCTCCTTTTCGTTATGATTTTAGTTCTTTACTTACGCCGATAAGCCATAAGGATTTAACCACTAATGCATACGAACTTGGCGCTTATTAGACTAACTTATTCACTGTGTAGGACGGCCCGGTGGAAGATGCGACAGCGGCGCCGGTCTTCACGCGGCAGGTCCGGAGTTCAAGTCTCATCTGGGCGGTACCCCCATAGTGGGGACTGACTATCCAGCTATAAGCATCATTAAGTCTAGTAAGCCAAAATGGAAATGGCAAGCTTGAGAAGAAGAAGTATTCACTGTAGTAAAGTTCGATTCCATGTCCTTCCCAAAACGTCCTTCCCAAAACGGTAATCACCATGGTAGTAAAGAATATCTTTTCCTGGCTTTTAGTCTCAAAATTCCAGAAACTATCTCTCTCAACTTCATTTTGCGGACGTCGCTAGAGGTTTTTGGAGCACTGACAATTTTCCCGACAATTATAGGCAACATTGGCATGGACCTTTTCGTGTTTCTGAGCATCCCAATTTTATTCTGGCCTAGCAGCATAAATCTACTCTGCACTACCGAATAAAATAAGAAACAAGTACCTCTACGTAAATACTCGAACCCTACGTCCACTGATCGAGCCCTCTCCGTAAATGATATGGCTCGGTGTCCTGTAGAATCCTCAAGCGTTCCTCGATACTATTTCGTTAGAGGTTTCAACATTATGGTTTACTTATCCCAGACCACACAAGCACTACACAAAAAAATCTTTTTGGTTATTTTTTGTTTCACTATCTCGGCAAGATAATACACGAACCTAGTGGAACCTAACAATCTATACCAAAAATGCTTTCATTTAATTATCCACTAATTTGTTTATATTTACTTATAAGTAACCTGCTGCTCGTCCAGAACACATTCTAACAAATCACTAAGCGTGCCAAACCTTGATTAGATTAGTTAGTAGCACCCTAACAGCCCGGGCCATAACTTGTTGGATTATTCAATTTGCACAGTTCTGGAATAGTTTACAGCAACCATGCTGTATGGTTTATTATGAAATCGTGAAGGTGTCCGAAAGGACCTTATACACATAAACTAATCCAAAAATGTTGATAACATTCATATTTTTGCAGTTATCACCTATTTGGCTAGCCTGCAGAACGTAAAATCGATCAAGTAAAAATAAGAATCTCATCGTTTGAGGTGGGTAACAAATGGATATGACCGATTGCATAACTATTGCAGTTTTTTTATTTTGCCAAGATCCTTTAAATCTAAAGATTTTTTCAAATGTTTGTGTGGTTGGATTTTTAAGGATTCGTGAATGTGTAAACCACAAAAAGGACAAGAATCCTCGACGATTCTTAACGCATTTTCAACTTGGTTGATTTCGTTTCAGAATTTTCTATGAATGTTACACCACGTCGTGCCTTTCTGCTATTATTAATTATGTTTCTTAGATCAGTGATGTCTAACTCATTGTGTCCTGCGGACCGACGCAAACATAAATAAATATATGAATAATATAATTAATTCTTACAGTGATGTCAACTCACCAATATCATAGAAGATATTTATTTATTATTTATTATTTATTGTTATTTATTTTAAACTGGATGCCTCGAGGACTTTCCAGAAGCGTCTGATACAATAAAAAAAAAGGAAACATACAACTAAAACGTCATGCACGGGACGAAACACATTAGGACAAGGAAGACAACACAAGGGAACCAAAGCTCATCCGAAACTATATTCGAGTTCATGATTGGCGGAGTTTAATTTACTCCAGGGACATTTTGACTTGATCTACAAAGAGCAGTGGCTTGACGGTTGAGCAAACGGAAGATAATACGTTTCTAAAGGGTCCTGATGATTTGGTGCACCTCGTGTGGATTAGATTGTCCTAATTTCGACAATTTTACTGCAGAATGAGCCTTTTCATAAATAATAGGTCTCGCTAAAGACGAGCAAATTTGAGATCTGATTCCAACTGCTGCACTGTTTACTCTCTAATCCCGTGACCCTTATGCTCTTATCTTATTTGCGGCCTGCATTTGCAACAAATAAGACACAATCAACTGTCAAGTTCAAGTAGAAGTCTTAAAATGTCTACTGGAAACCTACTGAAAAGTTGCCAGTAGTTCAACAGTTCTTTGAGGGCTAGACTGAAAGGATAAGTTACGTTTTAGATTTAGCTGTACAGGCAGTTGCGCACAAAAAAACGATCCCGATGGGTATTGATACCAGTCATATGTCCTTGAAGCTCAAATTAAAACCATTTACTTCCACAAAGTCGCATACTGGAAACAAGGACAAACTTTTTATACGTGTGACATGTGACGGGAACATGTTATCAGCACCACGCGTTCAAATAGCGTCATCCTGTAACCAACAACAAAAAAATGACGCTCTCAATCTAGTACGTAATGATTCGTATGACAGTACGCTTTTTGGGACATTTCGGAGGAGAGAAAAGAGGGCATAAAGCCAACCGCAGGCAGTGGTTTACACTCCTTTCGCACAAATAAATAAAAAAAACGATTTTAAAAGATCGAGTACTGAAAAGAAACATGCAAATTGGGATTGAGTGGTTCATGGTGGCTTACCTCCGAAGACCGAAGAAGTGGGAACCACGTAGAGCTAAGTAGAATTAATCCGTTTTCAACGCGCCCGGTGCTAAGCGTATGATTCGTTTAAGCCGCGAAACCAACAGATTACATTCCATGATGTGGCGCCATCTTTCTCGCCATCGGGTAGCCGAGATGATGATTTGTGGTGAGTGGGGCCTGGCCTACACGCGCTCCCTTCGCTTTCCCCTTACTAGCTGGCACTGGGCTGGTTGGCCCGGGGAATGTGACGACGGGACGGGAACTCGTGTGGGTGTGGGGTGGAAAATCCCACAAGAAAAACAAGCAGACGCACGAACAAAAACACAAACCCACATACGCTGATCACAAACACACACACACATACAAACACGCTCGCTACTAGCGCACAGGAACAACAGCAACAATTGTGACTGGGAAATGCCGAAAACAGAAAGCGAGAACGAGAATTTATTGCTCGTGCACCTCTCGCTGAACTTCACTGCACGGAGCAAAACCACGCATAAGCGGATTCAGATTTGTTGGGTATTAATCGGCATGCCCGTCGTTTTGTTTGCCTCCACCAACTACCTCGTAATACACCACTCTCTTCACTTGGACTTCACTGCACAAACAGCGGATGCAACTGTGCACCGACGTGCACCACAAAACGCAATTTGGCCACACGGCGGGGTTGGCTTTCAACACTTTTCGCACCTCGGCCCAACTTCTTTAATGTTTCCGATGTGATGTAGTCTCGCAGTGAGATGATGTCTCGACTTTGATTGTAGTACCCACTGCTTCGTTCACTTGCCTTTATCCATGGAAATGACACTTTTCCGCGATTGGTAGTGTTTCGTTCCGTGTCTGCCTGAACCACTGGCTGGCGTTGTCATCATGGTTTGGGGGGCATAGCTTTTCTTTCGGCATGCTTCTTGCAGCTCTTCAAGGTGCCGCTGCAACACAGCACAACGCAGCAACCGCGCTGTCACTTCGCGTCAATGGAGATGTTTATTTTATATCTCCGCTCTTCCGATCGTACCAACCACCCAGAATCAGCTTTTCGCTCGCGTATGCGAATGATACGAGACGCGCCATGACACACGCACACACGTTCACAGGACAGCGCGACACCGCAGCGCACAATCAAAGCCACGGATGAGATGCGGGAGGCGACGACCACGCTTCTGCCTCCTACCACCTAAGCACACCCGCTTCAGCACACCTAAGCACGCACTCGGACGACACTCTGCCTGCTTTGATGCAACTTTTCCCCGCTCGGCTTCGCACACCGTACACACAAACACTCTCACACACAACACAGAGGGAGCGTGCGCGTGCGCAAGAGCGAACGAGAAACTGCACACAAAGAGGCACACACGCTCTATCTCTCTCGCTCTCTCTCCCTTTCCGTCCTACGGCCAAAGCCCTGCTGGGGGATGCGCCCCCTTAATCGGGACAGAAGAAAATTTGTTTTCCACTTAACACTACCCACTTGCGCTTGGGACGATCGTACTCCGGCACCGTACGATCGCCGCACACTTCCGGCGTCCTTTGCGACCGGCCGCGTACACTCCGGGGCTTGCGTTGCACCACAATTACGGAAAATCGGAGGAGCGAGCTGTTTCGTCCTTGCGACAACCCAACAAATTCGAACACACGCACACACATGCGCGTACAACACAAACAAAACCCCTAGCTGACAGCTCTGCGCTGACGGACGTCCAGAAGGGCTGACCCAGCTACTGTTTTTCGTACACTGCTTTGAACGGCTCTGGGTAGTGACAGTTACCGGCCATTTCGTTGTAGAAAATACTTTTTATGTGTACAGCTTCTGAATTGATCGAAATAGACGGCAAATGGTTTGAAAATAATGCATTTTATCAAGAAAAACAAGTATAAACGTAAAAAAACGAGTGTGTAACAGTGACCCAAACAACAAAATTAAGTCGTCTGATGAAAAAGCGCCATCTTTTGTACAGTAGCTTAACTATTACCGTTCCGTTTTGATAGAATTGTTGGAACACGATCTAGCTTTCGCTTTTGAATCGGAAAATGGTAAAAAGGAAATGAATGCGTGTTTTATATAAAGCATATCTCACCTGCAAACGAGGATTCTATTTTATTATAGAAGGTATTTTGTTATACCCGCAAGGCTCCAGTCATACAGACTGGCTATTCCTAAGAATGACACCTAGCAACTCGTCCCGTAAAGTCCTTTAAGGCCGTCCATGGAAATGGACCGGTGAAGCGTGGTAGGATCAATTTGAAATGTAGTGATGGCGTTGATCAAGCCAGAGCGACCGGTATAAAAGATGAGCAGTCGACTGCACAAGACCTTGAGCGATATCGAGGATTGTTGCAGCTGGGCAAAACAGGGATGCAGTTGAAACGCCTGATAGGTATGTATCTATAGGATAATCTGCAATGAAACCTTTCCATTCCAACTTGAGACCATTTCAATGCACTCTTTCGGATGTCGTGACAAAACCAACAACCTTGTCTGTTACAAGTTCAATTATTTCATTCATTTTATTACTTTCCATTGTTCTTCCTGCATCGTCCGGCATTCGTGTCTACTCTTCCGCACACGCTTCTCTCTTCTTAGGACCCTTTTTACGATTCCGCTCGTCATATGCCCACACACATTGCATTTCGATTAACGTTTCCCATTTCTTCATTAGCTCTAGTCCCCTTATGGTCACATGTTGTGTTTGCTGTAGCGAGTTGCTGCTCGCTCCAATAACGCTCCATATTCAATAAATTCGTATATAATCGGAATCTGCAAGACTCAGCGAGCACTGTACTTTTTGTTTGTTCACCAATTCTGTTCAAAATTTCATCAACCGCGTACGCATCCGCAGAGCCGACCGGTTTGCGCGGAATTACGTATGTAGAAATTTTTGGCCACATGTTTAATCGCAATCGTAGTTTAGTGTGGGGGGTTGGATGAAACTCAAGTAAATGCAAAAAAGGTTCGGTTTTTGAATGTGTAGAGGTGCTTTGGTAGCACAAAACATCATTACCGGAATGTAACTTCCGATTGCATTCTACGTGCGTAGACGTAGTGATAGTTACACACCCAAACATACATACATACACTGACTTTTCCGATGCAGGCCCCGTTCTTGCAGGTGCACAGAAATGTGGTGAAGGTTCACGGGAGCGAGAACGAGTATGCGAACACGTTTACAAATGTCCTTGTTACAATTTAATGTTTAATTGTGTATTCAGTTTTAGGTTCCTTGCTTTTGTTTCTAGCTTCAGCATGTTTAGCAGCTGGTTCGTATAGTGTTCTTAAACTTATAGTTTGTGTGGTTTGTTTTTCGTTTCCAACTTTCCTGCTGCTTCGTTCGCCCTACAACTGTATATCCACTGTTTATGCCTTGTTTGTTTGTTTGTTTTCTTCTTCTAAGATTAAATTCCCACCGCGTTGTCCCACATCTCGAATATATAGCTTAGCATCAGTTCCGGTATAAATACTCTAACGTTTTGTTTCCATTTGTTTGTAAAATATGTATATATATTTTTTACCATTTAAAATAATTGATATTCGCAAAAATCATACGCATAATATAATATTAATAATATTCGTAATAATAAACACATTTACAATGGTTTCGGAAGCGAACGTAAGTAGTAATCGTCGTTTGTTTTTGTTTTTGCGGTGTAAAGACGCGGCCGTACGTTACACTCAAACAACGATAAAATCTCAATCGAACGTAAGGATACAGCAAAGGAGGGGAAAAAGATGTATTTGGGGGAACAAAAACTTTCTCTACACAAAAGAATGGAAATTAGGAGATGGAAACATTAATTCCGAAAGTCTAGTGATAAAAAATCTGCAGCATCAGTCGACAAAGTAAAAGCGAATATGGTGTCGGAAGTAATTATTATGAAAAGGGAAAAGATTAAAACAAAGTAGTTAGTTCCCTACGAATAAGATGCTGCTCTACTATTAGTAGCTTCTATCCAATCCCTGCATCCCGTGTTTCGAACATTGTCAATGTTCGTCTCATCGCGTCGCTATGCACTTTTCAAGACCGTCGCCGGTATCCGTCTGCACACGGCAAGCACGCAGTTACTTGCGCTTGGCCTACCCCATCCCATTCAGTTTCTTAGCTTTCTTTTCCCTAAACCTTACCTCTTAGTAGCTGCTATCATTCCGCTGCCACACACACAGACACACATTATGTCGTCGCTCTCGTACGTTTGTCCCAGAGTTTGTTTAGCAAATTTTCCCTTTTTTACGTTTTACCTAACTTAGTGCTCAGTGTGTTTTGTTTTCCCTGCTTTTCCAATATAGTTGCGAGTACGGCCCCCTGCGCTTCACCTGCCGCTCACCACCACGACCACCACCAACGTCCGACGAATGTCGCCGTCCGTTTGCAGCATCCACCCGACGACACAATTTACTTCTCACACACCACGACGAGTTTGTTGTGCTTTCCCCATCCCAAACTGTGCCTCCTTTTGCGGTTTTGTTTTGGCATTTACTTTACACCGGCACATACCGACCGGCACAAGAACCGCACACACACACAGACGACACAATCTTGCCATAAACATACATACTCACGCCTACAGCACAACGATCCTCCTCCTTCGTGCGTCCTTTAAGCAGCTGCCTTCTGCTCTACTGATTGTTGTAGATATGGCCCGGTTCCTTTCGGCCACTACCATTCCGGCCGAACGATTGCTGATGCTGTAGTTGATGTTGCTGCTGCTGCTGCTGCTGCAGTGTGGGTTGCATCGGTTGATGCTGGAAGTAGATGCTGTCCTCGTATCCCTCGTCGTCGTTCGTGCTGATCAGCTTGCCACCGATGCCACCAACGCCGCCGCCGCCGCCGCCGCCTCCTCCTCCGCTGCCAACTCTCGTTGTCTTAAAGTCTGCCCACGGCCAAAACCCGTTCAAAGGTGGGAAATGGAACACGAACGAAACGGAACGGTACACGTCGTAAGAACGAGAAAACGAGGATGGGTCAGGTTGGGTGGTAATCGGTTTTTGTAACAACGAAAAAGTGCACGGGATCATTGGTGGAGCCGGCCGGCAGCCGACAGCAAACAACAATTATAAATGCATTTCATTTCCAATCGTTTTGTAGCAAATTTGTGTATCAATCGGGGCAGGATTTGGGGAGTGCAGTTTGGTGAGATCAGTTTGCGTTTGATCGAAAACATTGTTATGTTGGCGCAGTTCGTTGCAGTTGTTGGATGGTGGTGATGTTGGTGGGACATTCGTGTTTGTGTGTGTGCGTGTGTTCCGTTCATTTTTCGTTTTGTTAAATGGTTTGAAAAAGAATCGAAATGAAAGCAAATCATAAATAGCTCAAAACTGAAAGTAAAAAATTAACAAAGAAAATTCGTGTGTAATGCTGGCTCTGATGGTGTCACAGATCCGATAGCACAGGTAGAAGATACAGATGAGTGTGAATGATTGAAACAACGATGCAAAAGATAGATGCAGGATTGAAAAGGAATCATACAGGAAGGCGGGCGAAGGTATAGCAATTTGTTAAAATAAAAAAGCAAGTGGAAAGAATCGAATCACACAACAGAAATAAATAAACGATGGTGAGTGGGTGTAGGCAGAAGAAGGGATTGTTAAAAGTTTTGAGAGTCTGGGGCAAGCATGCTCATAACCCTTTTCATGTTTATCTTTCAATACAGATACGCAAAAATACATAAGACTATGCTTCCAACATTAATGTAAAGAATCAACAATTTTTACAATAAAAAATTTAAAGGAGTAAAACAGAGTTTAACTTTAAGTATAGTACGAAAATGGTTAAAAAGTACCCTTTTTAGTTGTGTGTTAGAATAGTAATGATTAACATTTTAGATTAGTGATAGGAAAGGAACAAAATAAAACACTTTCTATATTATATCAGCAAACAAGTCCTGAGTGTACCATCTAGAGGCAACTAAAGGTTTTGCCAAGTAATTGTACAATTTGTCGTTGTTTTATAACAGAAATATTTTTTAAACTTAAAAATGGATTCTTTAAATTGTGTTCGGTCATTTTAGCAACATGACATCAGCTGAGTGGGCGAAAATAGTGGCTTTCGACATTTTCTAAAACTTTTTGAAATGTTGCAGGAAAAAATACAGCGATTTCTCAGCTTAGCGTATGCATTCCGAACGTCATTCAATGACCATGTGTCTACACGATCCACCAAAACGTTATGGGCCTGGTATTGGTGTGAACGAATACTCTTTCTGCGCAAATACTACGCTAAACAATGAGTTCGGTGAATGAAGTAACGCTTCATCGTTAATTTCAGCCTAAGCAGTAGCTCAAAAGAGGATGGTAACATGTTTTTAAAAATGCTACACAGTGTACAATGTCCTTCGATGCTCTTGATGGACCAATAGCTCTGGAATTTTTAAAACAATGTTTACAACTTCATACACATCTTAGAGACGAATCGTTGTTTATCGTAATGTATCTTAATTCATTTAAACCTATTTGCAAAACAAGCTCGGACTCCTCTTGATGGTACACCCTTTAAGTTGAATAATTAAAGAAAACTGTCTGTGAAACTACCTCCGTTGCCTTTTCCTTCACCGAAACGAAGCGTAGCTGAAGTGTGATAGAAGAAAGAAATAACTTAAGTCAAATGAAAAACAAATTGCAACTAATCAGAAAATCACATTTGAAAGATCCAGCAGCCACCGCAAGGTATTGGCCCGAAAGCGTGCAACAAATGTATGTGCTGCGGCAATGCTTTGTTCACACCCAGCGAACGGTATGTGAAAGTGTTTGCACAGGGATTATAGGGCGGTGCGAGACCAAGGTAAAGGAAACGTGTCATGTGTGAGAACACGCACTAAGGTCAGAGGTTGGGTCGAGGGTGGGTATGGATGGAAATGGACCGAAAAAATGAAGTACCTGAAATGTCTTGCTCATTACCGCGGTTCGAGGATCCGGAAGATTTGTTCGATGCGTTCGCGATCGTCATCTGGTTGGTCTGCTGTATGACGGCTGCAAGGTCACTCTGCGATGCCGACGTGTCCTTGCTCGTGAGGATGTCTGAGCTGCTCGATCCGGACGACGGATGCCGCTCGCCGGTGCACCCATACTGGATCGGCTGGTAGCCGTGCGACGGGTTGTAGTTGCCGGAGTACGTCATGTAGATTGGCGGATTGGGCAGTGGCGCGATGTCGCTCAGCATGCTTTCCGTGTCCTCGAGGGACATGTTCGAAATGTCCTGCCGAATACCGTTACCGACCACGTAGTAGCATTGCTCCGAAAACGTGAGTTTATTGACGGTGTGCTTGATGTAGCCGCGCCTCAGCATCACCGAGACGTACTTGCGTGCCTCCCGACGGTCACCGATCCCATCCACGTGCTCCAGTATCCAGTTAACGACGTCCGCACCGATGAACGCGTTGGGAATGGTGATCTTCAACCACATGCGGTCGCGGATCTCCAGCCCACTGTCGGGCTTTGTCATTGCACGTACAATATCCTTCATGTCCATGTCGGCATGCAGACGCTCCAGTACCGATTCTGGCAGATCGGTGTTGATAGTGTCCTGGGAGCGTAGCGCTGCCGTGTGTGCGACCCAAGCACCCGGATCGATCGGCCGGACCGGTTCGGTGCGCGGAATCGTGAAGTATCCCTTCGGGTTTGGGTCCCAGCATTTGGCCACCACTAGCTTGATGGGGCCCGGTTTCTGTACCACCTCACGCAAAACGCGGACCGCTTCGTCATTGGTCATGTTCTCAAAGTTCACGTCGTTCACCTGCAGGATCATGTCGCCCGGTTCGATACGCCCGTCAAGCGCGACCGCACCACCCTTCATTATGCTACCGACGTAAATTCCACCGTCTCCGCCCCGGTTCGATTGGCCCACAATCGAGATGCCTAGGAAGTTCACCGTGTCCATATTGATCTGCACCGTGATAATGTTCAGCGACATCGTCGAGTCGGTGATCGAGCTGTAGGACGACGTGCGGGACATCGACGGGGCTCGCTTTTTACGGCGCTGCGGCTTCTTGCGCACCTGCAACCGCTGCACGCTGCTGCACTCCGTCATGTCGCGATCGAGCGTTATTTCGCTCTCCGTTTCGAACAGGCTGGTCGAATCGAGATCGCTCGATACGACCGATGCCGACTGGTAGGTGAGCGGATTCATTGGCATATTCATCATGTTGTTCATCGTCGGTTTGTTCATGCTGCGCAGCTGGGCCAACGTTGGCCGCCCATCGATCATTTCCGTCGGTTGCAGCTCGGAACAGTCGGACTGGTTGGAGCCGTCCGCCGTAACCAGCCACGACACGACCTTTCCATTGAAGCAGGGCAGTATTGTTGAGTCGTCCGCGATCTCCTCCTTCACCACGCCAAAGTCAGCATCCATCGATTTGAAAAAGTATTTGTAGTTGATGTTTTGCTTGTTCAGTACCAGCTTAAAGTCCTTCAGCGTCACCTGCGGAGCCGGCAACGGTATCTTCACTAGGTACGGTGTGGTTTCGTCGTCGATGTGATAGATCACTTTAGTTTCGCCGCCGCCACCACCGCCACCACTGCCACCCCCTGTGCTGCTACCACCACCTCCTCCACCACTTCCGGTCGAGTTTTTATCGTCCATTGTGATGCTTGTGCGGTTTTACTTCAGCCACAGCCAAAAAAAAACACTCTTCTTCACTGGTTGCGCTTTGCAAACGAGCAACAATTGTCCTTCCCTTATCACTCACGAAAACACGGAACGTATTCTGTGTGGGTTAGTGTGCACTTTCAGCTGCAGTTTTGCGTTGCACTGTCCGTGTTCAATTTAGGCGACTTTACACACGTTATACTTTTGTAGCACATATCTGAAAAGGAAAACGTAAACATACAGTTAGTTCGGTTTAAGCTAATATGCACTTTGTGCGGCATGCCAGAGCCGAATGCGGTTTCAATTCACTAGGAAAGCGGTCATTGATGCATTGTGTATATCACCACAAGTGGTTTCCACATCCGGTTTCCTCTATGCACCATTAGCCCTAACGATTAGCCACCTTAAGTCCCGTGCACTGAACGACAATCAGGTGATGATTACAGCCGATCTCATAAGCATACTACAACGGTCCAGGTATTCAAAACCGGAATACTAATCGGTACCGTAGGAAGTAGTCCAGTCGTTACATTGAACCGCGGAAGCTAACGGTCCCCCGGCATTAGTCCGACATAGGAAAAGTTAAACGATGTCTCGTCTGGGTCGGAATTAGCTGCTACAAAACGTGCTAGATAGATGTTTTCTCGCGGGGGCAGGCAACTAGTGATCCACTCCCTCGATGGGTGCCGCACTGTTGCTAAACCTGGTCCGCTTGCCGAGGCGCTGTCGCGAACGATGACAGGGAAGCGCAAGAAGACTACGGCCTCGGGCATTTATTTGCATTGCACCAGAACAGGAAATTCAACTTTTGCACTCGATTCCCGATCCAGTGATTCGTGCCGATCACAAGAATCATTCTAAATAATGATATCAGCGGGCCAGCGGACCAGCGGGACGGTGGGACGGCAAAGCGCTGCAGATGCACTGATGTTGTTTTCTCTTTCTTTACACCGTGACCCAGCCCGTGTTTTCATGCATCGGAGCCTGTCTTTATTTATCGATATTTTGTAGCGTCCACCATGATTGCCGTCGTGCAGGCGCAGGACTGACAGCTCGAAAATCTCGAACCAACACGAACACACACAACGAATAAGAAGAAGCAGAAGAACAATGCAGCCGGAAAAACAAAAGTTTCCTGTTGCTGCCATTGCCACACTGTTCGGGGCAGTGCACATGAACGTCCCGCAATACAAAATATGCACCTGCTGCAAACCATGGCCCGAGGACAGCGAACACTCTGGCACGCAGATACACACCTTCCAAGGAACAGCATAGCCGTCGTCGTCGTCGACCTGTGCGTGACGTCAGGCATCTTCTACCACCAGCAGCACAGACCAGTTTCCACTATGAACCACAATAAAATGCAACCTTCCACACACTGTGCGCCATCTTGAACGGCTGTAAGAACGGTGTCCGCGGATGCTGCAACGATTTGCGAACGAATGTAAGCGGAATGCAGCGGATTAAATGCACTTTTTCACGGCAAAAGTTCACAATTCTTGGGCTTTGTTGAATTGTAGGCAAAAGTTTTTGTTGAGGAATGACAGTTCTTGACAGCACACTGTAGTTCCAGTGGGTCCTCCGTGATGACGTTTCGAATAAATTCATGTTTTCTAGACAGTTGTGGCAGTGTTGCCAAATTGGAAAGTGTGATGGCAATGGTTTCGAAACAGTTTATTCATTCGCGTTCGCTAATTTTCTGCCGGCAGGAAAATGGTAAGCAAATTGGCTTTTATCAAGTTAAGTTGATTTCGTAAGCACACTATCCCCTGGCATACGGGAAACGATTGTTGGTCGAAAGGACGTACAGACCCGATTTTGTTACATTGACGGGTTCGCCACCCATATCCACTTTGGGAAGATCGATACGGCACACACTTCCTTCGATTTGTTGGATGCTATCGCAGGGAACCGCTTTAAACCCAACCGGTGTGTAGACCGATTCCGCATACAGCTCCCACGCCCGACCATGCGAACAGGACACTGCAAAATGAAGCAAAAAATGTAATCGATCCTGTGCCGCTGATAATGGGTTATCATACTTCCAAAAATCCATGGCAAGCATCCCGGTTGGCTTTTGCCTCCGTTCGGATAGAAATCGGCCGTCCCGATCGGATCGTACATTCCAAGCGTACCACCGTTGGTGTGAATCACCTCCACGTATTGGGCATCCGTGCTGTCCAACCGGGTTGTGGAATCCCTGCTGGAAAAAAGTGGACCCGCCGGATCAAGGCCAACGATTGCACCTACCCGACCAGTGGTGACCCGTTTACCGCTCAATCCGGCAAGATGCGCCCCTAGACTGTGACCGATCAGATGCACTTGACTCATGTCAAGGTCTGTTGTGTTGTGCAGAAAGTCGACAAAGTTTGCCAGTGAGGCGGCAACTTGGTCCAACCGTAGCCGTAACAGTATGTAATCCAGCAAACCAGCTGTATCGCTCCAATCGATGGAAATAATGTTCAGATCGTTTGCATAGAGCAGCGCGTCTTTAATGCTTTGGCAGAAATCGGAATGCTGGCAGTTGCAGAATCCGTGCACGATCACTCGAGTCGGGCGGGAAGCGTTGAAGTAGGACGCATTGACCGATTCTACCGTCGGTACTAATCGTTGGCTAGCGGTAGGATTTTGTCTAGTAAACAGATGGAAGCTTATGTTGGCCGTTTCGGCGAAACTTAACTGTTGCGGGAATCTTTGCCCTTCGGAAGCTTCATCATTGCCGTACGTTTTGATGTGCCGGTTCAAAACATTGAAGAACACATCGTCACAGTACCAGGAAGAGCTTTCTTCGGTATAGTTGAACATAAGCCGATTATACAGGATCGGCCTACGATTGGTTGGTAGCAATCCTGCTGAATGCAATATTTGATATGTAATATTCTGCCTAGCACGCTACAACCAAAAAGTTGTATAGATACCCGTGAAAAAAATAATTAGCAGTATGAAGATCAGAAAGTAGCTCAACGTTGGCATCATCCTTGTTTCACTATACTTTAACGAAACCCGCGTTGGTTAGCTGTTAATGTAACGACACAAGATTAAAAACTAAAGAGTGTTAAACCCGCCGAGTTTAGGATTAGGCGTTCTTCAACCGAATATGTCCATCGAATGGTGATAATTTTCCAACACAGTACAGGAAAAAAAATGTACCTACCAAACTGATGCAGCGTTATCTCTTCCCATTCAATAGCCATTTGATGCTCGATTATCAACGGTAGTTCTTCGGTTTGTTTCCATTAATGAAGCATTTTTTCTACAAACACAGTAATATGCATGGCACTGGCACGATGAATAGCCTGCCAGAATGTGGCCAATCTTTCGTAGGATCAACTGATCGCAATTATCAAGGCCATTATACCACGAAGGGACCGGGGGTGCCCAGAAACTCATTACGCTCGATTCTGCACGGAGTGTTGTTTTCTCGTAACCTACATCGGGACGGTTCCCCATATGCCGCTGAAATGGGGTAACAAATGCCGCGCGAGGAAGAAAATTGCTCCGTGTCCGCAGGATTCCCGCGTCTTTGTAGACCAAACAGACCGAGTTGGATTGGTAGTACGATGGATAGTTGTAATGTACCTTTGTCCGTTAATGGGCAAGATCGAGGAACCTGTTTCTTGTCTTTTGAGTCGGTGTGTCAGAGCAAAAAGGGAAGAGATATCGACGGTTGCCACCGTTCACCTAAATTTGAAACCATAATGGCAATGAAAGCAGCTTACGGGAGATGGAGGTTCCAGTCGCTAATCGATCGTAGCCGATCCAGCGGGAGTAAGCGCGGCTCTCGGTGGAAATAGACAGATTCCAACGATTCCATTTCCATTTCACTTACGTTTTTAGTTTCATTTGAAAAACGTTTGTTTGTCGTCGTTTTCTTTGAACAGTTATTGATCGACTCGATCGATCGGTGCGATTCTTGACCGGGAGAAGGGATCGACTGAGCTGCATTTCGTATCGATCTCGTACGCTTTGTTACGCACTGTTTATGTTTGACACAGAAACATGAAGCTGGAGCGGTGTTTGTCGTGTCTTGTTTGTAAGTCAATGATCGATTTATTTTCGGTTCGGAGCTTTACTTTATCTTATGAGTCAATGGGAAAACATTTGAATAACGATGCTGATTATTATGATGCATTTTTGAATCGTTATGAAATAAAAGGCTTTGGCTTTGAGCTGAATAAGAAAGTTTAGCAAGAGATCACCAAAATTACTGTGGAACTTACTGGAAGTTAAGGGTTACTGGTGGTTAAATTCAATGATAGCGGAAAGGAGGATTATTTAAAAAATTACAATTTCTATATTTTAACCATTTGATAGCTTTTTTTAATTTTGTTTTGAAACAATCCACGACTAGAGCGAGCAAGCAGCAAACGGACAAACGTGAAGATATCTTCTACAGTGCCCTTCAAATTAATGCAACAGTGTGCAGTTAGATTAGCAATGGTTATTGGTGTCTTATAATTAAGACACAGTTTTTTGCGGTTTATCAATTTTGCTAGTTTAAAAAACAGGAAAATAATGTCTAATTGGGTAAACGTTTAGTAAAGTTTATCAGCTTAAAGATTTTTACTGACATTGTAAATTTAGAACGTCTGTATACAGGTGATCAGTACAGATCAGCTGGTCCAGATCCCAGATCAGCTTAGATTAATTCAGACAGGACTACAAGCGATCAATCCAGAGAAGATGTGTTCCATGATCTTTAGACAAGGCTGTTAACAATAACAATAACACACTAAGGATAGCTGTAAAATACAAAGAAATATTTTCTAAAATTAACTCAGTAAAAACGGTCGTTAAAGGCAAAGCCTAACAACTACTAAAGGATATGGATTGGAATTTTCAAAATTTAATATCTTCTTATTCTGCTCAACAACTTCTAGAGGTCTTGGCCTGCCATTGCTAGCTTATTGGACTCCATTGGAAACCATGAAGATACTGTGCCTAACCTATCATCAATCGACTCGATACGATCTTTACATAAACAAATAATCGATTTGATCGATGAACACTTCTGGATTTCTGAGCCATGAATGTACCCGTAACTAGATAGTCAGTCCAGCATACGGGGTAGCAGTCTAGTCTGGACCACCTTGACAGCCGGACTGGTCTAAAATCTTTATAAAGCAAATTTTGTAGTCTACTTTCAGGAAGATAGGATTGATAAATTATTCACAAACAACTCTGGAGCACGTTATTGAAATTGTACTGGCATAATCCAACATAGACAGGTGTAGCATAAAATTGGAAAGCACTGTGTACGCACGCCGAAGCATGAGCTCACCGACCGATCGACCGCCGGCTTGCGCTCGCGATCATCCATCCAGTGTAGCGTTTGCGTTCACAACAGTAGGTTCGCTTTGGATCGCTCGGCCAGCCCGGCCAAACCTTTCCGCGGAAAGAAACTGGCAGCAAACGGTGTTGAAGTGAAGATCGTGTGTAGCACAGGTCGGTGTTAGTGTTGCGTGCGTGTGTGTGTGTGTGTGTGGCGCGCTGTGGCGTGTCCTCGTCACCGGTCTTGGGACGGGTGTGTGTGGCTTCGACCGCGCTTGGCGCTCTTGGAGCGGCAGGCTCCCCATGCTAATAATAGGCTATACCTTTCCATCTTGAACCTCCTTCCTGCAGCATTCACGACCACCGCCTCGCCCTCGGTTATGTTGATGGTTATGTTTATCTTATACCCGTAAATGCCCTCCCCTCTTCCGGCAGGGAGCAGTTGGCCTTCCTTTCGGGCGGTTAATATTATCGCTCGTGAGATACGCCAGCAGCCTTTCTGATACTTGGATGGAAATATTGACGGACGAAAAGTTGGGGCGAAGCTTTTCGAACAAGATTTTTGTGGATCTCGTTTGAACAGGGTGTGCGTGTGTTTATACTGTGTAGCATATAGGTGTTCCACTCGACATAGATCCTAGGCCTGACCGCTGAGCAGAAGCGGTGGAGATAAAGTGTTACTGGAAATGGGTTAGGTAAAGCGACGGTGCAAAGAATGCGAAATATTCCATTTCGATTGTGGTGAGATGGAACTTGCGGATGGATGTGAAACTTGAGATTTTTTACTTCCCCTATTTCATGTGGTTTCTCTATCCCTCACCCTCTATCTCTTGTGATTTCCTTTCTGAGCCGGTTTCTTGAGGAACGATGGTACGATCTGTGTCCCAGGGTGCAAAAGAATGCAGTGATTTGTGTTGGGGATGGCGATTTTTTGAGTTGGGATCTTAAACATACATACGCACAGGTGAAGAGCGTAAAATTAATGAAATGGTGTTACTGTTGTCAACTTCTTGTTGTATCGCGAAACAGTGTAAAAAAGATCCTTATTACCAGTGAGGCACTAAAATGTTGTGAAAATATTTCCCCTTTATTTGTGTGTGTGTGTGGTGATGAAGTGCTGGATGTTCCAATGACAGTGTTGTGTGTAAATTAAACCCCAAAAAATCCTTCCTTTGCAGGGCGCATCATTTGCAGTGTCTGTGTGTGGTGTTGCAAAATTAACCCAAGGGTACCCGCTTCCTAAGCAGAAGAAAAGTATCCACAGAAAGTGTCTGTGTTTAATTAAGTTTGACATCAAATATCGATTCAAAATTGTTGAACCCATCGCAACCGATCACCGATAAACCAGCAAGTTGGAAAAAGCATCACCAAAGTTGGAGAATCTAAACCGAACGCAGCTTTTCAAAACAGGTACGTTATAAAGATATCAGACCCAGAAAAGGGTTTGCCCATTGCAAACAGAGTTAAAATAATGACAAGGGAAATAATTGGTGCGGGTTAGACAGTTTCCATTTGTCTTAATTGGCACTTGGTCGCTTCATTATCGATCCCACTAATGATTTGCTACGCGCCGGCCACAGGCTCACGCGATCGACCGTTGCAGTTGGTATCGGTGATGAAGTCAACATGCGTTTGGAATTTGTTAAGTGATGTGTTGAAATCAATCGTTGTCGCTTGATGTAGCCTGACATCAAATTAAAGATGGCTAATGTGCGAGGTATGGGCGATACTTTACTCTAGTTTCGCTTGGGAGCTTGAGGACAGTCATGTAGAAGTAACAATTGTTGTTAGAAATATTCCTTAAGATATTTATATTTTATACTACGAATGACGCCTCGATTGCGTTTCTCTGTACTTAAATACTCATTACTGACATGCTGCGCACGTACGTAATTCCATTGCGCGATGTGTTCACAGGACGCAAACACCTTGCACTTAGGCAAATTCCAAAACGATGCTCTTAATACGTGAAGAAGGCAATCTGGTCGGAGAAAAGGTGCACGAAAGCAAAACCTGATAGGCATTTGGACAACCGTAGCCTCAGGCAGAGCCGGTTTTCTGTACATTTCGTGTCGTACCTGCCCGTTGAAGTCTTCGCGTTCGCGGCTCTCGCGGTACTCTGCTGGATGTTTGGAATTTTACCCACCAAAAACCGAAAACATGGCTGCCGTGCGCACGGCGAAAGAAATCGTACTCCTTTGCGAGGGAACGGGTTAAACGAAACTGTCTTCGGGAGTGCCTGTGAGAGGATCCCCGTACGAAGGGTTTGCCTATGGCAGCTGTTGAGGTCGGTTCACGAATGTCAAACGGTGGCGCTGGGTGGCGATGTTTGGATGCATCTGGGAGGGAAAAGTTGCCAAACGAGTTTTTATGTCACCTGTACGTATCAAAGGTGTTCCTTCCAGCGAGATGCGGGAGATCGCGCGATTGTGCGTTTGGTGACTTGGGTTGGATCTTTCACCTTTGATGAAGCAAGCCGCTGTACCTGGGGGCGATGAAGAGGATGTTTCGATTTCCCACTTCCGCAAGCATTCTCACTGATGAATTGTATACATATACTTTTCCATCGGAATGTTTCATTCTCCTGCAATCATACTTTACTGCTTCTCTTTCGGATGTCATGCATCGTTCCACCAGTGCTAGACAGTCACCGAGAAATCGAACGCTTCAATTACCACCCGTCTAATGAAGCGTAGAATTTATTCTAGCACCGGGCAGCGGCGTTTCTCATTTCCTTTTTCCGGTGACTAGAGTCGTATTCTACGGCCTTGCTGGAAGAGAAACAAAACAAGAACAAATGCATCATCACCACGCCGTTGGGTGGTGAATGCACTCGCTAAGCATAACATTACCATTATGATGAAGGAACGTGCCTAATGACAGTTCGAACGGAGTGGTAATTTTAAAGGAATTTCTTTTCTATAGTCTTCCGTCGTAATTCAATCAGTGGTCCCCATTGCTGAGCATAAAGAGAATCGTGAGGCTCAACTTTGCCTGAAGGCTCAGCACCCAGCTCACTCAAGTCAAGTTGATTTGCATAAGTAGCGAAGAGCATAAACGCTGCACGATCACTAGTTCTGGTTCAACTTCAACTTATGATATTGATCATTTATGCTAAAGTGTAGCATAAGCCGATTTGTTTTACGCTGCTCCAACAACACAATGCACTGTCACCCCCAAAAGCTGCCCCTTTTCGAGTGACAAAATACGAGTACGCAATCTAGCCTAATCCAACACCGCAGTGGGAGTTGGATTAGTGAATGAAAAACAAAAAAAAATGGAAGCTGTGCCTAAATGTGGAAATTTGACACCATTTGAACGAAAGACAAATTTGCATGCAGCCATAAACATAAAACTGTTGATCAACCGTGTGGAGATGGGGGGTTAGTGGTTAAGAGCAATAAAAATATTCCGTCAGTCGGAGTCGGGGTTTAGATCTGTTTCAGGGTGGGAGGTTTGTTTTCATCAGATTGTTCAGTTTTCGTAAATATCTTAATAGATTCAGTATAGTATTAAAAAAGAAAAAGTTTTTTTTTTATAATATCATTAATGTATGTAGCAATACGGCCAGGCCGTTCTTTATGAATAAAAAAAAAAAAAAAAATATCATTAATGTATGTTATGTTTAAGAAAAGGATGTTTAGTCAATTCATTAAAAGATGCTCATTTCTCTGTTTATCTCAGGTCATCTTATAATTCATAATATATTGGAATGAATGCAGGAATTCAATCTCGAAATGATGATCTATGCAGAGCTTTTTGTGTAACTATTGCTAATCCTAAACGACTTTGTTCATCTGGTGCTGCTTGTGCATTTCTAAATAAATAATGGACGCTTCGTAATAAACCCAACTTGCTAGTTGTACATGTTTGCCATTTTGTTGATTACACCCTAATAAAAAACAGTAAAAGCTTCCCATGTACAGTAACAAATTCGTATCAATTTCATACCCGTTTCGATGGAGTGAAGGGAAAGCATAAGCCCATCTTGTAGCAATAAAATAACAATTCTAAATGCACCAATGTCATTGTTGTTCACACTTCCGATCCAACCCAAAGTTAGGGCCTGGTAAAGGCAACCACCGGGTACAACCATCGGCAAACGATGGTCGTTTTATCTTCAATCTTTAGCGCAGTAGCAAATCAGCAAGCCTGCCATGCTCCGGCTCGATCGTTATTGAAACCCATCCCCGTGGGGTAAAAATGGGTGAAACGAAAAGTAAGTGGCGGCGTATCATTCGAACACTGTGGGGCGAGTGTTTTCTCCAAAAACTGCACGCCTGAATGCACCGGTAAGCAAGTGAAAGAGTGCAGGTAAACATGGCACGCAAAAAAAGACGCAGACACAAACACGAGAGAAAAGCACATGCAATAGGAGAGTAAAGAAATGCATCATCGCTTCCCGTACGATCGGTTGGGATGGTGGTGAAGATGAGGTAGTGTCGGTTAGATGAGAAAGCTCCGAAACCGGGAGGTGGCAAAACGCAATAATTCGATAATTTCAAAGCTCGTAATGTTGATGAGTGAAGTAGCGCCCGGATGGTACTGGTGGATGCTGACTGTAGTAAATGCTCTAATTAGTGTAACACACCCCTCGTAAATACAGAAGAATAGAGTCATGCAATACAATAGGGTATAGGGTACTGAGTGGCATGAACAGTCAGCGATATGCGGCTAAAATTTTGCTTACAGAAAAAAAAAACACTTCGATACATGGTTTATTCTGTTGTGTTTTATCGTGTTGTTATGCTTAATCCAGGCAGTCATCATTAATTGTTATGACATCGGGATGCGTACTAAAATTTTGGGGAAGAATTTGTCCACCTTCTTCAAAGAACGGCTATTAATGCAGTTGAGGATATGGGAATTGTGTGTCATGTCAATGTCCTTTACCATTAATGTTTACTTTAACGATATATTTTTTTCCACTGCTGGACTATCCTTTGCTGTAACAAGATGACAATTTAAAGGTACATTAATTGATTCGTAATGATGAAATGATTGTTGATAGTTGCAGAATTTGATTTGCATGCTCAACTCCTTGTGTTGCGTCAAGTGGTTGTTTGTTAGTATCAGAAAACGTTCAGCTGTTTCCTCGCTTCGTGGAAGAAACCCGATACATTGTAGCTACACTATCTCTGACACCTAATCGACTCAAACATACGAGAAGATCGACTACTACAATCCTCGATACCGATATGATAGACTAGCGCCATCCTTTGCCAATCCTATACCCTAGCCATTGTGGTAGCCTTTTTGTCCTTGTGACCGACGTAAAAAGACTTGAAGGACTGGGCGGCCGGTTCCAATCTCATGACATGAGCCACAGGAGCCTACCGAGTCTAATGCGCTGCAAGATGGTGAGATCAAAGTATATTTCGTAAAGCTCGTCTTTGATTTCATCGACCTTAAGACAATGTAATTAGCAAAGCAAGCAATTTGTTAGTACTCATCTTAATATCCTTTAGAAGATCGCCTAGTTTGGACGCGTTGTCAGTTACAAGCAAATGGAAAGTGAGAGGAAATACGGATAATCTGGTTATTACATTTTCGCCAGTACACATCAATGAGCTGTGTGCGTGAATCTGTTTCTTGTGACGTGTAATACGGTTTTTGAATTACGAGTGGTTCTCACGTTCCTTAATACAATAACAATTTGCGATACGTACCTAAATACTATTTTACGATACACCCCTATTCCAGCATTTTTTGCTAGAGTTCTAGAATTCAGAGGTATGAATAGAGTCATTGCACCTGATTGTTCCAGAACCTTGAACAACAAATGCTCCAAAATCGGAGTAACATCTTCCCACGAAAACGCTAGTGGTAAGATCTATGAGATCATAGTTATTATGAGCACATTTGTGACATGCTAGGTGAAAACAAAAAAGCATTCATTCTGCCTTTGCTACCTAGAACCAAAACCAGCTTTCAGTGGGAGCGACACCGTGAACAAAATCTTTAAAACTATGCCTTTTTCTTAGCAATTTCTTGAAGAGGTGTGTCCGCTAGCATACAATCCCATCACAATGCGATAGTCTTGCGATAGTCTCGTCCTCTGCTTCGCCGCCGCTCATCCTCTAATGGACCGCCATTTTTGCAAACTCACGCGACCTAACGTGCGTGAAATTGCGGTGACAATTGAAACAAATTTAATCGTCCCCAATTCCTGCGATACGACGATACGACCAAATCAAGCGTCTTCGCAAGCAGCACCCTCCGGGAAATGGAAAGGCATCGTGAAAATGATGCTGAATTAGTGACCAGCAGCTGTGACGTCAAGGGCACTCGTCACGCGTAATGGTGGATCTGCGGATCTACGCTGCTTCCGCACCACCGGTCGACCGTCTTCGACCTTTTTGGGTGGGAACTTTTCCCCCGGGTGGCTCTACGAAGCTGACGAAGAGATACGCGCCTATTGGATACGCCCTGATGGTTCAGGAAATGGCGTAAGCCCGAGAGTGTTTCCTCTAATTTGGATTTGGACTCGTCGCATCGCATGGGATACTGTGCAGCAACACACAACGCGATGGAGGGTTTAGCTGTCCTTGTTGGACGACTTGACGATATTGACAGTGACTAATTGGAAGATGGGCGATACTGTAGCATTGTGTTCACTAGACGCGGCAACTACTGGTGTTGGAGATAGTGAGAGCAGTGTACTAAGGTGCACAAGGTACAAGAACAATTGAGTGCTGATATGCGCTAATTTGAGAAGCAAAATTGATTGTTGAAATCTTATTTCATCAAGATTATAGTAAAGCATATAAGAACACATATAAACGTTCGGTCTTTTACAGAACAAACCCCATTTGAACGGTCTTTGCAAGAAATGTTGGAGGGAACAATAAGCCTTAAGCTTCTTTCAGCCACTTATCCTATTGCCAAAAGGTATCGAAAAACACTCTCACGTGATTAACGTACGCGGGCAACAGCAGCACACCCACGGCAGCACGGCGGCAGCATAACCCTAGTGATTAATAAATAATCGATGGTCGAACGAACTACCCCGTACACAGCCCGGCAACTCTGCACCCCATGCTACTGCTTCGATTGCCGGGTTTTTGGTTTGTTTTTTTACGTGTTTACGTTTACTCAGGCGGGAGTAAAAGCGTTTTCGCTTTCGCACACGAACCAGTGGCCTGTTTCTTGGCGTGTGCGAAACGTAGCCAAACCTACGCCAAGACAGAGTCGGGTACAGGGGCAGCCAAAGCAACGGCAAACAACAACGCCATTCGGCACCCCGTGCCTGCTACTACTACTGCTACTACCGGTGACGGCGGCTTCGGCAGCGTGCGTTTTTGGAATGAAAGCGCAAGCAAACGCTGGTAAACGGTGATGGTAATTTGTACTTTCCGCGAAAACGGAAGCAGGCGGAAGTGTGCCTATTTAGGAAGGGAGGAAGGGAGGATGAGACGACCAAACGAAGGGATCGTCTCCCTTCGCGATCGCGTGGCTTTTCTTACGGAATGTGTTTGCGTCAGGAAAACTTTGTTGCCACAGGGTGCAGGGGTGTTTTTTTTTCTTTTTGGAGCACCTGCAAAGCGAAGGGCTCTTGTCGTGTAAATATGGCCAAAGGGGTTTTGCTTCCGGCGTGTCGATAGCGTCTCGCGGAAGTTTCAGTGATATTTAATGCTGAGGGTTTTTTTAAATCTTTTTTTTATCTACAAAATACCTTAAGCGTTGTTGGATGAGGGCGTTTTTGTAGAATTGCGGATTATTTTTCGAGTGATGAGTGCTACTGTTATAGATCTTATTAAAATATATGCCATATCTATTGGTTCAAAACGTTCACGATAGATGGAAAAATGAAGATTCTGAACTATGGTTATCTTTTAGTAATTACTATTCTTCTCCATGACCTCAGACACTTTTTTCGCTGCTTTAAACTTAAAATTTCTCTGTATCCGTAAGTTTACAGGCACATCTACACATAGTGTTGTGCAAATAGAGCGGAAACTGAATCCACGATCGTTACTGTCGGAGCGTATTGCATGTGATCATTCCCTGACCTGTCAAACGATCACGGTGACTGATCACTGCTGCTCCATCTTTTTCATGTACGATCGCACACAGACAGTTTTCCATTGATCGACAAACGGCATTGAGAACTCACTGTCTCAAAACCCCTCCATAGCGATACTGTGTCACTTCAAATTGGGTTCGGACCATTTTGAGCACACTCTTGCACAATTGTGTCACATCGTTACCCAAATCTTGGTCCATGCTGGGATCCGCTTGTCCCACACGAACTGTCATGTGACATCACCGTATGGAGAGGGATGGACCAGGGTGGTGCCCTGGCTGTGGAGCAGCGGGGGACACATACCAAGGAACAATTTATTCAAAACTCAGTGATGCGAAACGTCCATCGGGTGCCCGTTCCGCAGTGTCCCATGGTTTCAATCTCCTTGCGGTTGACCAGCACGCCTAGGTTTGTAACTGTTTCTTGGGTTGGGTTGTGTGTGGTTCCGTCTCGCTCAGTCGTACAATCTGGTCCGATCTTTTATTGGACGATCGCCGTATGGAGGATCGGAGGGCGGGCATTAATTGCACCGTGATTGCAACGCGAGGGGCGAAGCGGACCGAGCATAAAATGTGACGATGACAGTCGAGTCGTGCCCATCAGGTGAATTGGATTGAATTGGATAGTATTGGGACACGCGAACCGCAAGACAATCCGTTCGCCAGGTGCAATTAAATACCACTAAACGCCATTCGCTGTTTCCTTTGCTTTCCAAGTCACTGTGGCTTTTTTTGTTGTTGCTTTCTGCCAGCTAAGCGTTCATTTGAAAATCATCCCCACGACCGTGGCTAGAAGTTCTGGCAGACGTTCAACAACTTTACCAACAAAAATGGTGTAATTTAAAAGTACCACTTTGTCGAAATTCTCACACCCTTTAGTGCTGGAGGTGTTCGTTCGTTGCCAATGATTTATGCGTTTAAATTACCCACTACAAAAATGGTACCGTTCGTAATGAGGAGATCTTTGGAGGTAAAGCTGAACCCAGCCACTTGGCACTTGTTGCCGGTGGAGTGAGCCAGTCTATGCAAGGTCAGCGTGTGGCTTACGTCGTCCTGCACGCGTATATGCATGCGCTATTGCCCCCAAAAATTAACCCCCGCGTGCGTTCATGCAAACACTACTCCTCTCTCCTACGAACCACCCCACAAACCATCCTGACAAGGGGAGGGTTTGGTGTTTGTGAAAGTTGTCGAAGGTGCCTGTGGATCGGTGGTCGTCCGAATGCCGCCTTCGGTGTCCTCGTTCCGCGCGGCGAACCTGTTCTGTGCGGAGACTGTTTTCACGTGCCTCCTTCGGTGTGCCGAATTCGAGCGTGCCCACCACCGGACACGTAAGTCCATGCGCTACGTCTTGGGCGTTAAATGGTGTTTTAACTTCGGGCATCAATTGTCCACGGCCTGGTGGACCTTTCGAAGGTGCGGAAGGGGAGAAAAGATGTGAATTGACTGGACAATGAACCTTCTACCGGCGCTGGGGCGGTACTAAGTGTAAACAAATAAGACGCGATCTTACGGGTGAAGATGTGCCTGTTTTCGGTCGAGGTGTGTGTACCGCTACAGCGCCAATAAGGTTGTCGATCGGTTGGTGAGTGTTATTTTTCTACGCGAGTCAATCTGAATGGAAATGTGATGCGAACAACGGTAAACATGTGTTTGAAGACCGAATTTCTCTCCTTCTTCGCGGGGACGGCCTTTGTCGACAGAGATGACGCGATCTATGGTGCGGTCGTGAGGTGTTTACTCAAATATCGCCAGTGAGCTACTTTTACTGAAGCATTTCGTATGGCTAAAGAAGTGTACAATCGTTCTGTTTGTGTGTTGCACTTTATATTTATGGATGTGCAAAAGCTCTCAAAGTGTTGCGATATGAATGTCGATCATGTCACGGTTTGTATAATAACCATCTATGGGATACGAAAATCTTGACACAAGTTTGTTCATATAATATCGCTGGGCTGACTATCTTGTGGCTCAAAGTTTAGTCGTCATCTTCAGAAGGTCGTTGATCGATTTTTCTTTAACACGCTGTCCTGTAACGATCATTGATCATTTGTATAATTAAAAGGAGGTTGGAGATATTAAAACGAAATGAAATAATTGAATATTTTTCTAGCCGTAAACACGAGCTGTTCTCAATTTACAATTAATTAATAACACCTGTTCGTGAAACATCGATTTGGTGTCGAAGAAGTTTCTAAGGCAATACTGAAGGATTTCTCATTCCAACTTATGGAGCGCAGTTATGACAGCTCTTGCCTTGCTAGATCTTACACTGTTCTGACGAAGCTTAGGCTGATGAACCGAGACCTCAGTCTTCTAGCTTTTCTGGCAAGTAATTAAAAAGAGATGATATCGTCTAAGGTCGACCGTAGTTATTAATTGATTATGCCGGTGGTTTTGGCGAACGCATCCACGCCATCAATATCTGTGTACGACTTAAAAATACTTTACGGGCTATGGTCGGTACCATTCTCATTACATGACTAGTCCACCTTATATTGTCCTTCCACACATACAGGGCCAAAAATCCTTCTGAGCAACTTTCTCTCGAACGCGACTGAGAGTGTTTCGCGACTGAGTTTAGGACAGAGTCCATGTCAGTGTCTTAGGACTATCATTGTTCTATACGGTCCCAGCTTCGTCCGTCGCGACAGGTTTCCTCAACTTGTGCTATGACCGGTTGGCAGCCAGCTTCCTTGCGCGTTACTCAACATCACACTTCTTGTAGTCGTCGTTGCCTTTTGACTCCAGACAGGTAAAGTTTAGAATGGTTTCAAATTTGCGATGACCTATCGGTATATCTCCTCTGCGTAAATCAATGTTTGTTAGTAGGGTAATTGTTGGTGCCACCATCACCATCATCTTAAACCTGATGTTTAGTGTCTCGTTAATCTTAAACCTGATGTTTAGTGTCGCTCACTGAGTCATGCTCCAGAGCATGTCCTTCACCATGCTTATGTTCGTGTATGAGAGTTTCAAAACTAAAGCTTAACACCATAAAAAATCATTTGAATAGTTCAATTTCATGATAGGTAGCGTGACATGCTTTCCTTCGTCTGACAGTCACTTACAAATGCAATCCGTTCATTTGAGCGCGAATCTCTAAAATATACATTTATTAACCGAGGCTAATAGCTAATTGTTCCAGTTTTACAACGTGTGCTAATTATCGCTACACAATCAGCCATGTTCCAACAACCGATGCTATCCACAGTCGGAACGATCGTCAAAACCATACGATACAGATCATGATCGTCACGGCAATCGATTAACGGCGTCGAACTGTAAGTCAACCGATGGTACCACTTTCTTCATGTTTGGAACCGGCTCAGGAAGCAGCCGGTCTCCAGTATGTGTGGAACACCCACATGTGACGGCGTGCAGGCGTTTTCACCCATTGTGTATGCAAGAGACCGCACAATAATCGATTTACAGACGCGAATGTGATGCAGCCGGTGGTGCTTATCAATTTTTTCTTGCACATCGCGTGTCCCTTTCACCATTGGAGAAAGGAATGCATGTTTGTGTCATAAATGAGCTTTGACGTGTTTTCGAACAAAAGTACACACCTCCACATATCGTTTCGATCGTTCAGTAGACGCCACTAATTTATGCCCTATCGAGTTTTCATTAGTTTCGATTTGAAATTCGAACCTAAACCCTGGCTAATTGGATTGTGAACGAATGCTCCAATTTTCTCTGCCGTGTCGTGTTCCTGCATTCGTATTAACATAAAACGGAAAAGCACAGCTATAACACCAGCTGACCTAGTTCACGGAACAAAACCCTCGTGTTCTTATGCGTGATTGAAAACCGATCATCTTCCCGCGGTGCACCGACAGCTCGCATGCATCCAGCTCCCAGTTTTGCTCTGCGGATTGTAAAGCCATAATCATAAATCATGTACCTTTTGCTTCCACCATCCACCCCATAAAAGGGCGGCTTTGGTCGGATCGGCTCTTTTGGTCATACACTAATTGCGATCGAAAAGCGGCCCTGCACAGAGAAATATGTTTCTAACCGCAAGCATTGGCTCCACTCGGCTGGTGAAGCTGTGTCTGCTGCCGGGGGTCTATTGAGCCGGAAAGCTCAAACGTGTTCCAGCGGGCAGTGGAATGGAATGGTACCGAGATCTGAATTCGATTACTGCTGAGCATGCTGTGTACTAAGTCGATTGTGCTTTTTTTGTGTCTGTGAGTGCTTTGCGCCTGCCATGTTGTTAGTTCGGTAAGCTGCGCGCATAAACAACTGTAGAACAAGATGCTAAGCAATATTTAGAGCACGATACGGAAGGATGTGAAGAAGCAGTAGGTACACTGGCGCTATGCTGTAAACCTGATGTTGGAACCATATTTCGCTGCTAAGAAAGCGGCGATCAACTGGTGAAAGATACGAAAGAAGGGTCGTAATGGATGCAATGCTAAGATTGCTCTTTACTTGTTGAATTTAGTACGGTCTGCGGTCCGACAACGGTAGCAGTTGTACCTACCTTTTTAAAGATCATTTGATCGTTTGATAGTTTTTTGGATCTTTCTTCCTCATTGAAATGGTTGTGCTTGAACCTTCTATGGATAGAATTATGTAAGCTTTGTTCCTAAGGGTTAGTGAACTGGCTCTTGATTTCATGAGTTATGTTCCTCTTGTATTATGTTTTTATTGGCAGAAATTAATTAGCTTACATCCTACCTTTTCCGCAGTTATCTGTTGCTTCTTCTTATATAGTTTTAAAAGTTAACATTGAATTCACTCTGCTTTAGCATTTTTTCTCCCATACAGACTCGAAGCAGCTCAAATAAACTTGTTGCTTTGAAGATCGTATCACATGAACTGCTGTCGTGCCTACTCATTGTACACCACAACCATTGCATAAGGCGTTGATATAGATCGCACGACGTTGGACATTTCATTCTTGTTTATTTCTATTTGCATCCACATGTCCACACAAACAGCTCCTGCGGCACCGGCTCATCGTACGTGTCAGCTCCTCCAAACTAGTTCAATTTCGTGATCTTCGGATTAGGCAGTTATTAAGCTATGCTTCGAAAAATGGTCATAGTGGCAGCGTGCCTTAAAGGCACCACCATCCACCATCTAATTGCTTTGTTGCACGACACTCCACCACATCGGACTATTGTTAAAAGTAAGTTGCGGCTGGACTGACAGAGAGAGAGAGAGAGAGAGACAGGGTTGCGAGCATCTGTGCGGTGCATCGTACTTCGTTAGCACATACAGAAAACGTTCACAGTCTGAATGGCAAGTGGATGTGGTGTGCGATCAGCGATCGTTTCAAGTTCGAAGTGTTTAGTGCGCTTGTTTAAATACACGAAGGCATATCGGCGTTGAAACCCCCGATGCTAGAATCTTCCGCTCTACCTTGTGCACAAATATCGGCTCAAGGTGATCAGGAGGATCGTGGTGCGAAGGCACGTCAGGTTGTGTAATGTTGTTTTTAAAACAAGCAGAGCGCAGTTGATCGTTTTTAAGTCTCATTGATTGTCCTCAGGGTCTCCCGGGGTAGTAATGCATTTGCACACACACACACACTGTCCGAAATTGTTTCCCCAGTCCTTCACAAGTCACACCCAATTCAGTGATAGCACTGCCAAATATCATTCCTCGGCAATATCGCCCAACATGGTGGACCTATTAATTCGTACGAACAACGTTCGATGAGCGGGACTTTCTGTTTTGACCGAAATGTCCCCTCTCTGCGTACATCGGGCATCGGACACCGGACACCGTCACCGGCGGTTTTCGATGGTTGGTTCACGTTCACTTGACAAACGCTCAAGAAAGAACTGGCTCCCCGAAAGGCCGCCACCACAAACGGGTGGCCTTCGTTAAGACGTGTCAAGAATGCTGACTAGTGTTGTCCGCCGGTTGTAAATTACGGTGCGTTTCTTTCGGTGGCCTTCCAAGGTGGCCTTTGTCAGAATATCCTTGTCCGGAAGGACTGGTATTCGAACGAAGCGTCGCATTCCTCCTTGCTGCTTGTATGGCAACTGTCGCCATAAGCAAACAGGTTGGACGGGTTTGGTACGATAACACTAGCTATTATCAATTCCGAATGCTTAGACACACAGAAACGGACGAGAACGTTCTGGTGGACACGTTCCTCCTTTCAGGGGGAAAACAGTCCCCCGCCAATACTAATCATCAATTAGCTAGGTTTGGGTGACAAAGCATCATCTCCGCACCATGTTAAACACATTCTCACGAGAAACAACTCGCTGGAATGTGGTTTTTGGAAGCAGTTCCGCCGGTCGTTCGATGTTGACAGATAGGAAGGAAGAAAATAATAATACATGGTTTTGGAAATCTATCAACCACCAAACTGGCCCTATCAGATCTTTTGATTGATCAACCATTGTTGTTGAGCCGTCTTATACACCTTTCACTTTTTCACCAGTTTCCGGCTGGCCGCCAGCCCCAGACAGACAGCCCGTGAACACATCCATTTTACCCAGATGAGTCGCGGCCAGCTAGCTCGCCTCAAGAAAATCGAAATCCGATTGGAAAAATGGAGCTGGAAAAATAGTTTCACGTGGGTAATAAACATATACGAACGGTGGGGAAGACCTGCTAGGGCTACTAGCAGCAGCGAAGCGGTTCGCGAACCTCGGGCTGAAAAGAAAATGATGATCATATTTACGTAACCGGAAGGGGGAGACCCACACGTTCAATTACGTTGCATGCTCCCGTATGGCGGAATGGCGGAGGATCATCATTTATCGATTGCCGGAGATTTGTTGATGGACTCACCATAAACGAGCTGCCCCCCGGTGGGTGCCTACAGATTTACCATACAGGAAAAGTCGCCGTACGCACATACATATACGCGTGGAGTGTGATGGTTGCGAAAGTGGCGAGAGCAAAAATGGTAAACAATAACAAAAAACACAAACACGCGTCGTGCTTCTTGGCCTCTGCCGTCTGTTCGCCGTGGCCATCCCGCGCTGGTTTCCGCCGGGCAGGGAAAAACACTTTGCACAAATATTACAGTTTCACTGAATTTAATAACACTAATTAAATTCACTCGCCACTCGTCCCAGGACACGCACGGGGGTGTACGTGGTAGCATGGTGAAGATTGGTTGGGTGGTTTTTCCTTTGGCCTTCGGCTCGCAACTCCAGCGGCGGCTCACAAGACTGTCGAAGTCGAAGTGGAAGTCGGAAAGAGAAATCGCCACATGGCGCGTCACATATGCAGCGAATAATTTTCCGTCCGATCGCTGATCCAAGCGCATCATCCGAGGGCTTTTGTCGCGTGAATTGTTTTAGTTGATGTTGTGGACCGAGCGGGTGAAAATTAAAATATGCTCCACGTAGGTTAATCAGCAGCTTTCATTATTATCGCTACGGGTGTCTTGCAGCGTAAAACCTATCATTCGCTGGCTTACGCATGACAATCCGGCCCGGCTATCGATCGATCGACGACGATGATGCCAACGAACGTGTATTGTTACAGCTAGCTCCCCCCCACATGGGCCAAACGCTTGACGCTTTCTCGCGTCCACTTTTATGCCACCACCATTGCACAACCGAGCGTGAGCGTGGCATCGCGACTTTGCTGGCACATTCAAAAGCGCTACGTCCAAAGTGACGATGACCTATCGAGTTTCCACCTGGTGGCATCGGGGCTGCCTGCTTACGACACCGAAAACATCAATTGCAGGCAATGGGGGGGTAGTGTTACCATTTGTTTGCTGCACACATCATCTCTGGCGGACATGAAAATTAAAGCCAAAAACAAAACAAAAAATCGCCAACAGTGATGTGATAACGGCTGCGCTCCGAAATAGATCAATCGATTTGCTGTGGATCGTGTATGCAACGGAGCGCTCGTACATGAACCTCGAAACACGGGGCAGTAGAGTTGAGCGCCTTAGAAATGAAAGTTTTTGCTGCACCACGTGCACAAAGACCTCGTCCGAGGCTCTCCGATGACTCCGGTGGACGAAGCCGTGCAGTGCCAGTTATTGTCCCTACTAGTTATTGTATAGAGTGCACGGTGCATTGCGCTAGTATATCGGAATGCATCGGTCGGCCGATTAACGATTAGCATTGGCCACATTGGTTACTATTGTGCGGTGCGCACCCCACGTGCGTTTTGTTTTGCTGAGTCGTGTGTCTCTATTGCCCCACCGGCAAACGACGAGTCACACAGCGAGCACTTTGCCTGCTTTTGTTGGCCTGCATACAGGCATAGTCTATCGTATATCATGGAGTGCACCTTGCAAAGCAGTACAAAAAACGTGCAACAGTGGAGCAACTGATAGTTGGTTTAGTTTGAAAAGCAATAAACTAAATTAGCGTTTTCTGCACTATTTTTGACACGTTGTGGTAGCCTCGCTATTGGTCACTCGGTACCTTTTCGGCGAGCGGTTTCCCACACATGAATATGTAAGCTTCATCAGACTTAGAAAATCAATTAACAGGAGGGGCGAAATCTTTAATCGGTGCTTTTCTCATTAGCGGGGTATCTCGCGACCGGGAAATTCCATTCTCACACACCGTGTGTCGTTGACTTGCCTACTTGTAGGTTGAGCCTTTGGCGGTAGAACATCTCCCAACTCAACCGCAGCCAAAAACGCGAGGCGAAAAGGTGAAAGAAAAACCCTCGGCCGAACCATACCGAAATAGCGTCACCGTCACGGGTTTAGGTAATGGAGGAAATTTATTACATCATAAGCGAAACTGCTTAATTTCCGCCAACCATGCATCCGTGCTGAGCCGTATGTGTTTTGTTAAGGTTCGCTGGTATGACGGGGGTTTCTTTTATCTTCGACTTGCTTTCAGTATATACTCCACCGAGTTGTGTGAGATGACCAGTTAGGCAACATTCATCAACTATTCTTCAACCTGTAGGCCTAGCGGTATATGGCGTAGAAAACTGTTTCCTTTCCTCGCCGTGGAAGAACGGTATCATCGGGATGGGGCAGTTGAACATTGAGCTGGTTCAAGGTGCTATCTGGCGATCATGTGCGGGAACCTCTAATTAGTGGGCAAATGAAGTATTGAACGAAAATTGTTCCTTTTCTGATAATGTTGGCTAGATAGAAGTATTGGCAATGGCGATTGGTTGGGGAAAAATTAGATAAATTTTATATTTAAGAAAACGTGATCGTACGGATGGTTGCTGTAGTGTAATAGCCGCTTAAATCAACACCCTGAGGTTATTCCAAACTGAACTGAAACGGATTTGGGATTGAAAGTAAAGGGAGTTTAGTAACATCAAACATATGGTTCTCTACTCAATTACGTCTTAAAGCGTTCATTCAGGAGTGCATTGAAATAAGAAACTCAAAAAAAGAATAATAACACGTAAACTTAAGTCTTTAGGCGAACACACGCGAACTTACGATCAGAAATCCGCTTCAATCAGCTCGCAATAAACCCCTGCCAGCTGTTGTTGTTTACATCGGCGCGTATCAAAATGTCAACGCTTATCTGCTGCTGTGCTGCGGGGTGCTGCTACTTTAACTCGCATTGGCCCATCAATGCTGTGCCATTATCGCTGGCTCTGTTAGTTCATCGCTTAATTTTGCAGTGAAATGTTCGATCCGACGGATCATCAACACCGCCGTTACAACCCACTGAACGGGCAGTGGGTGCTGGTGAGTCCACATCGTATGAAGCGGCCCTGGTCCGGGCAGGAGGAACACCCACAGTCGGCCAATCTTCCCGAGTTTGATCCAACCAACCCGCTTTGTCCGGGGGTAACCCGTCCCAATGGAATCGTAAGTTGTGCATGTGAAGGTCACATTGAGCGAAAGGCCCTCAAACCCATCGTCGTACGATCGGTTCTGCTGATACTGATATTGATTTGTTGTTGTGCCAGAGAAATCCCATCTACGGGTCGACGTTTGTGTTTACGAACGATTTTCCGGCCCTGTTGGAACAGGTGCCGGAGCCACCGGCAAGCGACGATCCACTGTTTCAGATAGCACCGGCCCAGGGTACCTGCCGCGTAATGTGTTTCCATCCGAAGTCGAACAAAACGCTGCCCCTCATGACGCCGAAGGAGATCCGGAACGTAATTGATGCGTGGATCGCGGAGTTTCGCTCTCTGGCAGAACGGTACTGCTGGGTGCAGATCTTCGAAAACAAGGGCGCTACGATGGGATGTTCGAATCCGCATCCGCACTGTCAGATATGGGCCTGCTCGTTCTTACCGAACGAACCGCAGATTAAGGATGGCATGCTGCGGCAATACTACGCCAAGCACGGGACACCCTTGCTGGATGATTACGTGGAGCGAGAATTGGTGAAGCGGGTAACTTGAACGCGTCGAAAGGTGGTTCTTCATGTTTTAACTTTAAATTGCTAATGTTTGCGCTTTTCAGGAGCGCATCGTAATCGAAAACCCGGACTGGCTCGTGGTTGTTCCGTTCTGGGCTGTGTGGCCATTCGAGACGATGCTGATTTCGCGCAATTCCAACAAGCGTATCTCCGATCTAACGATGACGCAGATCAACAATCTAGCGATCGTGATCAAGGAGCTGACCACCAAGTATGACAATCTCTTCAAGTGTTCGTTTCCGTACAGCATGGGCTGGCATGGTGCGCCCACAGCAGAACTGGCGAAGGATGCAACGAGTGACCAACACTGGACGCTACATGCGATTTACTATCCACCTCTGCTCCGGTCAGCTACGGTGCGAAAGTTTATGGTGGGCTTTGAGTTGCTGTGTCAGTCACAGCGTGATTTGACGGCTGAACAGGCTGCCGACAGGCTTCGGGGACTCTCCGGCAAACGGCACTACAGTGACCAGCTTTGAATAATGGCGCGGATGGGTTGGCTATCTAATCTAAGCACGGTCATATCTATCGTATTGGGACAGATAGGCTTAGATAAGGGTTTAGGGGACGTACTCCAGTGAACGTGAATAAAGTGAACCTTTCGATGTTTCAAGTATGCTGTGAGCGATATTATTATTGACCTCTAATTCTGTAGCGCTTCCGTAATGTGAGCTTTACACCAGGGACAAACTGTGCGATTGCCGGGTAAACATGGGTCTAGTAATCAATGTCTTGATAAGCATTGCTAAGCTAGCATTGCTTCGACAAGTAATTAGCTGTTCGAATAACATAAATGATGCAGAATGATTGTTTTAAATTATCATTTTTTGCAGCAAATTTTCTGTCCGCTGCTGTCCTTACCATCGCAACGAAATCGGTTGTTTCATGAAACATCACCAAGTGTGTGCGAGGGAAGCAACACTCAATAAACTTCGTCACACGGTAGCGATCATTCCAAGGACGCAACTCGACCGTGCCTTAACAACGACGAGTCGGGCGGGGGCAGATGGGTTCTCAGCTCACGAAGAAATGCCAAAAAGCCACCCGAAACCTTGAAAGGGACCAATTCATGGAAGCGTATCTCCCAAAAAACAGCCCAACGGGTTGGGTTGATCGTACGCAACTTATGCTTCTGCCGAAGACGTCGCTAACAACAAGGACTTGCTCAGTGGACGGGACAAGGACAAAACTTGCTGGCGGTGTACAATAAAATGGTCAATTTTGTTAATACTCCATTAACCGTGACTTGGAGGGTATCCACAATCGAAGTCCATCCACCAATGTGGTGAATTCTTTATCCTATAAAAATTGCCGAAATATCGATTGATACAGGGTGGATGTGTGACTGTAGCTTCTTTGTCCATGCGTACAGTGTATGTTTATATGTATAAGCTTGTCTATAAAACACGGTTGCTGGTTTTTGTGTGTTTTCGTTGTCTGCTGTATAAATTACGATTCTCCAATGAAGCTGCAAACGAATCCCTTCACTTTACCGCCGATGCGACCATCAGTCTCATCCGTTTGACATCATTGTGCAAAGCAATTTATCACATTCCTAGCATGGGGTAGATCCGCAAAGATCACGGTTTATTGATCGACAGATGATCGCATCCATACGAATGCCATATTTGTTGAGCGGTGTACTGTGGAAGGGAAGCTATTACGGCCGAACTGGACGGGGGGCGATAGCGAGCTTCGAAAAAGCCGCACAGCCGCCTGAGGTAGCCTGAACGCGACCTGCCTGCGTGCGCCTGCCACACCCTTGGACGACGGTGTACACATGTTTGCGTCAGCAAAATATGTGCGATCTACTACGACTCGAGGTGAGGCGAGGTCTACGTTATGCGACCCATTTGGAGGCATTTTTTGCTTATGCTAACTTGCTAACTCGTCTCTTGATTTACTGGTCGCGGTCCTGAAGTATTTCAGTGCGGTTCTGCATAGCCGGCAAAACAGTAAGTGTGGATTCGATTCAGGCTATGTGTGGCATCGTTACCGACTTCAGTTTTAAATTTTGGGCTATTTGCATCCATGGTTTGTTGTTCTGTGAGGATGTTCAACTGCCTAAGAGCCCCTCCATAAGAGGTTAGCAGTAACGATATCCGTTAGCTTTGGCACGATGAGCCTTCGGCCGTGGCCTGTGCTAGTTGGTCAAGTATAAAGAAGCGTAGCATGGCCAGCGTCCGAATGAACTTTGTATAACTGCATATTTGCTCATGTTCGAACGTAACCTCGGGCCACCGGCTAAAGGCTAATGATGGAATGCTTAGCTGCGTGCGTACAAACTGGCGGGCCGCAGTTTAGGAGGCTTGCCACAATGAAACCTCGGTCGCCTGCGTGATCAGCATTGTAAACAAACGCGCGTATTGCAAAGGGAATATAGGGAAGGTCTGTCAGCCGGAGGGTTACTATCGGCGTGATGTGTTTGGCGGGCACTAGGTTATTACTGGGCTGTACGTGCATTTCCTAGTGAGTTGAAGTACGTACCGTCTTAACATTTGTTACTATTTGAAGATACGGGGCAAAATATAGTACAGGACAGTTGTTTAAACATGGGCGTTGCTCGATAGAAGGTTAATTGTTTCGGCAAATTACAACCACATTCGACCGTTGCCTAGGTCAAGAGAATGTGAGGCCATTACTTTGAGAAACAATCGCATCGCAATGCATTTTCACATAATCGGTGAAAAGCGAATCACAATCGGTTTTGACAAAGGTGTGCGGCCATGCGACAATGGCTCGAATCATCATTACCTGAAGGCATTGGCGCTGGGAGGAATTAAGTGTGACAAAACCGTGAAGGGATTGTGTCGGAGCAAATGCCATGCATGCTTGCTTTAGCCCCCTGGGCTTGGAAAGGTTTACTGACACAAGAGATTGAAGGAATTGCAATTCTATTGAAAAGTAGTACAATCATGTTGCGTTAGTAGATGATTTAAATTGCTAAATTCTAATCCGATCGAAAACAAATAATACAGCTTCCTCTCCACTTCCCTTAGCAAATACCTTAATGGCAAACAAATCGATGCATTTACATTTATAACACCGCTTGAACGTGATCTCACCGTGCTTTATCACGCACGCTGTAACAAAATGGGCGCACCGAGAGGGGCACACCGTTTACGGTGTTGTAGTCGTCATCCCAAGTTCCCATCTGGCGATGCCAACACACACACACAATGGCGACCATATGAATCTCCGGTGGGGAAGCCACACCTTCGTCCGTACCGCTCCTCGTGACCTTGACAGTGGCCGAGGATGATTTCATATCAAACGGCAAACGAAACAAACTTCTGTTTGATGACAATGAGGAAACGGCCACGGCGAAGAACATATCGATTGTGAATCGGATTAATTCTGAAAACAACCTTCGCCGGACCTGGCTGTGCGTTCTTGGTCGATGGGTTGGGGTGGGTTGGCCACGCTCGAAAAGGCAGTTCCTCCTGACATTAGACGTCGGTTTGGGCGCAAAACCGGAAAAGCTAATGATCCATTGTATTGATGAAATTATTCTGCTCGCGATCGGTGGTTTCGTTCCAATGAGTTCTGAGTGAAGTCCGTGAGCTTTTGATTGTTGTGTTTGTAAGACTCCCTTTAGCACCTCAGCTGGGAAACGTGTCCTAATGTCGTATTGTTCCTACCAAAGGGGCACAATAAATTGGATGAATTTATTTCAACAAAGTTTAAAACAATATCAATCAGTTCTCTGCTGAAAAATGCACCAAGCCGAGCGTCGTTATATGAAGCTACCTTTAAATAAAACATTTCTGCGAATGGCGCATCACACCGTGCGCCATAAATCACCCAAAGCATCACGCGTTGAAACAACTTCATCACAACACGCTGTTGTTGTCCGTTATATATTTTAACCCGTAAAATGCGCGCGATACTGTTTGAATTTGTATGTATCGTTCAGATAATAAAATACGCTTAATATATGCGACTGTGAGCAATGTGTTTGCTTTCCGTTATGCAATAAGTCCATAGCGAAAGATCAGAAGCCAAATCGAACGAAAGTTGAACCATGCGTTTGATGCTGCCCCAGAGGTCGGTAATGTAAGTTGCACAAGCGGTGGCAAATTATTTAGATATTCACGGCATCAACTCCGAGTTGCTGGCTACATCAGCCACAGGTGCATTTGAGTGAGGTGTTCGATGTGGCCATCGATTCGATTGCGATCGCGTGAGGTGATCGCAACACGAGGACCTGTACGAGCCAATAGAGCGTCTTGCAGTTGTTGCTTCAAGCAGTGAGCCGCCAAAAACGCTAGAAATACGGAACTAGAAGCATCAGTGCCGTGTGTGGCACTGATAAGCACAAATTACGGTCATCGAAAGGAGAAAAAAGCTACAGATATTATTACACAAGCGATTGGTTTGCGAACGCGCATCTCTGCCATTGTTACGATCGAGCTCCCGATCGCACTTTCGCTTTCCATTCCGCGGCGCAGCTCTCGATAAGCCACCGTACAAGGAGTACGCGAGAAAATGGCAACGAGTGGAAAACAAAACCAAAATATGGAGATACATTCCATGGCGATCATAAAGCTTGGGCCGGTTAAAAGAAAATAAAATAGCCAAATAATTTCGTCTTCAACGTTCATGTGTGTGTGTGCGCGCCTGGGTGGTACAGTGGCCTCGACGGGATGGATCAATTATGAAACCATGCGTTTGCAGTAAAAACCCATCGCGGGGCACACATCCATCAACGGAACGATTTTTGATACATTATACTGCGTATCCGTGTATCTAATGTGAGCTAGTAAAGCATACTGAATTTTCATGGTTTCCTCCGGTTTTTGTTGTTGCAGATTTGGTCGTGAGGATCGCGTGTGAAGACGGCAGACACTCATATCCCCGTCGGAGGCCCAAAGATGGAAGTCCAAACGGCTCTGGTACTAACGATTCAGCTGATAGCGTTGTTTTCGATAGCGGGTGCGTTGCTGCTGTATCTGCTGTGTAAGGTGCGCGGAACAAGAGACGATGCCAACGGAACGCAGAAAGGCTCGATACTGATCACCTGTGCGGACACCGCCCTAGGACTGCAGGTAAGCAAAAACACGGTCCCTGTGTGTGCAGGTCCGCGCTGGACTATGATGCAAATTGCTTGTTGAGAAGCTTGCCGAAGAAAGGTACCGCTGCTTTCTCTGCAAAAAAAAAACGCCAAGCCATGATAGCGACTTACTTTGGATCAACTTCTTGCGGTTAGCTAGCCGTTGATAAGATCGTGTTAAGCAAAGCGTAGGAAATGGCCGATGCCTTCCAACCGTTAATAGACCGTCAGTGTCAGTGCTTTATCTAAGGCTCGCTTTGAATAGATTTATTTTCTAATCCGCCGCTCTGGTACATTGGCCAAATAGTACAGTGGACGCGCAGGGTCGGTTTTATGGTCGCTGTGATTCCACTTCGCCGCACGTTTAATTAGCTTCGTAATCACACCATATTAATAGCGTCTTCGTTTGTTCGCTTCAGATCTGCACATTCTTCGCTAGCAAAGGACATCGAGTGTTCGCCGGTATGAAGGACCCGGTCGAATCGCTACCTGCCAAGCTGTTGCGCGGCTGGATGAAGATGCGCGAAAACTCCGACACGCCAGTCAGTGGGTCGGTTGTGCCGATGAAGATTGACGTTACGCGGGAGGACGTGCTGCGCGAGGCGGCTGAAGCGATGGGCGCTCATCTGAATGCGGGCGAACGGGGCATACTGGCCGTAATCAACACGGCCGGATCGGTGTACCGTGGCCGCATCGACTCACAGGACTCGCTGCAGTGGGAAAGCATGTTCAAGAACAACGTCATGGGATGTCTTCGGACGGCGCGTGCCTTTATCGGACTGTTGCGACCCACGCGGGGTCGACTGATTCTGCTCGGGTCTGGCAATGATGACGATGGGTTGACAGTGTTCATGGCCACACGGAACGCTGTGCAGGGATGTGCCGATGCGCTGCGCAAAGAGCTGAAACCGTACGGTGTGAACGTTGTGACACTGGACTCGCGCGGTGTCCCAGCGGAGTCACTGTTCAAGGCACCGGTTCCATACAGTAAGTGGCGGCTGGAGTGTGGCAGTGGTGTGACATTTTCTAATTTACTTTTACTTTCTCGTCCCCTTCAGCCATCTCGGATGAGGAAGGTGTACCGACGCAGTACAGCGCGGATGTGCTCACCAGCTCGGCACTGGGTGTGATCGAGCGTGCCCTGTACGACACACGCCCCAGTGAGACCTACTGTCTTTCGGTGCCAAATAGCAAGTTCCAGATGAGGTTGCCCTGCCGGTCATCGTTGAAGATTTCCGCCAGCCGTGCGGACCCGAAACCCATACAGAGCGTCTGAAGCGCCAGCTCTCCTCCCGGCCACACACACACACCAGAGGACGACGACAGATTTCAGAACTTCTTTGTGCCTATTCGTTTGTCTAATTTTCGTTTTGCTAAGTTTTGCAGTACGAGCGTGCCGTGTATCTCTTTTTCAGGCCGCGCTGTTCGTCGTTCCACACGACTGGATCCTCGGTCGCTCGATCAGGACAGCGGCGCAGGACGGCTTGCAGTTTTGGAAACGGTTTGCGTTTCTTCTGCGAACCGTGGACTAATGCTATAGGTTTTTTCCACCTTCCCCTATTCCCTGTGTAAAGTTTGTTTATTTTAAGCAAATGATATGATTGTTTTAGTGTAAAGTACAGAAATAAATAACATACCTTATTTCGTTCATTGGTAATGAATACGTTGGCTTGTAGATGATGGGAGACATTGAGAAACATTGTACACTTTATGGAGCGCAGATCCAGCTTGAACGGACTATCAGAATCAAGTATCAGTACGACTCGTGTAGGTCAGACCGGAGTATGAAATTCTTTTTCTGCCTTGGCAATACAAACTCTACATATCTCGGCCTTTCTGGCTTTCTGTGACTTAATTTTATTCATAGTCAGTCCTGCATTTGGGGAGGCGGTCTGGATGAGATTTGATCCCCCGTCAATGACCAATTAAATTCTGGATGAGATTTGCGTAATTCAAATATGACCAATACAAATATGGCGCAAATCATCCTCAAATGTTCTCGAAATAAAAAAAATCCGAATAAATCTTCAATTAAATATTCAAATGGTAAAAGGATTTGAAGCGCATAACGGTCTAAATTCGAGCTTTCGATTGAATTTAAAAACTGCTCGAATATGGCACAGTGCACGAGTGCTGCTCGAATTATCCCGGTGAAAATTGCTAGACAATCATGCCGATTGACAGCACCCCGAAAAAGGTAAACAAAGAAAATGAAGGAGTCTGCAAAGGTAAACGATTAAGATTTTTTCAGCAATATTCATGTAAATCAAGCGATATCCTGGACGCACTCTGTTTGGAAATAGTGATGTGGTTATTCCGGCTATGTGGACATAATGTCTAACCTTTTTGCAGGAGAACCGAGATCACCCAGCAGCAGGGATTGGAGATTCGTCAGATGTTTCCGTTTCCGAACCAACAAAGGCGGTATGTGTAAGGAAAAGTTTGAAATTATTCCAGTACTAATGTAACAAATGTTTATAGAAATACCAACAGGCTCTAAATCAAGCATTTGCTAATATGGATCTACAACAAAAGGACTGCTACGATGAGGACAGTGATGAAGAGGTAAGAAGATTTCCGGTATCGGATCGGATGCTAGCCATGAAGCTGACGCCCATTCACACTGGCCTCATTGATGTTTGCAGGACAAAGCAATGCAAAAACGGAAAATGCTGAGATCTTGGCTTAATCGATTGTTTCGTATTAAAATGACGGATGGCCGGATACTGAATGGCTATTTCGTGTGTACCGATGCCGATGCGAACGTGGTACTCCAGGGGACGAGCGAATTCACCGAAATCGGAGGCGAAGAACGCATTCTCGGGCTGGTCATGATACCGGGCCGGTACATTGTTTCGATAGAAGAACGCAATCCACCAGTTTTTTGGTAACGAACAAAGTACGTGATTATATTTTATTTATTTACTACACATCCTCGTCTTGTTCAATGCGTGTCCGTAACAATAGTGTTGCTTAGCGAGAGCGAAACGAAGAACTCCTAGTCGAAATGTCCGTATGATACACGTGCTACCACCGCTACCGCAGCACCACTATTTGGTTTCGTTCAGCGGTTCGTATCCTTTCGCCATCTTTTGCTTAAACTGGTCGTAGGTTCGCTTGCGATCGAAATGCTTCACCCACTGGGCCGGGCAGGATTGCTGGTACAATTTGCGTAACTGGAGACACTCTTTCGGTTCGGGCGCTTGCGATGTGCACTGGTAGTCGGGTGCGTGCTTGTCCAGGCAGGCCCAGTATTCGTCACGCGCTGTCCAACATTTTGCGCGAGCGTCTTTATCGGGAAAGGCCATTTCGTCCGGTGTCCGTGTTTCGGTGTTTCACAACAACAATCTTTGGCTGAAAACAAAACGTCAACGTTGGACACTGGGAAGGCTGAACGGACATTTTCGATGATCATTAAATGACATGTTGCAGAAGATGTGTTGTATTTAGATTACTTGCAAATGAGATTGAAGTTAAAATAAGGGACAATTACATAAGATTTTATAATCGAGTTATACCAAAAAAAGTCATACGTTAGAAAAACTGGACTCTAATAAATAAGATTCAAAGTAAGCTTATGCTACTGCTCGCTAGATGGCGCTACTAGTACAGGTTCAAGCTTGCTGTAGACCAGCCGTTACTCGTTTGAAACGAATGTGACTGCGCCGGAAGTGAACGTTGTACCATTTTGATTCGTACAACTATTCACAGCGGTGATCAACACCAGCTAATACAAATTAAATTTAGATTATTCTCAATCGTCAACCATATGTTGACGCATGCATTGAAACGCAAGCACCTGTGGTGATAATCCTCATTTAAATATTTATACAGCTGCTGTAATGTGTTTGCGATAATTACGCTTCGGATCAATCGATTATCGGGTGAGAATGAAATAGAATTTGGTTTCAATTATTATGACCCTAATGAGATGCCCGCACACTTTCCCTCGTGCCCGACTGTAACGGGTAGCATTTTCCCTGAAATCGGATCACAAAAGCCGTATCAGGACCGTTGGCGTTGGGCAAACATTCTGATCGCCATCCGGCTGAGTTGCAGTGAATGCAGGCTCATGCCCTTATGCTTTCGGTCACTATCGAAACCGTTGTTTGATGTTTATCGCCATTAATTAGGCACCCGAAATATATTCTGCAGCGAACAGGTTGGTCGGGATCCGGGGGTCTGGCGGCCAAAGCATCTATTTGTTGTGAATGTCAGTTTGTAATGGGGCGTTAACGATTTTGGCCAGGGTCGTCGACGGTGGAACCATACCAAAAAAAAAAAAACATGTCTACTGTTTTTGGTCCTTTGTTTTCCCGTCGACGTTTTTTTTTTGCGTGGCATCCGCCTTACAAACGGCTATTTTGCTCCAATTAAAACTAGATCGCTTTACAATGCTAAAAGTGCTAAAAACACAAAGGACTCAGGGACCTCCCGGTGCCATGATTGCCACCCGCCAGAGGTTCAAAGGCACCCGAACGGGGAAAATCCTTTTTACGATTATTTTCCCAGCTTGCGCAAGGGACCGATTCTTGTGGGATGGAGAAGAAATTGAATTGACAGCGTGAAACGAGACCGGGACCCTTTTTTTTTTGCTTCTCGCACCCATTCTTGCCCATTTCCTTTTGATGAGCGAAAAATGCCATTATCAGAGGAGAAGGAATTTTTGCCATCGCTAGTGCTGGCGCAATAAAAGATATCGAGACCGGCCGCCTTTTTCGCGCCGAACGGTCCAGCGCTATAATTGCTGCGAACAGATTTTGAATGTGCGAGCGGGCGCGTTTGCGTTGGTTGAGTTTCTTTGTAGTTTAGCAGCAAATCCATAAGCTAATTATGTTGAATCGTTTTCATTAGTTATTTGTTTAGAAGTTATTATGGTGACCATCGCTTGGTGACAAAGGCATAAGGCAGTTAAGCTCTATTAACACACAAAACGAAGGGTTGTGGAACATTAAATGAAGAATACACCAGGGATGACTGAAGGGATGATATCGAGTGGATCCTATGGAAAATGGCTCAGAGCTCAGGTTAGCTCATTTTTATTGCATTATCCAATGCTTAGATGGTGATGAAAATTGTAAATATAACCCAAATGATGCCTTGCAGCGTTATCACAGTTCTTGGATAACACTTTTGCAGACACTGATACTGCACAGATGAGATATCTGTAGCTGACATCGTTTATAAAACCAATACCAATTGGAAAGCGAATATTGCCTTGATCGATGTGATCCGATCGTTTAATAGAATTATAACATCTGAAAAAAAATTGAAGATAATTGCCAAATAGCAACTTGTTGAATACACAAGCACCAATTGTGGGATCCTGGACGAGAGTGGGAAAGCGCGAGTGAGAGCCAGTATGGATTCAGCTGCCAATAACGACCGCCGTCAGAAGAATCTGGGTGTGGGCGTTAAAGTAAAGGATATCACACAATTGTACATTAAAAACTGACCCCAAAGGAAAAATAGACTTGCCGTAGGCCTTAGAATTTAAAGCTATTGGGACGCTGGTCCCAAGGCTATCGTTAATGAAAACACTCAAACGTTTTGGTATTCGAGATAAAGAATATAATTATCAATACGATAAGACCGACTTTCATGAAGAAAAAAGAAGGATGCTATTGGTTCACGAAATACCCAAATGATAGATTTCAGAGAATTATTTTTAAAAACATTGTATCTAGTCTTCTTGTAGGCATTTCGTGGGTTCCTTAAGGGAATGTTCTTGGTGTAATCCGTCACGGATGGTGAATTGTATGGACTTGATATTTTGGATACAGGAAGGGTATCCATGAATTACGTTAGCACATCAAATCAGGCTAGGAGAACCTAATGTCCCTTTGATTATAAGTTAAACGCTTTTTGTTATGTTTGCAGTCACTCTCAAAATGGAGAAAGAACGCCCAATGCCTCTTTGTGGCAGAATTAATAAGTGGCAAGTTTGACGTGCCAAATATTCTCAGTGTCTTAGGCTGAATAATTTGCGAGTTGCAAAATCATACTAATTTAGGTTAGACGAATCCGATTAACAGGTTGGTTTAGCTAATCAGATTGGAAAGCTAGCTAAGCCAAGCCAAGTTGACTATGCCTATGAATTCGGTATGTTCTTCGCTCCTTCAGTGTTTACGTGTGAAGTCTTGTAGCTATACAAGCGTAGTTTAGTTTCTACCTGGAGTTCGTGCAATAGAAAGAAGAGATAGGGTGCCCCCATATTCTCCTCACTGTCGATTACTGAGGCTGATTGACATTAGATACCGCCAATCGGACGCTCAGTCATATTGTATTGCCTGAATATTTTCCCCTAATCGGACAATCTTTCTCTCGTAGACTTCGTAATAGAGTGCCCATTTATATATCCTCCTGCTTTTTTTTGAAAATTCGAATCTGAGTAATCTATGGTCAAAAGCCTACGCTTAATTCACCCAGGATCGACATATGTTTAAATTCAACCATTTATTTTCCTTCCTAGAATTGGTAGAGAATTCGCCTTTTAACACTACTTTCAATTGTGTGGTGTAAGTTTATCATTGGTAAAATGAAACCAACTATTTAAGCTATTGACACATTACAGTGAACGTAGCTTTATCTGTGTCTTTCACGAACTTTGCTGAAGTACTGCGTGCCCTAAGATACCGTTTGTCAATACTGTTTGCCAAACGCTCTCAAGAAAAAAATCTTTTATTCAGATTAATTATCAAATAGTTGATTCCTGTATGTCCGATTTCTGTTTAAATGTGGTTCGTGACTTAGGCTTCCTTTTACATACCAGACTTACACTTACAGAACATTATGAATTGATGATCATAAAGACACTCCGTGCACGAGGTTTTATCTTACGTGTTATCAAAGACCTTAAGGATACTTACTTTTCAGGCGTCTAGGCCTGGTGCAGAAGGCCTTGATGACTCACAAGGTCTAGTATCGTGTTTACCTATCCAATATCATGCTATTTTGGTGGAACCATAAACGCCATCACTCCATCACGGTTTCAGGCCTTCCATGTCTCCTCTGACCATCTGGACGACCTAAACAGTTTTTAAAGATCCATTTAGTGTTAAACCCTTAATTTGTGCTTAAACTGTATGACCGATTTTGGAATTCGAGTGCACCATGCGGACTCCATCACACCAATTTACAAAAGTTTAACGTAAGGCATTTTATTTTATCATTTGCTATGGTCCCGTTTTTCTTAATCGTACAAGGTGTCTTTCATTTGGAGTATTTGGAGCCATTCTATACTACTATACTACACTTAATGATCACACATCCCTGCGAGGGAACGGCTCGGATGGGATTCGATCACTGATCCTGCCGTGTGAAGACCGGCACTGCTATCGAATTGGTTACCGAGCCTCCCTATTACTTAGGCTTATCAGTGGTGTTATTGGCGCCAAAGGAACGACTCATTACGGCTCAAACTTTCTAATAAAAATGATAAAGGTCTAAAGCATAGTAGATAATAAAGGTTGATTCGATATCCGGTTATTAAGGTATTAGGCTAGTGGTATACAAAGTATAACAAGGTTCCAGTGGTTTGCATAATAATCAGTCAAAAATAGAATAAAACAATCATGCTTAAAATTGCTGTCAGCCAATTCGCTTACAATGTTCTCGTTTTATGTACCAATCATATCATTACCAAAGACCGTAACTCGATGTCTTCTAAAGATGCATGAAATTACCATCGTGAACTTTAAGTCGCCTTAAGTAGTAAAATTATATCTAAGAGCATCCTTACTATAAACCTCCAAAAAGTATTCTAATGGGTGCGTCATTGCTGCGTGCTAAATCTGCCTCTTACCCATCGCAAGGCGCTTCGTCCCGTCACTTGTTGCTACCCAAACTATAGCTTAACTCCAGCAACAAGCGGCAGACTTAAGTACACACAACGCAAGTGAGCGTGCGGCCGCCCATACAACCCCGGAAGCCGGAAGATGGAAAGAAAACTGGACAATTGTATTTGCATAAATTGCGCCTTTGCCCAGTGCGAAGCGACTTCACGAATGGATGAATGCACCCTACCAGAGCAATTGCGCTGCTGCTGCTGTGCGAACTGTTGCTGAAGCTAGTGCTGCCCGCGCTCTGCGTAGTATTGTGTCTGTAAGTGTGTGTGTGCTTTTTCTTTCCACTGGCCGCCGCGTGGCCGTCGCTATTTTAATTCCATGCTGGCAGCCCGCTTCCCGCATAAATGGAGGGCAAATAGTTTAAATTCAATGATGAAGTTTAAATCTAATTAGATCTTCCGGTTTTTAGTCAATATTAGCCGTTCGACGCGTCTTTCGCCGATGCACGCCGAGACGATGTGCCCGACGGTCGGTCGGTACAGCCAATGTGCAGGCAAGCCAGGCCAGGGCCAGAGAAAAGCGCCGAGCAAAAACAAAAAAAAAAAAAAACTCTCCTACCCATGCAACCCATAATAATCTGCTGGGAAGGAAGAGGAACGGGTTATGGCGAGTGTCGGTGCACCTGGCGCACCGGATGCATTGCATTTGCGTGCATTCGCGGTGATCCGGCGTCTAGCGAGAAGACGGGCGTTAGAGTCTGGGAGTGGTGGCGTTGGAGGAAGTGGATTTTTTTTTCTGTTGAACGCCCCTTCTGCTTGGTTGGAAAAGTGTGCCAGGCTTGTGTTGGGAAGGTTTCATGGATGATTTGATTTGGCTGACGCGGCGAGCTGTTGCTAAGGTGTAAAATTGGTCAGAAATTTATCCGCTGACGGGTTACACGATCAGGTTTGCTTGTTGTTCATTGTTGTGCTACAACTGCTTTACAATTTTGGCCTGTTGTAGAAATTCTTCCAGATCATGATTGAGGATCTGAGGAGGGAGCATCTATATCACCACTCTAAATCGGTTTAAATCTACAATTCCTCGCGTACGACGAGGCGGCCCATGTTGGATTTGAAGCACGGCCATGCCGTGTGAAGCCTAGCATCGCACGTTATAATCAGCAAGTAGTAATAGGGCTGCATTATTGATGAAAAGTAGAAACATTAGTGGACAAAGGCGTATGAGACCCCTTATATCCCACCAAGTGATACACGATATGATCGACCAGAGAGAAATCTACGATCTGATCCACCATAATAGGAGGAGGTCACTTAATCGAAGGATGCTTTTATTTCGGTATTAGTGGCATTATTTTAGGCCCCTAAAGCAAGATGTCCAATGTCCAGACTTATCCAATGAGGTTTGATGCCAATTCGCAATCAGTTCCAGAAGATAGGTACAAACGAAGTCGGTACCGTTGGAATCGGTTGGCATTAGTGAGTGTGACCTTTGGGAAACGGTACACGGTATAAAGTTTCCGATCCTTCTGATGGTTCTAATGATTCCAAAAATTCCGAACAATTACATTAAGTTTGGAATCGGAACCGGAGTTAAATCTCCCTGATCCGGAACGTGGATCCGCGGGTGCATGCCAGAGAACTCATCGGTACATCCGTCGAGAACGATATTTTGAGAGAATAAGTTCCTCGTGCACGTGCATAGCTGTAGGACATTTCAGCTAAGGGTAAATTAAGCCATGAAAGATAGAAATCGCAGGACCTTGCGAAGCTCTAGTGCTAGTGGAATAAGCCATTAGCGTAAATCATGTTTCTGCACATGCAGAGCTTGATCCGCGAAGGATAAGGGGCCTAAGACAGAAACTAACAGAACATTAACAGAAAAAAATAGTTTCAAACATTTCTATTTCAGCTACTACAGGTAGCGCTTCCTAGTACAAGCATTTACGACAGCAAGCTATTTTCCCCAAGTTCACGGCTGGATGGGGCATCGACTCATATCCCGCAAGTAGGGCTAACTGCACAGCTTCGAGTAAAGTAAGCCAGGGAAGACAGCAATGGAAGGTCCTCCTAAGGTTGTAAAGCCATAGAAGAAGAATCTCTCCGGCTCTGGCTGATTGCAAGACTGACAATCTGGCTAGGGGTAGATTGAGTCAAGCAAAAAAAAAAAGAGCGAGAATATTTTGATATCAATAGGAAGGACCCAAAACTTGCAGCCAATTGATAGATTCAATAGGAACAAATACCAATTCCTTGCAGTAAATTAGAAAGTTTGATTGTGTTAAATTAGTTGTAACAAAATAAATGTCATCCGCTCTATTAAAATACACGAACGCACCCGAGGTCCACCCAAAGCACAATTTATTAGCCAGTTTCAACCCGCTGATAAAGTGTCGATAGTGTTCGTACCTGTTCAACGCCACCGTCCATTATAGTTGGCGTCACGATTCGCGGCAAATGCATTTGATTTGTGGGCCCACAACCGGTTGTACAAAAGTACAACGTCCCGGAATCGTGCAATTCCCAGTCCAGTGCTGTAGCCCGGCCTGCAGAGCCCAACGCAGCAGGAAGCATAACAAATGCATTGTTATGGTTTGTCGTAGGGGGAATTTAGGGTTTGTTCCTGCTGCAGCTCGGCGACAAGCGGTCCCCAAATGCAGGTGGCACATAGAGTGCCATCGACACTCTCGGATTGGCTCCAGTGGCGCGTGAATGCCGAATTATCATGAAATTTGCGAATTATCTCGTACCGTTTGCTTGGGCAGCAGCACGGTAGTCGTTTCCAGCTGATCCGCCTGGTACGGTGATTTGCTGGCGTTCCGATAGGATCCGGAAGCTCGATATCCCGTAAACAAGCGGTTCTGCTCCCCTGGAATTCATTTTGGCACCTTGTCGTTGTTTTAACAGGTAACGTGCGATTTATTCTTCCGCTGTTGAAACCAACTCGCCCAGTGTTGGCGATAGCTCGGGCCTATTGTTTCGGGCACGATGCACAAATCAGCATAATTATGTCAAGCCTTTTATTGGAACGGCGTCTAGCGAACTTTTCGCGGCATCCGGCGCCTATGCGAATGTGAAGTTCAGAAACAGCATCGTAATCCAGCATCCAGAAGCGTGGAGCTCTGGCAGAAGGCGGCTGCAGTTCCTGGTGGGTTTGGGTTTTTGGGAATGGCTCCTCCTCTCTCCCTCTCGCTCTCTCTTGCAGAGGACAGTTCTGTCAGCGAGCAGTTCGGGACACCGGCATCCATCGCCTGTGCATTCATCGCAGCGGTCCTCGGAGGATGTGGAGGTTTCGTGTGCATATTATTACCTGATTTACGGCTAATTAAGTTCTGACAGGGTTCAGTTCGGTTGAGTGAACGAAGCAGCTTGGGTTGGGCGATGCTTTGAACGCGTATCCGCGTTTGTTTTATGAATGCTCTACATTCCGCTTTATCACTGCACTTTGTAGCGAAATATTCGGCACTTTAGGTACGCACTGACCCATTTGTCACCCCGGGACGTAAAGATGAATGGATCGATGACCGTGGTGCCGGTGGGTAAAGCACTAAAGCGGAATCTTGATTAGGCGGAAAGGATTTGCATCGTTGAGGTGTTCGGATTCGGGTGGAAGCTGCTGCATTATGAATGTGCTCGCTGGTAGAGTGCGCAAACTTTAAATTTAAATCTTGTAATGGGCTTCCGGAGTGTGTTTTAACATTGACGAGTTGATAATTTGATAAATTGAGCTAAATGTCAATTTATTGAGGATGCGTTTGAGGCGAATGAAGTCTCAAAGACCCAAAGCCTCTTTAAATAAACGATCGTGCTTGGCGGAGGCGAAGTTTTTGACTGTTGTTTGTCGCGTTGAAACATCCTATAGGGAATTTCAATGCCACCTCCAGTCCGATCTGAGCGTTCAAATATCCGATCTAGGCGTCGTGTTTCAACTGCGTATAAAAACTTAGCTGTTAAGGTGCTTTCAAAGTTTGTAATACACTTACTTATTTACTTATCCGGCGCTACAACCGCTTTGCGGTCTTGGCCTGCTGCAACAATCCTCGTTATCGCTTACGGTCCAGCGCCTTCGTCTGCCAATCAATTATCCCGGCCGTTCTGGCGGACGAATCAACGCCATCACTCCATCTCAGTCTGGGCCTACCACGCCTGCTCTGTCCGTGTGGACGACCTAAAAGGACTTTACGGGCTGGATCGGTCAGTGTCATTCTCATGACATGACCAGCCCATCGGAGCCTGGCGAGTCTAATTCACTGCACGATGGTGAGACCACCGTACACCTCGTAGAGCTCGTCATTGTTTATTTATTTATTTATTGTCATTATAATTCAATCGGCCACGCAGAGCCCCCTGGAAGCCTGATTGCTAAGACACTTAACAGTTATAAGGACGGACGGATCGGATACAATTTAAAAGCGCAGCACTTGGCATGTCCGGTTGGTGATGATTACTGATACAGTTATATTCAAATCAAATCAAATCATCAACTGCACCAAAACGGGTTCGGCGATCGACTACGTCAAGCAAGGTCCTTGGGCGAAGCGGCCTGGTTGGGAGCCCAGAGAGTCGTGTTGGGGAGACGATCCGGTAGTCCAAAAGTCCCGCAACAAATAGTCTCTGGGCGTTGCAGTTACGCTGGTTCAGCGACTCGATACCCAAAAGCGCAAAGCGAGCGTCGTAGTCCACTTGAACCCTCCAGAAGCGCAAAGCGAACCGGGTGAATTTGTGCTGGACGTATTCCAATAGAGCCAGGGGCCGAGCAGCAGATGGCCACCATACAATGGAGGCATACTTCAGCACCGATCGAACCAAGGAGCAGTAGAACGTCTTGATGGAGACCGGGTCCGTGAAGTCGCGAGCAATTTGCTTAAGAAACCCATCAGCTGGTTGCCCTTGGTGACGAACAGCTCGTGGAAGCTCAACTTCTCATCGAGGAGCACTCCCTCGATAAGTCCCTGACACAGCTTTTGCAGACAATTACGGCAACTTACTTCTCAACGCACAATTCAAGACCATTATCTGAACACCAGGACTGGAATGAATAGAGTGTAGCTTGAAGGCGGAGTTGTTCGGACCGGTCTTGGATCGGCAGGAATAGGTTCGCATCATCAGCAAACAGTAGGTGGCTACTAGCGGGGAGCACCCTAGTTACGTCTTTGGTGAAAAAGAAGAACAGCAGCGGTCCGAGGTTGCTCCCTTGAGGCAACCCTGAAGAAGCAGGAATACAACGCGACAAATGGGGTCCCATTTTCACGCGATACGATCGCACGGGGAGATACGAACGCGTAGATCAGTGATTGTTAGTAGGGTCGCTGGGAATGCCACCATAATTACGGGTTTCGCCTCATTAATTTCCAACCCAAAGTTTAGTGCTACGTAGGAGAGCCTCAAAACATTGATGTCTGTGTTATCAGCGTATGCCAGGTTCTGGATTGACTTATAGAAGGTGGTTTCCCGAAGTTTCCATCTCCGAGTTACGGATGGCCCTCTCTAACGCGAGATTGAAGAGAAGACAGGCAGTTTTCCCCGAGAGTTTTCCATCCACCTTCACCTGACACGAGATGATGTCCTTCCTACAAGCCTGATAAGCTTAGATCCTGACTTATATCAGCTGTCATTATGCGGCTTAAAAATCAATGAAGAGATGGTAGGTGTGGAGCTGCTGCTCCTAAGGACTCTCGTTTTTTTCCCACGGCACCCGGGACGGACGTGACTCTCGCACGTTGTTCGATCTGGCTCCTTTAAAGTGTTGTGTGTCATATATAATATTATGTGTTAAATACTAATAAACAAGGAGCACCAAGAACATCGAATGATTAGTGGTTGATTTTTCGTTTCAGAATCCAACTCTGGTAGTTTCCAACTATCTCTTCGACGAATGGAACAAGACGGTGTTCCAACATTAGAGAGAAGATCACGTACAAACGGTATTCAACATTCCTGTTGTTGCTGTACTCTACTCTCTCCTTAATTCCTAGTGATTTTTAAGCTCCCGTCAAGTATTCTTGCTACAATAACTATTCTGTCATGATCTTCGCATCGTGATCTCAACAGACTGTTATCATATAAGCTTGTCCGGTATAGCAAGTGCATCGCTTATTCCCAGTACGGCACACGCGAACGCATTGGATAAGAGATTCATTTGTATAACCTAGGCACACAGCACAATCAAAAAGTCGTACAAAAAACCAAACAAAATTAATCGGTTCTATTATGGAAACAACGGTAACAAAAAAACCCACATCAGCCCGAAGGCTTACGGCGTGTGCACGCTTAGCAATTATTTCGGGAAACAAAGCAACAGATTTATGGTGTTCTTTTCTGCGCTTTAATACCCTCGCGGTGTGATAATCATCATCATAAGCTCATACGGCGGCTCTCGTGTTGATCTCGTGCCAATGAAATCGCGAATTTAACTTTTGGTTCCCAGCCAACTCATTCTCCGCTGGGATTGCTGGGAAGGTTAGCTTGCCGGGTTAGCTGTGTGAACTCACATTCGCACACGATCATTGGCCGTGTCAGTTTCGGTAGCTACCGGAGTACTGCGAACTGATGAAGCAATGCATTTAAAATCTAACCGACTCGATAATGCCTGCGGGCAGATGTGCTTTTTTAGGGAAATTATTGCTTATGAGTCGACACGGAAGGTTGGTCGGTAAAGACCAACCAACACAAAAAATAGAGACACGATCATTACCCTGTTTCGTCTAGTGGCATTTTTGTTTTTTTTTTTGGTAGAGAGTTTTCAACTATTCGTTCGAGGGCAATTAGAGGACTGATTGCAGACTAAAAACCCCGGAAGGAAAGCGCTCTATTGACTGTTTGATAACCTTCGACGAACGTTCTGCCAAGCAGCCCATCACGGAGTTCTTCCGACGGTACAATCGTGACAGAAAAAGGGGGACGCCACATAGTGTAAAGGGTGAGAAGAGTGAGAGAACTTTTCACACTTTCCAGCTTCCGGCCAGCACGGGGTCAACAAACAAAAACGGTAATTCCAAGTGAATTTCATTGCTGGCAGTACAGATTGTTTGAGGCATTTCGTGAAGGCGTTTCGATTGTTGGAACGTTAATTGCTTCCCAAGTTTTGAGCAAATCAAGTAGAAAAACTGTTTGGCATGAGCTGTATCCGGCGGTTCATTGCCGTCCAGAACGTTTTGTAGCTGTGGTAAGGAATTTACCAGCATCGATAGTGATGTTTGTGACGTGTTTTATAAACAATGGTTGAGCATTACAGACACCATGAAAAAATTGATAAATCAATTAACATAAATTTCGAACTCTTTAAATATCTTGAATGCTTATTTCCAATTTTGTAGCTCCAAAAAACAGGGTTTTAAAACTCCAACATAGGCAAAATTATATTCCAATCAAGTGATCTGTAATGGTTTGGTACAAATTCTACACAAAAATTTTAGCTGAATAAATACCAAATAAAATGCGATGAAACAACTGAAAAATAAACGTGCAAGCAGATTTGGAGAAATCGATAAGATCACAATACAATCACATTTTACAATCACAATACAAGGACGGCTTTCGATGCTTATCTTTAGTTTATTTAATCCAATATATTAAAAAGTTAAAGTTCGTCCTAATTTTAACTTTTGATCGTAACGCTGATATCGTTGAGATATAACCGAATCATTGCATTAGAATAAAAAAAACCCTTTCGTGCAGTGACGGACAACAGAACAAGACGATCCCAATTTATAAAAGTTAAATTATGTGCGCATATATTTGTTGAATTTTCCAATTGTTGGCTCTCGTTGAACATGGAGCTTTCCAAAGGTCAATGTACACTTTACACAATGTTCATCTTGCCTTCCTTAGATCAACTCCACATCGTACAAACAGTCACACCGAACGAAGCCCTGCTTTCGTTTGGCAAAGGAATTGATTCCACCATCGTTGATGAGTCAGAAGGGAACACTACACTGTAGGGGCAATCATGCTCCCGTCCGTAGAACATCTGGTCTGGTGGGTGGCTTCAACTGTAAATACTACCCCGTCCCACCCAACAGCTGTGGCCCTTGGGAGGGTGGGAAAAGCGTCAGGTTGCATAATTACCATTTTCATCTGTTTACCCGTTCCATTAGAACGAGATAGGTGGGGATTTTTTTCACAGTGCATCCTACAACCGGTGCATGCATGACCCCGTCCCGGTTCAAGGTGTGCAATGAGGCCTCCCATCGGCCATACCCCACCGTTCGGTACGGTCTACCGGTGGGTCGGTATATAAATATATGCCGAATGGCAAACCAACCAACCAGTAAGTTCCTAACGTTCGGTGAATTCTCAAATAGCATCGCAAAACGAAACCAAAAAAGCATCCAACCATCAAGATGAAAGTGCTGGTGAGTAGTCTCGATGGGAGTCGCCAATCCCAATTGCAGTGTCCTGCGGGAGGACCTGCGAGTCGCGGTAGTTTCGGTGGTGTTAAGTTACATTTCTTTACGGATTTTCTGCTCGGACAAACACACAAACGGAGTGATCATGTGGCCCTTGCGGAGGGATGTGTGTAAAGGTTGAGAAAAAAGATTCTCTGTTAATAGTTTTCGGTGAAGTTGTTTATTGTTTCAGTGCATAAAAAGCGCGGCAATGAAGTGTGTTTTGTTGCGAAAATGCAAATGAATACAGTAAACAATCAGGTTGATAATAGTGCAAGCTGTAAGGACAGCTTTGCATCGCGCTACTGGCGGAACGATCGTGCAAACTTTACGGAGTGCTTTTGGAACCGTTGGAGATTATTATGAAACAAACTGGCGAAGAGCTACGCAAACGAACGACGCTTAAGTTATGCTAGCAAGTGGAAACGTTAGTTTAGTTTGCGGGTGGCAATTTTCAATCAACGGCACTGGAACTGGAGCGCTATCGGAGGTGTTTCGCAACGCGAAGATTTTAAACTTCTAATATGTTTGCTTTGTGTCGTAGAACCCGGGAGACTATACTTTAATTTTGTGTCTTGTTTTTGCTTCGAGATGCGTGGATTCTTTTCCCCTTTTTGTCTTGCCGCTCGGCTTTGTTCGATGTGGCAGACGCGAAGTACTGAGCAAGGAACGGTATGATTGGGCTGGCGCTAGCAAAGTTTCCATACTTTTTCGGTCAGATGAGAATCTAGGGGCCGAGCTAGTTTATGGTGCTGGCAAAAACTTTAATTGGCACAGTGTGGCACACCGATTTGAAGGGTGTCACTCTTCACACGAAACCAGCAGACACAATGCTGCGGATGTTGGCTGGTTAGTTGGTTGGTTGGCTGGTTGTTTTTTCTTTGTGTATCCTAGCCCCAGCAGTAAATGCGAACAACGAAACGAAAAGTTGCTGTTGCGTTTGGCTGCATGCGATAGCACACCGCCGAAAGAGAATTTCATTCATCCGATTTACTTATTTTCAGTGGATGCATAAAGTAAGTTGGAAACTGTTTGGGAAAAGTTGCACTTTTGAGCGACAGTGCGATGCGGCAGTCGACTTGTTGAATAGCTTCTTTTTTGTTGCTTAGCCCGGGGTTTTGGAATAAGCGCCGAATGCATAATTGAGTTTGTGTTGCGACTGTAATTAGAATGCACCACCGGTGGCTTTAAAGGGTAGGCAATAGTACAGTAGTAGTCCTTCTCCTTGTGCTTTAAAACGTACATGCGTTTTAAAGATTTTTCATGCGATGGCCACGTGTTCTAGTGACCCTCTTAAAAAATTATCTTCAATAGCAGACAATATATTCGAGCGTTATCTTTCGATTTGGACCAGCTTCTGCCAAAGCAGACGAGGAACTACGTTTGAAGAGTTGACCTCACTGTTAACGCCACCCTTTAAAGAAGAAGATCTCCAATCTACATTTTACATCTGCTTCCCTTGGGAGAAATGTTAGATCGAATGAGAGTGAATGAAGGATCAGAATCTCAGCAGAAACGGTCAAAACAATGAACAAAGTTAGTATTAAGGCTGCAAAATAACATTAGTAGATCTTTTTTATCTTAAAAATAAACTGTTTGGATAATAAGGGCGATCCGGTAGTAGTTGCGACAGCCACACTGGTCTTCACAAGGCAGGACCGGGGTTCAAATATCATCTGGGTCGTTCCCTCATAGTGAGGACTGACTATCGTTGGGCCAAGAAAAAAGAAGAAGAAGAAGGTAAATCATAAGTATAACATCGAAATGGATAACTACTGACGAAGATATGAACATAAGCATTTGAACCTATATTTTATAGAATTTTATCTATTATCTAGAGTTCCTTTTAGATACAATTTTGATGAGGACTGTATGCAATTGCCATTTATTTAGTGTTCTATAACACAACATGCTTGTTGACTTGCTGCTCTCTGGTGATCTCAGATATTGTTTGAAGAGATTATGCACCTTAATAATCAAATTAAAACCGGTGGAGCCGCATCATCAACAGCCTCATGGATCAAGATAGTTATCGAAAACCTCTGACTGGGTTAGAGTCAGAGGCCAAGCGGACACATCGTATGAAAATGTAATTGCGTTTTAAATGCGCAAACTGGAGCAGCTGAGGGTGCTACTCGAGGCCCTTTGTGAAGAAGATTTGGTCAGAACCGTACACAGTCTGCTTATAGGAGCATCTGCCTCTATCGCTCTGATTGAAGGGTTACCTGGCATGAGTTTTATACTTTGATCTCCCCCTAATCAAGGATGAGGAATATTTGGCAGACCATTCAACAATTATTGACCTCTCGAAATGCCGGAGAATTGATGTGCGAGTTCAACCGACAAAACTCTAAGTTGAAATCGTCCTATATCGTCCTAACCGACTATATGATTAGCTAGTGAGAAGAGATGACCCAATTGAACCTAAAATAGGCAATCAAATAATGGTTTGTTGCAAACTCAATCAGAGTTCCTTACTTAATCGTTAACGCATCCAAGAAGCTAAACAAATTCGATTAATTTTTACGATAATAACACGGCTCAGATGTTGGCAGACCGTCGGGAAGCGACAAAAAAAAAACTATTGTTCTAAAACTTTTCTGGATTTGACATTTGAGTTCATCGTCGTGTAGAATTAGTCTCATGTTTGAATTTGTACGTTACATAAATGGTCTCAATTTGATCTGCAATCAACTTATCGAATTACTCATAAGTTGTGAACTATATTTTCGATAAGAACCAGTTCTCCTCCAACCGAAACTTTAAATCTTTATCCCGTTTTTGCATGGCACCAAAACACGACGGGCGGGAGATGGTTTGACACTCGTAAAATCGATAAGAATTTGATTTTCAGCTTTCACTACGCCGGCAAGGATTGACAATCTTGCAGCTTCGCCCGGTAGAACGGTCGGTGGCGGTTTATTTGATTTTAATCTTCTTTTACGATCACGCACAAAGGCAAGAAGGCGATAGGGTATGAATATGGAAAGAAAGAAACGGGGAAAGATTCAATCTAAACAAAAAGTGACAAAAAGGGTTCTCGGTGGAGAAGGGATGAAGAACAGAAAAAAAACTGAAACTGTTTCTAAAATTGTGGCCATGAAAAACCACCAGCACGGAAATGGAGCACAAAAACTAGGGAACGCAAAAAAACAGAACAAAAAACCATTCCCCCTGCTCACTACAAATCCGTTCACTTCGACAAGTTGGAGCGCAATAAGAGAAAAAAAAGGTGAAAAACAAAGGTATGGGAAAAGTGTTCTCAAATCATGACAAAATCCCATCGGAATGGGCACAAAATTGATGGTTTCCTTGCCGAGCCGAGCCAAAATACAACAAACCCATGGCCCAAGCCCCCACCGAAACAGATAAAAACCAACAAATCAAACCCGAACCGAAATCGTACAGCGAGCGACTCCGTGTAATAAGTGGCTGATCTTATCCGTATTCTTGCTTCTTTTTTCGTTGGGTGTGTGCATGATTGTCACCCGGGCTACCCGGTTCACCGTTCACTTTTTCGCGCCTGATCGATAATGAACCTGTCGAGTGGAACCTACTTTGGATGGTAAAAGTTAATGAAAGCTGCCGCCGTCCCGGTGCCCGGTCGTAACCGTAAAGGCAAAAACGGATTAAAAGCCAGCCGAGCCGAGCATTTAATGGTGGTGCGAATCCTTGTGCTCTTAACCGCATGTTAGCACAGGGAAGGCTCAGGGGTGGGCAAATGGGACACAGGGAAGAAAATGAGAAACTACTGATTGTCGGTGCCGCTATAGAGAATGGCAAACAGACGCACACACAAAAAAAGAATGTGGTCCGTTCCGGTTTTTTGGGAATGCCACTGGAAGAACGAAAGATGAATGCTGTGGGTCCACCGAAGAACGAGCGGAAGGATAGTCAAACCGTAACATCGAAAAGGTTTTCCCGTGTCTGGGAAGTCGTTTCTGTGCTAGTTCTTTCGTTCAGCCTTTAGTGCCTCGTACCTGGCTTGCTTTTTTTTCTCGCTCATCGGGTGGTGTTTTTGTGTCACCCAGTTGGAAATAAGAGCTCAGTTTTTACCACCACATAAGGGAGGCAAGTGATAGCAAGTGGATGTAAGTGGAATGCGGTGGAAAATAATCAGTTAAAAAACGGGGACCATTCGACGACGACGACGCCTGTGGACAGCCCAGATAAGGGGGAAGCCTTTTTATGGCTTCTCAAATGTGTACGATTCATTTGAAAGTTTACACCAAGCCCCGTGCGCAAGAACGTTTGAATGTGAGTTGTGATTTAATATTGATTTTTAACGTTCGATTTAATGGAGTGGTTTGTAACATAGGGTAGCTTATGCTATCCTCATCTGGATTGATACATCCAGAGGTACAGGTGATTTGATGAGTTAAAGGTACGTCGTCAGTGACGAATCAAGGATTGATGAGGACTTTGGTGGGAATGTCTTTGAGAATGACGTTTGTAAGCTTAAGAGTCCTGTGGATCATGAAATCTCTTTAATGATCGCTGTGACGATGAAGCTGCTTCGACGATGAGTCTATACGAGGACTCTTGATAGATGAGGAACCTTGGCTTCATGGACCAAGAGACCTCTTAGTCCTACCTAGGCGGATCAACCTAGAAGCGGAAGAAGCGGCCGCTCGGGGTCTCATCGGTTAGGGGGGCCTTGTTAGCGTTGGATATCCTTTTGTTTTCCTCTTGTATCACAAAAAGAGGGGCTTCAGCTGCCATTCCGCTCGAGGCCTCCAAATACCTTTGATCCTCCACTGGATCAGGAACCTATGAATGATTCCGGCGGCGACGAGGATCCTTCCGCTGTGAGGTCTCTTGGTAGATGAGGCAACGATGCCGCTTCCGCTACGAGGCCCTGTAGATAGTGAAGGATCGTGTTCAACGAGCTTGATGAATGAAGCTTGCTGGACGAGGTCCATTGGTACAAAAGGATCGTTAACCTACAAGATGAGGCATCTTGTAATGGCCTCCTTGAAGGACGATGCTTCCTGGACGATGAGACTGGGAAGACGAATAAAGCTAGGACGACTTGGTTTGTTATGTCCTTTTACCTAAGAAATTATTGAGATCTCGTTCTCAAGTAAAAAACGAGGCTCCTGGCAGATTTTCTACTATTGAACCTGTCTCTATTGTGTACGAAAGAAGTTCCGAATGAAATTTGGTTGTGTCCAACAAGACGCTTTAGTGGACGAGGTCTGCAAAGCATAAGGTTTCTTCGTACACTGGGCGAGATTTCTTGCTTGATCTTTTTTACACAAGGCTCTTTGACGGTGGTACCCCTGCAAATTTCTCACTCTACCAACGGTCAACCCAAGCAAGAGATACAATAAGGTAAAAATTAATAAGATTACCGCTTAATGAGAGGCTGACAGGTGAAACGCTTAACCGATTAAATGGACAAAAGATTGTGCATTATACGAAAGGGTAACTAAATTAGTTTCCAAAACTGTACAGCAATTGCTCCGGACTGTTACCATTACGTATGGGCAGAACGAAATAATCACCCAGTAGTACCCAAAATCGTCTCGTGCGTTCGGCTGTCGCTTATTTCCACACCTGGGGGATAAAAGTAATCACGAAGCATTCGCAGAACTTAAGCACTGTTTATTCTAGTTCCACTTGCCCCAGGAGGGTAAAAGGTGGTCGGATGGCAACATCATCACCTGGTCCGGCACGATTATCATGTGGTACGCTAGCGTTGCAATCACGACCGCCACACAAGCTGAGCTGTCCGTGAGTGCACTTGTGGCCGGGCGAAAGTTGTGTCGTGCGAATTGTGATAAAGTTTCTGGCGTATGCCGTGTGCCCCGTCCCGGCACACCCGGAAGACACCCGGAACTGCTGACCAAAAAACAGCTGGAGTAAACGGAACGCAGCGTGTGGGGATGTGCAGAGATACTTTTCCGCAGCTGTGTGTTCCGAAAACATTCAAGAAGGCGAGTTGCTAATGAATATCTACTGTCGGGCGCGCTGTGCGCCTTTCGAGTTCCTTTGGATGTTGCAATAGTGTTTGATGGTGCGAAGTGCCGAGCCGAGCTGCCATTTCGGTGCTTGCGGTGGCGCCTGATTCCGAAACTTCATTAGACGCGACCGACGGACGTAAAATTTCGTTCCGTTCTGCTTCTGCAGTGAGTCGGCAAGCGTGCTGCGGCAATATGGACCGACTTCGGAAGTCTCGAGCAAAAGTTTGGAACCACCGATGGCGGTAGTGCTTGTAACGGATCATCCGGATGCTGTAGAGATGTTGTATTGGCGCTGTCGGCAACGTAACTGGAGATCTAACTTTTTCATCGGGATGCAGTGAACGACATATACCACCGGAGGTTGGAAGGTTGAGGAACGAAAGTATGACAGATAGTAGGAGGAGTAGATTGGAAAGTTTGTTTTTAGCCACAATCTAGCAAGACTGTGCGTCAGGTTAGCGTAACCAGAATGGCATAAAAAATACATAATTAGTTTATGCTTACGGTATCGACGCTGTGGTGACTAATTAGCAATACAAGGGGAAAATAAGCTAGTAATTGAGGCTCATTTTAAGCGGACTTTTGCAGGGTTTTTAATTTTTATGAATCTATTTGATTCATCGGCTTTAAATTAAATTGCTTGAATTGAAGTAGATATTCAAGAATACATCGGACATCAGGGATTCCTTCTTTAGAAGCATTATCATTGCAACGATTATCTTAAGGAATATTAGTGTCTAGTTGTGGTGTAGAGGATCGGCTCAAGGTGGTACTTGTCAATATTTCTTTATGTTTTAGATGACGAGTGTTAAGTATGTGAGGCTTATCGATGGAGCTTTCTCCAGAGCTTTAAGAACAATAGTAGTGATGCGCTCTTTGGAATGCACCCACGGTTCCACTCCGGATGCGGCTGGTTTGACTCCGGTTGCGATTCAAAAGGCAAATGGAATCAACGGGTTCACGCCACGGAACTGTTCGGAATAACCCGGAACAGTCCGAAACCATCGGAACCGTCCGAAGGAAAAACGGAATCGACAGTCAAAATAAGCGTATATATGGCCACCTTTAGTGAATTCCCCAATGATTTTAAAAGTTTCTATGGATCATTTGTGTGATGGGGACGGAAATCGGTTCCGAATGAATCCATACGTTTCTAAATGGTTTCGCTGATTCTTTTGGTTCCCGACGATTCCGGAACCTACTTTTTGGAACCGATTTTTTTGGAATCGTCCGGAATCAGGTCAACTTTTTTGCCAGTTGTGCCTACCTCTAGATTCTAGTGCTATCCGCAAAGTAAAATGCTGGGTTTGTCTTCTACTATCGCATCCGCTGATGCTAAAGGCTACAAAATACTGATACTTCTACTACAAAATTTAGAAATATTATCAGGAGGGCCAAATATGTTACCAACATAATCGACATTTGCTTACACCTGCTTTTATGTTAGGAAAGGCGTTTGTTTTTCATACCAGTATTCGATCCGTGATGCGATGCACCATCCCGGTACACTTCCACGAGACCATGCCGCCGTTAGTTTTATGTTCAACATTACGCTCTTCCTATCAGCTGAAATTAACGTTCCGCTCTCGTATCTGTATACATAACTGGCGATTGTATGAGCTTTGTTTGCTTCTTTCTTAGGAACTCATTAACTTAGGAACTTCACTGCAAGTGAAGTGATTTTGCGATGCGTATGAAGTTAACCATGTTGATGCATCGTTTGGCTGCGAATGTGTATTTTATTGCTTCCCTGCGTTTTTCGCTCGATATCCGGGACGGTAAGCGTAGTGCGCCAAAGGAACTTCGAAATCAATCATTCAATCAACAACGGTAGGCGAACGTTGTAAGCGCTTGACCAGCTCACCAGTAGCGGTACGTCGCAATGCGACTCGCTCGGAGTTTGTTAGAGCGCTTATCGTTGCAGAACGCGGGGCTTGCCTGTATGCGGTTCAATGCGAGATAGGCTAGGATGCAGCTCATCCGTGTGCAAGGCCGATACAGTAGAGAGAGAAAAAAACAGATACACGGGGAACATCGTTTATCAGTACCCATGGTAGCGCGAGTGGTCGCTTTCCGGCAGGTAAAATGCTCCCGTTACGCCGGTAGCTAATGTGTAGCGGTACTTCCGGCTGCGACTGCACGAGCCGGTGGACCGGACAGTGGAGCATTGATTAAAATTTCATTTCACCGTCGTGATTTTTGGCCCCAATTCCCAGCCGGGCATGAGCATGTTCCACCGTTGTACGGAACAGAGCTTACCGTGCAGGACAACACGGGTCCTGAGTTTATTGGCTGCGACGGTAACCGCAAACCAGGCTAGCGAGAGCGTTCCGGTTCCGGGATTTACGGCCGTTTCTCGATGGGGATCGGTCCACCCGGCGCACACCAATAAAGCGTTCATTATGGCGCGATATCTGTGGACGTTTGTGGATGGTATGGCCCGAATGGTACGAACTGGCGCCGAACGTACCGAAAGCGGTCCGTGAGCGCTTTGCTGGACGAGAAGACCAGCAGGAGACAAAAGCGTTGACAAATGTTTGAGAAGCAGAAAAGAGCGATCGCGATGGCAGCAAAGCAATTTGGCGAGATTGATTTTGAAATCATTTCGTTGTTGTACTTTCGCTGACAGTGTTTGTACTACGGCCGGAACGTTTTATTTGGCATTGGCGTGTAAGCATGGATCCACTTTTCCTAATCAGATCGGTATTGCTGATTCGAGTTTTGTACCAGATAGAGTTTAAAATGGCTATAAAATTATTGTTTAGTATTTATGCCAAAATTATGCCTAAAATGCTTAAATATTGTTTCAGGCTTGTCAGGAATGTCAGGCCGATCGCGAATAGCAACTTATCTGTGACTTGAATGATATTAACTGAGGGACAACTCAGTGAAGATTTCAACTTAGAGCCGATTTGAATATTTATTGTCAATGCACCTTGCATAAATTTCATCGAACTTATTTTATGTCCCTCACAGGTATGCATGATCGTGGTGGCATCCGTGTTCGGCGTTATCCTTGCTGCTCCTCTAGATGGCCAGCAGCAGACACTGGCACCGGTTGAGGGTGCAGAAAAGCGTCAGGAAAAGCGTGGCATTGGTCTCGCGTACACCGGACTTTCCGGATTTGGCGCTTATGACACGACGCTCGGACTGGCTGGCTATCCCGCGACCGCTTACATCACACCGACCGTAATCAAATCAACGTACACCGTTCCAGCGGCAGGTAAGAGTGACAATAGAGGCTCGTCCATTGTAGTACGCTAACTTGGTGCATCTCATTGGTCGTAACGTAGCTACCTACCATACGGCGGCAGCATACGATGCGGCACACAGTAAATTCGCCTACGGTGGTTTCTATCCGGCCAGCTACGGTGCGTACAGTACGGGAGGATACGGTGCGTTCGCAGCACCAGCCAGCTACAGCAAAATCGTTCACCCGGCTACCAGTACGTACACGAAGGTCATCCAGACGTATCCATCGGCGACGCTAGTATCGGCTGGTACTCCGGCGGTCGCCAGCTACACGGGCGTGGGCAGTCTTGGGGGATACGTTTACTAGTGGCAATGGTGAGCAGTTCTGGGAATGGACGCCTTTGAATGATGCATGAAAATAAAATATCACCTAAATGTGGGTCGAGTATTTCAATATTGTAACTGTTTATTTGATCAGTTATTGACAGTAACTCAAAACAATAAGATTTCCCTTGCTTAAAGCTCAACTAACGTGTATAATTAACCATTTGCCAAGCCAAATTATTACCGAGCGAATATCTGCACTGCAGCCACAGCGCGAGGGATTGCAGGGCACGCCACGCTCACCACGAATTGGATATCATTTGCGTCGGTGAGGCAATTATGCTTGGCCGCCGTTGCCTGCCGATGCTGACGTCCTCAAATCAACCCGACTGCACTCTAATTACGCGCAAATCCGAAACCCATCCGAACGATGCGAAGATCTTGCCGACAGTAGTCGCCCGCAAGGACAAGTATCCATCAAACCAACACGTCTTACCATAATTAATCAGCTCTCGTATATATTGGCGGGCGTTCGTTATCCGTGATAAGCGCCGTGTACGAGGTTGTTGTCTACGTTCAGATTGCTTCGTTGCGCCGGTCCGCAATAGCGATGGTGCGTGAAATGGCAATGGTAAAAATATCCAATTCGCACATCTGCACCGTCTTCCGTGCGAGGTCGGTAATTATAGTTACCATCTGTCGGTGGCGGAATATCGGATCTGATCGGCGCACGGTTCACGGAAGCTGATGCCTTCTGTCGGGGGGAGATCAGATTGATCAGAGAAAAAAAAGTCGACGTCTCTCCCTTCGAAGGTAAACATTGAACTGTTCCGCCTGTTACCGGAAATGGCATTTGGAAGGAGCACTTTGCCACCAATTATAGAGTGTAACGGTCACTAGCAACACCGGCACGATTTCTTGGTTCCGGGATGGATTGCATTTCGCATTCGATGACACCCGGGAGGGATTACGTACTCAAGCAACGTCACAGGCGAACCGAATAGTGGAGGGCACCGTTATGGCCGATATGAAGCCGCAAACAGACGTAACTCGCTCGAATGATCAATTTCGGAAAATGATTAATGTGATTCGACACGTTTGATAGGTTTGCTTTGAGGCGCAACTCGAGATTGAGCTTGTGCTTGTCCGGGATAAAGCAGCACTTGATATCACACTTTGAAATACTAATTTGATTGAAAGATATGAAGAGCTTCTGAGCAGCTGTCTGTACTGTACTGCCATGAAATCAGGCGCGTTTGATGCAGTGGCACGCTTTACTAGGTACCTGGTGAGTATGGCAGATGTACAATTAAAAGCTGTTTGTTGAAACAAATCAGAATCATTTTACGGGCGAACGATTTACGTTTAAGTAAAAAAGCGCATGACTTGTTAAATATCTCATAATTTTTGCTAGCTTCATGACTGCGATTAAGAAGAATAGATTAGAGAAACTCCGACTTAAGTTTCGTTCAGTTACATGCGAACGGAATCTTATCTTGAAATGAAAAAGCCCCCCAAATTATCAGTTTTTCAGCATTGGTTCCTCACGCAGTTCTTGTCAAAAGTGCAGCCAATTATCTAAACCATCAAGGTTGAACATAATTTCATCTTAAGAAGCCTATTAATCTGTCATCTGTCATGGAAGTATTTTTATCGTCGACACTTAGATAATTCGAGTTATGACGCTCTGTGAAGTTGGACTGACCGAGACTCCGAGGCCGGTCCAAGTGTTCGTTGCTAAAAAGAATAAGTCGCACATGTCTTGTGGCCAATTTTCAACACTTTTCAGATATTTTTATTGCACTCCCTTTTTATGAATTTGCGTATTAAAATGTAAAAGTTTCACAAAAATTGCAATGCAGTAGGTACAAACAACAAAAATATATTGGATTTAAAATATATTGTATTGACATTCGGTTCGGTTCAGTGGCCGAGGCGATAACTGCGCCGGTCTTCACACGGCAGGACCGAGGTTCAAATCCTATCCCAACCGCCTCCCCCTACGCAGGGCTGACTACTTTGCTACGGATAAAACCAGTCACAGAAAGCCAGAAGTGGCAGGCCAAGAAATTTCGAGGTTGTAGTGCCACCGAAGAAAAAGAGAAGTATTGACATTCTTAATCAAAAATAGAAGAATCGGTAAGAGAATTTCAAAAATATTGCCTTAAAACATGGTGATGCTATTCTTATTTCGCTTAGTGTATACAACCGAAAACATTGAAATGTTCAATGTAATAAAGCTAGCAATTCTTGAAATAGGAGAGCTACATTAGCTCATCCTGCAAGGGCATCGTTATTGCCAATGATAAGAAAAGATAGCTTACTTGTTTGTGTTAATTATCCTTTGCAATCATATAGCGAAGAAGAACCTTTCCCTACCGACAAATTCCCATGTTTGAGAGGGCGAACGACCCCAACCGTCCGGAAGCGTGTAGCATCAAAGTCACTTGCATAATTGGCATGATTTGGCGCAATTATCGTCCGTGGTGGTGGTGATGCTAATTATCGGCTTGTTTTACATTTTTTACTCTCTCTCTGCTTTTCTTTACTCATCACCACTTAATGTTAGGCGCTTTTTGCAACATGATACGGAGCAACAAAATAAAAAGTGATTTAAGATATCACACAAGACGTTGTGCATTACAAGGGTATAAGGTTAAAGCGAATGGTTTTGTTAACGATTTGCTGCTTGTAGCTTTAATTCAGCTGGAACACGGAAGTGCTGAGGCAACTCAAAAATGTGTCGCTTTAGTTGTTTATTGAGCAAAAGAAAGTAAACTCTGTATAATTTTATTGCTTCAAAGGCATCTCTTTAAAGACCTCCTTTTTGACATGAATATCGTCATGCGTGTAAAAAAGAAAAACGTCCTGGAATAATAACTTTCGTCACTTACACTTGAGGCCTCGATTCGCCCGTTCGATTTCACTGCTGATGATGGTACGTTTTTGCGTTGTTTTACTAGCAGCGGAAATAGCGCGCCTGGAAGCGGGCCCGTGTGATGGCAATTTGTCTTATTAAGTGTTCCATTTCCATTTCCGACGCATGGCGGAAGCGCCGGCTGGTGCTCTCCACTGAACCGTGAATAATGCGTTGGTTGTGTTTTTTGGATTCTTTGGAATCTTTCTCCTCGCCGTAAGCAATGAACAGCACACGTTTCGTACTACTCGGCGGTTTATGCCAACGCGAAGAAGATACAGCTCGCAGTTTCTCCCATGCTCTCTCTCTCTGTTAGCTCCTCTTCGTATCCTCTTCTTGGAGCAAGGATGCGTTAGAAAACATTGCCTTTAATGTCGGCCCGTCTAATGGAGTATGTGGAGCTCCAGTGACAGCGCTGTAAGATGCCGCAAAGTTGGGCAAGAAATGATGGACAGATCTAACAAATTTGAGCGCAATTGTTTATGCGCTCGCAAGTACTTTGAAGCACGAGCTGGGCCGACATCGAGGACGTCAAGCAAAGCGGTCACATAGGCAGGCGGTAGCATGTTTTCGGTTAGGGCTAGCAAAATATGTGTTACCCTCTCTCGACTGTTGTGGTGTTTGTTGCTTCGTAACTGTACTGTCGCCGTGTTGTTTCTTTCCGTTTTTGGTTTGGCATGAGGCATATCATCATGGACTGACTGTTGCCGGCTGTTTTGTGAGTCCCGCTCGATCACATGCCGTCGACGATGGTTTCGTAACTGCACGGAAGTAAGCCATCTGCACGGTAAAGATGAAGGTGATTGATTGAGCAACAGTCAGAACGCGCAATGTCGCAGTGTCCGCTTCTTCCGTTCTTGCAATAATGTTCGGCGCCTATCAGACATGGTCGTTCCATGTTTTTCCAAGACACCCAGATTACATACGCTTTTGATCGCTTTTCATTGGGATGCAAATGCGTATTTGGTGTGTCAGTTACTGACGGTAGCCGGTTTTGCGCATCAGTGGCAAACATGGACAGCATGCAAACATGGGACAGTTCGAGGAATCGAATGGAAGACCACATTTACCGATGATTAATTTCTTCACCTTTGCAATTCGTATTCGCACAATCCGTATCACGGGTGTTCTTTGTGTGATCACATTAATTCCTGTGTACGCAACATGCTGCAGACTGCAGCGTATTGAGATGTATTAGACATGGAACATTAATAATCGTACCGATACGAAACGCCATCTTAAGCTGGTTGAAGTCATCGAAATCCGTTTGCGTAAGACTGAAGCACTGCGGAGAAGTTGGTCCTTTCGATACTTACCACGGGAGCTTTGCTATGATAATATGGCACGGGTATCAGAAGTGTCCAGTTCCTGTAGTCTTTGTTATGCATTGTTGCAGCTAGGATTTCTTGGGTGTCTTGGAAAGGCTTACAAAATGGTGGGTGTGCTACAAGCATTAAGTTAAGTTACTAGCAACGGAAAGCAAATCATGAGAATAATCAATCGTAGAATAACTGAGAATACGAAAATAAGTAAGAAAAGCTTAAAAGTACAAGGAGCAAAGAGTATTGGGTAGCACAGAAATTAGGAGTAATAAAATGAGCTATTTTTCTGTTCAACTATGTGATATCAAAAGCTCTAGTAAACAATACGGACAAGTCGTGCTATTAGAAAGAAAAAGTGTATTAAACCATTAGGCGTGGCCTAGTAGTTTGTGCCATTAGGGACGGTCCGGTGGCCGAGGTGATAACGGCACCGGTCTTCACACGGCAGAACCGGGGTTCAAATCTTATTCAGGCAGCCTCCCCGTACGCAGGGCTGACTACTTTGCTACGGGTAAGATCAAGTCACAGAAAGCCAGAAATGGCAGGCCGAGACCTCTCGAGGTTGTAGTGTCCAGGAAGAAGAAGAAGAGGACGGTGTTGGTGGACGTGAAGAAAGTGGCGCAGGTGTTTACACGGCTGGTCCGGCAATCGAATCCTATGTAGAGACCTCTCCTGTAACGAGGACTGACTATATGACTATAGGCCATTTTATAGTCGGCATGATTTTTCTCGACCTTTGTCCAATAAGATGAACATAGCATATTTCAAGGTGTTTACCCAATAAGATGAATAGAACAGAAAATTGATTTAAAAAAGTTTGTATAAAGTTGAAGTATTAAATCAAGAGTATTGTTAAACTTTAGATCTTATCACATCGCAGTTTAGATGGCATTGGCTTTGAATGGCAATGAAAAACAAAAACAGTAAAGCATTCTATTCCAAATTATGTTAGAAATATATTATATCTCTTATCTGGGTGATCTTAAAGCAGCTGTTACCAAGCTTCCAGGACATTCGAAGCTTTAGTGATCAGTTGATCCTTTGCCTTGGCTAGAGAATGTATTGATGAGTACTATAATGCTATCATTTCAAAGGTAGTTGGGCATCTGTTTCATTTTTGAAGTGCTAGCCTTTTTAAAGAGATAACATTTTTAAACAAAGAGATTAACTAGAAATCAACAGTCAACGCTGTTAAATGATGTCTGGTCACCATGACACCTTCTTTGACTCTAGAAATTCTTCGGGTTATGGTTTGCCAGTCCTGGATTCCGATTACACCGTAGTCAATCCTGCTTATCGAGAGCTGATTTGGATGGGATTCGAAACCCATTGCTGTCAAAACCCAATGTCGTCAAAATGTCAAAACCTTGGCTAAAAATGAAAATAAGTAAATTTTACGTACAATACTGCTGATACCGAAATAGTACGAAAAAAATCGAGACCAATCTTTACAATTGCAGCACAAAATCCTGTCAAGCACCAAATAAGCTCTAACAAAGGCGCACAGTCCAGACTACCTCCTCCCCGGGATTTGGCGAAAGCAGATCGCATTCGTGCGCATCGTACGGTAACGAATTCCCGCCGTTTGTTGCATAATAGGTGAATACTCTCGGCCAAAGCACAACACAAAGGTCGGATTATTTGTAGAGTAGCCTGCGTTTTTGGAAAATCATAAGACAAATGTGAGTGAATCGTTTATTGCCAAAGCGATAGCTAGGAACTCGTCAGTGCGTTGCTAAAATGTTTGGAAAGATTATCAGAAGCATAATTAAACGCACAGAAAGGAGTCTGAAGAGAGAGCGCGAGACAGGCAGGTGGTGACAATTGTCGCTCCTGTTCCAGTTCCAAACTCACCTGAGCTGCCATAGTGACGGGTAAAATACCGGCTCTGGTGAAGATCCGGAATCATGGGAAGAAGATGCAGTGAGACATTTCTCCAGTTGAAATCCTGTGCACCGAACTTCTGCATGGTTTAGCTCTGCAAAGGTCGGTGTTTGCTGCATTGCTTCCCGTCCATTATCCCGGGGAAAAAACGTGAAAAGTTTCTGGGGCAGAGAAACTGCTGGAACCGGTATGAATGACCGTTGTTTAGGTGACCGATCCCTCCGGGTGCATGAGAGCTGCAAATTCACCATCAAGTAGCCGTTGCCAGGAAATGTGTTGGGTTTTACCTTGAGCTTGAAGCTCAAGCACCGTCGCTAGGAGTGTCCGGTGGAGAATTAGCTCGATTACAGATACGGGTCGTGTAAGGGAGTGTGTATGTGTGTTGTGGATGGAAGTCCCAGGAAAACAGCCAGCTAGAAATTTTAAGCTGTCGAAGAGTGTGAAGTTGTGCTGTGAATGGGAGTGGACAATGTTTAATTGAAGCATTGATTTTCATTTTAGCAGGTTAGTAAAACTGTTTGCGGATGAAGATTGCGTAACGTTAATTAACATTTAAGCACGGCCAGTAGTTGCATCTCTCTCCCTTTGATCGCTAAGCAAGCACGCACGTAGCCTTCAGGACTCGTGTGGTACATTTCGAAGAAAATTGTAACAACCAACTGTTGTTTGCCGTCGGTGTGAAAACATACAAACGGAAGTTAATTAACAACCGGTTGAGTGCAGATGTCCTGGAGTGGTAGTGTGAAATAAAATAAAATGAATTCCCTGGAATTATCGGAAAATCAGTTGCAAGCGCTTCATCTCCGGGTGGCGCTGAAATGGCATTTAATTTAATAAAAGCAGTTGTTAAGTTGCTCCTTCGTGCAGCAAATGGATTGATCGATGTGAGGCCGTCGGATAGGGAATTGACAAAAAATACATTAATTACCTTCAGAGCACGTTCGACTCGCTGGAGAAATGGGATTGCCGTTTGACGAAATATAGCTGGAAATTAATTATTCCCAAGCGGAGTCCGGCTCCCTGCTCCTCTCAAAAGTGTTCTCCCGGGACGTCCCTGCTCTGGAGAAGGATCCAAAAGGAAAGGTAATGGGATGGAACAGCACGTGGAGCAGGTGGAGTGACTATTGGCAAAATCAAACAAAAGTCATTCCCACATCACCTGCAGCTTTGACCTTCGACTTCGGTTGCCCGGGGGGAAAGATCGGGTTTGTCTTGGGTGCGTTGGTACTGGGAAGACACAGAAGTACCTTCGGTTCGTGTGCGGGTCGGAGCACGGCAGCCTGGTAATGCTTCTCATCGAACCTCATTAGCAATAAATTAGAGCTCCTTTTCCTTGTTCCACTGAACGTCACCGTACTTACCGATCCTATACCGTTTGGGATTCACCGAGGCTGACGTGAGTGGTTGTGTGGTTTGGTGCTTGGAATTTTTGAAAGCCCAAGCCAAGCCCCGGGACCGGCTAGATCTCGACGCGGGTGGAACGACGGGATCCTGTCCCTGGCAACGAAGAAGAAGCCGAAACAAATTAATTAAAAATAATGTTATTTCGTGGAATTTCTGCCGGGAATAAAAACCACACTTGGCGATAAATTATGCTGATTTCGTGCAGATCGCTCCAAGGTTCGCGCGACCGTGGATGGATCGCTTCCGAATGCTGCTCGTTGTAATAATAATTTATAACGTCCAAGAAGCTCCTGTCGCTGGGTAATTGGTGTTGGAGCTACCAGGGGGCTAGCAGCAGACTGGGAAACAAAGGGGGAGGGCGTCGGGTCAACATTGCTGACCATTTGCTTACGGATGTTTTCGAATGTGGCATCGAGCGTTAAAGGTGTCTGGAAAAAGATGTGAATAAACTAATTGTACAATTTAATAACGAGTAAAGATGGATTGTTGTACTCCAATCTGTGGCGGTTTTTTGAGGTTTCGGAGACCACACCAAGCGTCTGCCTAGTATGAGTAGCCTTTGTTCAGTATCGTCTGGTTTTTCAAGTTAGATTAGATAGATGGTTCTTTTTATTTATTTATTTACTACTACGGACAGATACAATTAGATAGATCTAGTTAATTAAAAAAATAAAGTCCTATAGTTATCTCAAACTTTATGAGATATTCTCTACGGGTAGTTTTGGTTAAATTCCTCGACATTAAAACCATTGCATGTGGAACGAAATGGATTCTGCTAACGCCAATCTAACCGTTTTCCCTTTCCAAAACGATCCTGGTACATGTATCGTCACAGTGGAATGTGGCCGAAAACCGGGTGGAATTTGTCCGAGCAAATGGGCACACAGTTCGCTTTGAGCGGTGAAATATCCTGCCCAATCCTATTCCCTCCTAGAGTCTCGTTTGCTGCTACCGACTTCATCCCCAATTACACACTACACATTGTAAAAGCGATGCAGGTCTGGTGCTAAGTAGGATTAAATTTTTGTCAAATTAAATATTTACGTTAATGGCGCCGACCGACAGCGTTTAGCCCTCGGAGCGTTGGAGCGCTAGCGCTATCATTTCTGCAGCAGCATCCATTTTTCGGTGTTCGACCAGGAATGCCCTTCGGGCACATGGGCGTTGTGCGGTTGAATCCTAATTAGCAACATTTTTATGAAATAAAGCTCCTTTTTATGTGTAGCTTTTATCGCGTGTTTGCTAACCTAAGGGTTGTTAAAACCGTGGCAAAGTGTGCTGGTACGGTTTTGCGTGTTTGAGCTGCGTTGACATCAAACGGGGTCATACATGGCAACGGTTTGCATGTTTGTAGCAGCAGAAGGACAGCTTGCTGGAACCAAAAAAGATTCAAAAAATAAAGTTTGAATGTTTCGAAACACACAAGTCCCGGGTGAAGCTGGGTTGAAAACACATTTTATTTAGGTTTGTTACATCTTCGCCATTTCTGTGCAAAATTTCGAGGACAGTCAATGTTTCTGTGATGGTATTCGCCGTCTCCTGTGATTCCATTGCACGCCTTCAGATCATGCAATCACCGTGAGACGTTAACCCAATACCTGAAGCTCCATCATCATCATAATTGTCCGCAGTTTGCACGTAATTTGAGACACATCTACTTCGACTTGCGATAGGTGATGGCGCTGTTGTGCGAACGTAATCGCGTTGTACTAATTATTGTGTAACGAACATCGTCGCCCGCATTCCACGGCAAGCAGCAAATAGCTGGCCTCCGTTGGGAGGCCCCTTCCGTGCGCCTTTCGATCGTGATGAAGGGAAAGATACGTGCGTACTATTGGGGCACGCAATATCGCACCGCACCCTGCTCAATCGTAGGAAAAGCCTCCGCTGCGCACAGGACGGCAGTGGCAGTGAATTATGACATTTCGATAAGATTATTTAATAACGATAGCGTGGCGGTAAAAAAAGAGAAACTGTGCTTAGTGCCACGATCAGCATCGCGTCTGCTTGGTTTTAGTAATGATGGTAGAAGAATTTAATGAATTTAATCACCTTGTTATGGCTCGAGCGCGTGGTTAAGCATTTGCAGAATGTGGAACCTAGTAGCCGGTAGGCGGTTTTGCAGTCGCTTGGGAATCGTACATTTCTTCCTTCGTTTGGCAACGACGTCTCAACCCATAATCATAATCCTTAGTGCTGTTTATTGCGATAATTGATAACGCAACTCCGTGAATGATACTCACCGCGTATCGTAGGGAATGAAAAATTGCGCATCGGCAGTGAAATTAAGCGAACTGCAAGTCAGTGCAAAAAGTGACTGGTACGTTCTGTGAGATCGCCTAGGTCAAAGGCTTGCAGAATTGAGTGCTTTAAGCTTGGTCAGCAATAACTTTATTGAGAGACTGAGATATGTCAGCAAGTAGCATAGGCAGGGATCTCAGCTAATTGCTTCTATATTTTGTTGATTGAGCTTTAGTGCATGGCCTCAAAATGAGCTATGTATCAACTGTAACAGAGCTTTTAAATGAAGTATTCTCACATGAGTTATTCTACCAATGGCCCTACGTTGGTATATGTTTCCGTTGTAACCATCAAATTATTAGGTATTTTGTTTTTAAATCTTGACACAGTGTGCTCAAACAAGAGTATTAAAACAATTTTTAGCTTTGAATCGACGAGTGAGCAACGAATTAAACTCGCCAGACTGCGGTGGGTCTATAATGAGAATGGCACTGGACGGCTCAGCCCGTACAGTCCTTCTAGCCCGTATGGGCAGAGGAGGTGTGATAGGCCCAAATTGGGATGGAGGAATGGCGTTTATGCGTCGTTCAAAAAGATCAGAAAAATGGATAGGCAGATGAAAGTGTTGGACCAAGAGCAACATGGAGAACTTCCACTGCATTAAATCAATCCATGAGGTGATTCTCAAGATCCGACGAGTTAGCTTCTTTTGTATTGCTTTTAACCTACCTATTTCAATATTACAGGATGAACACCATACAACGCAATTATGTTCTATTGCGAATTATGCTTACTTCTTTTTCTCCTTCTTTGGCACTACAACCTCGAAAAATCTTGGCCCACCTCCTCTGGCTTTCTGTGACATGATTTTGCCCGTAGCTGGATAGTCAGTCCTGCGTACGGACTAATAGGGTTATAATTTACACTGATAAATAATACTTTAAGAACTTTACAATTTCAATGTCTTTGAAGCACTTAGTTGCATTTATAAATCCATCTTACATAAGGAACACCAAGTGTGATGATCTGTTGATCGTTATTACAAAGTAGAATCTAACATATTTCCTACAAACAGCACTGTTTTGATCATACATCTATCCTAGGTCGTGGCGAATAGCTAATAATTTAAACATTGTATCGTTTATCAAACGTAACACGACTGCAAGCACGAATCCTCAGAGCACTGGTATAATATCTTGTTTATGATGTGTGCCGGTTGCAAGGAAGGCGAATAGAGCGAAAAGCAAACTCATGTTGCACATGAAAAATGTAGAGAGCACATCCTGCTGTGTACTGTACGTTGTATCGGCTCGCATCTTGAAGGGTATTAAACACAAACATGTTCGAAGATAGACAAACAACCCTTGTACGGTTGGTATCACGGGCTTAAAAACTTACTTTTTTGTGGTGAAAATTGTCCCACAGTGGTCAACTACATGCTGGAGAATTGAATTCATTTCAACCGTGTCAGGGATATGTTTCGTCAATCCTTCGAAACTTCGTTCAGCACAACATGAGGCAATCAATGTTTGTTTGTTGCGGAGGTAAACTTTGGGAACGTTCGACAAAAGTCACACCTAGCAAGGAATCCATCCAGCGTCACGTAAGCTGCTTGTCCGTTTGAAACATGGACTTCCATTTCTTCTGCTTGGTCTCTAGATCCTCCGGGGTTCACTCGTACCGTTGTGGACACGGAATTGTGTCTGGCGATGACAGTGACGGCCGTATGAAAGGCGTTTGAGAAAGTAGACAAATAGTAATAGGCTCGGACAAGGACGAATAAAAACCCCGTTTCTTATCTTCTCGCACACCTCGCACAACAACGGACCCGGGTTGAGAAATCAGCATTTAATCTTTACTCCCCTTTCGGGTTCGGGTCGTGTGACCATAAAACCCGGAAATGGAATTGCGAAACTCAGCCATGAGCAGCAACTTCGGACATGGAACCGAGCACGCCTTTTTGGCCAGCGAGGATGGGCTGAGAAACAAGAAATAGCTATTGGAAAGAATGAGGACATTTTACCGTCTTTACATATCGGTCCAAATTCAAGGAATCGGGCGGTCGTGTTGAGTAAGCAAAACGGTGAACACAGTTTCCAGCTTGAACGAAAGAGTTTCATAATTTAAGACCAAACTCTATCGGGAACTGGAAGCTCAGCCAGGACGTGCTCGGAAGTAGTATCTTGGCGTGTGTGTGAGTGTGTACGTGTGAGTGGGTGGTCTGATAGCTAGCGATGTGATAAGCATTCCTTTTTGCAACGCCAGTGTGCCAAAGCAAAGAGCAAGATGTTACGATGGTTTCGCCAATCCGGATTTCGATTCCACTATCTGATGACTGGAACAATGGCCCAATAGGGGGCAGGTCCAATGTCTTTAAATGCATCCATAATGTGTACCAGGATAAACCTTCTATCGATAGGTGGCTTTCATTGATTGTGTAGCAAAAGGGACAAAAAAAAAACTTCCCTAAAATGGAGACCAAACGCCACCGCTGTTGTTGGTGTCTGGGAAACTGGCACGGCGATCGAATCACCAAATAACATCCACAAGCTGTTCATTCAGCCAACGGATTGGGTGTTGGTTTTGATGGGAAATCAAACACGAATTAGATTTTAGATAAGAGCAAAGTTTCCACACACTCACACACACACACTCACACACCCGGTGAAAGGGCAATACCGGAGCGTGAATGGAAAATAGTAAAAACATAAGCGGTGTCCGTTACGGCCCACCGACTCCACCCAACCATCGTAGAGACAAACGAAATGTGTGCAGTTTTTGTTCATGTCGCCTGTACCTTGGGATGGAGTGAACGCTTTTAGAGATAATTGTTGGCTGATAGTAGTGGCCTTATTGAATGATTTCTTCGGCGCCGTGTAAGTTCATACACTTTCGATATCGTTATATCGTAAAGATTAAGTGTTGCCGATACTGGCGTTGTGTCTCTATGAAATGGTCTTGTTGCGCTTCAATGTTTTTCTTGTAGTTAAATTCAATTACAGCTTAAAAGGCATGATAGTAGCAGAGAAAGAGAGATGACATTAATTCTTTGCAATTCTTGAATATGTGTAGACTATTGGACTGGAGGGCAAGGCTCCCACAAACGGGGTTTCTTAAGCTCTATGCTACAATTGTTGAGAAGAACTTTAGGAAGCCTTTTGCGATATTGATTCTGAGCATGACTCTTGGCAAATTGGAAATGTAGAGCCTTCAACAGCTTATGCTCTATATGTCAGGCCTTCAATTCAATTATAGACTAGGACTTCAAATTAGAGCCCTTAACATGAGGTACCTCGTACGAGATGGCCGTCGGGATCCAAAAACCGCCTGCTACTTACTGCATTGTGCTTAATGCACTAAAAAAATACCCTACGTGACAAGACCTCAGTAATCATGGGACTAGTGGCAATTCAAACCCCTAGAAAGCCGTATGCGGAAAAGAAATGGGAGGCATCTACCAGCCCATTCTCATGATGTCTCAGGGTTTTTTTAATTTCCATAGACCAGGATTGATTCAGGATTATTTTGGATATCTCATGAGCGACTCCCAATGAGACTCTTAGACGGTCCTTTACATGAGCCCTCTTGCACGAGGCCTTTTATAAGGCCTTTTTTTTCGCCCACCGTTCATCGGTTCTTTGTAGACTTGGTTTTATCATCATTTATGTTGTAAGATTTGACTGAAAGGGTTTATAGTAGACAAAATGTTTTAGGCGACGCGGCCTCTTTGATTACTAGGTATGTTCGTAGCAGAAGCTTGAACTAGGAGGCACTCTAGACTACAACTCTTGAAAGATGAGGTCCCTTGAACAAAACAATCTCAGATAAGCACCTTGCGATGATTAGTTTTCTTAGATAAGGAGGGCTTCTGGAAGATCTTTCACAAATTGAAATTGTTTTCAATAGCTTTCATCTATCTTGCATTTGATAAACTGGTTTTGTTTAATTTGAATGAACACAATTTTAAATTGTTATTAATCCTGCTAAAATAAAGCATTTATTATTTGCAGGAGTGCTCCTCGATGAGAAGTTAAGCTTCTACGAACAGCTCGATCACGTCGCTACCAAGGGCAACATGCTGATGGGTTTGCTTAAGCAACTTACTCACAACTTCACGGACCCGGTCTCCATCAAGACGCTCTACTGCTCCTTGGTTCGATCGGTGCTGGAGTATCCACTGGGCAGTAACTTAGGACCGCTGCTCTTTCTGTTGTATGTGAATGATGTTTGTGAAGTTCTTCCTGACAACCGCCTCCATGCCTGTGAAAACTATTGACGGCTGTAGAACGTTAAAGAGAGCTGTACTGTCAATTGGTGTGAACTGAATTCCATGAAACTTTGCGTTGATAAGTGTCATGTGGTGTCCTTTACGCGCTCTTCCAGACAAGAGAAATACGATTATGTTGTTAATAGACAAGTCTTGACTATAATCAATCAAATACGCGATTTAGGAGTATTATTAGACTCTAAGCATTAGGACTAATTTTTAAGATAACGAAAGACTTTGACAATCCCAATATTTTATACTGTAGTTTAGTCAGGCCCATTTTAGAGTAAAGTTCGGTTGTTTGGTGCCCTTATACGGAGACATGGGTAAATAGAATAAAAAAGCGGCCAAAAACAAATTTCCCGATACGCCATTGCAAAGTTAAACTGGAGAGATCGGACTATTTTACCATCTTATGACCAGCGCCTTCTATTGTTATGATTAAAAACACTAGAAAAACGGCGAAATAATGCGCAAGCGTCATTTATAGTAGGCTTATTATTAGGGACAATTAATGCACCATCACTCCTTGACAAAATTAGTTTTTCCTTCCCCCGTTTGACTTCACGACATCACAGAATGCTACACGAAACTAGACATAACAAGCGATACGGTGCAAACGGACCTTTGAGCAGAATGACGCGTCGATTCAACGATTTGTCAAGCCACTTTGATTTCACGAACGCTCTCGTTAAGCCCGCTTGGCGGACGGGTAATAAATTTTATAATAATAATAATAATAATAAACAATAAACAACCATCAACAACAAAAAAATATCCTCGCCACGACTAAAAAATAATAAGACAAAAAATTTTAATCGCATACCACACGAAAAGCTCTGCGAATAGCGAATTCGGCTGCATCAATTATTTTCCTGAAGAAACTCTCACTCCGTGAAAACTGCACCGACCACAGTTTCACAAGTGCATCTTGTGCAAAAGCTTCATCATTAAGCATACTTAAGAACTCGTTTGAGACAGTGTATAGGGAACCGGAGGGGAAGAATAATAATCCATTCCAATCGGTATCACCAAACCAAGCTCCGGTTCACTAAAGCAACAAGACCGATGCAGTCGATGGCGTAGTTTGCACCGTTTTGTTCATGTGTAAAATCTGCCTCTTCGTTGAGAGTAAGTTCCATTTTTTTTTTGTCGGTTCACGTCATCTGGCCAGCCATTGGAATCGAATAAGACTTACGTGGCGGGGGTGAAAAAGATGAAGCAAAGCGGGCGGGAAAGAATCGGGTGTGGGAAAGTGGTTCGGTAACGATCATAGTGCAACTTTCCGGCTTGCTGGCCGGAAGAATGGACCTTGAGCCATGTGCATGTTTTGCGCTCAGGCACGCTAGAACCCGGGGAAATATCGTCCCAGGAAGGAACTAAGCATCGGTTCTTATCCAAGGTTTTGCATCGCTTGCAAGTGCAAGTAAATGAAGTCGAAATTTCACCTCGGTTTCGTGATGCACGAACACTGCACACACACCCCGGGAGGGCTCTCAACATCCGGAACGTATTAACTTCGTTTGAGGCAACGGTGAACAAAAACTCGCCGTTCCGTCGTCGGATGCTTTTTACCACTAGCAGCAGCGGCAGCAGCAGCGGCAGCAAAGTAACTGACCTTTCACCTTGGCGCCCTCGAGGGTTTCGTACGTACTTAAGAGGAAAGCATATGTAAATCTGTATCGTTCGGCCACACATTTCCGTTCCGGCTCACGTGGGTTGAGTGAGGATAGTGGTGTTTTTGTAGATTTTTAACGAATGTACTTTCTGAAGTGTGCTCAAATTTACGAATGATTAATTGAATTTATGCAAGCAGTAGCATGAAGTGCATGTTCGAGTCAGTATGCACAGCGCTATGCAATAAAGCTGCCAGGTTGAAAATGGGAACCGTAACAAAACGGGGCCCAGATTTGTGCTGGTTCGGACGATTAAGATTTCATAAATCATATAATATGCCCAACCGCATGAGAGACCTTGAGCAGTAGCAGGAATCGAGCAAGCGGTAGACACGAAAAAGCTAGTTTGTTCGCACATCATATGGTGCAGATATCGTGAGCGGTTTCGTTGTAGCATGTAGGAACATGTAATTACTAGCGTTTTAATGGAGCGTCAAGGAACGACTCAAGTCAGCTCGGCGATGCAGAAAACGAGTGGCGAATGGCCAGGACTCGGTTCCAAAACAGGCACTTCCAGAGCTGCCAGTAATTAAAAAGGTATGCGTTTCTAAGTACTTTGATCACGTCATTGGGCTAGATTATATTTCTCTCATGTGATGGTCAATATCGTGAGTCTATCGGCTTTCTTTCGCTTTTGATGAAGTTTGTTCCGGTTGGATTTAGGAAATTATTTGCCGGATTGAAAAATACCAAAGGCGGAACTTCAAATTGACCGTAGCCAATTGTCTTTCGAAGAAAAGTCAATGAGGTATTAAATGATGCAACAGTTTGAAGCTGCTGAACCAGCAAACAAAACCGTGTGCAAACAATCGATCAAGCTGACTACTGTACCTTCACCAAGCGCAGCTCGTCAATAGCCTTGATAGATGCAATTTTACAAGCATGCATTCACGACTATTCTATGCATCTTGTAATGATGTGCAATCTACCAACCAGTGAAGGTCTACAAATCAGCATCCGCGTCGATGCTTCCGGTTGATTACTGTTCTTGGGCATTCGCGCATATTCTTCGTCCGGAAGTAGACGGAACGAGTACCGCTTATCCCATCGACTGATCGGTGCTATCGGCGATGTTAAGATGTTCCGCTTTTCCGCTTCCCTTCCGGTCCAAAACGTTCGGAAAAAGTTAACGGCAATTTATGCTCACAATCGCACCGGTATGCCATTATCATTTAATTAGATTTTTCAACGCAGTTCACGGGTAAAGTTTGGCCACCGTTTTCCTCCCCGAACGAATGAGAGAACCCCGTGAAGAAGGAGAGAAGATTGTAAATTTTCATTGACACGTTCGTTCCCGTAGCGTAGCTACCGAAAGGTATCTTTCGAGGTTTCTTGACCTCGTGCAACGTTGGCGTCGCTTTATCAGTGGCATCGCGAAATGTGAAAATTGTGTTGATCATAATGATCGTAATGGCACTCCCTTGATGTCGCGTTTAGTATCGCTCACGGTTAATCTCGACCGAGCGTACAATGTACTAATTATGCATTAATTTTTACCTTGCGCCAATGAATGAAATTTATTAATTAATTTGTGTCCTGCTGGATTTGCCCACGGGTGAGCTTTTGGGAATGCAGGGAAGCGAACTTTTTCACTGCGAAAAGTAGGTCAATTGGATTTGCTTGGGAGAATCAAGAAAACAGGTGGCCAATTAGATCATCATTATTAATTGCAAATTAATGTACTTGTTGAAATGCTACAGTATTGTATGGCATAATTAAAAAATCGGTATGGCTCTAATAATTGTTTATCGAATAGGAAGTGTTGGTTGCCTATGGGTTGTGTTGGTATCAACCGCTTCGCCCAACTAACAATGATACAGATCTAAGCCTAACGAATATCAATAATCAATATCAACAATGAAATAAAAAATTGGGTTGATTTTTGTATTACTGTATTATGCGTTTCTCTTGAATGATTTATTTCCTTCAGATGCAACAGTATGGTTTTATTTTGTAACTATCAGCGATTAGTTAAGCTAACTATTCTTATTGGACCAACTTAAGCTAAATCAATTCAAGAAATATTTCCTCGTATTTTAGACTCTTCAAAGTATTCTCAAATTGTCACCAAAAGTTTCTTTGGTTCTACCTAGTAAAGGCTTCTTTTTATTACCCACCAATCATAAAAACATGTTGTGATGAGTATGCGAGTGTCTTAGTGCTTATCCGTAAAATCCCAGTTTAGGAATTTTTTTGCGTCTATAGTTAACTTTAATAAGAACTTTGTGTCCTTTTGTAAGCTTTTTTGTTTCTTCTTCATCTTCTTCTTCTTCGCTTAGCGACTTCTTAGGTTATGCCTGCCTTTTTGATTCCAGGTAGTTGGTTACTCATTCCTCACATCCAGGGGACGTCTCCACAGTTGTCGCCTTTACCACTAGACCAGCTCAGCTTTTTGTCTCAAATTCTATTACTCTTTTCTGTACTCTAAACATTGGTGTACAAGGATTGTTACAAACCATTTAATGGTATCCTTGATAATGATGAAAATTTTAAACCATTTTGGGAAAACAGATTACCAATCCAATGCTATGAGTCACTCAGTAGTACTAGTCTGATATCTGATCTCATAGCACATTAGGATGTATCTTGATCTCCAAAGCCTTTACCCGTGGTGTTAATCTTTCTTGGAATGATACCAATCAAGAGGTAATCGAGTGTCCTTGTCATATAAATACTTTATGAGATCGGGAATCACTGAAATCAATTTAAATCAATTTAAATTTGATCCTCTAATTAGTATCTTTATCACCACCGTAGATGGTGTGCATGTGTGTGGCTGTATAAATTTTGGATCTCATGCAGGTCAGCAGTGATACTTTCATCGTGCTTGATGCAATTGTTGACCCGACCGGTGAGGCACACACCCGCACACACACACAAACACACATACTCATTAAGGACGAGTAGTTTAAAAGCCACTCTAGGGTTCTTGCTTTGCTTGGCTTTTGTTTTTCGATCTCGCGCACATCGCAATTTCGTATGCAACTGGCGTCGACCGTTGCAAATAATGGATCCGTAATTCATAATGAATCTCATTAACATACAGAGCGCATACGTTTCACCGGATGTGCCAGGGGGGGATAATGGTTTGTCAGGGGGGTTTGGAACCGAGTATGGAAACAGCAGCAGCAGGGCACGTATTCGCGAGTCATTAGCCGCGGTGGTCATGGTCGCACCGAAACGACCTAGAAGGTAGTTCACGGGAAAGCCTGCTCGCGTTCATTCCACTACATAGCACCCAGGGGACTTGCACTGTCAGCGCTCCTGCAGGACAAATTCCCGATTCGTTGAATAATTTAGCTGTCGTTCTTGTCGCATAGCGAATGAGTCCCCGTGCCCGATTGCGTTCACTTTGCGTATCGGTACGGCGGTGATGTCGTTAGAACACCAAGTACACCATCAAGTACAGGATACGTAGCCGCGCTCATGGAATTAGCTTCATTCGGTGACACTGAGCCACCTTTCTTTTCCGTGGCAAAATTCTGTAAATAGCGTTTTATTTGGGTTCCCCTGGGAATGTGCGCAATTTCTTTGTATGCTTATCGGCCGACCTGCAGATGGAGATGAAGAAGGCATCGCACTGGTAAGATCTCGTGTGTGTGTGTGTGGATCACCTCATCCGGAGGAAACAAGAACCTCTGCGGGCGTGTAGAATGTGTGCCGCATACAAGGTCAAATAATCGTAGTTATGCGGGGATCTGCTACTGGCCACCATGTGTCTGGCTCTGTGTGTGTTTGTGTGTAAATATTTGCTAAACTAATTTTAATTCTGATGACTTTAGGAATGGCACACAGTGTGTGCGCGTGTGTTGACGTCTGAGAAGGCAAGCGTTGGCAAGAAGAGAGGCAGTTAAAAAGCGATTAAGTTTTGCGATTGTAAGATTTCGTGCTCAGAACGGGCCCACGAGTGCGGCGGTTCAGTAACGAGACGGGGACGAGTGCAAACCAAGCCCAGCATGGCAAAAGGGCAATCATTTCGGCAAAGGAAGAGGATCCTTCCCGTATCCCTAGAGACACGGCCATGTTGAATTTGGCGACCGGAATGCATGAAAGTGGAAAACTAATTTCATTCTCGTTAAGTTTTCGCTTTTCGTGGGACTCGTCCGCGTTCAATAGAAGCACTGTTTGCATCCCTCGCAGCCAGAAGCACGGGAGCGTGGGGAGCCTGAAATTAAGCCATGAGCGGGACGAGATAAAAAATGAAGACATCAAAAACAAAGCCACCGAAGCATCGCGCAGAAGTTGTCCTGCCAACGGGATATTCTTCGCTGGAAAAATAATCACATTCGTACACCAGAAATGGAATGAGGCGAAATTGGTTGGCTTGTGATGTTTTTTTTTTCAGTTCGACATTTCGGTTAACACTCGCGAGCAGAGCAGAGTTGGACTTTGTGATAACATACTCGAGAAGCGGTCGTGTGGCTGGATTTGGATGAGTTTCACAAGTGAGCAAAGTGTGCTGAATGTGAAATATTGATCATGACTGGAACAAATCGGCAAGATTGAGTAGTGACGTTGGAGTTGTGATTCACGAATGAGCTAAATGAAGAACCATTGAGAAGACTGAAACGAGGTAACCTGTGGTATCTGAATGATCAAATATTTTGTTACAAGTTGGTTTTACTTCCCGGGAAGCCAGCAGACTCTAAGAATAGGAAACGATAGATATTTCGAGAACAACATTCCGACCAGATTGCCATTAGGATTTCCAAACCTTTGCATACCTTGTAATCATCGATAGTATTGATATTTGAAGCTAGAATATCATTTCAATACTACGTATTGAGGGAAGTAAGGATTTCTAACAACAAACCTTGCTTAAGAGGTTAGCTTAAGTGGTTAGTTAGGATCCCACAACTTATACAGTAGGATCACCGAGTACTTCAGAAAGAATCTCTTTGTATTTGTCGGTAATATTTTCAGGAATAATACCATTTAAAAGGTTCAAACAGGCAATATTTTAAGCAGGAATATCTGTTCAGTCTTATTTCATGGGATACTAACAGTCCCACTTATACAATATGAATGAGTCTTGAAAAGTTTGTTTGCATGATCTTGCATCCGATTTATTTTTATTTTGAACAACTTGGTTGATTCTTAGTTAATTCAATTATCCTCAATTCTCCGCTGCGCCACCAAAATCAGTTGATGCTAAAAATAGTTTGGCATTTGCTCCAATGATTAATTATGGCCATATTTTGCGCCTTATGACGTTGCTTTCAAGAACAAGTTATTCCCAAGTTCATGCCCTTTTGCGTCTGCAAAGTATGGGCATCAGAGAACATAATGAGGAAGGTTTATTGCTCTCTTACAAAATAGACAAGAGTCTGCACAGCTGTTCGGGCATTGCCCTGTGGGGTGAGCGTTATTTACGACATTTTTGCCTAACTTACGTCGAAATAATTTTCCCTGAAAAAAGATCACCTGAGTTTGAGTTGAGTTGAATTTGCCCTGGGAAAAAAAGGATTGTAAATTGCTGCCTCTTTGGACACGGCACCGTTCTTTCGGTATTGTCCTTCACTCGATCTCGAAGCCTGCAATGATCATCTTTGAAACCTATCGCAATCGACACCTTTTCGGCTTCGGGATGTGGGTGGCAAGTTTGTGAAGTGGAAAACATTTCCCCAAACATTCATCGACGCTTTCCATCTCAAGCACCGGTCCACCATCATCTATGGTGGGCATTAAGCGCGGCGAACCATTTGTTATTCGATTCAGTATCATAAGTCGTAAACCGAACTATGCCCTTTCATTTTCTCACCGTCCCATCAAGTACGTTTCCCGCTCTTAGGCTATGTCAGAGCAATAAATAGGAGCAGCTTTGATGAGCAAAGTTTTGGTCAATGTGAAAGCTGCAAATGGACGAAGTACCGATACCGGTGCCCGAATCAAGAACTGAGCCAGATCGAAGCGTATCGACTGTTGGCACTAGTCGTCTATCATTCTTCTGCGGGACAGGAGCCGAACGCAAGTGGAAGTTGTGAGACGTGAAAGGTAATCACCTACGCAAATATCATCCCCCGGGAGCTTTTCTGCTTTAGGTCAGGTGCTTTTGGTATCGAAGCGCTCCCGTGGTAGAACTATCATGGCGAAAGGTGACGGTAAAGCAAGACGGACAGAGCACGGATTAAGTAATTTCACATAATATTTTTCCTGGAGCTTTGATTGCAAGTGATGAAATGAGTGCGATAAACAAAAACTCCATTACGCGAAGTACATTCCTTGATGAGACTTCTTTTGTTTGACCAGCTTTAGATTAAAGGGAACAGTTCGAGCGAAAGCGATTTCTCCTAATGGACACTGAGATTCGGTGCGCAAAATAATAAAATCGTGAGATCCGAATGGTGGGTGCAGTAATGTAACCACGACTTCGATCAGGTTTGGAAATAAAATCAGTCCCTTGTAGCTTTGGTGAGGTAAGGTAAGCACGTTTCTTTCTGAGATTGTTGTTAAAGGTATTTGTTTGCAGCACAACGTTCGATCGAATTAAATGTCTCTTGGATGGAAATGTAGCGCGAAGGTGAATGAAGCGAGCTGGTTTTGGGGGTTTTGTAATGAAAGCTGGATGCATTGGAAGAGGTATCTAAGTTTTGTTGACATCATTATGGTAGATAGGCAAAATTAGTATTTTTAATCTGTTTTGAACAACCCGACTCAATACAAAGTTTGTTGGTGTTTTTAAAAATTTCGGATAATATTTGCTTTGATTTTGCGATAATAACTATCGAAAAAAATCGGAAGATATTTTAGCTTCTGATAACAGTTCCGAGCTATTACATAGTTCAGTTAGTTTAATTGTGGTAAAATATTCTCGTACCTGTTTGTTGAAAGGTTCTAACCGTGAAAGCGACAATATTAGATGACGGCTTCGATCTTGAGGTAATAGAGGAGTAAGCAGCGACATCCGTTAGCGCAGCGCTAAGGGGAATCATGCCAACTATCGGTTCTACATTCTCTTGTTATGCAGAGGACTTAAACAAGGTCTCTACAGTCTTGAGTCTTGAACTACACTGATAGAGGGCTCCAATGCACTTGGCATTTTTGAGCGATAGATGCTTAAGAGTATCTTTGGCGGTGTGCACGACCAGGGCGTGTGAAGAAGGAGAATAAACTACGAGCAAGATATCCTGAGGGTGGCCAAAAACAGACGGATACGATAGATGGGGCACGTGATGAAGAGTCCGGATTCATGCCCCACCAGGCAGTGGTTCTTCAGTTCTTGACGAGGCGTACAGGAGCACAGCGTACTCGTTGGCTGGATCAGGTGGTGGCCGTCGGAAGTTGGAAGTAGCCGTGGTTGGAGCAATGAAACTGTGGACTGATTGACGTCGCGGTCATGTCTTTCAGACGTGCTCTACCCTGAGCAATTTAAAAACAAGACGAAAAAACTATAAATTTATCCTATTTTATCTTAATGTGTTTACTCTATTGATCTACATATAATTGGTGTGACGATCTTCTATCTATGAGATCTTGTTATTGAGGAAGCAGCCAAAATTCAAGGGTAGAATAAATTTGACAATGGCATCACCTGTAGCCCTACTATCAAACACTGATTCACGGAGGGGTGATGTACAGATAGTTTATTAGACTCGCCAGGCAGCCTAACGGAGCCTTATCATAAGAAAGCTACCGGCCGACTCAGTCCGTGAAATATGGTCTCAGTACTCACATTCACTCTCTAGAGTTTCTCTTAGCCACTTTTGAAAGGAAGATGCTCAGAAGGCCTTTTAACCTTGTTTTGCCTGTGACAGGATTATCTTTGATTCATTTAATTTACACAATATTACCCGTTTTTATTCCATTAGAACTTTCCCATTGCATGATATTAATATAAAATCAATAATGACATGTTCGATGCGTAACAATTGCATGGCATGCAACGGTTGAGATGCTAATGCATCTGACTGTTACCCATTGATTGTGTTTCAAATCATACGCTCACAAACATTCGGTATAACGATATAGTTGTAGTTCCCGGGCAACATGTCGGTTGAGATTGTAGAACGCGTGACATGTGTTGTGGGAAAACATTGCACGTTTAATGCTTACACCAATCGTTTGTCTTTGTCTGTTCGACGGCTAGCAGAGCCTGGGCAGGGCCGTGCGCTTGTTCCCGTGCTACAATCGGCTTCACCGGCATTCGAACGGGTTGAAGCACCAGTTCTACCAAAGCATGTTAACTGTCCATCCGTTAGGGTAGGGAAAACCTTCCACTCGCCGTTCCTCCCCTTGCTACCCGTAGCTCTATCCGACGGTCGTTGACGCCAATCTGGTGAGCCGCCTGTCTGCTGACGTGTCGTGTGTCGTGCACGTCATGTTGCCATCCACGTACGTTGGCATGGTGGATCCGCTGTTGGAATTAATTAAATGCACATTCTCCCTGCACGCCTGATGGCGCCCGTTGCGACACGCTCCGGCGAAAAGATCAGCCGCTCTGAACGATGGTCTGGTGGCGTAGAAGGGACCGTAAATTCGATGCGTTTTTGGTCACTGTTGCTTGCACAGTTTGCAGCTTTGTAGCAACACTAATGACTGTGTAAACGGTGCCTACGCACCTTTTGTCTTGCGCTGCCGACGAGCGGGCACTTCTGTTTTCCAGGTCCGAGCCTCGGATGATTGTGGTTTCTCTCCGAGCCTGGTGAATTCGTTGCACCGTGCTCCCAGTACGACACCTTTTGGCGATGTTTGGAAAAGCTCGGTCGTTGCGTTGGGGTTGGGGAAAATAGTAACTCCCTTCATTTCGGGAAGTGGCATACCGGTTTTGTCCGAAGGGGTCCTACTTTATTGGTCGGTAATTTATGCACCCAGAATGAATAGGAACCGATTAATGGGATACTATCTCGCCCGCAAACAGTGTGGTTGCATATGCAGTCCATTTCGCTGAGAACTTTATACTTTAACGGCCACGGCACGTTGCAGTTCAGTTGCAGCGTTGGTGAGCTCAGTAGGGGGATTGGGAGCACACCAGTTAATGAGACGCGCGTGTGTGGATTGTGCGAAAAGAGACATTTATCATCGCGTGCAGTGCAGTACGCATACATTATTAATAATCAACAGGCTATAGTACTAAGCTGCAGCGATTGAAGTGAGATATCTTTATGTGAGTACGAACATTTTCAATATTCATGCTCATTTAATTAGATGGTAATTCCGAAAGGATGGAAGCGTTACTGGCGATGAGTTATCATGTGTATAGTGCAACAGAGCGAATACAAAAAAACGGGGTTATACTTTAAGCTCTGAAATGATATAAATTGTATAATCAGACAATCGAATACGATCTAATTTATATCGTTTTAATTCGTTTTAAATCGTTCAAATGAAGCTTGATCCGCCCCATATTGTTGGAATGTGCCGATAAAGCATATCGAACAGGAATGTGTAGGTGTAGGAATCATCTTGTCATTATTAGTCACGCGATTTTTTGTTTATTGCAATAAAAAGCAAACAATTAGCAACAAGGATACACAGGACAAATTGGGTGCATACAAACGATTTACCTGATTGTTTTTCTATCACTTCTGTATGCATTGAAGAAAAAACAACCACAATATCACTACCTATGGACAGTCCTATGCCATTCGATGGCAATGATAATTATGCAACAAATAATTACAATTAAAACAGTGCATGCATCACGTGGCAATTACGAGGCCCACCACCACATCCGGTGCTAACGATGCTGGCGCAGTAGATGAGGTAAATATCTCGAAAAAACTCGGACAAATCTGTACACTAATGAAGTAAAAGACGGGAAGAATACGCTACGAGACCAGTTTGTCGTTGCTGATATCACATTAATAAACGGATGGCGATACACTCTTGATTGACAAGTGCATTCCGGCGAGTAAAATGCAACGGCTTTCACTTTGAACTCTGTGGATAGGTTCAAGATTGTATCTCATTCAAATTGACCATCCATTTTGTACCCTAAAGGCTGCTGTTTAAACGTCGAGGGTCAATAGTGTATTTCGGAAGCCTCAAAACTCAATACTCTGTGTATTTTAGTCCACACAACACGCTTTCGGAGGACGTTCGGTTGCGTTGCTGTTGCTGTTGCCTCTACCACCAGATCAACCAATTTTATAATATTTTTCTATCCAACAATCCAAGAGACAGCTCAACATTCCACCAAAGTCTCTTGACATAATCTTGTCTGCTTTATTCCACTCACTGACTACTGCATGCCAGTGCATATGGTAATTATGCTTCACCTCTTTCTTTAACACCTCCTGCACCTGATACCTTGAGCCCAATTATGTTGCACGTCACCGCCGAAGCTACCAGTGCCCAGTTCCCTCGGGTTCGCTTTGCAAAACCACTACATGTGATGTCGGCTCACCAATAAATCCGCTGCCAAATAACCCATTTGGCCGTAGTGTTCCGCGTGTTTGCTGTCGTTCCTATCCCACCACAGGCACTCGGAAGAATCCGAGTTCTCGGGTGTATTAGCGGCGGCTAATAAAGCTTAATTTTAATTTGCAATGAATCGAGTACTGACCGCAAGGCTAAGCATTGCAACTGGATGCCACCGGCAGCGATTGCACCGGCCAGATAGTCAGTCAAGAGGTAGGTGCATGAAAGAGTAAAGCCGATTGCACTGGCTTGCGTTGGCTGCTCTTGGGCGGAGGCATTGCTCTTACGATGAGAGAAGACTCGAAGTCGTAGCCAAGGCCGTTACAGCCGCCCGGCAAAAAGTGCAAGTGAATCCGGAGCTTGATGGGGGAAAATCGTTGCACGAGATAGAGCGAAGGAGAAGAAGAGATGGGAAAACACAACCTACAGACAGATCTAACAGCGGAAGGGATCGTGCATCGCGCCATGCATCCGACGATAATGTGGAAGTGCATCCGATAACGGCGTACGAGCGTGGTGGGAAACTGAATGGGTGGTAGGTGGGAGAGTTTTCCTTCCAAGCTTTCCCACCCCAAACAGCGGAGTCTTGGCTGACACTAATTAAAAATATTACATCCATATAAAACGGAATTGTTCGGTAAATTCACTTTCAGTTGAATGTTTACTCTCTCGCGGCCCGTTTCGGAAAACACTTTGTAGTGTTGGGCGGTTGTGGCAAATTGATTTATGTTTTTGTTTTAACCTGTTACATTCGGTTTGGATGTGTTGTACTTGCTTAAAAGAATTAAGTTGTGATCGTTCGTTTTGTGTGTTCGGCAAAGCTCGTTATTTCTGTGAAGTGAAAGTGTAGATCAATTATCAGATCAATTGATTGGGTGAAGTTCGTGAAGAATGAAGTTTATGGTACGTGGTTGAAAATATTTGCAAAATGATCAAGTCTTTCAGTTCATATAATTAGGCGCTAAGCAGCATAAGTGTCCTAGAATCCTGTTTCTTGAATTTTTATGGGCGATTAATGAACATCTTTCAGCAGATTATGCTCACCAGCATTATTTGTGACTCAAAGTAGATTCAGATAAATTCATAGTGCGTCCACAAAAACAAATATGTGGACAAGGCATAACAAACGCGATGTTTTAAACTCATTTGAACAAATTTAAGCTTATCCGCTTACCATCGTGCTGGTGCTAAAGATAAGTGTCTGCAGGGAAGGAAACAATAAAAACGTTCGGTGAAAATATCCGCCGACGAGCAGCTGCATCCGTTAGTGACTATGAGGTGTCGGAGTGTCGTGTGCATACACTGCACACACGAGTAGTGTTCCGATCTGCTTTCCGACACCGGCACCGAGCGGGCGTTCATCGGTGGCGATAAAATAAGGAACACTTGTTACCGATTTCTGTTAAATCTGTCATATATTCAAAAAGCTTAGCAACCACCACGACGGACAGCCCGAGACAGCACGGCGAACTACACAGTCCTCGTACGGTGCCGTGATGTTGATGCTTCCGCCGATTCGTTTTCCATGCTCAGCCTGGAATGGCACGCTGCCGAAGCGCGAGGATGAGCGTCGAGTTTCTGGATGGCTAGAGTTGTCGACTCGTACGGATTAGCCAAGAATATCACTCCGGTTGGCACTGCTGGTCTACCGGTACCGGTGGACATGCATGCTCGAAAGCATATGGTGTGCGCTGGCATACCCCGGTGTGGACGTGTGTCTGTCCTTTTGAGGCGACTGGGGAACAATTGTGTTGATGCTAGGGTGTCCCCGGACATCACCTTTCCCCCTTATTTGTACACAATTGTGCTTCACTTGTGAGTGTGTTCGAAAGGGAAGAGAATGCGCTTTACAGTGTGCAGAAAGGATTAAGATTTATCAAACGAAGAAATAATGGTCCTAACTATAAAATATGGTTTCCCGAATGCGATTTACCTTCAACGCTTGGTACGCGATCCGATTTCCTTATGTATCCTTCTTTGTGTGTGTGTGTAAGATCAACTATCGGGTTAGTTAGGAAAGGGATTGACTGAGTGAGTGGTTGGAGTGGGGAAGAAAATAAAATCCAACCATTGGAAAGCCAATACAGCTAAAGTGGAAAGTGCGCGAAATAGGATTAAATGGCGATTCCTTCCGATTAAAGGCTCGCGAAGACTGGTACGAGCCGAGGTGAGCGTAATGGTCAGCAGGAAAAGGAAAGTTCTCCCATCTGCTACTAGTCAACGAGTGCAAGGAACAGGATGGAAGTGAGGGGTAGTGTTGACAGTGTTTGGAGGTGGTGAAAGTTAAAATCGTGATTGGAATTGATTATCTGGCAGCGTTGGTGACCATGGGGGATTGATGGTGTTTAACTGGCTGTTTGGGTTGTCTTGTGTATTGAGTGAATGAAGCACGCACACACACTCAGGAAAATGATGCATTGTGAACAGAACCTAATGAAATTAAGAAACGACGTTGGCTCAATGTAAAGCAGTTTACGTTAGGGCTAGGTTAATCTGCATTTTATTTAGTCGTCAAAGTCTCTTGACAAAATTTGGAACAAATTACTCAACACATTTGGAGGCATTTCAATAGACTCAATCTACTTATAACTATTGCTTTTTACAAATTTTGAACCTAACAAGCAGAGCGAAAAGCTATGAAAAATGCTCGTTTTGAGAAGCAATATCGGCCGGCCTTAGCGAACAATGTTGGGTTCCATTGTCAATCATTAAAAAAAGTCTCCAAGTGTGCGTGTTCGTTCGTCCTTCATATGAACTCTGGCCAATTGGTTTCCAATCGGTCTCGTTTATATAGAGAGATTTCTGTTAGCTTTTGTGTTGTGGATCTTTATCGAGCGTGAACCTCAAGACTACTTATTATGATTGTTTATGTTTTTATAGTTATTTCGTGCGGTTTTCACTTTGTTTTTCTGCATATTCTTGTTTTAACAGTATTAACAGTAAGATTGTTGAAAGTATATTGAAAACATGTTATGTTACTAGTTTTCAAAGTTGCTTAAGAAGTATTTATGTTTTATTTTTTATTGAAAAGAATGGCCTGGGTGCTTTGCGTATAGTTGTTGTAGTTAAAAGTAATTTAATCGTTAGAGCCCGACAAATATTTATCTGTACGTCAATAATCCCCAGTCGGTACCATTATGCATTACCCTGTTTTGACAAAACTTGAATCTGAAATCATGAGGAGAGAATTGCTTTTCCTTGAAGTACGAATCAATGTAGTACTTCTTCTCCTTCTTCTTCTTTGGCACTGCAACCTCATTGGGACTCGGCGCTCCAGTTTTGACCTTCTGTGGCTTGATGGATGGGATTTATCCCCGGTCCTGCCTTGTGAAAATTGGCGCCGCAATTGTCTCTGCCATCAAACTGTACCAACGAAGTTAGACGTAATAAATTGATTAATTAACTGTTTTGAATAGTTTCCCAATAATTGCTAATGATATTTTCGGTGAAATGGTATTATTTGCTTTTTATACTACTGTTACACTTTAAAATCCCTTTTTAGCCGAATTCACATTAATACCTTGTTTTTGATCCAAAAGAAATTAATTGCATGCATCTCAAACGCATCCATCACATCGTACACCCTGGTTGAGCGGTATGCCCTGATTGATGGAAAGCATTGAAGGATTCAAATTAGTCTCAGTCCGTGCAAACGAAACCATTTATTATGGCTTGGTGGCACGTTGATCCAACCGTTGTTGAACAATAGGAAAACCAAAAAAATCCAGTTACCAGTGGAATCGATCACAACCGTACGTGCACATTAATCCTCAATGTCCACGAGCACCCATGAAACCAGAGGTAGACAGAGAACAAAAATCAAAAACGAGGAAAAAGAGTGCTCGTTTCAGTTTGATGTTTGCACGGCACGATGGTTTTTGAAATGACAATATTTACAGCATGTTACCATGGACGGCCAACTACAGTCATAACGCGGTAGGGAGAGCGCCAGATGCAAATGCAACAGGCGATTCAAACTGTACACTAGCAAAGTGCATATCATCCAGCCGGGCAACCTGCAACCCAAATCGTTCACTAGCAAAGAAAAGGTGAAGAGAAAAGATTACCGAACACAAATCGACGTACGTTTTGTCGTTGTATTGCCATTGTAAAATAGATGACGTTGAGTCATCGTGCCACAAAACGTTCGGTTCCTGGTTGTTTCTCCAACCTATGTTTTTGTTGTTGTTGTTGGAATATTCATAGTAAGCTTTTCCCGAACCAATGTGGCAGACTCTACAGGTAGAGAAATTAATTCCGTTTTTTCCGTTTAATCGGTACGATTTGAGACAAACTATTGGTTGTCCTAGCAGGGAACTCCAAATTGATATGCAATGCGCTCGCGAACAGGGAAAGCTAGTTCGTGGAAGATGGCATGCATATTCCATGACTGTCGTTTCCGTCTCTGATCCCGGGTTATCGCTTTTTGCTCTCCTCAATTAACGATGATGAACATTGTAAATAGATTCGCACAAGAAAGGATGTAGGAAGCAATAATTAAATGGAGAGGCTGCATTGATTGGCAAATTGTTTATTTATGGAAACGATACCCGCTCCGTACGATTTTAATTCGCTCTAACATCTTAAGCTTTCTGTTCCGCTCCTTTTTTCCCCACGCTATCTTTTTCAAACAGAAAAACCTACCGCTGGCACTGGTAGTGTTGCTGGCCTGCAGCAGCTACTGGGCCGCCGGACAGCAGCAGCAACAGCAGCAGAACCAACAATCAGTGCAACCGGAACAACCCCATGCTGTGGCAGCTGGTGAAAATGGCAGTAAAAACGTGGCCGGTGTCGTGGACAAGTCGCAGAACAAAAGAGGCGCACCGGACATACCAGTGGTTGTAGGTAAGTCCCGGCGATGTTGGCGCGATGTCCTCATGCAAGCAAATGAGAAGCAGGGGCAGAGGCTTACCACAAGCGATATTCGCGTTCAAGTTCAGGCAAATGATACAATCAGTCAGCAGAGCCCCACCGGAACGTTTGGTGGAAGTTGTGTAGGAAGTTTGGGGCAGGGAAAGTGAGTATCCACAGGGATAGCGAACCGTATCCGGGCACGTCGCGCTCGTGTTGTTGATGATAGTTTTCTTCGGTCTCGCCTTCTCCAGGTTGCGCATCCTCGGTGCAGGATTGTCGCCGCTGTCGCATGGGTCGCACAGTCGAAGGTGCAAGCGTCACGTCGTCGGTTTTGAATGTTTTATTGGAATTTATATGTAAAACCGACAGCTAGCTGTAGCGGAAATAGTGTCCGTGAACAAATGTGCTCCAGGTGCCCAGATTGCTGTCGTTAGGTTAGGTTTTGCTTCTTGTAATGGTGGTCCATAGCTGATCCTTGCCGGAAGGGTCCACTCCAACGACCAAAAAACGCGACCGTAAACAACATGGGAGTCCGGGTAAAGGCCAGAGTTAAGAGGACGCCATATGATATGTATTTTTCATCGCAAACTCAGCCCACAGCACTGCTGGCTTGGTTCACGAGAAATTGTTGCACCCAAGGAAAGCCGTCAGCCGGAAGAACACTGTTTCCCACTGGATGCAAAACCATTTACAATAGCGTCTAGTGATCTAGGACTATGTGACCCGGACACACGGACGCACACGGGGGTCGAATGTAAGCATGTGTGGCGCAGTTTGAAATATGCAACGAGCGTAAGCTTTTCTTGTACGCCAGGATGATAGGATTTGGAATGCATTATCTGGAACACCGGGCGGAACACTTGTTACGTGGAGCTTTATTGGGTACGTTTTCAATTTGAAATGTTGATGAGACTTGTTTTATGGAATTAGAAATTCCGTTGCGTTTCAAACAAGGGCGTGAGAGAATAATATTTTTCAAGAGCACAGTTATCGAAGGTTTATTGAAGTAATTATTGGTAATATTACTGTACTGTCCAGAACGTGCATTATGTCTCTTCCGTACCGGGTTTTCTTATTGTTACCTGTACGTGGAACTAAAATGGACGTCTTTGAAGTCGTCAGGTACTGTGGGCAGTTTGCTATTCAACAGTTTGCGGAGCACGTTTTACATAGGACAAGATAGAAATCCTTAGTACATCTAAGCCATGAATTACATTGATTCGTTAAATCCCCTTTCATACATGCGTTGCAAAGGGACATACGGTTTCAACACCCACCTCGCAACATTGACAGTCGAAGGAAAAACGTTTCAGAATTCCTACGAATGATTCGCTCTAAGTTTAATAGCTGTGGGGCTAAATATAGCTCCACATCCGGGCAGAACCTATAGCTTCTGCTATATTTGTCCTAGTCCATGCTGCCAGGACTACCGAGACCACCATTCGTTTTGCGGTCAGCCAGTGTAATCGTCCCGAGGTTGATGGAAATTAAACGCTTTGTTTTCACCATTATCCGATTAGATCGGATCCACTTCCTAAGACCAAACCCAACCCTTATCGACAGTTCGGTGCGTTGCGTTACGCTAACGCGTCTAATTAATTGCAAACACAATCGAAACCATGTTCGGAGGCTATCAGCACCGCCAATTGAAGGTCAGTCATCTGTCCCCGGAGTAGTTGAATCAAGACAGAGAGCAGAGCGAGCGCGAGCTTTTCGCCCATTGACGGATGCTAATGCAGTCGTCGGGTGGCAATTTGTTGATGGAATTATTTGATGTTTACAGTTCGCGATAGCTTACAGTGGAATTAACCCCGGTAACTCTCGGTAACCTTCTCCATTCGCTGCAGGTACGCCAGCGCAGCATACGGCTTACATAAATCATCACGTTACCGGAGCAACCGTCGTAGCTGCACCCATTTCGGGCCACGCCACGCACGCAGCCATCGGTACGGTGCCGTTCGGTGGGTACGGTCATGCGGTAAGCAGCACCGGAGCACACATCCTGCAGACACCGACCGTAGCGACAGGACATCAGGTGAGTTGGTAGATTTTCCGGACGTGAAAAATGGACGCATTGGTGACCAACGACAGGCAGTAGATTATGTTGCTGGGTTGCACCGGGCGGCAAGCGGATTATTACATCTGCCTAGTCTGCACATGCTGCATGCACACTTCCCATGCGGGTTGCTGACGGAGCTTAGGGGGGGATTGGTGAGGTTGAGGCACAAAGCAAAACGGATGCATCACATAAAGCGGGAGAACAATAACTCAAGGGGCTTGTAGCTGGAGCTTTTAGCTGATAGGTATTTTTCTGCAGGATCAACCACGTGGCACTTGAGAAACAATGGGAGCTTACAGAAGAGCACAGAGCAGTGAGCACTCGTGTCGTTCGATAGCATAAACTATAAAAATAGTACAAAAAGCTATTGTTGAATAATGGATGGATTTTAGTACATTTCAATGAAACATGTGCTGTAAAATGTTGTTTCGTAGATGAAATATATTTTACAATTCTAATCCATGATGTTTAAGCAAGGTGGAAATGTGTTCTGTTGTGTTTGGATACGATAGGATATGGCAAATGAATTAAAAGATAATACTGGTGATAGTAGTTCAGTGGAGATGATTTTATTGCAGCTCAACTGTAGAACTGATCAGGAATATGAAATTGCATGAAGCATGTTGATTGCAATAAATGAATTACTTGTATAACTAACTCATAGCATCTATGCTGACACCGCCCAAAGAAAGATCCACTTTTGTTGTTAGTTTAATTTCTGAATTAGAATTTTAAAAGATGTTCTTTGTCAGATTTCTTGTAAAGTCCAATTTTGTTTTCAATTACTCAGCAAAATATCAGATTGAGATTTTCTTCTATTCAAATTATCCCAAAACTGGCGAATCTTTGCGACAGCTCAACTCGTTTTCAGAGTTCGGTAGCGTAGGATCGTATACAGCAATAATGTCCTGGTCAGTAGATAATGGTCTTCATACATCAGAGCAGGAGTTCAAATCCCATCCAGACCGCTTCCCTGGACTGAGGAATCAGTTTTTTGTCTATCTGGCTCTATCCAACGTCGGATTCAATTATGAAAAAAAGAAGAAAGCCAGAGAGGGCATGCCGAGACGTTTCGAGATTGTGGAAATAAGGTACAAGAAGAAGATAACTGTAAATCGGCCTGATCGATGATATTTGATCTTACAGTGCTCCGAATCATACAATGAAACTTTGAATCACTCGGTGGAATGTTTCAACAAGATAGCGGAAAATTGCAATCAGTTGGGGGATTTGGGTTTTTGGTATAAATTTTATGACTTTGCAAGTCTGACTTTCGCTCTACATCATTGCTAAAAACAGGTTCTTGATTGTTGTTCAAAATTGATTTGATGTTTTCGCCGAAAACCAAATGGTCACTCAAATTTAGGATCCTGGCACAGATAAATCATACAAGAAAATATGTTATCGTGTAAATTGGTGCCTCTTTAGCATCAGGAAATCAGTCTTTAATGTGCAATTGTTGAATCTTTTACCGATTTTAATAAACAAATCGAAACGTTGTGGCGTTGTAATGAAGCTTTTATTATTCATAGTAAAATTTACCACGTCCAGAAGAGAGGAGTACTTATTGAAATTGTTGCAGTTTATATTGGTCAGTAAAGTTAAGTGAGCAATGAAAGGTAAAGCGTTTAGGATGAACACACCTTACTACCAGACCATCTCACTGGATCTAATTTCTCCTCAGTAGACACTCCACAACAGAGAAGAAGTTTAGTAAAAGTCTGTTTTCTTCTGCCTACAGAGGTTCTCCTCGGACAGCCCTCGCTTGATTCAAAGCCAAAGTTTTGGCCACAAAGAGCTTTTTGGCACCTTTCTGATTGGGCGCTCGTGTGCCTGCATGTATAAATATTTACAAGCAATCAGTGTGTGTTTGTGTGTATGTAGCCGACCCTTGTTAATGGAGAAATAAAACATGTGTTAGAATTTCGTTTTATTTTTTTATTTTTTGTTTATTCCCTGAATCGTCAGCCCCAAAATGGGCCCCCTTATGGATCGTCCATTGATCGGAGGGAAAGGCTGTTTGATGCGCAAATTTTGGCACCCTCTATCGCGATCGGGTATTGCCGCAAAAAAATCAAGTTGCTTGGCTGTTGAGGCATATGGTGGGAAAGAGAAAAAAACATGATGCCCTTGTCGAGCAATGAATAATGAAGGCAATATGGAATGGTCGGGCACATTTGCATTCCGACCCGAACACATTTTCTCTTCAACATCCCGTGACGATTTATCCGATCCCGTGGGAAGCGTTGGATGGTTTCTCCGTTCTTTTGAAACTCGATTCATGCATACGGGGGATCAAAACGAGGCTTTGTTGTTGTTGAGATATTTGAAAAAAATCACTGAAACAAGATAGCTAGCGGTTTAAAGAGAATCAATAGAACCAAGACCAGTGTTGATGCAGTTTAAGGCGTATTTCCATGTGTTCAGTCCAGAGCGTATGTTTCGCCGATTCTACCGCAAATGGTAGCATTTCCCAAACCGGTTCTGACAACTGACAACTCCAAAGTCTATAATTGAGATGATTTGAACCATCCGCTGAATGTAGCAAATTGGAGTTAGTCGCCAATGGTTGGAACTCCTTCCACATGTACATAACCCGTACCACCATGTGGGATGGAAAATCCGTGGAACCACTTTCCAAAATTATCGCGTCAGTCTCACCATCGCCTTAAAACTTGCTCAATCAATCTCTCCCACCACGGGGCCCAATGTCACCAGTGTGGAGGGGCGTCAAGTTCAGCTTTTCCCGCTGCACGCTGTTCAGTACATTGCGCTCATTAATGGTGGCGTTTATCGTCGACCTGAACACCGACATGCTTCCCCGGGGAAAGTTGACGAAAATAAGAAATCAATTTAAATGTCATCAATTATTACGCACCAGCGCTGTCAACTTTTCGTGGAAAACGCATAACTCTATCGCCGTTCTGGGGCATCGGCAAACGATCGGAGCGATTGCTGGTGGTGTCAAGGACTCGCAGGTGGCAGGAAGTGACGCTTAAAACACACTCACCCATGCGCGCACGTACACCAAGTCTCGAGAGAACATCGAGCAGGAAGAGTGCGATTTTCCATCAGCAAGGAAGGATGTGGAACGAACGGCTTAGACAAAGACGTGTGGTCGGAGAGTGCGCGTTATGGGTGAAACTTGGTGAAATAATTAACGAATGTTTTGTGTGTCTGTGTGTGTGTTGTTTTTTTTCGGTTTGGCTCCTGCGGGACACAGCTGGAACACAGCATGTTCCACGCATCTCGACGGGTTTTCACGCTTCCCCAAGGAGTGTCATCCTTTCCCGACGACACTTCTTCCAGCCCCATCAAACCGGGCGAAACAGTACCAAACAGTGAACGGTTTTACTTTAATGAGATCGCAAATGTCAAGGAGTGTCGCGCAGTGTGTGTGTGCTCGCTTGAAAAGACGTCATCTTCGCAGCCAATTTTCACTCGCGCAAAGACCCGGGTGCGAGGAGGTGTACGATTGTTTGATGGATGGATGCTACCGGTTGCTGCGTTGTCAAAAGGATTTGCTACGCATCCGGAATCGTGACGAACCGCCGGCTGTGGGGAGCGAAAAAGTTGCTAGCTAAACTTTTTAACGAGATTTTCCACGTGAGGAACGCGTTTTATTGGGTTTATGTGGTTGGCAACGCGAGCAAACCGGGCAGCCATTATTTACTTCCGCCAGTGTTAATGTTGTTCTCGTGGGTTTTTTTCTTCTTCTGTAAGTACAAGCAGACGAGCGAGCAGGCCTGTTCGTTTACGGTACTCATTAGCTCAAGATGGTAAAGTGCTGCCGAAGCTGCAAATTGTCAAGTGTTTGGCATATGGAGGATTCTTCTCACGACTGTGCGCATGACACGTTCGGAAGATAATTATCTTAAAATAAGATTTAGATTTTCATCGAGTTGTTAAACGTTTAGCAGAAATTGTTAGGGCCAGATTGCTGCATAAAAAGCTTTTGCGGACCACATGGATCAATATGAATCTATTATAATTAAACATCAAGGTATTTCCCATAAGTTTTCTTATTAAACGGTGTTTGAGTTTGTTCGTTATTGTTGATGCATTCAGGAAATCTTTTGTTAAACACACTTAAATGTTGCATAACTGAGCTCATCATGCCACTGTTTTATGAATTTTTACTTAATTTTGTCAACGAACGTAAATGGACAAAACAAACATTTATTACGCAAAGTACTTAATACGTGGAACATCCGCCTCTCACGACAAATTGAAGTTAATTTTTATTTCCTTTACACCTTTACCTTGCACCCTCAGGCATACAACAACCCTGGTGCAATGCACACTTTGCCAAACCGGAACACACCCGGTTAACCGAGGTTGATGAAATAATCTATGCCTCATTTTCTTGCTCAGCGAAGCGGGCACCGAGCAAACAAAGCGACCGTATGAAGCCCAAAGAAGCTGGTCCCTTCGGGGTCCGGTTCCATTACGGAAGCGCACGACGGTGCAACGGCGGTCGGTGCAAGGTGATGTTTTGCATGCATCTAATTTTGCATCACACGCATCAGGAGCAATTATGTGCGCCAGGGCGTCCGGCTAAATGGGATTGTGATAGGAAGGGTAAGGAGGGCCGGTGGAGATGACTGAGAGCGACGGGGCAGACTCGTGGCTTATAATCAGATTAGATGGGTATGCAAAGTGTTGTTTCCTCCTGTTTCGCCGCTCTGGGCTGCACGCTTGATTGTATTACTTTTGAGCATGCGGAAATTTTGAGGTGGAGCATGGTATGCTCAGAGCGACAAGTCATTTCAAGAGCTATATAAAAAAAGTCGAGCTATCGAGGGTCATCCTCAGTATCATAATATCATTCTCGATTTTTTAGTACATTTAATAATCATGTAACGAACTCAAACAAAGTTTTGAATTTCATATATAATGTTGTATAGCGTGTAAAATTAAGTCACAGAAAGCCAGAAATGGTATGCCGAGACCTCTTGAGGTTGTAGTGCCAAGGAAGAAGAAGAAGTTGTTAAAGTATGTCTGAAATACATATTCGAGATAATTATTTTTATAAGTGATTTTATATTTATTTAAAATATTTTATGCTGATGTTTGTATGCATATGAAGAATTGGTGAAAAGCAAATTTGTTTTATGGACTTTTAAATGCTCGTTGCAAAGCTTAAAGTTCCATTACTTCACAATTAAAAGTCGAGAAACTACATCAACGCCTTAAAGCAAGCAACGAGCTGTCGCTGATCATAAAAATGATTTCTTATCGTACAAGTTTTACAATCTATTTCGAACAGTGTAAAAATTGTGAGGGTTTGCCATTAAAACCTCGCAACACCACTCCGGGATCGGGGACTTCCTCCCCCGCCAGTCTCGAGCAAACAGCCGATTCCGGTTTTGTATTCCATTTAAAATATCCTAATTATATCCGGTAAGCCAAATATCATCTCAGCTTGGGATCATCCACTAGCATCTCGGATTACAAACCCCGCTTCGGGAAGGACCCCGGCGAGGAGGATGTTTTTTGTTTCGTTTTGGGCATCATAAATTCGTCCGCGAAATGGCATTTATAATGAAAATTTTGAAAATGTCCTAACCCATTAAGACCGACCCCCGCCGTCGACGAAAACGACGACGAACGTTCGCCGAACACGGTCACACCGGGCCTACAATAAACAACACCAGGGGACAAAAGCGGGAAAAAAGGGTTTTTCGCCTATTGAAATTCCAGCCCAATGATTCGCGGGCTCCAAGTTTTGTGAGTCCGTTTATTAAATTGTGTGTGCGTTAGCCCACACTCAGGGCCCTCGGTCTAAATCGGAATGGAAATTGGAAAGGATTGCGATCGCTTCGGTGTGGCTGTGTGTGTGTGGTGGTGGTTGTGGGTTAAAATAATAATGGCAATAGTAATGTCAAACGGTGACAATTTTCTTCAGCTGGCTGCCGATTTAATATCGGCTGTAAGGCAGCTTTTGTCAGGGGCGAAATGGTGAAAGTTCGGTGTTGGGTTGTTGCTGCGGCGAGGATACGCGCCGGTTGGGTGGCGATCGAAGGGATCGGCTAGCGATAAATTCGTTATGTAAAGCTCTCCTGTTGCTCTCCAGCAGGGTGATATCCGTCGGGGTGGAAGTCTTTTTTTCGGTGCCTGTATGCGTGTGTGTTTGGCCATATTTTGTTTGGCAACACGGTTTTCGGGAGTGTCGCTTCCCATTTGGCCGATTCTATTGAATATTTTTAGCTTCGCTGGCTTCTGCCTTTATGTTAGCCCGATAACGCAGACACACCATTTTCACGGTCAGCACTTCAGCCCTGTCTTGTGGCAAGGTTGTGAGGGCCGTTTAACAGTACATGTGGGTGTGTGTGTGTGTCTGTAAGAATGTGGGTGAAAAGATGCGTGTATGGATCCCGTTCGAAGCTTCATTAACTTCCGTTTGGCAAGCGTGGCAGCACCGGCGCACGTTATGGTGCACGATAAGGTGCAGCTGGAAAAACATCGCGTTATCCTGGTCGTATGCGAACAGTAAAGTGGCGTAATGATGTGAAAAGAGTAAAAACCCCTCCGAACGAGTCGACCGGAACGGTTCTATAGGCGCGTGAAACGTGTTGGTCCTATTTTTGCAACTCATTTGCCACCGCCTGACAGGCTGTGGCTAAGCGTTGCTAATGTGCGGAACCTATCTCTCTGGGTTGTAAAATCGTAAACTCGCTACAATGTGCTGTTCGGTTCCCCATCCCGCTGCACCCGACAAAAACCAGCCCAGAAGCTGAGCATCAGAATTGGCCCGAATGGTGGAGAATTGGTGGCAATCAAATTATATTTAGCCTGAAAGGACAAATTAAAACTTTGCCCCACAACCGCAAGCCTTGGAAAGGGAAAGTTGTCGGAGGTTTTTTGTGTGCTGCTGAATTTGAAGGACACAGAAGGTAAGACGGTGTGAAATGTAAACGAAGTGACATAATGTGGGAGAATCCAAAATTTTCGAATTACAAAACCGAATCCCACCAAAGTAAGGTGAAGTGGAAGCGTTTAATTAAGTTTCAAGCGTTGCAATCGTCCATTTTCGTTCGTGTGTCAAATTTCCATCCAAATGCAACACTTTCGGATGCAGTTTGACCTTCATCAAACGGGGCATAACATATTGCGGCATACTGTAATGAAACGGATCACGGAGACAAAATGGAACGGAACGCATCACCACTTGGGTTGAATCGGTTCGGTCGGTGCAAACCTGTGCGCAGTGAAATGAAGCAGTAAAAATGTATGAAGTGAAAGCCAACAAAATGAACCTCACCAGGATGAGTGTGCCGCCGGCGGGTATCGGGTATAACGATAAGCTGACACGATGCACCGTCATGCTGGAATGGGTGGCCCGCAGCCCGAACAGGTGAGCACAGTGTGAGGTGACAATTTGAAGCTGTTACTTTATTTAGCTTTTATTCTATCCGTATCCCGCTCAAACATGGAGCATTCCAGACGGTTGAAGCAGCTTGCTCGTTCGACACGACACGACTCGAGTTTCGAGTGGTGTTCGATTCGAAGCACCGAAACACCGATGGTCGCTTACACAGAACGAGCTGCTGCTGCTGAGGAGCTCTGATTTCGGATTAAAGTTTCCATCGTCTGGCCCGTTTCCATCCGTTGTAGAAGGGATATGTTCTTGAGTGGACTATAATCGTTATGAAAATTGTGTTAGGAAAACGGGTTGGCTTTTTGTGAAACTTTGTAACGAATGAGCAATACTGACTGGTCACAGCATTGGACAAAATTTGGTTAAAACGGTTAAATGAGAAACCTTTCTTAGGGAAACGCTAGCTGATGGCGATGAAATCGATCCCAGGAAAAATCCCCCACGCAGCGATGGTGATTGATTCTGAAGCTTCACATCAAGCAATTTCCCTGGCAGCTAGTAGGGAAACCTGCTTCTGATTGTGTGTGTGTGTGTGTTATCATTGCGAAGGTAAACAAAGAAAAAACGAGTGACGACGTTTAGCATGCAGCAGCAACAGCAGTAGCAGTGGCAGTATGCAAAAAGAATGTTTATTTGATGAAATCTTGTTTGATGAACGAATTGAAAAAAATGGGAATGCATTGCTTCATCTGTATGTAGGATGTTGCTTGTTGGTGGATCGTGTTGCGCTCGAAAGCACAACCGTTTGCATTGATTTATCTGGCGTGGCGTGAAGGAGCACAGAATGTGTTTCGATTTCACATGCAATCAACTTGAGATAGTCTGAAGATGTGTGTGTCTGTGTGAGAGTGGGTGTTTGATCAGCAAAGAAAAATGTTGATTCAATGATGGAATTTGCGAAAAAAAATCATTTCTCCATGCGTCCTTTGCGTTTTGACTATGTGATATTTTTGGCATTGTGGAATGCCAACAAATTACTATGCATTGCATTTGAGTTTTTAGTTAATGTTGTTTAGCATCATTTATAGTTGCAAATTAAAGGATACGGGATTTTGACTCTACCGAACGCTAGGCCATGAAGTAAGGATTCAGGCCAACCGAAGTTGGGATCTAAGCCATGGTTTCCTTTAATCTAAATGCTTGATTTTTTCAACTCTTTGTCAAACTTTATGATCGGTTCTAGTCGGTCTTGGCTATAGATTAGATAATCACTTTCAGATTACTTCCAGGATCGGGGATCAAATTCCATTTAGACCGCCACCCAGTACAGGGCTAGCTATCCGGCTAAAGATATCAAATCAAGTCAAGAGAACCCAGAAATGACCATCTGAGATCTTTGGAGGTTGAAGTGCCAAAGAAGAATAAGAAAAAGAGGAATCTAATGCCTTTCAAATGAAGTTTGCTCAAATAAATGTGTTGGGCGCTGCTGAGGTCCGTTGGGAGTCTCTTCTAGTGACGACACGATCACCGTTAGTAATGTCGTTTTCATGATTTTCATCAGCGATTAGTTCTGAGGGATTGTCACGCGGTCAGCTGAATCACAAGCATGGACGATACAATTTTTATAACAATGGTATTGATTGTTCTGGATGTTCTTACACCTGGCATAAAGTCTCACAACGATAGAGACATCAGGAACTAGTTTTTTGGGTGGTGAAAATCTGTCTCTTATAAGATATTATTGACATCCTTTAATAGCGAAAAGGATAGTGATAGTGAAAGGTTGTACAAATACATTATCGGATTTAGCTTGTTTTCACTATGTATCTGACTCATTGATAAATCTACTATTTTGCCTGTTTTTTAAACCATCGCTAAGAGAACCTTAAGCATAAGAAAGGATATGGTATGCAAAGGATACCCTAATTAGCATAGATAATACTGCCGTACGAAACACTAGCCACCATGTTTCATTCTTTACCGCCCTAAGTTATTTAATTTTTTATTCCTCTTTAACTTGATAACCTCAAGAGGTTTCGACCTACAAAGTTATTGGCTTACTTGACTTTATTTTACCCGTAGCTAATAGTCAGACAGCGAGATGATCCGTACGGGATTCGAGCCCGGCATCGATGCTACCAAATCGTCTCAAAACTAGACTTACTGAGCAAATAATGTCATAGCAATACCAAATTCTTCCATCCTTTTGTTAGTTTAACCTTGTTGAACTAATAATTGTTAGAAATTTTATTGCCCTCCTCCTAACCCGACAACTATCAACGTGTAGGTTTGATTTCTGTAGGGATTCTACATGTTATAAGGGGCTAGTACAGTGGCCGATGCGACAGTGACGCCGGTCTTCACATGGCAGGACCGGGGTTCAAATCCCATCCAGACCGCCTCCCCGTACGCTGACTAATTTGCTACGGGTAAAATCAAGTAACAGAAAGCCAGAAAAGGCAGGCCGAGACCTCTCGAGGTAGTAATGCCAAGGAAGAAGAAGAAGAAGACTACATGTTATAATTTTATCCCGTAAAGAATAATACCATATTACCTTTCGCCATAGCATCAAAAGGAGACTTGAATATTAAAGTCTGTCGATCAATAAACTTCTGTTTAACGCAATCAAAAGCGCTTGTTTTTCACTGCCACAATCAGCACATGATATTTCAGCGATAGTAGCAGAAACACTCGTTCACGTGTTTGCATGTTTGTTTTACCGAGTTTTGCTTAGCTGCACAAAGACGCTCCCACCGTCTTGTAGCGTGCTCAGAAAGCAGCGCCACTAGCACACGCCACTTTGCATTGATTTGGCTGAAATGAGCCGACGGGAGTTGCCAGGAATAAGGATGTCAAACGGCAAACGGTGCTCGTTGCCGGTGGAATGGTTTGCCGAGTGATGCTTTTAAGCCTTTTCCTAGCACACTTACATAAGCTAGCTCGAGGAGCACGCAATCACGCAACCACCGACGGTTCGCGTGGGATGAATGACTTTATTTTAAATCGGTCGATAGAGAATAACATCACGTGGTTTGGGAAGTACGTAACACGCGTTGTTGTAAATTGTGTGTGAACGACTATTTTCCAGCACGTGATACAGAAGGTGAATTACGTAGCCCCTGCCTCACCGGCGACGACGCTCAAGTTGGCAACCGTCTCCGAGGGTTCCCATCTTCATCTGCATCCCGTTAGTACGGTCGTGACGAAGGTAGACTCGTGGAGTTCTGATGCTTGGACCAGGCCATTCGGAAGGCTGGAAAGACTTCGATTAAACCATAGTTTTTTTTTTTCGTTCATCTTCACCCAAACAGTACAACTATGCCGTACCGCAGCTCACGTACACACACTACCCTCAGTATCAGGTGTACCACCATCATCAGGCTAGTCCTGGCACAGTGCAGCCAGCTGCTGCTGCAGCAATCTATACCGCGCATCAACTCCACGAGCATCCAGAGCAGCATCAGCAGCAGCAACAGCAGCAGCATACAGCGTACGCTCATCAGCAGCCCATTTACGCACACCATCCGGCAGCCATTCATTACACCATTCCGGCGTCCCTCATCCATGCTGGCCAACACAATTACCAGCAGCAGCCACACCATCCCCAACAACAACAACAACAACAGCTACCCCTGAGCCACACTCAGGCCATCCACTACCAGCCGAGCCAGGCCGGAGCACCGCCGGCAGTTCCGATCGTCCATCAGGCCCCGATTGCCACCATCAATCAGGTACACCAGGCGCAGCAGGTCTACGCCACCCAGGGCCAGTTGACGAAGGTAAGACGATCGCATAATCATAACCACCCGTCGGGGTGGGCGTTTGGGTCACTCTCCCGGGGATTGCATTTAATATCGGAAGCAATTTATGGAAATACTCGCTCATATACTATGTTGCCTAATTTCCTCTTTTCGTCCATGCGTCGGCTTCTTTCCGCTTGACTCACCCACAGTATCCGCTCGCAGCACAATCGTACTACGGTGCCGGAGGACTACAGCAGAATCAGATCTACTCGACAGTTCCCAGCTACGGTAAGTCTTTTGAAAGCGTTAGAATGCGTGCTACACCCGGGCTGGCCGGAAAGATTCTTCCGAGTTCCGGCGTACAGTCAATCGTTAGACCATTCATTACTATCATCGCAGCACCGTTTGCTGGGCACATCGACCCTGGTCACCCGGTCATGTGCGGTGGGGCGGGTTTTCTGAGAATGTACGATCATGCTGCGTTGCATTATTGGTTGGATAAATTTAGTGGTGTCGGTCGGCTATGATTGTGTCAATTTCTGATTCTATTCATCTCGTGAGGTTGGAGAGCGTTGGGACAGGGGGAAAACAGAACCGAATTAATACGTAGTTGGTTATGTGCCTGGGGTTTGTGCCGAGCTTTCAAGTCTGGCCAGACTTGCTGTGCAAAATTGCTAAGCATAATTCGCATTTAATCGTTTATCAGGTTATGCTTATGAGAATTGTTGATCATGCGTTATAGGTACAACGCATTTAATTTTGTACATCTTCGAATAATGAAGTCAAGTTAATTTTGGAAGCAAACTTTTCTTGGTTTAAATTCATTTAGCGCGGTTTAAATACTATTTAGAACCTTGATGCCATGATTGTAATAACCAATGGATCTACGAATTGAAAATGAATATTTAAATGAAGTGTTGATTGAACAAAAAGAGGCTATAACTGCTGTCTTATTAACTTCAGTCAAGGAATTCAGCAACGTAGGCTAAAACCCCTCGAGGTGTTAATAGTAGTTCAATTTGTTTGAAAATTAAATAAACGGCAAATTTAGAGATTTTGTTCTGGTGACTATAAATAGAAGATTGCAAACAATATGGTCATGCCGTTTTTATTGAATATGACAGGCTGAAGAAATTCCTAGGCGTCTGAGGTAGGAAATGCGAGATGCGGAGATAACAAAGAAAACGAACATATTTTATTTTGAAATTAAGTAGATGAAAACAAAGATTCACGATTGATGATTTTACATCGACTTTATTTTGAGGAATTTACCGAGCGAGCACAATCTGGTAAAATTCCATAAAAATCCACACATTTATCATTCTGTCCCTCCAACTCCATTATTTGCTTCCTGGATTGCCTATAAAATAATACTACGGAACTTCCTGTATTTGAAAGAACGTGAATCATTATCTTCAGTGGTCATCAACTTTGTAGGTCATCTTAAAACAGCAAAATTACTCGTTGAGCTGTTCCTCTTTCGTGCTACCATTTCTTGTTTTTTACATGTATTAGTATAAATCAATGAGTGAATATATTGAAAAGCTAACAATGTTCTTCTCAAATCTATATTGGTTTAAGAAAGTTTAAATCAAAGCTCAGCCAAACTTTGAGTTTTATTCACAATTTATCCAAGCGCCACTCACATCCACACACATACACACACACACATATTCACACGCTCCTGCTCCTACATGATCCACATTCAGTTTTGGGCCCGGCCCGCCAGTGCACTTCCGCTCTCCGCTTGGTGGCTTCATCTCATCCGGTGTTGGCTTCATCATCATCCGGTCCGAGCACGAAACCGACATGTTGCACTGGTGGTCTGGTCCGAATGAAGGTCTCTAATGGAGCATTTCCCTTCCCCTTCCCTTTCCCAACCGTGCAGGTGACCCAGACACGCTAACAAACCTCGTTAATCCTACCACACCCCGGTTTCTTACTACCTCGCGCCGTCCTTCCGCGAGACCCGTTCCCGGTGACATCCGACCAATCACCGAGTACGACGACGACGACGACGCCAACGACACCGGCGACAACGGCGAGGACGGTGTACTGTACCGGGACGAGCCCACGGCCGCTAGTGACCAGGACGAACCTTGCGAAAAGGATGGCAAGAAACCGGGACAACCAAGCGCATTCAACCGGAGTCTCTACAATATGTGGCGTGCGTACGACGTGGCACGGACCCTGTTGAAGGCATCCGGTGCGAGTGGAGCACCGGCGAAACCAAAGCCCAAACCCGACACCAACAGCAATACCGACCGCATACAGCTCATTCACCCGCCGGGCGAATCGGAAAAGAAGCTTAAGGGCAAGTACTACGAGGGCAAGTACTACGGCTATTATCGGCACGGTCGCCAGGATACTGCCGGTGACCACGGTCCGCATGGCGATGGCAGCCGTACACCAAAGTCCGTTCAGCCAACGTCCTCACCGTCGCCGTCGTCGTCGTCGTCTCAGTCGTCCTCCGCGTCCAATGCAACGACCTCTCCCAGTGAAAAGCACTCGCGTAGAAGGAATCTAGACTAATCCGGTCTTGAGCGATGTCCGTATTTATTCGTTCATCCTTTTCATTGCTTCGTAGTCGTTTAACTTTCATCCTCTGTCAAGGTCGGTTTCCTTCTGCAAGTAAAGTCGTCCCGCAAGTTCCGGCAAGTGCACTAGGTATATACAACTTACCACATGTTCTTGTGACCTGTTTTGCACCTACTAGCGATTTGAAATGTGATATCCCTGAGTTGCCGGGCGTGGTACACACACATACACACACACACACGCTGCATCGCGGTGCATTCTCCTTTTCCGACAAGGGACTCACATCAGCCACGACCCACGCTGCGGTTCTTGGAGTTCTGCTAATGCACCGCAAGCACTTGTCATTCGATTGCAGCTGACGGTCCATCTTTTCGGTAGCATCTTCACGCTCGGTCGGCTTTGTCCTTGTTTCGTCCTTGTGTGCCCGTCCGATCGTCGACAGAAAAGAACGCGGTAAATCGGGTGGAATGTGATGCCATAAAGCAAGCGGTGGGACGTCTCGCCGCTGTCGGATGCATTCCGAAAGGAGGACTCTTGTGTGCCAATATTTCGTGATAGCTTGAACCCTTTTGTACAACCAGCCGAGGCCAAATTGTTCGACAGCCCACACACACACACACACACATACAGTACAGAGGAATGGGAATGGAAAGCGGGACTAGAAAGGAGTATGATGATGCAATCAGCATTATCTGCCATCTTCAGGACGTTCCGAATTAGGGCAGCAGGCAGCTTGAAGGGCAGCATGAAGTGTGGATCGAACCCGAGACGACATTCACCCATTTACTCGAACACGTTCACGCCCCAACACAGTAGTGTTTTGGTTTTGTGCTCATTTCGAGCCCCCACTATTTCTTGCGATTCCTTTTTCGAGGCAATTCGTTTGGTAAAGTTTTGTGCTATTTTGGGAGTTTTCCTTCGGCGTTTGAAGCAAGGCAAAGACGTTGTGGTTTGGTGTGGCAAGCGTTGAGGGCTACCGAGAGGCCGTTTGTAATGCAAAATCAGAAGAACCCGTAACTTGGCTTAGTTGTGGGCTAATTTGTGTATGTGTGTGGATGAAAGCTTTTGCTAAACGGTGCACCTTCTAGTTGGGCGATTCGGTTTGTGTGTACAGGGATGAGGTACAAAATGGTTTTTATTTATGTCAGGTCCTGTCAAAAGAAACTCTGAGACATGAAAAGGAACTTCATTGGGAAGCACCACACATGGACGATTTGTATGAAAAGCATCGTGAAAAGTGTGAAGCAAAGGTGCATAACATCTCGGCAAAAAATAGGACAGACTCTTTGTCATGATTGTTTCGAGCTGAGAGATTTCCAATCGATGTATTCGAAAGGTCAATATCGACTTTGACGATGAATAGAAAGCACGTGTTCGAATATCGAATCGGTTTGTCAGGTCAGTGCAGTAGATTGATTGCAGTTTTGCTTAAATTCGTCCACTCCTCTCTAATGGTATGAAATAAAAAAGTTTATTCAAACACTGCTACAGCTTTTAACATCTTACCTTGAATCACAAATCACGAAAAAACCAAAATCCTAACCTCTTAGTGCTCAGATCTTAGTACTGATACTAATTTGTCAAACACACGTTAAAGCCATTCCTACTCAAAACTTATCAAATCTTCGATGAAGAATAAAGAGGCTTTTATTTTGCATTTTGTCCTTCTTTGCAGTGAATTAAATGGCAAGTTGCTAGATATTTATTATAATGATGCTTGTTCTAAAATATCAAATTGAGAGTCATTACAAGGGGGACAGTCGTGAAGATCAGCGTTGCTGTCTCCTCAATCACCGGTTGAAGATAGTTAATACGATCAATGGAACATTAAAAATGGTTAATACTGGTCGCCTTTGATTCGCTCGGAGCACTTGACACAAGTTATCCAACACTTTGAAGATCCCACCCCACTCTTGGATCTTACCTCCTGGTGGGTTTCAAGCCTTTTTACCATTGACAACACCACACTATAAAAAAACAAGAACCTCTTTTCTGGACTTAACAGTTTTTGACAGTCTGTGACACCTGGAACAGAATAGCCTCAATGCTGACCAATGAACAGATATTGGCTCTAGCTGAGACGAAAGAGTCTTATCACACCCTCGCACGGGACACCTGTACTTCACACATAACCAGGTAATGAAGCTGTTCTATACGCTACTACGCTACTTCTGTGGTGTAAGCAGCACAGCACAGCCCCAGCGAATCACGCTACAGTTTCCTATCCAACAACACTTAAGAAGAAGAAAAAATCATCCTATTTTTTATATTATTGGCATTAACATTCAGTTCTCAATCATACATAAAATAGTTATTCAAAGTCCTGTGGCTTCAAATGTCCTCCTAAAAAAGGTATAGGAAGGATGATCATTATTCCGAATAACTGAAAATGCGGTTAGACAAATCGGATCTTGTTGCGGCGTTGACGATAATCGCAGTCCTAGAATCGACTAGGGTGAAATTATGGAGAGCTCTAGTTTTTACGCGGAGTCGAATGCTTTAAATTAAGAAGGAATCTCTCGACAGGACATGGACAATAACTGGATGTTGTGCTCGGATTGTTTCTTCCAAGGAACAATTGGAGTTCTTGAATACAACAATTCGGCATGGTTTATTACTTACAGCCTAATTTTTTTCAAATTACTTACAGCCTAATTTTACATTGAAAACATTAAAAATATGGTCATCATCTACTCAAAATTTCAGTCAAATCAAATAGCTGTTGAAATGCCCTTAAGTTCCGCATAGTAATTGTCTCAAAATTCCTTTCCATTTCAAACCGTATGGTTGACGTGTCTTTATGAGGTAGTAATCACAAGCTGATTTAGCAAAAGGAAACAAGTTTTTCTTTCTACCAACAAAACTACTAGAGCTACTTTCCCACAAAGTATTACAAAGTAGATAAGAACAATCGGAGTTTCTAATGGGGTGTTTTTTCTTCCCCTAGCAGCATGTGTTTCGCTGCTTCGATTGCATCAAGCAGGGAAAAGTTTTCACCACCCAAAATGGCGAAAAACCTGCAGTCGGTTCCATCTGCAGTATGCTGCTGGTGAAAACTAGACCTTTTTGTTTTTGCCCACACTTCTGCACGTTGCATGTTGCTAAAGTTTTGCCACGCTGCCTTCGGGAATGGCTGTATTATTTTTCGTCCATGTGACGCATGCAGACACTGTTAGGAGCATAGTGGGATTGTATGGTTCGTTTTGCTTGCGGATTAGTTTTATGATGTAGCGACTTGGAAATGTTTAATTGAATGCATTAGTTTGCATGTTAAATGGAGCTAACAATAATTCGAAAACTCACTCACATCGTAGCAAAGCAAATGCTGGCCTTGCTTTTCCGCCGAATGTTTCATTTGATAAACATCTTTTTTATGTTTCGTTTTTCGAATTAAGCTATTAATCAAAGTGCGTTTGGTTTGTTTGGTTGGAACAGACCGAGAAAACGGAAAGGAAACAGGAAAATAAGAACGATATCACAAGAAAACGGTCCACTTATGTTTCATTATTGCCATTTCATTGGTCGCAATCGATCAATGAAGTCGGTAAAACGGCGGAACCAAGCGCTGTGTGTTGGCGTGTTTGGTACCAATTTGAAACTTGTTTCCTCTGGTCGTTCATTTCCTTTATTCCAGGGTTTTTTGTGTTGTTGTTCCGTTCTCTTGCTGGATTTTTATGGTGCTGCACATTCAAACCGAGGTCCACTTGGGCTGCCGGGTTTTGTACGGTTGAAGTGTTCCTAGGAAAGGAACATAATTTGTTACAGTGCTGTGATTGAGTGGGCACATTTTAACGGCCGGATCATCAGGATTTCGTTTAAGGTATTTATGGGAACCGTTTAAAGCATTTGAGTCGATGATTAAAGTTTACCGTTTCAACGCAAAATGTGGACGGAGCAAGCTATGGAGTCTGAATCGGTAATTAATTCATACGGGCAAACGTGTGAATGAGAGAAGCGAAATAAATTCCTCCTCTTAAAGACGTTTACTGATTCGCTTGGTGAAATTGTTGCAACATCCGATTGCGCCCGGCGTTTATTCAGATGATACAAATGAATAATCTTCCTAGCAAAACCGATTCCATTTAAAAGGCAAAGCATCCATTAGGCCGACAGCATTGGAAGCAATTTGTGCCGACGCAGGAATGTCGGAATGGTAAAGGATTAGGGCTTTGTATGGCCAGGTTCCTTATCGGGACCAATGCTCGTCGGCCCGTCTTGGAATGTGAGTGAATCGGATGATTCAGATTTCTTAGCAGAGGGATGGACCTCCGACATCCCTCCGCTTTCCTTCTTCCTCCAGGATATAGGCTCTGGTTTTCCATCAGCACTATTCAGACACGCTGCGAGTACTGTTGAAGCCTTATCCCCTGGATTGCTGATGATGAGTTTTATGTAAATGAAACAGCACTTTGCAACAAGACCGGGGGTAATTAATCATCGAGCTCGAGATAATCCACCGGACCAGGCACTCGCAATCCCTGGACCAGTAGTTGGCGGGCGTTCGAAAGCCCATTCATTTTCTCGCCTTCCATCGAAAAGACATTGCAAAACCGTGAGTGCTCGAGTGCCTGGATTGGTGGCGCATCAGCTCTGCTAATACATTGCTGATGTTTTCGGGGTTTGAACTGCTTTTTCTCCCATCTTCTCAATTACCGCGCCAAGATCGACACCCCGCTCGGCGCTTAACCCAGGCCGATCGTTTTCGGACCGATCCGAGGCCATAACACTGTACAGTCCTGTAATCCGGAAGCATTTTCTGTGTTGTGTTTATTTTTCTGTCTAACCAAAACGGCTTTTCGCTTATTTTGCACGCTTGCTGGGCGTCTTTCGTTTTAGCTTTTCATCAACATGCTGCAGGCAGTGCAAGTAATGGGTTGGCCGGAAAGCAGCTTCTACCTACCGTCGCCACACCCGTCCATGTAAGTAGAGCCAAATGGAATTGAGATATTATCGCGTTTAAAAATCGGAATTTTCGTATTTTAAGAACAGACTAATATTTAGTCAGGTATTTTTAAGTACGAAGATGTATCTATCATAGGATCATTTTATAGAGAACAATTTATTCGAAAATTTAAACTGCCCTGTTCTACAATCGCTGCTGTATGAAAAAGTCCTTGAAAAACCCTATCATGCTGTTTGCAGGAGCTCTAGAACTCAGAGGAATCTTTGTATTAACATTTGTCGACTTAAATACTGTAATGGCAACTTCAAATTGGCTATCAAAGCTATCGCTGATGTTGTAGAAATGTATTACAGTGCAATCAGAAATGTCTTACATTAGCTATTTCCCCTCGACGATGCCAACCTCTTTGCTATCGTTGATGGGTAGGAGATTCAAATTATATTCTTACTCTAGTAAATGACTATCAGATATTACTTATCAAGATGTTCACATGCAAGATCTTCCAATACTTTTATCTGCTAAACGTTTAAGAGATCGTTTTGTATTTTCTGTTCTATGACACATGTTTTATCTGAACTGATAAGCCTCTCTAGAGCACTTATGTACATGAGATATTACAGGTCGTTTATTGCCAACTTGTTGTATATGATCCTGGAACACCGACTAACCTGGACAGATATGAGTGTATGCGTGTTTTTTCATCAAATCCGTTGCTGGTGTAGTCAAAATCTATCTAGGCTTGTGAAAATTTACTAACAGAGGCAACCAAATAACGTGAAGATTGTTTTTAATTCGAAAATTGATGCAAATATTTCCGATGAGAAGAAATTTGTGCATAAGTGTGCGATCTTTACTGTGATTCATATTAGTTTTATCAGAGCTTGGAGCTCTAGGTGTAGCCTCCTTGTCTCTTCTTGTTGACTTGTCTGTCACGTGCATCAGTTGGCGCAACTTCCTCTGCGCCGTATCGAAAACAAGTTTAGAAATTGTGACTTGCTCAATAAACCGAGATTTTCCAGATGTTAAAGATTTCATTAAGTGAGACTCTTTTGGATTAATATGGTAGTTTCAAAATTAAGGAGTTTGTTACAAGGCTTCTCTTAGCAAACTTGAGTTTTGTAAGCTTTTATATTTATCTGTGTGAAAGACAGTCAAGGTTTAGGGACTTTAGTTTTGTTTGTTTGCTTAAACCAGTTAGGGATGTTTCAAGGAAACTATCGGTGGCTCCAAAACCCCTTATAACACGTCGTGGTGTACATCGTAAAATGTGTTAACCCGATGAAAGGTTAAGGGGAAAAATAATTCATTGCATCGATTGAACGCTAACCGAAACCCGTCTAACCAATTGCAGCTTAAATCCTTGGTCCCCGTTACAACCGCCACCACGACCCAACACCACGGTAATGGCATCAGTTACACCGCGTTCACGCAACCCTCGCACGTCGCATCCATCCCGCTGGCAGCTGCTCACCTGAAGCCCGTACCACAGGGTGTGCTGCAGACGCAACCGTCCTACTATAGCACTGCCGCCACATCCAACGTTCAACAGCAGGCCAATGTCTATTACCGAAATCAGTTACAGCAGCAACAGCAGCAACAGCAGCAAGCTCAGCAACAGCAACGAGTGCAGATTTACTCAACCGCAGCGAGCCCTCTTCAAAAGTCTCCGCTGCTCTACTCGGCGGGCAAGTTCAGCCATCCGGTCCCATCGCAGTACGCCGCATATGCTTACGCTCCTCAGCAACAGCAGCATCCGCAGCATCAGTCGGTCGCCACCGGAGCACTTTTCCAACCGCAGGCTTCGTTGGGCAAAATCACCTACGCGCAGAACGCCATTTCGCCAAACGTCGGAGGCCGAGGGTCCATCTATCTGTTGCACTAATCGTTCTCGTCTACTCGCCACGAGTCGGAAAGTGGCGGAAGGTGTAGGATAGTGTGCACTTTCCCTTCTATCGCATGTAGGCAAATCCGGGTATGTAGGCCACGATTTACAGTAGTTTAGTCGAGGAAAGAAGCAAAAAAAAACTTGGGTCCTTTGCCAATCGAAAGGACTGCGACTCCATTGAAGTTGAAGTGGAGTGGGAAACCGCGAGCGCGTAGATTTAAGGGTGGTCGGGACGGTTCGATTACAGACAAGCTTTGATCCGCATTTATTGGTACCAATTACACGGAGAAGCGTGGTGGAAGCGAGTGGCCACAGATCGCTTTATCGGATTGCACCGAGCTGGATGCAGCTCTAGAATGGGCACACGCTGAGGTTAAATGGTTCCAATGGCGGTCGGCGCTGCTTCTTCTTCTGGTTTTTAGTTTTGTTTTACATTTCACTTTAAAGCCGTTGTGATAAAGTGTTTCTCCTCATGCAGAGTTAACTGGGCAGGTAACACGAAAACGCTGTTGATTTAGGATTGAATGAAGCATGTCTAACTGGTGCAACTATGCATCTGTTTTGATTGGCTTCGTTTTAGCGGAGGTTTCAAAACTGTGGGAAAATAAAAAAATAAACATAATTTAAATGTTGTTAATGGGGAGGTTAGAATTATGTTGCTCGAGCGAAACAACAACGTTTAAGGTTAAGGATAACATGTTTTTCACGAAAGAAATATAATAAAGAAATAGTATTGAAATATATATTGTTGTGTAAGCTTCATGAAATGAGAAAAAATAATCATACTCAACTAATTTTTCAAGCAATCGTTCGTGCTTTGAGAATAGTGAATTGCCAATTATTACACACTGTGTCTTACTTGCTTTAATTCGAAATATTTAAAAAGAATTGATGAAAGGCAGCATTTATAACTGAAATAATGAGGATTTTTGAAGTAGATTCATTCAAACCAAGCCACTTTTCCGAATATTGAATCTCATCGAAAATATTGATTCCGGCGTTGTTAAAGGCAAAAGTGTAGTGTAACACACATGTAATAAGTTAGATAAGTTCAATTAAAAGTTTTTTTTATCACTTTAAAACATGTTTTAAAAAAGTATAAAGCCTTTTTTCTTCTTCCTGAAAACGAAAAAAATGCAGATTTTTGAAGCGTTTGAAGACTAGACATTCGAACTACTAATCAGAATTCTGAAGGCAAGTGAATACACACTCAGATAGCTTTAAAATTTAAGGGAAAAATCCACTTTACCGAATATGTGTTGTGTGTTTTGGGTAAAAAAGTAATCAGGAGCTTATATTATTCCGTCAGTGGGATTTTTTTCTTTTTTATTCAACAAGTTTGGCCTGGCCGTAGGAGTACAAGTTTGCATCATTAAAGATATCCAAACCTGTTTAAATTAAAGGGAATCAATCGAAAAATATTATAATGGAATAAAAAGAAGTAGAAGATACAAAGAACGAAGATTGAAGATGATTTTTAAAGAGCAATATGTTTTATATCTCGTTATTTAAAACTAGGTAGTACCAGAGCCATCAGGCTATAGAATCTGGACATGAAAAGCAGCACTGCACTTAGATAGACTTAGGCGGTTAGATAGACTTTACATGTAACATGTGGCAAACGAGGGTCTACTTAAACATTTTGTGGGGAGTTAAAGTTTTGCTCTCCCCGGGAACAATTACTTACTTACTTATCTTGCGCTACAACCGCTTCATGGTTTTAGGTTACTGCAACAATCCTCGATACCGCTCACGGTTTCGCACCGTCTTCTGCCATTTCATTATCCCGGCACGTTTTGTAGGAGGCATTAACACCATCACAATATCTCAACTTGCGGCCTACCAAGTATTTTCTGTCAGTGGAAACAACTCCGTGTGAATGCGCCAAAAAGGTCTTTAAGGGATGGGTCCTCCGGTGTCATTCTCATGACATGGCCAGCTGATTGGAGCATGGCTAGTCTAATTCGGTGCATGATGGTTAGATAATCGTACAGCTCCTTGAGCTGGTCTTTAGACGGTTCCTGTCCCACACAGCTGTGTCCATCCACATCCTCATGAATAGGGCTTCATGACGAAGATAACCTATCGGACCTTAGAGATAATTTGTTCAACATTATCAAAATGGTGGTTTTAGTTTGCTTATTCTAATTGGTCTTAGGTCTTCTAATACTTTTTCTTAACTGTTATCGAACCTGAAGCTGTGCATACGCATTTTATTTGGTATTATTTCACACTTTCACTTCCTCTTTAACTTCTTTCTCCTTTAACCTCCTAAGAGCAACAAGTGGTTAAACCAAAGCACTGGGAACACAAAAAGGCACGTGCTGCGTCAAATTAAGCGCTACCGACAAAAGTTGGTTGAATATTGATCGAAAATAAAATCTTCATAAATAAACAAGCCCAAGATTGCCACGACTACGACCTACGATTATGGCTGTATTATTTCGATCCCACACGCTATGTTCCTTCACACACAAACACTCTCTCTCTGTCTCTCTCTCTCTTTCCCTCTGTTTCGCGACAAACAAACATCATTACATAAGTAACGCACACCTCCCTCCACCAGCAGGCGAAGCATTTGAACTAGTTTTCAAGCACCATTCAAGTCTTTGGTTTATGGCATTCGTGTGCAAAATTGCACACTGCACGTGGCGGTGAAGGAGAAGAAAAGCCGACATTTCTTTCCAGTGTGTTTTTTCCCGGGTTTTTCTCTCTCTCTCATCCAAACTTTGATTGCTGCTTGAAGAAGTAATCATTTTGAGCAAACTGATGCAATGCAAACAGTCTCGTCACCGCGTAAAACAATCCCCATCTAATGATCAGCCAGCCAGCCAGCGAGACGGTCGTCCAAACTTTGTCGTCTCAATCACATTAGAAATGCATGATAGCAATATACACCCCAGCGCCGGCCTCATCGCGTCGATGAGAAAGTTTTGTGCCGTCGATCGATTCGCGATTTACGATAAATAATAGCAATAGGGTCGTGCCGGGTAAGAAGCGGATACCAGCGGCGGCCGGAAGGAACTGCGACCCGAGGAATTGCCATTACCCGTACGCGGGTAGCGTTAGTGACAAGTTGAGCACATGATGTGACTTGATTGGATTGTGCGAATTGCGGCCTACGCCTGTTACAGTGTAATGCGAGCTGCAGCACGAGCACATCCATGAAGCGGGGAGAGACAGACGGGGGGACGGGAGAACGTAGGCGAGAGCTCTGCAGAAGACAACTCCAATATAAATCACCCAAAGGTCCTTTGGAAAAGACAAATAAATGTATACAAAAGTTGGGCGCAAAGTTGTGTCGGGCGAAGTTAAGAGCCCACCCGAACAGCCAACGCCCGAGGTCTGAAAGACAGAAAAAGCTTCCGAGTAGCTCGAGTAGCAGCCAAGTACTACGACGGCACAAGGAGCAAAACTTTTCCCCCCGAAAAGCCTGCTTCCGTTTCGCCAGGGCCCAGATCTACGCCAACGCCGGATCGGAAGCGCCGTATCCTCTATCTACGGCGTCGTTCACTGGCTTTTCACACGAACTGTAAGCCACGAAATGGAGAGGTAAACGGGACCGATCAGCTTTCGGTAGGCAAACCCCAACAATCGTTGCAGGGACAAGAAAAAAGTAAACCCGGAGGGACCACATTAGAATGGAACTGGAGCACCGGGAGCGTTAAAGGGGTTTGCGCCCTTGGTTCGGTTGGCTGAGTCCCGCTCGACGGTTCTCCCACAATATTAGCCATATAAATCAACCAAATCGATCGTAAAAGTATAACTTTTTCGGGTGGCCCGAAATCATCCCCGTCCTTGTACCCGTACGCGGGAGTCCCAGGAACGGTCGCAGTCACAACCGAGCTCCGAGTCGGCATGTGTATGTAGTTTAGTGAGTGAGTCTTTCCTCAATGGAATTATCCTCTAAATCACGGACCTTGCTGTAAGCTGTGCGTTGTGCCAAGGGCCACTCGGGGCCGATGGCGTGCATTAAGGCGTCTCGGACGTCCATATTTTGTGCCGGGCGTCGAGAGCTGTAATTAACGATTAAACGGGACCGGTTGGCATTGGTTCGCCTCCTGTGGCGTGAGCCCGGGCCGAGGGTATTTTATTGACTGCAATGACCAAAGGCAAAGGAACGAAAAGACTTCCTCCACCATTGCCCGTTCGCCGTGATGTCCAAATCCTGAATTAGCATCATTAGCAGAGCGGCGATGTAGTGAATGAACGGAACACGGGCAGAGTCCCTGTCCTTTCCCCAAGCAGACGCTAATAAAGTTTCGCACAAAAGGCAAACTAATACTGTGGTACGTTTTCCCTTTCACCCTTGACTGTTGGACTGTTTTTCGCAATAGTTTGGCCGGGTGTTTTTTTCCCTTTCTTCATTCGGTTTTCATCGCCTTTCCCTGGTAGGTGGCTACCATTGGTGGAGTTCTTACTATGTACGGCCCTGATGCCACCGTGGCGCATGAAGGTGGTGATGATGATGAATGAGTATACACGACGGTGCATTCGGTGACTTTTATGATGCTTGTCACAGTGGGTATACGGTGCGGATTTTGACTGCACGGTCACCGACCGAAGAAGCGTTTACTAACGAATTAATAGGCTCCATGGGTTCACCCGCTGCCGATGAATGGCATACGGAGATCCCTCCCGGTGGGAAGCTGGCATGTTCCATTAATTCTAGTGAGCAGTAGTTGTTGGGCAGGTTCGCTCGTTTCCGCGCAACAAGCCGGTGCCGACAAGGTTGCTGACATTCGAATGAAAAGCTAGGTAAATTGAGGTATGCAATTGGTAGTAAAATATTTATGTCGTTTTTTCTATGTTACTTTTCATGCAACTATGTCGAAATTGAATTTGGCATTGCTTGAAGCTCAGGCAGGTATCATGAAAGAAGGACAATCTTTTCATGAAAGTTTATTGATTTGCTTTAGTACTGTAAGACTAAGTTGTAGTGATTGCCGCATGATTTACCAGGAATAGGAATTTCGTAAGGAAATTTGGAAGTAATATGAATTAAAAAGAAAATTATTTAATATAAATTTGATAATCGGTCAGAGAGGGAGTTAACCCATCATTCGACTAGTGGCACATTCCATCCATCACTTCGAATAAACATAATTAGTCTAGATCCGAACTGGGAGTTCCACCTACAAATTCGGCTCCTATATGCTAGAAATTTGGTCGAGCGATGTGTTGATCAGGGAAAGCGGGATAAATTGATAACATTTGTGGAGAGCAGGTGGGAGAACTGTAGCTGTAGAGAAGATTGAGATTACAAAAAGTCCATTACCATTACATTAGTCAATACCATTCAAGAGACCTTTCTCGAAAGAGGCTGGGATATATGTAGAACTTTTATATTCTCAAGTAGACCTTTGAGGTATGGACTCTGTCCAAAATCCTCTTTTGTTTTTTTCATAAGACGACTAAATCCGCCGGCTGTCCAAAAGGATAGAGGAAGTGTGTTGGGTCGAACAGAAGGAAGGCATTTATATTGGATTGATAAACAATAGTACTCGATCTTGAGTGGAATCGAGTCAAGATCGTTAAGTTAGTGGGTTCTACATCTAGGTTAAACAACCTCTGCTAGATCATACCAGCCAGCTAATGACTTACTTAACTAATTTATGTATTGCTACCACGTAGTTGGATTGCAAGTTCTCATTACGTAGGAACGCTTCGAGCGGGATTCGATCCTTGGTATAACTATATGAAGACGCGGAGGTTTGCACCACCAGTGCCTCGGAGACCGGGTTCATGAGCTTTTACTAGTTCTGCTAATTTCCTTGAACATCCTATTAATCTCCTAGGGTACAATATTTCGGGTCTTTATCTAATTACTGTGGTCTTTCTATCAATTTTTTTAGAGTCTGTCAAACAAACTATCAATTTATTAACTCAATTTACGTGAATACGTGCTATACGTGATCGACAATTGCACCTAACAGGGTCGTTCCATTCACAGTTCGATGTATAGTACAATAACGACTCATAATACAAAACCGACTTTATTAAATTAATTCCATTTTCAGTTGTTCCGTTCGCACAAAGAATGGATGTGTCTGCATATAAATTTGTCAAGTGCACTGCACACGATTGCATTTCAGTCCAACACATTTGTTGATTGAACTGTGACACGATATTAATCGAAATTATTAATATTTTGACATAACCCAGAAAAATGGCATGTTGCACACTCGGTGTCGAACGAGTTGGCATTGTTTGCATTTCATCCCTGAGCGATCTTTAAACGTTTCATCGATGGAAAAATAATACGGAACACCCAAAAATCATTCGCACCCTCCAAGCGGCTCGCGACAAACACTCAATTAAATTACTCGTTTGATCTCGAACTCGAGCCGGTTCCATTATCGGGCCTGGACTGGCCTGGAATGTCCTGCGTGCAGCATCCGGAGCAAACAAACAAAAACCGAGGAGAAGATGCAAAAGGCAAAAATCAAGTAGAGAGAAAAAACTGATCCTACCACACCGCACTCACATCGTCAAGCAGGATATCGATTTCACGCTATTGCGCCGCCAGATAAACAGTGAAATAAATTGAAAATCCACAACGTTTCGTGCGTACTATTGACGCCCTCGAAGTGCCAACATAACGAGGATAGGATGTGCTCGTGCTTACGGTTATGCTGATCGAAAACATGACCATCGCTTATCGCGAGACGCGTTGCCTTCGGATCGGATCGCATTTTTTTTTCCTTCCATCTGACTATGCCGACCCTCGGTGGCTGTGAAATGTGGTGTCAATTTTCGCAAATGCTCTGTCGATGTAGATTTTTGCTTCAAGACTATCAAGATCGTAGGTTTTCGTCGTTGAGCTGGTTGAGAGATAGAGACAGGGAAGAAAACGATGATTTCGGGTTTAAATCAATCACAAACAACGGTCAAATCGTTTATGCAACATAATGTCCACAGGCGAACGTTCTTGTGCGACGAAAACCGGTGAAGCAAGCAAGCTGATGCTTTTGTGAAACCAAATCAAGTATAAACGACAGCGTGGAAGAAAAAAAGCGAGATAAACGACTATCATAATGACGATATTTGGCTTTGGATTGGATTTTCCATCGACAAGAGCCAGAGCCAAGCTGCTCGATTGACAAAAGGGAAAGCACAAAAAAGCACATAATATCCTTCAAAGAAACTCGTGGTTGCTGTGACTGTTTTGAATATGCTTTCCTCGCTCGGACGGAAAGGGGAAGAGCAGTGTCAGCAGTGTGTGCACCAGAGGACAATGAATCATGGCCGCCACGAAGGCCACGTTTGGCAGGATGATGGCACGACAACGGGTCACATTCCGTTCGATATTGTATTGAAAAGAATGTTACCATTTCCGTTAACTTTTTATGAATTCTGCATCAACGTTTTACCCTGGCACTGGCTCGGGTTTTGATTTCGGGACTCTGGTGTCCGAATCGCTGGAGTTGTCGGCGGGTCAGCCAGGACACAATGAGCATCAGGAAGGAGTGTTGGGCAAAGAAGGGACAAACCAATCGAAGCTGCACAGAAGAAAAGTCAATTCGGGATTTCGTTATCTGTTTGATCTGTTTGACATTTCGCTAAATGAAGGACACGGGGTCGCTTCAGTTATGTTTTGCTGATCATGTGCAGCGAGTCAAGAATACAGTAGTGATTGGACTGCACTGGGTATCACCGGGGAGTATCTCCGTCAGCATGCAAGTTTTCCACGAAAACTGAAAATATGTCATGCTTCATAACTTTGATCGTAACAAATAGATAAACACCCGATAACGATGCACCACATCAGTGTGCTGGGGAAAAATCGGGACACTTGGATGTTTGACAATTTTTGTGACATTCTCGTGAGGCTATTTCTTGGTAGCATTCAGGAGCTTAATCGCAGGTATGATGCTTCAGAATTTACTCTGAAACCTCCTTCGATAACTGCACCAATAGTTGGGCAAAATTGGAGAGCTCTATGGTCAATTGCTTTAATTAAAGTGTTTTATTTTTAAGTGTGTAGATAGCGGTGAATAGTTAAGTTTAGAAATTGTTGTTGAATTTAAGAGAACTATTTGACGGTTCGTAATTGCCACTGATAAGACAAACATTTCAAACATCGCGTTGCGGTGGCGATCTGGACGGTAGGACTGGATATCGAATTCCAACTGGAATATCTCTCTTCTCGCTGGACTTAGTATCCAGATTATTTTCAACGTTTTAGTGTCAATGAGAAAGATAATGTTCGCTCGGTTCTTTCCTTGTTGGAGTATTTGACAAGCCTGAGAAAGATTTGTCTTGAATTTCGTATCGACTTTGAACCGTTATCCTAGATTTTCAACGTCTTTAGAATTCTTTCGGACCAAATTCTCACTCTCACCACGAAGCAGGAAAAGGATTGTTGTTTTTTAAACTAAACTACTCATTGTGCGAGGTTTGTTCATTCATTTTTTTAAAGAGCGGTTTGCGTTATGCCGGGATTGACCACATAGTTTAGAAAATCACAGATTGCGTACGGCGGTCCTAATTGGGTTTGATGCCAAGTCCTGCCATTTGAAAACTGGCACGTAAAATATAAATCAAAATGTGTGATATGACTAAATGTAAATATTAGAGAGCTTCTCACGCCTTCTTCTAAAAATCCAAGCACAATAAATCATTTAAAAATGACATCAAAGTTTAAGCTATGTTAGGTAAATTAACATTAAGTAATTCCGCAATAATTTACAATACAATTATTTCGGAATTACTTGATGTTAATTCACCTAACATAGCCTAAACTTCGATGTCATTTATGCTTCGAATGAAGCTGTTCGTTGCTTTCATTTTATTAAGTTAAAGGACGACTGGATTAAAAGTAAGGAAGACTTACAGTGTCGAGATAAATTCAAAAAGGGAAAAATAGGAATTTTAAAGTGAAGAGAAAATGTTCTTGATATCGATTGCATTTAATGATTTGTCAAAAAAATCTCAAGCAGGATAAATTACAGTACTATGAGCAAAATTCACCCAATCCTGCTTTGGAACCTCGAACGAGCGGATGCTTTGGAAGCTCCTTTGGAAGGGCCTGCAAAAACTGTCTTAAATTCATAAATGAATTTTTTTATTCACTGGATTTTTTTATTTAAAGAATTGCAATTGGCATCTGTGTCAATTGCATTTCGTACAAAATAATTCATGTGGTTAAAGACTGAGTAGTTTGTGACTGACAAAAGTGATAAGCAACTCTCTGCTTCAATTTTTTACATGATGAAATGCCTAGCAAGTCTCTAGGCCATGTCTGATTGTTTTTTCTTCTTCCGGGGAGCATAATCTTACTAAAAACCCCAACCGCATCGTAGAAGATAGTGGCCAGAATAAAAAAGAAATATGCAAATCATCCTTTGCCACTAAAATCGGTGGTTGGGACACCAAATAACCCAACCTTTAAGACTTACCTGTGTGTCCTGAGCAGCAATGTCATCATTCAATTCTTCCAAGCAGCGAACGGCTTACTTACTGCATACATTTCGGACATTCTTTTTATAGCTTTACAGCATGATATGTTTTAAGATAAAAGTACACCATGTTTGAGAAATTCCATAAGTTTTAGTCTGCCTTTTTATTTTTATATAATAATATTAATCTCTCACCTTTTTTCTCTCGCTCTTTCTTTATATGTGTGTCTCTCTTTTTATTCGTCCTCCACCGCTTACACACCACAAATTTGCTACAAATGCTTGAGTAGTAGGACTCTAGTAGTGTACTGCCCGGCCTGAATACCGGCAGGTTCCTCCGTTAGGTTCTTTAAAATATATCTCACGGAGCACGGAATGTCGACGTACGTACAGTAGCAGTATTTGTTGATTTGATTTGATTTGAGTTTGTATTGTTTTGTTCACTACGATGGATGAAATGGTCTCTAGCGTGCCACCAATATTATAGCTATCGTTCCGTTAGACAGTTTGGGTGTGAGTGTGTTCTCACATATGAAGAGTGCCACCTTCCAGCCGGCACTGCTGGACAGTGTATTGGAGCTTAAGTTATTTGATTTGATTTTTGGCTTCTACCGTTTTTAAGGTGTTTATATTCTAATTCCCTTCGCATCCGTACGATTCGTCTTACTGCAGTAGTGTATCGCTTTTATAAGAGTGTGCTACCGTCATCATCTTCTCACTACTGGTGATTAGTTTTTAGCTTCATGGTTTTGGTTTTAGTTTTTCTTTTATTCCTCCAACACTACGTTAAGGTTAACTTGCACGTCGAAGAATCCGTTTCGTTTCGTGACATGCGCTCGTTTTGATTTAAGCGATTGACAGTACACGCTAAGTATGTGTCGTGTTTTGCGGGCTAACTTACTTTGTTCATATTCACTATGTACTGGTTAGTTTCAGCGTCTGGTAGTTGATGAGCGACGATTGATAAAACAAGAGTTTCCGACTACTAAACCCTCCTCTAACAGACAATAAGAATTGATCTCTAGTAAATCATTTGAGCTAGTAACGTTTTTAAGTGTGTTCTCTCTCTCTATTTCCCTTGAAAACTGTAGGCTTTCAAACCATAGGCAGTTTTGATCAGCACTCGTCGAGTAGGTAAGTTGCTACTCAAACATCGTGCCGACCTTAATTTGATTTGCTTTTTGTCTACAAAACTAAACACAGCTGTTGTATGCTTACGCTTCATTATTGTTACCTCTCTATCTATGTGTTGCTATCAAAATACCTTGCTGCTCTGCAAGGGTGGATGAGAAAATGGGGATACTGTCCTCTGGAACGAGGTATGGCTTGCGAGAAAAAGTTTCTCCACTCCACACCTGAAGTTGCTGGGGCTCATTGAGTGTAGCGAAAGGGTCGATGCTGACCAGCTGGTTCGTTTTGTACAGGACTAGAATGAGCATTGATGAGCATGATTTATTGTGCTTCGCTGGCTGGATTTTTGTTCTGGAAATGCACACCGTTTTGCTACACTCGTACACTAACTTCAAGCATGTGGGGAAATTCGTGCTGAAGGCAAATGTGTGTGTTTGTGTGTAATTTGAATTTTGTGCTTAGCCACACAAAGACAAAAATGCTCCTGTACATTCTCAAGCTTTTCACATGGTTTCCAGCACCAAAGGAAACATTTATCTTTAACACGAATTTGAGAAAAACTTTCCGGAGCAAGCCAAACACCACACAGAGGTCTATTTGCCTAGCGTCTATTTGCCTCAGGAGCAGTGATGGTTGAGCAATTTCGCTATTGCCTACCATTTACAAATATCTCACATCGCATTTCTAGCACACGGGTGCTTGTACAGGTACGTAAACTTATTAATAGTGGCATATAGTGAAGCAGAAAAACGATTAAATCCAGTGACATCCGAAACCGAAACTGAAAACCGTTTATCCGGTGAACCGGTTTGGCGGGCCCGAAGCATATTGAAATTGTTTCCCTGCGAGTTGTGACGTCGTTTAGCCGTTGTTGGCGGAGAAATTTCAAACTTGAATTGAATTTCTTCACCACATTGTTTCGGTTTTGATTCTTCTCATACTGCTTGTCGCTTGGGTAGTGGTTGTTTTTATATCCTTTCTCCTCCTTCTGGATTGGTTTGATATGCAATTTGGGAACATAGATATGTGTCTTATCATTCTGTCACATAGGAAACATTGTGCGCTTGTGTGTGTGTGCTTATTTGCATTTTTTATCTCCGAAAGGCGACTGATGTATGGCATCGTTTTGTTTATGTTTCTACCATAGAGAAACCAATATCTTCAAAGCTAAACGGACCGTGAACGTGCTCGTACTTCGAGCGTTAAAGTGATAACAGTACAATAAAACAAATCCAGCTGGACAATGGATTTGTCCCACCACAGCACCATCACGACGCGGTTCCGCAAACGCTTCCTCGGGCTGTGTTTGGATGGCTTTTGAATAGAGTAATCATTTATCAATTTGTCAGATTTGCACAGAGCAAAGATGGATAATGTGGTCCCGGCTGTTGACATGGTGTAGCACTTATCGAACATGTCCTGCAACTGTGCGCAGACTGTTGCTTTGTGGTTTTGCGGTTTGTGCCAGTGGCATGACCATTGAATTACAATTCCTAGTACATGTGCTACACCAGTCCTAGGCAGGCAAGAGGGATGTTGTTTCTGGTTCAATGAAGAAGGATGAATGAGGTTGTACTTAGGAAAAACCAAAGGGGTTTCGAGTGTTCGTGGAAGAAATTGAAGTTTAAACGAGTTTTAAGTAAAGCCGTGAAGGGCAGATGAATAGTTACTCTTTGTGAATGGCGTTTTATCAGCAAACTGGTGAAAGTACACATGCCAAACCATTTTATTTAAGGTTTGATTAATAAGATGATTGTTTTGCAGAAAGCTGTGTAATAATAATAAATACCTCAAAACGATTGCTCAAACAGCTCTTTAAGAGAAACAGTTCTGCCGCCAATAAAGTAATCACGCTTGGTTAAATCACAAAAACCATTATGATAATGGTTGGTTGCAGAGCAAATTCATTTAGCTAAAAACTACCAACACTTTATGAGTCGTTTGAGATTTAAGTCGATGTATGGGTTGGATTCATGGTAAAATTCGGAGTATTTGAAGCACATCGAATGTAGGAGTGTTCCTATGGTTAAAGGGAAGCGGTAGCGGCATTTACACCTCAGAACCATGATTTGAAATCCATCCAGCTACGGGTAAAAGCTAAGTCAAGGAACACAGTAATGACAGGCAGAGATGTATTGAGGTTGTAGAGTCAAAGACAAAGCATCCTTCCTCTGTACGCCACCAAGCAAGTTGACCCAGTGATGGAGATAAGAATAATATATGGAATTGAAATTCCTTTAAATTTATTTGTAGAATTGCTTTTTCCCATTACTTCAGCTTGAAATCACTTGTCATCTAAGGATGGTGCTAATCCCGACAACAGTTTAACATAGTGAATAATTTAAAGCAGCAAATGTGAAAAATAAAAAAGATATATTTAACAGCGCTATGCAGCACATAAAAAATCATATGGTTGCATTCCATGGTGCAGTTGCGTATGCGCAAACAGAAATATAAAATCTATTAGTTTGTCTAATTGTATCCCAGCACGTACATCAGCAACAGCACCCGCTTCGGTTTGATTGAATTGGCACTCATTTGAAGCTGGGTAAACCACAATCAGATTGCACGCTGCGTAGTACAGGGTAGCCAAACCAAACAAACAACAAAAGGTCAAACATTCACACATATTTTTTACACAACAACACGTTTCAGCGACTGAATTACACTAATTAACTGCAGTGGATGGTTCATTAAGAATCGCTTTTTTTTTCCTATTTTTTATTCATTTGCGTTGGAAGGAGTAGTGCAGGAACCGACCGGTGCAGTTGCATACTACTGTTTGACCCTTGTGGAATGTAGCTAACACGGGTGATTGATACTTGCCGGTTCGATGCCCACAGGAACATGCATCTATTAACCGGAATCGATAGCATTACAAATATTTGCGGATCGATTCGCGTGGCATGAGTGGGCTAATAAAGCGGAAATGCAAAAATTGTTACCGATTGCTTACTGAGCATTTAGTAGCTGTAGGCGTGGTTTTCATAATGAATAATTTATTTACTCATTGTTGGTACTTCATAAATGTGGTAGAAGTTTTTTTTTTAAGTGGAGAAAAAATTATTTAAATTGACACTAAACATCAAACGAATTTGTTAATTTGACATGACTTAAAACGACATGACATTACATTGATGAGAAATTTAACGCCAACAGTTGAAATGTGTAACAAAAATAAAATCACCTAGAAACATGGTTCCGAGCAGTGTTGATCCTCAGTTTTGTGTCTCCCTAGTCCGGTCCCCGAAATCGATGCATTGAAGCATGCGCTCGATTATTGATGCGACCGGATTTATTGTGACGTTTACAAATTGATTTTCTTCCATTCGATTGTCGAATTTACCGACACCGTCCACCGTTCGCTTCGGAAGGACCAATCATATCGCGTCGTCCTGACTCACCCCCTAGTACCACTGCTATACCGGAAGTCCATGGACTTGTGGGGCAAAGCGAAAGGAAACGTTTCATCGACCGAACGGATGGAGTTGGCTGGAGGAAGTTGTGGAGGAAGTTTTATGCTTTCGCTTTGTTGCTGTTGCCGCTGCTCTGGTGCTCTGATTGATTGATTATGTGAGGCACAATTTGTCCGAATCAAATTCAATAAATGATAATCACGAGCTGATGGTGACGATGACGCGGCCTATCCCGTCGCCCTGGGATTGCGGAATCGAGAATACAAAATGTGATGCTCACGCGCAACGGGCGCGGCTGGTTTTTTGAAGGTAGTCTGTAGGAAAATCCGCAGCACATCCGAAAAAAAACTCTTGGTGGGCAGAAATCAGAACGATACGTAATGAAGCACCGAGTACCGCTGTATGTGTTGCATTGAAATGTGTGATCTTTGTGTGTGCGATAAGCACCAGTTTATCCGGGCCGCGTTCCGAGGATTGAGCATTTCATGTATATCCACTTTGGATTAACTGGATTAAGTGGACAACCGAATAGCACTGTTTGAATCGAATGACAAACGGGTGGGGGCGTTTGGGGCCGTTCTGTTGAGTGGGATTCATTCATGACACTGATTACGTAAATATGAACATGGTTAAAGGGGCGTTTTCACAGTTCCTTGGAAAACGGTTAGCATCATGCACTAGAGATTGCGGGATGGAATAAAATCTGAATCGATTCTTGAGGGTTGGGAGGAGTAGCATCATGTTTGGGCATACGATGTTTGAAGTGAAATTCGGTTGTTTGGGTTGGTAAGTTTTATTTAAAAAAAAACATAGTTGAAAATAATTTGTCATAACTTGAAGAGGTATATAATAAAATCTCTTAAGACAAATTTATAAAAGATCTGGAAATGAAATCAAATCTGTCAGTTGTTGAAGAACAAAAAGGGTAAAAGACAAATAATCCTTTATTGGAAATAGAAAAGGAGGAAAGGAAAGCATTACTCAACAACATCAAGAAGTCAAAATTAGAAGGAAATTAGAAAGAAAAACGCGGTCCGGTGGCCGAGGCGACAGCGAATCCGGTCTTGACATGACTGGGGTTCAAATCCCATCCATACCGCCTCCCCGAACGCTCGGCTCACTACTTTGTTACGGGTAAAATCAAGTCACAGAAAGCCAGAAATGGCAGGCCGAGACCTCTCGAGGTTGTACTGCCAAGAAAGAAGAAGAAAAAGAAATCTCAGATTATTTAAGAAAAATATAAAAAATATTAACAAATATAAATGTGTAAATATTAAAGAAAGAAAACATAAAAACAAGACAAGAAGAAAAGATGATACGAGAGACTGTGGAAAAAATGTGTTAAAAAAGCTCTAGCAAGCACAAGATAGTAAAAGGTAAAGTCCAGTAAAAGAGGTAGTCAAAGCTCTCGTCTTACGATCATGAAGACAAATAAAAAGCGAATTAGAATTAAACACAATTATGACGGGGACATATTATCAAACGGTGCCTTCACCTAGCAGGACATAATCTTCAAACGCGGTAAATGAATTTCAATATTGAAGCAGCAAAAAGCCTGAAACTCTCAATATCATGTAACAAAATGGAAAATGTTGGCAACCAACCACCAGGAACGTCATTTATCTTACAACGAGAGTGTCTACCTAGAACAGCGAAGAGCAAGAAAGAAAGACGGAAAATAATCCAACCAACTTACTGGTCGCCACCCGGGCGACGCAGAAAGTGAATCCTTTTTTGCTTGCGCTCTCCATTGACTCGGCGGTGATCCAATTTAAGCATCGTTTTACAGTGAATTGAATTACTGGGTACGTGTGCTGGGGCGGGCTCTGTTTCTTCCGTCTCTTTATATTTTTTTTTGTTCGCCAACCTGAAGTCGAGAACAGATTTGGGGCGGTGCAGTGTAATCTCGCTCCCTTCTTTGGTGAGAATTTGCTTCTCGGTGAACAACGGTTCGTTGGAAGCGATGGCTTGCGAAAAGCGTGAATCGCGAATACACAATGGGCTGTGAGATAATTGCTGTGGTTTTGAACGGTGCAGTATCCTTCCCTGCCCAGCTAGAAGATGTTTATGTCCGGTGTATCCGTGTACGGAATGCATAAAATGAGATGCATTGAAGCCGGGCGATAAAGCTACCTGGAATCCGACTTTGACAAAACGATATTGAACATCCAGTATCCGACGAAAAAAAAATGATCACAAGTACAATGCCGCTCGGAGACGGTTTAATAAAGTGGGTGTCTGTCTGGATGGCAAACAGAATTACTAGGCTGTGGCGAAGTGGCGGCTTAAATCTTCCGAGCTTATGGTAGCTTCAGTTTGCCGGCTGCCCGGGCTGCCGGTGCCACCGATCGTTGATTTAACTTCCTGCCAATTCCCGACGCGGTAACACATCCACATCTCGTGTTTCGAAGCTGCTAAACTGATTTACGGAATTGAGTCGCTTTCAAAGCACCTTAGGTGATCCTTCGGCTCGAGATCCCAGCAAGCAGAGGACTGTATGTGTACTCCACCAGCACGACAAAAACCCTCCGGAAACAGGGCGCACAGAAATAAAGAACTAAAGCAAAAAGGGGAAAAAAGAACACAAGCACTAGAGCAAAAAACATCGGAAACCTTTCGAAACGATGAGGAGTTTTGCAAGCGATACATCCGGAAACGAGAAACTTCCGTTTCCGGCACGGTTGGGAATCGCGTTATTTATGTCGAACGATAGGACGATTTCACTGCCAGTGGGACTTTTTTCTGTGTTCACGAACCAAACAGACACTGGTAGCTGTTTTCAATCTTACCTATATCTGGAACGAATATATTTTCGTTATTCACGTGCATAATAAATGAATGCCTTTAAATTCCAAGAAAGCAACATTTCTCTTGCATGCACAGAGGTGGACACATTCCACAAGGACTTCAAATGTCCAATCAAATAGCGATGTCAAACCAGAATTAGGTGTGTTTCTTGGTAGATGACAGGTACATCTATGGAAAAATTATTTAGAGTTTCACTAGAAGTCGTTATCGGTCTTTCTATTTCTCGAACAGTAATTGCTGCCATGAAAAGTTTGGGAAGAAATGGTCTGGATCAGATTTAAAAACGCTCTTGCCGTGTTACGTATCAACTAAATTTTCAGGTGAAATTAAAAATACAGATAACCAATCCAGCTTCAGAATTGTCTGATTATGAAGCGCTTTCTTGTCAACCCGTATTAAAAAGAGCAGATTTGCTTTTTCTGTTCAACGCAAGCTCTAATATTCTTCGAGGGTCATCAAATTGGATCATGGTTCGAGTCTCTTCCCAGAAAGCACCTGTGCGGCAATTTCCTTTCGCCGTTGCTTCTCAGAAGGAACCTGTGGGCAATTTATGTCATTTCTACTCTTCTTCTTCCTGCAGGGAATACTGGTTTGCTGGTGCAGCTTATAGGAAGGATAACAGATATTTTAAAGAACAATGATATCATAATTAAATTATAAAAACAATTACAAGGTGTCACCAGAATTGGAGCAATTATTCTTCAATAACTTAAATGAGTTATAAAAAAACAACAAAGCGGTTTCAACGGCAAACTAATAATTGATAATAAATTCCCTTGGCTGGTTATTTTAAATTTGAGAATGTAAATCCAACTCCGCCTAGTGGACCAGAAGTTGAATTGATTTCATTGGCTCAATACAAGTTAGAATAAAGCCAGTTTTACACTAAGCCTTCTTATCGCGCAGTGCGTAAACTAAACTCACTGTTAATAGAATAATGTGATTCCTTAGAAAAGCACTTTTTGCATTACAATAAACAGATAGTTAAACAGTATAATGCTCTCACAGAACCCTTTCATCGCTGCTCTACCGGATTGGAAAGAGTGTCTGGCTGTTTCACAAATTACGCAGATTGTGCATGAAAAATCCCAGTACAAAGGCAAACATGTAGTGTTAAACCTCTATTCAAGCTCACTTTGCCGACACTTTTTGTCCCGAGTCGGAAATAGGGATATTTCCTGCAGCACAACCATTCATTGTGATTGTTCTTGGACTGCCAAAAAAAGCACACGACGCAAATAACTATGGTTGGCGGGCAGTGCACGGGGTCGGTACGGGTAAGCACATGGCCCTGGTTTCCAAACGCAACATGTACGTATCTCATCCTGACTCTGGTTTATCTATGATGGGCTGCATTGCATCTCGCTACAGTAGAAAGAATAATGTGATGTGGAACGTAGAACGAAGAAACCGAAGCATTGGGAGACCGGCGAACCAAAAGCAACGATGAATTACTGTAACCCGCGTACAACTGGTGCAACGAATGCAGTTGCTAAAGCTGTGTTCCCGCTAGATTGTCGGTCGTTTACATATGCAGAATATCAGTGTGGGGAGAACTGAGGGTCCTCCCCCCTCCCCAGATTGTGACAAAGAATAGACGTCGGCTTCTGCTTGTTAAAACACCACAGGATGCACCCGATTACGAGGCGGTTGGTTTTTTTGCGCTGTCGCTTTTTGTTTTCGGTTTTGGCTAGAAAAGCACCAGTTGCGCTCGACACGACAGTCGGGATCGGATCCGGATCCTAGACGGGGGAAAAGTTGGCCAAAGGCCATATCGTCATGGTGATGGTGTAATTTGTTGCGATGCCTCAGCATACGGCTAGTCGCCACATCCAACCACGCTCCAATGCTCAAGCGATGCTGCAAAAGCAAATCAAACGTACGTGATCTGCATTCGTGAGGACCCGTCAGCATCCGGGGAAGGAAGAGCTAGTGGAAAGGGGTGGCGAGGGGAACAAAAAATTGCCCCATCGCCAGAGGCGTCCATGGCTGAGAGATTGTATCTTGAAGGTGAAGGCACGGGGTGCACGGTCGGTCACCTAACCACGCGAACTTCAGAACGTGAATGAGCAAACGTGCTGATGACAGCTAACTTGCAAGGTGCACTCAAGATTCGCACTTAGAATTGTCGCCCCGTGACCGCTGTTCTGTCCGCCCGGTCGGCCACACGTGCCAACCAGGTACCAGACAGAGGGATAGTGTCGTAGTCGAACAGGTTTTCCATTCATGTCGTCCTCTCTTTTGGACGTAATGTTTAATTGCTGTCTGTTCCGATTGCATTGTACTGCACCATTACCATCGTAAAAGCGGTGCTGGCATCCTATAATTGAACTTCCCTCCCGTCCACGAAACCACCTCACAGGAACCGTCCCAGGGACGGGATGGTGATGGAGTTGAATGGAATGATAAGGATAATGGAAATAATTTTGCGCTGCTGTGCTTTGATTGCGCATCAGGACGCCCCTGACGCTGACGGTTTCAGTGTTCACACTCATTAGTTGGTGTGAGTAGAAAAATTGCCAAGAACAGGTTGTGTGGGAAGAATAGGATGTATAGCTATTTTGTACATTGAAATCACAATGAGGAATTTAGCCAATAAAGTTGATTGATCGTGACAGTTTCGCTATGTACTGCTAGTTGTTCGACATCACATTTGTTTCCATTTAGTGTTTTTTCACACAGAATCGTCAGGACAATTATGAAGGACTTCCACATACTTTCGCAAAAACTGTTTAAAGTAGTCATTTGATTTGCTTCCATATCGTATTTGTTATATCTTGTTTGTTAGTTGCCCGGACCGACTCAGCACGCAGGATGAACCTTCCCAGATACGGGTGAAATCAAGTCAAGGAAAAACAGAAATGGCAGACAGAGAACTTTCACGGTTGCTGAGAGGCAGAAGCAGAGAGAAGAGCAAAGCAGAAGAGTATACTAATTTGACCTTCACATTTTAATAAAACCTCAATAAGCAAAATGACTGAACAATTGGACAAAATTATTTCTGATGTATAAAATGAGTTTTTGGTTATTGAACAAACATTTAAAAAATAAATTGACTGTAATCCAACAACTTTTCCATAGACTTGCTCATTACTATATATCTTATGCCGAGTATCAGTGCATCGATAAACATATTTTAATCCTGCATTTGATTTGTTTGAGCAGACACACCCTTTTGTCTAGAATCAATTAAGATGAATACTTTTTATATAGTTGTAAAAGGTTTTATGCTATTCAAAAAATTCATGATCAACCAGAAACAGTGTTGCTAACGCTGAAACATTTCAGTTGGAGTAATTATCTAGCAGAGGAATTTGATGCAAACATCCCTATCCAACCATGGTGAAAATGATTTAAAATTTTAAATTAAATGTATACCCGATATCGTTGGGTTAAGCACATTGAAATTTAGAAAACCAGATACTGACCAGCAAAACTTTACGAAAAGTTTAAAACGAAAAAAAGGAAAGCCTGGCATTTTGAACGGGGAAAAAACAAGCAGCTCTGCTATTTTTAGAAAGTCGTTATGAATCGTTTTCCAGTAAAACCAGACCAGTTAGGGTTCATTATGAATTCGCCTCCAAAAAGAAAAAAAAATCATAAAGCTTGCACAACAACACTCCCATTCCAAAACGCTTGCTGCCAATCAAACCATTCCTCATGCTCTCAGGTGTCACTTTTGACATGAAATTTACGCTTCCTCATCACACATGTTGCGTGGAGCTAGGCTTGATAGGTGGCGAAAGACGTACGTAGCTTTCCTTCGCTCCGCTAGAACTTGTGATGCATTTTTTATTTCCACTGGGAGTTGTTTTTCGTATCGCTGGAGAGCGGTGTGTTGCGAAAATATGAACACTTATTTTGCGAGATGGATCTGCGGCATACGGCGCCGATGGATGCCGATGGAGGCGCCTGGTGGTTGATAGAATTCGTCACAAGGACGCGAAGTGAAGAAATGTTTTGAAAACATTAAAATAAAATAAATAAACATAGGTTATACTGTTTCGTAATTGTTTGCTTTTTTTTCATCGTTCCATGCTCTTGTTTTGCGAAACGTAAACACAATTCGGAGAACGAGAATATATGTGTCAGTCGGTCAATAAATAAGCCATTAAACACAGTGCTACAACAAACGAATCAAGAATCGTTGCAAAACACCCGTTTCCCGTTTGCCGCATAGCATCAAATTATACGTTTTGTTATCGGTTTGTAATCATTTCGCCAATAGCCAATATTTACGAGCATTGCGACGGCCTTCCCCCAGGCCACCTGACTCCCTTTCGGAGTACCTGACCCGGTATGCCACCTCCCTATAATAACGCCCGTAACGGCAGTCATCACCATCACCATCATGGCGTCAGTCGAGCTCGGAGGATCGAACGTGCAGTCAATCTCGTGTTCCGTTCCAGCGCCGTTAGTCGGTTTAACTATGGTAATCATAAAAAGAAATAATCAGTTTAAACGCCAACCGATTCATATCGGCCATTAAATATCGATATCCGTTTATTTTCGCCGCGTCTCACACGGTACCGGTGCTATGGGGGTGAAACAACAACAAACGAATGAGCCTTCATCCGTGTTCCGAGCGAACCATGGCAGTGTGTGTGTGTGTATGGGGGGAGGTATTATTTGATGAGGGCTTAAAATGCGGTTCAATAGGGTCGGGCGCTTACAGGCCGGTTGCGGTGTGGAAGGTCGAGCAGGGGTTTTGTTCATTTCGGGAGGTTATTATCGGATTTTATGAGCCGAAAGAAAATGGCAGGGCGAGAAAAAAAACGAGACTTCACAACCCAATCATTACTGAGTCGGAAGGCTGCGGGTTTTGTAGCTTCAAGCCACACCACACGGACCGAGAGAGATTCCGAGGATCAGCTCAGCAGTTCACTAGGAAAAAAGGGTGAAAAGTTGCACTCTTGTCGTTCTCTTTTCACGCTCATTGTAATGATATTTTAGGCAGCAGGGTGTTTTTTTGGCAGTGGCGTTGTTGTTACCGTGTCATTTAGAGATTTGCTTTGATCATCAGTCCGTACTGCAATGTGTTGCTCTGTATAATTTTCTATTCCAAAGCCGCCATTCTGTTTGTGGTTGTCTTTCACTGGCGTACCTTCCGAAAAGTGTTGGCCCCGACCTAACGATGTGTATCTGCTGGCAAGCGATCTGAAAACGACCCACACGCGTGACCTTACACCCTTTACACATAGGTGAAATACGATTACCCAAGGAAAGCGAACCAAACCAAACGACCGGAACACAGCGATATGAGTGCGTGTTTTTTTTACGAGGGCATACGGCGAGCGTCAATGAGCTTTTCATTTCGGTGTGGCCCTTTTTAATACCGGGCAAGCAGAAAAATCGAAAAGGAATGCCTGTTTTGGATAATCATTTCGTGCCTTTTCTTGCTCTAGTCAGTTGCAACCGAGGTGGTATGCGAGAAAAAAAATTGGAAGGTTTTATAAAAAGCAAAGTGTAGAACCAAACCGAAAAAGCGCCTGCCTTCGCTTTTCTCTTTTCTCTCTCCACGGGTTGATTTATTTTATGAAGCTAATGTTTTATAATGAAGAAAGATGAGTTTTTCTAATAGGGACGGATGGTCCAAAGCAGCTAGACCGTTCGAACGATTCGATTCGGGACGGGTCGAAGGGTGTTTTCATTCACAACGTGCCAAGCAAATGTCTCGGTGCTACGTGCCAGCTACGTGAAAGTGGGAACAGCCTGAAGCTTGAGTGTTGGGTGGATGCTATTAGCGCAGTTTTCGTTTTCCATTGCAAACAAAAGAATGAGAGCTTTTCTTCGTGTGTCTACTGTGTCGGCTCCGTTTCGTATCCGGCGGTAACGGAAGACGCGACGATCAGATTGATGGATTTTTCAATGACTGTCATTGGAAATTTATCGTTTAATGACGTGCGTATCAAAGTTTCATTAAATTTATGAGCTGCTTTTGTTTATGCGAGGGCTCTCCAATGGTACGTCTGGTATTGAGGTCCTTATTGGTGGTGTTGCATGAGGTAAAAAATTGTTAATACTTTGCTGCTATTTGTTGAGATTTGTTTTGAGGCACTAACGTATTTGTGAACCCCGTCAAAACTATGTAAAACAGTAGAAACAGAAATGAAATCACAAAAACTTACGATAATTATTTTAGAATCATTCATACTGTTTGCTGTTTGATTCTGGAACATGTAAGAGAAAATATGTCCAGATACGATGCCATCCATGTCCATTGCACAATAATTTGCAAACAGTTGCTCATGTCTGGTTACACGGAATTCATGTGGAGCAATGCCCAACACAACCCTTGATGCCGCTAGTTCAAAATTTTATATTCTGGACTCCTTCAGATCCTTACAATAAATTCTCCTTTTTTATAAGCAGTTAATTCCAACTGAAGAGCAGCGAGTGTTGTTATCGAATTGATTAAAAACTGAATTGAGACACAGCAAACTATCGCTGCACTTGAAGCAGCACAGACTGCCGAAGCTCTTAAAACACTAAAATTCTATGAAGAGCTTGAATTATTTCTTCTGTGAAATATCGCACATTCTAATCACCTTGTTTGAAAACGCATTCTAAATATCGCTCCTATCTCAAGCAATGGAAAGATGGACATCAGAGCCAAACGAGGACAACTGTTTTGAGAGCTTGATTCCCTCTTACAAGTATCTTCACTCACCACAACAGCTACGGTAGCTCAGATGCCAAGGCGTGTGGGATTAGGGTAAGCCCGAAGGGTTCCTGCATTCCATCTTACCATAGGTATTCCTGTGTCGTAGGTTTCACTTGATCGCTGTAGGTTGAGCGTTCATTCGCAGAATGTCTAGACTAATGTCGGACCTGCATACGACGCATGGGCATCACTACTTTGACATCTTTTGGTTGCGAGTGGAGTTCGGCAAAGGAAGATCCGGTCTCTCAAAGAGCGTTTCAATTGCTAACATTCATCGAATTCATGACATTTACAATGTTCTAGTCAGCAATACGGCCAGGCCGTTCTTTATGAATAAAAATAAAATAAAATAAATGTTCTAGTCGCGATGCAATTCAACTTTGCACATTGAAACCATCCTATGAATCCTTCTGCTAATTTGCCCGCTGAAAATCCCTAAGTTCACGATACTTGGGCGATTGTTTTTAAGGCGTGGAGTTCTGTTTCTTTTCATCATGATGCTGTCTTTTTGCCTATGTTCTTAGGCATTTGAATAGCTGTTAAACGCTTTCTCAGCACATAAAGACTGCGATCCAAGTGAGAGCGTTGTTGAAGATTGTCCTCAAAAGATAGTTAAATGCGTGAAGTTACTTTGAAGACCACTCACATTTCCAATAGTTGATATATAATCGATCTGATGGTAATTTCTCAATGTGTTGATATTTGTTACCTTGTTTAATTATGAAGATACAGGACTTGCCAAATCATACGATATTAAAAGTGTTGATCTCTCCGTTCCACAGCTCACCGGCAGATACATTGAAATGGTGCTAATTGTTAAATTGAAACCAAACAAATCAAAACCAAGTTCCAGGCACCATCGGCAACAACAACCTCCCCGGGCGATGAAAGGTTTCGATTAATAATCGCTTAAGTTTTAACACTCGTTCAGCACAGCACAAATTGCACTGCACTGCTGGTGTCTAGACTAGCCTAGCAAACGACCAGTTTAGCTACACGAATACTGACAACACAACAGAGCGAGCAGCAGTAAACAGCTTTCCTTCATTTGTCTTGTCATTCCGCGAAGCTTGCCGTCCCGTTCGTTGCATCCACAAGGGATCGTTCAAGTTTGTTTGCGTCTTTCCGGTGGTTTCAACCGGGTGAACTCGATGGCCACCGGTTTACAGGTAAGCCCCGATCGGATAGGTATGCGAGATAGTGCGATGGGTGTAAACGAACTGGCAAAGATAGTGTACGCTCATCCGAGAAGTGAAAGCATCCTGCAACCTCGTCTCGCTCGACCGTCTCCGAGGCACGGATTATTGTGGATCTTCCATATCCTCCTGCTAAATTGGCCCTGCTAGACCGTGCGCTCCAGTCTCCCGAGCCCGCGCATCTTGTCCGAAGGACTTTAGCTGCATGCAAATGATGCTTGTGCATTTATGTAATTACGAAAGCAATTAAATTCATCGCAAACCGTACGCTTCGTTTCAGCCCATCCCTTGGCCTCGGGGGCCCCAGGCCAGGGACAGCGCTGGTATGCACCCGAGCGATGTTGATAACCGGCACCGGCACCGGGACCAAAGGATAGACGAGCGGCGTGTGTATTCATGCCTTCTAAATCTCTAAAACTCCTTTATCATCGTTCGTTCCCGATGGCTTGGCACGTTGGCTCGTGGCCTGGTAAGTGCAGCAGAAGGGAAGCATAAAATCGTACGGCTGGATAAACAAACGCTATTAACTGAATCGAACCGCTCGCATCTATCTCGAGGGTGGACCATGTGGGGGCACGTGGAGGGTAAGTGCACGTGAGTGTAAGTGCAGCTTACACGTGGAGGGTGGTTATTGTTTGAGTGTCAAATCTAATCCACGTATCCACGCAGAAGGGAGCGGCGACGCTGCTGGTGTCAGTTCCAGGGACCAGGGTTTCGCGTGAATGGAGCAGCTGTCATCGGGTGCATTAAACTCAATCATCCAACCGTTTTTGGGACGATTTAACGACCATCGCATGTTAAGCCGCATGTGGATCATGGCTGGATGCGAGTGTGTGGTGAGTTTTAGATTAAATTTTTACACCTCTCATTAATCAACTCCAGCCCAGTAAAGTCGCACGGCAGAGAATGGAGTCGAAACAAAATAAACTTCCACTTCGCACCTCTTTGCTAGCTAAAAGAAAAACAAAGCTTCATCAAGCTGGTGGTTTTATGAAAGAAAACTTAACCACTTCCCCAAACCACGAGACACCAGCTCAAATGCGGGGAATAGCGAGTTCTCGCCGCACTAAAAGTTTGAGCCCACGTTCAAACGATGCACACAGTTAAAACGCTTTTGATGAATCGTTTGTTTGTCTGCGATATTTATGAGTTTGTTGATGGTGGATCGTCTGTGAACTTCCAGCCGTTAGACCACCAGAGCCGCCTCCAGGGAAGAGTGTTTTGATCGTGTAATTTTTAATGAGTAAAAGGGTTTAAACGGCTGAAATTGATTAGGAGAAGAGCGTTGAGCAATTTACGAAAACGGTTTTTTCTTGGACCGCGGTCTTGATTTATTGATTCGAGTCATGCAATGCGATGGAATGCGAATGAACTGTCGCTGTGGATATCCAATATGGAATCCTTAATTTTCTTCCATGTTTGAGTAATGTTTTGAGCTGCTCATTTGCGTGCCTCTGCAAGGAAAACATTCATTTTGCGTGTTCCAAATTTGTGTTTCCACAAAGTTTCTCTATCGATTCGCAAATAGTGCACAGTGAACCGGAATCATTTGGTGGCTAAAAATATGTCTGCTTCCTTTTCCTATGTCAGTTGGACATTTCGCTACGGCTGTAGTTACACTTCATCGAGCGGCCTTTTTTTTCTTCCCAGAAGAACCAAAGATAGCATTAAAAAATTGTTTTTCTCTTATTTTTTCCTGACAGTGAAGCCCACACAGAGAGAGCGGAACATTGAAGTAATGCCTTTTACGTGACTGAAAGTAACACAGTTACTGGGAGGATTCGAGGCAGAGTTGAGAGCGTTGGAAGGAGCTGTAAGACGGAAAGATGAACCATTCCTCACCAGAAAAGAGGAAGCAACTCCAAGACGGGGGTTGGAAAAAAGAAGAAGGAAATGTCCGCCCTATGGAGAGAATATAAATTTGAAACGTTGTCCGCACCGGGCCATTGACAATAAAAACTTTACTGGCGCGGATTCTTTCAGATATCCAGATTTTGATTGTGTTATTGTGTATGGCGGTGTTTGTGCGCGAGTGCCTGTGTCTTCTTTAACTTCTCTGCAACGGTGACGAAGGTTGTCTTGCAAGTTTTTTTTTGAGCCCTGGTCTCATCTCCTTTGGAGCAAGTCCCTTCGTGAGATACATTCTTTTTCTGCAACTTTGTTATCTTGCGAACCGAGAAAAACCATTCAACACACACCTAAAATCGGACACAATATTTTGGGTTGGAAGAGACAAAATGGTTGGCGAGAGAGTTGTGAGTAACGTTAAGGAAAAAGATAAAAAAATGCGCCAACACAAGTCGTCCAGTTGAAAGTAACTGCTTTCTGGAAAAGAACACCGGACACCGGACATTGGACGTTGACAGGTGATTAATGCGTTCAGAAATTAAAATCCCTGCCGGAAAGTTTTGTGGCGCATTTTTTTTTTCTCCGAGTTAGTTGTCCCATTTCTTTGGGTGGATGCTTGTGTAGTCTCCACTCCAGAAGAAGGTTCTGGTATCCATCCCAAAGAATCGGGACTCTCCCTTTACCTGGGAAAGGGAGGTGACAATCTTCTGTGTCCCTTGCACAGTCTCGCAACGGTCATAATGAAATATCAAATTTTTGCAACGAAAACAACGACAAAAAATGCCTTGGGAAAAACCTTCGTAAAAAGTCAAAATTCACGCTTGGAGGTTGAGAAACAGCGTGCCGGTGGCCGAGTTGCCGAATTAATGGTTGTGCCTTGTGCTCTTTTTCCCTGCGTTTTGCTTTCTTCATTGCATTAGGATGCCTCTGCTCGTGCCTGTTTGCTGGTGGCTCATCCACAGCCTAGAGACCCGTTTGGTACCCCATGAATACGAAAGCTTATTTTTTGCCCGCTATTTTTCCGCAGCCAGAGGGTCAGATTAGCACGAGATAGGAAAGGTTCGTTTTTTTTAGACTGCAAACAACATTTTGTTTGTGCCTTCAAATGCGACACCGGTCAGGCCCACTGAGCCCACAGGATGACAAATTAATTTGACCAAACGAAAACAACCGCAACCAATTCGAAGAAAGTCCGAAACCGAAACAACAGCGACCGATCTCTCGCGAATCGAAAAGCCATCCGAGGGAGGCAAAAAACAGACAGCGAGTGAGCGGGCGAGCGAACGGGCGAAACTGAATTCTGAAAAGAATTTATCAACAGCAAGCTAACTTTTCCTGGTTCGATGGGATGACCGGGATAAGGTCAAGGGTTGTACATCCTTCAGATCGGGCGATCTGATTGACCGTAACCAGGATGCCGTGGTGTACTATCAGGCACGGGTTTCACCGGTTTTCCCGGAAGTCGTTGTTGGTTTATCAAATTTTTTGTCACATTTTTCCCCAAAACTTCCAATGTCAGTTGGAGAGAAATAGGGGGAGAGTGTAAAGCATAATGAAAGAGATACACAATGAAATGACCGCACGCTAATTGAAAAGATTTAGGGGGAGGAACGTTACGATGCTGTGATGGGTTTGACATTTGGTGGAATTTACGGTTTTCAAAAAATCAATAAATCCTTTAATGGGCAGTTTGTTACACGATCTTTTTGCAATGGAGTGAAGTCTATCTATGGCTGAGTGATGTGACATTAAAGCCATTGATTTATCGATCGCCTTCCAAGTATGCTGCATGCACTTATAAAACTTACAGCGATTCGATCCATATGGTGGATTTGTTGAATCACTTCTTAGGGAATGTATCAAACCTTGTGTAAAGTTGGGAGACACCAATAAGGATGCTTTCGATGTTCCCCTAAGTGATTCAACATCTCAATTATATGAATCGTAACCCTGTTAAAATTAATTTACAGTAGCCAATATCGGACATAAAATTAAAGGTTTCTTCTCTTGCCTCGATCCTTACATCCTTGAGCGAATACGTAATAGCTACAAATTCCAATAGGACAGTCTTTAAACATGTGTTCAACTGTAACAGTTCATTAAACTATTAAAACGGAGATGAAACGTAAACAACCAAGCCGAGTGGCTTTAAACCGAAAGTTTAACAGCAATATTTACATTTCATTAGCCTGCACTATATGAATAGGACATTAGCAGGCCTATCCTACCTGGCTATCGATCGATCGAAAGATTTGTTTTGGAGAGGACTAAGGGAATGATCGACTATGCGACACAAGCGATCTCATGATTACGCCGCATCACAAACACACCCTGGCGGATGTTGCTGTAAAACTTTAGCTTGACTTTCGTGTCAAGTTTATTGAATAATTTGTACTGAGCTTAAAATCCTCCTTTCGCTCCTTTTCCGATTTATCTTAACCGGTGTGTTTGTGTGCGGATCTGTATGCGGAGCAGAATGTAGCGCTTACATATGTACTAGAAACAGTGCCTCCACATCTTTTGCTAAAGGCTTTCATGTTGCAGTTATCCTAAAGTGATCCTTCATCCTTTTAGTGTTATTTTCCTCGACCAGGCTCAACTACTGCTATTTTCGCTTCTACTTACACTAGGCTACTAATTTGTAAAGAGTCCCCGAATAGCTGCTCCAGCTGGCTCCCGCTTCGGACCCATGCGGCTGGAGAGCTTTTGTGTATGTGAGTGTGATGCTTTGTTCGTGTGTGTGAGTGAGCATTATTAAATATACTTAGCATTTACACATTACTAGTGACAAGCGGCATCCGGGATCCCTGCGCTCGCGTATGCCACGCTACGAGGCGTCGCACGCAGCGAGACAGGTCGCGCTCAGATGCTTGGTTCCGTTTGCCACGCCTAAACACTAATCTCAATTTTTTGTCTTTCACTTTGCTTTGGTTTGCGTTTGATTTGTAGGTTTTGGGTTTTAAGGTTTCGTGCTTTTGCAAGAGAGCAACGGAAAACCTTGGCTGGCTTCCTCCTTCTCTCTCTCTTTCTCTCTAGATTTCGCTTTTCAGTTGGTTCAAATGCATTCCGCTGTTACACTAAACAAAAGCGCATTCTGAAGTTGTTGTTGAAGGGAAAATAAAGCTGGGCGGAGAAAAAAACGAGCTCTATATCGTTGTCGTTTGGTTGGGTTTTGTTTCTGTGTATACATAATTTTTTGCAGACCTGCACTGAGCAGGTGAGTTATGAACCGATCCTCTACCGTGCACCCGATATGTACAAGCGTTCGTTCGTTCGTTCGTTTGTTCGCGTGTTTCGCGCGGTTTGGAGAAGCGGCGAAAAAGTGGAATAAAACAGGTCGCTAAAAACAGTCGACACTACATAATCACTACATTACATTCTACATAGAAACATGCGTACGAGGCGTTAACTTACCACCGGCGGACAGTACAACACCGGTCCCATACACCCCTGGTGCAGCTTTCGGTGAGCATTGGTTGATTAGTTTTCTCTTGCGCGTGTTTGGATTATTCTTTTTGTACATCGACTTGATAGCTATTTCTATTAGTTGATTCTACGCCCGAGTACGCTGTTGGCTATTGGATGTCCGAGATGCGGATGTGGACTTCACACCAGCAGTAGCAGTTACATACATTATTCTTGTCGTTGCCGTTTTCACATTTTGGACGAGAATGATACATTGCTAAAAGGGTAGGTATACCTGTACAGTACCGCTCGTTGCGGGGTTTTGCTTTAAATTACTTCACCTCAACTGTCCCTGGCCCGGTGTGTGTGTGTGTGTGTGTGTGTGTGTTGGCATTTGGCACAGACGTTCGATACCGAACCACTTATCTATACTGCTGAATCTCGTTGAGCAAAGGACTCGCTTTCCTTACTCCGGGCTCTAGTCTAGTCTCTACTACTGCTGACGAATACGAGCGACGCTGCACACGAGCGGTACAGTGCGATTGCTATCCATGAGAAAGTTTCATCATATATGTATATCCTTGCGGCTGCAGGGTGCAGATGATTGGTTGTTTTGTTTTGTCTGTGGAGTCTAGGAACAACGATCAGGACGAGAGATGCCAGTGGATGCTTCGAAACTCAACAAGGAAACGATGAGTACGAATCGAACTGGGGCTGATGAAATGAAACTTAAAAACAATCCACTCCGGTAATATGCTGTGTGTACATACGCGCGGCGAGTACAGAAGAAGATACTGTGGAAGGTTATCCTTCCGGTTGATCACACGATGAAATTGAAGGATTTATTGTGCCACAGCTGGGCGTGGTGAGTGGTGAGATGTTGAGATGTCGATATGTTTGTCCCACCGGTTCCGGATGGGAAACGGAGCAGCTGGAGCACTGCGGCCCACAATCGTCGGAAGCTTTTGTAAGATTTGTTTAGCCCTTTGGCTCGCCCTAGGAATCCAGTTCCTTGAACGACACGTACAATTTCATCCCGTCCGTACTACACCACAACCGGACTTCGATCCAGCTCGGGAGAATTCTCTACCGCACGGCGGTGGTTTGCAACAAATAAATAAAATGGTCCCCTACCATTCACTTGCTTCTGTCTGTTTGTCTTAGCTCTCACCTGACAGCGGCTTGTCGAGGGTTCCGGGGAGGCCGCTGCTTTCTTCTCATCCCCATCCACCGTTTGTCCACCGTCGACGCAGGCCGGGTCGGGTTCGTCGGAACGCCGTTTGGCCGGCTGTCTGCGCTCGACGGTGGCTTCTGGCTAGCTCCAGGTGACATTGCGCCGCTGGGAGGCGTTGCGTCGGGCTGCTGGTTCCGGCACCGCCACGCTGCATCCGTTGCCCCGGTCCGGCTCGTCATCGTCCCGGTCGCCGGCACGGGCTCCCGGTCCGATGCGTCCCACTCACTCGATGTGCATGATCTTTTTAAACGCTTTCCGGAACTCGGGATTGAAGATGGTGTAGATGACGGGGTTGACGAAGCTGTTCATGTAGCCGAGCCACGTGGTGAGGTTGAATATCGTGACTCCCGGCCGGCAGTCCTTGTCCAGCTTCGCGCACATCGCATCCATGATGTTGCAGGTAAAGAACGGCACCCAGCAAAATAGAAACACACCTGTTGCGGGGCGGAACGAAGATAACGAGGAAAAGAAATCTTGTTTAGTGATTTTTAGGTATGGTCGCCCCATTGCAGGGCTTTGGAATACGAGTAGTAAGATAAGTCTTTAGGATATTTTAGTCAAAGTTTTAAAAACGGTTGAAGTAACTCATGTGACAAAAGGAATGAATGACGGGAAATAAGCTTGCACTGAGACGGATTTGAAGAACATAAGGGCAAGAAAAACGAAATTAAACATTGTTCCCCCTATGAAGTGTTTGGAACCATTTTTTTCGAAAATTAAATTAAAGATCGCAACGGAGAGGACGATTAAAAAACTATTTATTTTGAGAGTTAGGTCGGTATAAAAAACATTTTAGGTATAACATGTTTTAAGAGCTTGTTTGAAGATTCTGAACTATAATAAAGGTGTAGAGTGACGTTATAATGCACACCCGGATGATGTGGTTTTGTAGAGGATCATCCACATGACGATAAAAAGCGCAATGTTTTAATAATTCGAGAACATGTTTCCTTTTCTGGAATATTTGAAGCTTATGTTCTTGGAGAAGCTACTGATCGGCTCATGTCCAGACTCCAAGACTCCAGCACGTTAATATTATGTACACCGCTACACCTGTTAATTGAACTATTTTAGATATCCAAAAGCACGCTTAACCTGAACAAGGTTGGGAAGGAATTGGATGGAAAAGGAGAAGCATTGGAAAGTACCTTGAACCCAAGTATCCAACGATCATCACGATTATGTATGAAATTTGTAGAAGCGTTAAAATGTACCTTATTTATTCCTCAGTACAGCTTTTCAACCAGGTTGCGTTATTTATTGTTAAAATTAATTCATCAAAACCTGTCAATACACTTTCTGGAAGCCAGTTTAATGCTGTGGAAAGCCCACCATTTCAGATCCATCATCCTGATCGCCAGAAACATTGCTGGAAACTTTATGATTGATCCTGTAATCGTTTGGAGCTTTGCTCTCGCTAAACCATCAAAGTCTGCAAAAGTTTCTCAGATTTTCCAGCTTCCTGTGACACGTGTTTGATCTGCGACTGGTTGATGGTTGTACCGACCGTTTATCAACAAACTGAATAGTTAATACCTTAGCCAAAGTTTTCCAACACCTGTCCGTCAGATGGCTGCGTAAAGCGAGAAGCGTGTACTTGTTCAAGCTGTCTGTACTGTCCAGCACAGGCTCAAAACGAGCGGCAATTCCAAAATGATTACAAAAAGTCCAACTCCACTTTTTTTTCTTCAGCTTTTAAGCATACCAGGAACCACGATACTTGTTGGAAAAAATAACCCCGAAAACGAACGGTACAGTTTACTTCCAGAACTCATGAGCCAGCATGTCAAGCGTGCTTTTCTCACATCGTTACGGAAAAATCGTATCGTTTACGTGACACCGTTGGAGAACCCCCAAAGAAAACTAGCAATAACACGCCCTGAGCAGAGCATAAAGAATGTAAAATATGCTGCTCTACGCCCTCAAACTGGCGCGAGTTGACAACACTCAGTGGAAGCAAAAAAAAATCGAACTGCTTCGCATGTTCTGACTCTTAAGTTGCTCGAAACGAAAAAGAGGCAACCAATATGTCACGACTCAACGCAGTGATGAATATTTTGAAGTCACATTATTGTGAGCAGAAGCAAACAAAGAGATTGATTAACGCTTTTACGTCATTTTAAAATGAAAATGTGCGAAAGCGAATTAGTCTCGTTTACACACAGCTACTATAGTATGGGTTTGCGGTAGTTAATTAAGTCGCAACAGGCTACGTAAGCTTGCATTAGTTTCATTTTGCCTCGGGGATATTCGGCTGAATCAAGCCAGTATCGTGCGGTTCAAAAGTTCATCTGAGGCTGCACTCAGGAATTACTTTTACTCGGACTCGTAACCTTTATGTTTTAATTTTTCAACACATTATGCCTTGTGCGTCGGAGCTTTTAGTGTGCGGAAGGTCCAAGGTATGATGTTTTTATTAGTACTAAAGCATTATGACCGCTGAATGCCGACTGCCCAAATCATGGGCGCCGTGGTCATCAACTTGTTTATTACGCTATGGGGCTTAGTGGACGAAATGCATAAAGCTAAAATTTCAGTTTTTACAAAAATGGTTGACCATGTTCCGGACTATCTGTCAGAGGATAATCTGTTCAACTGTACAAAGTAGAAATATTCCGCTTCTTTATGATATTTGAAATGCAATGATGGTGTCAGCGACAAAAAATATATTACAAGGATATTTAGCATTATAACCTGCCTTTGCTCGGGTTTACTCGTTAATTATATATATTTAAATAATTATAGCGGTGTTGTTCGCTGAGCGTTCATTCCGTAAAGAGGGCGAGATCATGTTCTTTAATAAGCATTTGACCTCGCTTGGCTCACTTCGGCACGGTTGAAAAGACACGGAGCATGCGTTTATAGGTGATGATCGAGTGGTCGATGGTGATGATATGCGTTGATTATCACCTGATGTTTGAGACAACGCATGACATAATTATGTATTTTTGTCATTGAAAATAAATTTAGCATTGGCTTGTAAATACTTTGAAACACCCTTCTAACCTCACATATACCTTGCGTATAATTCAAAAAACGACATAAAAATTAAATGTTTTCTTCATCATCTATTCAAAATGAATTACGCAAAAAGATAGAATAGAAACATCAAAGTGAAACCTTGATATCCATTAACTAATGAAAATAGTGAGACTATTTTTTTCAACTGCTTTTAAAGAACCTTTTTGATGAAAAATAATGTTTAATGTTTAATTTTGTTTAATCTGGATTTATTAAAATATATCTAATTTTGGAATATGCGTGGTAACACATAAAGCTGTTGGTGTTAAATTATGGACCAAAGTTTACCTTATTTTTCGATTCGAGTTTTCAACAATCGGTTAAACTACACTTGCAACCTCATAAAAACTTTTGTTTATGGTTTTAGTGACACAGTTTTATGATCGAATTAAATATTTAGTATTTTTCAATAAGTTTTAACCCAAGCACTGTAATATTTCTATTCGACTGTCAAACCTCTTTTCATAAGCTATTTTCACTTATTTGCACTACATAAGAGTTGTCTGAATTTCTATCATCTTTCTGAGGAATTTGAGGCCATGTCATGTAATTTTTTTGCATAAAAATATCATTACCTTTAGTTTTTGATGCTAGATTTTATCATTGTTATAAATATTTATTACTTTTCCTTACGATTTTCCTAGAAAATTTCCTACTTTAACGTTGATTTTCTTCAAGTCCATTAGACCTGCCTCTTAGAAGACCTCCTTTTCTTAAAGTCCTTTAGAGGTTGTAACAAAACAAAATAGCAGTAATGAGCAGAAATATCGCTATCGATAACGATGCAATGGTGTTAAAATTGGAGAGCTCCTTGATTCTAAATTCAAGTGGGCTTCAAGAGAGGCTAATCGCGGCACGTAGAATTTTCATATTTTTATGAAAATAAACAATGCAAACTGTACAATAATATGTTTCACATTTCGACCAATAAAAGTGGTATCAGTGTAGTCCTGACGCGATACGATCTTCAGAGGCCGAAAGAGAGATATCGCGATTGAGTCGATCGATGGCGGACCTCTCACTCATCAAAGATAGTAGAGCGCAGGATCAAGTTTAAAAAATCAAAACTATAACTTGAATAAGTAAAACAGGTTTAAATGGTTGTCAAGCACTGTTTTATCTATATAAAAGTACTCCTCATACACTTACCTAAGACTATCGCTAACGTTTTGGTCGCTTTTCGTTCCTTCTTGGCTGACGACTTTTCTCGCTTCTTTTTCGACGCTTTATTCACTTTGTAGATTGTGAACCTGTGGATGTGAAAGGATGGCGGGAAATTATTTTTTTTAACTAACGCAATTCAAAAATATCCAATAAATAGACTTACAATGTTCGTATAGACATAAATATTTAATATTTTTACTGCCCCAGGGTAAACCTGCTTGCTCCCGAATCGAACCAAACAATGCGCGTAGGCTTCGTAATAGTTAAAGCTGCAATAACGAAGTCAGCAATCGGTGGTACTCGTCGTAAAAAATCCCCTTTCCGTGGCACAAATAAACCCATCTCAAACTGAAATCAAAGTGTATCGTTTTATGACGGCCATACGGTCCCCAATATGAACAGATTTCACACCGTGTGATCGTCATCATCGTCCGCGTTGCCATCGTCGTCGTCCCAGTCGTGCTCTATATTACAGCTACCCGATTGACCTTTGTACGTGCGCTGTGTGTTTCAAGAGCCTTTTTGATGCCAGTCCATGTCAGTTGCAGGCATCGACTGTACGGTGATTTCCTTTCAATCCTTTTTTTTTTGGTACTCGTTTCGGGAAATTCTGAAAAGCCGAACACACCGACCAGCGCTGTTCAAGTAGTCACCGTTTTGCGACTGTGACGGGGTGTGGAAATATGGAGCAAGGCGTTCCCAAACTGCGATGACAACGGTCACCAGGATTCAACCATTCAACTGCACACCGGTTTCGACTACGTGGACAGTTGAACGTGCCGAAAGGGATCGGGTTTGCGTTTTATGTTTAAAAAATCAAATTAAAATACCTTCACCGCCGGGGATTCTTCAAGTCGGGCAAGAGGGTCATCATAAGCGAATGATAACTGGTTGGATTCCAATTGCGTTTGCCAATGGGTTGGGAACGCTTTCGATAAACAGTTGACAAAATCTCGCTTGGCGATGTAAAATAAATACCTATGTGTTCGATTATATTGCTGCTTTGGAGCATCGTTGTGGAACGTCACGTGAGACGACACACAGATGCTCTATTGCAGCTTTAAATAGGGCTGTCTAAAACCATACAGAGACAAATGCTGTGCTCAATTCCTCTAAATAAAAAGGGATTTATGATTGAGTCGGAAATTTACTCCATCCAGTCCGACAGTCATCAAAGGATTATGTTCTAGGGATGCGTTTTTAGAACATTCGATTAAACCTTTTCTGTGACGGTTTGTACTAAATTTCACAGCAAGTGACGCGTACAGCTTTATAGGTTAGCTCCAACCAAATGTTATATGGTTTCTTTGTTTTTTTTATACGTTGAGTTTACGCTGGTATTCGCGTTATGCAAATAACCGCAGCGCCTTTACTGGCTTTTCAACGGTGTTAAAATTGAAACACAGTCCGTAGCAGCGCGGCTTTATGAGGCCAACACGATTTGTGTTCCGGCCGCGCACATAAGTGTTGCGAAGACGTCGTTCAAGAAACTCGTAATGCGTGATAGCCTCCCGAAGGGGAAAAAAACACAAAAAATACTTAAAACTGCGCCCACAAACAGCAAAAGGGAGATTATCCATCTTTCGGTGAGCTTTTCTTTTGAAAAAGGTACCACGAACTGTTAGGGCCCGAAGTCGTCAATCTCGCGACCAGAGGAAAGCTGGAGTAGCTGTGGCAACAAATCATGGAATTTTCATCACTTCAGAGATAAATTTGGCGGAAATTTAACAAAATTTTCATTATGATTTTTATTAGCGGCAGCGTGGCGAAGTTCACCTCGCGGTACGTATGCATTCTGGGCACGGTAGCAAGGAAACCCGTAACGAATCATCCCATTGCGGAAGGTGAAAGTGTCCCCATGGCAATAACAGTAAATTTCTTATGCCCATTAAAAGCGGGTTCAGTGTGCCTTCGTCCCGAGCATTTTCCACCAGGCATCGTTGCTACCGTATGCACCACAACCGACGTACTCTCGAAAAGGGTCCGCGGATTAGTGAAAGGATTTAGAGGTTTCTTGGCCACACAACGGTAAGCGGTGAAAGTGTGCAGTGTGGACGCGGAACTCTTTCAACGTGTGAACTTTTTTGAGCGACGGGTCGTAATTTATTCAAGCGAGTCATTTTTTGCCATTTTCATTCATGTCAGTGCAAACAAATCAGCTTTGAAGGAAACAAAAAACGCTAAATTCTAAAAACTGCACTCGAAGGCAGGTTTTTTTCGCACTTAAGCTTTGGAAGAGAATGTACGATCATGATTTGTGGCATAATAAAAGAAATTACTTGCTGCGGCATCAGTTTTATTAATTTTTATACATTTCCATAACTTGCAAAGCTGGCACATTTGAGGGTAAAACATTTGGTAAGCGTTAAAAAACCCCAGTTACTAAATTGCTTTCAGCACATGAAATAAACTGAACGGCAAAAAACTCTATCAACTGTCCGTAGAGCCAGCGCTGCGGCTTGGACGTCAATTTGCTGCCATCAATCAATTACAGTAATTACCTGAGCCTTCCAACTTTCGGTTGTCAACCGTGGCTTCGAAAAGATTGAACAGAATGAGTAAGTGATGCATGCCGAGTTGTTTTATGGGGAGACTTTTAACTGGTTTTAAATTAAATCCATTCGAAAGGCGTTAATGAAATGGTAATTCTCGCATTACGTATCATGCTGATTGATGTGAATGCTTCCGTGTGTGGTGATTCAATTACAATTACATATGACGGAGCATCATCTTCTAGGGAAGCATTTTGTTTTGCGAATGTTCTTCAAAAAAATATAAGTATAAAAAAAAAACAAACATTCATCGTACAAGTTGTGTCAAAGTTTGTTGAATGCATAGAATGAGTGGTCTTTGGCATTGGAAACCGACCGACTGACGCAGGACCGAGGTTCAAATCCCACCCAGATCGCCTCCCCGTACGCAGGTCTAACTATCCTGCTTCGGGTAAAATCTAGAGGTTGAAGTGTCAAAGCAAGCCAGGCAATACTTCTGCACATGATATGAAATTAAGTAACCATACCAACTGACTGTATAAATATGGGATTTTCTTGGTACTTTATTCTCGGTAAGCAAAACTGACCTAAAGCATCCGCAAAAGTATATTAGTATGTCTTTTTATCCATTTGGTTAAACTCAGTTTAATTGTAGATTCCCCTCATTTTTCATTTGATCTTTGGTATCATTCTAACCTTTTTCACCGAGTTTATTTTGCAGATAATGTTTCTTTTCTGAATCTAAAGCGGTAACCAAAATTCATCCATGTAACTCACCTGGATGCCTGGGTATTCTTTTTGTCCTTCCTGGAACTGTCCCGAGAGTTCGTTGATAGGGTGGAATCGTTCCGATTGAGTGACAGGGCCTGTTGAACTCCGCATCTAACTAACGATAGGGGTTTTAAGGTAACACTGGAACGACAAAGGATACATTTGTATAATGGACATAAGTTGCTGGTTGCTGGACCCTTCGTCGGCGGGCTTTACCAAATCACGGCTCGCCTGTTCGCGGCTTACCTTGCTTCCTTCCTCGGCGAACCGTTCCGACTCCGGAGGGTTGCACTTTTATTTACAATCACCGTGGCGGTCACGTTGAGGCTTTCCGGTGGGGTTGCATTCACTGCCAGGGCATCGGCGATGCTGGATGGAGCATAGCCCGAGTCATGGTTCCCGTTCGGGTCGGACGGTACCTGTTGCGTTGTCGCGATCTGTGCCACCACGCTAAAAGTAGACGTCGAGAAGCTTTTGCTAATGATAAACCGATTTGGTGTGATTAGTGTTGATGTTGATTTGACGGGCGCTTGTCACACATTTCCCGTACATCGAGGTGAAAAATACTGCTCTCTTTCCCCGGTTTGGCGAGTTAAAACACTGACCAGCACACATCAACGACGTACACAAGGTGCGTTGGGGTTGACATATTGGTGGGATGGGACGAGACCTCACACTTGATGGTGTGCAATTGAGTTTTTCTACTGAATTGGATTTTGATGCCATATTTTGCTGTTTTTTTTTTATTTGAAACGTATTAGCCGATGAAGGATTCATATTTTATTTGGAAACGTTCAGATGCTTGGAAATATACCAAAAAGCAATTGTACACATTTATTCCCATCCCTCAGCAAAATTACAGCAATGAACAGTATCGTTTTGGTGAGCTATTAGAGGCCACAAATACTACCTTTACGATCACATCTGTGAAATGTGCATCGAATATTAACTACACTCCTTAATAAGCACATAATGGTTTGAGCGTGGAACTTACTTAATACACGATTAACAAGAAAGTGAATAAGAGACGTTAAACGTTTAGAGAAACTACGTTCACTAATAATTCATTATTTTAATTGTGGTTTTAAAAGATTGACGGTTGAGTTTGGTGTTGTGTTGTAAAAATATTTGCAAGGATGCTCGAAAAACCGCAAATCAATGTTCGGAAAATGCGGAACACCGAAGCGCATTCAAATCAACGCTTTAAAAACGCAGAAAAAGTAGACGAAGCAAACGGAACAAAAGAGGAAAAACTGAAGCAAAAAGGAAAAACAGGAAAAATAATGGCACATACTTTCCCGCCTCCTCCACGACGGTCGCCAACATAAATTCAGTTGATTTATCGTTCACAATCACATGACAGTCGTCAATGTCAGGGGACCTGTGAAGCGACCAAAAACGAGAAATGGGTTATCATCCTGGCGGGGGGAGAGACAGAGCAGTTGAAGCGATCGCTTCGAAACGCAGTTGTTCCATGCCATGCAAAGGCCGTGTTGCGGGCATTCACACGGTGGATGATTAATCAAAGCACTAAAGAAGCATCCGTGCCTCGAACGGAATCACGAGAACGGGCCCGCGTGGTTCAAGCACAGTCGAGCACAAAAGCAGGATCGCTACGAGCTCAGGCAGAGAGAGAGAAAAAGTGTTGGAAAGAATCATCATTCGCAGTCAGACAGGCAGGCAGGCAGACAGACAGAACACAGGCAAATGAACGAAGTATTGAAATTGCTAGCAGAAGAAACGGAAATTATGTTTAAAAATAAAAGAGTTGTTGAAACGTTAAACGGAAGACTATTGGTTATGTAGATTGCACAAGAAGTTTTCGAAAAGAAACTATGTCGTCTAAAAGTAAATGCTCATCGAAAAAGGTAGCTTAAAATTAGCAAACGTAATGTTTAAATACATGTTATTTACACACATTTATTAGTTTAGAACAATCGAGTACAAATGAAAGGGTAACATTTAAAAAGTTTTTACGACTCATTTCTAAAACCAAAAAACCCATTTGGGATAGCCGTAAAGGACCATTGCAATATCCAATAAATATTTTTGAATCATTTTTTTCATTTTCGAAGGAATGATCTTTTTCAACAATGAGTCAGTTTGGTTTAAATCATACATTTACCTCATGCAATTTCGGTGTTTCTCAACCTAATGGCTTCCACTAACTATCCAAGTGAAATTTCTACAGATCAGGGTTAGATGATCTGCAATAAATCTATTAGTAATTTTTAAAGAATTATCCAGCAGCCGTCAAAGGTAAGATTGCCTTACAGCAGTTTGTAGTCAACCTTGAACGCGGTTGCGCGAAACATTGACCTTTGCGCTGATGGATGGACGCGAGTTAGCAACGAGCGTCGGTAATCGCTAAATCAGCATTGGGAGTGTCGTGTTGTATCCAACGCGACGAGTTATGCTGATGCGGCGATCGCTGCTGGGCCGTTTATGGGCCGATAACGGAATCGGCTGAATTCAATAAAATAGTTAATTTCAAGACACCGAACTGTAAAAGACTCTTTCTATCTATTCAGAAAGAAAAGTTTTAACTGGCGCCCGAATAGGGACCTGACAAAAAAATCAGCGGGAAGTGTATAAGTTAAAAAAAATCCTATAAAGTTAGCCATTTAAAAATTGTGGCTAATCTCGTGGTTGAAGGAGCCATCATAATAACGAAGCGAACTTTGGGACACCGTGGTTAATTCCCGATTGCTGCCAGCGAGCCCCCAGTCATCAGAAGGATAAAAAGGAACATCTTGCTGTAGCTGCCCAATTTTCCCCCGAAGAAAAAGAAGTCAGATGCCCATGGAAATTAACTCAACCATACTGTAAGTAAAAACCTAAAAAATCCGAAATCAGTGAAATTTTGGTGTTTAATTAAATAGCTTCTGCTGTAATTTGTTAGTGGTGAATCGTGATCGTGACAAGTGTTAAGTGAAGTGAGCATTTAAAACACAAAAATGACCAATCCCAACACTGAAATGGTTCTACGATCTTTCGTGGAGATGGGAAAAACCCCTGACTTTTTGAGGGATGTTCCTATTTTTGATGGAAACCCAAATGAGTTGATGAATTGGATTTCGGATGTGGAAGATGTTTTTATCATGTATAGAGATCTTCCTGACGACTCTGTGCAGTTCCATCTGATCGAACGAACAATCAGAAGGAAAGTCCGTGGAGAAGCTTCCGATGTGTTAAATGCAAATAATGCAACATGTAGTTGGCATCAGATAAAATCTATCCTAATGCTTTACTATAAAGATAAGCGTGACGTGAAGACCCTGGATTATGAATTGACGTGTATTCGTAAGGGTAATTCGGAAAGCCTCGCCGGATATTATAGCAGGGTTAACCAATTGTTAGCCGCTATAATAGCACAAGTTCAAACTGACAGTAAGTACTCTCTGCATGCAAATGTCCACATAAACTATTTCAGAGAGAAAGCTTTGGATTCGTTTATTAGAGGTTTAGAAAAACCATTATCCACTTTATTAAAAACTGCTGACCCGAAGACCCTTAGCAAAGCATATCAATTTTGCATTGATTACTTTAATATGGACGTTCGATCAGCACCTTTTAAAAATCAATATGGAAATCAAAATTCTCTTAATATTCCCAAGCCAAGAGATTTAGGCTTCGAGCCTCAACCCCCTAGGGTAGCACCCAGAAAAATTGTTTATCAACCAGTACCCCCTCCTAGAGCAGCGCCTCGTCCAGCTCCACGATACAATTCCCATTACCTGCCTAATCAGCAATATACCCCACAGAGGCAACAGCCCGAGCCAATGGAGGTAGATAGAAGTATAAATTCACGTCATATTGACTATGGTAACAGACCCACATATGGCGAAAAAAGACCAAGACCACCATCAAGTCAAGAAGCGTGGGTAAAGAGGCAAGCTCACCCATTATATGCTCATCAAATGAATAAAAATGCCAACGACGCAAGGTATTGTCACGGACAAACAATAAATGAATTTGAGCTCACAGAGCAAAACAATCTTGTTGACAAATTACAAAACATAAATTTGCAACACGAGCATGATCCGTTGGAGGGATCAAGTCGCGATGGTCAGAACCATTTTTTAGAGTGGAAGATGAGTTGGTAGTTCCCAGCCTTCCTTTTATTTATCTTAAAACTACCATTGGAAACTTTCCGTTTTTAATAGACACAGGTGCTAATATTAATTTAATACATCCACAATTGGCACGTGCATATGAAATCAGTAAACCGTACGAATTTTCAGTAGGTCAAATAAGTTGTGCAAATAGTACATTTGCTCCTACTAGTGCAATTAATATAAATTTTTTCCATCCCAAAATTGATTTTGAAGATCGCTTTTTGTTACACAAATTTCACAATTTTTTTTATGGAATCATTGGAAATAGCATGTTGAAAACATTGAAAGCTAAAATTGATCTAGAAAATGACCAAATCACATTGAGTAGAAACTCTAAAAGATTCGTCATCCCAATCTCATACTATTCTCCACATAATCGGTCATCCCACAATTTGATCCGAACATCTCATCTATCCAAATTAGAGCTAGAAAAACTAAACCAGGTTTTAGATAAAAACAGAGATGCATTTTACAAACCAGACAGTAAACTAACATGTACAACCAAAGTGGAATGTGCAATACACACTTCAGACGATACACCTATCCATCAAAGAGTGTATCCATATCCTGCAGCATATGCTGACGAAGTAAATAAGCAAGTTGACAAGCTATTAGCGGATGGAATAATCAGACCGTCTCGCTCAGCTTGGACTTCACCGGTATGGATTGTGCCAAAAAAACCGGATGCATCAGGACAAAAGAAATTTAGAATGGTTATCGATTATCGAATGTTAAATGCTAAAACCATCTCCGAAAAATATCCAATGCCCGAGATAAATTATGTGATAGACCAATTAAAAGGAAAAAAATATTTCTCGACTTTAGATTTAGCTTCGGGATTCCATCAAATTAAGATGAAAGCATCAGATATTGAAAAAACGGCTTTTGCTATTAATAACGGTAAATACGAATTTACTAGGATGCCGTTTGGTTTAAAAAACGCACCGGCTATATTTCAAAGGGCTATCGATGATGTACTTCGAAATTTTATTGGAAAAATATGTTACGTTTATATAGACGACGTAATAGTTTTTGGCGATGATTTAGAAAATCATTTGAAAAATTTGGACACAATTTTGACAACATTAAATAATGCAGGACTAAAAATTCAATTAGACAAATCAGAATTCCTTCGCCAAGAAGTTGAATTTCTTGGTTTCATTATTTGCACAGAGGGAATAAAACCCAACCATAAAAAAATAGAAGTTATAAATAAATACCCTGTGCCCAAAACCATTAAAGATTTGCGTGCCTTCCTAGGATTAATGGGCTACTATCGACGATTTGTCAAAGACTTTGCCAAAATTGCTAAACCTTTGACAAACATTTTAAGGGGAAAGGGATCTGACACATCCAAAAAGAAAATTACATTAAATCAACAAGAAATCGAATGTTTCAATAAAATGAAGCAAATACTATCATCGAGCGATATTCTCATCTATCCAGATTTTAACAAACCATTTATTTTGACAACCGATGCTTCAGATTATGCAATTGGATCCGTTCTTTCTCAAGGTGAATTAGGCAAAGATAAACCAATTCACTTCGCATCAAGAACACTATCTAAAACTGAAGAGAAATATTCCACCCCTGAGAAAGAAATGCTTGCAATTTTCTGGTCACTACAAACTTTCCGCAATTATTTGTATGGAGCTAAACTCAAAATATTAACTGATCATCAACCACTTACTTTTGCCCTCTCCCAAAAAAATACTAACGCAAAATTAAAACGTTGGAAAGCATATTTAGAGGAGCATGACCACGAGATTTTGTATAAACCAGGCAAAGGCAATGTTGTAGCAGATGCCCTCAGCAGAATAGTTTTCTCTATGACTGGTACGCAACATTCATCACAAACTAGTGACGATTTTTACATTATCTCTACAGAAGCACCACTTAATGCTTTTCACAACCAGATCGTGTTGAAAAAAGGGAAACCAAACACAGTAATTGAATATCCATTCCAAAATTTTAAACGTACAACAATTTACTCCGAAATAATAACCGAATCATCTCTTTTACAGATTCTAAAGGATCATTTCACAATATCAAAAGTAAACGGACTTTTCACGAGTGAAGACATAATGGGAAAATTTCAAGAGGTTTATAGGAAGTATTTTGGAAGTCAGAAGCTCCTTAAGATTCGATTTACTCAAAATCTTCTGGAAGACATTACAGACGAAGATCAACAACGAGAAATAATCACGGCAGAGCACAATAGGGCACATCGTGGAGCCCAGGAAAATAAGTCGCAAATTTTACGTAAATACTATTTTCCAAAGCTGCTAGCCAAGATAAAAAAAATTGTTTCCAATTGCTGTATCTGCAATGAAAACAAATATGACCGAAACCCTATCCGGTATCCTCAACAACAAACTCCAATCCCCGTACACCCTTTCCAAATTGCACACATTGATATAATGTTTCTCGAAAAACATTATTTTTTAACTTACATCGATAAATTTTCAAAATTCGCTCAAATTAAAGAAATTCAATCGCGAGCCGCCTTAGATATTGTTCCGGCAGTTAAAGAAATAATTACAAAATACCATCCTCCTAAAATATTAGTAATGGACGGCGAAAAATCTTTTGGTACACAAGATCTAATAGATTTTTATAAAACTCACCAAATCCAAATATATTTAACAGCTACAGGTCGAAGTGAAATGAATGGAGTAATAGAAAGGTTCCATTCTACCATATTAGAAATTTATCGAATAACGAAATTTGAGAACAACAATTTAACTATTTCTGATCTAATCGAGCTTTCACTTCACAAATATAATTCATCCATTCATTCGACTACTAAATATACTCCTTATGAGATAATTTTACCGTCTGTCCGTTCATCAGATATTTGTGAAAATGTTTACAAAAATTTAACAAAGAAACAGGAGAAAGATATTTCATATTACAATAAGAGAAAAAAGGAAATAAATATAAAAGAGGATATGACAGTTTATGAAAAAACCAGAGCCAGATTAAAACACAAGCCGAGATACAAGAAAATCAAGATTAACAAAGTAAACAAAAGCACTATAAACACAAATGATTCACGAAAAATTCATAAAAACGATATAAAAATAAGATAGCTAACAATACCGTCATTCTAACATCATTGTTCTCTTCTTACAGTTTTCTATTTGTAGTATGTACCCTAGCTGAGCCGAGGATCTCTATTCTGAAGGTAGACAACCAACCTATAGTTGCAATGGACGAAGGTTGGGCAAGAATAAGGATAGATAGCCATATTTACATACACCATTACAATTTAACTGCGTATAAGGGTTATATTCAAGCAATTAAGGACGATTTCGAAAAAATGAGCAATAATCAATTTTCCAGTATTATCCAAAACCAATTCGAAGAACTGAATACCATATTGAAAAGAATGCTTCCCACTAAAAGATTCAAACGTTGGGATTCCATAGGAACAATTTGGAAGTTTATTGCAGGAACACCAGATGCAAACGATCTTCGTGTTATTAACAAAACAATTAATAATCTCATCGATGACAATAATGCACAAGTTACAATCAATAGGAATATTAACAACCAGATTAAAGAAATAACAGAAAAAACTCGTAACGTAATAACTCAATTCAGATCAGAATCATTAGAAATTCATTCCATCAATATTTATCTCCACCTAAAAAAGATGATAGACACACTGCAGGAAATAGTTGATAGTATAGTTATGACGAAAGCGAATATTTTAAACGAAAAAATATTGTCAAAATATGAAATCAATTGTTTGGAAAAAAACCTGGCAGCAGAAAACATTCCGTTCGACACAACTCTAGAAGCGCTTTCCTACGCCGACGCCTCTATCGCCACCAACCGCCAAGAAATAATGCTGCTCATAAAAACACCCAAACTCGACCCAAGAACGTTCCGTAAGATAAAAATTTATCCAATCCTGTACCACGACGGCAAGATTCACCTCCAGTATGACAGATTCATAACTCACGAAGCAATCAGATACCGTGTTAGCACTCTAACCCCGAAAATCTATAAAATCAATGAAATAGAGTTGGATGAATCAGATTGCATTCCAAGATTAATGGAAGGTCGAGAAGCAGAATGTAACTTTACGAAGAGTCCAGCCAAAACTGAAATATTACAGATTAATAATCACGCCATATTGATTAACTCTGTAGAGAAATTTACACTCGTCTCCAACTGTGGTATAAGCAACAGAACACTTCAGGGATCGTTCGTAATAAGCTTCAACACATGCGATATTTACATAAACGACGTGAGATACTCATCCAAACTCACCGATCTAGTTGGAACGTTGAACTTATATCCACTCGACGGAGTGTTTATTAAAAGACAGCTGGAAATTTCGAACATAAGTCTGGAAGATTTACATAATCTGCACATCGAGACACGTAAAGAATTGGAGCACATTCGCTTACAAAACAACTCTTTTCAAATAACCTGGCCAACGATAAACATTTTCGGAGGTATCATCTTTCCTCTCATTATACTGGGAGTAGCATTGCTTTACTGGTTTACAAAGAGGTGCAAAAACACGCAAACGGTAGTCACAGTACATAATTCGTCACCAAATCAGACACCCGACTACGTCACATTTCCTAAACAAACACAGTGAATCGTGGACGTTCACATCTGAGGGGGGGCGAGTTAGCAACGAGCGTCGGTAATCGCTAAATCAGCATTGGGAGTGTCGTGTTGTATCCAACGCGACGAGTTATGCTGATGCGGCGATCGCTGCTGGGCCGTTTATGGGCCGATAACGGAATCGGCTGAATTCAATAAAATAGTTAATTTCAAGACACCGAACTGTAAAAGACTCTTTCTATCTATTCAGAAAGAAAAGTTTTAACTCGCGTGATAAGTGAGGGTTGAAATGATAAGTGGCATTTTGAAAATTCACTGTCAAACTTTGCAATCATTTAATGAAATTTGGCATTCAGTAGAGGTTCATTCAATGCAATTATGGATTTTTCTGTGGATTAAGGAAGTGGTAAATGAAACAACATTGGGCCGAGGCGACAACGGCGCCGGTCTTCACACGGCAGGGCCGGGGTTCAAATCCCATCCAGACCGCCTCCCCGTACGCAGGGCTGACTACTTTTCTACGGGTAAAATTAAGTCACAGAAAGCCAGAAATGGCAGGCCGAGACCTCTCGAGGTTGTAGTGCCAAAGAAGAAGAAGAAGAAGAAATGAAACAACGTCTTCTTTTCTTCTTTCTTCCTTGCCACTGCAACCTCTAGAGGTCTCGCCCTGCCATTTCTGACTTTCTATGACTTGATTTTACCCGTAGCAAAGTAGTCAGCCCTGCTTACGGGGACGCGGTCCTGATAGGATTTGAACCACGTTCCTGCCGTGTGAAGACCGGCGCCGTTATTGCCTCGGAGATAACAACATGAAACGATAACAACAAGACACGAAACAACATTCCTGACAAATTTTCGTATTTTGACTTTTAAAATGGATATAGAAGGTAAAGTAAATAATAAATCAAATCTCTTTGCATTTTATATTTTAACAGGATTAGACAATCTCCCTTGATTGCAAGGTTCCACAACAGACTTGCAGTATTGCATTATACTGCATATTCCCCTAACTGATTTAAAACATTTATATTAGCACAACATGCGTGAAATGTGCTGACCAGCAAATCAATATTTGGAAATCAAATACAATCATAGATTTCCTTGCTTAAATAAAAATTTGTGAGTAGCACCACAGCAAATGAAAGATTTACTTCTCTAAAATTCTTTAAAATATAAACCGTCTTGGTATGCCAGAGTAAACCAAAGTTTACTTAGTTGAGAAACACTGAAGTGATTAAATAAACCGTTAATGTTGAAGTAGAGCTGTGTTCAAGGATAATAACGTAGTATTTCCATTTATTTGACTTTCAAAAACTTACTCAAAAAAATAAAATAAGTATTAAGTTTCAAGCAAAACATTCAAACCCACAAAATTATTGATTTAACAAGCTCCAGAAGTTTTTTCTTCACCCAAAGGACACCGAAACTGAATTGAAGTGTATAGAACATGAACACCAGAACACGAAATTCACTGACTGCTTTTTATGCATGCAACAGCCAGCAAGCTAACGGTTACTGAATGGAACAAAGATTTATCAAAACGCATGTACACGAACGGGCTGGAAGCGCAACAACTCAATGCATCAAAGCTTCACTGTAGGCAAACGTAGGCGAATACATAGAACACAAATCAACACTGTCGGACGAGGGTGCGATAGTTTCAAATTTATGATCTGCTACGTCAAATATAAATGTCAAACAACACACTCACATAAGCATAACACACACACACACACAAAAAGCGGAGTGAAACACCAGAATTGGATGGTGCTTTCGCCGGTAGCCGGTACTGCTACACTTACCCGGCATTCTCGTCGTCTTCCTCGTTCGAACCGGAAGCCGTGTTGGTGGGCCGCTCCTCGTCCGGAAGGATCTTGGAGCCGCTTCGCGTGCTGCCGTCTAGTTGCGTTTCCGCTAGGCGCTTTGTTTGAGCAATGTTCTCGATGATGCTGCCCCCGGCAGTGATCTCCGAGAGGTGCGGCTTCCGGGCGGCTCGTTGCTTTTTCGCTCGCGTTCGCAATGCCTGAAACGGGGCAATTAAAGAATCAAATAAAAACCGTTTATCCAAACACAAACCGGGATGTGTTTGTGTACTTTTTTCGGGAATATATTTTATTTTTGGAAAATCAGCAACTTTGAGCGACAGCCAGTCAGTTTTGACAGAGGGTCACGTTGGGACAGTTCCTCGAAAAAGGAGGGTTATGTTGAGAGCTTATCGAAGAACGCACCTATTCCGGTATCTTCAGCAGTTCAATTTCAAAGTTCAAGTATCGTTTTACGCATATTATTTTTTAACTAACACTTGTTGATTTTGTTGTAGTAGCTAGTTTTTCTATAAAATATTTCTGGTTCCTAGAACAAAGATTCATGGATAGAGGCTTCGGTGGAAGCATTGGAGCTTAAAAAAACACTCAAATATTTAATATAATGAATATATTTTTTGAAGTTTGGCGCTTGTGATAAAACTATAAATGTTTTCCCTTTTTTAAGATATTTATCAAATCTTTAAGTTAAATCTCGTGTGTAGTCGTCCAATGCGTATTAAAATGCAACTTATTAGCAGTGATTTACACCAAATATAATTCTCATTCAAACTTCCTTGTCAATGAACTTACTTCGCATGTCTCATGTTATCTATAACAATTACAATCGTGTCTAGAAATGCAGTCTAGAACAAGGAACTTTTTTCATATGTCGTTGAGACGCACATGTACGAGTATCCTACTTCGACGATCGGGATAAGTTTTGCTCGGCAGTAATGTTGTACCGGATACACCTGAACACAAGTAAGTTGTAGTTTTGGCATTAAAAGTTCTACCAATATGCTACCACTTCCACCGAGGATATGGTGTGCTAACTTTCACGATGATGAAATCTAGCACTTATCCTTCAGCGACATGATGCTGCTGCTGCTACTGCTGGAGCTGCCACCATAGCGTAAAACAAATGCACGCGATAATGAAATTCTTCCAGCGAAGCCATTACCGCTCGTTAAAGCAACAAGCGCGCTAGCAAGTTCTATTTGTCGTGTTTGACATGTTTAACTACCTTCCGGCCTGCACTAACACACATTCCGCCACCACGCCATTTCCTGTTCCGTTCCTGAGCGGCTGTAACACGGAACCCGATTGCCATCCGGATGTTGGTTCGCAAGTCATCTCCACACTCAATCCGGCACGCCGTCGACGGGCAAAGTTTGTGGCATAAATAGCGTACACCGAAACGAACGGCTAAATCATGAGCCACTCGCAGACAATGCAACAGACGGGCGTGACTAGGAAGACTGAGCGCCGGCATGCTTTGCCAAGGTTTTCTGAATCGGTAGCTTGACATCGGGTTAAACCTTCTTCCTTCCTGCGATTCCTTTCTACTCCGAACCGACACATTCATACGGACCTGTTTCTGCATATGCTACAGTATTGTTAAGTCGGTTAAATTGAAATTTCATTATTCATAAACTATCTTCCGCGCTGTATACTGCTAGATCGCTAGTGAATGTTGTTTGAGAAGAAATTATTTAGCTGCCCGCAAAACCATGAAACGGCGGAAAAGCCCTGTAAACCACATTAATTTGATAAAGACAGATAGTTGTTTGATAAATAGACAATAGAGCTAGGAGTTTGCAACTTGTGGATTGGTAATTTGTTGCTTTAGCATCTTTTTGTCTATAATCTGTTCTGGTTGGAGTTAGCTTTAAGACTAACTACAAATAAGCATTCAGAAACTTCTGATCATGATGTACTAAATGCTTGAAGGATTGGTGCGCATCATGAGTTTTATCTTTAAGTAATGACGGGTTTAGCAATGAACGATGCCATAGTGAGGACTGACTCTCCAATTATGCGGCATCTAAAAGTCTAGTAAGCCAGGAATGGCAGGCATGACCTTAGTGGTCGTTAAGCCAAAAAAGAAGAATAAGCGGTCACTATAGGTCTAATCATAGAATCTAATCATGTATCTTAGAATATAATTTATAGACAATCAAAATGGAAGAAACCTCTTCGTTATAGCAACTTTGACTACCAAGAGATCGCGTAGTTGAAAAGGCGTCTTTTTCTAATGAGTTTTGTATACCAAAAGACCCACTTATTTAAGGGACTTCATAGTCAGACAGGCGACTATTGGGGTGATCCGGTTGTAGCATCCTCGCTATACATCTGAAATACACCTTACGAAAAACATACATTTCATAAACACGTACGAAGGAACGGTCAATCACACCACAACATTATGCAAAAACTGTCTAAACTCAAACCAATCAAACCTCAACCAAACCAACCAATGCACCAAACACCGCACGGTGTAGACAGTGGTCAGCAACTAAGCGTAAAACTTTATCCACTCCGAACCATCGCAAACAAATAGAACAAAACAGACATAATAATAACGACACATTTTATGCAGATCGCACCGCGTTCGATTGCCCCGAAACAAGCAAACCAATGAATGATAATTTCATATCAGCAGGTTAACCGATAGACAAACGGAAACGACTCAAACCAAAACTACCCCTACGGAAAATTCCATAAGTAACTTGATTCTTTTGTTTACAACGAAGCCCTATGCTCTTGCCGTCAACCAAGAAGTTACTCAATCACGTAAAAAAGTTTTAACCTAATTTAAGGTGAATAAACTAACTATAAACAAAGAAATTTTTGGTATAAATAAAGCTGTCTTCCCCAACCAGGGAGAGTTGGTTCTGGGTTAAGACTTGATTCATTTCAAGAGCTTTGGGAATCCTCCTACCCAAGGTAAGGCCTCAAAGACTCCAACGAGCCAGTAAGGGATGTTCCCTCTGAATGTCTAGAGTCGCCTGGCCGACTCAATGCCGATGAACTTCGAGTGTCCCCCTACCAAAGGTAAGGCCTTGATGTCTCCAACAATCCAGTAAGGAAGATTCTCATCTAGAATCTTCACGATTGCCTCGACAGTCGATAAAGGGAAGAATTGGTTCGGTCAGCAAGTTGTTGTTCGTCGCTTTCGTCGAAATCCGAATGAACCATGTAAGTACTCAAATCGCATTTGCGTCACTAGTGCGCAAAAGACTGACCGATCCCGCGTATAACATGGCGACCGTTTTTTCATATAACATATAATAAGGTCGTGAGGTGACAACGGCGTCGGACTTCATATGGCAGGATCGGGGTTCAAATCCCATCCGGACCGTTCTCCCGTAGTCAGGACTGACTATCCAATTACGTGGGATCATTAAGTCTAGTGAGCCAGAAATGGCAGGCATGACCCAAGAGGTCGTTAGGTCAAAGAAGAAGCAAAAGACATACTCAGACACACTATTCTCAGGGGTCTTCCTCAAGTCTAGATTTTTAATTCGCTCTCTCAGTAAAGAAGTTGGAAAAAATAAGGCACTTTCTGACTGCTAGCAAAAGCTTTTGTGACTTGTAAAATGAAGAAGTAGTTTTCAATTGTTGATAATTGATCCAAAATAAAGTCGTGCTCAAAAGCATCCGAAAACGCAAAAACAACAAGGCATTTTCTTCTTGGCCCAATGGCCTCCTAGGTCTTAAGGACTTTCTAGACATATTGATGACACGTAGATGAAAAGTAAATCATCACAACGAGGTAACGGTTCGTAGCAGATTTCAACTGCGGTGCTGTCGTGTGAAGACCGGCGCTTCTGTCGTCTCTTAAACCGGTCAGTCCCAAGGCATTAACTATCAATAGTTAGCAATAGGCAATAGCAAATAACTAAACTGCCTTTTAGTTGTTTGAGCTTAATTGAGTCATTCGTAAGGGAAGCACTCTGGAATTATTAGGAAAAAATTGAAATAGTACAATCATGGTATTGCGAAATAAGCGGAAGAACATGGCAATAGAACAATGTGAGATATATCCGAACATTCATTAAAACTTAACCCATTTTTTGGTGATATAAAATTCGTGGAATCTACACATCAAAAATCAAATTTATCTTCTATTCACCAGAACTGCCAAAGTTCTTATTTTCAGACGAGCATTTTTATGCACCATATGCAATGATCAAAATATTATTTTCCATTTGCTTAGAAAACCAAGCCAATAAATAGTAACAATATCGACCCAGTATTCAGCGGTACACGGCTTGTCCTGCCACAAAGTCTTCCGACCATCCAGGACAAGCCGTGTACGGCTGAATAAAATAAAATCTCTGAATCATGCCGGATGTTTTCGTTATATTTTCAAAATATTATTTTTTGCTACCCTGACGCATACAAATGGCACACGAGGAATACAGCCCTTGCTGAGCTGGTGCCAGTGCTTGTGATTTATAAATTATGACAAACAGCTCTTCGGAATTCATTTTTTATCCTCACAGTTTTGCTTTCACTCAGCACCAATAACGATCTGCCCGCCAAGATGCTTTTCACGATGCTTTTTGCTCATGTCCATGCGCAATCATATTACCGCGAATGAAGCAAAAGCAGCCAGCTTCTGCTGTCGGTAACATTTTGCCGTGAATTTCCATTTCCGCTCGACGTTCGCCGGTGAGAAGTTTTGTTGGTGCCGGTGCCTTGGTGAATGTTCCACCAGCATTCGAGACTAAATGATGTATGATTTGTATGTGTGTTTGTGGCACTGTTTTTTTCTTGACTATTTTTTGCCGCTTTTTATCCCTGCCAGCTGTTTTACACCGGCGCATAATAGTAGCGGGATAGTCACCCGGCCTGGTCGGTCGCACAAGCAGGCGCTCGGGGAAAGTTGGGCCGGGTGTTGGGCTGTCATATTGCTGACGGAAAGTTCATTTGTTTGTGCTAGCATGCCGGCAGCATGTTGCTTCCAGCATTCACTTTGGCTATGTTTAATGCTCGATAGCAGTGCTCCATTGCTCTATCTATTTGCTAGCAGCAACACACCGTGACTCACAGCTCCACGGAAAGGGAGCAAAACAGCGAAAAACCCCGAACGGCTGTGGAAAAACAACCAGCCATCGGGATAAACGTGAGTAAAAAGTCAAACGAAAAATTGCCAACAAATAAACACGTCTACCGTCTGTTCGGTGCTGCGGTTTATCTCTGTCAATTGTGTTTGCCGTTATTTTCACATTTGCGCTATCTGCGCGGCTGAAGGGGCTCTGAACATCCTAGCCGCAGATCGCAGACCAGAAAATGGAGTGTTTGTATGCGTCGCGACTTTTTCCGGTTTATTCTTCTGAGAGTTATTTGTTTGTTGGAAATTTCATTCTTTGCGCTATTTTTCCGGACCGCTCAACAGTGCAGGGGGCGGACGCCCGGGAGGATTTGTTTGTGTGTGTGTGTGTGTGTGTGTGTGTTTTTTGCTTGAGAAATGACAAAGTCAATAGAGCTATAAAACAACAACAGCGCCAGCGGAATCACCATGGTTCGTACCACCGGAGGCGATGAATAAACCCGTTAAACCGATTATAAATTAAGCCGCAATCTGATGGTTGATGGCGAGGTGAAGATAAAATCACTGCTAATTGGAAATGTACATCAACGGAAATGAAAAGCTGAACGAGCGCTTACCTTAAAAATATTCCAGTATAAAAAGACCATTATGATACACGGGATATAAAAGCTAGTTAGGGACGAGTACACTATAAAATCGGTATTGTAGAACACGCAGAGGTCGGGCGATCGGTCCTGCGTGTTGTTCAGTCCCAGCACTATCGGTGATCCGATCGCGGCCGATATTGCCCACACGAGCAGGATCGTCAGACACACCCGGCGGCTGTTTTTATGCTTCGCGTACTTGATTGGTTGTGTTACCGCGATGTATCTGGAATGAGCAGAGAAAAGATAGATTCACCGTGTTAATAATTGTGACACTAGATGCAGGACATTCGGAGGATTAATTCGAAGTATAGAGCTACTGAAAGCGCTTTGATACTTTTTAAAACCGCTTCTCTCAAAAATGGTTGAATGAAACCCCTTTGTAAAGAGTGCCGAAAAACCATTGCTAGTTATGATTCTCTCCATGAGCTGTTTAATGCCACTACATCATCCAATAGACCGAGCACTCAAAATAATTTGGCTTAATTAAAAAAATACATTGCTACATACATCCAAATTGCTTTAAAGTTATTGCAGATGATTATCTGTTCCGAATCATAAACCCTTTTACGTCTGATCAGAATCGAGCCACTTTAAGGACGTCAGTGTCCATGAAGAAAGTTCCTGGCACTTTCAATATGGAACAGTATCATCCATCTATAATACTAAGAAAAAGGGTCATGAGCTTATAATTAAAAAAATGGATGGAATTGGCTTGTGGGGCTAAACAGATATCTTTTTAAAACGTCTAGCCTTATCTATCATCAACATTTGAGTTGCTGTTCTATTTCTGGCTAGTAGCACTCACTTAGTCTGAATAGACACGGATGCACTGTATATTCGAGGAATCAAACAACAGAGAACCTAGTACAGCTCTAAACTGTGAACATTGTACTCCTCCTGATGCACGTATTTCAAAGGATGAGTAACGAATCAGATGGTTTTGTTAATCATCAAACTAGTTGCAAAACCAGTACTAGTTGAGAGCCATAAAACTCGCATTACGAATTTTCTACCTGCACTGAATTATCCGTTGCCCAAACGCAAATATGCTCAGTACTTTAAAGGAATTTATAATGCTTTTCCTTGGAATGTGGCCACAAATCGTACTCTATCGGGTTTCCGGGGATCCTGCGCGAGCTGTACAAAGAAACGTTTTGTGCGTGAAATTCTCAATGTAAATTTGCCTTCATCAATGAACCGTATTTCTTGGAAAATTATAAATACCTGTCGGAACAATTGTAATTCCAATATTTTTTATAGGAACAAAACTCTAAAGAATATCCAGCACAGACCCGTATCGCGTCATCTGCAACGTTCCACAGAACTCCCTGTGCAATTTCTCATCATCGATCTGGGGCAGGTTCTATTTCAATAATTGAATTCATTTCATTCAATTTACCTCACAATCGCTCGGGAAAGATGAAACTGTCCTACCGCTCTAATACGCCACACGTGTAACATTATGTTGTTTCGCCCGGTCTTGTGCTGATCAACGCATCAACGCTGTCAGATGGCTCGGTTTGTTGTAAAAGTACGGTTACACATCTTCAAACACCCAATATTGATTGCCACATTCCACAGAAATCGTGCATCATGGTTATCGAAATGAAATATTGTTCACCAATTGTGCCACGTGAGGCTGGCTTTAGGCAGTTCTATAACTACGAAACCCATTATATCGACCGTCTGACCATAGATAAACAAAAGATGTTTCCCGCTGGCGATGGGCCAGCATCGGTTCGCAGCCATATTCCTCCGAGAATGGGAGTGTCATTCTATTTCCTTCAGACACAATGCCCATGAATGATGAAACGGAATGAAGCATGTACATTCTCAATATTTGCTCATGATTCGATGAAGGTGAACCCACACTTTGCCGCAGTTGTGTGCTCTGCGGTACGAGCTCGAACGGTTGACAAATTGGCTTCGAAAGCGACGAAGCCTTCGAGCACCCGGATGCTTGCGATACAATGATGATTGGAATTCTATTTTCTCCAGACATTATCAACGAATGGCTGTGAAACCGCTGCCTAAAGTGGAAGGCAAAGAAGCTACGGACGCACTTTTGGGTCCTACGGTCCTACAGATTAGCATAAGCAGAGGTATAATCCTTTTTCCTGGATAAAAGACAACGACTCGAGCCAACGCCAGGTCGTATGATACGTTCCCTCAAAAGCGATCGGCAAACACTAGACACTGTGGCCGAAATGTGTAGGCCGGCTTTGGAAGTGTTCAGGTGGGCGCTCTGTTTCATCGCCCAGTCTGTCCCCGACTCAAGGAGGAATCGGTTTTCGTTGAAAGCCGGCTTCAGAGTGGTTTTTGAAAATTGCTCACAACCGCTAGGCTTCCGTAAAATTGTGGTGCATCCAACGGCACCCGATGCCTTCCAGCGCCTTTCGGAACGGATTTGTGTGGGAAGTTCGGTTTGTTTGTCACCATGCCACAGACACTATCGGCTCGAAAGGTGAACGGATCGTGATCCTTCGAGTGTGTATTTTTTTGTGTGAAGCCACTCATTCATTCAAGCCACATTTTCATGCAAGGTGTTCGATCCGGGCTCTCCGAAGGGGTGCTTTGTTAAGCTGCCGTGTATACGCAGTCATCAATCACCTGCCGGAAAAGTTGTAATTCCTTGCAGAGAGAAGCAACAAAACACGCACAGACTATACTGGTAGGTATCGCTGGGACGGGACCGGCAGAGGTTCCGTGCTCGGGGTCGGTGGGTTTTTAATCAAGTTGACCGATTGATTTATTTAGCTGGCCTGGTCTGCAGGTCCAGGATCCGTCAATTTTGGCATCATGGAAGGAACTGCGTGAAAACTTGATGAAGATAGTATATATCGGACAAAAAAAGGGTATTTGCCGTTTAGTTTTTGAATTCAGTTATTTGATAAGGTGCGTGTGTCAGGTCTACTGAGCACAGGTTTAACGTTTTAATTTGATCAAAGAAATTCATATGGGATGCAATCGGATCAACCGTTTAAAGGTGCCAAATTGTATTTTTAATATTGTTCGATAACAGCATAGTATGTCAATTGTTAAGCAAATGCGAAATTATTTTAAATATGTTAATAAATAGTTGCTGTAAAAATACATAAATCAGTTAAACATACAATCACGCTCCACTCCCATGCAATCTTTGGTTGATATGAGATTATCAACTGTTTTGCAAAAAATAGGCTTCAATGCTGATGTATCCATCATATCAGAAGACTGTAGACATCAATCATATATAAAAAATATGCTTCTGAGATGATGTTCCGGTTTTGTTTTGTTATTCCCAAGCATAATGTAGCATTATGTAAGCGTTCCTCCAACTAATATCTGCATTCTTTATGCAGATTTTCTCACATTACACGTTTCTGTGCGCTTTTGAGTTTTATAGTTGGTTTGGAGCTTTTCTTCTGTAGGAAATAGCTTCAAGTCAATGTGTATTGTGCTCTATTTGTAACATAATTTTCCTCTTTTCACATTCTACGATTTATTTTCCTAGCATAGGACCTGCCTTAGTCAGTCAGTCAGGTCAGTCCAGCTCAGTAAATAATGAACTCGTTATGCAATATGCATAGAGTTTAACGTATAATATATTGAATCATAACAATTCATTCATAGGATGTAGGCCATAATTGTAAGAAATTATTTTATTCCTGTTTTCATACGCTTCGAATGTTTTGAGTGTTTGCTCAACACTCTACAGGATACGTCAGAAAAAATGCGACTCTGATTAACAATCAAATAGTGCGTCTACATCAGTTCATAATAACCTTATTTTAGCAACTGACCAGTTTATGTATCGCTTATTGTGTGAAGAAATATTGCACGCTACAAACATAATTAGGTATTTGCTAATCGCCTAGAACTCGGCTCAGAAAATCGCTTCTTTTCGGACTTTTTTTGCAATAATGGGCCTTGCTCGCTTCCAAGTCAGCCAAGAACCACTCTTGTACAAATATCATAGTGTACATCAGTATTTTCCGCAATCAAGGATTGCCCTTGGTGAAGAACTGTACATTGTTTCTTTTTCACATCATTACCATCTGCAGTTAAAGTTAATGGTATAAAAATGAACATTGTTCAACTTCTTCAGAAAAAATTGTCCAGTCAATACTGGCTTTCCGATGTCGCTTTTGTCACCAGACAGTACCAACAACACACTAGCATCGATAAGCCAAAATCAAATTCTTTGTCCTATCTATACGATCACCGGATCTTCTTAACGTCATCAAAAATTGTATCGTTCTTTTGAACGATAGTTGCAGATAGACTATTGCTAGTCCCCTTTTAATATGCGCAGAACAGAGAATAAAACTAGGAAAACGTGATTCTTCCGTAAAAGTAAACACATCATATTCAACAACGACACTACAAAAAACACCCCCAGCCAGATGCCCCGTGCCGTGTGCATGCTGGCTGGACGAAGTTGGATGCAACGCTTTAAGGCCTGCAGTGCTACAACTGCAGGAAAGGGACATAAACAATGGGTGGCTGTGTTGGCAAGCTTAATTTAAAAGTTCATTTCCATCTGTTCTCTCGCGAGTTTCGGTACTCGCCAGAAGCATGGACATGGTGGTGGTAGGGAACGCGTTTATGTTTTGCATCTGACAGCCTCTGCTCAAAGTTTCAGTGTTGCTGTTGCTTCTACGACTAAAATAAATTCCAAGCGAATGCGAAAGGAGATAGATTCGGTCCGAAAAAACGAAACACGAAGCAAACAAATAAATGCATGCAACCAACCACGGTGGAGATAAAAATGCAACAAAATTTATCTACAAATAGGACACGCTCTCGCTGTTGCTGTTGCTGCCACGTGCATCCTTAGTTTGCTCGTGTAGCACGATTTTGTTTCAAAATCAGCATAATCTGTAACTTTTACGAGCGAATCCTCCCGTGGCACAGCTGCATCCCATCTCGTCGCTGGTTGGGCTGCAAGCACTCGAATCACTGTAACGCCCTTTTTTGTGGCATTTTTAACTGTGACAATCGCGGCAGTGACGTACATGGAGCAATGGAAGTGACAACGTGGCCGAGTGGAGTGCAGGATTATGCAGCATTGTAGCAATAGCTTTGACAAGTTGTGACATTTTCCTGAATCCATCGAGGGGTTGAGTTTCGGGCCCGGTCTGCACGAGCCATGAACCGGGGGGAATTATTTCAATTAGCCCGATTTATCTCGACTCGACCTCCTCAAGCTATGAACGAAAAACCCCGGGCGGAAAAAATATTATTTCGATCTTTATGTTTCCCCATTTCCACTCGAAGGGGAGTATTTTATGGGCAGTGTCACGGGCTTGTGATCTGCCCGTGTCTGTAACAAACCAGCAAACATAACCACGAATGCGATGCGAAGGTACGGAATGCATTTTTATTTTAACTACAACCTGCCTCCTGTCGAGTGGATTGTGAAAGGTTTTTTTTTTCTTTTGCTGTATGCAATTGCCATTTTGGCTTTATGGCATGTTTTTCACATTTGTTAAACAAACAAAGTGATGCTTTCGATGGCACTTCGTTGGGGATGTTGTGCTTGTTGCAAAACAATTTTGTGGTCAGTGAACCGTACATTTGTTCTGTGACTTGTGGAGTGTAGTGCAGCATTAATTCAACCGTTCTTATCGGTCGTGTGTTAGAGGCAACTACAACCATTTTAGTGTTTGGGGTTATGGGCAGGTAAATGTTTGACGCTGGAAAAATTGGCACTACAAAAAGTGCGCAGGAAGATGTGTATCGGGTAGGGTAAAATGACTGCCTTTACAAGCCAGTTAAGTTTTTTAAAATCCCATCCATACCATTTCTCCGAACGCAGTGCTTGACTAGCCGGGGTAACATTACAGGGTTTCCGAGAAGAACTAACGATGTGCGAGCCATTTCTGGGCAAAGGCTAGGTTGAAGTAAACAACTGCCAGGTAGAACTGGCGATCTGTTGCCCTTTCTGGACTATGGCCAATTTGAACTAGACACAGGCTAGGTTGAAGTGGACGATGGCCAGGTTGAACTGAAATGTCAAATTTGAAACAATTGCTGAAGCGTTCGCAAACGGTTGGGGTAACGCTTGATTTTAAAAAATATTTAAAAAATGACCGGTAAAACCATATTATTTGTAATAAATTTGTTTAAAGGATATTAATTGAAGAGAACGCTTCAATTGCAACGTAGCTCGTATGTAATTATAAAATTATTGTTTACAGCTCTTTGAGCATGTTTAAATGCTCAAAAATATTTTTTTTGTAATGTTATTTTTGCTTTCCAAGTGCAGTGTAATTGAGCAATATACGCTAAATTTAGGCGAGTTCAAAAAATATAATATCTTGAAGCAAGCCATTGCTAATTCTAAAGCTCAAAGCTCATTAAATAATAATTTTATAATTACATACGAGCTGCGTTGCAATTGAAGCGTTCTCTTCTATTAATATCCTTTAAACAAATTATTACAAATAATATGGTTTTTACCGGTCATTTTTTAAATACTTTTTTAAAATTAAGCGTTACCTCAACCGTTTGCGAACGCTTCAGCAATCGTTTCAAATTTGACATTTCAGTTCAACCTGGCCATCGTCCACTTCAACCTAGCCTGTGTCTAGTTCAACTTGGCCATAGTCCAGAAAGGGCAACAGATCGCCAGTTCTACCTGGCAGTTGTTTACTTCAACCTAGCCTTTGCCCAGAAATGGCTCGCACATCGTTAGTTCTTCTCGGAAACCCTGTAAGTCAAGGAAAATCAGAATGGTACATCAAAACCTTCTGGGGTTGTAGTGCCAAAGAAAAGGATTAAAAATTTCTAGGGATTTTTAATTTCGAATTCGATATCTACAACTTCTTTGATAAACATAGTTTGAGTGTATAAGTATAAAAGGGTAAGAATAACTTCTAAACTTCTGCTATAATTTTTAATTTTGAAATTTAGTATTTTAGGCTGGTGTCATCGCTCGGTCGCATGCGACTAGTCGCACAGGATTTGTATGGGATTTGACAGATGAACTTGCGTGCTGCGTGCTCATTCGGATTATACCTCAATTATTATACCTGCAATTGTAGGATTGAATTTGTATGACATTTTTAAGAATTTCCATGATTGGTTTCCGGGTTGTACGTTGACGAACAATTGCATCGAAGAAAAAAAAAAAAGGTTTTCATACCCTAGGTTTCCATACCTTTTCTTATCAAAGACAAAATTTATGGAGGAGTGATTTAACGGTTCCGTTACAATGGCGATGGAGATTGAACAACTTTAAAAAAAATCCATTCACTAGCACAAAAGCTAATCTATTCATCAAATTTGTCCGTTGATTATTGTGCTTTCAAATATCATTTAACGAGTTTGCAACTGCGTTTTGTAAGAAATAATCATTCAGGATGTCTCAACGATATAAGAATAATGCTGAACAGCAGATTCTTCTATCAAAAACAAGGCAAGTTATCGCTGTTATTTAAAGTTATTTAATGTGATTGCAGCTTTAGGACGTTTAACGCACACTCTTTCATCTGTATTATGTCAATGGAAGTTTAATAATACAAGACACAATTACTGAACCAATTTAATTTTTAATAATTGATCACGTATTGAACAATCGATAAAAGCATTTTTATTACTTGTGAACTTATATCCTGATTTTCCATAAGAAAAGCATTAATCGAACATTATGTATTTTATGGTTTTTAACAAGCCTGCACTTATGCTCGATATGTGACACCACATGACGAACGAATGACAACGATTCGCAACAAAACTGTCCATCTAAACCAATTGCCTTACACGCTAATTTGATGCTGTTCAAATGTAAGTATTATTGCATCCTCACACACACACACGCGCGCTGTAACTACCCAGTGCATCAGTTTCTACGAACAGAACACAACATGATAGCGAATTGCGTTGAGCAGTCATCTGGACGCAAATTAATGGAAATTTTTTACTGCAGCAAAGCAAAAAACATGAAAGTACAATAAAACCCCTTCAATGTGCTACACTCGTGCCTGCGAGTGATCCAACTTGGTTTATGTGTCGCCTCTGGCAGATGAATACCAGCAGCCGTTGGCATGCTGGAAAGCATTCACACCGCTGACCTTTGCTCACAGATGGTGATGTTTGTAGTTGTTTATTTTTCGTTAGCAGAGCTTTTTTTCTTCTGCTGCCGTTGTTTTGGTTTGTTAGTTCCTCGCCAGCAGAAACACCGTCAACGCTGGTGAGCGCAACGCATAGCGCCACTGCTGCAGTGGCCCACCCTGCTTTATGACACCATTTGCATACCTTTATTTGCACCATTAGATTGGTGTGAGTGTGAGCGAGTGCGCTCGTTGCAGCCCTGTTCTAGGGAGGCAACCTGTCGAAGGCCGTGTGAATGAAATTGAATTTCAACCCTCAAGGTCTGGCAAACTCCCGGGAGTGATGCAGCTGATTGGAATCAATTTTTTTTTCGCTTCGACCTCCTCAGCCCAGCGTCGACGGCGTCGACCAATGCAGCAGCGGGATAGTTGTTTTGAGATGAAAACGGCAAATGTTGGCTCAGCTCGGTGGGAATCGCCACCTCATCACTCACAAGCGGAACAAGCAAAAAGGTTAATTAAATACAAACTCACACCCGGGAGTGTTGTGGTTCGGGGTTTTGGAAAACTGCAACAATGCAACAAAAGGGCACAAGCACAGTGGCACAACAACACAGCACTGCAACTGCTGGTGTTAATAGATGAGCGGCACCGCACGGCACCGAAGGAAAGGAACGCCGCAAACCAACATGAGTATTTTTAATGTTAAAACATCCTTGCCCTTTCTACTCGAAGAAAAATGGTCCTGGTTCCGAACGATTTGTACGCAGCGGTTTTGGTGTGCAGCGGACACAGCTTTACCGGAAATTAGCTCATTGATTGCAACATAATGGTGCCCGTTCCCGTTCGTAATGTGATGGAGTGAACGACGCGTCGTATCATGAGGAAATGGCTAGAGTTAAGAACTGCATAATTACATCATGTTCAGGATGACCTATTGACAGTGACACTCGGTGCGCAACGGAGCCCGTAAGGGGTGTAATCGCGTGGCAGGAATTAAAAACATTATTCGATACGCCTTTTTGGTGACGGAAATAATGAGCTTTTTTTTGTTGCCACTGCTTCCGTAACGCACTAACGCTTCGTAACATTGTTTGTGGTTGTGGCAACGGGGCAGAGCGGCTGGATGTAACGTGTTGTAATTTGTGACATAAGCTGTGGTGTTTATTGTCACACCACACCTGATGTTAATCAGATTAAACCAGCCAATGGTGTTAACATACGGTTGGCTTGAGTACTATTATTTTTATTCTTGGGCTTAAAGATTAAATGCAATATCAGTGGTATGTAGAGTTTGGAATTGTGGATGTTCAAGTTCCTTATGTATGTAAAGAATATCAAGTGTGAAGTCTAGCTGGCAGATGTTTTCACAAGCTGTTGACAGCTTTTTCGGTTAAAATAAAAAAAAATTACGTCGAAGGGATCAAATTGATGCCATTCGTACGGACATTATAGTAGAATTGGTGTGCTTAATGGTGCTTTACTTGCCAAACTCGATAGGTTATTTTAACCAACACACTGACACTGGGTGACATGGCTGCAATCGTATCTGGTGCAATCGGATCGTTCTTATGCAGCAAGGCTGGTCTCATACATCTCAAGATCTCTCCATGCATCCTCAGAGTATTAATCTTAGGCCACTGCTGTAAATGTTATGCATAAACGACCTGGCCATGGTGCTTCCTTATGCCAATTTTCTGTTAAACGTGGATGTTAATACGCCGGTGGACCATCTACTGCTCCAAGCCCCGTTGTGTGGATTCGACTCTTGGTGCACTATGCACCGACAACTGCATCACCATCACCTATACTCGATTACGAGCTCCTAATCTGTTTAGCTATGCATTAAATGGACAGATCCTCGAGATTAAAGACTTTATCATAGGTCTTGGCGTGCTTATCGATACGAGGCTGTTTTTCAGGAACAACTTGACCATGTCTTCGGTGGGTTTATATATGCCAGCCTGGAGGATCGGGTCTCGGGCAATGCTCTTAGCCGCGAAGTGCCGGACGTCGGATGGCTCGCGTCACTCTTTAGTCTGCTTATGTCGTCTCTTCAACTCGCTGGAAAAGCGTTTGTTGCGGATTGTCAGCGGTTGCAACAAAACAGCGAATAAAATTCTCGAGACAAAACCTATCTGTTGTTGCAAATATGTAGTTAAATGTTTACAAACGTCGTTCCCCAGGCGACCCAAGTGGCCAGGCCGATCCACTAGAATGTTCCCGAAAAAAAATCACCGATAAGTTTAATCAGTCCATCGAAAACATTATCGTTTTGGAGTCCTTGTCTTGACTCAGTTACCTTATCGCTCGCCGAGTTGCAAGAGCGTCGTCTTGAAGTAGTCTTTGTAATTGGAGGATCCTTTTACGAAGCAATGGGCTTCCTTGTACTAGCTTCATTTATCAAGAAGCCTCGAAAATGTTACAAAAAGAGTTCGTAAACCAAGTAGCATTTTCTATCAAGAATTCTTGTCATCCAAGTGATCGTCTCGAATCTCCTTATCTATCAGAAGACCTCTTAGTGCAAGAGGAACATTATCTCCTTGCAGTATGTATAGGTCTAACAGTTCGGATCAAGGAATAGGTCTCCAAAGGTCTGAATCTAGCCCTGCGCACAAGTAAAATGGTCATATAACGAGTTTTACCAACCTAACCTATAATCTCCGTATGCAAAAGGGAAGTGTATGGAAACATGTATACCATTATGTTATGTCGTTGGTTGCAAACCCCTGGCTAATCTAAATGCAATTATAAAATTAAAACCAGTTGACAGCGATGTCAATACCAAAATTTCAACGTTTTAATAAGTACACTACCCGCCCAGTTGCATTATCTAAAGCTGTTGCTGATTGGTGCAGTGCAGGGCTAGCTACATAAGCTCCAAACCAAGATGTTACCAGCTGGCATTACATGAACGCTGGTGGTTTTTTCCGTCGATAAACCGTTCCGAACATGATACAAAGCAATTCCCCAGCACTTGAATCCCTCACGAGCTGGTGCTGCGATCGGTGCTCACAAACCACCTAACGTGCTCAATACGAACAATGGCAAGGCGATGTGCCGATCGGATCTTGTTTAACATTTTAATACAAATTTTAAATTAAATTTTCCTCCCACAAACCGCTCGTAGACCAGCATCGTCGTTCGGTCGTTGGTTCAAACATTTGCCCGCCCAAATGTGCCCGATGTGTCATTACATGCGAGCGAGCAGGCTGCAGGCTGATAATAAGCTGAGCCATCATCCCTTTTGTGAAAACACGAGCTGCATTTTAAAACTGAACCCTTCCGATGTGGCTGCCATGAGCCCGGTTTAACTGCAGTTCCACGCCCGACCACCGTATCCGGTGGCCGGTACCGATAACTGTCGAAATATTCAAATTAAATATGATAATGAAAGTACGCATCGTATACAAGCTTGTTTCGCCGGTAGAGGCATTATGTGCATCGCGACCATGATGGGTCTTCAGAAGTCGAAGAGTACTTTTATGAAATTATATTATGCGGTGTTGTTGTCCCGTGGTTTTGGACCCAAAATGTCAGATAAAATACATATAAAGGGATTGGAATTTCAATAATAATTTTATAAAGTAAAAAAAGGGCCGTCAGAATACAGCGAAGCTCTACAAATATTGTTACTAACAACGAAAAGAATATAGTTAGCAATTCGGCCAGGCCGTCCCTATTGAATGTAAGAAAAGAATGTACTTCATAGGTCATTTGTAAGGTGTAAGATGCATCTTTGACTGTTTTATTTGGTTATGCTCCTGGCAATCATTTACTTTAGAAATTTAAAAATATGTTTGGATTATGTTAAATCATTTGAAAATTATTTTACTGTGCTTATCAGTGGCAATGACGTTAATTCAAGGAAATATTTAAAAATCTGTATCAGGACCGCCTCCCCCTAAGCAGGGCAGACTACCTTACTATAGGTAATATCAAGTCACAGAAAGCCTGTAATGGAAGGCCGAGACGGGAGACAAATGAGAGAAATGGCCAACAAAATTAAAATAAACATTGCTTTGTTCTATGTTTTTATAGTCCTCGATTCCACAAATTATGGTAGGGGAAATTTTCGATGTAACTGCCGTTTGGTGGTTCTGAATATTTACCGGTCGGTTGTGGAAGTCCGGAAAAAGGGATCTGTGACTTTATTCTACGCTTAGCTGGAAAGTCTTCTTCTTCTTTCTTGGCCTAACAACCTGTTAGGTCATGCCTGCTATTTCTGAATTTCTAGACTTATTGTTACCGCATAGTTGGATCGTCAGTCTTGACTATGGGGGAACGGCCCAGATAAGATTTGAACCCCGGTCCCGCCGAGTGAAGTCGCATCTACCACCGGGCCGGCCTAGCTGTAAATTTAACTTCTTAAAATAATGTTTTAGTAGTAATTAGTAATTATTAGTAATTAGTAGCTTGTACAACCCTGTTTAGAACAATAACTTTTCGATAACTGTTTTATACTGAAACTGGCGCGGATGAACACAAACCTTGCAAAGATACTGAAATCTTTCCTAGAACGAAAAAGACAAGTAGAAATAAAAAGGAATTTAACTTCTGAGCTTAGAAACTGTCTCTTTTTCTCTCTCTCTCTCTCTGTCTCTCTAGGCCAAGCGTCCTCTTAGGTCATGCCGGCCATTTCTGGCGTACTAGACTCATAGGTATCGCCGAATATGTAAAAGGGGGAACTGTCCGGATCGTGTTTGTACCCCGATCCAACAAATAAAAAAGAAAACTAAAGTATACATTACCAGTATACTAATCAAAATAACAAATATATAAAGTGGCATTTGGTTACAATGTTCATAGCAATAAAATATTGAGCATATTTAAGTTGTGACTATATGGAGAGGTAATGCCTAAGCCGGAGACCGAGCCAAAAATTGGTTCTTTTTCTACACGAAATACAAGGTTACATTCAAATCTTTCATTGCCGAAAACATCACCTTTAATGCTTCGAGTAAAAATATATTTAATAGAATGGTTTGATTTTACTTGCGTATTCCCACGCTCTAGCCGCTGGATGCGGCTTTCAGGTGAAATTGAAATAAATAAAGTTCAACTAAATTGCATCCCCATTATCTCGCGGAACCGTATCGCAACCGACTGCAACAAGCCTAATGACCGGTTGTGTGCACTGCTGACCATTACCTCGGGCGAAGCGGCAGCGAAGATAATTATTTGATAATGAATGATCCAAAATAAGCATTTACCTTTCAATTACCTCACCCACGTCCATTGGTCACGCGACCCGGACCTGTTTCCATCCTCTCACTGAAGCAGCCCTTCATACGACGGGAAATCGGTAGCCTACGGGTGGTTAGGTTCCTCAGCTGGCAGGGTTACTTTATTTCCAATATTCCCGCTGCTCGCTCGTGCAACATTTAATTTCACATCAACATTATCCAGCCCAGATTTTCTGAGCTTAGTTATATCAATAGCGCGCGATTGGTTGTGTCAGATCGAAAGGTTTGCATTATCCATCAGCGGATGGTTACGGCTAGCACAATGGTAATCTGCCCGTAAACTATTACCAATTATTAGAATCGCAATGTGCTCCAAATTGAGTGTGCCGTAGCAATGGATTTAATTAAAATTCCAATCTGCTGTTCATGATAGGATATACACCGTAAGCAAAAACTTCATAAGCAGTATTTGCGCTTGGACCATATACATGTAGAGTTTTCATCAATCTTATTACGATGCAATCGCGCGTGAGTTTAGCTCAAATCAAAAGATTGATTATTAACAAACAAACAATAATTTTTCACAGAAACTTTGTTCCCTTCAAGGTCCTTAGATTAGAATTGGACCTCAAATAATCAGCCGGTAAATGATCTTTGCTGACCAATGTGCATGTTTTAGATAATATTTCAACATATTTCACAAAGCTCCAGAAGAAAACTCTTATTCCTACGATGAACATCTTTCACAAAGAGTATAGGACTATTTCAAGAACAATTTCAGAAGGAAAGCAGCACCACTCCAGATGGGAGCTAAGAACAATGAGGAGCATACTCTAGCCTACTTTCAAGTTGACCTAAAAAATAAAGTCCTCCAGGAGGGAATACAAGAGCTGTCGATTTCAAGGGCCAAAATTTCGGCATATTTTCATGGCACGTTATTGGCCGTTTTTCATCACTCACAATTTCTTTGCGAGCTGAAGCATCAATCTGCCAATCTGCTTTTGTTCGGTAAAAGTCAATGATTCAATATGCTTAAACTAGGTTAGCCCTCGGCCGCACTTACCTGTCTATCGATATTGCAACTAAATTAAATATAGACGAAGTTGAGCATATCACATCCATAGCTATGTAGAAATCACAAGCAAAATTTGGCAACGTCCATGCACCATTCACCTAGGGGATGAGAAAGAAAAATGGGGAGTCGACATTAGTTAGGAAGAAGAAATAAATTTAGCAAAAAGTGTCGATGAGCGAAAAAACCAAAGAGCAAAAAAAAGCCGGCACAAGCCACCAATCCCATGTAAAATAAATCAGGGCACATGAATGGCTAAATGGGCTCTTAAAAGTAAATTTTATGGTTGAGGCAAGCGCAAAAAATGGTCCACCCGGTCGCCCAGGCCCGGTTTGAAAGCTGACCCATTTCCCACCGCCGTATGCTCTGGAGAGCACTTTGAAAGCCGGGCCACTTCAAGAGTGCCGCGCGAAGAAATCGAACGAAGAAGCGACGGTCGAGTGCAAAGGAACGAATGTTTTATGCAAAGTTCATTTTAGGGTTTTTCGGCACCCGCAAAATGGAAGGTTCCGATCGATCCGTCTGGGATCGGCCTGGTCACCCACTTGAACGTAGGCCTGGCGCTACGCTACGGAGAGTATGGGGAGCTATCTGTCAGCAGCGGAAAGTAATTATAGACTTCCGACATCTCCGGCCCAAGCAGCATCCCGACACTGCAACGATGCCGCTGCTGACGACGATGCTTTTCGTGGCTGACGAATTTGACTGCAGCGACGCCACGGCTACTGCTGTTGCTGCTGCTGGGCTTTGTTTGTGCTTTCTCGTCACGTTCCGGCCGGGGCCAAGCGTTTTGTTCTGGGCCAAGCCTCATTGCGTCAAGAACTGCAGACGACAGACCCGGGGGCTTGGACGTGTTTTCTTCCAGCGCCCGGTTTATCCACCACCATCGGTCCCTCCGGGAATTGATAGGAAATTAATGTCCGGGGCAGCCGACTGCAGAGTACGGCCGTGTGTTGGCGTGGTTTTACTGTGAACTGATTTTGCTACCAAATTTTCATGCCCAGACACTAGTCAACGGGTCACGGCGTTTCTTCCCCCGCTGTTCAAAAAGCGTTCCTGCTAATGACTAACGTGTTCCGGTCCGGAACAAACAAAAATTACGTCTTAATATCCTTTCCGGTAACAAACACGCCAATACTGGGAAGACACTGTTTGAAGGCACACAAAAAAGACGAAAACGAGAACTTCTTGAGGGTAATTTTAATGACAAGGAAGAAAAACACTTGGCATCAACCCGAGAATGAATGACTTGAACATTTAGTTCAAGTTGAAAATGTCTTTAATTAAATTCATAATCTCGGAAGCAGGAGTGTTTTGCTTCGTGTACAAACATTTCATCATACTAATATGACGAGTGTTTTACTTTTATAAGACTAAAAAGCGATAAAAAGCCATAAATTTATTGTTCAGAAGCTTACAATTGTTTGAAAATATCTCCCAACTGAGGCTAACTATTTTTCTGTGAACGTAATCTCCTGCTTGGCTGCAATGTTTCAAAATATAAAGAAAGGAAATTTGAGGCCTTTTATATTCAATGGGACTCGCTTGACCGTATTGGATTGTACAAATGTGTTTTTTTTATATTTTCATGAGATCGACAAAAAGATTCTCAGAATAGATTTCTGATGAAAAGATAGAATAGTTTAAACAAAAGCTCCAAATAAACTGTACACAAAATCAAAGTTAAATTGTTGAAAATTTGGTATCACACCCACTAGTTTCAATTTATAGTCAGTCACTGTATATTCCTCATTATGCAGATTAAGTTCATTGAAAAGTCATCCAGAAAATTATCGAATTTTGAACTGTTTTAAATTTGTTTAAGGTTGGAACAATTTTATTAAAAAACAGGAACCAGCTCTTCTTTGTAAAAAAAACCAAATTAATCTCCTGTTTCCACTTAGTGCAATGTAAAATTATCAGCTATTGTTATTGGCTTCTTTTCCAGAATTTGTCATTTGGCAAATCTACGAACCATTCCATTTGCTTGATTTCTGAGTCATAGGCTCGGGAATCGGAATAAACATTATTCTTTAAAATATTCTAAATTAAAATATGTATAAAAAATCAACGACAAAAAGATGAGAAAAAGGTAAAAAATTTCCCATTTATAAAAATAGAGACTTTGTGTGGATACTGCAAAGACATCGCTAACCAACCGAAGATTTAAGTGCTAAAGCTATTTCGTAAACCACATTTACGCACAGAAATACTTCGCTCTTTTGCTTAAAGCTCATTTGGGATTTATTATCAACATAAATGAACTATCTCATTAAACGGGTCTTCAAGCGACAGTATTCAACTGTACACAGAGCATTTACATTTTGAGCTCGAATATACAGTTCGTATCACGAGTAGATGATGAACAAGTTTTTGAATATTGGACAAACCACAATAAAGCGACTTTGTTGGCTTTATCTAAGATCTACTGGCATTTCCAATCACTCTATATTTATTTTAAAATTCATAATCACATTAGTTGAATTTATTTTTGTAACTCACAACCTTTTGTTAATTACTTGCTCGACGTAAAAATGTGAAATTGCTTGCAGCTGCATTAAAAATTAATTTTCCAAAACACGCTTTTTCATTCAACAATGTCACCAACTGTTCCAAAAAACGTAACTACAAAAAAAAGTTCCGCTCCATTGCTGTTCCGTTCGCAAAATTTTCGATCGCAAAAACCCGTCCCGGCAAAGGACATTCAAAATATAAAACGACGCAAAACGGCCATTACCCACGAGCTAATGCGTGCCGTCCCCAGGTTAACTATGCTGCCAGTATTTTCCATAACACTTTAGGTAAGGGATTTTCCGGGAACTGATTTTGGAAAATCGCTCCACCGTTGCTGTGTTCACCGTGTTCGCCCGAGCGGCAAATAGCCTACAGAATTGTGGTTACCGTGCGAATTCGGGTCAGAGATTTAGCAGCAGCAGGCGAGGAAGCCTGCCCGGCCCCGATAGTTCGTTTGTTCTCTGTCGCTTGCGGAGGAGGCAGCTTACGATTGTCTTATGAGCTGCTTCCGGGCACATCCATAATTCCGGACTACGGTGCTCGTGCTCGTTGGTCGGTCTGGCGCAAAGAAAGATAAACCTGCCTCACCTGCCCACGGGCAGACGGACGGACATTAGCAGTAAGGAACGATTCGAAATACGAACGAAATAAAGCAAACAACGTTTCAGTTTCGAGGTTTAGTAATCCTGTCAGTTCGTCCGGTTCTTGGGTGAGGAGCAGAACACGCACACACAATCGCGGACATGGGGACACGCAGACCAAGACAAAAAAGAAAAGCTCTACACCACCGGTGCACGCCGTGATTGTTCGCATGAGTGCCATTTCGAAATGACACGAGGGGTTCCAGTAATCGATCGTTTCGGCTAAACCGCCCGTAACTAATGGCACCATAATTTCCCTCGAGGAACGAGAAACCGATAGCGCTGTGTGCACACAGAACACACTAAGAACGCACCGAACGTGGTCCGCAGGAGCGGAGTTCTGGTGGAGTGTATCCGGAAACGAGTGGCCGGATTTCTGGCAAGATACAAGACACACTCACTCTCAGTACAATGTTTTCGCCGGAGGAAGAATTGGAAAGATCATGGGAAACCGGTACGGGAATAAAAACAGGAACAGGAAAGAAGTCTACATCTACAATACGACGGCCGTGTGTGCCTTTCTGGAAAGAGCCACAAGTCTTTCGAACTTTTGCCGAACGCGAACTACCCGTGAGAGTCAACAATTCTTACAATTCTTCTACCAAGAGAAGTGACCTTGCAACATCTCGTTTGGAAATGTGATTGTTGCCTACCGTAGAGTATTGAGTTTCGTGGCCTGTGTTATGCCAGATTCCTTCAATATTTTCCCACGATGAGTTGCACACCCGAGTTGGGAAATATATCTACCATCTCGGTTCTATAAATCCCGTTCCTGTTGTTGGCAGGAAGCGCCTGATGGACAGCATTACGCCCATAATCCAACGCCGCTGTTCTATCGTTTGATCCGAGCTGATATCAGCAGGTGTAATGATTAGGACATGAGCTTTTTCTTCGACACCCAATAGCACCACGGGCCGGCCAACAAACATCCGGGTTTGCACAAACATTCATTTCATCTGGCCGCTACCCAAACATCCCTGGGGCAACTGTTTGACCGAAAATCCTCGATAACATCTCGGACGTAATCATCTTTCGGTTTCGGTGCACCAGAATGACCAAAAGCCGGATCGCGCGTATCCGTTTGCGATAACATTGACATCCTACGGTTGCTCGTGGCCTGCGTGTCACCACCCATGTTCACACTTGTTTGATGGTGATGCTGTTGATGATGTTATTTAGCATCTGGAAGGCGCCCTGAAACTTGAGCAACCAACCGAACCCCCACCCGAAACTCCTGCGATACATCTCCGTGTCCCGTCCCGACCTTGGCCGAAACCATCAATATTCGGTTTCACGACGTCTGATGCCGACCTTTTTGCGACGTCAGGCACGGGCAACGCGGGAAAATGAAAATACGTGGATTACGTAGGGAAATTTAGTGGTGCGATTTATGGAATTCGAATCCAGCGCCGGCGAGCGGTTACTGCGGGTGGCGAATTGGCAACATTCGTGTCGCACAGGGTTGGGCTGCCCTCGTTAGCGCTCGTACGCCCGAGGTGAGCTGGGAATCGTAATGTCATTTGGCGGATGATCCTTTGGACGAAATTTCAGCTCCATGTGCTTGGCTGGGCTCGGTGCTAGGAAAACAATCCCCGCACGATGGATGGTAGCATTGCGAAATGGCGTATAGTACAAGTCGTTAATGTCAGTGACGCCTTAGTAATCGAAAAGTGCGATAATTTGTGAAATTAGTTCCGTTTGGTGGCTAGGATTTGCCGATACGCCATGATAAGGCGATAATCATTGCGGGATCTGCGCTACGGGCCATGGCAAGAACTTTGATGGTCACTCTTACGACTGCCATTGTACTGAGCACCAACGTAATGGAAATGATGTTGCGGAGAAGAATTAAGTGGGGTGAATATCTTATTCGGGGTATACAGATGAAATCATATACTGATTGGCTTAGACTTGTTTAAAAGTATATGTGTCCATAGGAATTTGGTGCTAAACTATTAGAAATTGTTACAATTAGTATTGTTACAGTCCAGATCCGCTACACGGAAGCAAGTTCCGCTTCACACACTAAACTACCACCAACAAACCAATAGAAAGCAATAGACCCGGACCAAACCATCAACACAACCTCCACCTTGGACGTGGACAACTACACTGCAATCTCCACACACCGACAACCGAGCATGCCCGGGATAAGGCAAAATAACAGGGAGGAAATGCCTTGTTAATTTATTTGTACTTGTAATCGTCAACACACGCGGTGTTGTCAATACGGCGTCAAGCCGTCCAACTAGAAATATAAATAAATAATAGAAATTATTTTTGTTTTTGGTTGTATAAGAAGCATATGGGCGGTCTGGAGGCAGAGGCGATAACGGCACCGGTCTTCACACGACACGACCGGGGTTCAAATCCCATCCAGACCGATTCCCCGTACGCAGGGCTGACAACTTAGCTGCGGGTAAAATAAAGTAACAGAAAGCCAGAAATGGCAGGCCGAGATCTCTCCAGGTTGTGGTGCCAAGGAAAAAGAAGAAATACCACCATTTAAATTAAATATGTGCTTGTTTGATATTTAACTAAATACCAACCGGGTCTAACTTACTCGCATTACTCGCTTCAATCAGCCTCTTAAAGATGCGTTGAAACGATGGACTATGAACGATGAGTTTTTTTACTTACACATTTCGACAAATGATTTGACGTTTGATTGCGGTATTTATTTTATTATTTTATATTTATAGTTAGACGGCTTGGTGCCGTATTGACAACACCGCGTGTGTTGACGAATACAAGTTCACAAATATTAACAAGGCATTTCGTCCCTGTTATTCTGCCTTATCCCGGGCATGCTCGGCTGTCGGTGTGTGGAGATTGCAGTGTGGTATCATGTCTATTGTGGAGGTTGTGTTGATGGTTTGAATGCTGATCGCACAACTACTGAGCCCGGATTCTTGCCATTGTTTGTTGTTAGAGATTTTTGTTGGGAGGATTACTTGCTCGAAAACACTTTAATCTTTGCTGGTGTCGAATTCAGTCATTAAAGCGGTCAACGTTAGGGTTGGAGCTTAGGATTAACCTTGATTTTCCGAATGACTCTCAATCAAAGTTGCCGATAAACCATCCCACTTGCTTTTTCCTTACGGGCTCGAATTTAGTTACGGGATCGAATTTCCTTACACGTTTCATTACTAGCGCAACAGTTAATTTAGGTTTTGCTTGCTTCCGTGTTGACGCTGCTGGATTTTGCAGATAACTGTGCACAATCAATTTTCGATTCTACTCTTGCGTGTTGAATATCTCGGTCGCTTTATTTTACGATTTTCATGGACACACTAAAGTGTTCATTTTGCTTGAAAAATTAATTTGTGTTCAAACGGTCCACTGTTGAAATTTATTAAGCTAAAAAAATAAAATGTTTCAAAACTTGTAGTTCGTTCTGCTGTAGCTCTCCACTGAATGCTCGACAGCGTTCTTCTCCCACCTGAATCCGGCAGTACGTGACCGTTTCAACACACAATCATAAATCAACAAAATGCAGAGCCGACGCACGTGACATTCACTTTCTGTGGGGCTGGGACTCGCATAATTAATCGTTCCCAAAGGAACGCTTCAGCCACTGTATGGGCGAACACCAAAGGTGCAATGAATAATTCAAGTATTTATATTAAGCTCGGGCAGCAAAATCTACCGCCCCTTTTTCAACACATTTTAATCGCAGCGTGTTTTAAATATCATTTAATAAATATCAAGTATGTCGTAAGAAAATCACATCAATAAAAATCCTGCCATAAGCCGCTTTAAGCCGGGTCTGACTGTGAGCATCGTGACCGTAAAGGAAAATTGTAAACATTAATGTCACTAAATAGCTTTAAACCGATTCCAAAAAACACCTTGATCTGGAAATCCCATTCGACTTTGAATCATATGAAAAGAACTCACACTACTCTGCCGATTTATGGACGCTTTCGACCAACAAAACTGTGGAAACGACCGACTGTGGAACGTGATAGAGTCATTGCTTCACACAGCTGCCCGCGTTGTGGTCAAAGGATCAGCAAAAAAGGGGAGGAAAAAAAGGAAAAACATGAAAAATGAAAACCATTCCCGCAGCCAGCGCTACCGCACAGGGCTCGAGCGTGATTTACGACAATCTGCGAAAATCTATCAATTTTCATGTCTCAAGCTTCTCAACAAAGACCGCCTACCGGCCCAGCCCCGCCGAAGGTAAGAAGCACGAACCATGACCGGACCACGATGATGCCAATCGATTGACGCCCCAGTGACGGGAGAAAAACGGAAGGAGAAAATAAGTAGAAAAGCGCAAAGGGATTTGAAGGATTCGATTTTTTTCGCTTACCATTCCGCACAACTGGAAAAAGCGAAATTTTATCGAGTTAAGATATTTCTGCCTTTCCCTTGCCTGGCCGCTACGAAGCAAGTCCCCAGTGCCGCCGTACATTTTTGCCGTCGCCGTTGCTCCTCAGTTGGGCACAGTTTTTGCGTTTAATATTTTCTCCTTCGCCGGGACCGCGTGCTGCGATACCCTTGACGACGCAGACGCTCTCTTCCGGGAAAATCTAATTTTGTCCCTTGAAAGTTTTGATTAAAACAACCGCTATCGCGCGGCCACTTTTCCGCACATCGTGATGTATCGCCGAGCTGGTGGTGGTTTTCGTGAGGTTAGGCCTGGCGTTCTCTACTTTTAGTTTTGCACTGTATAAATATTTATGGTGCGGGATTTGGTGGGCAACTTTTTATTGGCTTCATGGACTTCGGTGTTTGATAACAACAATCACGTTAATTGATTGTGCTGGAGTTTGTTTTTTCCAGCTGGAGATTATTTATTTAATCATTCACATCATGTTTATCGTGCGCTTCAATCACGTTCACTGATTAAAATGTGTGTGCAACACAGCGCTTTTCTATTTAAAAAGGCAAACAATAAAACCGCATACGTAGTAAAAGCTCTCCACAGTCAAAGCAAGTGAATCTTTTACCTCTTTACGGCTGTCCTTGGGGTACTTTACGTCTATTTTCGAAAGGAATGAAACACAATTTGTCCAAATAATGCTTTATGGAGGAAAGCGCATTGTGAAAGAGCCATTGTCCAAGACTGACGGGATCTCTACCGCTCATTCGTTCGATAGGACCGTTCGTTCAAAATCTTGATTAGAGATTGGGTAGATTTACGATCGAAGCGCTAAATTAATTACGCCATAAAGTTTTAAACCTCTCAAGTTTAGCAGGCCCGGGAGTACGGGTGGCCTAGTACGGGCCATTCCATCGAGAGTGCGCGATACTTAATCAAGATGGTCAAACCCGTGCTGACCGACGAGAATAACCCGAAGCTGTCGGATAATGGACGAACGTGCTGGAAGAAATTACAAATGGGGCACGTTACGTGCCATCGTTTGCAGGATGAATGATTACTGCTTGGCCGGGGTGGGTGAAATGCTGCAGGCTTCTATCGCGATAGCTTTTCCATTTAATTGGTTGGTAATGGCTTTTGCATAGCAAGTAGCATAAACTTTTGGTAGCTTAATTATTTTCGCTAACAAAGCTAAGCTATGCAATACCGTATTTCGGTCAATCAATTATGGTAGAGGCTTCTGGTATGAGGTGGCCTATGAGCAGATTTCCATGCTCATTGTACGGTATGTCCTGGATGTGTCATTTCCTCGTAGGTCGTGTTTGCGCAAAAAAAAAAAAATTCTTGGAAGGCTTGATTAGTAGAGTTATTATTGAAGGCTGATATCGTGCTTGCTCTCCATACTAACTGGCGAGTAATTCATGTCTATGGCATCATCTTTGGATTTTTTCTCAAATAATTAGTTGGGAATCTTAGTTCCTTATGAAATTTTCAAACCATGTTTTAAGTTTTGCAACTGATTCCAAACCGCTCAAAATAAGGGATAAATATTTGAGCTATCTAATTTAAGTGATTTTCAAATAATGCATGTAATCAAATTATATTAAATGATAAAATTACAGTCGATGACTATATCCCTTTAAATTCCTGAATAATATACACAACTGCGGTAAATACTAACACCACAAACATTCAACTTTCTCGATCTTATGCTCGGAACAGGTAACCTAAATGGCAGCACACCATGTGCCTACCATCGACACGGGCGCGAACTTTCCTGCCCTTAATGGTTGTCGAAGGCAATTTGGAACCTCAAACGTTGATATCAACTTGGCCACAAGGTGTGTGAGTGTCTGTGTGTGTGTGTGAAGGCTACAATATTTTTCATTAAAAATTGAGCACCCAGCACAACTGGTTGGATTATGATACAAACTTTAGAACATTTGCAACGCCCCAAAAGAAAAGTGAACACGACGTACTATAAAACCGATTTGTTATTTTTCACCAGCAGTCTTCGTCGTCGTTGTCGTCGGCTGCGACATAACACAACGTAACATTAACTTCACAAATTGACCTGCCCTACTGGCTGGCGAGAAGTAAAAATTTAATCTTTATGGCTCTTTCCCAAACTCAACTTTTACCGGCACAAACCACAGAGCTTTGGGAGGGCGAGCCATCTTCCCCCGATTATCATGGTGCGACAGAGTTCGGATGCTTTTTTCAGCGGTAAAAAATAAAATAAGTTCAAATTGTGATGAGCGATCGTGTTAGTGCCCGAACGACTAAGACACTTTGCCGAGCATATTATCGTCATTGTCATCATTATTAACAGCATCATCCGTTCCGTTGCCGGATGGTAATGGGTGAAAGTTATGTTCGCCCAACGGAAAATCTCCCCCCTTTCGCTTTTTCGCACCACGCCTGGGCAAAGGGTTTGGGAATGGTGGCATCGTCCGTAAGGTAGGAATGTTTCGGCGAGCATGTGACCAAACGGGACGAGTGTACTGTTATCGCCAAGTGGACTGCTCTCGACGCAAAGAAAGTGAAATGAATCGTAAAAGAAAGAAAGCAAGGCGAAACACACGCGCCAGGCAACTGCTGCTGGCAGGAAAGCCAAAACCTAGCGCCTGCCGGGATGGTGTGGTGCAGAGCAAACTCATAACCTAACTAATTTACAATGTTTCGTAGCTCATTTATTTTCAGCCTTTAGCCTCGAATTTCTTTCCAGCCGTTGGCAGCTTCATCGCGAGAAGAGAGCCGGGATAAAAAGGCGCCTAAAGATCTTGTAAACGGCGTTCTGTAGCCGTGACAGAACGAGTTTCGCTGTCCATTTTTAATCTCTTTCTTAACGCCCTTTGCTTGAGTGCATGATGAGCTGGAGAAAAATTAGTGTCAAACTGTTGCTTCTTAGCACTAGAATGGTGAATGGTGAATGGAGTGAGCTTGAAGTAGTTGTAGAATGTAAGGACACAATTATTAACACAAATTGGGCTGGAGCTTTGAGAAAGGTAGTTCATTAGCTACTAGCGTTGGAATTGGCCTACCAAATGTGACCGTTGTGAGATTTAGTTTTATTTTGCAAGATATCTGTCAAAATCATTCATCAATGTATGCAGGTGTTGTTCTTAATTTGTCATTGTCCTCTTATTTTACTAAGGATAAAAAAACTTCAGTTTTACTTTACCATACCTAATATAGTCATCAGCCAATTTTTTCTCTGAAAAGCACTACTTTCTATACTACTTCTATTATATGTGATTTGTTTCAGAATACTCTCGCTCTCTCCCTCTTCAATATTGTTGTTGGAATAATTTTAACTTCATAAATTGTACATACTGACTGCTACTTAACTTAAGAAAATATCTTAAGATCATTAATTCGACTCTTTCGTAGTGTCTCATGCCTGCAATCGACTGATTTTGAGTTTTGAATGGACTACAGCTACAGCACAGAGATGAATTTTGGAGAGTTTAAGAGAAGTCAGGCTACTGGTACAGTACACTTGATGTAAAGTAAATTCCATGCACCGTCATTATTAAAGAAGATCTCTTTATTGACTACGTAAAATTCCCCTTTCAAACTGAACACAACACGCGACACATCGCAAGAGCTAGGACTTTTAGGAATAGGTTAATTCGGTCTCTAGTTAGGCCTATGAGGCTGAGGGACAAATTGCTTCACAAACGATGAACAATTAAACTTCTGTGGACCGTTAAGAAATTCCTTTAAGTTTAAGTATGAATTGCAACATTCTTAACGTTCAAACCACGATCGCCATAAAAGCCTTACCGTTATGAAAGCACCAAGATAAAACGCAACCAGATTGCCACTTATCGGCCTAGTGAACCACCAAGGCTGTCTTCTTTAGTCCATTCGCTCTACCTACACCAGTACTGCAGTGCACCATCATTCTGCAAACGGTTCCTATCTCACTGTTTTCTATCCTGCGGAATTGCACACGTGTGTACTTTGGCCTGGTGCGATAAACAGCCACACAGATTAGGCACCAAATACGGAGGGGGAGAAGTTCACACAACAACAAAAGGCTTTACAGACGCAGGACTTTGTCTTGATATGCAAAATGTGTAGAATTTTATCTGGAAACCCATTTTGCAGGTTCACTTCTTGACAGACGATACCATGCACAGCTGCAATGTTTCATCGGTGTGTTTGGTTGGGTTGCTTATGACAATGAAAGACGCTACTATTTTCCTGCGAATAGTGAGCTGCACCTGAGGCACAAGACAATGTCTCCCGATGCTTACGGCGGCATAATGATTTCTAGTGCTCTCGAGCATCTTTCCAACTGCACCCAGCATCATGGAATAGCAATTGAGGTTGCGTTTATCATTCGAATTACGCTCCGGAAGTATAAGTTCTCTTGTCGTTTTTTTGGGGCAGAGTTGTAGTATCTCCCAAAAAAAGCCACCGAGAATCAGCGAGTCAAGCACATGCACCACTATTCAGGTAAGTGGAAAAATACTTTCCCGCAGGATTGACTCACGATACCAGCTGATAAGATAATACATCGAAAGTGGAATGCATGTTAAATAAAGCGCTCGCAAAGTTTCACCACACGGTTCACCTGTGTCGGCTCGTTCAAGCGACTACTCCCCATGAACACGTTCGAATCGACGACAATCCTAGTTGATGCTCTACCGGGACACATTCATATCATGCTCCATGCGACATGAAGCAACATTCGTCGTACAATCGTGGACCAGTCGTCAAACCGTTAAAGGATGAGCACCGCCAGGATCTGTACTGCCAGAACTTTATTTGCTGACAAATGAGACACATCTTTGTGGCATGACGGGTTAGTGTCGGGTATCGTGAGTAGCAACAATGGTAAAGTTGTGATACACGAGCAAATGATGCTTGCCTTGTGTTTGTACGGGGAACATGACAACATTGACTTTTCCATGTCGAAATGAGTTTAACTGGAAGCTTCAACAGACATTGTAACCGATCGGGACAACTCGGTAAAGGGAAGCTTGGAAATGCTTGTCCTATTTTATTTATCAACTAGTTTCATGTGTCTCAATGAAGGACACTTATGCCAGGTGAGGAGCACCTTGGTACTGTTTCATATCACAGATAATCACAGGAATCTATACATTAATTAAGCTTAACATTAATTCCTTTCTTCTATTCCAGCTTTTCATTACAAATCGTCTTTATTGCACAAGCTATTTAACACGGTTCAGGGGGCGGTTCGGTGACCGAGGCGACAGCGGCGCCGGTCTTCATACAGCAGGACTGGGGTTCAAATCCCATTCCAACTACCTCCCCGTACGCAGGGCTAACTACTTTGCTACGGCTAAAACCAGTCTCAGAAACCCAAAAATGGCACGCCAAGACCTTTCGAGGATGTAGTGCCACCGAAGAAGAAGAATTCAACAAATGATTAAGCTTATTAACGTTACTTTAAAAAAATAGAGACACAACGCTCAATTCCTCAATAAAATACGGCGTAAAGTTGTCAACTCAAAAATGTGTTAAGGGTTCTACTAGATCATGAAAGTAAGATAATTTGAGTAACAGTACAAAGTTTAAATAACTTCATGATTGCTTCACAGACGGGGTTCAACTTTGCAAAAAGGGGTTCAAACTTCTTCGTTTTAAATGCAGCTTTTTGGAATTATTTATGCTCAAAATATTCAGACAGGTTAATTACTTTTGATCTTGTGTGTGTTGTACTACAGTTACTCAAACGTTTAACACCACCAATTTGGTCTGTTATACCAAATATCTCAACTTTATAAACTCCATCAAAATATTATCTTTCTCTTTACTCTATCTAAATACTACCCATTCACTTCATAATCACATGTTTCTAAATTGCATAGAAACTTCCTTCAAACTCAATTACCGTACAATTTTATCACCAAAATAAAACGGCGTTTGCCATGAACACGAGATCATTACTATTCTAGCGACAGCCAGATTATGCTCAGATGGCACACAATGTCGGCATGCAAAACAGCGACAGATAAAACAACAATAGATCCAACACATACTACCCGGCCCGTTTATCGTCGCCTTAACCGCGACGTAACGACGCCGACATAAGTAAATTTCTCGCGTCCATTTCGTCGTGCCGGTCGCGAGAAAGCTGCGTATCTTACCAGCTGCACAAGATTCCCACGATGTCCGCCTGACCGTGGAAAGAGTGCAGGGGAAGAATTTAATATATCCACCATGCTGGGAGGAACAATAACATTTCCTTGTTTAAAACGCAACCATCGGTGCGAAGTGCGTTGTGTCTCCGGCAGTACAATAAAATCCATGGTGGTGGATTATGGTTTACGGCTAGCATTGGTGGTAAAATTATGACATTCGCTATTATTTGATTGCAGCGGTCGCACTTGCTTTGCTGCATGCTGCAAGATCCATCCTGGCGCAGCTGAACAAGAGTGTGCGGAAATGTGTTCAGTTTCTTACTGTCGCCGTTCATTTAATTTCATCCGGCGTTATAAAACGAACCTATTACAGTAAAAGCAAGGACAATACGCTCTAAAATTATTCAAAACGTTGCATAAAATGACACACACTTCACAAGAACTGCCAACGAAATGAGACGGTAATATCTCAATACAGAATTAATTCCACCACAGGGGAAAATGTCCTTGGCTAGCTCAAACGCACACAGCTCGGTAAGTGCAGCATTCCAACACAATTTCATTATAAAAAGTGCATCTCCACACATGCAGCCTCCAATAGTGGATGGTGCTCAGTACAGAGCGAATAAAATCGATTGCTTACACTACTTCAGCAACAACACCATTCCCACATGGCAAATGCACTGTACACTTAGCACTAAAGAAATTGCGTGCACTCGAGGGAGCATAAGCATAATTAATGCCAGCTTTAGCAGCAGTCGCTGTGCTCTCGATTGCGATTGCGATTTGTTCGAAGGCTCTGGCGACTTGGTGCAACTACGTCGTCTGGTGGTAAGGTGACCTTTGGCTGAGCGAGTAATCGATAATATGGGTAAGTCAATAGTCATGCAACTACTTAGTCGATGCACTTTGACACTATGTTGGGTGGCCTCGTCCAAAAAGAAACAGTTGTACAGTACATACATAAACCTCATCAATTACGTACGGTGGAATTCTGGATTCAATTTATGCAATGTTAAAAAGGTTAGGGCACTGACTGGCTGCCAGCCTTGTAATTCATGTAAATATCGTACCGCTTGTTTATTGAAATCAGCGTGATTAAATATACTTTGTTTAATTTATTACGCATAAATGTAATTATCTTTGATTTTATTGCCTGATGTTGAATATTTTCCTTTTAAAAGCTCGACATCTTTCGCCGAACTATAAAACAGCTGTTGGTTCGAAAAAGATATCCTAGGAAATTAAAATATCGCTTTTCCTCTTGAAGTGCAATGTGCTTCCCAGGATTTCATATCATCCATTTTACTATCTTCAATAGAATTTTAATTTCCAATGATGAACCGTTGGATATAAAATCCTAAGTACTCCTGTTGCAACTATTTGATTCAGCGTGTCTGATATGATCGCCAGACAGATTCAGTATATTTTTGAAATAAAACTGTATGCCACTGCACATCACGATGACTTGATGAAATCGTGCTTCTGCGTATCTATGCGCTGTTCAGGAGAAATTTAATTTCGCTCTGCAATATTTGTACGCTCTGCGATGTGTAATTTCATATCCCTCGTTTGAATCATGCTGCAATCATGTTAACATCGGAAGTGAACCTAACTCAAGCCCCTCCTCCTTGTAAGCAGCAAGTCTGTAATCATGGAGATACCAACGGATTTGCTTACTTTTGTGTAGTTCATTTCAGGAAGCTGGTGATTAAAATTGGGCAGCTGAAATTACATTTCAAGACATCACACAAAAGTCTCGCGTCAATCGTCGCTGCATCAGGAATCTAGGAGATTAGTATAAAGATTAACTGATGCTTATTTGTGGGGACAACTGTTTTGAAATCAAATATGATGCAGTCAGTGGGTGAGTCTAACTTTTGAAGTGAATCATCAGGAGGGAAATTTTTGACCATGTTACTGTTGATAGGAAATGCTAAATGATGTAGATTTTAAAATGACATTTTTATCTGAAATGAGATGAACACATAAGAAAATTTTATTTATGATCATAATGTGACAAATATTGGGGATCGATCCACGATCCTCTACCCGATCGAATTCATTGTTGGTAAAAAATGAAATGAATATATTGTTGGTATGCGGTCGGCACCTCATAAAACTCTTAGTTTATGTGAATCATAACCAATTTATGAACTCATTCAACTTCCATTGCATTGAAAATAGCATTTGCGTTCATGAGCTTTATCAGGCTAATAAAAACAGCAATGACCAGCATCACATGTCAGATAAGGGCAGACGGAAAATTCTCCAAGCTCTTTGCTATCACGAACAGCTTAAGCCAGAGAGATGAAAATATCAGTCGTCTCTTCTTTGAGATGCAATTCAAATGGTAAAGGCGGAAGAACCAGGCCAATACTTCAACTCATACACATCCTAGACAACGTCCAAGAAGAAGTTACTTAGAAGAATTTTGGTGTACTGGTATGTAACCAGACGCCTATCCTAATTAATATTAATAGGCCGTCTACTTGGACTGCAAGACGACGGTAGTTGATCGTGAGCGGTATTGATGATTTCCGAGGCTGACAAGGTTGAAGCGCATAATAAGGAAGGAAGGCATACCTTAAAATGCTTCAAATTTGAAGGGTGCCCAGGAGAAAATATGATTGCAGCTTGAAACTTCGCTGTTTAGTTTTCAACTTTTTAATAAAAAAAAGATCTTGAGAGAGTTTAATTGGTTCATTCGTATGCCAAGTTTAATGCAATGTTTCATTAGCTGTGCAGTTTAAATTCTTTTAAATTTGTGAATCCTTTTTTGAGTTATATAAAAAATTGCCCCAAATAAATTTTCTACACAGAAACAAATCAACCACATCAAAGCCTGATCAGGAACTCTACTTCTCTACACACTTAATTCGTTCACCATTTCTCTCAAAAGTTTTCTCTCCGATTACGGCGATCGAAGGCCTACCGTTGGAGCAGTTTCACCAATACCCACACCACCACCAGTAAAACCACTTTACAGCAATGGCAATCATTTCCCCACAAAATGTCAACGAAGTTTTGCGCGCCGAAGGTCGCGTAATCTTCTTCCATGAAGCTCTTAAGTCTTCTCCCATGCCGTTCCATGCCAATCCTGTAGCCACTTACGTGCGGGACCTTCGAAATCTTTCCAAGGAACACTCCACACGCTCCTCATCCCACGTTTGATCAGTTTTTGCAATTTTGTCACAATTCGAATCAACATTGGCATTACGACGATTTGCGTTCACGGAGAACACATACATACACGCACACACACAATCCGTTGAAAAACCTACAGTAGCAACGAGAGCAGCAATTTCCTGCGAAACACATTTTGGCGTTTCGATCGATTGATTTTTTCTATTGCCTTTGGAACTGATCCACACACACACACACACGCACGCATGTATGCTCGAGCTCGGGCAGCGTATTGTGGTAAACATATTTGCAAGAAACTCCAACTGCCGGAGGCAGATTTGCGAGTCAAAATCCGGGATTTTTCAAAGGCTTGTTTGCTTAGAACCGTTTGCTATTTTTGGGGTCATAACGCAACCAGTGGTTTGCCCTTTTTCTCTACGCGTGTGGGGTGCGCTGTGAAGCGTGAAGAGGGACGCGATGGGGCCCGATGAGGAACTCGTCCGACGAAGAGCTGTTGGGTTGTTGGCTGTAGCCTATGCTTATTTATGGAGAAGCGATGCGTCTTGTGCTCAATCATTCGATTCCAACGCCTCACGGTGCGTATCAATTTGCTTGCCAAACCGAGAGCACCTGCACCCCGTAACGAAGGGTATTAAAGGTATGACATTAAACAAAATTGATTATCTTTGGTTTTGCAATTACTTAGAACCTTGTACCCCTTTTCTATTTGATAGATTTTTAATGTGTGACGCTTGTAAAATTTTATTTGATATCACATGGAAACACACGGGGAAGTAATTATGCTCGCTTGAAGTTTCAGCCTAATAATGCTTGCATGTCTAATAAACCCAGACCAACAGAACAATGTCAGCACCAACGACAATACACCTCAATTGCCATTCTCGGAACTCCAAATGTGATGAAACATTGTAACTTTTCTCCCGTTGCAAAAGCGTATGTGCGCCATCCGCCAGCTCGTGTTGCTGGGGTCGCCTTTCATCAACATCAACATTTCACCGACTTTAGTGCGCCGTGTGGCACAGTGGGAGTCATTCATTCTACAGCACCTACTAACTCGGCCAGGCTAGCAAACGAAAGAAAAAGAAGGTAACCCAGCGAGTTAGTTATGATTTACGAGACTAAGCGTTGGCTCAAAATCTACAATCGGTACCTTTCACATCGGCATTGCCCGGCTCCGCAACGAACCTTTTTGCAGTGTTGCTGTGGCCCCGGTCTGTTGGATATCCTGGTGGTCCATATTTTTCTCTCGTTACCCAACCATCTATCTCCATCACATAAATAATGATCCTAACAATGAGCGGTCGCTAGCATTGGCTTTGGTTGGAATGTGACTTTTTCTAGCTGGCGCTACTGCGTCCTAGCTGCTTTATTTTTCAAGACCAAACACAAGTATTGGGAAGGGCCAAGAGCGGTGATGGGCACCAGGCAGCGGGAGCAGGAGCAGGGATATCCATTTAGTTCTCTACCCCACCGGGTGACCAATGTTATACATCGGTCTCGGTCTTAAATCCTTGCCTCATTACTCCGGGAGCATTCGTGATCCTTTGCTCGTTCATGAGATCCCGCAAGGACAAACACATGAAATAGAAGTTCGAACCAGAACGGTTGGTTGGCCGAGCTTCGTTGCTGAGTGGGATATGGATGAAGGGAACGAACAATAAAAATAAAATAAATATCATGTAGCGTAACAGAATGTTGAACCGTTTCAATTTTTTTCTTTTTGCTCGTTTGTTAGCTCGCCAGCAACTGTTGAAATGAGTCTTAGTGCTTTGCTTACTTGCTTTACTGTTAGTTTTGTTTGAAAATAAGACAATCAAGTTGCATTCTGTACTGTCCCAGTGATCTTTGATATTATACTATTTAAACGAAAATTTACCAGCAGTAGCGTAGATTTCTGAACAAACTTCTTCAAATGTAATTCCATCAAAATTCTCCACTTTTTTGATGATCTCTTTAAGCCGTCCATATGTAATCGTAAAAATATGACCCCATTTCAAGTGCCCCCGCGATAAGCTGCTTTATTACCGATTTCCTTACGCATTCCAGCTAACCAAAAACAATAATGTTTGGTTCAATGAGTTCACATCGTTGGTTCGCGTACGCTTCGCTGGCCCGAAACAACCATCTTCGAAGCACATTCAAAGCATGTAGAGCAAATATTTTACGACCACCGTGCTCTTCCCTGTTGCTGTTTAATCCGGTTCGCCGAAAACATATACGACTTTCGTTAGAATGCCCGTTTTATCATTTTCTCTGCCAGCCAGCATGCTACCAGAATCAAACAACTGGCCCCAGCCGTTTGTATTTGGCCTGAAGTAAGTCTTGCTCTTCTAGTAGCAGCGCTGAGGGTAAACGGAATTTCGAGCATTTTGCGGGTTGTTGGCTCGACAACACCCACAGCCTAAGAACTGTTTGATGTAAGCGATTATTAAATTATTACCAGTACAAGACAGCACCACGGGCAGACAACCGACACGGCATCACTCAATCCGGGGGTTAAGCTCGCGAGAACTGTCGCCGTGTCGAACACGCCTTGTTTCGTAATCTTTATTGGCCATTGGGTGTAGTTTATGAATTATAAATTACTGGATAATTGGACAAACTGTCGGTTGCATTAAATTGATTTACGCACCAAGACCGCTCTAAATGGGTTTGTATATTTTTTCTTTGTTTCAAATGCGCTTCTGTGGGGACTGTCCACCGGTCCATGGAAACGGGCTTAGGTCGGAGCGGGAGCAGAGGTGGTAGCTGTGGCTTTGATCAGCAGCGGTGTCATAAAAGAGTCAATAATAAGAACCGAACGGATTTGATGCTCGGTTCGTGATAAAAGCTGATGCCAGGAACCAAGCTGAACTGAACAAATGTCATCTGCACAGATTTATGCACCACCATGCGTCTCCATCATTCGGGCCGAAGTACAGTGAAGGGCAACATTAACGATGATTTGCGCCGAACGCAATGGCGATGAGCACGCACGTCGCTTTTCGAGAGATTTGTGGTTGGTACGTGCAGGTTGTCTGCAAGGGCAGTGCGTGGGACAGCATTGCCGGACGGTATTATGCACATGCGGTGCGGTAAGGAAATCAAAGCGCACAAACGTGCACACTGATCGTTCTCGGTCTTCATGTTTGTTTCCTTTCAATCGATTGAAATTAAAGAAGTTTTTGTTCGTAAAAGTGAAGCATTAGCTTCTGTGAAATCATTTCAGCTTGCAATCATTCTTATGAAACACCAAACACCAAAGTGGTATTTAAATAATGGAACACTGCTGTCGGCCACAACCTATCACGCTCTATGAATGGTGAAGCTGGACTTGGGCTTTTGAAGTTCTGGTTTTAAGCTATCAAATTTTCCTGTATGATGGTTGGTATTTCTAAAGTTACACTCGTTCTTTCAAAATTAAAGCTCAATTATCAGGCTGATTCGTGCCCATGAGTCTCCTGGAAGGATGGCCATATCTTATGATAAAATTTGTTTCTGTTTGATTATTATATTGAAAAAGAGTTAATGTTTTTGAACCGTTTTAACCAACTTGTTAAAATTCTTCCAGCTGCTTTACAGCGAACTTTTCGCACAACATAATTCTTATTATTTGATAATATTGAAATTGTTAAATTAATAATATCAAGCTCACACTTAAGTTGGACAGTGAACAACAAGTCACAACTTGTGTTCACAGTGAACTTCCATACTTCCTCACTTAATTTTTCATACTCTTGGCGATATAATTATTTGTATTTATTCTGATAGCATTTTTATTAAACTTAAAACTAAATTATTTGCTCTAGGATATAATGTAACATTAATATAAATAATTTCAAAGTATTCTTAAATAAATATGTTTTCAGTTCATACATGAAGACATGACAATAAGTAAGACTTGACAATTAAAATAATTAAAATATAAATAATTAAATGCATAAAACTAAGACACCCTATTTGTGAAATAGGTGCATTAACGTTTTCATAAGCAATTTTTAGATTACTTTGAGATAGTATTGTATAAGAGTATGTAACCCCATATGAAGCCTTAAGAATACGAGACCCTCCTCTATTTCTGTAGTGGAAAATATACGAAAGCAAATATTAAAATTCATTTCCCCCACGTACAAGAGAAAGCTTCTCGCTTCCACAGAACACAACAACTTGCTCTGTTGATGAAAATATCAAACCGTCCATCTACAATAACATGTTATCATCACGTCACCAAATAACACCCGACGACAGGCGTTAAGTTTGAATCTTTTACCTTCTTTCATTCATCCAACAGTTAATGTTCCACCCGTGTGGGCTGATCAGGAATGGGGCAACAGTAATTACAACTACCCCTTCACCGAACAGCGACACCAACGCCTACTGTCACACATGTCCCGGCCCAGTGACGGCCCGGCAGCGGCTGGTGACAAATGGGTGTGAATTTGTGATAAATTGCAGCTATACATTATTTTCACAACTTCCCATATCGGAACGGCGCCAAGCACCATTCCGCACGGAGAACAGCAGCAGGACGACGAGAAGGTGGAGATGTTTCTCACGATTGGCCAGGCTTAGTACGGTTGACGTTGGCGTTGTGCCCTTTTGTCGGGACCGGGACAACCCTTAAATGCGTTCCGAAACGGCGGTCCGGCGAGGCTCAGATACGACAAAAGGCCAAAAATGCTTTTCGGTCCTAATTCTCTCTTTATCAGTCTGTTCCGGTCGATGTGCTCAAACGGTTGGTGACGAAGAAAACGGCACGCGGGGGAATGCTGATGATGATGATGGTCAAATGTGCCCCAAAAACTGTCCATCCAATGTCCGACGTTCGCACGTAAGCCGAGCCGAGGACAAGCGAAAGTACGTCGCATCGAACGAACAAGACACACAATGGAATGGTGTGGTCATTTGAAATCACAGTGTAAGAATGGTAGAGCATACCGTCCTCCCCGGTTTTTGGGGACTCCCCCGGGCCGCCATACATTACCATCTTATGTCCAGTTTCCGGTTGATGGTAATGGGACGCTTGCACATTGCCATTCGAGCCGAGCCGGTTTTGGGCTTTTGGTCGTAACTTTGTCGAGGCTTGTTTATTCCCGACGTTCATAGTTATTTCAGATGGTGGATACGGGAAGAATCAGACCCCGGAATGGGTCTGCTGAAAATGATACTCAGTTCAAGGTACGGTAGGCTTAAAACAACACCCAAGAATAATCAGGAACAGGGAACCCTCGGAATATTACTGGTTGCTGGAACATTCTTAGTTTTCTGACATTTTGAAACATGATAGCGAACCTGTCGAACGAGCCAATGCCAGGTGCGAAGACTTACCTGCAGAGAGAGAAAAAGAGAAGAAACTAATATTAGAAAAATCAACGACATCAAAACAACTTTCTCAGGCGCTTATCATTCTGAACCTCGTTTCTATGACTGTCTACTTCTAATCACCATTTGAGTAGGATAACAATTGATCAGATCAAGCTCAAACGCAACGAGAGTCGATCGATCTGAAAGCCTTTTCGTTCACATATTCATACAAAAACTGCACGATGTCAGCATTAGTAAATCTTCCTACACCGAGCACGGAAAGCATTTTCATTCCTAACATCGATTGCTCATGCTGATGCGTGCAGTAATAAATGCATGGGATTAAATCATCAATCTTACATCCACTAGGTACCGCTGCAGTAAACGAAAATATTATATCCCATTTGTGTTTCTCTATCTCCCCTTGGCATTGCACACGTGCCAGCAAAATGATGAGTAAGTATGATTTATTCTTCTGTACCGACAAATCCATCAACCAACCTTCACATCGATTGCGAGCCTTAACGCCGGCTCGCCCGGTGATGGTATGATGCAACATTTGCTCCAGCGAGATGAAGGATACCGGGCGGGTTCTAACGAATCGATCAGCTTTTGTGTCAGTTCCATTAGGATCATGGTTAAATGGTCAGCTTTGCGTGATGCATCGATATCGAATCGAGCTGATTGAAATTCTTCTGCAAGTGACGGTCGGAAGTCGTGAGCAGCTTACGCGTTGCCGAAGCCGTGAGGGAATCCTAATTAAGCGGCATTTATTTGACGGTACGTGCGTCTTATGTATAAAAATAGCAATGCTACGTAATGAGGATTACTAAATAAACTAGCCTGACGAGTTTTTGTGTATTTAAAATAACAATAGTACCTCATTCATGTTAAATAAACAAACTAAGGTTAAATTGTTAAGAAATACTCAAGTGTCAGACCAGCTGCTATTAAAGGATTCAAACTATTATTCCGATCAGATGAAATAAATGGCAGCAGAAATAAAATTCCATCCCTAGATAGATCGTCAGTCCTTCGTGAGAGGAGATGTTAGCTACGGAATATGATAGCTAGTTTTGCCGGTTACTTTTGGTTCAATCAACTTTAGGCTGCTCGTGAAGTAGACAAATCATGAAAAGCCCTACTTCGACCAAGCCCGCTGTTCAAAAATGAATTAGAAATAGTTTAACAGCAGTTCTTATCTTTCTTATGCTTTCTTTAGTTTCACAACTTGGTTTTTTCCATGTTAACCAACACAGCATGTTGACAAATACCAGTTTTCTCCAAAACATTGTCACCAAGCAGATTCCTTTTCCAAGTGATTTGGCACATGGTCGCTGTACAGCTTAAATTTTGCCAGTCTTCTCTGCAACCCTTGTGTTGCCTTAGTCACGCTTCGGAACAATGAATTTTGGTTAAAATGTCCCAGGAAATTAGAAAGTTTTCCACTTCCGTTTAAATTAATTGTTGCTATTGCGCACCGCGAGACATCCCAAGCCATACGCTTCCTTATCTTGAAAGCAGACGGTACTTCACTATCACTATTGCTTCCTTTGTATTAGCTGATAATGAAGGCAAACGGCCAGCCCAGCCCAGCCCAAGAACACAATCAGACGTGTGTTGCCGCAGCGAGTCTAGCCTCCCGAAAACCGCGCTCCCTCTACAGCGGAATTAGACACAAAGTGGTTGGAAAATTATCAGGCCTCCCCATTCATTCTCCTCGCCTCTCACGCCAATGTGTTTTCCACCACGGTTGTAACGATTCACTAATAGGCTGGACGACATCGCAACCGTGCCGCGCGCGGCGACATTCCTCGAGTGAATGGGTAAAAGTTAAAGATTGTCGCACCTTTTTGTGCCCCATCACAAACTACTTATCCCGAGCGGTTTATCAGCGAGTTGTATCTCATTCGCACGGTTGCGAAACTTTTACTTGCGCCAGCGCCCTGGTCTGCGTTCGCCCTTTCTGTATTGTTTTCGCTGCTTTTAGCCGACCAACGGAAGTGGCTGGGCGCATTGTGACAACACAACTTTCACGGAATCGGGGGTTCAGTACGGTAATACTTTCTCGGCAATCCTGCCCAAAAGGGGGAAAAAGGTAAACAATCAATATTTAAGCAGCTTCCTTGCCGTAGGCATCTGTTCTGGCCTAGTTTCCAAGAACACGTGCGGGCGGGTCAACATTCGACCGAAAAAGGAGGCTCGAATCTTTGCTTCTTCAAGTGAGTCGAAAGATTTCCAAACTTTCCTTCATCCACCCACCGGTCCGGCGCTTCGTCAAATCCGTTGAGCAGATGTGTGTTTAGTTTCCAGCGACTCACTGTAACGTCACAACTTGACACTCCAAAGGAAGAAACTTACCAGAGCAACTCACCATGATAAACTTTCGGACACAGTTGTCGGACAGCTTCATCGCTCAATCCATCGATCTTGTGTCACCTATGCTCACACCGACAGTATCTTAGCCAGTAGAACATAAACTGGCAAACGGTTTGTTGCTCCAATCCCGGTCATATCTGACCACTCTCTCTCTCTCTCTTTAACCCACTGTAAGTGGAAGTGGATGAGCCCCTGGAGGACAACTCCCGTCCTCCCGTCGATTGTCGATTGGGAACACCCCATTGGGGATGTTTACCTTGGTCGTGGATGTATCAAAAGTAAGAAATTGTGTCACTATGCCCCACTGGCGAAGCATCTTTAGGGAGATCGATACCGCAGGTGATTTCGTCCGGGCGAGCTGTGTGCTCAGACAGTATCAGCTGGTAGTTGGCATTACGAGTCTCGGGTGAGTATTCTGCCGCATCAGATGGACGGAACTTTTAGCAAAACTTTCTCGGTAAAAGCGTAAGTGGAGCGAAACTATTTATGGAGAGTGAAAGAGCGAGAGGGAATGAGCGACCGAAAATCGATACATCCTTCACATTGGATTGGTCTCGTCTGGTTTGAGAATTGTTAACATGAGAATTTACAACTGGAAAGTGGGAGAATCTCAGAGAACAGTTTTGCAACTTGGATAAATGTACAAAATGTAATAAAAACTAATCTTGAGTATGACAACATTTACATTTACGAGCTTAAAATCTTTACAATCAATTTAATTTATAATTTGTCTTGAGACAATATATAACTGTATTATTAAACTCTTTAGAAATTCACTGCTTAACATGCGAACATTTCGCGATTTATAACATGAGGTGCAATGATTCGTTTGTAAGAAGGCGATTTAAATCGTTGAAAACTTTAACTATTCCTCTCACAAACTTTTCGTACGATCATGCTCACCCTTGTCAGCTGTAGACTGATTGGTACCCATGAGAGGAAATCCCTTCGACGCGGAAATCGTATCCCGTTCGTAACGTTCCCCACAGCCATCATCGCCCTGCCTAACTTTCAGCCAAAAGCTACACATTCTGCATAAAGTAGCTTCCATAGTCGACCGCAAGCTAAAAACCCGCCGGGCAGATCCGATTCCAGCGGATGGTGTGTAGCTGTGTAAAATGTTGCTTCTGTCGCCAGCAACCCAATGAATAACAACACACCACACCAGATGGAGCAAGGGAAAACTTTCTTCCACACATAACCCGGGACGAAACGTAAATGCGGCCAAAGTGGAGAGTCTGTGTGGCATGGCGAGGTTTAGCCAAATGAGATAATAATTATGCGGATTCACACATAATTTGTTTGCTCGAAATAAATCCTCTCGGGATAACGTTCATTCCCACTTCGAAGTTGCCCCAGGGTTGCATCGGGGAAATGGGTGCGATGTTAGTCGCTACTGCTCGACTAGAGCTCACATACGCCCCGAAAACGCTTATCAAAGGATTGGTTTTTGTGACCCACGCAACATTGCTTCACCCATTCAGAGCGAATTCCATTCCAGTTCTGGTCCAAAATCCTCGGAAATCCTGGGTTTAAGCTTCAAGTTTCAAACAGTATCGACTTCCTTGCATCAAACGAGCTTGGTTTCTTATTCGCCCTAACACTGATATCGATACAGCATCGATGCGTCGTGCGTCAAGTTTGATTTGAAGTCATGAAATGTTACCTACACTCTGAATAGGATTCATCCTTCACACCGTCCATCCTTCTTCTGCCTTGATGGAATGCAGATTGATGGTGGTAGTCGGATCTCGCCCGTGCATATATCCTTTTCTATATCATTCAAATATTTCGCTGCTTTCCGAGAACTTTCATGCGCTCGAGCGCTAAGCAGCAATGCATACCATTGATGGCGCAAATATTGCACGTCGAGCGAACGAAGGTTGTCTATTTCAGCGAACGATATTGCCTGTGCCGGATGCCATATTTGATTTGCGAAATCGTTTGCCATTTCTCATCCCACCGAAAACCTTGGTGCTCGTGAATCGCTTGTTGCCAATACCCGGCAAACGATGAGGAAGAACATATCTCAAAGAATGAGACAAGGATGGGTAGAATGATTGGGCGATTCTTACTGTTGCAGTTCGATGCATCGAATTTCATCGACAATCAACCATTAAAAGAAAGCAATTTTTGATCGATTTTGGACGGTGAGCGCATGCGGATGCTCTCTGCCAAGCTTCCCAGTAGTGGACAGTAAGAAACAACGCTAAGAGCGTGAATGATTGAAATTCATCCTCGCTCGGTCGAACTTTTCTTTCCTAGCGAGACTGCTAATAAACGATGGCGATGCGTATTCGATGCTGCCCGGTCGCTCGTTCGAAACTGTGCCGAAGTTTGGCAAGTTGGTCTATTCATCCATCACTATTTGCTTGGACTTTCTCAACTCCTTTCTTCCATTCCATCATCCGAGGAAGATTGATGTTGAAGCTAAGTATTGTTCTTTCGGTGTGATAAAACAAATGTAAAACTTCGCGCCCGGGCTTTGTTGCGAAGTATGACAAAAATGGCACCCAGTTTCTTCTTATGCCATGATAAATTGAGAGAGCATGGTTTGATTGAACGTCCGATCGAAGAGTGAGCGTCTTTAAGTAGGTATTAAAATTATCCCTCTGTTTGGCTTAAGATTTATTACGTTCGGCTACAAATATTTGCGTAGCAACGCTACTCAATCGAAAGGATTAAATAACGTTCGCGTAAACGCGTAGATTCGTTGAATTCACTGTCTGCACAACACAACTGCGTAACTCGTCCATCATCATCCTTTGAATGATGCTATGACATGAATTGTAATCCCATACCTACAATTATCGATTGTTATACATCATTTGAGAACGTACTACAAAGATCAAATTTATACCTAGAAAGGCGATGATTGATTGGTGTCATTAAAACGTATGATCCAAGCATCTGATATTGCAGTCTTATAAAACTGTTGGTCCTAAGTTATAGATTGTTAAACCATCATGCATAAAATAAATTCGACGTATTCAACGCAATACGTGTGAGCATACTGTTATTAAATATCTTGGTAAAAAGATTAATAGCAGCACCAGAGACTTGGATAGTGGTGCAAAAATCTGTCTAATCTTGTAGTCTGCATAAAGCGAAAGCCCCAAAGGATTGCTTTTATCCGGGTTGTTTTCGTACGATCACAACTCCTACTCGAACCCGTAGCTATTCCTAACCAAACTTACACCAAAACCCACCTCCCACAGGACGAGTTCCGCAAAAAAAAAGGAGCGTGTCGTGTTACCCGGCATCACCCAACGCTCTAGTGACAAGCTCGAGGAAACCCATCCGGGCGCAACGCATACCAACGAGTGCTGACGGCCAACCGGCTCCCCATGCCGGGGACGCTCCCGTAAGGTAATTGGTTTGTTTTGGTATGTACAGCTTGACACCTGTCCAATGTCAACCTTCCTTTTACGTGCGTCGCTTTTTTCTCCCTGTTGTTTTTGTCACCCTACGCTCCCACGCTGCCCTCGGGCGCACGATCGAACCCATGTCAGCGCCCGCTTCATCCCGTAGACATCTCGATTCCCTGGTCGGGAGACACATTTTGCACTCCGTCCTCATAAAGGGAAGTTCTTTGTTTTTTTGTGTAGTTTTTTTGTTTGTTTCGTATGTAGTTTGTATGTATGTGCGACCAAAAACAGAAACAGGATGTAATGGAGGTCAACGTGGACCGTGGATATGATGGGGTGTGAAATAAGCTTTGTTGACTCGCCAGTTAAATGTGTCCTGTGTGTGTATGGGTGTAGGGACGTGTGTTAAGGTGTTGAAAGGATTGGGACAATGGGAAAGCATCGTGCAAGTAAAGCAAAACCCAGAACCAGATAGGAAGTGGAGCAAACATATTTGCACACTGTTTCCTCATGTAATGGATGCGGGCGGTGCTACACACACAGGACAACTTGGTATTTGATCTTCCATTGAAGAATGTGACTAATTATGCTTTCACGAACAACGATATGTGTTTCTTTGTAGCGTGAAATGTAACACTTATTGGAATCATGTATGGAATACAGATGATGTTAGCCATATTGCTGACGAAGTAGTTACATGAACACAGACACTAATAGATATTAATAGTTCCATACTCCCACAATTGTACGGTTCGATGTCACAACATAATAATACAACAAATAGCACTGAATAAAAAATACAGCAAGAAACGCTTCAACGTGCTTGGAAAGACAACAAATATACTGACCAATGGAGAACTTAAACACTGGCCCTAAGTGACATCATGTCGTTACGTTCCGAGTACGGTTACACGTGTGGGTTAAGAGATTGCATTGCAGAAACATAGTAAATTCGATTGTTTTAATAAAATAAAATTATCTTAGTTCACGTTCAATAAGAATTCCACTTAAACTCGTTGGTTTCTCCAAGAGTAACTGGTTCACAATACATTCCGTAACGGTTAGGCGTTACACTTACTATATTTACCTTAGCTGAGTGTTTTAACCAAAAGCTCTTCACTGCATCCAGGTCTCGAAAAAGAAGACCCGCGAAAAACTAAAACCTTTTACATATGTGTATGAATGTCAAAAGGAATTATGAAGAAAGAGAACCTGCATTAATCTTTCCTTTGAATCATTAGCTCCGAGGCTGAAGCGAGATAATGCACGTGTCATTCGCTGCGCAAACATTATCCCTATGGTTCCGGTAGCGCCTCCCTGGCTCCCGTCCAGTCTCACGCGCGCCACCACACCACAGCAAGGTCCACTCGGCAAAAGGTACGTTTTTCATCTTCATCTGCCACCAACGCTGTTCGTGTTTCCCACAAATCAACCGGTTCAACCAAGCATACACGCCGACAAAGGATGCTGCTAATGCCTCTGTGTGCGTGTGTGTGTGTGTGTGTGTGGCGTGGAAAAAGAAATCTTCTTTCCATTCCGAGGCCGACAAGCGTGTCCTACGCCGACGCGCCCATAGCCACGAACCACGCTCCAGGTCCATTTACACCGGAAGGTAAATGACTGCCATTGTCTAAATTGATCCGATTATTACCGGGTGGAGTCTATTTTCCAAGGAGGTAAGGTAATGCGGGGAAGGCCACCGAAACGAGGGAGGGTAGAAAAACCATACCACGATCCACATTCAATACCTCATTCGGCGTGGCTTTCCGGGTGAAGGCATATGGGCGAACACACGGTCGCTTTTCGCCGACGTTCCTGGTTATCCGTCGCCTTATCCGGGAGGCGCATACAAAGACAGCCCGGTAAAAGGATCACACGCAGCGGAAGCTCACGTAGCACATATTCATCTCAATTTTTCCTCCATTTCCGGCCCTCCCCAACCTTCCATGCCCCACGGCTGACCCATTCAGCCACACGCACACGAACGATCAAACAAATGCCCAAACGTTTGCTGTGACTTTCGCACCTTTTTAAGACTCACCCCGGCGTAGGTGTGTGTTTTTTTCCTTCTTTCTTTTTGCTGTTGCTCCTTCCAGTTGATCGAAGCTTTTCAGTGACGTTCGAAGGTGTGCTGAAACAGCAGCATAAAGTCCGACCAGGTAAGCGATGAAGATTTTGAATCGGAAACCGTCGCCTTTGCAACGCTTGTCTCTTTGAATCACCGGAGCAAGTCGGCAAAGAATGAGCCAAACTTTCTAGCTGTGCTGAAAAGTTGGAACAGTCACCAGGATTGAATGAAAAGAAATTCCTCCCCTGTTAGACTTTACGGGTGAGCGATCAAAATTCATTCAACGGGCGCGGCACACGGGTGACACCGGACCATTAACACATACACACCACACGCACCGACCGGGGGAACAGGGTGGTGCACAGCGCACGGGAAGCCATCGGCACGTACCAGGAATCGTTGGCAAACAGCGTTGAAGGTACGACCTTCCTTAGGGAACCTGCCCTGGCCGAACATCAACAATCCCTTTTTTCGATTAAAAAAGGTCACAAAACCGGGCGAGCTAAAGTCTTCAACCCGCCACAACAAAAGGAGTAAAAAAGGGACTAGTTCGGTCTACCTGTCAATATGTCTGCCTTTTGCATACACTCGCTTTCAGGCCCCGTTTTGATCACCTACATGTGCGCTAAACAGGTAGAATGAAAAATGGTAATGATGATGGCGATTGTACTGCTGATGCTGATGATGATGGTGGAGTTTTATTTAGTTGTTGGATAAGATCCGCTGCTCTCCCGAGCCCGGGTCTTAGGGCAGATGTCACTGGTTGTCGGGATGAGGCAATAAAGGTTTCCGATTACTGGTCTGGCGAGTGACTTCCGAAACCCGTTCCAAATGAATTGAGTCCGGCTAGTATTTGTGTAGGACTTCGTTATGTACACCACATTCAATTCAATGCCCGGGCAGCGACCACAATCCCAGGTAGTGAAAGATATAAAATTTTGTTTAGAGTGTCAATTCTAGAGGGTTTGGAGATGGCAAACAGCTACCAATTGTGGATACCTTTTAGGGATAATATAGAGGGCAATTTAAACTCAGTGTAAGTGCTTCATTCAAATCACGAATGACTGAATCCCCCGAAAACGTAGGAAACGTAGTCCGTTTGAAAATATGGTGAATCCATCCGGCAGAAAATACACAACAAAAATATGTGAGAAGATATTTTGGAGACTCAATCTCGGATAGATACTGCGAAGTTTTTGGAAATTTTTTAATCTTCTTTTATTTCCTTGACAGTAATACGTTCTTTACGATGAAAAATATACTCAAATGACCATACAAATTTTATATTAAAACAATAAAGAGATTACTAAACAGAATAAAAGGAACCACAATCTTTCATCGATCAAAAAAAGTGCGTCAGAATCCTAGGAAAGCTCTTCAATGAGAGGTTGAGCTTCCGATCCAGCTGGAACTTATCGAAGCAAGAGGCACCCTGCTGAGGCATCTGACGAGAGATCTCGAAGATTCGATTCGATTACGTTCTTAGAGGGAGGTATTCAAAAGATTTTCTTTACGTTGTCTACAGTGGTTTTCGTTGTGCGCTGTTGGGTCTACCAACGCTGCAACAGAGTGTCTGCAACTCATACAGAACCGATACTTACAAATTATTGAATCATTTTGCCGATTCTGCTATCGATTCACGGTGAAAATGCTCCGTGCTAGAAGGTCAGTTGTCATAGAGGTATATTTAATTCGGTTCATCAGATCTGTTCCTTGTTATGTTTTGTAAATATAATGGTGTGTGCGACCGATAAGCACCTAATTTGGCGTGCGATACATTTCTGAATAGCATCCGATCAATGAGTGAACTTTGGTACTATACTGGGATGGATCTTGCACCAGAGAATCAAAGTACCCGTCCTAACAGTCAAGAAATTCATTAAAATATAAATTTTTATTCATCTGTTGGCAAGTAAAACATTTCACTGATATAATCACTCCGCTTACTGTCAAAGGACAGCTCGGGACTTGGTCTCGCTATTTTTGTAGAAAGCTACTTACACGTAAAATTCAAACAAAATTTTATCAATTTAGAGCTATGGTTTGAGATTACAACAGGGGCCCAAGGAGGGAATGCCTTATGAAAATTATAATAATTCACACAAGTGATGGTGGCAATATTGCGTCGAGCTGCAACATTGGAAAATATTGGCAATTTTAAACGGAAATCTATTAATTTTATTGACGTTTATCAACTTATGCAAAAAATCATCCTTCAATACTTAGCAAAAATGCATCTAGTAGATTAATCTATCTAATATTGATGGACATCACCAGGACATCAGTCACGCATACATATAATCACGTGTTTGAGATTGTTTTAAACCAACCTCACAATTTCAATGTCCTCCATCGAACCCCTTCCGGAAAGAGACATCTTAATGAACTGAGAATCAGTATAGTTCTCGGCCAATGCGTTCCACCAGCGATATGGTCAATTTCAGTTTAGGAATTTCATTCGGATTCTCACTTTCACCAATCAGTTTTCAGCTCCACATAACGTTATCTTGAAGTCCATCGATGAGGATCTGTGAGGATGAGCAAGTTGCAAAAAATACAAAGTCTACGGTTAAACTACAACCCCATAAGCGATCATGTCGGGCCATCGCGCCGAACCGAGCCTCCAAAACTTTTTGAATTATCTAGAAAACCCTTAAGTGGGGTACCATATTTCAATCGCAAAAGTTTATCGTTTCCAATAATGGATGTCCTTTTCCCGAGCACGCCCGTTTTAAAAGTAAGGAAGGGCACCAGAAGAGCGCGTACGGGCATGCGGGAACGGAAACGGGATGAAACTTAATTAAGACAGGGGACTGGACTGGAACCGTAGCTTTCGAAGGTTTTGCCTCCAGCACCAGCGATGAAATGTCAGCACGCCACCAAACTTTTCTCACTTGACCGTTGGCCCTTATTTGGAAACGACACATTTAATTGGAGTTGATGAACGATCATTTCACTGCGGTAATGGGATGCAATAGGGTCAAGTTTGCTGCTTCCGCTTGAAGGATCGTTTTCAATAAATACCTTTTTGGGGTTGGTATGTGTGTGTGTGTGTGTGTGTGTGTGTGTGTGTGTGTGTGTGTGTGTGTGTGTGTGTGTGTGTGTGGGTTCGTCTGGCTGCAAACAAACTGAGGGCTTATGAGCTTAACGATGTGTATCGAATCTCTTAACCGACCGATTAACCACTCGGAGCAACTTTTGACGGTACAGACCAGACCTTACGAGTTTACGACGCAATCAAACAACACATCAGTTCGGAATCACCATTCGCAAAAAGGTGTTGAACGGTGAGCGAATCGAAAGGAAAACAAAGCCAGCTGCAACAATATGCACTTGCTTTTGTTACCGGTGTCACTGTAGGACCTACTTCAACCTGTCGCAAGTGCTGCATCACGTTGCACAACGATATTCTTTCAACACCATTCGAGCTGGTTTTTCCCCCTTGTAGTAGCTAGCAGGAGCCATAAGAACATTTGCTTTGGCTTTGGCCCTGTTTTCCTGCCTGGTCCATGGGGCACATTCCAGTCACGAACACTCCATACCATTTGCTGTTAATGTAAGGTTTGCGTCTTAAAGCTACCGTTTTTTTCCTTCCCATCCTCTATCCCAACCAGCGCTTGTTTGACGACAATGCACATACAAGATCGGGTGGGTTTGTTTTCCCAAAAGCGTCACCACCAAAGCGTCCGGTGGTTCCACGAACTGCTGTTGAAAAACTCATCCAAACACACTCCGTTACCGAGATTGTTGTAAACTAACCGGCAGCCGGGCAGGACTCAGCTCTTTGTTCCTGGCATTTCGTTTTGCAGCGTGTCCCGGAACCAGAGATCTGGTAGCACCGGGTGTTTGCAACGCTTCGTTTCCGTTGTTGGTGTTTGCTTGTTCGGTCGTGAAGCAGAACGACGGGCCCGGACTTACACACCTGGCCCGATGTGCGATTGCCATCGTCAAAGAGATTGTAAACAGCTCTGTTTCAATTCGGTCCGATATCCAGTTCACTTAAAAAAGGATCGGTTTGGCTGATTAAGTTCTTCCAATCGTTTTGGTAAGCTGCGACACGTGTTATTGAAGAAAAAAGAGCGTCCAGGATATTGGTTTTTCAGCAGCTTACCTTGGCCTCTGGAACGATTTCTTGGATGGCAATAAGATCTATTAAAGGTTCAAAATAACATAAAAAAGCTCCAATCCATTTTTCCCCTAGCTTAGCGACACATTACCACCTGCTAACGTTTGCGTGTTATTGGCTGATATCAACGAAAGAGCAACACCAAACACCATACAAGTGGTGTCCTCCCATGTCCCAGATAATGCTGGACTCTTAAGCAAATTTCCTGTCGTAAAAGCACCAATATAAGGATGATGACGCACGGCATTGCTGTCAAGTAGACAGCTTTCGCATTCTTTGTTTACCTTCCGTTTCGAGTGATTTTCTGCGAATCACTTGGAGAACAGAGCACCACCCAGTGCACAGACAGAGCTCCTCGCACGGCTCTGTGCGGCAGGACAATGCAAAAGATTCAACCGGTGAAAAGTCAATTTAGACAGGATCGCCATCATCGTCCGCCGACTTGTTTGCCTGCTTGCCAGACGTGCGATGAACATCATATCAAAGCACTTCTCAAAGCACTAGTGCCCGACCCTACCCGTCACCTGGCTTTCTTGGATAACGGGTCCTTCTCACAGGATGTTTTGCCACAGGTGTGTATATGGTGTGATGGCACGATCAACGGAAGGTAGACGAAAGAAAACTCGGGCGGTACCATTCGGTCGGTCGTTCGTACGTTCGTACGTCTGTTTGTTTGATGTTCTCTGTACAATTGCAGTCTTTGTAAGGCGAAAGTGCCACTTACCGTTGTTGTCCGCAAGCAGCAGTCTGGGCGGGCGGGCAGGCACAAAGCAAAAACTTAGCATAATATACTGTTTCAAATGGAAAGTACTCTTTCATCTCGAAAACATTAGCCAATAAAACCATTGCCCTTGGGTTAACGTGTGTGGTTTAAGCGATCAAAAGAGCTACTCATTGAGTCGGTGGTGGTCTTTAAGGTGAGCTTCGCCCGACGTTCCCATCTGATGATGAACATGATGTCACCAAGCGTCATCCGAGCAGCGTTCACCTTCAACTAATGCCACGTGAACCTTTTGTTACGGAAAACCCATATCGGAAACGTTCCGGGTTGGTTGCTCACTAATTTACTCACACAATAAGCACCGATTGAATCAATCACGTTCTGCCTAATTGCATCGACAACGATCAATAACTGCCGCTTAATAAGGTTACAGATAAGGTCGCAAATCGGTGCGGAGCAAATTACTGGCCGTGAGCTAGCATCTCGATTACCGGAGGCGACCGATGATGGTTGGCGATAAGATTCTGTGGCACCCTTCCAACCTTGCCACACAACCTCCGTCCGGCTATTAGCGCTACAATAGGTAATCATTATAATTATCGACAAAAGGGGAATGTGACTGTCATTTTGTGTTGCCGTCCATGGTTTTGGTCTCCAGATCTTTCGGCTGGCTATCCCGTGGCTAATCTTTAAATAGTTTGATTTATGCTCGCTTGCCCGGTGTTTCTGGTGACCGGTGCTGAAATCTTTAACGTTACGTCAACTGCACGTGAGATGATGCAATGTGAAATATGATGCCCGGTCATTCGAATTGAGACATAATTGAACTAATGACGTTGTTAATATGTTCGGCGAATCAGCCATCTAATTACTATGCATCGAGTAGGTACAGCGAAAAACGGTGATTAATCGATGAAACATAAAGAGAAGCGTTGAAGAGCGAAAATCAATCCTAATGATAATTTGGTATGCATCATTACATTTTGTTTATTGGAAAAATGTGTGGTTAGCCACATAACGCATCATAGAGCTACTCAACAAAAGTTCTAACGTGACAATTTTCTTTGAATTTTCACCTGGTTTATCGATTCTGATTAGTATAGAAAACTTCTCTTTTTTGATGGCCTGCTTTTCAAATCAATTGGATCAAATCTCATCTAGAAAACGAACTACCTACTCGAATGTGAGTAGACAATGTAATTAATAAAACATATTAAGACATATCTTATTGCATTTCATTACATTACTGTTACAATATTAGCTTCTGAATTCACTACATTTTGAATAAAATTTAATAAAAGGAAATAGAGAAATTGTAGCCTGATGCTAGTGATTTACAACGTTTGAGTTTGAACAAATCCTTTTTAGGCTTGTCAATTATTATCATCCGATGCCTATGTGTGAAGCCTAGGCAACAATATGCGAAATGTTTATTTCGCTAAAAAAATAAAAATTTTCCGTCAATATCATCTCAGTTCAGCTACCCGCGTGTTTTAGAGCACTTCATGCTATCTCTCTCTTCAACCGAAAACTACCTTGGCAACGAATGTAAAGTGACAGAGAGGGCTAGAGAGAAGCGAAATCTTTCCGAGATTTTAGCTCGAGGAGACGAAATCTTTTTGACGGAGAGATTTCGCAGAGCCCTTCCCCTCCTTTTTTTTAGCGAAATCTTTTTGGCATCTCGCATCTACTTCTTCTATTATCGCATATTCTTCCGGCATTGACCATCGGCAGGATATTCAAACGGCCGTTTTCTCACATGCGAGTACATTGGCAGTGTTGATCAACAAAGTCCAGGCCTATTGCCCTTGCCCTTGAAGGTCCATCGCACACATTTCATTAAGTTATTCTAATTAAAATCAAATTTACAAAAGATTTCAAAAATCCAAACGAAATTATTACCAACATAGACTAGCTGAGTAACCTATCCCAATCTAACCATAGTCCATATTAACTGGGCATTATCTAATGAACTAACCAGTGTTATCTTTATGAACTTTATGAGCTTTATCATTAAATTCACAATCATGTTACAAGGTATTCTACGAAATATAAAAAAAAGATCATAGCACCATGTTTTTTTTTGCAAATAAGGAATATTCTGACAAAGATGTATAACATTTGGTCGCGTTAAATGAAGAATACTTGAAGCCCCTGTCACTTACAACGTATGCCCACCTGTAAAAATTAATAAAAACTCGAACATAACAATGCCACGCTGTACGTGTAAACATATTTCATTCCAAAATCTTCGTGTTGCTTGTACTTGCCACTTCAAAACCTCGTTCAGAAAACATTTTGCTCCATTTTCCCCCCAAAGCAACACCAACGCTTTTCATGTATCTGCACGCCTGCCAACAATGAAAATATCAGATTTCAACCGTTTCATCCTGTCGGACATCTTCGTATGTCCACCACACAGGGGTATGTACAGTGCAAATGAAAGCAATCGCAACCAGAAGCCCCGCCTCCACCCTTTCGAACCGCTGCACGATTTTGATGGCCAAAGGCACAGCAAATAAAATAAAAAACATGGTGGCAACTGGCATTGGCACACAAAAACTACACTTGGCACTTTCTTGATGATGAGCCGGACCCGGGAGTTCAAACGATGTTGCGATCCGAAGCCCAAACCCAATGCCTACACAAGTGTGGCTGGCGTGCCGTATCGTGAAAATAAAAATGTCAAATCGAGCACGACGCTCAAAACGGAACCCCGAGAACCGGGGTAGCGTTCCAAGCAACCCATAGTACCTGGCCGGTACAAGGGTAGAAGAAATCATAAATCCTTCAACCGGTGTTCGAAGTGAACAAGGCACAAGGAACAAGGGAGCCTTACGACAACCACGCCTTTCACCTCGGGCGGCACAGGCACAACACACAAACGAGGATGAGGCTTATGCTTCGCTGTGACAGCGTGAGAGTGTGTGTGTGTGTTTTGCTTTTTATTTCACTGTCCCCCACGTTTTTGCTTTTGTTCGAATGGTTGTGTCAAGAAACACTCCTTACGCCGTATGCTTCCTTGCGCGGCTTTTCCTCAAAACAACAAGCTTTAGCACCATTTGCGAAGAGGTTGATTTTCGAATAACGCCTTGTTACTTGGAGGCTTAACAATCAGTGCCAGTGAGTTTAAGGAAGTATAACAGCTTGAAAGGAAACGGAAGCGCAGGTTTGCCTTGCAGAACGGGCGACACAGCTTTCCGCCTTCTTTTATTGAAAAAGCATTATCACACTCGTGTGCGCACGTGAAAGTGTTTCCCCCGGACCGCCATTGTGTGTGAGAGGGTGTTTTGCACCAGCATTTTTATTTTCAGTTAAGGACAAACTCTAGCAGCACGGATTTGTCGATAAGCCTCTCAAATGTTGCTCAAAATTGCAGATACGAAAAGCATGCCTCAAGACTCGCAGCACACTGGAAAGAAAATGATACACCTAAGAACGGGAACGCCAAACAACCGATCAATCTGTGTGCCTTCGTGCGTTTGAGTCAAAAGTATTTACCCGTATTTTATCGCAAAGACTTTTCCGTGATCCAAAACCGGCGCTAAACAATCAAGTACGCATCTGCCGCCGGGAACGAACATGTTTCCCGCAACAAAAACCCCACAACAAAAAATAATGCTGCAACGCACATGAAAGCCGCTTTTAATTCACCCCAACGGCTATGCAACGCTTACCGTCACCGTTTCCGGAGCAGGCCGTGTGAAGAAGTGTAACAAACCACCCAACCAACCGAGCCCTAACCATCCGCTGCAGATTAGGCGCAAATATGAACCAGCTTCTGGGTGTTAAAATTGATGAGTTTTTGAACACATTTTCGATTGGGCCCGGGCATCGGGTTTCGCGCGTTGCCCGGAGCGTGTATTTGGGTGGGAAGATTTATGTGGTTAACATACCTCTGGAAGAGCGTTTCAATGCAAGAAAACGATCGCTAAAAGAGGGATTGAGCTACCATACACCACCAACAACAACGACCGTAGGCAAAGTGTGGTGTGTTTTACTCACACGCAAATCAAAGCACGGATATGTTTATGACCCGTGCCGTACCATGGGGTAGTATTACCGTGATTTAGATATTTTCGCTTCGTGCCGCCGTTTGCGTGGCCTGCGTACGTTACCCACTCCCAGCGCTACCCGATGAAGGTCACAGCAAGGGCTTATCGTGCGGTTGAGTAAGATTGCCGCAATGAAATTGTTTTGTGATGTTTTTCCCCTGCCGTCGGTATCCTACGAGTGCCGCCATTTCAAGAGCACGTTAATGACAGTAGCTTCTGGGGGGATTATCTTGAATAATATGTATGGCCATGTGCAACTTTGCTTTATGTGTGGAAAATGAGATGGGTAGAACAGTACGATAAACGATGTATCGTGACGATTTTCGTTCATCCTAATAATCGGAAACGAATACAAATCGTTGGAAGTTTTATTAATGATCTACAAGCAGACACGGAGCTCCAATTTTTAAGCTCTTTAATGTGTAGTTAATTGTGTTTTACATAATTATCGGTCATTGAAATGGGTTATGAGATTGATTTGGAATCAATTTTTTCACAATATTCATCTATTCTTTTACCTTTTTTGATTGATTTCAATTCATCTATTTATTTTTAACATCATTTAAAGGATGCAGTTGACAACACGGCGTCAATCCGTCATGATAAAATAAATACATAAATTTAAAAGATGCAACTCTGCAGGTTATTAGCTGCTAGGTCGTGCTGGCCATCTAAAGGCTTACTACACTTGTTTGTATCACATGGTTGGAATGCAATTTCTCACTAAGGAGGATCAGTTTAGATGGGATTTGCACTCCAGTCTAAATTCTAATTACCAACATAAGAACTGAACATATACGAGAAGTTCAAGCTTTCTGTATTGTTAATGAGTTCGCGCGGTGTACATATCAGATAACCCCCCGAATTCGAGTCACTTTTGTTCAATCTGAAAACAATATCATTTTAAATCGAACCGCCCCACTAGTTATCATTTGATTGAATTTAAATCCAAAAAAAAAGGCATATTTTTACATAAAATAGAAAGTTTTTGCTGACTTGTAGGTTATTGATTATTCTTTCAATGAACATATCATAAAATACCAGGCGTCTCCATTACTAGAAAGGAAAACTACCTTGCTACCGGTAAAATCAAGTCACAGAAAGCCATACATGGAAGGCCGAGATATTTCAAGCTTGTAATGCCAAGGAAGAAGAATATTCGTTTATTTATTTTTTATTATTACAACAATTTTTCCCATTTTACCCTAACCGATACCTTAATTTTAGATATTAGAGTGGCAAAAAGTGGATTCCCGTTAGTAGGGGAGAAGGCGTTCCTAGTACAGAACTTTGCCAAATTATTCTATCAACCTAAAGAATTAATTCTTTTTTTTTTTTAATTAACTGTATTCAGTCGACTACCATTTGGCCACCAATCTGATCAATATGGACGATCAATTTTCGCTAGATTTTAGCAGTATAATAGTCTATAAACTGAATTTGCCCAACTCCAGCACAACAAATCACGAAACAGGGGAGAACAGCAGCAATAAATTAATCGCTGTAATATAAATTTCCTCTTCACCAGCAACACTACTCAATACGCCCCAACACTTTCCATCGAGCGGTCAGCCCTTGTCGGTCAGCAGCAGAATAGGAAAGCCCTTTCGGCTGTCATAAACCATTTAATACAGATACCATGACCATGCACCATGCCTCTTATAATGGTTGCTAGCCTGCGGGTCGATTGATTTTCCTCTCAAAGAGCATCGTATACATTTTTCTCGAGCTATCACAAGTTCCCTTTCTACTCTGTCGCCCCATGGAGACGCCTGGTGGCGCAACTGGTTAGCGCACGACAACCAGGAACAATGTGTGAAGTTCACCACAATGGTGCAGAGAGCGAGAAATCTGATACCAAAATAAAAATTCCACTATCACTATACGATGCGATAGGGAATTGTCTTCCATTGCAGAAGAGAATGACCATGAACGGCAAACGCCAGACCAGGCTATTGATCGAAACAGAATGAACCTCATTGTGGGGTCAGACTCCCAAGAGACTTTGAAACACATTTTTTGCTTTTGATTATGTGTTTAGGGTCCTCTTTTCAACTTTTAATAAAGAATCGAAATCAAACCACAAAGACGAATATTTAGTATAGCTTCAATGTCTCAGAAAACAGAACTGAACACAATGAGCAAAACCGCTAGTCCGTTTGTCACGAATAAAAAGGATTAAAGGGTTCATAAGGTCAAAAAGCGTTTCAAATAATCTTACAGAGAACATAATTTTCTTTTAGAACTATTTACAAGGTCTCCCAATTTTTTGTCTACAAAAACATATAACTATGTCAATAAGGTGCAGTAGACAAACGATTTTTACCCATTTATTATTTTCACCGCAGAAGGAAACAAATTTCATTTCTATTAACTTAAGTCTATAATTCACCCTTACCGGTCCCATGAACCTAGCCCCTACCGGTTTCGAAAGCTGCCAAAAGCATCACCACAAGTAAGAAATTGTGCACACACAAAATATAAAGGACAACCGTTGTACCGTGATTATAAAATCCTGTGTTGTCTTTTATCTTAAATATCCTTCGCAAATATTTGCTCTCCCACCAGCTCGCCGTTACCAACGCTACCGCTTCGGTGTTCATACGCTAGGTCCATAAAATAAAAGCTGCCAACAGACGCAGGGGATGTTCGCTGTGTGAGAAAGTATGCACAGAGCATGTCTGAATGTTTTATGAATAGTATACACACCCTTCCTTCAACAGGTGCGAGCAGCGGTACTGTCCTGCGACACATCGTTTACAGAGGCAAAGATACGCGCGAATGCGTCGTACGTTTCGTTTCATTCCTTTCAGTGGAGGGATTTTGCTTTAGCTTCTCGTCATTGATTTTGTTTTCTCTTTAAATGTTGTATGAAGAACGAGATATGGTAAGATAAGCGCTGTAGTTTTGTACAGTATTTATTATAATCGGTAATGATGGTAGCGCAGACACATTATTGCTAGAAACATTTGTATTTCTTAATACTCCTTTAACAACAATGCTTTAATACTCCTACACAAAAAGCGATAAACATTTTACCTACTTTCCATAAGTTATTACCTTAAAAGCTGAATAAAAAAACTTCGATTTGAAAATCTACGTTCACAACACACTAAACTCTTGAGCTTCTAGAGATGTCCCGAAATTTTTCTTTTCAAGAACTAACGAATAGAATCACATATTTGTAAACAAAACAAATGAATGCTCCTGACAAGATAACAAGGGCGATAAGAGCCACAAGTCTGAGTAAGATTACAAAATAAAGAGAATGCAAGCTTATGCTAAAATTATTGTAGCTAGCCAACTACGTTTTGAGTTCACAAAATATTCGAAAACTCTGTGGATAATGAAAATTAAGCAAATAATTTAAGTCTTTTGTAACCCATAAGTTAAAACTGAACATTTTAAAAGACGCTGAATGCATAGGCTCGTTGCAGTCTGTGGCACCAATCCTGCTGTAAAAATAAACGATATATAACATCATGAAATCCGGGGAAAAGAAGAATATCGTAGGCCTAGAAATATGGAGAGGCGAGAGATTAGAGAAGATGAGCTAAATGGCATAGGATAGATGGCCTACAGTAAAGCATGTTTGGAAGTGGGGATGACGGGTTTCAAGTAATAAGAGAAAACAGTCACCTCGTAGGAACCCGAAAGGAAGCGTTGAATTACAAATCGCGTAAAATTGCGCTCGACACGCCTCAATGCTATCGTTGTAGTGCTCTAATCGCTCTATCGCCATCATTTCAGCTAGCAGCCAAACAACACTATCATATTCAACGATTGATCTCACCTTATAACATTACAATTCCTAAGTACAAAAGGGTCACAGATATTGAACAAATAATACGGCCCAACAAAATACTAGTTTTGCACGGGTCAAATCCAAATGATCGTTAATCGTAAGTTTCGTATTCCGCCAGACACTAAGATCCTTGAGGCAGGAAACAGGAATGATGTTGATGCCACTCCGCAAGAATAATTTATAGACTGACTAACATTTCCTCACTCACTCCCTTTCACACAATTCCGTTCCCTTTTCGAAACTACACTTGTGCATGACATTTTTCGCCATCTTGCTAACTCGCCCTATTTTAATATCAAATTTTGCTTTGCGAACCGATTTATAGTAATGCATGTTTTGATTAAAATATTATAATATCTTGTTTATGTGTTTTTTTACTATTTCGATAATACGCTTTTCTATCTTCTTAATATTATCTTCTGTTTATACAATATTTTCCAACTTTCCAACATTTACCTTCCCACTTATCTCAATCCCTACAGCGATTATACAACCAGAACGCAAATAAACAAGAAGGAAAGAAGATTGAAATCTTCAGAACACAAGGATACCATCGGACGGAAGCACATAAACACAATCATTGACGAATAACAGCAGTAACTCAGAACACTGCCCTGAGAAACCCTTCAGAGTCATAAGTTTTAATCCTCTTAATGGGGAACATGAACCGAAGATCACAAATATTTTCCCAGCTACGTATGTGAAGTAAACATGTGAAGTAAACTCCCAAAACTTCTTCGGCTTCTTTTGGACCGAAATGCTATTTACCACATTTGATGGATATTATAAAGCTGCACCAACAAAAATACTTTCTCACCATGTGATTCTTACAAATCAATACCTTCAGAGTGATAATTTGACTGAAGCTTCATAACCTTTCTGTTCGCGTTCTAAACATTCCAGCCGGTTGATTCCACGAAGCAGACCCTTTACATAAATGCACCACCAGCCACCAGCCTTTGTCGAAGGTGCTACGAATCATTTGCCAGCTGTTCGAATGCTGGCGAGTGCCACTTTTCGAACGACACTCTACCACTTAGCGCAACACCGCCATCTACCGTGGGCGACGGTTGGGTAGCACCATCGTTACTACGTTAGCTCACGCTACAACCTCAAAGTGCAGTTTATTATTATAAACTGCCCTTTTTAAGCAGCAGAATGTGCAACATGCCTGGCAAGCGTGAAAGTGCATCGAACGTAACGGAGTCGTCTTTGGCGAGAAGCTTTCTCCCACTTATCCTTGACCTACCACCTTGCAATGAGATGCCGAGCCAAGAGTTCTTTACGGCGTTGTTCCCTCCAAAGAGCACCGCTTATAGCACCCACGGCCGAACGAACCCCCTCGTTCTTCTCGTTCCTTCTGTTGGTGTTGTGAAGGGCTTAAGATGCTTCTCTGCCCCCCACCACGGGACGGGAAGAGAAGAATTGCATCCGGAAATGTGTTTCTTTCTGGTTGCCGCTTCGGAACCGGATCCGTTCACCGAACTAACACTTATCGTATTGTGCGCGCACTATCTTCTCGTGGGCACAATGGCAACGCCGTCAACGGCTGAAAGGCTGTTCTTCTCGGTGGTGCCTGTTTAGCGAATGGGAGAACCCGTACGGTAACCGGCTCTTTTGCCTCATAACGATGCAACCAAAGGCGCAAATGCGCTTATGCTAAACCGTGCCACCGTGAGAAGTGGAAGTTCAAAAATGTCTTCAGAGCTGAATGAAATGAAACGAACAACAATACAAATATGACACTAAGGGTGGAAGCTACAGTTTATACGAGAGTAGAATGGTAAAACCCCACCGAACAGACAGTTGCAGCATTCTTTGTAATGTAAAATTCAAACCGGAGCCCACAGTCACCAGGAACGCAGATTTTCCAGCTCGGAATCGTCGGAGCTTTTTCCACAAAATCAAGAGAAAACAATCCGACGGTTGTACAGTTTAAAAGAACGATAATTAAACATTTACTCTGGATGCACGCACGTACAGCGCAAGTGATCTTCGCGACGTGAAGAAAGATGCCCTTTAAAAAGGATGAACGTGTTTGCAAACACCATTACGCTTCTCTTTTGAGTCTCACTCACTCCAGCTTCAACATTCTCCTTGCCGTGTAATTTTATTTAAAAATTGCATTGAAAGCAACCCAACCGCAACTGGTTGCAACATGGTTATTGTTTCGCTTTGCTGCAGTTTCCTCCAGCCGCGGTTCCTAATTTCCTCGGCACATTCTCCTACTTTTTCAGATTAAAATTTCACTGCTATCCTGTCTGCCGCATGCAAAAGCAGCACGTTTCACCACGGACGTTTTGAAGAGGTGAAACGAAAAACAAAACGAACCTGGGCAAAAACAAAGTTCCATAAATTATCTAACAACACTCGCACAGGAAACATGCTCCCCTACAGCTTTCCAAGGGAGGGAAAGAAAAGCAACATAAAGAAACACTGCCCCTTTTGTATTCCTGGCAGCATGCGAGCTGTAGTTACGCTGTACGCACACAAACCCGGAACCAGAAGCAGAACTTTCCCGGCACCAAAACCAAAAAAAAAGCACAGCATCAAACGGCTGGCAGCTGACTTCAGCTAAAAAGCTACCTACAGAAACAAAAAATATATAGATCAGACAGGTTGAACACAGGAGAACCAGAACAGACAATGCAATTGCCTCGAACACAATACGGTAACCTAAATGCTATTCGCTGCGAGAAATGCAACAACAAATTTAGGGTCGCTTTTGTATCGAATCTAATCCGTGTTTTCCGCGAAATCACCGGCGGCCGAGTGGTTGAAAAAATGGGAGAACATCTTCTTGACAGTGTTGATTGACTTTCTTATTTTTTCACCATTGTTGCTGTACTTACTAAAATCTTTATTATCTCAAATCACTTTTCGCTAGAGACGCATTAGACGATTATGCAAAATATTTATAGTTTCAGTACTCACAAACCCTTGATAATAGGCTGCACAGAACAGTTGCTTATTAAGCCTCTGGAATGCCCCTTAAGCTTCTATTTTGAAGCCTCTTACTCCGTCGAATAGGCTGGGCGGGCCATCCCTTTAGTGAGTTTGGAGATCTCTAAATGACAGCGCCCCTTTATAGCTCCGGGCTCGAATTATCTGCTTAGTTGTTTTTGGCTCGATCTGCTCGAATACTGAGTTGTTTTTGGTCTCGTTTGTTTGAAATACAATGAAGTAGTCGATACAATTACGATCTCGTTATATGGGCTTGGTAAACCTTGATGTGCTGATTTTGTCTTGATAAAGACCTCGATCAACCCAGTCTGTAATACCTGTTTAGGCTCAATATTGTATGCCCAAGGGCCTTCATTAGTTTTAAATACTGTCTTTTGTTCGAGTTGGTTTGATTGCAAACGTCTACCGTTGTCGGTAGAGATCTTGGAATGCTTTATTGGTATCCATAAAACAGCTCATAGGACTCCACATCTTGCTGACCCCAAACTTATGCACAGCATGATGTTCTCGATTGAAATTTTCGATTTAACTTTTGCTGTTTAGGAAGTGTGTTTACTATTCAATGTTCTACAATATTCTATCATCGAACTTCACCTATAGGGCGTAGCTGATATCTAAATCGTCCATCATGTACAGCTGTCGCGAACATAAACTGACATTGAATTCCAATCCAAGTTTATCAAAAGATCAGATTTTTCGTTCTAATCCAACAATACAAATCTTCATAAAAAAAATAATAATAATATCACATGAAGGGTTGAGTAAGGAAAATTATTCTACTAAAAAAGAATTGTTGATGGCCTATGTGGTTCCGTCTTTTCCAATTTTCTTGGCATGTTTAGAATACCATCTTGCATCACAAAACATGCAAACAACTGGGCCACCTTAAGAACCATGTGCCACCTTAATCGAAAGACCACGTTACTAATTTGCCCCGCGTCTTCGTTCGTTGAGTTCGAGCAGTCACGTTACACCAGCGCGCTTCTAATCTGCTATGAGCCAGACATTTATGATCTTGTGAACAGGAAAATGGTTGCCAAGGCCATCACTTCCTCCAGCTAGCCAACAACCGTCATGAAGTTTGAGCGTGGCTTACAAGAATTTTCCATCGTAAGATTTTAACAGTACTTTTCTTCACCATTACTTTCGCGACCGAGCTTCAGTACTGCAGCACTTCTCTCGAGCTGCTCGAGCAGAAAAAGTCGACAAGGCGCACTCACTGAGTGTAAGTTATGACACGCGCCCTCGCCCAACCAACCTACATTAGAAAAGTGAAAACCTTTCCGCCCAACCACCATGCTCACCATCCGAAACATTCCATTCCACCCTCCGGCAGTTTCAGATTGCTTCCGTGGGCTAGCCTAGACTTGGCACGGAAAGAGTGCCACAAATGCATCGCACTCTACACCATCTTCCAAGCAGCGTCTAAATTAATTTCCAACCCATTTATATAAATCTTTTCATTTGACAAACGAGGGGGAGGGGCGGAATCGTTTGGGCAGAGGGCCGGAAGAAAATTTGTGCAGCAAAAGCTGAGCTAAATGATGCATCAGTGAAAGGGTTTTTGACCGGAAATGGCAGCTCGTACCGTACGCTTGTAGACCGTCTATTCGGCAAGGAACATCTGGGCGAACAGCTGGGAAGATAGTAATTACAGACACCATCGTGACCTTTGATGGCAAATGTTACTACTTTGGCAAAAGAAGTGGATTTAACTCTTTTCCATTTTTATTGTGGACTCACTGCCTTTGTGGAGCGAATTGATGAGGTTCATCCATTTCAATCTGTTTTTGCCGAGTGACAGCTACATCCAATAACTGTGTAGCTAGTTTGCTGAAAGACAGGCCATTTGGCACATTGCCCTGCAACCAAGTACTTCAAACAAAATTTATTTTTTAACTGTGTTTAAGGTAGAAGTTCAACTTCACGAAAGTCCTTCAACATTAAGGTAAATTTAAAGTCCCCTTCAGGTCTACTCCGTATCAATACTACGTCCTGATCGAGCACCATACATTCTAAATCGCAGTAAATCGTTCATACTACCCAAAAGAAAAGCGTCTTTATTTCTGTTACAATCGTTTATTCTTCCACGAATCGTACATTGCCAATACTAATATTGTTTGCCATGCTTGACGCCTACAGAGTCTAATCCTATCGCAATCACATACCATGAAGAGTTGCTTAAAAAAGTCATACAGAGCCGTGGTTGTGAATCCGAAATGCGAACCATTGCCCTCCACCTAGCGCACCCAACGCAAGAAACATCCAGCATTTGAACGGCATATTCAAACTGGCACTAAATCTCAGCCATGAGTCGGCCCTTTCGACTACACACATGAGGCTAATACATGGTGTTTCCCCGCAAATAGGCAGCAAGCAGGGCACAAAGCACTTGAGCATTCTTCGAGATTTTCGTAGGTGTTCGGCTCGGCAAGGACAAACCGAAAAAGAGAGCCAAACAAAATAGAGTACAAACCTCTCGGCTAGCCCCAACTCGCCAGGAACCAGATTTGCTACCCAGTAACAATGGTTTAGTGTAGGACACATAGAGATATAAAAAAAGCTTTCCACCACAAGCACACAGCGAACAAGTCAAATGAAACAATACCCCCCGAAAAGCCTGCCAGGGCTTCGGTACGAGAGTTTGAAGAAGCGTAGGAGTTGCGGTCGCTCTGTCCACACCGCACATCACTTCAAGAAGCGAGTGCGAGGTGCGTTTTATCGATTCACCATCTGTCGCTTTTTATGCACTTCAAGTCGGCCTGGAAAGTCGGAATCGTTTATTCCGACGTTCCCGTCCCTATTTCATTCCTTTTCTTGTGCAGTGAATGTTTGCTTTTGTTTGGCCTCTTCTTACCTTACCGCACCACAAAAGCTAAAGTCAATTCGAGGGAAGATTCTGACATGTGGGCCTCACTCCCAATAGCCCACAACATCACAAGAATGAATCTTGAGCGAGTTGATATTGAACACGCCGGTACGTGAAAGCAATGTTCCAGCTCCCCATACACGCACTGTCAAGTGGAAACAAACAGTGCCGAGTTCGCTTCCTCTTCTTTCTTCTCTCCCTCTCTCTCTCCATATCGTTAGACCACCCCCGACGGAATTGAAGGACCCTGCGGCGAATTGTGCACGAGGATTGTTGCCGTATCGATAAATTTATTTGACACAATTATCTCCACGTGAGGTAACGCGCGCAACAAACTAACAGTCTGATCGGGTCTAGCCAGCAAGAAAAAAGCCTGGCTTATTGAGGCTCCATCTGGCAGGCGCTCGAAGGAGGAGTCGCACGAAATGGGGATTTTTTTTTGCTCCCCCCCGATCGTGAGCCGCAGTAATATGACATAAATACTAACTCGGTCGAATCCATCGTAGCAATGCTTCTACCCTACAAATCTTCCATTTAGCCCAGCCAGGCCCACCGGAAGTGGACATTGCTTTTTTTTGCTCTCTCTATCGCTCCCTCGTGCGTTAGTATTGGCAACATAGGAGCCTTTCCGCAGACACGTCCAGCAGGGGACTGATCGGCCATCCGTTGCTTTTTCTTTAACACTATCACATAGAATTCGATTTGTCAGTGAAAGCCACTTTATCTCACGTGTTCCGTCAAGACCCTCCTTTGCAAACGTCCCAGCGCTGCCAGCGTTCTATTTTGCGCTCTGCACAGTTTTTACTTACAGACACTCGTTTCGTTTGATCCTTCGCTGTGTCCACCGAGGGGTCGAACAAAACGTTCATTGTGGACACCCCGAATGTACGCAACGCAAAGCCCAATACTATGTGCCCAAGCAAGTTTGATATTTATCTTCCATCGTCTACCGAATCCCGCCCACCAATTCCATGAACAAAAAAAAATCGACAGCAAACAAACATTCCGAGAACGATAAAGAAAGAAATCGTACGATAGCACCAGGGAGGCTCAAAGAAAAACAAGCTTCCCTTAGCCGGTACATCTAATCCTATTCATGAAAAAGATCAATGATATCACGGGATGGAGAATAACGATAGGTACACAGAAACACATACACAAAAAACACAAACCACTCGAAAAATCACAAGCAATAAAGACGGCTGCAGATAAAAAAGCGCTAAAAACAGTAATCCAATCTCATCAGAAAATTAGCACCAGGGCAATAAACTAAACACCAAGTCTAGATTGCTGATTGCCCAGAAAACTTAGTAAAAGTACAAGAAAAAGGAACATAATTTTCGATTGAACCATTGCTTTTTTTATACTACGGTTCAATTTAAACTTTGAACTTTTAGTAAACTGAATTAAGAAAATGATCAGCAGGACCAGAACCTTCCTTTCTTCCATCATTATTCGGTCGGTCGATCCTATTCTAGAAGATGAGTGTTCCCTATCAACATCAATTTGTGCATTCTCCGCGCTTCCTCAGGGTATCTAAAATCTCAGACAATTCTAAAATATTAAGGCAAAAACGAGAGCTTCATTGAGCGAATTTAATAGCTGCTGTAATGCATTGAAATTCTACGTGAGATGAGGCGTGGGTTCCGTGAACCGAAGTTCGTTAAATACGCTGTACTGCTCTCTTGTTTCGTCGGAGATGGAGTAAGCCAACATAATGTGGTGGCAGGCCACTTCCCATAATCTCGCGTGGCTCGAGTCCATACAACGCATGATCTCGCGATTAGCATTCCGTTCCTAGGATCACTGTCTCGGATATAAGACTAGGTGCCCGATGCTTGGGCAACCTTTTCATCATGAGCATCTAGAGCAAGCGCGGCTGTCTTTAATCATTGAACTCCTTCAAGGATAGCATCGACTGCCATTACTTTCTTCTACCAGCTGGTACGTGTTTATCAGATCGCTTCGCCCTTAAGCAATGCTAACAGTCGCCGAACCAACGATTTAATTTGTCTCTGGCAACCAATTTCTCAGTATGTTTTGATAATTGAATGCTGTGTGTGAAGTCTTTGAGCCTAGTATTCGAGCTGTTGAATTCGTGAAACGTGTCAATGTCGTGACCTTTAAAAAACAGGATTCCGGATGGTCAGGTTGAAGTCTCTGAATAATGAGCTAGACTAATCAACCGAAAGTGAGCTCAACTATTATTCCAAGTATTAAACACCTTTACTTCACAAAAAATCTTTTCAATATCATTTTCTTTCAACCTCGATCGTAACACTTCGGCCAACTAACAAAATCTAAATGCTTAATTGATATAAAATCACCTCTAACACCACTCTTGTTCCAATCAAAACCAAGTAAACATTCAAAGGGAAGATATGACTTGATATGAAATATGGGTATAATAATGTTACTTCTAGAACTAGAACTGTACCATGCCTTACTTTCCACGATAGCATTACAGTTGCAAACGTCTCAGCAGCTTTAAACTCGAGCTGCTTTAACACTCCAACACACCAGCACAGCACTAACCTATCCCGATCAGTCCACATTCAGAACTTGGGTAAATTTCCTGAATGTGGCCAACTCCCGGACGATCAAACTTTTCATGCAACAGCTCAGCCAACGACACTTTACCCATTATCGCTCGACCGTTAAACAACGCCAAATCATCGACAAATCATCGCTGTCATGGGCAAAGACCACCGCCTAGAGACCACTCACTCGCAACCGGAACCGCACTGTCAGTTGCGGGGAGTCGCTGTTGACAGAAGCTGACAGGAAATTATTTCCCAGTCCTATCTGGGATGAAACCGACAGAGAGAGAAAGATAGAGAGAGAGAAACAGAAAAAGAACCGGAAAACCCAGAAGGAATTTATCGCGCCTCAATACATTCATCCGAGGAATGCAAAATGCTAACCCCAGAAGGATTCTTACGAAACGAACGCTCCAAAGCAAGAGATGAGCCTTATCGCGGGACTTGGGGTTGCAAAATTGGTACGGCTCGACTCGTACCAGCACACAGCAATAAAGAGCAACAGAGAACGAAATGTACATGTAGTATCCTTTCTGTTTATCTCTCTTTTTCTGCTCTAACACCGACCTTTGACTTGGTTTAGGTTAAGGATTTACACCGCAACCACAAGCCATCTCCGGGCCCTTTTGCCTATGCCCTACCTCGAACGCGAACGCCCATCGAACGATTCTCCGGTCCGTTTCCGGGATGCTCCCATCCCAACGCTAGATCAAAGGCGTCTAAACTTCTTGGAGCTTCATCTTACACGCAGTCCGCCATCGTTGGCATCGTTCCTGCTAAGTATTCAGGCCCCCAGCACAACCCCGGCCCAACGGCGGCCAGTATCCGTTCCAACCATTCCCCGACGGCTTGACTCCTTAACGGCTTTCCGGTTGGCCTTCCGGGTTGTGAATATTTCCGAGCCTCGTGCCCTGCCATCCGATGCGAGCCGATGTATAATTCATGAAAACTTATGCCTCGTCAGAATTCTGAAACTAATCACACGGATGCGTACTTCATGCGGAGGTGAAGCTGTGAGCCATAGCGCAGGCGGAACGAGTGACACTTCCCGACCTCCCGGCACGTGGTAACGGAAAACATAAACTTGAAAAACCTTCCGCTGGAAGGGTGGTTCTGTGTTGCGAAGCATCACGAGCCTCCGCCGACGGGAGGAACTTCACTGCTTTCACTTCCCCATTGACGTAGGTGCTAATGTAGCCCTACAGAGCTTCGCAAAGAATTTCCCGAGTCAGCCGACGGGTAGTTGCAGGGAGAGCAAGCAGTCAAGGCTGCTTAAGTTGAAGCAATTACAGGAGCATTCATCTTTTGCACACGCAAAATGCCATTTACTAGCGCCGAAGAAGGCAAAAGGTTTCGTTCGACGGTATGGTAATGTAATCCGAGTCCCGAATCCTCTGTGCCCGTTCTGCCTCGGGATGTGCCACACATCCACACCAACAGACACTGCGTGAAAATGTAATTAAGTTTAAATAGCGCTTATTGCTGAGGGAAGTTTGGCGACGGGTACCGAATTCCTGAGCAGCCTGCAACCAACAGCAACTTGCCAGCGTCTAAGCAAAAATGCCCCGGCAATGACTACCGACAGCAACAACACGCAGGGAAATTAGCTCTTCTGCGAAGCAATCAGCAACCAGTGTTGTGGCACAACTGTCGAAAGCATGCAGCATAACCAAATTTTCCGTTAATTCTCCCATTATCTGCATTACCCCATTGCAGCTGTGTTTCAAATCGCCGGATCCTTGGGCTTTGGGAACAGAATAGCCGATTCCAATCGAATTGGCTTCAATTACATACAATCGATTTGCTCATATTCTGTTTGTCTGCTCGTCCGAAAACTTCACTGCTCTCGGTGCGCTTTCATCAGCTTTCCCAGAAGTCTAAGAAATCTTGTATCCGGATCCACCATTCAGTTACATTCATCCCGTTGGCTCCGAACAACGCCCCAGTGGCATGACGTCAATGGTATTGTAACCAGTTTGCTGCTGACTGCTATCGATGGCAATTGCAGTAATACGATCGGTGACATTGATAACCATTCCCATGATGTTCGTGCCGGAGAATCTACGCAGCGAAAGCAATACCATTTTGCTGGACAATTAGATTGTAAGTGGTCATATCGACGCTTTGCACACGAAGGATAGGCAGTAAGATTACTGCAACAATTACTTTCGGAAGATAAACTTTCGTAGTAAAATACAGAAGCTCTACTGGCTGACTCTAAAGCTACTGAAAGTTCTATGATACTGCGTTATAGCACCGAATTCGGGGATTGAGACTCTTTAAAGACTTTTAAAATGCCACTAAGCCTCCAGTCTCATCATAACACATCATACGGTAGCCTACAACAATTATCAATCAACTGCTGTAAATTGAATCCTTAATTGTACGATATGTGATGGTTATGATGCAAACATGCAACGCATTTCCATTCAGTTTTTATTTCGTTTTCGCACAATTCTGTCACTCCAACAATAACATCACATCAAATCAACAACATACAAAAACCCGTAGTTAATTAGGTCACCCAGCAGCAAAACATGTTAAACATTACGCTTAATAAATGCCACCGGGAATGTCACGTTGGCCCGTTGCCACGTGGATCAATCTCTTCCCCTTTTTCCTTTCTGAAAATTTTCATTTTCATGACAAAAAATGTGGCGAAAAACGGCACCATTTTCAGGCAGCATATCAAACTGAATGTCTGGTTTAAATGATCGACCCACATTCCGCCACCAACCCATCCTCAGCAGACCTCACGCCGGCTCGTGTGAGCAAATAATTTCACGAAGCTAATAATTCCCCATAAATTATCGTTCAGCTCCCGGTCCCTCTTTTTCACCCCACAATTTACCACGAAATAGCACCTTCGCAATCGATCCACATCCTTCCACTAGCGAACCAGCCAACTAATTCAAATATTATGCAAATATATGGATCTGTTTGCTCCTTACATCGATGAGCTGAAGCGGGCAAAAGTCAGACCGGCACGGGTTGGCCTACACATCGTTCATACTATCGTTTTTACCATTCCCGCAACAATCGTGTTGCAAATCGTCCTCACTCCTTCCGTCCTCACTTCTTCAGAATAGCTCTTCACGAACGACATACAGGGTCGTCGAAAAGTGACCCGTTTTCTGTTTCCGTTACGGTAAATCCTCACCCGAAACTCGATACGCTCGTCCTTTGGGGGGAGCTCCGAAAGCAGGAAGCAAATTCCAATTAACCTTCAAACAAAACTCTTTCGCCGGGAAAACCGAAATGCCGCCACCCACATAATCGGTAATAAGTTCCAGCGAAGGAATATAAATGTACCGGCAGGGCGAAACGCAATTGGAAAACGTGTTGCGAATAATAAAGCTCTCATTCCCAGGTGGTCCCTGCTTCCACGTTAACCGATTAATTGCTACCATCAAACGCAGGAAACGGTCTGGTGCCACGTATCCACATGGCAGGTTGTTTGTTAAGATTCAAAAGCTTACTTCTATTTTTAACTTTTGAAACAACTTAGAATTCTTGGAAAAGAATCAAATTCAATAATACTAGCATAATACTAGTATTATACTAGGCTTATCATACTTTTTGCTCTTGCGTCACGGAGTTTCTCAACACTGTACAATGAAGCTGAAATAAATTTTAATATGTATCTTATAATTGAACTTTAAGTTTATTTTATTTATTATTTAATTATCACGGCTATGAGCCGTATTGTCAACTTTAAGTTTATCTCTCAAATATTTTTGGGAGTTGTACTTTCTCTTCCTTGTTGCATTGGTTCGGACGAATGCGTTTCTTGGTGTACGCTCGTCAGTGGTTCGGTTGCTTCTAATAGCCTTCATTTCTCTCGTTCTATCATAACCTTCACATCGCTCAGATCCTCATCAATCCAATCTTAATTAAATCTTGACTAATTTTCAAACTTAGATACTACTATTTTATTTTAAATACATTTTACCGATAGGGCACATGTGACATAGGTGTAAAATGAATTGAATGTAGCATTCAGAGTTTGGGATAAAAAGAGCTTTTCTGTTACATCGGATTAGATTTTGTACCAAGCATAATTAATATTGAGCGAAATAAGATTTCTTAAAATTTTTGCAAAATCTATAATTTTGCTACTGGTCAAACCAAACTACTTGTTTTGCTACTGGTCAAACCAAACTACTTTTTTTTTGCTACTGGTCAAACCAAACTACTTGAGGACGCCGTTCTTAGAGTCGCTTCTGGGGCTATACCATCATTTCCGGTATGCACATCTATCATTCGCCTGTTTTGCTATTTATTTAGATTATTATCTTCGTGGATGCTATCATAATTATCTATGGTTCTATAAACGTAGACAGTTTAATGCCTGAATTGTTTATTCATCTCTTTTAATCATTCCATAATTGTTTTACTACAAAGTATTCAATAAACTTATATGCTGTGCTTCTCGTCAACTATTTTATCATTTAAATCATTCCAAAACGATTTCCATTTCATTCTCGGATTCGGTTTGAGAGACAATGGAGCCAAATAATTTAATATATTATTGATTCTTTTTCTTCTATTGGGTTTATATGTGTTGAAATAGTTAATCTAGCAGATTCTTTCACTTCACTAGTAACAACAAGAATGCAAGGTGAATGGCATTTGTTTCTTTTCATTTTATGACCTATTTACTGAAGGTATTTTAAGCTTTAATTTTGAGTAAATACACTAAAACCAACATTTCAAAATGGCTAGATTTTGCATGCTAGATCAGGCCATCATCAAATCATAAGTTGTACATAGGTGACTAATGTTTAAATATAACTTGTTGCAGTATTGAACTAATAACCAATTTCAACAATCCCAATCCCAATCCACAATTTACAACTTTAAGCACATTGATACGGCGAATATGGTGTAAATTCCAGTGGTAAAACCGTGTCCGTTTCCTGTTTTTGCAATGCCCCTCCGACAAATACATATCAACACAAGCGGTTGCATTACTAACACCCAAAAGCACACCCTAAGGCAAAAACTCCATCCCATCTCTCCCATGGTGATGCCGATGCACTACTGTGCGGCTATCGGAGCTACAAATCAGCCAGCCTCGAGACTAAATAAACAGAAGCGAGAACTCGTCCCCCGAGCAAACTGATAAAACACCTTCTGCAAATGAAAAACAAAAATCTCCCTCCTGCCTGCAAATGTAGAGGCGCCACCACTAGTTGCCCATGTGGCCACGGGAGTTAAAAATTAATCCAATTTCAAACCTAACCGCTCGCCCTTTCTGTGGACTTTTCCGTTGCCCGTGTCGGAGGGATCGGTCGGGCGATGTAAACAGTGCCAGCCAGAGTGAGAGTACGACCGATTCCTCCGACCAAAAGCTCGCCCCGGCAGCCTACGTACCATGCTGGACAGTGTTGAACACAAAGGTAGATAAAAATCACACAAACCTTTGGAAAAATAACAACGCCTGCAACGCTTGCGCTGGGCAGCAAACGGTAGCAATTCCGACCATGAAATGCATGAAAGGCTCTTGGAACGTCACTGGCAAAATGGTGAGGAGGCTGAGGACGAAGCGGACTACAATCAACCAAAGTGCAACAACCAACAACGCACAAACGCACACCAACATACTCACACAGCTGGAGCGCTACTGGCTGAGCTTCGGGGCGTTTTAAAGGCGTACAAATGCTGGCGCGAAAAAAGAAAAGAAAAAAGCACCAAAAATGGAAAATCAAGCAATCGCGAAAGCCAAGCTCGCTTGACAATAAAAAAACGGGTTAAAAAACTCCCATACACTACCAGCTAGGACATTCAGCCAGGACCGATTCAACACGCATAATGAATAGCTTTCGTTTGTTGCTAGTGCTGCAGGATATGCTCGGATTCGTTGTTGTGTTGCTGCCTGCTTGCACCCTTGTTTATTTGCTCGTTTGCTTATTTTCCCTTCATTCCGGTTGAATGCGATGTCAACATAAAGTAGGAACCTTATTTACACAACGAACCTTGGGTGCGGGGCACGAGCAGAAAAAGAACTACCATAAAACATGTACACAAAAACACTCAAACTAAAGGCAAATAGAAATTAAAAGCTACAGCAGGTCAGTGTGTGTGTGTTGGTCGATAAAAAGCGAATTCGAAGCGAAGAGCCAGTCGGTCATCCGTTAAGCAGCGAATCATGCGTTAGCATAGGATGCGTTATTGCAACTGGTGGTGATCGTGCATGTAAGGCACATACTGATAGGTGTGCTTATGACATTGCAACGTCGAAATGCGCCCGATATTTTGGTTAAGATGCAATGGAATTAATGTTGTGTGCCGCTGGAGAATCGTCACCAGACCACCCCATGATCTATCGGGGGGTTTAGCTTGAACTACAAGATCCTTGCAATGGGATCACAATATTTCTAGCAAAACCTTGGTTGTCAGATACAAATCGAAATTGAAAATACTAGTCCATTTCATCTCGAATAGATTCCAGGAATAGCAGGAACATGACTAGTTTATCTCGGAAATACTATATTATGTCTTTAAAAATATTTTTATGATTTTCAGCTAAACCAATTCCCGCTAAAATTCTTTTCATCATCGAACACGCATTTATTATTGATGATTTTACCACCAGATGTTGGGTGATTTGATGTATGCTCTCTTTGCTTTTTCTTTATCCGACAGGAACGGCCTTTAATATTGGTTGCCGTGAAGATGAGAGCCTTCCTTTGGAGATATCGTTGGAGATATTAAGGCCTTATCTCACCCTTATATCATTATGTTCAATGCTCCCAACACATTCAGGAAGCTATCTCCCTTTATCATCTGGCGTAGTATTTTGTTGGTGAGCCGTTAACTGCATACAAGTTTATTCTTATCATTATTGCTTAGGTTACTTGCAATTCAATGTATCAGAACGTATAAATGTAATTTTTGGAATGCTGACTCACCAAAGACTTCCAATAGCGCGCATTGATAGACGGCGGCCACCTGCAACTATTGGTAAACATTTCCCTTTTGGCATGAGTAGTGGGCCATTTATGTTTGACACATATTTCATTCCGTACCATCTGGCACACTACAAGCGCCTGCATCGTCGCTTCAAAAAGGCACCATTCAAATAACCGATCCAAGCACTATCTCCGCCGAGCATCTAGGGAAACGATTGTTTGTGCCAGACCTGATGCCAAGTTGCAGTTACTAGATATGTCCTACCACAGTGCAAATCCAATCAACTTCATCTTCTTAGGTTTCTTTCCTACGTACATTGTATCCCCTTTACCCATATGAGTGGAATGGAGGCTACAACGGCATACAACGTCCCAGCTGATTTTATTGTTGCCGAACAGATTTACTTTTTATTTTCGTCATATCAACGCATAAGTGGCCTGATTGAATGAAACCGAATGCAATCGAATTTTGAATTGTGGAGCAGAACACACTGCGCCCGATGCCGCAAATGCCGCTGACTCTGCTGCTCGGTTTCCGGATACTCGGAGGACACGCGGTCATTCCTCCTCGCATGCTCGGGGGGATTGACTTGCATCGCAAACCGCAACAGCATATGCTTTGAAGTTTGTTGTGCCGTCGTTCTTCCTTGTGATGATGGCATGTGTCTCTCTGTAGAGCTTGCGTTAAGGATTTCTTCTCCTTGGCCCCAGAACCGTACCGTTGTGCAAGGAAGCCATCTTACACGGTTCCTAAATACGGGTGACATCTAGACCGCAGCCAACTACTGCGAGCGTCGTCGTTGTCATCGTCGTCGTGTACAGTGCACGGCAACCGCAACCATGACGTCCAGGATGATAATCACACAAACGTGCGGTAAATATGCAAAGTTGCAACCGAAATCCCATTCGTTGGATTCGTACCGAATCAAGCACCAACTGAACCGCGTTCAACGATAAAAGCACGTTTGCTGAAGCAAGGCATCGAATAGGGAGGAAAATTGCTCGTTTATTACAGTTTAGCAAACGCCAACGACTTACGAGACCCAACAACCGCTGCCGAACTGCTTTTGCCGGTAGAACGGGTCGCCAGCCATAGCAGTAAGCGCCATCGGGGTCTACTTTAAGCCGTCGTTCTTTACTGCCAAACTCTTCCACAACATAAGGCTGTTTGGTAGTTTGCGGAATAGTTTTCCATAATGATTATTGTACTTGATTGCCCATGCTACTAACACTAGTATGGCCACAGCTAACGCTTCATGGAATTGGTAATCAAATGTTTTTTATCCTCATTCCTTTAAAATTGCGTGATAAATGGTATTTAATAAAAATCTTTAGTTTTCAGCTACTCCTGATTTTCTTCTAAACTGCCTTCCGATCGCTGAATGAAATCGGATGCAATTTGTTAACAACCCGGAAGCACTCGGCTGCCTCACCAAAGCACAAGCGCTCGGTGGCTGAGCGGAAATTTGGAAATTGCCCAAGAAATCGATTGACCTATCGCCATCGGCCAAAGCTCAAAGACGGCAACCAAAAGGGTCACGGTAATTGGCGCCGGCAGTGTGCTGTGTGCGATGCTACCCAGCCATCGTCCATCATCTGTCCCATGAATAACAGATGAGGCTGATTTGTCTTTCTCCATTTTAGCCTCTGGATAGCTTTGTTAGAAATGTGCCAACAGCAGAGCAGAAGGTCTTTGAAACCAAAAAAAAAACTCGGTCGCCCTAACTCGGGTTCCGTCTGTCTGCTCGGGCAGGAAAAGTTTCCTTTTTTACACCAGCGGCACCGGCTGGCAATTCGCACAACCACGACAAGACGATGTCATCGCACAAAAATGGAATTCTTTCCCTAGCGCCACGCTATAGCACTACATCATTACATACCAGACCGGACAGACCCGATCGGCTCGCTTCTGTGCTTTTCATCAGTGACCAAGTTCTAGGCACAAATTGATGCTGGAGCACATTGTTGCATGTAGATCGTTGTTTGCGACACGTTTGTGACAAAACAAAAATTGATGATTGAATTTTAAAGGCATGGCATTTTTCATCCCCAAATTATATCTTAAAAGTTAAGGTCAGCAGAGAACTAGTGGGATTATCACGATGTTGGCGCACAGACGTCAATCGGGAGGTTGTAAAATGTTTTATTGCCAAGTGAGAAATGTTTATGAAAAATGGCAAAGGTTTTTGGTAATTATTGTACGGCGCAGCAAAAGTCATAAACTGCCGCGATTTTACCTTGGCGCTGTGACCAGGATAGTTCGAAGTTTGGTTATTCATCGCGAGATTTGATTGTTGGGCCTCACGAGAATTCACTTTTTGCATCTGAGAAGCTAAGCCAGGAGCTACAAAAAGTTTACTATAAATGCTGGATGCTTCCTTAGTAGAGGCGCACACGCGTATAGGCGCAAAAACTTCGATCGGGAGCTTGACAAATGTTCTTTCGTCAAGTGAGGAGTGAGTAGCAACTCCAGCGATTGTACATATGATTTAAGGGTAAACCATAGAAATTTTATCAATCGCTTTACAACCAAGACAGAGACATAATAAACTGTATCAAGATCTACAGTAAACAATCAAATATTAGTGTATTACTATTTCTCAATTACCATCACATCTTAACTGATGGTTAAGGGGGACTCTTTCCTTGCAAACCCCTATTTTTAGCTCCGATAGTGACTGACTCTGAACACGTGAGCTGTGAGCGGTAAAAGTTTGCGTGAGTTTTCGCCGCCTGATTCGTCCATGCGTGACAGGACATTACGACTAGTTTGCACATTATGTAGACAACCCACGAACTAGCGTTAAACGTGCCCAACCAATCAGTTTAATATCAGGGAGCGTGTGCCTTTTCCGTGCGGGCCTGAACTTTGCGGTTTGACGCGGGTACTAACAACATGCGACGGCTTTTTAAGGCCCATCGTGCCTCGCCTCCACTCGGGCTAATCGGCTTTCGTTGATGTGGGTGATTTCAGTCGCCCGCCACTTTACTTTCTATTCACCTACCCCGGAACCTTAAATTTCCGAAAAACTCAATCCCGTTCCTGCATTCACAATTAACGAGTAAGTACATGAAAGCTTTGGAACGTTAGATTCATATAAATAACACCGCTCAAAGGGCAAACGAATCTAGCTGTTTGAGGCCTACACTCGGAAGCCAACCACCAAGGGACAATCCTTTCGCCCCCGCGTCCCATCATCCTTCCAGTTGAGTGTTTTTGAAGGAAAGAGAACGCTCGTAACCTCCAGCTCGCCCGTTTGCGAGAACCTTTTTGCCTGAATAGCTCTGCACGTAGCAGTAGGAAATCTCAGCCAGGCCCAACTGTCAAAAGTAGTTGCCGGATATTCAAACAACACCTAGTTGACACCGAAGACAACCCTCCGTCGTCACCGCCTCAACCATCAAATGGTGGCCAACCGCGACTTTTCCGCAAATCTTGTCGTCAACTCGTTCTAACCCCAGTCCATGCTGAGCGCAGGTGACTGTGGCCCGGTATCCCAGCATGGTTCCGTACTGCCGGAAAATTGTCGGAAACAATTAGTTCAACTTTCGGTAAACACCACACAGCGTACCAACACACACGATCGGCACCGGCAACAAGGCATGTGTACAAACCGAACCGGCAACGGCAAGCCCTTCACCAGCACTATTAACTCCACAAGTTTACAGGTTGGTCCGTTTGAATGAGAACCGGAGCCATAACAACGGCGGTGCGTTAAAAATGGGGTATGGGGAATTGGTTAAGCTTCCATCAACGTACTGGGAAAAAGGGCTGCTGCAAATTGAAAGAAGAGCAGTTGTTTAATGAAATTGCACTCAGTCAAGAAAAGGTGATAAAGTGTTGGACGAATTATTGCCTTAGCTTGATTGCATTTGAAACAAACTGAATCGATGCCGATTTCAAATGAACCAGTACGTGTTGGTGATCGATTAAATAACAAATTTTTAAAATATCTCTGCTCTTTAACACTCTATGGGTAAAACGGACACAGCACAAGTCTGCAACAATTAGCCTTTTGCGATTTGCTCAAACGAAACGGTTCAGTCTCATGGTTTCATATGATCCGTACAATCAGATGACAAGCGAAATGTCGAAGTCTTGCCACGATCACGGTCATGTGAAATCAAGAGACGGCTTGTTGTAGCTTCATATGATCTTAAATTAAATCCAGTATGTTTATCTCTGTACAGACGCATCAAACTGTAACCTATTTTTTAAAAAGATATTGTACAACACGAAGACTGCATTCCACACTACTCCCATTCTAAAGAAACGGTTAAACTTGCTCAAATGGCAAGATTCTCCTTAAACGAAGGAGCTGATCACTTATCTCAATCTATCAGACTTTGTCATATCTTTTGATCTAAAATCGATTGAGTTCAAATATACAATTATCTAAAGCAACTACTCCTTTTCGGTTTGCTGATATGTAGACATACGTGAAAATGAATACGCTCATGATCATCAAATGGCTCAGCATTTTCTGCTACCCAATGAAACTGCGTCAAAAAACTGCGATTAAGGTTTAATCCAATCAAATTACTGCAAGAAACGCCCTACAATGGAATTGTTGAGTCACTTAGGAGAATATTTATAAAATAATAGTATAATATTGTTGTAGACCAAAACTGACGAAACCCTGTTAGATGCGTTCGAGAGGAAGATGCTCAGAAGGATCTTCAACCTCATATCTGTGAAAGGACAATGGAGAAGCCGCTACAATGACGAGCACTACGAGCTGTACGATGATCGCACCATCGTGCTGCGAATTAGACTCGCCAGGCTCCGCTGGGCTGGTCACGCCATGAGAATGACCGACCTAGCCCGAAAAGTCCTTTTAAGCCATCCACACGGACAGAGGAGGCGTGGTAGTCCCTAACTGAGAAGGTGTGACGCTGATGCTTCCACCAGAACGTATAATAATTTATAAGTCCGGGATAATTTATTGGCAGACGAAGGCGCTGGACCGAGAGCGGTATCGAGGATTGTTGCAGCAGCCCAAGACGGCAAAGCGGTTGAAACTCCGGATAAGTAAGTAAGAGAGTGTAATATTGTAAACCCGTTGTGCATTTTTTCAATCATACAATGCAATATTTCAAAAAGTGAGGAGAGATTTTCTAGGCAACTGCTATGCGATCCTTAAACGCATTTATTATACAAAATATATTTTTCTCAATCGGTCTCTTTCTATTCACAACTTATAATCTTTATACACATTTGAACGAGCTCAAAAATTAATCGGAAATGTATTATTCACTTAATCGCCGAGTTGAAATTTTGCAAGTTACCACAATAGGATTGCCAACTTCCATTATCCAGTTGAAACAGTTCCATTATATGATTCCTAACCCTTCAAATAAATAAATAAATAAATAAAAAGCTGCATTGCAAGTCTCCTCCTAGTGTATTTCAAATTCAAAGGTTCGATTGTACAGTTCCACAACGGGTCAATATTAAAATATCCATAGAAAATATTCTTCTGAGTGACTCAACAGTCCCATTATATTTAACCATCCCCATGTATAGAATAAGATATAAATAAGTATCTCCACGGAACATCTCTTGACCTTTCACTTCACCAAAGCACACAGTCGATTGAAACGTTACGGCAATGTGATCATTTGTCTTGTACAATAGAAATCAGTTTCCCACAGCACAGCAGATTAATTAGCAAATGTCTTTCCGGAGTGTAATTGAATCTCGCCATCCAGTTCGATTCACTCGTTGTTCCTTGCCTCACCGAATCCTGGGACCGAAATAGTTCAAGACACCGGCACGAACTTCTATTTTGACGAACCAATATCAAACACAAATTAATTAAGCGTTCAATTAGTCATTTGCCTACAAAATGCTTGCCTCACTAAAGCCTCATGCAAACACTTTCCCAACAGCACTGACAATCGTAATGCATTATAGAGAATAACGAACACAGTTTTCTACGGACGCTCCTCGAAAAGGTAATGACCGTATGCTGAAGGATACACACACACACACTCACACTTACTCACTTACTAATGGGACAGAGTGGCTCGTTAAAAGTAGCCAGCCCGGCTGACCACTTCACTTTTGGGCCAGCCAGCCGAAAGCCTGCAGCAACTGCTTCGACATAATTAATGGGCAGATCGGACACGTTTAGCAAACAGGGAAAATTACAGACATCGTACGACTTTCGTCCAACACTAACTACGTTCGGTGTGAAAATCGCCAGCTCTAGAACGATTCGAGTGGGGCTGGTCCACTGCGGGCAGCCGGAGGGAGCAAGTTTTGTGCCTGATTTCTATTTGATAGGAGTTTCTTTCGTTGACATGCCAACGGCTGAGTGGTGCTTCTAGGATGCTGTGGGTTAAATTAAGGGATTACTTTCTGTCCGTAACTCTCATCAAAGCGGAGATTTCATGCACGCAGCATTAAGGCAAGATTTCACTAAACCATTCATGTCATGAGCTACATGTCGTTCAGAACGAAAATTTCAACCAAACGAAAAATTCCTTCACAAGTCTCAGAACGCTTCCTCATACATGGTTTCTCTTATTTACCAGTGAACCATGAACCATAAATTAAGTGCAAATAAAATGCCACTTGACCATTCGCCGCTCGAACACGACAAAAACTTTTCCTTCTTCAACGGCAGCGGAGCGTTTCACACATTTTTCATCAGCAGGTTACACGTTTCCGGCCATCCGTCTGACGATTTCCGTTTGAATTAAATATGAGCATGTTGCCAGCCCTTCTTTAATTAAATATCATCAGTTTTAGGAGCTATGGTTTGGACATGTTACAGCATGTGAAGTGTGTTGACCCCCGCCCGGGTGGAAAAATGAAAAACTTTTGCTCCTTTTTTGCCAACTGACTCCGGGCAGCTAAACAAAACCCCATCCGGCTTCACAAAAAGCAGACATAAACCAAGGTCCGGCGAAAATTTGGGAGAAACCCCATTTTACAGCAGCAGCCAAAAACTTGATAAATAAAATTGCTTATTAAACATTAATTTCATTCTGTGCTACATTTTTACCACAGCCCACCGTCTGGGAAAAGTTTGGCCGTTTTTCCAGCTGAACGTAACCATTTGCCGAATTGGCAGCTGCTTTAGAATTGTAAGGGTTTGGCGCCACCTACTGACGGCGAGCGATAACGATGGGCAAGAAGTGCCTTCCATGAATTGGTAGCAGGAGTGCGTGCCAACACACTCACACACAGAATGCTAAGAGAATGCGATGGAGGGCATTCCAAAAGGCGAAATTGGTTCGGATCGTCGACCAGACAAATGGCAAACGGAACGGAAACTTATGCTTGACCGCCTGACTGTGTAGCAACACTTATAGGGATCAGCGAAAGAGTTTTCTATGAAGAAGTCTCCCCCTTTTGATATTAAAAAGCTTAACAGTAAAAGTTTTCAGACGTTCTGTATTTTTTGAGTACGTAAACATATTAAAATTTACTATTCACTAGCCATATTTTTTACAGTTTAATATAACATTTAAGATGTAAAACTGTTGAATGTAAATGGTGTCGTACAATAAATAATTTTCGGTCTGATCTGAATTACCTTAGTTAATGTGTAGTGAAGATGATGATAGGAAATCAATTGCAAGGATCCTTCTACAATCTTCGTAGGATTCAATGTAAGCCATCATGTAGAGAATACTTGACCCCATGTATGCCCAGCCAACCAAAAATCCAGCAGCCTAATTTTAGAGCCACCAACAACTATTCTTCTAGATAGAGCAATTCATTTTTGTACCACGAAATCGACATGATTTATCAACAATTAACAGATATGAATTCACGTTTGGTGTAACGGTGAATAGTTATTACTCCCTTAAATGAGCATGACATAAATTTAAGAAAACGACTTACCAACACGTACACGGCAAACGGCATCACGACCACGGCCACTAGCAGATCGGCTATTGCCAACGACACTATAAAATAATTGGTCACTGTCTGTAAGGTTCGTTCGCGGCAAACAGCCAATATCACCAGCACATTACCAAACAGCGTCAGGATCGGGAACAGCACAAGTATCAGGCACCAGTAGTGATACTCTTTCACTGGAAGAAGAAGTGAAGCAAAAGAAGAAAAGAATATTATTGTATTATGTAGAGTAAACGATTTTTTAAATTTTATTTTAAAGTAGATATACTGCACAAAAAATACGTGATGAGAGCAAAAATTAAATTATTATTAATATACAATAAACAAATTATGGCTGATATACCTCTCTACTCTCTACATTCTCTAGATTCGCTTAGTCAGGAATCTGTCGGGTGTAGTTGGCTCTGCCTCAATCTATTGCTCTCGTTTATGATACATTCATTGGACTAACTACATCACTCTCAGTGACACTGGTAGGCTCGCCTCCTGACATGATGTTCCAGCAAGATCACAACTCGTACATCGTACCAAGATTCGGACGCAGCCATGACCTAGCTCGCCAACCAACCAGGGCCACTATAGTCAGACGATTTTGATAGCCAATGCCGTTCCCATCCGTTGTCTAGACATCGTCTCCAACGCTACATCGTCACCGGGTAGGCAGGGTGAAAGTCTCTTATCACCTCTCGACCGCTACTCGAGCGGTGCAGTAAACTCTCGTCGATGCGAAAAGCCTAAACGCAAACTAACTGAAAATCTACCCCAACACAACGTCAGACTACCATGGCCACAAACATCCTCCATCGTCGGGAAAACGGACGAAAGATAAATACTCACATTTTATTCTATTCGTAAACACAGAATTATGACATCTCAATATTAATAAATCTTCATGCACGGGCTTCACGGTTGCGGTGGTTCCGGCACCATCCTTTTCCATGCCACGTGTTGTTGATTCCACTGTGCAAACGATATTGTGCCGCAGGAACTCTCGAAAGTAAAATTCCCTCGCAACAGCGAACGAGTACCGCTCGAAAATTTCGATAAAACAGGTAGGCAGGAACCCAATGTAACCGGAGCCGGAGCCGGAGCAAGAGCCGGTTGGGTTATCTCCGCCGCAGAAAGTACGAACGAAATGTAACGAGGTACCCTACTCGACACTGGCCGGCGAAGGCTGAAGAGGGCCCGTGGGCAAGGGCGGAAGTAATATAAATACAAAACCCCGTTTTAACATCCTTCTGCCACCGGGATTTCGGGGCAGCTCAAGCCGTGCTCAAGGCGTGCGAAAAGTCATGGAAAATTAGGTTTTGTAGCGCACGGTTACGGGAAGAACACAGGGGCACACGGGTCTTTCCCACGAGACCTCTACAGAGGCAATGCGGAATTTTTGCTAACCCGAGTCGGCCCGAATCTGTGGTGTTGTGCTATTCCACTCCGGTACTCACTTCCGGAAGAGAAGTACCAGACGCCGAGAGTGAGTGTGCGAGGCGTGTGTGACCGGATAAACGAAAACATGATTCAGAACCTCCATCGTGAGCTTTGCGCTGGAAGTTGTGTTTGAAGTTTGCCTTAATAAGATTTCTTCCCAGGCTCGCCGGTACCACCGTCGTTCAGTACATTCTCAGTACCCGGTCAACCCTTGGGGGCATTCAAATGTGAAATAAAACATTCAACTCGCTGCCTGCTCTCGGCGCAGGCTGTTCTTTGCGATCTTTAATGCTTGGGACTGGAGCCGAGTACTTGTGCTAGGAAGGGGAGAGAGAGAAAAAACAACGGTAGGATTTAAACGTGAAGCTTCCGGCCCTGAAGTGCCTAAATAAACTACTCACTTTGTTTCAAAACACTGCCGCAGGCTTTTCAGCGCAATCGAACGGACTAGGAGGGCCTAGCCACAGCCGAGCCTGTTCATATTTCAACCCCGTAACAAGAGCCCTGGCCCATTGTGGCAATGAAAGTAATGCAGTTTCCAAGAGTGACGGCTTACGTGCGTTTCGAGTGGGTTTGTACCGTGCGCCATCGCAACCGAAGCCGTTGAGCTGTGAAGTTCATTCGATTTAATCATCTCAACCTGATTCGTTCAGCGCCTTGTAGACGCGAGAGAAATTGTGTGAACGGTTTTTTCCTCCCTGTTGGAAAATAAAACATTTATCTGGACACTGAAGCCTTCTCATTAGCGTTGCACTACATTTTGTTGTCTAGAGGATATTTGTTTTGCTCTGTCCCAGACAACGTGTTTCGTTCCAGCTACGTGTTTGAGATAATCTCTCAATTTTTGCATCGATTGCTATGTCTGATTGCTCAAGCGATCCAAGCAGCAATCATCATCCTGTGCTGCGATCCGAGCAGTGCTACTTTAACGCACACCTGAACGGAGCAGATGCAGGAGAGAATGGACCAGGCGCAGAAAGCAGAAGAGAGTAGCACTACAACAGCCATCATGACAATGACGAAGTACCCCCGCCATCCTTGGATGAAGTCTGCAAACCGATTGGCAAGAACGCTGCCGGACTGTTCCCACGATAAGCCCAACGTATTTGACTGCAGAACGCAAATACTAAACAAATGAAAGTAAAATGCACACACAGTGTCTCTTGCCGCAGTGAGCAGTGAGACATTGAAGTACATTTATAATTATAATTTATTCAGCAGATTAGGAAAATGAATTCAATTCCAACGCACAAGCGCAGCGCTTCAACGGAATGGATGGATGGATGGATCAGGTAGAAAAAACCCAAACTAACTAGGTTCTAGGACCTCTCCGTTCCTTGGAGCAATGAATCACCAAGCGGACAAGTAGCCTGAATGAACAAGAATAAAACATGGGAACGCTCTTGAGCTTTTTTACTTGCTTTTATTTCTCACTTGCTATTTTCGTCTCTCTCTCTCTCTCTCTTTCTCTCTGTCTCTCTCTCTCTTCCTCTTCAATCCTCCAACAAACTCTACTGTTCGGCTAAAAGCTAGCTAAGACTTTTCTTCAATGTCTCCTTACCTTGAGCGCTGTGGCGAAAACATGAGTCTCTTCCATTCCAAGAAACAGTAAAGCAATTTTGCCCTTGTCAAACGCTCATCCCGTGAGCTTCCCTCCAGAGACTTTGGAAAGTGGGACGACTTTGGAACAGTTTCCACCACCGTGGCTTTGTGCGGCTCAAGTTGTCCCGTCCCGGGAGCACATTTAGTGTCTCCCGAACAAAGTTCCGGCAAGAGCATTGGCTGGTCGCGCAAATAAAGCCACGAAATTTAAGACGCTGGAACATCATTACCTATCGTTTGCCGACGATTAGGTGCGAACTGTATAATTCTTTTGTTACTTCTGCGCAACTTTTTCCTTTGCCATGTGAATTGTATTTAACCGCTTTGTCCTAATCTTCCTTGTTAGTATAATCTGCTGGACCTGAAGAATAAGCAGCAGCCCATATCGACTTAAGGCAATCAATAACGTTAATTAGAATGCAAGTAAAACAGAACACGCCTCGTCACTAAATACGCAGAGTTGACTAGGAGTGTCTTTTAGGCTGAAAACTCCCCGGAAGTTTTGAACACCATTTTTGTTTTCGAAGCAGATCTACTTTGAAGATCCAACAATGAACCTTGCTACTCCACCTTATTGTCTTTCCGTCGACCATCAACACAACAACAGACTGTAAAAAAACTCAATTTTAATATGTCTTTCCAATCGCAAGCTCCGAAAAACACAAATTGACATTGTTCAACCTTGTTTGCTCGAGAGACTCTTCGTCTGGCATTCAAACCCATGGAAAGGTAAGCCACTGCCCACTGAACCAACACCTTCAACGCTTCGAAAGGTGTTGATTTTTAGTATTTCATTTACTCGGCGTAACCTACACCCGGCAGGCCGGGTTCTCTTTCCCGTCCCCAGATGGCCCAAGGCCTGGACTAATCAAATTTGGTGGATTTTACTTCACTTTTTATCGCTCCACCTGGCCAGACACTTCTTACCGGTTGACTTAATTCAATTATTAATTAAACGCAAGGATTGCTGCGCAAATTGACGATGAATATTTTCCCGGGAATCAAACCGTGACCGGGCAGGCCAGGGAGTGGCGATGGCGGGAAAACTTTAAATCTCCCCGGAAACACCGGTACCCATCCGTCTATTCATTTCGGATGCAAAGGAAAATCCCATAACGCCTGATATTGTTAGAGCATTAGCACGGATGGGAGAAAATTAGGAAGCTAAAGTGTAATCCGTCCCGGGGCCAATTTCAAACAGCCGGAGTGTTCCGGTGGAGAGCAACGGGTGAGAGTTTAGCTGTTGCCATTGGAGATGGTATTTTGGATGTTTTGCTGCAAACTTCTACGCACAAGGTGTGCCAGCGACGGTTGTTTCGTACTGGTAGAAAATATCTACAAAGCGAAGCAAATCCTTTGCTAGAATCAGATGAAAGTTGGCAAGGTTTCAGGTTTCGCTCAGAATAACATTTACAAATCTTTAAGTAACAAACTGTGACTGTGAAATTGTTAATACAAGTTTCAAATGTTGAACAACAACAAGACAATAAGTAATTCATTAATGTGTAGTGGCCTTTTATCAATGTGTAGTGGCGAAGGCGATAACGGCGCCGGTCTTCACACGGCAGGACCGGGGTTCACATCCCATCCAGATCGCCTCACCGTACGCAGAGCTGACTACTTTGCTACGGGTAGAATCAAGTCACAGAGAGCCAGAAATGGCAAGTCGAGACCTCTCGAGGTTGTAGTGTCAAGAAAGAAGTAAAAGAAGTGGCCTTTTAAACGGCCTGGTTTCTTCTCCAAGTAACGCTTTGAACCCTCTAGACTGCATCATATGACCGTTGACACGATAAGGACCCTTCTAAGACAAGGTCATGTTCTTGGACTTAAAAGCCTCTTTAAGAGGTATTTTGAGAGGATGACGCTATTAAATCTTCTTCCTTGGCACTGCAACCTCAAGAGGTCTCAGCAAGCCAATTTGGTTTCGTGTGACTTAATATTACCCGTAGCTTGATAGTCATTCCTGCGTACGGGGAGGCGATCTGGAAAGGATTTGAAACCCGGTTCTACATGTTGAAGCGTGGAGCCACTGTTACGCTGTTATTCAAATGCTATTACGACCACCATGTTCATTAACAGGTGAGGCCTCTTAAACTATTTAGCGTTTGGTCTATGAGAGCCTACATGATGAAGTCTTTAGTAGACTAGACCTCTTAGGCTACAAGGTCCTTTGGTAGATGAGGCTGTTGAAGCAGTTATATAAGAAAATTTATTAAGTTATCTAAGAAAATAAGGCTGGGGGAGAGGCCTTGCAAGCCACTCTCAATATAAACGCAACGAACTAAAACTATCATATTTAGAATCGGATTCATCGATATAGACCCTTGTTACGAAACAAAACACACGATTGGAAACTCGGGACATGGAACTGCAGACCCCTCACAGCACCGGGTGAGGTGAGAGCTCGCGGCTTTGGAATAGTAGCACTTTAAGAGGTGCGCATGAATGGAATTACGGAGCACCCCTATCGCAGTGATTGCATGATCTATCAGAGCGGTGGTGAAAAGCATGCGCTCGATACGGCGTTCCTGGTCACGGGTGAGATGTGAAAGCGAGTGATCGGATGGTGGCCGATCAATGAGCGAATGTGCAGGCTGAGGATCCGTGGCAGGTTCTATCCGAGAAGAACGCAGCGCGTTCCAAAATGCTCCAGCGCGAGACCCAACATAACGTGGAAAACTATCAAAGACTGAGGACACCAGGCCTTGTCTCTTAGACGTGCTCCATAGGAGCAGGCCAAGAAAGAAGAAAAAGAGGAAAATAAGGATCTAAGAACAACGAAACCCTTCGAACTGTTATGTCTCTCCGTAGATCAGGCTGAATTGCGATCTTTTCAAGCCTCCGGATGAGAGGCGCATTCGACAACGACTATCCCTAGAACGTCGATATTCTCGAGGATACAATGTCTCAGCCTGTTGCCCATTTAAACATCCTCCACTGAATATATCCTACCATTTAAAATTAATTGTAATCGATCAATTTCCAAAAAGCTTTCCATGTGCTAAAATACACTCTGTAAACTTATGCGAACAAACTCCGGTTTGAGATGGCAAACATTTGCATTCTATTGCCAATATTAATAACGCTGATCGTTTCACTATCGAACGGAAATTAAAATTCTTCGCGTTCTACATACAGCAAACGATATGCTGTTAAACGAAAAGAAAAAGGCGATTCGTAAGTACATTATTGCCTTCATCAAATCGTTGTCAATTTCCTGTGCTTTGCAAGGCAAGCAAGAGCATCAATCGCGATAATGTACATAATCATTACGCGAATGTAACAAAATGAGTTTTCATTTCAGCAATCGTGTGGCATCATTCTTCACCTCATTTCTCTTGCATCCGTATGAGTAAAGAAAGACTTGTGATGCTTTTGATGCCAGATTCTATTCAATTTCTTCATTCCACATGCCAGTAGCTATAACAATCACACTTCGTCATGCTGGGAACGAGAACTGTCTTTAATATTCTTCCAGCTAAACACTTTAAACTCCAGCTCTCAGTGAACTTGAAATGAAAGGCAACTCGACGACTCGAGCAAACCTCGTTTCGCACCAATTAAACAAATGCCATTCCAACCATCCCAGCCCGAAATGAAGACGAAAGTCAGCACACGGTACCCCTTTTTAGTTTGAACCATTTTTAGTTTTCCCTTGATTCCTTGAGCACAAATCGAGCGAAAGTGGAGCAGTATCACATTGTGGGAAATGAAGCACAAAGCCGAAAGGCATGAAAACGTACCGCTTTGACCCGGGAACCCAGCTGAGAAATGCAGCAAATGGCAGCAAGAAATTCTCTCCACTACTTTACAATGTACCTTACGCGAGCAAATTTAGCTGAAGAATGATGTTTTTGCCTCTCGCTGTCCCTAACACGCGGGTCCTAGTGACAGCATCCGGAGGCGTCAGCAACATCAACGCTTATCGGCTGGCGGGCTAGTGGACGCGATGGTTAAGCCACCATCAAGTTCAAATGACCGAGGCTGTGTTGTGACTATCCTAGGGTCTTCTGTCTTTTGCCACTCATTGCAAGCGATTTTGCCTTCGAAAGCCACAACCCCAAAAAGACCATTAACATGCATGGCGCTGGTGCGTTGGAAATAATTTTAATTTATTTCATGCAGAGAACTCATCTTCATTTTAATTAACCGCTTGGATGCTGCCCTAGGCGCACGCTTACTTCATCTCCGTCCCTCGGTAACCTTTTCCCTTCCCTCTCCCTATCTCTCTCTCCCTCTCTTTCTCTCAGTCTGTCTGTCTGTTACAGTCTGCATACACCGACGCCCGTTCCATTTTTACCTTCCGCATTGTCCGACAGCGCTACTACATTATGCTACCATTATTTCATGTAGCGAGCGGGTCCGTGTTATCATTACCTGGTACACCAAATGGAAAACGGAATGGAAATTCGCTGGGCTTCCCATTTTTTGCTCTTGCTTCTCGTCCCGGTTGCTCCCAAAACCATGGAAGGCACGGGAGCAACACTGACCGCCATTAGGTAGTATAAATATTTATCTTCCATCAGTTGCAGGTCATATTCATGTTCGCCCTACCGCTCACGACTCAACCGACTCTGTACGGCTTCATCAAATCATCATCATCGTCATCATCTCGAAAAGCTAAGTTTAAACATTTAACTACCTGTTGAGTGCAGCCGGGTGCACCGGCCATGATTTTAAGTTTAGTGCTCAACTTTCGCAATTGCACCGCAAGGGTTCTGCTAATAGATGAATAATGAAGAAGTGAACTTTGGGGCAACTTGTGCCGAGTTTTTAATATCATAAGTACTGGTGCAAAAAGAACAAAATGAACGCTGAGTTGTTTTTTTTTTCTTTTGGTGGCAACAATTACCGCCCCAAAAACCATCCAAAAATGGACCGTTGTTGTTGGTGTCCATTTGTTGTTGTTTTTTTTGCTATTGTGCCTCCACTACTGTACCTATGTTCGCTTCACTCATGTTAATCACTAAAAGCTTTTCCCCATAACGTTTCTGCAGCGGCTCAACAGGAACGACCACAACAAAAACTGGTGGGCATTCGTATTAAAAAAATAAAACCCCATGGAAACAACAGCCCATCTTCAACTCCGTGATGAAACATCAAGCATTTAGAGATGTCTGGTTGATGGTGGGAAACAAGTTTTACGTGCACCATTTATGTCGGTACCCGACAAAACTCCGTAATCCTGTTACATCTGGCTTTTTCCTTTCGTTTTTTTCGAAGTTGCCTAACGACAACGAAGCCAGCAAAAAACGCACAACAAGAGATCTGGTAAGAATTCAAGTAGATGTAGCAAAAAGCCGGCGGACGACCGCAGGAATTTTTTTTTTTTTGAGTCGTATTCTAAGGATGGAAAATATTCTAATCCCAAAAGAATGTACCAACACACAACGAGAACGGAATTTCCGCAAGCTTATGTAGCCGTTCTAAAGATCCTCCTTTTTTCATTAAATTCTAATGAGCATAAATAATGCGTTGTCTCTACGGTCGGCCGGGGAAGATTCATCACAGTCAACGAATCTTGTTGGTACTTTGGACAACCCAACTGAAAGTAAATGTTCATTATATTGCGGAAGTTGCTTTACTGTAAACAATCCCTACAGTATCCTACTTAAGGCGTTAGTCAAGTTTTCGTATCTTGGTTTTGGAAGCTGCCTTATTCGAGACGAAACAATGATCGGCAGGGCAGTTCCTGATCGATAAATCGAATGGAAACATCCAATAGCTCCGGTATAACATTCCAGAACTGGATCCTTATCACGGGATTCTAGAAGTTGTCCTTATCATTTCTTGCTGAATTTTGTGAACATGAACAGACTACAACGCTTATTAGCCAAAGGGATATATACTCTAATATTCGATGTGAGAATTTATCAAGGATTCATCAACAAATTTACTTCGATTTGTTTCAGAATATATGAATAATTAAGATCAGGATTTGCAGGAACATTCCATGATAGCATATTTGCTCTTCAAGAAGCTTAATAGGTTTTGCCATTCAAACTCTATCCTCTGTTCCTGCTTTATTCATGCTCTACTGATCGGTTAAGCTCAGTTGTGTTGTTCGGCAACATCTCAAGCAAAACATGGAAGAACATGTAGCTCTCTGTCAATATTATGTACGCTGATGACTTTAAAGGATTAAGAAGAACATAAGAAAACACTGATTATTAAACGCAGGGGCTAAGTTTATACCAGGAAATATACATAATGGACAATCGATGTACTGGAGCTTCTTGATAAGATCAATTTCGCAATCCTTAATTTTAAGTGCCACGTAGAATGTACGAAACATGATAAATAATACACGAAAAGGCGCAAATAACCGTACGATTATTATGACAAAATAATAAAACGACTATTCAATACGATTAAGCTATGACGTACAGAGACCGACAGACAATAGAATCTCCCTTTCTCTTCTTGGCCTAACGACCTCTTAAAGCCTGCTATTTCTGGCATACTAGACTTAATGATACCACGTAATTGGATAGTCAGTTCCCACTACGGGGGAACGATCCGGATGGGATTTGAACCCCGATCCTGCCGTATGACGATCGGCACCATTATCGCATCTACCTCTAGGCCTCCCCATAATAGACAATAGAATATGGTCATCTTATTTTTTAATCGTAACCTTTAGGTAAAACGAATCAACGCAACGAATTAGTGTAAAAAAAATTCATCGTCGAATCAATCAAGAAAACGATTGATAAAGTCTAACAGTAACTGGTGGACATTTTCATGAAAATTTGTAAAAACATATTTTAAAATAAAAAAGCTTTCTCATTAAATTTAAAATTATTAAATTCATTTGTAGTTTTCGGCTTTTGTGACCCTGTATCTATTTTTTAACTATAAAACACTCCAGTTTCAAATTAAAAAACTGTCAAAAATATATAAAGATAGTTAAGATGTTGAAGATGCTATCATCAAATTTTATTTTGATTAAACCTAGTAGAAGTATCGAAGGTAATAGTCTGAAAATTGGATATAGGAAAAGTATTATTCTACAGTCCGTAACTGTAAGTGCCAGGACTGTTACGGTAATGTTGATATTGATGTTGATTTTAGAAATGATTTAGAACATTTGGGAGGAGCTAGATAGAACAGTGCAAACCTTATTATAGGCAACCGGTTGTATACTGGTTCATCAGAGAGAACCCTTATTTATAGTTCCCAAACTTGTCTTTAACGATCAAGCACAATATTTAACCGACAACCTTGCTAATGCACTTTACACAAATTCCCAAAATCCTGTTAACATAACTAGCTTCTACAGTAACAACGATAAACCACCACCAAAGTGTCCGAAACTGTTTCACGTATGTGCTGTTCTTAATCCTCCACGTTTTAAAGGCATTAGCCAGCGAACGTCAGTTATAATACCTCGCGGAAGTGAGAGTCGCCATTAAAGCTTCACCGGGCAAAAACTATCCTCCACCATGGCCACGAAAGTTTGCTCCAAAACTCCAAATGACAAAGTTGCTTACACGGTGCACGCGTACCCCCGTTACCAGTACCCGGTGCATTTGCAAAAGAGAGATCCACCATCGAACTTTGACAGCTCTATTTCGGCCAGCCCCGACTCGTACTCGCACCAGCCAGTTAATCAGGATTTACAACGATCGCTTTACACAGGCGAACGAGTTTCCGGTCCATAGCGAACACAAACAAAAAATGCAAGCACATTCCTAGCCAAAAGCGTTCGCTTACCTTCCGTTGGTCCGATGCACGTCGTGTTGGTGAGGGAACAGTTGACGGCCAGGCCCGCCGTATCGTTGCCGTACGTACCGTTGGCGTTGTAGAAAATGGCCCCTATATCCTCGGCTAGCAGCTCGAAAACGCTGCCCCGCGACCCAGTACCGTCGCCGATGGGCGATTCCAGTGAATCGTTGTACGGTGCCGGATCATCGGCGTAGTACTGGTCGGTATCGTTGGTGGTCGCCGCATTGGTGGTCGCGTTGCTAGCAGCCACCGATGGGATGCGCACGGTTGGTGGCGGTGCGGTGTCCGGTGGTACCCGCACATCCAGAACGGTGTCATTGTAGACGCTCTCGCCAAACAGCCGGAAGTAGTCGGGCGAGTCCCAACCACCGCCCCAGCTGAGGGACGTTTCGTTCTCAACCGACGGCATCATGGCGTCTGCAATTACGTCAATCTCTCACTCACGCGCCTTCCCACTCTCTTTCCCTCTCACCCTGGAGCAGTCAGTCGATGGACGATGGAAGCCGGAACTGTTGTCTAGAGATACGACAATAGTTATGACTCTGGTGTCTGCTGCCGCTACTGCTGAGACACTGATTTCAGAGCCGTAATTCCATTTGACCACCCCATGGGAACAGCTCCTTCGATGGAGTGTACGGTCCGACAACTTCCCTTATTAATCCATTGCAATGGATGGGTTCCGTTCTGGCGAGGTTCTTTCTGACGCTGCTTTCTGAGGAACAGAAACAAGATAATGCACAACGAGGCTGGCTCGTTACGAAATGAGTTGTTCCCGGTTGCAATACGGCCGTCAAAGTGTAGTTGCGCCCAAACACGTTACACGGGACTCTTCTGGCCGGCTCATACTCATACTAGACGACGATCTATTTGCCGCAGTTCTTCACTACCACCTCACCTCAACCGTACTCCGTTCCTCATTATTGCAGCTCCGTAAACAAACAACACGAAATACGTTCAATTACTCTACTTGAGCCTCCATTTTATGCTCAACAAATGTGGTCCTTATGGATGACTGAGCTAGCCCGCACTAAAGCTGCAACTCTCACTGCAACAATACACTCACTAGCACGCTCCCTGGGCACAGAATTTCTCTACATCTTCCTTCCCACACTCAGGACTCAAACTGATGCAACAGGTGCGCTAATGCTTTGTTTATGCCACCGCCAAACCGCACTTGGCTGCACCGCGGGCAACACATTCATATCGCACAATCACACTGCTTTCGCCTCATCAAAAGCCCATCATTGCCGGTCTTCGTTCACACAACAAAACACCACTGAATACATCCTTTTGAGCTGCAATAAAATACAGACACTCATGTTAGAAAATTCACTACACATTTTTAATGCTAATTTACACGGTTTTTTCTCTAAAAAAATATCAAATTTCATAGCCCAGCACTGGGTATAAAACAGAAGCACCGGAACAACCACAATTAACTGCTAATTATGGCATGCAGTTTTTATCCGATCTTCATCCACCATCGATGGCATGTTTCGGGGACGTCGTTTCATCCGATAAACTGCCGGATGCAAAGTTGCATTTTGGGATCCACCTTTTTCGATTGCCGTCATGAGGTAAGTCAAAAAAACCCTGCTGGAATTATGCGCCTGTGTGTTAAATTACTGTGCCTGGCACATTTCTGTCCACTGTACGGGTGCACGGGTGACGAACGGCTGTAATAATTGCGACATTTAATCTGATTTAACACTTCTCACATTTCGCACACTTTACAGAAAAGAGAACTGAGAAGCGCCTTAAACCGAACTGCTCTTTTTGCTGCTGTATGTGTATGCAGTAGCGCTTATCCGACACGGGTGTATTATATTTTAATTAATCGCATCGCAAAATTGCAATGATCAGTTTTCGATTTTTTCCTCCCATTTCGTAGGCGAAGCGTGGTTCTGACGATGATATAAATCCTGTCTGATGCCTGACCACAATCCTGTTGCTCGGTGATCATTTTTCGTGGGAAGCTGTAATAAGCTTTATCTGGAATGGTAAAACAAAGGAGAAGGGTAAAAGTATGCATTAATGTTTAATTCGATTTCCATGTAAGATAAAGCCGTTCAAGGTGAGGTTTCAGAATGTTCCGAAATGTGTTCACCTTTTGTTATCACTCTGTTACTACTTTTTGTTTGTGATGCACTTTTTTCTTCCCAAGAACCCGAATTATTACTTTTACTCTTCTGATTAGTTGCAGCATCTTCCGGGTGCAGAAACTTTGAGCGATTGTCATAAAACGACAGTACGAAAGCATCCCGCATGAATTGTAATGGACAAAGTTTTACTCGCCGTTAAACAAACTCGCCGCTTCGTAATGGATTGCAAAGAAATATTTAAAGAAACGAAAAGCTGATCTTTCATCTGCCATCAGAGAGAGGGAGAGAGTACATGGATTTTCGCTCACCCACTCACTCATTCACTGATGAAAGACTTGTAATTTAACTCAGCCACAACTTTGGACATTAAATTATGATTCCGAATTAAATATGTCATGCCTCCATTGACTACCACAGTCACAGCTCTTCCGCAGCGCTTCGAAAAAATGGCTCAAGCCAGCGAAGCGAACCACAACTTTCACTATCCACCTTAAGCGTACCGGCGGCTCCCCTAAAACCCACGGTAACAGTCATTACAACTGTCGACAAAGTTCTGTATTTCCCGGTTCGTTCGGTTGTCGTTGAGGATGGAATTGGAGGCGAAACTTAACCGTGCGAAAACCAACCGTGCGAAGGATTTTCCGACCCACGCATGGAGGAAAGTTGTTTCGTTCGTTCGTTTACACTACACACACCCCGGTCGAACAACTTTGGTTGATTAATACGTGTCGCGATCGGAGCATCGGTGGCTTAAGGTTAGCAATAAAACTAGGCGAAAAAGCATAACAAGGTTCAGGAGCTAGTATGACCCAGTACAAATTTCGCATCTCTAGAATAAAGTAAATTATTTTTATGTGTTTCATGTTGTCTTGGTGTGCATCTTTTCGAGAAGCTCCTTGAAAATACTTTTGAACATCCAAAAGCTTCAAAGTATTTACGGACAAAAGAAAAAGGCCATCTTATTTAAAAAGTCGTGATATTAAGTTTATGATGCCAATTTTCTATAAATCAACTGACTTTTTTTGTAGGATTTTGTTTAAAATGATGGAATGATGATCCTAGCTGTGGATCCACCGAGATACCAATTCTGATTATCTTTAAATATTTTCGTGAATTTCATGACCCAAACAATGTTAAACTACAAAACAAACTTGATGAAAAATCGATTTAAAATTCAAGCAAGTTTTTCACAATTTTTTACAGATCGAGGAGATTTTCTATTTTCAAACTTCCTGATATGTTTTTGAAAAGAATGTTTTTTTTTCACAAAATTTCTTTAAGGTTTTTTTAATTTTCCCTCAACCCATGGCTATTAGCAAACATAATTTTAATTATGTAGAAAGTTAATTAACTTCCAGAGAATTTCATTCAATAATGCTTTTGTCAAAGGTTAAATTAATACTTTTAATACGATTTTCTACTTATTTGGAAATGGCAACATAATTTTCGAGATACTTGTTCTAAATAAGCCACTGAATGACGGTAGAGATTTTGGTCTTTCATGCCTGGTACCTTTCACCGGGTTCCATACGGGTCGTTCTAACTCAGCAACTAATGCCTATCGGACTACGTGGTAACAATAAGTCTCCTTAGTAATTCGAGTGTCTTCATTACCTAGAAGGTTGTTCAGTTGAAAAGAGGAATATGAAGCTAGAAATGATAGTCCAGCAACTCTGGAGGTTGTGAAACCCAGGAAAAATAAAAATAAACATACATCCATCACACAACTTATGTTTCTACCAAGATAAAGCGATATTATTTTAAAACTTTTTATCTTGCTGATTATATCAATAGTAAATCTTTTTGATTTTTTTTAAATTTCAGAAACGCACTATCAGTTAACTCTGTTTAAAGCAAACAATCAAATATTCGGCATCGGTACAGTTTCACAGAACTCCTTGTGTCCATCTCATTCACCTGTGCTCGTTAAGCTCTGTTGAATCGTCATTCAGCACGACTTTTAACTCTCAAACACGCTACAATTTGGTTTCCGGCAGGTAATAATCTCATCACCACTACATCCAATCAGCAGTCAAATGCTTCCGAACATATAAATCCTTTTTTCCAGAAACTATCTTCATAAATTTATTCTTTTGCATTATTCACATTCTCTTGGAAAAACGAGCTCGCGCTGCTATATTTCATCGCGGCATCGAACACGGTGAAGCGAACACGGTACAACTTTCTGTTGGAATTCCCTTCTGTTGGTTGGAAAGTTTTGTGGAAGCGCTCCGTACTCGAAGAACAACCCTGGCGGGAAGCTGTACCAGTGTCTAACTTCTTCCTCAAAGCTCTCAACACGATTCTGAACCCAACCAACTTGCACTGTGCGTTAGACTTGGGGGCGAAAGTTAAAGCAAAACCCCGAACACGGGTACCGTACCGGGTCGCTTCCCGCTATACGGGCTAGTGTCACGGCTTACGTTAATAGTAAGCCTTCTTTGCTCTGATGCTGTTTGAATTATGGTTTAAAGTTTTGCCTTCCTTCGGCACTGCATGGAGCCGTCCCCGGGTGGCGTCACAGACGCGGCAATTAACATGCAAGCGCTGCGCAGAACTGACCGGCCAAAAAGTTCTTTGTCGACCGGGAACTACACTCTTACCGTTCTCTACCCTGATAAATGTGTACACGTGATAGCCTCCAGCGCTCGTGTGGTGGAAGTAAAAAGAAGAAAAGATGTTCGCTTTTTCCTGAGTAAAAGGTGATCTACAGGTTGCTCGGTCTAACTGGCACGGTCGACCGACGGCATCGCCGCGAGCTGACAGGATACACATTTTACCGTCCCTTTAACAAAGCTCCCTCCGCGAAGGGGGAGCTAGCAGCAACGTGTTGCCTTATCCGGTTATTCTTTATGTTTTTATAGTGTTGTTTTTTTTTAAATTGCAACTGCACGATGCATAACCTTCCATTGCAATGCAGCCCCGTTCCGTTTGAGGCACGATAGTCCCCAGAACTCTCCATCGCTCTCCTGTCACCGAACTGTCCAATCTATTCAGCCGCTGAAAACGATGTGCACTCTAATGCACAGCCCTTGAAGACTATCCCGCGTACCCGCGTATACTGCTACGTAATGCAGGTACGAGCACTTTTCTACCATACCCAAGGAGCCCCAGGAAGGGAAAGTGCAACGTGACACGCCATCGTCGTTGGCTAGATTGTAGGTTATGTTGGTAAGTTTGTGCTCACCGGCACAAACCCTCCCCAAGGCAGGGATGCAGACAATCCTTCCACTTCTCGAGCGCATGAAGCGGTGCCGGCTTTGAGTGGGAAAGCCGAGGAAGCGACCATGTACGCGGCCCGCAACATTATCCGGGGTTGAGATCCGGGCAGAATAATGCTGACACGTGAAGAAAGCATAACTACACCGGTCCTTCCCACCTCACCGTCACGCACCCAGGTCCAAGGACCGATCCAACCAACTACTCTCTACCACGAATAGCACTTCGCATTAAATCCTGCCATTGGCATTATGGCACCCGGTTTTGTGGCCGTACCTTCCAGAGAATCAATCGTACCGTTGGTTAGTACTCAGTTCGCTGACGACGTTAATTGAAATATCGTTTTACCACCTGCACAGTAAGAGGGGCCACAGTTCTATGCGCCCGTCTTGCCGCTACCATGTTGGCGAAATGGGAAGTCATTAACTCAACTCCACTCGCTCGTCCAACCAGTCGCGGTCGATTTTGACAAGGAGCATTAAATTTTTATGACACGTGCTAATTTTCTCACCAACGAGGCCCAGTTCCTTACGCAATCTTCACTACACCGTGCGATGCCTAACGATCGTTTCCGTCGGCGACAAGTGCCGACAGGACCGACACTGCTCAAAACCGAATGTCGTCGGAGGGCGGGCAAGTAGAAAGCTAGTCGGTGAAAGCTGAAATTCTTTGCCCGGTGAGTGACATTTTCTCCAAAAACCACACTCCCCCCTGCCAGAAAATTCAGCCTCCAAGGAGCGAAGCAATAACGGCAGCACATTCCATTCCGGCTGGGACTGTGTGTATGTGTATGTGTGTGTGTGTGTGTGTGTGTGTGTGTGTGTGTGTGTGTGTGTGTGTGTGTGTGTGTGTGTGTGTGTGTGTGTGTGTGTGTGGCTACGAGAGGTTTACATACCGTACTTGTGAAGTATACACCAGTTTCAAAGCACACTGTGTCCTTCGGCAAACGAACCCAATCTACTGTGCCACGAAACTCACGCACTTCGACTATCAAAGGCTGAGGGTTTTGGGAAAGCTGTGCACAACATTCCAGCCGGGCGAGCTGGTCCTCTCGATCCAATGCCCTGCACGAACGCTCCATGCATTGCATCTTGGCGTGAGCGTTGCGTAATGAAGCGCATCAAATTTGACGCCTGACAGTACCGCTCGGTATGAGACTTCTGTGCATTTTTTGTCCTTCTTTCTTGTTGCTCCAGACGGTAAAAACATCATATAGTAAAGTGGGTGTGTCTACCACACTGCTTCCTCTTCCTCTTACTAAATTTGTTTGTTGCGTTTGATCGTGGGCGCAAGCAAAAGATATCAATGTATCGTGACACATAACCATTCAATTATGCTTGACTAACGAACGGTACGAGGCATGCGAAGGAATCGGCATTAGCACGCATCAATTTACTTGAAGTGGCAGAAATCCCGGAATTTGGCACCGATTCGCCAAATAGAATTTCTTAAAAATGATACGTTGCGTTTCGATGTTTATGTCTTTTTTTTCTGAAGCTATTATGCCAAAAAACCTTCTGTTGCATACACATCACTTACTAACGAAAGGTGATTTTCAATAAGGGTTTTTGCCTATATAGGTGTTCGTCCTATATTTAGTATTGAACTGAGGTCAGAGTCCCAAATACTCGATAGAGGACTCCGAGAATCTGCAAATCTTAACCGATACCTACAACAAAAAACAAACCCTAGTAGGAGGAACGCATGACTGAACGCATAATGTGCTCATAGTGTACCTGTAGTTGGGAAACTGAATTACCAGTTCATGTTTCTCTAGAACGTTATCACTCAAGGTTAATTTCACACTGACACTCGTAAGGTTCAAAGTCTTCTTTTTTCTGCCTATTTGGCTCTTCAACTTCCAGAGGCCTTGGTCTGTCTTTCCATGACTTTATTTTACACAAAATGGACCAACCCAATAAAAACTGGCAAGTCTAACATCCGTAAAATGCGTTAACATTGTACTTGCTTTAAAGTTTCATCATCAAACGTGTAAACGTGGCAAAGGTCAGGGAAACTCTTTAAAAACCTTACACATATTGAAAAAAATGAACAAATAAAATTGACCAACTTACAACTCCAAGACCCAGAGAGAAAGTTACTGATATTTTTTACACTTTCCTAGTATGATAGAGCAGACCCCTTTCCTTACACGTGATGTCGTAAACGTAGACGAGCCCTATCAATCTGGTATCTTAGCCACCTTAGACGCCAACGCATATTAGCCTAGACTTCTTGGACGCTGTCGAAACTTGGGCGAAACTTGCTGGACACCGACATATTTGTTGGTCGCACACTTTGTCAAACACGTGAATGTGTTGGCTTACAGGTAAAGGTTCCAAAATGCAACCTTTTCGAGTTGACGCTGATTTTAAAATTATTCAAGATATCAGATTCGTAAAGGGCTGTATATTTCCCCGAAGTATGTTCCAGAGGCTGAAACGATAGTAAAGCCGGTGTGGCCTTGATGTGGTAGGTTACGTTTCACAGAAACTAGTTATGATAGGCCAGTAGACCACGTAGAACCACAGAAGAAGAAGAATAACATGCTTACCACGTGCATTCAGTACGGGCGCACTTCCCTGAAGTTCAAAACTTTGTCCTAAGGTTGAAAGAGCGGCACATGTCGTGTGTGACATTGGACCCAAAAATAGCTGTTATAAACATAAAGTTTTAACCAAATGATTAATGTTCCACTTGCAGTGCGTAGCTTTCCGAGCCTTTAAATGATATTACCCTCATGCGAATCCCCTTAACTCTGTTGTAAAACACACGTGAAAGCTTTGCAAACGCGTCTTTATTCTTAATATCCATCATAGAAAACTGCTTTAATGTTCATGCAACTATGCAAAATGTTTTAAGGCATGATGTACAGAACTATGTATGAACTTTGGATTTGTTCTTCATTCCGACAACTTAGGATACAACACTCTTCTACGTCGACGGAAAAAGGTATTAAATTATGGTTCGCTTAACTTGTTCGCAGATTTTCTCCTACTTTATGGTCAGCTGTCTTGAGGAGTCTTCTCGAGGATTTGCACCATCATGATTAATGAGTTCCACCAGCATGCCTGGCTGACAGGCCGGACGGCAGCCACAACCATTGCTTCACGAACATCCACGCTTGGATGTGGCTCGTAGCATATCGTGCCTATCCAATACTGGATGTACGCATCGCTACGTTCAATCACGTAAAATTCGGTGCTCTGATTTATGTGTACCTTATCAAATGAAACTTGCGCTCCGCTTACACGCTGAGATACTTTTCCCGCCTCATTTCCCGCCATTTCTCACGCGCAAAGGCTATCTATTCGTTCAATATCTTCCACGCTTCGTGAAGATGAAGGGCGTACCAAAAAGATGAAGTTTTTAAAACAAAAATTCCGAAGAAACGATAATGCCTTCAACTGTTTGCAACGCCGGCTCAAGCTGTTCAATTCTACCGCAACGACCGGCTTTGACTGTCCTTCACGTTTGACAAATGGCCCCTTCCTTAGCACGATACATCCAGCTCAAAGCAAAAAGAGTATCGCACTACACCGTAAATGATATGGCGAGTTTTCACGCTACGGAAGTGAAAATGCGCTCAAGCAATTAAATAAATTGCGCCCGAAAGCAGCACCGAGCAGTACCGCTGGCCAGCTGATGTCGAAGGCAACATCCCTTCCAGCCACTCGAAAGCGAAGGTGGCAATCCCTTTTTCTGAAAAGTTCAAATGGCGAAAGCTTCACGAGACCTGCCCGCTTTTGGCTGGTGTTTTCTTTTGCTTTTGCCTCCTCTTCAAAACGTCCCTATTGGGCAAGATTTGGGTCGAATTCAGGCCCTCCACTACATTACACTTTCATGTTAAAGTGATCAATGCATAAAGCCGTCAGCCGTCTTGAAGATATTTAATATCGTAAAAATTCCTGCACGCTCTTCAAAAACATGACTAGGCATCAGGTTACACATCCAACGGGAACCCCAGGCATAAAGTTTCAATCATCCTTAAAGTGTCCAATATTGGAGAGCATAGTTTGAAATGCTTGCTTTATTAAAAATCCGTCCCAGTTCCGGTGCGGATCCAGCTCAACTTATACATTGCCAGGAATGTAAAGGGAAAATTCTACATTCCCTGGCGTCACTCCACATCCCGGTGACATGGTTCGGAAAGCGGATCCCAACGGATTCACCATGACAACGACCAGAACTAGTTTTACATATGTATGGCCTTCCATCATCATCAACCCTTGCCTGCCGTGTTTTTCGGTGGACGAATGAGCCCTTTTTCCTGCTTTGCGTTTGATGCGAAGGCAAGTTTTACTGACTGTGGCCTTGCTGGCGACTGAACTTGATGCTTGCAGTTGCTTACCTCACTGCAACTACTTTTCCATTTCCTTTCTTGAGCTAGGGATGCAAATGTCAGCATACAAGATTGCTCAATGTTGCTCATGAAACCTCCTTAATAACCAAAACCACTGTAGAAAGATCGAAGAATATTACTAGCCTATTAAATTCTTTAAACAAATCAACTATTTTCCATACACTACTCAAACTTATGCAACATCAAACTGAACCTCCTGAGCTGTACATCTTCAATCCCTGCCGCTTTTCGCCCGCTAGCACTCCAACGCTCAACTTCCCCGAAGAAAACTTTTTAATTTATTTACAATCTTCAGCGCATAAATGAGCAATTGCTTGCTCGATAGCCTCTTCTCCCATCCAGAAACGAGTCATCTTACAGCTTGCAAAAAAGCGCAATCTCCTGTCGAACGGGAAGGACGTGACCCGTTGCAATCATGCATCCCCGCCAAAGGTGCGGATGAAACCTGGCAAACCAGAGTTTTCAAAAATATCTGCCAACATCGAAAGCATCATCATTTGCTAAAGATGGTTTCAGGTTTTCTCTATTTTTTGCTTTTCCTCTGTGTCTGCAGTTCGGTTTCTTCATCTATATGGAAGCCAATGAAATGTCGCTGGGCCGGAAACAACACGAGAAACGAGGCAGCGGACCCGACGAGCCATGCAGCAGCATCGAGGAAAATTTGCATTTGCATCATTTCTATTTCACCGTTGCGCGTGCCTTGGTATGCGCCCGATTCCGCCGCTTCAGAACTTGCCGGAATGTTGATGTATGAGGTTCATTTTAACTATCTTACCACGATCATCAGCCTCGCGTGTCTCTTTAGCCGATATCATTTTCCCTCTCATAGTGTCCTTGTTAGTTCACTTCCTAGTTCCACTCTTCTCGCATCAAAACAGAAGGCAGCAAGAGCATCCTGGCGGGTTTGCAGGAACGGCCATCTCTGTAGATGGATGGGTTTTGCATTTGATCATTGCACGCCTGCTTATCTTGCTGACGGATCATTTTCCGTTTTTGGCGTATTCTTGCTCACGAAACTCTGTGGCTTCCTTACGTTCGCTTGCCTACAGGAGCTTCTTCCGGGTTCCAGGTTTTCTTCCCGTGTGTCTACGTTTTTTGTTTGTTTATACTCGCTTCAATTCGGTGCCTGTGCTTTTGATTTGAGCAAGCCACCTCCGTTCACATACCTTTTGCACCTTATCGTTCACTTAACGGAAAATTTCCCATTAGCAATGCACGCGACAAGCAGTCGTTCCGTCGCATTTTCCGTACATAATAAGCGGGCCAGCAGATGAGGAAAGCCCGAGGAATCCTGGGTACTATCTGCGGTGATGTGACCGAAAGTCATTGCCTTTTATTTCGTTCCTTCCGTACGGGACCCAACTTATCGCTAATGGTGTTAGGTACAATGGAAGCATTTCACAAGAAGATGTCCTGTCCCGAATGAGTTTCTTATTTTCTCTTTTGCTTCAGTTCAAACCGCTTCAGATTTCACATACTCAGCCATTTTTTTCTTTCGTCTTTTACTCAAGACTTGCCGCATATATAAACACGCATTATTCGAGCCTGTTAGCTGCGGTGAACCGGAAAGCGAACCTTTAAACTTCCTAAAGACGCGTAGATCCTTGCGCCCTTGCGCTTGGCTCTGTTTTGCATCGTAATCGACCTCATCATCGGTCTTAACAGCTCCCAAAACCGGAGGTGCTCCAACAAAATACGTTCCCCAGTCCCCAACACATGCACACACACACACACTCAAAGCTTCCAGTACGGTAGGTACCTTCCATACTCTTTCCATTGCATTAACACACCCGTGAAGGTACGCAAACATGCATAAGATATAAGAAAAGGGATTCGTTTTTCCATATTCTTCCTTGCTATTCTTTCTTTTTTCGGTTGCTCTTATGCTGCCACGGTCTGTCCGCACACTCTCGCACCCACCCGCACATTCCTGCCGCCGGGAAAGCTCACTTTTCCTTTTTGAAGGATAGGGACACACCTAACCGTGCCCCGGTTCCGCAACAAACCACCCTGTCGAACGACTACTAGCTCTGTTTGGTCGGTCATGAATATAAAACTATTTTGCCAACCCACTCACAAACGACGACGACGAGAGCCCCGGCATACGAGCGAACGAGCCTGCCGATGAAATTATGTTTCTTTTCATTTCTAAGCCAATCACTCCCGCCCGGGCGTCGAGAGGCCGACCCTTTTTCGTTTCGACCGATTGTCCTGAGACCCGGGTCCAGCATCGGCGCGTAGGCCGAGCAAAGGCACACGAGAAAAGTCAGCATTTTTTGCACCTTCCCATCTTTGCGTGTTCGCTCTTCTACGCGTAAGTCCATTTACTTGTCCGTACGACTTACCGCACCGGGAGCAGTAGCAGCAGCACAAAGTGAAAATTCCATAACGAACAGAAAATTCACTCCTCCCCTCGCTTCCGATATTTGCCTGTCGCGCCCTGCCCCCCCCCCCCACCCCCTCAAAATTCCTCCCACACCCCCGGACAATCTTTGGTGGGGTGGAGTTTGGAATTTGAAAAGATGCTCCCTCCCGTTGTAACCTTTCACCATCACCACCCGCATCGTTGTGTCTCGTTTGGGGATCCGAGATTCCGACGTATCGACGGTTGAGTGTTTCTTGTCTTATGTGAGAGGCCTGCGTCTTCTCAGAAGTCAAAAGCTCGAGCCCGAGAATAGCTTCATCAGGTCCGGCCTTGTTGCCTTCCTTCGTTCGTCGGTCGTCCGTGAATTTGCACGATGAATTGTTCTTCGTTACGCTCATCCACCAGCGCGCGGACATCCACTTGACGTCCCAGGAGAGCAGGAACCATAGTCCGTTCGTCCGTCCCTTTAATGGCGACGCTCTCCAGGGCAAACGATCGCATATTTTAATGTACTTTTCAAGCTTAAACTAGCGAGCGCTGGCAGTGGCTTTCGTACCGTTTCAAGTACCGGTTGAAAGTCTTTCAACAAGGTAAATTAGTTATATTGTGTTTGATTGTTTTTTTTTTTTGGTTTCGACATCAAATAAAGACCGCTTTTTGAATTGCGCTTAGCGTAAATAATCTTTGTTCAGATCCGGTATGTATTCGTATCATTTGCATGAAGTTCATCGTGGTTGCTTATTTAGATCAATGGCAATCTCAATAATGGCGACTAACAATTAGGGATAAATAGATTTGCATAAAGCAAAATGGGCAAAACACCTGTTGCGAAAGCATTTATGGTCCCAGTACTCACATAAGCCTGAATGCCGATATAGCCTAGCTTTGAGAAATGGACTCTGTCCAACATTGACGAAGGCATGCTGGCGGTGTTTCAAAGGAAGACGTAATGAAGGATCTCATCCGGACCGCCTCTCCGTAAGCAGGGCTGACTACTTTGTTATGGGTAAAAATCAACTTACTTCAAGTAGTATGTGGCGGAGTCTGACTGACTAACTGAACTGATTATTCAGCTACGGGTAAAATCAAGTCAAAGTAAGTCAAAACTGAAAGGTCAAGACCGTTCGAGGTTAAAGTGCCAAAGAGAAGAAAACGATGTGTGGGAACCACAAGAGAGGAGTCCATCGTATGACGAGTGCTACGAGCTATACCGTGATATCGCTATCGCGCTAAGGGTAACACTCTTCAGGTTCCGATGAAGTAGCCTTGTCATGTGATTGGCACCGGACAACCTAGTCTCTTAAGTTGTTATAGGCCGTCATCATGGCCTAGTTGATCCAAACTGAGCTGAAGTGATGGCGTTGATGCGTTCGACAGACAAGTCGGCATTTTGAATTGGCACTAGACCCAAAGCGGTTTTGAGGATTTGAGGAAATTAAGGCGTGTTATCTATATCTTCGCTGGTTTCAATTGAAAATAACCTCTTCCTCGACTTGTTAATCTACTTTTCCAATATCTAATGATTGCTAAGAGCTATCTCTCAAAAGATTACCATTTTACTTTGAATTGGTAAGTGGTTTCAGATAAAACGAATTCCAAATGATCAATTTTAAAGAGCTAATTTAAAAACCTCTCATATTTTCGGGTGATTTGGTAACCAAGGCGATAACGGTATCGATTTTTACATGGCAAGACCAGGGCTCCAACCCGTTCCGCCCGCCTTCCCGTACGCAGGACTGACTACCCAGTTACGGGTGAAACCAAGTCAAAGAAATCAGAAATGACAGACCGAGACCTTTCGAGGTTGTAGTGCCAAGGATGTTCAGAAGAGCAAAACATTATATTATCCTTAAATTTTCATAATTTGAACAAATGTTTACATTAATCTTACTATGATGAGGTGACAACAATATGGCCTGCATATCACACTAAATCGATAGATTCAATGCCTAATAAGGTTAACGTTTTAGCTCTGGCCCTTCTACCAAAGCCAGTGATCATACTGCCCAAACAGCGGTATTATTTTTGCTTGTCAAAAGCTTTTACTTGCTAATTATTACCATCCGCTCTTTAGCGAACCAGGGGAAAAGAAGCAAAAAAATAACACACAAACAAACCGGACGACCGGCACGTCGCACCGAAATGGCTAAAGGAATCATCATACTTAACTGTCCCTTTTTTCACCCGTCAACCACTTTTTAACGCCACATCGAGCACGGCAAGCGAAGTGAAAAATGTCTATTTATAATTAATTATGGCGCTCGTCCTTACCGGCCAACGCATTTCGCTTGGCCAGTCGTCGAGAATCTATCAGAGGCGGGTGCAGCCGGTACGGCTCAAATTATGCGCACAAAATCTGTGAAACCAGCCACTTTCCGCCACAAAATTATTCCCATTCCTTGCTATTTTAATGGCGCGAATCGCTTCACCTACCTACTGTGGACCTTGGGAATATATACTTTCATTCCATGCGATTCGTGTCGTTTCTCGGGCTGCTACCTTTCACATCGGAACGAAGGGCGAGCCGAAATAAAGCCCAACAAACCCGAACTTTCAACAAAAGTCCAGACTGGAGGAAAGGGAGAGAAAAAAGGCAAACTTGTGGCAATTCGAATAGAAATTGAAGTAAAATAAGTTGCCTGTTGTCTGCTGGAACGAGTTTCTTCTCCCTATTCTTTCTTTTTCATTAAACCTCTTGTTTGTCCTCTTTGCCCACTCTCATTTCTAACTCCCGTTCGTACAAACGGGCCACCTTAAATTCGTTTCGGGCTACGGGCAACAGTCCTTGGTCGGAGACAGCAGTTCACTGGTCCCAGCTCGTTGTCGAAGGATCGAATGCTAGCGTTCGTTATTTCGTATTTCTGATTCGCTTTTATTTTCCACACCCAATCAGGTGCGCCGGTGCGTTGACAAATATAATCAATATCCCGCATGCCACGCTAACACTCCAGAGGTTCCTTCGCAAACATTTAGCAGTAAAGTTGGAACCTTTTCTGTCAGGATCGTGTGATGTGATTTTCCTAACCTTTTTTTTCTAATGATTTTCCCATGATGTTTCCCCACAACATTAATTCTTCCTTCCCATTTTACAGATGTGATTCACTTGCTGTTAAGTTCAGCATCAATTGCGCCCTCTATCAGGTTGATCGTAAAGGAGTACAGAGTACGCTCCGACGACGAAAAAAATACGACCACCACTGTTTGTAAAACGTTTCTCCTATTGGTCAACAGCATAACGAGCAACGGGTAAAACATTGTAAAAACACTCAACCGCTCTCATTTGGATGTTCCTGGTTCCACCGCCGATACATAAAGCTCCGGCAAATAAACTGAAATGTGAACAAAAAACAATGTTCCGGCCCTCTCAACGGTCCACCATTAACAACACGTTTATACTGTAGAGAATCGCCCATTTTTTCCTGGCTTCCAGTTTTTTTTAAGGACGATAGCCAACCTGTTACGCTGCGAAAAAATGGAATCAGAGCCAACAAAAAAAGAGGTTGAAATGAAATACAACTAAATACGACACGTCTTACCGTGCCGACAGCGGCAAGTCAAGTCAAGATTCCGATTTTAACGAGATTCTAGCTTAAAGTCGACACCGGACGCCCCACCAAAACCAGGCGCCACATCACACAGATGTTAGCAGATCCATTTCTGTGGGCCTTTTTTCTGTTGCTGCCACTGCCACTGTGTGTGCTCCCGGGATTGCGGATGCACGTCGGAAGAAATCAGCGCTTAGAGACCCGCGTGTCTGACGAAGGTCTCAAGCGGGCCCGTAATTAAATCCATTATGACAAGCGAAAATACATGGCACCGGAGCGCAACGCGAAACCTTTTACCGCGTGGCGTAACGAAACCGTTGCGGTTCTGGCGGTCCGCTATCTCTTCAGGTTGGAGATTCCCATTGCTCCCTGTTCGTTTCCTTTCTTTGCTTCTTTTTTTTTGCTAGCAAAAGATGTTGTACATTTGCTAATGGCAAAACCAGTTGCCAAATGAACAGAGAAAAAAAAAACGAACACGGCACAACCACTCATTGCGGACTGCAGATAGCAGCGTAAACGTAACTCCCCAAAATGGAGGAAAACCCCTCTTCATCCAACGCAGAAACAAAATGGATAGCAAATTAAGCACCGCTCGGACTGGATTCAAGACAAGTATGGTGACTTTTTTATTTGCATTAAGTAAATTGGGATAGCAAAAAGCAAAAAAAGGGAAAAAATGTTAAATAGAGCACGCAGGTAAAAGCAATTATCATCGCACCGGAGTTGAGCTGAGAACTCGGACGGGAAAAAATTGAGCTGAGTGTTGGTTGATAGTTTCTAGCTTACCATTGTGCCTTTTGATGTGATGAATATTCATCCTCCATTAGGCTGACGGCCGTAAAAGGGTAATTTAAAAGAGCACAAGATTTGTTATCTCATCACAATTGCCCAATTTATGACTCCTTCAAAGATTCGTCCTATTAAAAATACATATAAAAAACCCTCAACTGGATGGATATCGCAATGATCGTAAAAGCATATTAATTCCTAACCAATCATGTTGCGGGCACGTCATGCAAATTCTGATGAAACATTCCAAAAGACAGGGGTTTTAGCATGGCTTTTCAACAAAACTTTTATTTTTCACAGTGGCATCTCATTCAATCAAATCAAATTTAATTGTCGAAAATAGCGTCAAAATTTTACTAAATCATAGTGGTGAATTGATTTAAAAAGGTGTATTGATTAATGTTTAACAATCAAACTAAAAAATTGCTGTTTAAAACGCTAGGCGATTCTTTACAGTAAAAAAGAACCAGCAACAACCAGGGAAAGCTGCAAATGATATGTTTCATATCAACACGTCTTGCTACGTCTGGCTGCAACCCGAAAGACTGGAGTCGTAGAGCCCAGTCACATATAATTACACCTCTTGATTTAAAAATCTCGTTAACAATCATTTGCTGTTGTGTTTCGGCTACAGCCTCCAGTGAAGACTCTATTGTCAATGTTTATTGGCTACAATTAATAGCCAGGATGATAGCGACGCGAATCTTCACACTGCTGGATCGGGAATCAAATCCCTCACCCGCCCCGGACAATAGCGAGTTTAACCGTACTCGTTGTATGAAACAACCTGCGTGAGTTTCGAGTTTGCAAAGGGTCCCGGTCATACGCCGATCAGCAGAGTCGATTAAATAGAACCCCAAATTGTGTTCCACTTAGAGACTTTCTTGGAAGCTGATGATTCAACGGAATCAAATAATGAGCTACTTTTGGTATATCTCTAAGGAAAACGTTGTTTTAAATGTGAAATAATTAGAAAATCAAGCGATTGTGCAATAACCTTTGTCTAGAACATTATTTTTCTTGTGAAAACCACCAGAAAAACCCTGCAAATATGATCACAAATGGGAGTTTGTGGTTGAATAATTTATCGAAGTTGTTTTTTTCTTCTTTTTCCCTTCTTTCGTTGTCCCAAATCTAATCTCGATGGAGCAACCGGCATCCCTAAACCCACCGGGCACTTCTGAGCAAACAGTTTCTGCATCTGTGATCTGTTCCGCCAGCAGACGTTTTGCGATTTTGATCGGTTTCTCGAATCGTCTTGCCTATGCCATTGCTGCTATTTGTATGTTGCAGGTTCACCACTCAACTTAGCTAGAACCAAACCGCCGGCAGTGCCGTCAAAAAGATGCCGGCATCCTGCTCAAAGCCTGCCTGCTGAGGCAGCACCGAGCCAGCCTTGCTACGCATTCGTATGTTTGTCATTCATGCTGCTAAATTTCCAATAAACTTTACCATACCCGGGTCGGTCCACCACACACACACACACACTCGCGCCCGGTTCTACAAGGTTTGCTTCTACGAACTGTAGATTTGATGCCTTTACGGTGTACCGTAAAGCCATAAACGAAACGAACACGATATTTATATCCGGGCACATCATACAGACATGACCTTTTTCACTTAAACATGACGCAGCAAATAGGGCGGCCTCTACCTCTTCGCCTTTCGACTCGGCCGCGGTAACGAAGATTGACTTTTATCCCTGACGCTCCTCACTGGGGTTAAGTCGAACAAGCAACCGAACCAACATGTGTGTGTGTGTCTTATGCAATTGTTTCATCTCTTTTTCCGTTGTCTGTTGTCCTCCCACCAAACAGCCACGACAGCCAAATTTATGCGATTCTGCAATTCCGCGGCTTCCAATATCTTCGCGAGAAAACAACCCCCGAATCTTGGTAGCCAGCTCCAAAAAGCGGAAACGGGAGAGCAGGATTTTTACCGCAGGTACTATCAGAATTTGGTCTGCATGCCAACATTCTTGGGGCGGATCCCGTCCGGTAAATCTAATGCGCCCCAAGAATCCACAATGCCAGCTTAAAAATTCATCCCACATTCTCCGTACAGCAACGACAGCGCCACAGTTATTCGCATTCCGGAATTGCTTGCCGTACGGTCAAACGACCAAATCCAGCACGCCAAACGGTGCACTCCGGGCGAAGACGCCCCGACAAAACCGAAATCTGTCAAAAAAGCTCCACAGGCACCCCCAAGGGCACGATTGTTTCTCCCGCACGCACCCGCTCTCCGGATTCCAGGGTATTTATATTTTCGCCCGGACAAAAGATGGAGTACCTTCAAGCTGATTCAATACCACGATCGAAACTGTCTTCCCGTCCATGTGGCTTTCTCGACCCGTTTCCCGAGCAAGGCCAAGGAACGCATGATTCCCGAAAGCACCCGCCTTTCTGTGCTCAGAATATTACATTTTCCTATGTGTGTGTGTGCGTGTGTGAGGCAACGCGTAACACAAAACATCGCACCGACTGCACAAACTGACAGAGAAAAATTTAATTAAACCATAACAACGTACGATTTATTGTTTCTTTTTGCTAAGCGAGTTCAAACCCAACGCCGTATGTTATCTTTCCATCGTTTCCGGTCCCTTGGAGGCAACGCACGTGAGCGTACGACAGTACGCAAGTAGAATTTTCTTCAACTTTAAAAACGATGGGCCCCCATTCAAATTCCTCCATAAATTTGGCAAAACTCACCCGAAGGAAAAGAATACGCCTGGAACGAAATTCCAGAGCATCATAAACAAACGATATTTATACGGCACACAAGATGAAGCGATTTACTTAAACGATTTATGAACAGCAGATTCGTGCGCTTAAAGTCCCGCAGTTTATTTAAAGCTTGGTTCTTTGATAGCTCAAACCTCATCCAGCAACCCGAAGTGCAACATGCGGTTGCAATTTTTTGAACTATAATTCTGTGATTTATCCTGCAGATTGACGACTGATTCCGCCTCACGCTGCCCTGCCGTGGCGATTTCAAGTTATGGCAGCTGTCAAAGATGGACGCTCTTTTGCGGTGAATGGTTCTGACAGCAGCAGCAGCACGGATTGAGGGATGCTAGCATTGTTTTTCCCAAACACTTTCGCCCCCCAGCTGACAAACAAACTCGCTCCACACACTGGGAGGGCAGTTCGTGGAAGCAATCGTGATTGAGAAATCGATTTCCACGCCATGTTGACTCACGTTCCTAACACTGACGGGTGATGTTTGTGGCAAAGAACACACACACACACACCATGGAACGAAAAAAAAAATCACTCTCCATCCGTATCCTACCTGTTTGTTTGGGTTGATCGACACGCACTCCCGGTTGGATTGGAATGGAGCACCGTGCCCGTAAAGAGCGTGTACCCGCACACAAACGTGACCCGGTCGGGCGAACGTCCAAACCCTTTAATCTCGGTACCCCAACCAACCAACCTGCAGAACCCTTCATTAATAACGAAATTTCATGCCGATGTCAAGTGAAAACAAATACATAGGCCGACCCACAAAAACTCGCTCCCAGTGTTCCATGGGCCACAATGCACGGGTGTGATGTTTTCGGTTCGGTGAGTACGAGGGTGAATGGGCTAGATCATGCTCAAGGACCCACTTCTACGTGACCACTTTCCGAATTGCGTACGAAGCGTACGGTGGAGCAGTTGCCGTCAGAGGGCTTCAATCGTCCTTTGCACTGTGTGTTGAGCGAAAATACGTACCATACGTTACGGTGCGAGACGTACATAATCATGTTATCAAGCTTATTCTGAAGAAGGTGTTTCATCTCAATTCTGGTTATTGATTCATGCCCATTGATGGCGGTTATTATTTTTTCAAATACATTGAAGAGCATTATTTTCTTCATGACACCTACATCGTGCGCGGTGTATCATTTGATTATGCAAAGTCATCATCTCTTATGGAAGCTACGGCAGATGATACGTCACAATAATTAGATTACCTGTCAAAAAAGGCATCGGTACAGTATCTATGTTTAGAAAATGATAGATCATTCGAACCGCATGTTAACACCAACACAAATGTCTTCCCAAGCGGTCATGCAGAATGTCACGTCAACGTATTCATAATTCTTTCTGCAATTGTTCTTTCTTTGTTTTTTTCCTGAATTCTTTCGGCTATTGAATGAATTTCGGCTATTAAAGCAAAACTATATAAGACTTTTCATAGTGACTACTCTACTTCATAAGATTATGCTCAAGAGTTTTGCACTTGACATTTCGAATACATTTGTTATTGCGTGCCTTTCACCTGGACTTTTTGGTGGAGCATCTGTCACCAATAAATTGCTTTTTTGATATATCAACCGAAAACTCTTATCACATTTCACAAAACGATCTTCTTCACTATGGACCCTCGAAAGATCTTGGCCTGCCATTTTCTTCAATCTATTCTGTGATGTTAAAAATTTAAGTCTAGTATATCCCTACTCATTGGAATCTCTCACTCTGCGATTCAATTGTGTACACCGTTAATTCATCTTAGGTTCCATATCAGCGGTCTGGATATCTAATTAGCTTGTTCTAGTACATGATAAGGGAGATAATTTCGTGAGGTCTTTCTTCATACTTTGATATTTTGAATACGCTATCCTTTGATTGGTTCTTCCTTGTGGGTCCAATAACATTTCTGAATTAGATACTAGCTATACTGGGTTCAAAGCAGCATTTTACAGTATTTAGATTGACCCTCTGCTCTCCAAACTGAAAGACTCGGCGTGGGGAGTCCTACCCTGCTGGCTTGGTCAAGTTCCCATCTTCATGGTAGATTGCATCTAGTAAGAATTTAAAATTCTTTTTCATATCTATTCATTGGATCGTCCGGTGATCGTCAGGGTAGTCCTCTGGTATATTTGTTATCTGTCGATGACTGATTTTACATACTTCCTTTTAATGGTGTCCTCATGTACGCTGACAATCTCATAACCTTCATTCCAGTGAATCCTCGATCCCTGCTTGTAGTCTTATTTAAAATTTACTATCTCCTTTTATTTTGTTGACTGGTGTGCAAACGGACTTCTACTTTACCCACACAAATGAAATGTTATCTCGTTTAGTCGTTCTATTAATGGTTCATTCTGGAGTTAAACAATTCGTGGTATCGTGGATTATAATCGTGTATTCTCCATCAAGAATCTAGGAGTTAGTCTAGATTTATTTATTTATTACTATTACTTTATTATTTAGATACTAAACTTATAATTTAAGAACATCACAAAACACCTCAAATATTCAAAATGGTAAAATCTTTTACCACGTGGCTTATGTTAAAAACTGTAAAAAGAAAAAAAGACAAGTATTATTTTCTGATAAATTGAATGACATTATAATAGCACTTTCAATTGCAAACTCAGAGGGATTGGTCTCAAATCCCATCCGGACCATCCAACCATATACTTGATAGCCAGCAGAGGCTAAACAATGTCTAGGAGCGAAAGATATGGCATATCAAGACTCTCTGAGGTTTTTGTAGACATAAATGTCAAAGGAAGCATAAGGATTCTTCAATCTTCAAAAGCTACCTTCCAATTCCGTTTCGATTAACTAAATCAAACCGACGTGGAATGTGAAGCAATCAAAGAAACTTCTCCTTCATTTGTCCTAATAGTCACAATCAGCCAAAATAGCTATCACCTGCTGCATCACTTCCACCGCAAAGCAACAGCCATACATTCACGGAACTAGAGGCGGAAGAATAAACATGAAAAAATGATCTTTTTAATACCATGATCCAAAAGCCCACCGCTCCGAAAAAGACGAAATGTTACCCCACATCTCCGCACCTGCATACGCCACCCCAGTAACAGTTGTGTGGGGTTTTGCTGATGATTGATGAAAGTTTTCTCTCGTTCCTTCGTATCCTTCTCCGAGTTTTCCATATTTCTTCCACGCCACGCGTAAGCACACCGCACTAGAAATGAAACCTGTGGGCCTTGGAGAGACGAAATCGATCTTGTTCACACCCGCATGTGTCAGATGTTTTTCGTACATGCTTCATGGCTTCATGGGGATGTGGGAGTTTTTTTTTCGATCCCCCCAAACACCATCATAATAATCACAAATTTCACTCGTTCCACTGTGTATTTTGAGTAAGGTTGCCAAACAGTCCCACACACACACTCACAGACACGTGGTACGCGAACGCGCAAGACTTCTAGTGAAATTCCCTGTTCAGGTGGAGGGAACCCAGCTCACAACCTCCGTGGTACCGTGAATCACGCAAAGGCAAATCCTCTTAAACACTGCCAACAATGTACCACCTGCCGAAAAAAAGCTTCTAGTCAGTGCTCAATCTGCTGCTAGTAGGGTTTCCCGTGTTATGCCAAGTGTGCGCGATACAAGGCCCCTCATGGACTGTGTAGCATGAGAAGGGAAATTGTTGGAAAATGTTTTCATATTTTATAAGGAATCTAAATAAATCGATTTCACCCCCAACAGCCTGGACGGATCCAGCACTGGGAACGCTTTCGGGCGCACACATACACATGGTTCATATTTTCATCATCGCTAGCTCAGCCGTGGCTGGCTCAGGTGAGGATGATCCTACTCTGTGGGGATGATGGTTGGCAGCGACTGTCTAGGTAGCACCTTCACACCCGTTGCGACACAATATTTAAGCCGAACAACGAAACTAAGGAAGTAAAAGTCAAAGTACTTAACCTTCACGCCTTTCTACTGACGGTCGTGTGCCTAATCCTGACGCCGCACGACAACTTCGCTACCGCTACCGTGCGAAAGCGAATCGGATATTCATCGGGTAGGAAGTGTAGTGACCTATTTGACACATGAATTATTTCTCCACCACCACCTACTTCACCCACTCCTTTGGCTGCGTTCCAATGCGCGTTCCCACAGCGCCACAGATTATTATTCCGAGTTGCTATGCAACCGAGCGAAAACGATGATGAAGTTTTCCATCGCGCCTGACGACGGCCCCGTGACGAACGGTTGAGTGGAAATTCATATTACTCCTAATGAGCCTTTTCCGGAAGTTGGCTCGATCGTCATCACTTCGTCAGCCAAACTCGACTCGTTCCTCATCTAATCGAAACCAAAGAGAAAAAGCGGGCGATTCCGTTGCCCACGTTCGTTCGGTGTAGTTACCTCGTTTGCCAAAAATAGTACCAACATTTCCGGTACGGATCTTACTCGTGACCTTTCGGATGGTTCCGATACTCCTCGCCCCATCGGTCGGCAGCTAGTTGTACGAGAAATCAGATCGATAGCATGGTTTCTTCAGTAAAGCACCTACACCCTTATCAGTCCGACATCTCGTCAAGAGCGAGAGACTTACCTGGCACGTTCATGCCAAACTTCTACACATGGGTACAGAATCAGAAGTATAACAGATGCTTTTACAACATGGCACAAGGTGAGCCGCCGGGCCAGGCAGCTGGAAATCGATCGGAAATCGTACCACTGTGAGCAAAAGGTAAATATTGAAGGCTACTCATGCCCCTCCGGCCCTAAACCAATCCCTGAGACAAGAGGCTTTGAACCCGAAGAAAGCTTCTTGCGGCTGGTGGTGGTAAAAGCGCAATGGACCCTCTCCCCAACCCGCTCTTGCCACCTTAAAGGCCCGAATATCAATCTCAATCGAAAGAGGAAACAATCCACATATTTTGTACCGATCCACCCTCTGGCTCGGCCCATTCGCTCGTCTACAAAGGATGGGAGACAAAAACATTTTCAATATCAATATTTCGTCATAACCATCGTTCCAGTGTATCGTTTTTACTTACACCATGCATGATGCTATAAAAGAACAATGGAACAAGAATAAAACGAACGCACACACACATATAGACGGGCAGAACCCGGTACCGATGGCCGAGACCTTTTGTCAGAACTTTATGGATGTTGTTCCCAGACGATGTCCTCGTTTGTGTGTTGAAGAAGATGGAAACGTAACCTGGATCGGACCGGAATGGTAGACCAAGCCCTTTCGCTTTGCTCCTTCACGGGCACATACACAGATACATGCACGGCCATACCGCACCCATTCAGGAACACTTGCGGCTGGGGAATAAAAGATGGGCTCATAAGAGAAATTGCCGTCTAATGGGTCGATGGGTATGGGCCGATCGGGACCGTTTCGAGGGCGTTCACGGTTCGTTGACAGTCAGCCGAACCGAGGATGGCGTAACTAAGTTCTATTCAAGTGTACCCCAACATGCCACATTCACGCAACAATATTCGGTGGTCATGGATGCGATTCTCAACACTATGTGTGCCTTAAATGTTTATGCAAGTAAGGCATCAATTTTTGTTGTTCGTCTGTATGTTGCTGATGATGTAAAGTAATTTTCAAAATTTTATGACTCACAAAGAAAATCACCGTGCTGGTTTAGGTGATATTTTTTTATAGTTTTTGTAATTATAGGTTACAATTTTTGATTGAAATCCTCCTCCCAATCGCAGTGACATGCGGGTCACCAAGGTAATAATCCTTCAGAGCTCCTTCAAAAGCGTTCCCAAGCTCACCTGCTTTGGTGTAGCGAATTTCATTTCGCATCCAGTTACTGTCGTTTTATTACACATTCCTGTGACGTGTCGTGTGTTTCGCCATCATACTGATTTTCCGTTCAGAAAAGTAAGCAGCAATAATCGCAAACGATGTCAAAGAACAACACACATATTCTTTGCGAATATGCTCCGTGCGCAAGATCTTTGGCTTGTTAACTGACGCTCCGTTCACATTTCCCGAGCGAACAAAGCTCAAAATTCAATATCTGCTTGTTGCCAATACCAGTGCAGAAGGTTGTACACGCCGGCTGTGTACTTCGAAGCCGTGCCATGTGTACTAATCGTACCACGTCACGTACCGTATCAGAGTAACGAAACATCCAAAATGGTTGAACGAGTCATTTTTCAACCTCTAATTATCGCAAGACTCGGCACGTATCCTTAATTTGACATTTCTCTCAGGTTCTTTTCGGCTCCAAAATTCAACAGTCCCCGTGACCACGCTCTATATCATTTTGATTTGATGAACATGTTTTTCGGCCAGCAATCGGAAAAATGTAATGTCTTTCCTGAACGGTGATAGCTCTTGATGTCCTTGCAGTTATGTGCTTCCTGCTTCTTTTTTTTTCCACCCCATCTTCGAGGACTCCGGAATGAATCTAATTTCGTGGAAAATATAATTTCTCACTAATTAGTGGGCCAACGTGAGGTCAGCTACAGTCAGAGCTATTGGCATTGATTCAACGATCCGATCGCGTGAAAGCAACGCATTCGCAGCTTGTTAATCTGGTCACTTGAATGTGCCGCACGCACCACCAGGACACGCTCACGCTTCCAAACCCAACAACTTTAGTAACAGCTGCCACCGGGATACATGTGATTAACATATCGCAACACAGCTTATTTCCCTGGTTCCCCTGTCCCATTCGAGGACCCCCCTACCTTTCGCTATGTTTATGTTTTGGGGAGAGTCAAACAACTTCGACCCTTTCGCCGCGACCCCAACTCAAACGCCCGAGGCTGGGTCAAAACGGGGCACATAGCACCGGACCCGTTTCTGGAACAGTGGAATGCGCTACGGGGTCACACGGGTTGTTTTCCTGCCCTGCATCAGCACAGCCAACCGATGCCGACCGATTTGCATAGTGATTGGACGGCGAGTACAAGTGCGGTGTATATTAATTAGAAACGGTCCGAACGGACGGACATCCCACGGGCCTATTCGCTCCAGTCGTCTCGCTCGCAACCGAACTAGAAATGGTTTCATTAACCATGGGTTGAATAAAACCTTCCGCACAGGAAGCAGCAAAAAACGCCTATCAAATCACGCCGTCAGAAATGATTGCCGAATTTCATGATATGATTTAATGAACGTGTTGCCCGTTCGAAGCAGCGTTATAAATATGCAGTAAAAACATCGTGTTAGATAAGCTAGCTACCAATACCTGGATCTTGTACGCGTAATCTTTATCCAGAACAGCCTACATCCCTTTGCGAATGAATCGGTTTGGTCGTTAACATGCATTAGTGCATCTTTTTTCTGCCATTGTTCTCTGTCAGATTATTTATTCAAATCCTCATATAATTTGCTTCCACCATCCCGGCACATTGGGCCAAGAGACGAAAAGTTAATTAGTCAAATTGAAGTTTTAAAAGAATATTGAAAAACCAGATACGAAATTCCAACGTCAAGAACAATATACCAGCCGTCTCCATTTGCTTTGCTCCAGACACCAGGCGTCTCCATCGTACAGCTAAACTACGCCAAGCGTGTGCATTGTGGATTGTTATTTTATTAGTGAAGCAGCGAAGTGAGATCCATTGACAATGCAATGAATTGTACGCATTCAGCGAAGGAAATGAACGACTCACAAAATTATATACAATATTTCATTACACTGACTCGCGGAGTCCACGGAAGAAAGGAGACAGAATACGTGAAATTCAAACTCTATGCATGTTTATAACGATTATTTATTTGAAACACTAAAAAGCGTGACCGTAATAACGCATATAAACCAATCAGAATTACGAACGTGGTTGGAAAGTTTCAGAGCACAACAGTAAACTCATTTTGTAATGAAATTTGTAACAAAACTGTCATAGACTTCAAAATAAAATTTGACCCAGATATTTGCTTCACGAAGCTCATGGTGCGCACTGTGCAATGGACTGATGAGAATATTTCACCAAAAATTCCAATAATCCGATTACATTCAATATGCAAATGGGAAGACAAAATTTCATCAACAATTCTCCACGTGGAGGATGATCATCAACATCATGCCGCTTCCCAGGATCAATGTTTAAGCCCACTAGTATTTTTTTTTACTGGCTCATAATAAACTGAAGGTGATTTGGTTTTAAAGTTGAAACTCAAACCAACGGCACATTTCCATGCAAAATAGAACTTCCTGTTCCCTTCAAACGTCACTATCAACCGTGCTCAGCCACTCACTCGTTTTCTCACCATTTCTAGCGAAAAAAAAGAAACACAAACGCAAAGTTTACGGAAACTAATACCTATTCACAACAGACAACCACCGTGCTGTGTTTGTGTGTGTGTGTGATTTCTACCATTTAAATTTGACAAAAGTGTTGGATGGAAGGGATAAAATGGTAAAATTATTCTTTGTTACGCTTCATAATTGCTTTCATCTGGTTCACTGTATCCTGGCTAAGTGCAGACCATCTACCATGTGTCCTTTTCACAGCGAAAAAAAAACTGGAAAATCAATTTCCAGATTTTATTTTGTGCCTCTTTATCTTACCAACGCTTCACTCGCCAACGAAGCTTTCTTCTCTCTTTTACTTCTCCACAGTAATACAAGAGTTTTTCTCTGCTTTTTTTTTGTTCTTGAATTCAATATATTCTACCTTTGCCCATCGAGAATTCGTAATAAAATGGTCCAACCGGGTAGAACCAATACCGATGGAAGGCTGAAAATTAATTATCCCGGAACAATTCCCGGAATGAGCCAAGCCACCCAGCCATCCAGCCAACCAGCGAGTGAGTGGATGTGTTTGTGTATCTCCGTCGGTACATCTGACCGAGGCTTATCGATTATGTCCACCGACCGTTGTCGATCATCATCCCAGCATCATCCCCATTCAGTGCTCAAAGAGACAGAAAGGACACTGACACTGACCGGCAAACCGACTTGGTAGGATTTTCTAAGGGGGGCAGTGACACGAGGGGAATGACGGGAGGGGAGGTGGGAAGAAACAAAAGGCACACCCTGAAAGGCCCCATGAGGTATGTCCTCGTTTTGAAAATTAGAGTAAAATTATGGGTGCGATAGAGATAGCCGGAAGTGTGCGCACGTGACAAGGATAGCAAACGGGGAGACTTCGAGCGAGTAAGAAGTACGTTTTTTAGAAAAAAAGGACAAAATGCCTTGACAGAAGATTTTAATTTTAGATCAATGCCCTGCTAGAAAACCCACCTCACCTTCTCCCTCACTTCCTCTCTCTTCCCTTTCTCCTCATTCGACCGTAAATCCTTTCAACCCAGCATCGGAATGTTTTCCACCCAGCCCAGTGTCCGGGGCGTGGCGGATAATAAATGGTGGAATGGTGTCTGAAACCTCAAGCTTACTGGTACCAGTTCCGGATGTCCGGTTAAAACACACACACACACACACACATGCTAAAGGGGGTGGTTTACGCTTCGCCAACCCGATGAAACTGTCTAATGAACCGAGAAATTCAATCCATAAAATAAAGTGGTCTCGCTGTTGTGTTTTTACCCATACCCCCGCTGTCTCACACAACCCCCCTTCCACCCTGCTTTCCCAACCAGTGGCAACTGGTTTTTGGAAGATTAAAACGAGGGTAACAGGAAATGAGCAGCAACCAGATCGAAAGGATGTGCTTTGATTAGATAAAGCGAACGGATGACGAGTCCGTGCCCGATGCAATTGAAGCGTCTCCGGACAGTTCCGTTTCGACGGGCCAGCATTTCCGGACTAGACTGACAAGGGAGATGGAAAGAGAGGAAGAGACAATTCATGCATAAATACATACCGAGTGGGTCAATCTGGTTCCTGTTGATTTTCGCCCAATAGGTTCCCCATCATTCGCTTACCGAAGCGAACATGGCGCAGTGACACAGAAAGCATGACGGGGGCAAGACCAACGAAATCAGCAAGAGAGAAAAAAAGAAGACCAACAGTCTTGCCCATCGCCACTAATCGGCTCGGTATCGATCGATTCCGATGCCGTAGGACCAGGGACCGTAATCAATCAGTCGGAAAATTATCCCCCACCGTGTGGCAACTGGTGTGGCCCAACCAAACTGCTTGCCAGCCACCCAGCCAGGCAGCCACATTTTTCGTATTTATTTTGCCGACCCGAAAAAACCAACCCAACAGCGTAATAAACCGGACAGCAGCATGTTGCTTCTTAACGGTATCGTTTGTTTTTGGCCACCCTGCACTAAGCATCTTTTAAAGCTCTTCGGGTATTTTAAAGCGAAACAAAACTGGCACAATTCTCCAAACGACGGTTTTTTGTTTGGTGTGTCTCCCATCTTCGATTCAACGAAGGTTTATTTAGTTCGTTTTTTCTGCTTCTTCTGGCTTGCCCCCAGAGCTCTTATACCGCACGGAGTAATATTTCTTCGGCCACGACCCACAGAACTGCCGTAGACTTGGGGGAGGATTTCACCTGTGTTCTTGCCACCTCTCCCTTGAATGCTAATCAAATTTTGCTTAGCTACGCAAACGAACCAACCGTTCGCCCCAGCCATGCTTTCATCTTAAACGGGCTTTTCTTTTAGTTCTCGTGCGCTTTTTCCACCGCAAAACTTTTCACTCACAAGGTGAGCATAAGCCTCCCACAAATACACCACAGACGCACTGGCAGACACACATTTTCTTTTTTCTTTTTTCTCCAAAGGCCGTTCGGTTTCTTGCTTCCCACGCGGCACAGTGGGCTGTTTCGAGCAAATATCATGATGAAATTGTTTTATCAGAATGATACGATTTTAACCATTATCTGGGTTTTGAAATGGTTGGTGTAAATAAAAGCTAGAAAATCGTGTTTTATCAGTTTATTAAGCTACAAATGTACTTTTGACTCTTTCTGGAAAGTCTAATTATGGCTTCCACTTGCTCAATAATGCCTCAGAACGCAGAATTGATGGGTCAACAAATTCTTTTCTTCTTTCTCGAACAAATTTCTAAGACACTGTCTTAAATACTCTTACCTTCTTCTTCTAAAAGTATGAAATGACTGTACAGGCACTGTACTGTACTGTACCAATGGGTGTATGAAATTGGAAATGAATAGTATAGACTATGTTTGAATGATCAATCCGTCACGGAGTCGCTCTGTGACAACTTGGTGAGGGTTATCGGGCGTCTTAGCTTCGCGATCACCGTTGGTTACCGAAGAGCTAATGAGACTCTCAACTGCGATCTACTGCTTGCCGCGACAGCATTTTCTTCCAAGACGATTATAACCTGGACTGGTCTCTGCTGTACCTCTTTCGACGTAAACGCGTCACTGCTGCAGGCGGGTAAGGATCACCCTAATAGTCTCTGCTATTTCGCACCAGGTGTTTCGGCTATAGCACAGCATAGGTATGATGTTCCCGGCAGTCACTTCTTCCTAGACCTGAGAATTCATAAGGCGTCTCACGGCGATGCAGCGTTTTGTTTCAGGTCATGCTCAGGTGTCTTTCTTAATTCTGGACATTCCGAGCAGTGTGCCTCCGAATAAAATTCATCTGTTCGATGCGACCTTGGAAGAAGCCGAGTCTTATCAGCAGTCTATGCCATGTGCGAAGTCCTGCCATTCCCGCTGCCACTTTAAAGATGCAAGCTTAGCAAGAGCGATGATACCATTATCATTTATTTTATTATCAGACTTAATAAAAAATATTTTGCTACATAGTCTCCCAAAACTTTTACAACCTATGAAAACTCATCGAACAATTAAGATGCTTTCTCAAAATACTTTAAAAAAATCTAGCCTTAAACAGCCCTGTTCTCAAAAAAATAGGTTTACGATTTGGAATCTGAAATTCGGAAATTCTCAACTATTCCTAGTGAGGACCCAAGGAATAATAATCCATATTTGGTTTGCTGCTAATGAAAATTTCAAATTTGGACTTTTATCCCAGCAAAAACCCAACGTGCGCTGGCGTGAGCGGCATACTGGAAGCGGGAGCAGTTTTCTTTTCGGCACAAATTTCATTTTTTATTTTCTCCTCCCCTTGCCATCCTCCTGCTTCTCCACACCTCCACCCCAGCGATGTCATCAGTTATGGGATGGTTCCCGGTGCGATCCCGACCGCGCTCCCTACGGTATGGACATGATAAACAGAAAAAAACATAAACGACCAACGCGTACACAAACAAACAAGGCACAAAACGGAAGCGTAAAAAGCATTGGGGGACGGAGACAGGCTCGGTAGAGACCGGGCAGCATAAAACAAAAGGTACAACCGCGGAACAGCCATCCACAGACACCGCCGGCGAGATAGCACGCCCGTAGAAACTCTCGATAATGTTACCTCTGCCCCACGAGAAGAGGATGCCTACCAGAACCGGTGGTGGTGGTGAGACGAGGCGAAAAACGCATAGGAAAGCTCGACCAAAAATTTCACGTACACAGTCGCATTAGCGGAACAGGATGAATACAGACCGATAGTCGGTGCAGATAACACACGGCCGCTTATCGAGAGACCAGAAGCAGGGCGAAGGAGAAAGGAGGAGGAGTTCTGGAGTGAAAATTGCTTTCACTGGCAGTTTTTTCCCCCGTTTCTACCATCCATTGCGGTACTTTTTCATCAAGCCAGGTTCGACCAGGTTGGTAGGGAAATTATCAAACTGCGCTAGCGACTACGAAGCTACCAAAAGTAAAGTGCGGAAGCGCGGTTTAGTAAAGCAGTGTAACAAACACTCACACACACGCACGCCGTAAAGCACACATTTTTACAAATTAGCATGTGGTGATTTTTGTCCTACATTACACACTCTCACGCACCGCACCAGATGTTCAGTGTGTGTATGTGTGGCTCTTGATTTTCCCGCCAGCGAAATTGACATTTACAGGCAAAAACAACGACACGATTATTTCACACCGGGGCACTACTACCGGCGCAGCCCTAACACGCAGCAGTACACCGCCCAAAAAAGGCCCTAGGCATCCATTAACGAATTCAATTTGTTTTCATTTACCAGCACAGGCACTACCATCACCAGCCGATGGGACAGGGCAGCTTTAAAATGTGCAGCAATAAAGAGACAAGCTCACGGGGCATCGGTACCATGTGCTCTTTCAAGCTTTAATAAACGCAACACAAGAACTGTCGGACGAACATCTACACATGAAGTGAGTTTTTAAAAGAAAACTTCACTCTCAACTCGACTTTATACTCAATTCCTTCAAAACCCATTGTTCACTCCAGCCTGTCAACGGCTAAACTAACTAGCTCTAGCCCAACCATGCTAATAGACTCTCCGAAAAAGCGCCCGTGCTGAGCTAGTGCCTCACCATGGTTGAAAGTTCATAAAATTTCACAAATTTACCACCAGACGCGTGACTGCCATTTCGGTCCCCCTAGCGCAAAACACCAGCCGGGACTTTGTTTAGAATAGACACGTTTTATCGAGTTTTCTTCCCACCCCGACGATTGACACACAACTTTCGCCAGTGAACGGAGGACGGTTTTTTATTATTATTTTGCTGCTTTCTTGGAACAGACAACCACCGCCACATCGCTTCTTGCCGCATGAAATGGCTGGATGTTAGCGAGAGGGCTGGTTGGTTGGCTGGACTGGCTGTACATCCAAAAGGAAACGCGCTCTAAAGCGCGAAAGTTCTTCTTTTGATGTCGGAGAACCGAGTGCTTGAGCAACAAACCGAGATGGAACAAGATGGAAGTAAAATGATACAGTTGAAATTTGGAGCAGTCGGTTTTAACGATAGACCTTAACGGTGGCATCAATAATAGGGAAGAATAGGAAATTTAAAAAGAGAAAAGTTTATATTGAACCGACACAGAACCGGCCGTCGAGTGGTGTGGGAACAAAATTCATAACAATGTAGACATTTGATCCGTTTCGATTAAATTTCACTGCGTTTTTCGTTACCAACCGGTAGGAACGCAGTGCTGTACTAAGTACTGAAATTTATATTGTAAACTCTTTCAGTATCTTATGATATTATGCGCCATTCTCAGGAATGGAAGTTGTTCTTTTCTAGAAACTGTATTCATATAGTGTTAATTATGAGAAACTTGTGGATAAGGGTATCATCCTCTGCAATTGTAACAGGTTACTAGTTCGTATGGCATGCTTACTGAACAATGCAACAAACATCTGGGATCATCGCAAATATTCGAGTGTTTGCTTTCAACCAAGTTTTTTAGGATATATGTCTGTATTTTCTAGCAATAAACCTAGCTTAATTGCTGCCTTCAGTTCGTTGCAGGCAATAGATTTAAAGATTACCGTTTTTAAACGAATATAAAGTGAGGAATAGATTTCATGGGTTTTAGATGGTGGTGCATATGAATCGCTTACTATAAATAGGCGGCAGGAGCGAATCAAAGTATAACCAAACGAAGCAGATGCTTCATATCGACAGAGGCGCATCTCTCTTTAAACTGGTCGTAAAGTCCTGAAAACCTCGATCTCGGATTCGCTAATGTTTTCGCTTGGACTCTGGGACATATATGCAGGTTTTACCAGTCAAAGGCCTTCAACTTTCATTCTCTCCTAATAAATCCTTACTTCAAGGTTTCGGTTCTCGAAAAACATTATCTCACGACAAAGAATAAAGTCGAAATTGTGATCCTTCTAAAACACAGTTTGTCCGTACTAGGACAAATCTTCAAGAGCTCGTGATTTCCTACTTTATCCTAAAGAGCAGCTTCCCTTTTTCTAAACTCATCGTTCACCTCATCAAATCTAGCTACTTAGTGATGGAACTAATCCCGGTATCTTGTGGAAGGTTGAAAAGGTTCACGTGGAGTGACAAATAAGACAGTCCTGCAGTCTGTAGACAAGAACTTTTTTTTTTCATGGCATGGCACTATTCATGGCATGGCCGTATTGTTGTGGGAATCATTTTCATGAAAGCACAAATATCTACCAATATAAGCCATACTGAATTTAGAGCAACCGTTTAATCACGTTTAATGATCTTCACTGCATATCAACTTGATGACCTAGTAGAGACGTGCCGAGACGCCTGAAGGCAGCTTACCGCGACAGGAACTCACGACAATGTAGGGGTAGTATTTTGGTGCCTTAGATTCATTTGTTTTGCCCCTTCTTCTATGCGTTTCTTTATTTGCTTCGGACTGATTGAATGTTCGAATTGAAGCTTGATTAACTTTTAACGGTATAGTCATCACTCTAAATGAAACAGCTTATGCAGTACAGATGTTAATGATGATCGGGAATGTTGGTAGGTGAACAACTTTACTAAAAGCTCAACTTATCAAACGATTGTAGCTACGTAGATTTAAACTCACAGTACGTTGTGCAGTCGTAGTTATTATATCTCCATCTATCTGCCAAGGAAATTGCACGGGTTTGCCTTGAAAATCCCACCAAGAACGTATTTAACAGTTCAATCAACTTCAAACGACCACTGGAAAAGGAAATCTGCGCCCCATTTACCTTTGCATAAACGCCATCCGACCGAACATTCGTCCAGCATTCGCTGCTTGGCTTGCTGTGCACGATTTCTGCCTGCCACAACTTATGTCCCCCAGTGGAGTAACCTATCTGGTACGGAATTGCATTCCGAGCCCACCGAACACTCACCAGTCGTATCGTGCAATACCTTTTATCCGTTTGGTTTTCCACATCAATCCTATACATCCAACAAACACGATCGAACAGCAGCTTTTCACTTCCGCAAATCACTCGTTCTCCAACACCAAACCACGCACACCGATACGAATTTTACTTTAACACAAGCGGCGCGGGATCTCACACAATAAATAGCAATAAAAAAAACACACTACGAGGCATCTGTTCACCTGTGGAGCACTTAAGAAACCGATTAGTTTTTAACGGGCCACTCCGTGCCCGGTTCCAATCAGGCCGGTACAATAATTTTCGCTTTCCGTTACGTTTACACCTTCAAACCAGGCTCTTGTCGATTCATCGATATCGATTGAACTCCAGCTCCGCAGCTGACCGCAGAATTCGACTTGCTGCTTTCCTGCTTCCCCATCGCTCCGTCGTTTTCCTCCAATATCGAACAAAACCAACCAAAAGGATGTGGGCGACGATGATGGACGTTTCTAATGGGCTTTTCGGTTACGTTCACCACGAATTCGCCAGCTTCGGATGCGGATTGTTAAGATTTTTCAACACAAATCTCTTGCTCGTCCACCTCAGGCCTTCCTCGTCCCAAGTTTGCCTCTGCCATCTGCTAGCCACACCCTTAAAGTAGATATGCTGTGCTCAAAAACGAATCCTTCGAACTGAGGGTGCTGTTGGAGAAAGCTGTTGAAACACCAGACCTCGGCTGGCAACAACACTTTCGCACACTGTTGGCGAAAAACCGCAAGAGTCTTTAGAAAAACAGAACCAGTCGTCTGGAGGAGCAAAGCTTCAACGAATCATTCTTCCCTTAACGTGGTGAATTGGTTCCAAGACATCAAAACAAAAAAATCCCGGGGTGTTCTTTTGTTTCGTCTTCTGCTAGATTTCCGCTTTTTATTCTCCGCTGTACTTTATTTCTGGCGATTGAGGTTCTTTTTTGCGTTGGTTATTGTAGCACTCCACCACCAGCTCTACAATTCACATTGTTTTGCGCCTCCACAGCTTCAGAAGTGTGAAATACTACGGTGTCCCATAAAGCAAACGCAAGGAGGCTTTCGGCTTGTTTTCGTTGAGGATTCCACTCTCGGCCAAAACCACAAACGAACGAACTTTGGAGTGACTGGAGTGAATCGTCTGAAGCAGCTCACAAAACGGTCGATTTCCACCACCAAGACCATCAGTAACACATCCCGAATAACAGGACGCTCTCTTGGTTGGGCCAAATTGTGTTTTTTTGTTTTCTGTTTTGCTCCTGCCCATAACGATAACCAAGAAGTGACAAAACGTGGTACTATTTTCGCTATTGATTGGTTGGAAATTTTCAAAAGCGCCGTTCCAAGCCCCCACAAACCGCAGCTTACACGCCTCCTCCCCACCACCAAACGCAATCTTCCGGGCTTATCTTCGATCGATCGGAGACGCTTTTGGCTAGCGTTGGTACACATCTACACACAGACCAGCGCAGTAATGGAAAAAGGACATTCGGAGAATGCTGAATGATCCTTAACGAGAGAATCATTGTTCCAAGGGCACACGGATACCAACACCCCCAGCCCCCAGCACTCCTTTTTCGGAACTCGCGTCAACCAGGCAAAGCACAAGCTGCTAAATCCGCACTACTTCACAGCATCCTCGAAAAAGGGCTCAAAATGGGGCGGGCGGATGTCGGAGCGAGGACATCTACCCCAACACACACCACAAAATGGGCGCTAAAAACTGAGCGGAAACCGCAAGATGAAGTGCCCAAATGGAAACTGTCAGTTCATTTCCGCTCGCTTGGCACAACCCTGGACCAACCCGCACACTGTCACACGGCGGTTCAGTTCAGACATTGGATGATTGTTTTTTCCCACCTCTTATTTTTCTTCCCCATTTATGTGTGTGTGTGTAGGTGGTAGAAGCTGGTCCCGTTCCGGAAATTTATTGTTTGTTTCCGCGATTCAAGTGTTTTTATTTGCCCCATCAATCGTTTTTCCTGTTACTTTGCCTCTATTTCTCTCTCTCTCTCGCTCTCTTTTTCGGTGCAGTTTTTCCCTGCTTTCCATCTCTTTCCGGTTTCACTGTTTCCCATCCCACCAAATTTCCCACCACCAATGCTAGCCATCACGGGCAGCAGCAGTGCTGGTCGCGCGCCAAAGGATATACGACCAGCCATCGAGGATTATTGGGTTATTGTTTTTCTCCTCCGATAAGCCCTCAGCGAATGCCTTACCGCCCGCGAAAAAACTTCACCTCAAAAGCGGAATTCCGTTCTACAGAACCCCGAACGTGGTGCGGTTTTATCTGCCTCGCCAGTGGTTTGCTATTGTGTCATTTTATTTATTTACTTTTTTGTTATTCCTTTCCTACGAATTCGAATCATTCGATGTGCGGGACACACAGCCACACCATGCTGTCAACCGTTTACCGATAAAAGGGTTCCAAATTTGACGCGTTTGAATATATTAAAAACCCCAACTTTAGCGTGCTCAACAGACCAACCAAAGCACAACAGCTGCAAACGAAGTAGTCAAGAGCGTTCCATCTTGAACCAACGTTTTCTACCAACGGTTCTTGAGAACCGTCCTGTTTACGTTTACTCTTTCGTCAATAATTTTCTCAATATTGAATCAGATTTTTAATTTCCCTGCTGAGCTATTTTCGACTTCGCTAGGAGCGATTCTCATCGGCCACCATTTTGTGCACAGAGAAGCTTGTCTTTTTGCATCATTCCGATTCTTTCCCGGAGATCGCTTTCGTAGTTCAAGTTTCACCGTTTTGTTTTTCCTTTTTTTCCATTAACTTCCATAAACATTTTCCATTCTGTTGAAGTGCTTTCCAGGTGGTAAGCTTTCCATTTGCCACTGTTTTTCCACCAACGCACAAACACACACATATATACGCCAAACGATCGTCCATTGGAATGCGGAAGTAGGCTTTAGGGTGGGAAAAACTTTCCCGTAAACAGTCGCGTACCAGCCAAGCACACACTTGTGCAGCTGCAGCATCGTAATTACGCACGTACGGAAATTACGTCCTCTGCCTGCCTGTGTGTGTTTCCCAGTGAGGTTTTCCTAGCACCACCCGACCCGGTTGAGGTCTTTCACGGTGGCACGGGTTTCGCGGATAACGAGATGAGTGGGAAGATGAGGGCGCGTGATGGCATTCTTCACCCGGGGCTTTTTTTTGTGCCCCAGAGTTTCAAGGGTCATCCACCGAGCGAAGGCTAGTCCGTTCGCGTCCATCTGATTGCCCTTCCCATCCACCATACCGCCCTCTCCCCTTCTATTCACCCACTCATCCACCCATTATATAATACATAATTGAAAACGTCCCATTTCGCATCTGCTTCTGCCGGCTTGAGTCGCGCGCCGACCGTCGAGATGGATTCTTCGGCCGTATCCTGGGCCCGTTATCTCGGCACTAGTGCTACCATTTTGTGCTCATCATCGTCACGCTATTCAGTCGCCAGCTTTCTTTTGTTTTGCGGTATTTTATTCCTGTCATCTTCATTAGACACGCGGTTCTCCCACGACTGGTGCGCCCTTGGTTTTCACAGTTCACTAGCGACCCGTTCTTGTCGCAGTTTGATCGACATTGATGCTTACATGAGCTTGGGGTTTTTCTATATGTTCCCGTGTGTCGTTACTCGCAACAATGTTTCCCTTATTTGCCCGCCCCCTTGTTTGAACACTGGTTTGTAAGTGACACCCTTTTGTTGCGCTTCACACCACGTCCGGTGACGACTATTTCAAGTACAGGACAGGACACACAGAGAGAATGTGGGACTTCGATCGGATTTTTCATCCCAAATCACACGCTATTACATCTTACACAACACTCACACACGCTCAGATACAGACGTACATGCACGCATCAATTCTTGCGAAACGGTGCTAATAAAACCTCCCGAAAGCATAACACTTTCCACCGAGCCATAAATGCGTTTCACGTGCAAAATTCACACCCTTCACCGCAACACCCACCCTTAAATCGGGATTTCTCTTTCGCTGGCCTCTTTCGATTCTCACTTCGTTGTTTGGCTCCAACAGCTACAACAGCAGGCTGAAGGGCTGAAAACTACGCGCACGAAGAAGCGAACCTTCTGGCTTCACGGACGAACGTACCGAATACTTCGAGCGAGCGAGCAGAACGTGTTCGAACGGATTCTGGTCGAACCGACGACTGACTGACTGAGCACGGATGCGCTTGTTACCGCTGGACGGGTGATCTTACGGTCGGGTTTTCCACACTTTGCCCGTACCGCGTACAAGTGTAGAAAATCTGTTCGGGTCACGACAGCGGCATTCGGGATTCGTTTGTCACGGAGACAGGCTGGCTGGCATGATTCCGGCTACGCTACGTGGAGGATTGTTTTTTTTTCCATGAGATTCGGGAAACGGGCACGAATCTGAAAGCTCACGAAGCTACGATAATCACCCGAACGAACGACCAAACGGGATGAACACCTTTCCCATCGATGAACACTGCTCCGATGAACTACGTGCAACTTCACGCGCGTTCAATCGCCTGCGCGTTAGTTCATCTTCGAAAGCTGTTTTCGAAAAGCTCACAGCAAAGTTGGCAGAAGGAGGCACAGGAGGCACATTTTCGACACACTGGGAACAATCAAAACAACACACAGTCAAAGCGCAACACGTAGCTTCAAATCCTCCAGGGATACAGTTGGAACGGGACGGCTGACGCGATGCTGCAGCTGTACGACCATTTTCGAAAATGAACACGCATTGATTGATGTGACGATGCCACACAGTCGGATGTGATGGTTTCGAGCGCGTTGCGTCGCTGGTACCTATTTGCTGATGACTCCCAGCCACTCGGCAACGGTCCAGTTAGAAAACTTCCGGTGGGCGGAAAACCCTCAAGACTGCGTCCTTCGCCCGTGAGGCTTGTTGTTTTCGTCTGACAGCATCATGGTGCGAAAGGAGCGTCGGCCAAGGCAGTTGACGGGTGGCGGGAGAACATTGCGCTCTTTAATGTGGATAAACCAGTTTATGAGTTAAGTACACAGCGGCTTGGACGAGCATGACATGGAGGCGCCCAGTCGCTTGTAAATTTGGCGTTGAACATTCTTGTACAACAGAACAAGTAGATATTTATTTCTCTTTTTTTGAGTATTTTTCCTTTGAATTTAAAAAAAATATGGAAAAATATGAAAACAATTTGTCTTCACCCGTCCTTAAGCAATCATTATTCATTTCATTTCTACTAATAATGTGTGCAGTTAATCGATTTTGTTTGCATCAAGCACCGGAAAATTTAGATTAGAAACATAGGTTGAAAATTAAAATTCCATCAAAAGTTAATCATAACGTAAGGCTCTTTACACGATTAGCTTTCTTCTTTTTCGTGAACTCGGTCAATAGATTGAAATTCGTGTTGAACTTTAAGGAAAGAAATTAAATCAATATAGCTATCCGATGAGTAATATTTAAAAATAGCAATGATTTGTTTGGAGACCAATCGAAAGCATTACTTCTAGCTATTTTTTCTGCTCCAATGCAGTCTATTTTGTCTAGAAATTTAACCGCATTGCGTAAGCAGTTAATAATAAAATCAGAAAAACACAGCCAAATCTCAAAGCTATCTATGTTCCAGTGATAGAAAAAAACAATCTAGTCTAAACATCGACCACCGTGTCAAGTTAAGCGAGAAGTGATAGCGAAAAGATAAAAAAAAACAACTCAACAAATCCAACGACTTAACCACACAAAGTCAGCGAGCTTTGTTTTTCAGCTCGCTAAATCTGAAGTACCATCACCAGCTGCCATCGCAATCGCAACCTAATCCTGGTCAATTTATTCCCGTTCCAGATAGCACACACAAAGCTCTCGGTTTTCCCCTCCATTCTTCATGACTTTGGTCGCGAAAAAGGATAAGGATAAGGGAATTTCTTTACCTCGGTATCCGCTAAGACCGGAAAAGATAATGTGTAGAAGAGAGAGAGTGTGTGTGAGAGAGAGAGAGAGAGAGAGAGAGAGAGAGAGGGAAAAACGCAAACAAAACAACAAACTCATTGATTATTGCTAATGTCAAAACAAAGACTCAAAAACACCAACTCATCGTCATCTTTTCTGCTTTCGTCGTCGTCGTCGTCGTCGCCTTCGTGTTACGGTGGCAACACAAATCCCGTCCAGTGGTCCAGGAAAAAAATAATAAATAAACTTCACAATCCTAACCGACCGGCGGACTTACATACCACGTAAAAAAGCCCCCCGTTCCATATGTACAGACTGATGGTGGTGCTAGGTACATGCTGTAGGAACAAAACCTTCCTGCTCATGTGCCTCGTCACTAGACTGATGATTATCGATCCCTGCAAGCTGATGAAGTGCTACCGTTGCTACCTCTGCTTCTGGCTGCTGTTGCTACTCCAAAAAATATCCTCATCATCCATCATTTCCCTTCAATTGAATAGTGAGGGATCCGGGGCTAGGGCCGATCGAGCCAGCTTTTCTTGCTCCAGGAAAATGTCGACGAAGCTCGGCCATCAGCACTTGAACTCCACCATACACACACACACACACACACATACGGTTACTGTCCGCATTTCATTCACCTACCCCTAATTCAATTCAACTACTACAGTCCACCGCTTTACACTAGACTCATGCACCATCGGTACTCCAACAGTATCCCTCCACGAGTTCGGGCATGCAAACCTCCCTTCTGGATTCTCCAGAACACCACGAAGGACAACGTCCATGAGAAAAGAAGCCATGTCCCGGTCTGTGTGCCAATCGTTTATCTCGTGCCTGGAGGAATCGATCGGTGGGCTGGCGCGCGCAAGAGAAGGTGTAGAAATTCCCACACAAAACAACATCTCACAACAAAAGGGGTTGGTATCCTGCTTCTTCTTCTTCTTCTTCATCTTCTCCATCGCTGAAATAATATTGATAGCACCAATCAAGCGTGTCCCGTCGTCGAACAACCCCATTGGGCGGTGGAACTTGATCGTGATGGTGGGCGAGCAAACCATTACACGAGTGGTGAGGGTGAGCCACCGACCGGCAACCGACCGGAATAAGACAGATGATGATGATGACGGTGATGAAATAGCGAAAATTGCCGCCATGCTAAGCGCACGGATCGCTCCCATCATCGCTGTACGGGAAGGGATGGCGCAAGGGATACCGCAAGCGGACAGCCGTACAAGTTTTGTAACGCGCACAGGACAATCCCACACTGTATGCACCAAGTTCCACGCTGGTCGCTCGGGGAGAAAATCTTCATGTGGCAAATAAAAAATCCTCGCCCGATCGATACAACTGATTACTTAAGAGATTTGGAATGTTTTCTATTTTTCATTCGCAGTTCCCGGGCGTGTACCGCGGAAGCTTTTGAATAGCGGAACGTACGCCACCATTGCTTTCATATGTGTCCTTTCTGCTTTCTGCCCCCGGAACAACACCCGAAAGGGTAAATGTTAAGGGGGTAACGTGAAGCATCGCCCATACTTGTACCGAACAAGATTTGAACGATCGAGATGATGTATGGACCCGCTCTGTCACATGGAAAATCATCCTTCGTCGTCCAGCGTTAGCATGCACGACAATTGCCGGTCCCTTTCCATCCAACAAACGCGCTCGTACCACGAAGCCACACACAAGCCACCTATCTTTGCAGCCAAAATTTGACTCCACCGACCGACGAATCGCTGCACACGAACACCGGCCGCGTTGATGCCGGTGACAATGATGATGATTAATGGATAGTCATTTGTAATAAAATTAAGTCTTCTATTTTAGATCCCGCAACGCCCTTCCAACACCTCGCACCACCTCCTGCTCCTTTGGCGAGGACCGAATCTGCCTAGAACGCATATCAGCGCTCTCCATAGACAACGCGTGGGTAAAGGCACGAAACTTGTTGAGCCCTCTGTGTCCCTGCTTGTGTGTGTTTGTGTGTGACTATGTGTTAGCTTCGAAGCTCCCGATCCATCAGCGGAGCAAATAGATAAGCTCGTCCTTTGAACTGCATTTAGTTCTTGGGAAAGCGATAGCAAGGTTAAATCGATAATTATCACACGGTTTTGCGGGAGGTTAAAGGCCTGCCCCATCGTGTTTGTGCTGTTAATTAGTCTTTGTTATTTTTGTTCGCTTCTGTACGGATTTATCTTGTGAGTGAATGTGAAAAGGAAAGAGACGAAAGGATGAATAAGGGTAAATAATAATTGCTTTTTCATTATTTTTTAATAATTAGCTAAGTAAATTTAAACTGCTGATAGTTTATCCTTGCTACGGGTGAACTGTCCAAACGAGATTGAATACTCTTCATCTTCTTTTTCTTCTTGGCCTGACGACCTCTTAACCCATACCCGGTATTTCTGGCTTACTAGACTTATTGTTACCACGTAGTGGGATAGTCAGTCCTCACTACGAATTGTTGGTCCTGATTGTTGGTTGAATCTCCGGACATACCGCATCAAGACCGGCACCTCAACTGCATCGGGTACCGAACTCTATGCTATGCGGTATAGAGCATATGCTCTCCCTTATGCTCTAACCTGTAAAGTTCTATGTTGAAAAGGAAAATTTACAGATTCGTGTTTATTTTTTTGTCTACTGCTGAGGTCATCTGAACCGCGGATGGGAATCGTCATCATCCAACCCGTCATTTTGTTTGTTTTTTTTCTGGCAAAAGTATCAGCACCATCACATCGTCTATATTTTAGCCTATCAAACAGCCACTGTCCATGGTTTTACGGAGTAGGGTGACCAGTTATGTTCTTACGGCATCTTTAATCCACTGGAGTCTTGTGAGTCAAAGTCTCTACATGATAATGAGATCATAGTACAACTTAAAGACGTCGTCAGTATAATGGATAGTCAGTTGTCCCTTAACATATTAGACCCAGAAGTTTAAGTCAGCTTTGGACAGGGTTCATTTCTAAAATACATATTTGAGTACTGGAACTATACATTTTCTGTGGAGCCTCAGCCTCGTTCTCCACGATATTATTCTATGTTAAAAGCGTTTGTCAAAAACTGAATTAATCTCAAAGGAAGATTGTCAAATCTCCCATCACCTTGGCGCATTTTTGGTGATAGCAAACAGACTTAAAAGTATATCACGATAGTGGTTTTTCAAATTCTCATAAATTTGATTAAAAGCCACAATAAATGTTTCCCATAATGTTAAAATAAAACTTTTAAAAATGTACTACCATTGATCATCCATTTCATACAAATGCACAAAATGAAGTTTTTAAACGATGCTGAGGGACTTTCGGTGGCCGAGGTGACAGAGGCGTCGGTGGTCAAACAACTTAAGGCAACCGGCGCCGGTATTCACACAAATAATAATAATAATAAAAATAATAACACCATGGTTCAAAACCAATCCAGATCGTCTGCCCGACTAACTATTCAGCTAAGAGAAAAATTAACTCACGGAAAGCCAGCACTGGCAGGTTGAGACCTTTCGAGCTTGTAGTGCAAAAAAGTAGTATACGAGTTCAAGAAGCTATTGAATTGTTCACATGTGTAACATTGACTGACAATGAATATATACCTGATACAAACTCGGTCTCTCCAAACATAATCGTCGAGATTTTGCTCGTGCAACCGATCTCTCGTTAGATACCTGGTAATAGATAAAGTCTATCGAGCGCAAACTTCTCACAACTCTTGGAGAATTACAGATAATCAGTGGCAGAGCTAGGCAAGCGATCATAGTCTAAACTTCGTGGAAGTTGATACATGTGTTTATTAAATTAAATATCTTTTAAAAGATTTACTGAAGAGTCAATAATATGGCTGAACAAATCAACAACTCAAGAAACGAGTCAATTTTATTCCCTAAAACTATAAATTTTCAGCCCTTTATCAAAATTATCTAAACTTCAAAAAAACACAAATGAAACCATGATAAAAACTCTTTACTCTAACTCCAAACAGCACTGGACTTAATCTTGACACTCCCGAATCAATATCGTGGAACATGCCGCTGCTCGTTAACACCATTAGCACACTCACGCATAATATCATACCGACAGGCAGGACAATTTTCCAGTAATCGAACAGATTTGCGCCCTAAATCCTAATACCAAAATGCTTCAACTCAACTGGAAGCAAATTTGCCAAGTACAACAATATAACTGTGCCTCAACTTAAACCGCTCGGCTCACGGAGTCCAAATGAATTCCAAGGAAGTACTCTTCACATCCGCCAAGAGGCTGCTGCCGAAATCTTGATGCTGCCGATCGTAGAACAGAAAGTCATCAAATTAAGCTAATGACACAGCTATTATCGTGCCGCTTGGCTTTTCAGCTTCGTGGTCAATGTCTCCGCTTGTGTGTGTGTGTGTGTGTGTGTGTGCCTGAAATGTACTGATGCCTGAAAATTGAAGGAAGAACTAGCATGGGAAAAATCTGTTCCCTTTGTGTGTGTGTGTTTTTTCGGATTCTTTTTATTCGCTTCCATCTGATGCTGAGGAAGCCTCGGGAAGCAGGCGATCGATACGAACGAGAAAAAAAAACTACATGCTAAGTACGAGCCCTCATGTCTGTCAATGTGTTTTTTATACGTACATCATGTGCTGGCAAGAAGGCGCAACATGTTACTACGTTCGGCACTGCCTTCACAGCCTTTCCTTCACGCGGAAGGCCAAGTTTTTACATGGATATGGCGAAAAAAAATTTAACAATACGTATGGAACTTTCATGGATTTTTTTCTCGATTGAATTTATATTTTCTTCCACTCTGTTCGTTAAGCATCAGTTGATCGATATTCGTGTTGAGAAGAGAAAGGCCGTCCTTTCTCACAGTCACATTCCCTTTAATTTTCAGTGCAAAATCTATTTGAAAATGTAGTTTAGTATTTTGAAAACTCAGTGCTATATTTCAAATTCTATATTTACCAGAACAACCCCTATCAAAAGCATCCAATTAGAGCGCACCGCTAAGCTGCGTCAAAATTCTCCAACTAATTTCATAAAACATACAAGCCATTCATTATATTTGATTCACCTTACAAAATCAAAACGATAATTAGCTGGCCCGCTTTAATTAGGGTTTCGTATGAAACATTATGCTCATCAAATCATACCGCTCTAATCAAATCACACGCAGCGGGCACATCATTAGCCAAAGCCAAACAAAACATCATCCGCCATCGGCCGGAAGCTCTCGCCTCCCTGGCTGCCTGCAGCGAATGTTTGGGTAAATTGTTGAAAATAAATCATGGTTTTAGCATGGCCGTAGCAACAACGCAAAAAAACAACCAACCAGCAACAGTACTATTCTCCACCCCGAGCCGAGCCTTTACGGCTGATTTGATTTGGTTCTTGTTTTTCCCCAGGCTTTGCAGCCCCGGCTCAAAGGATATCGGATAGCGCTAGCGATTCATTAATGGAGCAGGCGACCGTAACGCACGCTTTATGGTCACTATTCCTACGTATGTATGTATGCGTGGGGATTTGCGGCCTCGGGAAAACTTGTCAGCACGTTTCGAGTACGTGAACGTCCGTGGTGGCCTGGTGGTTTGCTTCACGCCTAATGTCCACCATGTTTCCCATCTCACAGTGCCAACGTTTTTTCTTCCTTCCTTACACCGAACACACACACACACACACACACTACTCTTTCGGACAAGTAGCGCATCATCATCTTTCCTCTTAGGCTTTTCTGAATACAGCCGCCGCAGAACAACCCGCAAGACGGCTTGAACTGTAATGATAACGAACACGACGACGTGTGTTACTGCACCATTCGACCATCTGCACAGGCAGTAAATCTACGGATCATGGAGCAAATTTATCATTCGGTTCACCAAAGTGCCGAGTGGCTTCCAGTCCTTCCAGCCTTCTTTAACGACTCATCTGTTAGCTTTAGCGGGTAAAAAGAGACTCCCTCTATTTCCTATCAAGTGTCCCTGCTGGAGCTTTTCTTTTGCACCCAGCGTATAGCAATCTAAAATTGGTTAGCCCTACCGTCTATCCTGATTAATGCAGCTCGTTCCTCTCCCACCAGTAACGATGCCTGAAGGATCAAGTTCAAGGTATTGTACGTATTGTTGGGCCCACCGTACGATAGCGGCTAATCGCTTGAGTGGAGCTGAAAACAACAAACAGCAATCCTCCTGCATCGTTGGTACATCTTTTATCGAGCTCAGTAAGTTGGATAGACTTGTTTCCTAGCCGACCTACATGAAAGACACTCGAGCAAACAAGACAAACCCCGTCGGTAATTGCCAATTGTCAACTGCAGAAGCCTTTCAGCTATAGCTCTATAAAGTTCAATCGTTAGTAAGACTTCATTCAGCACAGAACTCCAAAACAACAGTGGGCTTCCTCAATTTTCTTTACCTAAAATTATCAATTATTTTCGTTAAAAGGCGCTTTTCTGTTTTAAGCAAACTTTGAAAATGCATTTTAAAAACTATTGCCACCGGTTAAACTGATCAAACTTTTTCTTGTCACTTATTTCGATTTCCTTTTTCTTCCGGAACATCGTTCGATCAAAAACATCGACCAATCTTTTAGAATCTAGAATTCAATTACGGAAACAATGCCTCCTATCTTCGTCGCAAGCAGATAGGACTCGGGCAAAAGCCTAAGGAAGGCGGATGTATTGCATAAAGCATTGATTCAAATGCAAAATCCCTACACATGTTTCACAAAGCGGAGCTCTCGAAAATGGATTTGCTTGATCGGTGAGGTAAGACAATTGTTTTGCAAAAAAGACCGTGACAAGAGAGACAGATTGTTTAGCTTCCTCCAGGAAAAAGTTCACAGCATCAGAGTAATTGAGACACATGAAATGGAATCTTAAAATATCAATGAATAGCAGCATATAGGCAACTTGAAGTTGGTGATGATGAAACTTCCAAACTTCCTTGAAATATGCCTTAAATTTCCTTCATGAGAGTTCAGTTTCCAGGACTGACTATCATGCTGCGGGTAAAATCGAATCACATAATGCCAAAAATGGCAGGCCAAAACTACTCAAGGTTGTAGTGTTAAAGACAGAAGAAAAACAATTTCCTTGATACAACAGATAAACAAAATTAAAGACTAAGTATGGATTTTCGAATAATCCTCATCACAAAGCACATCGAAGTCGCAAGGAGTCCTGAATATTTTTGCATATTTTTTGTCCACTTCATCAATAGTGCTACGATCCGGAAGACTCCACAGTTTACTGTATTTTTTTGACCATCCGAAAATGACAGTACGCTCAACCAACACTCTAGCAACTAGAAACAGGAACTCCCTCTCTCTCTCTCCAGATGTTTCCACTGAAAGATAATATTGTATCGATAACCGCAGCTCACCGTAACCAGTTTCCTAACCCTTAAAAGCTTTGCCAGCTCCAAAGCGAGCTCCGTACCTGCGATAAGGCTGTGCACGCACCGACCACCGCCTAAAGTTATGCAAAACGTATTCATGTATTCGCTGGTGAACTTTAACCTCTCCGCGACTGATTGGTACGGCAGTGGCATAGAAGGGCCGATTACCCCCTCCCGATATCCCGAAATCGGGATATTCACACAATCGAATCCGGAATCCCTGCACACAACAACACATTTGCCTACGAACTGCAAACAAACGAAGCGGTACGAATATGCGCAATTATTCGACGTACGCGTCCCACATTATCTCCATTCAATGTGCGATGAACGGCATTATCTGCTTCGGAATCAAACTTTCGAAATACTCGAATCAAACTCGAGCCACATGCACTCACACAGAACAGGAACAACAGCACGCTGTGGAACAAAAAAAAACCTTTTCTCTAATAGAATCATATGAAGCCATTGACGCAGTAGTACAACCGCCAGTAAAACTGGTTCCGGCTTTAAACGAACAGGCGAAGCATTCTAAAATCGGCAAACGCCCAACCTAACCACCGAGCCTTCCATTACCCTTTAGTCACTCGTTTAGTATCTGCTCGGGCTAAATCTCAAATCACTTTCAAAAGACGGGTTTTTTGGTGGCTCACACGTTCGCTTAAAGCCATCAGCAAAAGCACTTCCTACATATTTTGAACTGGAAAATTGCTACAATCATGCCACCCGAACCGTGGCGATAGCGGGAGACAGGGCTGTGGGTACGGCGTAAAGAAGTCTTTTTCGCTGTTTACTGTACCGACGACTGACTGCCGGGAACTGCTTGGCGTTCTTGGTCCCGTTCTTCCCGTGGCTCCAAAAATTCCCTTCGTCATCGGATGCCTGCTTCCCTGGTTACCGACACTCCAGATGCTTCAAAATGTCGTTTAGGTATTGCATATAAGAGTGTAAATATATATCTGTATGTATGTGCACGGTATGCATGTATGCGTACTGGCTACTGGTTGGGAGGCATGATTGCTTTCGTGTTTTTTTTTTTTCGTTCCTGGAGCTTCCTCGTGGATCATGGATGAAATGGTGTTTTGGGTAGCGACCAGGGAAAATTGCTCATGTTTTAAGGGAGGTCCTGTATTGTGCGTGAGCCTTCGGACTTTTTTTTTTATTCCAAGCATCCATAACATTCCTTCACTCCTTACTTCGAAAGGCCCACAAAGTGTGATCGCTCGGGCGTTCTAATCCAGTAATAATAACGAGCACAACCGAACAAGTGTGCCAGCTAAATATAGCTAAATTGTGTGTTCAGTGTTCTCACGATTTAACATATTCGTAGAAACATCCTCTTAGCTGATTAAATCTCATCCTAAAGAACTGTTCTTCACAAATGACGCTACTTTCGGGGTTCGCATTTGATTTTTATGAAAACACAAGTTGTCGCAATGTTTCATTTAATAGTAAAGGATTTCTTTGAACCCTTTCAGTATTATTTCTTGCATATATTAAAACTTCTCAAACAATTTTCCTCTTTGATCACCTTTAAAATCTATAGTACAATCGCAAGCTGCTGTACTGATCGTTGAAATGGCATGCACCAGCACTACAAGCGAAACAACACCATTTTCTGCCAACTTTACTCCCCAACACAAACTCCTTTGAGCTTCAACAGAACTCTACATTTGCTCGGAAATACGCTTTCATCGCATTAACAAACTTTCGTTCCATTGCGCCTGTAAACAATCATTTCATAAGCCTGTTGCGCTTGCATGAGGCACACAATGCAACAGTAAAATCCACAAGTATCATAATTGCATATGCTTAGCTCTTTCCCTCACCACTAGACCGACTGCATTCATCTGCTTGTAAACCGCGTAACTGCAATAACCTTTGAACATTTTATTCATTTCATTATTTGCATAACTTGGAGCGAAAAATAAACATGAAATAAGTTTCCCCAGAGAACGATGTGCATAATGTACGATTTGTTTATCTCATGAGAACTGTTGATTTCCGCTGCACAATCTGGACCTGAATAAAGGCCACCTATCAAGCTTTTATCCTTCATTGTGTGTAGAGTATTTATTATAAGTAGCATTTGCTTTGATCTGCTCACTGATTTTATCCTCGTTTCAGTAAGGCACAAAAAAGCGAGGTTTTAAAATGATTATTCTGTGATAATTTTATACACGCACGGACTATGTTCACAGTTGCCAAGGCAGTACGTCAACTATTATGGAAGTAGCATCAAATATTACGTCAAAATAGTTTGATGTTTTGAGCACAAATATGTATGACATGTTTGTCCTAGACTTTGAAGACAAATGAGGAGTTGTGTTGAAAAATCGAGTCGTATACTAATTGATTGAGATGTTGAGAACAGTAAAATACATTGAATTAAATGCTTCAATAGTATGCGGTAGAACGACTCTAACACCTGACGACACAACAGGACTGAACTGAACAGGAGGAACTGAGAACTTAAATGTTTTATTTTATCCTAAAACTCATGTGAATTGTTCAGTAGACTAGCAATGAAGTTGTGCTGTTTTCAAACGACAATAAACACGTTTTGGTTCTATTGATCGCTGAGCAGCAGCGAACGTGCAGTTTATTATTGGCTCAGTTCGTTCCTGTATTACTGGTACAACATATCCCCTATTTAGGTGGGTCATAACTCTTTATTTGCATCAATTCTTATGCAGGTAAAGCGATTTACCCACTCATACCGATATATGTTAACATGAGTACTGGTACGATCACTATAAATACTCTACCTCTAGGTAAAAGATCATACTTCTCAACCCCTAGCAAATGTAGGGTCGGTAAAACAGGTAATGATTTGGGTAAACATTTTGCAAAACTCTTCACACATTTATGGTATAAAAAGGGCACACAACCAACGGTTACCACATCATTTCCATTTCCACACTCCTTCCAGTAACGTCTGAGCATACAGCACGCTGTCATACGTCTACAACACTTCGATACACCATGGATTCTTCTCCTGTCAACCGAAACACGAGGAATTCAACGCGGAACACGCAGAAAGCTAAGAAAACTGTACCGGTTTTGAGCGTTCTGGACCCTTTGCTACTGAAGTAGTTTAAGGCAGGACAACTCGGAGGAACCACAGCGAGGTCCGACAACTCCAGTTACTTCGAGAGTGACGACAGCTGTGACAGTGGCCGCCTTCAGCTGGCCTGTGATGGTGACAACAGTGAAACTCAGTCAAACCACAGCGAAGGATCAGAATCGAGTGGTGCCAACTCGTCCACCAACGGTGCCCAAATGCTGATGCAAGTCAAGTCCTCACTGGAACCACGACCCCTCAAACGGTGGAACGCAGTGATCACGTTGGAGAATGCCCAGATTCCGATCGTTTATCACAAAAGCATGGCGCGCCAGTATCCCAGCAAGGACCGCACGCCAGAGCAGGTGGAAATTTGCCATCGTAACACCGAGGCGGCGCGGCTCAGCAGGGCCAAGACGAAGTTGGCAGAGCTGATGATGGAAAAGGAAGCGTCGGAGCTGAGCACCGCGAACACTGCCATCAAGCATATGATCGCATCGCAGCTAGTTTATGCGAGCGCACTTCGGAAACTGTTGGATATGTCGTCGGTGGAGCTTAGTTTTTCAAACGGGTTGGTCATAGGAATAGTGAAGATGCTTAAAATAAGTTCCGTGTTTGAAGTTTTGAATAAAAAACTGTTAACGATGAAAAATTGAAGCTTGACGTTCTGACGCTGATGGGAAGGAAATTTTTTTAAATATTTTGTTTAGGGAGATCTTCTCTTTCTTATTTGTCGAAACAGAGAAAAAGCCGTCTGGGAGGCACACGTTTACACTTTAAACTGTAACTGAAAGAGGAGCTCCTGTATCTGATGTACCTGTATGTTTTCATTATTTTGTTCACGTACAACAGCTGACATCTACGTGTGCTTTTAGGTGCTATTTCCTAGAATTTCGACTTTTCATGTATTACGTAAATTTTCCAATATATTCACGCCCTTAAAAGTTGATACACTTCAGACAATTCTCTGCTGTTATGCCAAGGTAATTTTTTTTACCGCGGTTAGTGCTCTTGCGAAACGGGACGGGTAAAATAAGTTAATTGAATCAGAAATGGCAGACGGACCTATCTTCAGGTAATACAGCGATAGACAAAAGAAAGCTGATAAGTTGGACTCTTTTGCTCTTAAAACTCGAGGAGTAGATGAGCAGGGAAAATAAAATTTATTTTTGGTATTTTGGAGTGTAAATGAAAACTTCCAATCTTATGACAGCATTCATTCTTCCGTTCTGAGCGAAGGTCCTGATCGCACTGATATTGAATAAGTGAGGTCCTAGAAGCTGTTTGGTTTTGCGAGGAGGCTGCAGAAGTTGCACAGCACCGTCCCATACAACGCAGTGACATGGGCGAAATTTATAGTAGCGCAAGACAAGCACCAAAAGATGATTCTATGAGCGCATCGCACAGGATAAATTTAGACAGCAAGCTCATTTAATACAGGGCGTTACGACGTCTCGCGTGTCGTTGCCAGTGTTGCGAACGCGACAAAATAAAATTGAGCTAAAATGACTGGCATGCAAGAGTTAGAGGAACAATTTTAAATAACTAAATATCTTTCGTTTAGGATAAATTCTCACCAGAAAATATTATCTTAGGAAAACAACCTTAAGTCACAGAGAGGCCTCATACCGTGAGAAAGACGAAATCATGGTAACATGTCAGGGTATGTCATAAAACATCTCGAAAAAGGGACAATATCCAGACATATGAAAATTATAAATAAACTCAAGCCATATAATAAAAACGCAAGTGAAGCACATGGGCCGAAAAGGGTTAACACTAGAACAACGCATACATTGTCATCGCGCGATTAAAACGACCAACGCGAAGATCAAGGCACGGTCGTAGGGCAGTGAAGGAAAGACCAATTTGACGAATAGAATAAACGACGCGCAGGCAATAGGCAATACGAAAATAGGCATACGCATTTGAACCACAGATGCACGATGCATTACCCATGGTCATAAAACGATAGGGTAACAATTGCCAGATATTGTAACATTACAGACCTCCTACACAAGCCGACGCCAGGCAGGGGTCAAACGCATCAGCATAACGAGTTAGGATAAAGGAGATCGATGTAATGCTATTTCAGGTTCTTTATCCCACAGAATTTTAGTATATAAGACAGGATTTTTGAGAATAAAGCGACTTGTAATCCAAACCTCAACGAAGAAGCTTGTGTTTCATTGTTTGGGTATCCATACAGAATCGGGAAAGTTTCACCTTTGCCTTCCCTCCGGAAATTGGTTACGCACTTTGGTGTCTCCCCACTCCGTCGGAAGAATTAGGTGAAATTAAGCCAAGCAAGAACCACGGTTAGATACTTCTCCTGGTTATCCAGAAAAAAAGGTTAATCGTCTGATCGAGCTACGGCATTCTCGTTGTCCACGCCGAGTTAGTCAAGTGCGAGTCCGCCGCTAAAAACTTCTCTTGGTTATCCAGGAAAAAAGGTTAGCCGCCTGATTCAAACAACTCTGACAAGGCCAGGAATCTGCGCGGAGATTTCCCGAAACGATCACTCCTTCGCGTGGTCGGTTCAACAACGGTTCGTTATCGAACTAACAGTCAATATCATATTGCTGGTTCTACTGGCTATGGAGGAAGACATTTGCTGGTATGAAGAATATGCAGCAACAGAAATAGACAGTGCGAGGACACAATGCAATGATGACGCATTGAACTGAATTGTCGGACCATGTGACTATCCGGAGCTAGTTCGTCGAGATAGTTATCTAGGAAGGCTCGTCTAGCTGCCTCAAATTCCCTGTTGCCCTGCAGAGTCACACTGAGTTTCATTACAGACAACTTCGAAACGGATGTGCCCTCAACGCAAGTTTCTCCAATCTCACCTACACCAATGGGCCAACAGTTCAGCGTTGGCAACTACGATCAGCTCGGAACTACCAGGTACACGACACGCATCACCAGATCATTTTTTGATTTGGTAGATCACTTTGCTGTAACTAAATAAATTGTTTGTCTTTTAATCTTATGAATATTTCCATGAATTTCACTTAGTTTGTAGAGGGCGAAGTGTGGCGATGTCTTTGATTTTTATGAAAGTTTCTTTGAATTTCACTTAGTTAATATTTTTCACTGAGTTTCGACTTCACTTTCTTTGGACCCCTCATTTGAATCACAGAGTGGCGCTTACTAATAGGAAATTATAGTGAAATTGGATAATAGATATATCATACAAAAAGATCAGTAGAATAATGAATTATAGTAGAAATACAGCTAGAAATGCCAAGTAGCAGAGACCATTGTGATCGGTAGATGTTCAATAATAAAGGTTAAAATAAGATGAATATTCACTTAAAGATAAAGATAGAACAGTTACCATATGATACTAAGCAAAAGAAAGAGCCAGGGATACATAGGAAGTAATTACTTTAGCTAGGATTAGATTGATAGATTTCAATAACAAAAGCTAATTAAGATTTAGGAGATGGCAGATAGAGATCAAAATTATGAAAGGAAACTCTGCCCGATGCTTCAATATAAAAAATAAAAATAAAATAAAAACTGATGCTGAAACTAAATCCTCATACAAGTGAAATACCACAACAGAATGCCCTTTTCATACTTATCAGCCAACAGGATAATTGAGAACGATATGCTCTCCTCCTCCAGTTCGATATGCTCTCCTCCTTTCACTGGAACGCCCCGCAACAAATGATCCATGTAGAACAAATAGAGACTGTCAGTATTATTTATAAAAACACAAACAGCTTTAAAAAAAGGTACCTAAATTTAAATGCTTGAACTGTATCAACTATTTAGGGCGTAAATGTTTTGGAAAATTTACGTAATATGAAACAGAACTTATGAGTGTACCTGGGATGTTGAAATTATGGAAAATTATACCTACAGAAGGCAACTGTTGTATGTGCACAAAATAATGTGAACCTACAGGTACAGAAACTCCTCCTTCCCGAACCAGGCTAAGAATTCCACAGCTTAGCGTGTGATAGAGAGAGTGTTTGTCGACCAAATGGACCTTCCAGCGTTCCAGAAAGAGAAGACCTTCTTAAACAAAATATTTTAAAAAAAATCCTTCCCATCAGCGTCAGAACGTCAAGCTTCAATTTTTAATCATTAACAGTTTTTTATTCAAAACTTCAAACACGGAACTTATTTTAAGCATCTTCACTATACCTATGACAAACCCGTTTGAAAAAGCTAAGCTCCACCGACGACATATCCAACAGTTTCCGAAGTGCGTTCGCATAAACTAGCTGCGATGCGATCATATGCTTGATGGCGGTGTTCGCGGTGCTCAGCTCCGACGCTTCCTTTTCCATCATCAGCTCTGCCAACTTCGTCTTGGCCCTGCTGAGCCGCGCCGCCTCGGTGTTACGATGACAAATTTCCACCTGCTCTGGCGTGCGGTCCTTGCTGGGATACTGGCGCGCCATGCTTTTGTGATAAACGATCGGAATCTGGGCATTCTCCAACGTGATCACTGCGTTCCACCGTTTGAGTGGTCGTGGTTCCAGTGAGGACTTGACTTGCATCAGCATTTGGGCACCGTTGGTGGACGAGTTGGCACCACTCGATTCTGATCCCTCGCTGTGGTTTGACTGAGTTTCACTGTTGTCACCATCACAGGCCAGCTGAAGGCGGCCACTGTCACAGCTGTCGTCACTATCAAAGTAGCTGGAGTTGTCGGACCTCGCTGTGGTTCCTCCGAGTTGTCCTGCCTTAAACTGCTTCAGTAGCAAAGGGTCCAGAACGCTCAAAACCGGTACAGTTTCCTTAGCTTTCTGCGTGTTCCGCGTTGAATTCCTCGTGTTTCGGTTGCCAGGAGAAGAATCCATGGTGTATCGAAGTGTTGTAGACGTATGACAGCGTGCTGTATGCTCAGACGTTACTGAAAGGAGTGTCTAAATGGAAATGATGTGGTAACCGTTGGTTGTGTGCCCTTTTTATACCATAAATGTGTGAAGAGTTTTGCAAAATGTTTACCCAAATCATTACCTGTTTTACCGACCCTACATTTGCTAGGGGTTGAGAAGTATGATCTTTTACCTAGAGGTAGAGTATTTATAGTGATCGTACCAGTACTCATGTTAACATATATCGGTATGAGTGGGTAAATCGCTTTACCTGCATAAGAATTGATGCAAATAAAGAGTTATGACCCACCTAAATAGGGGATATGTTGTACCAGTAATACAGGAACGAACTGAGCCAATAATAAACTGCACGTTCGCTGCTGCTCAGCGATCAATAGAACCAAAACGTGTTTATTGTCGTTTGAAAACAGCACAACTTCATTGCTAGTCTACTGAACAATTCACATGAGTTTTAAGATAAAATAAAACATTTAAGTTCTCAGTTCCTCCTGTTCAGTTCAGTCCTGTTGTGTTGTCAGGTGTTAGAGTCGTTCTACCGCATACTATTGAAGCATTTAATTCAATGTATTTTACTGTTCTCAACATCTCAATCAATCAGTATACGACTCGATTTTTCAACACAATTCCTAATTTGTCTTCAAAGTCTAGGACAAACATGTCATACATATTTGTGCTCAAAACATCAAACTATTTTGACGTAATATTTGATGCTACTTCCATAATAGTTGACGTACTGCCTTGGCAACTGTGAACATAGTCCGTGCGTGTATAAAATTATCACAGAATAATCATTTTAAAACCTCGTTTTGTTATGCCTTACTGAAACGAGGATAGAATCAGTGAGCAGATCAAAGCAAATGCAAGCTTTTTTTAATACTCTACACACAATGAAGGGTAAAAGCTTGATAGGTGACGTGCTTCAGGTCCAGATTGTGTAGCGGAAGTCAACAGTTCTCATGAGATAGGCAATTCATATATTATGCCCATCGTTCTCTAGGGCAGCTTATATCAAACATGGTTTACGCTGCAATATATACAAATACTAAAATAAAACAATGCTCAAGGCTTATTTCAGTATCATAATATAGTAATGGTTTGCAATCGAAATGGAATAAAAAAATTGAATACGATGGGTGATAAAATAATTCATTCTTTGACGTATCGATGGATTCCCAATATTAAGTAAATAGACAAGAGACAAACAATCAGCATTTTGTATATTTTTTAAACATACTTTTACTTTTTACTCTCGAACTTGTTTCGTTGGTCATCAATAGCTTCCAAAAACTAGTCATCAGATTGCATGAAAAAGTTATGCTCAACGCCGATTTGAACACGATTCACTTCATTCAAAACATTTTATTAGAAAAAAAAATCTTCCGTGTCGTAACCTTTATAAATTGCAAAACGCGCCTTGCCAAAAATAAGAAAGCTCCGCAACTTCTCAACTCCCCTGGCACATTTATCATTCACTAAAGAGATTGCTCCATTCAGCCTTGGTCTGCCTTCGGGCCTCCTTACAAAGGAATCTGATTTTACGCTCTTCCTTGCTCTCAGACCTGCACTCCATCCATCCGTCGCCTTCCCGGTATAAATCTGAGTTTTTGGTCAAAAACTTTACCCTCAACACCCTGGTCGGAGCCCTGGTAAAAGGTTGGCCTGGCCCCGGTCAAACTTTACCCACATGCGTGTGCTAAAGCTTTAACTCCACCGGTGACCCTACTCAAATATGTGTTCTGCAAGTGGGGAAGAGTTAATGCCGATTCTTTACGAGCAAGCCAAACCCCGCTGTTTTCTTTGTTATTGAATTTGTTTTAGCCTTTCCATAACACCCATAACTTAGCTTATCGTGATTAAAGACTGCAGGGGTAAACTCAAGCTCAACAAGCAGCGGCTGATAAGCGGGCGTTGTTTGTCTGAAACGAATGGTGCAAACGTGATCTCGATCGAACGATGGTCAAGGAATACTCGTCCGTGGTGCATGGTGTATATTTAAGATGTGTACCACGTGCGAAATAAGTTTAAATCGAACAATTTATGCTTTAAAAGAGGAGCTTCAATAAAAAAACAACTTCCTACATTGTTAATTAAATCGTCTTGTAACGAGGTGAAATAATGTTGATACTCTCGATAGATTCATATCCTCAACACAGTTGAACTACGGAATTTCATGCAGAACGCATAAATCAGCCAATATCTCAACACCGGCACGTTCGTCTCACAGTTCAGATTCAATTAAATGGCTGACACATAAACATACGGCCGGCATCACCAAATGAAACTATTCTAAAAGACAGATCAATTTCCGCCAAACTTTTAAACGAACCAACACACACACACAATCTACAAAGGAAACTACGACAAAAAACAAATACGACACTCATCCTGCACAACCAAAGAAAAGTTCACACCAACAAACATTCGCATGCAAAAACACGGAACATCCTTAAATGGAAGTCTATTGTGGGTTTGTCTTTGCACTCAAACCAAAGACAAGACTTCCATGGGCACCTTCAGCTTTAGACAATTGGAAAAATAAAGTCCAGCGCCAAACCGAACCGGAGAGTCGGCAGACGAGGGAAGCGAGACAGCACAGCGGTAGTACAAACAAATCCAGCAAGAAACTGCACTATCGGAACCCACCCAATGCATCGGATTGCAGTTCGTATCAAATCGTCCGATGTCCGGAAAGCATGTCGCCAGACCGTGCTAAACAGAACGGACAGACGGACGGACAACTTTTCACTGATGCCATTTCATTTTTGCCCTGCCCCACGCTCGCTGCGCTTGCGATCCCCACCCCATTACTCCGTGGATCCGTTATTTTTCACTTCAACGGCGACAAAGGAAACGAGTCCCGGACTGTGTCCATCCCCGGAGGGTACAGCACCAGTGGTACTGCAAAATGTGGTTATATGAAAGCAAAATCTCATTTTTCTTCAACCATTCGCAAACGCAAACGGATATCGTATTTCGGTCAAATTGTGACACAAACTGGTCGGTGCTGAGATAACTTTTACGATTCTGATAAACGAACGGACTGAGCGAACTTTCGGTTTTTGGTTCGCATGGTGGCGTGGCCGTGTCTTTCCACTTCGTTTTATCCAGGGGTTGTCCCAAAAATGACATAGAGAGAGAGAGAGAGAGAGAGAGAGAGAGAGAGAGCATGTTCCCTTAATGTGAGCGGTCGAGTCGAGTCGTGCGGATGGCGTCACAACAAAATTTCCCCGATTGAGGTCAAGAACTGAAAGCGTTCCAGGAACCAAACTGGAACGCAAAACATCGTACCATCGTGAGCTGTATTTTATTAAATTAAAAATAAATCGGTATCTGTGTTCGACTGTAAAGGTGACATTGTGTTTGGGTAAACAAATTGATTGCTTTCATCAGTTTGGAAAGCAAAAACGATGCTACGTTTACAGAAAACAATTTTTGTGGCTCGTGTGGTTGATTTTTGATAACACAATTTAAAAATAATTGTTAAATGAGGTTGAAGTGTTTTTAAGATACGCGGAGTCAATAGATAAATTTATTTTTTCTTATAAGACTTGTTTCAAACGCCAAAAAACAGTGTTGATTTTATTATTAAATGTAGCTTATGCATAGATGAATATTTAGTGTATTATAAGAATAAAGTTGATGATAAACCTTTTACAACGAGTACACATAATTTAATGTATAAATTTTATGAAATTGTGTAACTATACGAATTTGTCCATGAGTATGAACAAACATTAGCAATGCAGGGGTTTACTCTAGTCTAATCGCAACAATGACAGATGTCACGCCAAAAACAAATCAGCTGTTCTGTCAAAAACGACATGTCTATGGTTAGCTTGGCCAATTGCATTGCAATTACAACCCAATTTAAAATCACAATAATTGCCTAACAGATGATCAGTGCCTTCAACAACAACAAAACTGCGACAGATCATTGATGAATTGTTCCCAGAACAATCTCCTTTTCAATGACCGAAACCAGGACATGCTGCAGATACCAATATTGCTTTCATTACGATGAAAGAACTTCTGGATATTGTTGCGACTCTGAGTCCCAATATGTCATATTGCCACAGTTACTACAGCGGTTAACGAATATTCTCGAGTGTTTAAGCGCATATTTCAATATTGCCAGAACGATGGGGAGCTCTAGTTTATTTTGTAAGCAATCAGCATCTAGTCGTACTCTTAAAGCCACAAAAAACTTCGGAAGTGCCCTCATCTTAGAAAACCTTGTCCATGATTGACAGTTTTGCTTAAGTCTTGTAACGTTTAGTCTTGAACTGCCTAAACACGTACATCGATTATATTTTTACATCGAATAATTGCAGCCGAGATAAGCGTTGTCCTGTGATAGTGGCGCTCAACGATCGCAACGCTTTCAAATTTGCGAAATGGAGTAAAGTCACAGAATCATCCATTCAGATTATTTTTTGGAGCTATAACATTTTCTAGACAAGATGCTAATTTATAACACGATAAACTGTTTCATTGGATGCTATAGTCAACATTGTGAAATGTGCGATATGTAGGATTACTAAATATTCTGCCACCAGAAAAAGCAATGACCATACTATATGCAGACGATCTAATACTTCTGCTACACGTTTTTACTCATCCAAACGCTGCAGCAGATGTCGAAAGCACTCTTGCCTGTTGGCGTGTGGCAATGAAAATCACGTCAATGCAGACCATATTGTTGAGCACTTGCTATCTAGTTCATTTCGCTGGAAGCAGAAACGTGAGGTTGTTAAACGTATAACAAATTGGATGGTTGGCAAATCCACCGAAGAAGCTGAAATAGCAGCTGCATGAACTCCGAAAGATCTTCAGATGATAAAACTGAAGCAGGATCTGCAACAATTGAGCACTCCAGTTTAAGGAACATCGACCATAAAAACATGTTGATCAAGCTTCCCAGCAACTGAGAACCAACGACCACAATAACAACAGTCGTACGGGCGTACGGGCCGCTTGAACAAAATGTGGTGCCCAGCGGCAGAAATTTTGTTTGTCGCAGTTCCTTGACATCGGCAGAATAGGCAGCGGTCATGGATGAGCAGTTGGCGGCATTCAAGACTGATATTCCATATATCAAGCCACATATCAAGACTGATATTCTGATATATGGCTGTCTTTTCTGACACTCTCGTGGGGAATAGAAGGAGCTACACTGAGGGATACTTTTTATTTTAAAAAGAATGATCACTGATCTGTGTCGTTGATTGATAAAAAACCGAGATCTTAGCATTGCTTACGTATTCGCCATCTGGGTAACATCATTTGATTTTTCTTATGTGGCTTTACAACCTCTAGAGCGTTGAGGCCTGCCATTTGGCTTTTCTCCTATTTAACTACTCTATTAGCTTATTATAATTTTTTGTTTTCGAATGAAAACCCTGCGTCAAGTAAAATCATAAATCATTTTTTATAAAATTTATTTTCATTTATTTTGTTTAAAAGACATTTTCAATTTTTTAAACATATTTCTGAAACATTAATCAAAAACAAGATTTGAACAAAAATATATCTCAACTCAACGAATAAATTACACCATCTGATAATGATCATCAATACCTTTTCCTGTGCGTCCCTGCTATTGCGCACAGATGAAATATCGAATCGGTAATCGCATTTGTTCCACCATGTCAACCGCCACGACTCCATCAACCATCGTACATGGCCGCTAAGGTCGTCTTTGTGTCCTCTCAGCGCAAAAGCATTTCCGTGTGTCCGTTCCATGGAAGGCTAGCGGTGCGAACGAATTGTACAGGACTCTATTGCTTCTTCGCTTGCTCGCCCGGTGCTTGTCATATTTTTAACGCATTTACTGTCAAACGTAGATTTCCGATTCGGAAAAGGGTTAATTTGATGCCTTATCTTGGGTTACCACCCTACCACTCCCTTTCGCTTCCCATCTCGTCCATACAGGACATTCAGGGTGCTGCAACGCAAGGCAAGCTGGGAACTGCTCCAGAAAGAACGGACACATTGGTCGTGTATTTTCTTTCTTGCTCCTCAAAACATATATGGTTGGAATTACACACACACAGCTGTTACCACCAACGATGAAATTGTCGTTCTCATCTACGTCACGTCCGATGACAGCAAAACATTCTTCCGTTGGTAGAACGTTGTACGTTGAAGGTAAACATCATCTGTTTCTATGATAAATTAACTTCCTGACTCGAAAATTCGATTGCCAAATCAACATTCTATCACATTGACGTACCCACAAGTGTGTTGACATTTCCACTCCTGTTTGGATTTTAATGAAAAAGGCCGATCTTTGTAAAAACAGCTCCCACTCTCACACTCAACCGAATGATGAGCTGAGCTGAGTGCTCAACCATTACCATCAAATGTGTGACACATGTGGGTGCCGGGCTGAAGGTACCCAGTACGATTCCCACGCAAAATAAAAAAGTAACACCGGCAATGGCCACTCGTCCAATCCCCTCCCACGTGTAAAGCAGGTTACCGTACGTCTTGTAGCTTCAGCTGAAATTTTTGATGAAGGATAACTCGTATTCCGCTCAGACAACCACCAAGCATCCCAACCCGCTTATCGGCCGGCCGGTATGGATGCTATAAAATGGTACCCATCCACACACAAAAATTGAACCTTCTAAAGTGGTTTCACACAAAAATATAAAGAACCCAGCAAACCACAGCCGCACACACATATACTCACAGCTGGGTCGGGTTGGGCATGGTAAAGCTGTCAAACGGAAAGCCGAAAGAACATCTGGACATCGTTTGCGGATGTTCCGATCAGCTTTCGCAGCACTGATTTGACGACAACGAGATCGTAATCTTTCTCCTTATCTTTTACGCCCAGCCAAACATGGGCTTCCTTTTTTGCTAAGGTAGATAGGCGGTAGATGGAGCGGATGGTTGATTAGACGATCGTCACCGTTAGTGACAGCATGGTTCAATGTGTGGCCTGTGTGTCGAATAAATAGCAATCCCATTTAATGCATGTTTGGACATTACGGTACATTGGACTTTTTGATCTAAAATGGCTAAGAATAGAGGGTTTTTGCTAAAAAAGAATCATAGTTTCCATTTTTAAATCACATGAACCTAGAATGTCTTAATTTATTCCAGAGAAACATTATGCCATTCCCAAAATACATAGAAGGTATTATTTCTATCTACTTGGATAAGCTTTTAAAATAAAGGTAGATAAATTTGAAATAAGTCTTAAGGTGTTTCGAATGGACTTCTTACCTATTCATAAGGGGCAACAATCGGTTCGCTCTCTTGACCTGCTGCAGGGGTCTCGGATAATATTCAGAGTCGCTTGCCATCGTCTACCAATCCTATATCCAAGCCTACCTTGACCGTCCAGCATCATTCTCATGACATGACCAGTTCGCTGGACTCTGGTGAGTCTAATTCAATGCTCGTAAAGGATTGATTGGCAATTTTGGTTTACATAAGATATTATCAACATAACTTAACTTAATTATTAACATTAATATTACACAAGTGCATTCCACAGAGATATAATTATATTAAACAACAACAATACGGTCTATGATAACAAAAGCATTCCATTCTGATCATTGTAGTTTGCTTCTACTAAACAATCCAACAATCATTAGCAGTTAAACAGAAAAAGGTTACTCATCCAGAAACGTTTGACGTTTGAAACACCATTTTGACAGTATGATCACTAAGCACAATAAAAACTTCTTTTACAGAATAAATGTTTCAAAACTTTAATAAACGACGGCGATGCTTGATCAATAACCAATACTAACGTTTTGTGAACATTTACTCGAATAAAATCAAATATTCTTCGACATGGACAGTTTCATCTGTCAGTTTTCATGGAGAACTAACAAAATTTTAGCCTCAAAACGACAAAATACATAAATAAAACTGGTTCCCAGTTATAGATCCCAATAATGGAGACGCCTGGTTGCTCTGCTGATTTTACACAAAAATAGACGGAAAAATACAGCCTTCTTTGCAGTACAATATAAACCACACTGTGCGCCCATACAAAACGCAGGTTCAATATAAAATCTTTCAACTGTACAACTTACTATTCATCACACCAAATCAAATAACTTTCTTAACACCGGATCAAACACCAACCGAACGGCAATCTCACGCGTTGATTCGTCCCTACATCATCTTCATCATCAGACAGGCTTCTTCGTCCAGCTTCATCTTACCGGGCCGATTGTTTGCTTTACCTTCACAAAACCCAGCCACTGAATGCAAACAAATCACCATCATCTGGTTCACCTTTCCGGTCGACTGTCCTTCCGGTAAAAAGCAATCGGTAGGTCATCCCTTTTACCCATCACCAGGGATAGGCTGTCCTAACCTGCACGAAAAAGAAATCCTGCATCCATGCAAATGCTGACATTAACAATCTCAACAGCTGCTACCCAATCCTTTCCTCTTCCTCTGGACTCTGCCATCCTACACTCATCAATGCATTGATTAAAGCAAACAAAATTTGTGCCCACCTAAGCGTCAATCTCGCTACGCTCTGCGCTTCCCGGAATTTGTGACATACTTTTTATGCAAGTGGTAGCACACATCGCCCGTGACTTAACACACCGCAAAGCATATCGAGCACACGAGTTTGCTACATTCAAAACGATGCGAAACCAATTACCGCTCATCCGTAGTGTAGTATTTATGTGCCATTTATTTTTCTACAGCAAACCCGATTCAGATAACCAATATGGTGGTTTCTCGCACCACATCCCACTTTAATCCCCGTGAATCCCCCTATCCCTGTCTGAACCACGCCACACGGTGCAATGTGTAATCATGTTCCGGTTTAAATATGGTTGAAGTTAGCACACCGGAAGAAAATCAAATTAGCACAGCCCCGTCACCATCATTATGTGCGCACTGAATAGCAGATATACACGACTTGGGTCAAATTGTCTAGTATCACAAAATGAATTCAACCTCCATTTTTGCTTATAGGTTTATGATTGCAACATTATACACAATTTAACTATTTTACAACATACTCAATGATATACATACTCGAAAAATTCGATTGGAGATACAGAGCTCCTGCTGAATTTGATGAACTTTAAGTATTTCACAGCGTGTAGTGAACATAATCATCATAAAAACAAACAGTTCAATTCGATGCGCTTAGCTTATGTTTGTAAAAATGATACTTCTCTCAGTGGCTTTAAGTCGCCTCCATCACAACACGGCATTGCCATTTCCATTTGCGATACTTATCTTTACAAGATAATCGCCCATTAAATGTATTGTTGACCTACGTAACAGATTTCTCGTTCCAAAATTGTTGCAAAATGGCTCTAAGTAATGACTTCACTGAACGTACTTGAAGCAGGCATCCTGATGTACTTGAAGGATCATTATGTCGCCTTAGGTATGATATTCTTTTTTGTCTTTCATCAGTGAAACTGCTGCAGTTTAACTCTAAAGCTCCATTATCCGATAGCGATAGTAGCACTGATCTTTCGCACAGCTGTATTAATGTTCCGACTACTAAGTAACATAAGGTGTGGTTTTAATCTTGTAAAAGACAGTGGCTGGAATAAATCTGCGCATGCTGCTTGGAAGTTTTTGAGAATCCCGTGCGCTTTGAGGAGTCTACCGACCGAGGATACCCCTTCGTTTAACAAGTCTAAGTCTCCTGGACGAGAATGCTTCAAATATTTCTTCTTAAGGCTCAACCAATCACTCCAGACTTCTAGACTCCTAGAGACATCTGCCTTTCGACGCATCTAATACGAGATAAGATAACTTGTCGAAGAAATCGACTTCCCTTAGAAAAAATTATTGTAACATGTGGTCACTTTGTAGCTTAGACAAAGGGACACCTTCTACTTCCGCTCAATTTAATTTGATTCCTATCATCCAAAAAGTTCCGTACCTTATTTCTTATACCATACGCGTTGACTGCTCCCCAAATTGCACAACACTTGATGGACAATCTTTGTTTTCCAAGATCCAATTCTAACCATCCCTCGCTTTTACTACACACTGCAGCTTTTATTACATTCGTGATTTCTGTTGTCATCTGTCAGTGTGCCATCAGTCTTCGTCTATTTGAAAATCACCAGCGCCAACGAGCATATGCTGACCACGGTCTCCCCGCAAACGAAGGCGAACCAACCGAAACATTTGGCTGCGTTTATGAAAGTCTTAAGCTGGATCTAAGCACTTTTAGCGCCCCCTTTTACTCTGCCAGTGATTCGCGAAGGGAAGCGATGAATAAAATTAAAAATAATATTACTAATTTTACATTCCGTGCTGGAAATGGCATCAGTCACTGGTTCATGACAACGCGGTAGAGGATAAATACATTCCTTGCATGAGTAGCCGCTTGGACAGTGCGCATAAAAAAGGACACTAGAGGTATGGTGGGACCGCTGCCGTTGGGAGATTGAGCACATAAAAGTACAATCGGAAGAAGTCGTCGCTTCAAAGTGTGAACGATGGCAGACGGAAGACGATGAAGAGTCATGGGTTTCCTTCGTGTTTTTTGCCCCTGTGCTGTCCGACTCACATTTATTTCCCCCCGCGTTTTCTGTCAGTACCTTTCAACAGTACGACAAGTTCTCGTACAGCATTCCATTTGCTGCTGGGGAGTATGGACTTTTTTCTTCCGTTTTTGTTAATGCCACAACGTTTTCTTTTTTTTCACTCTCTATCTTCCATTCTTCACATTAAGCTTGCCGCACTGCTCCCGTCCATGGGACCACGGTTAAAAACTTCCAGAGCAATCCAGCGCAGGGAATGTTTCGTTCGTCCCTTTTCTGGGGAGGTGGAGATTTTGCCGAGCCACCAACCCGCCTATACAATTAGCACCACCGACCCTTTCCCACCCATGTCCTCGGGCGTGTTGGGCTGTTCGGTCGAGTGGAAAATAATAAAATTAAATTAGACCACCGAAAATTGTAAGGAATGCAGCGCGTGACGAAATGTTATTACGTTCTTGTTATTTTTGCGCGAGGGGCAACACGGAAATCGCAATATAGAAAAAAGGCAAGTAAAACAGGAAGTAAATGTGGGTCTAAGTGGGTCAAAGGGAACGAATCGATGAAACTAGGAGGAATGGTTTTTTTCCGCAGACCAAGCGAGCGTAGGTGATTCGGTGCGGTGCGTTAAGGCTACGTATCCGTATCCCTCAATCCTGTTTTCAGCGAAAAATCATTGCCCTGCCACGGATGAATGGTAGAATGGCTCACATTTTCACGACCAGTTGTCATCAGGACAGTCTGTTTTCGATTATTCATCCCGGTTCCGGTTGTTCGCAGTGCCAGTTGGTTATGAATGGACGCTTCAATAAAAAAAAATGCATGTCCCAGCTAGACAAGAAAAAAAAATGCTCAACTCATTTAAATTGGGCTTGAAGCTTGAACTTAAACTTAACAGATAAAGGTGATCACATTAATTCTTATGACCATTTAATGTAATTAAAATTTTAAGTGAAGTTAAAAATTCTAGATATATTTTTTTCTAATATGTAAAACTTTTTTTGAGACCAGACTCAACAGACACCCAAAACACCTAGGCACGTCACTTAGCACACCAAATTCTGCCGACTATTTCCCCTATGCCCGCTTATTGAGGCCATTCGTTTGGATCTAAAATGCACTTTTCGTTTGCTTTCATTCTTGCGAAAAAAGGGAAATTTAATTTCAGCCTTTTCACAATCAAACAAGCCTTAAACCACATACCCTGCAAAAGCTTACGAAAGAAAAACCCATCCAGGGGAACTGAGTTGCTTTGACGGCGTATCGAAAGTTAATTGTCACGAATGCCGAGTAGGTAAAGTTAAATTAATTTAACCCCCGTTCCTACTTCAAAAGGATTACCGATTACCGGTTCTGCCACGGCCTCGAGGAGCGTGTTAAAAAGATACTACTAAACGTAATAAACTTCAGTCGCTGTTAGGACGCGCTTTTTCCACTACTTTACTGAACGTTTTTAACTGTATAAGATACGACGCGACCCATTTTGTAATTAAAACTCACCTAAAATTAGATACCTATTGGTGGGGAAAAGACTGGGTTTGTTTAAATTGCGTGCAAATAGAAATAGATAGAAAAGGGCTTTCCTTTTTGTAGGGGTCTCTTTGATTTGCTAGTCCGTTGATCAAATAGTACGAATTTACCAGGTATATGCGGATTACTGAATTAAACAGCAATTGATTAAATTTTTTATTTAAAAGCCAGTTTTTTCTACGCGGTTGAACTAGCAAACAACTCAGCAAAACAATTATAAAAATATACACAAATGCAGAGATCGTACAACAAAAAGGCATTGTCAAGTCACAATAGCATCGATACTCTGAACTCTCTAGCCACCACATATTCTCGGCAGCAGAGTAGTTGTCAGCTTACCGCTGAATAATCACGTTCGTTATTGATTTATCCGAGTTTGAATGACTCTGTTAACGATTTCATCCTGTAACTTAAGTCTTAGTGAGTTTAATTTAAAATTAGTCCTAGTTATAAGTTAAAATCTTCTTGTTAAACCCTCAGAAGCCAACTAGACTTAACAATAAACAATTAAACAATTATAAACTTTGAATCCTTCAAGTACATGGCTATTCGAAGCACCTTCACTCAACATGCACTTCCATCAGTAAGGTAACATTAGCCTCGATAGATGAAACTTCACCGATATCTTCGACGTTTAGCGCAATAAAGGAGCAACCCTCGCTTCAATTCATGTTTAGTTATAATAAAGTTACGATGCGTGGTTAAGAGCCACAATGGACACACTAGCAAGGTGAAACTTTCGAACATGTCGTCGGAAACTCTTCCAGTACTGAGGTAAAGGGCGGACTCTCATGATAGAGTCGTGCGAAGCGCAGGCTTTGCCATCCGGAGCACGATTTTCACCCGATCTCACTAATTCCTTGGTGTCGCGAATGATATCGACAACATCGGAAGCATAACTGCGGCGGCATGCGTGGCGAACATCCAACTGAAAGTGAAGCTCCTAGGATTAGATTGACGATCATTGCAGCGCATCTCACCGTAATCTCTGACCATGATAGAACTATCCTCTGAAGCTGAGAATCGGATGAAGGCGGCGAACTCGAGATGGTGGATGATTTTCGCTTCTTGGAAATATCGTAACCAGCGATATCTGTTGGACGTTTTGACTTAGACCAATACAATTTATTCATGTAACTTATTCCTACTGTTAGTATTGGTGATTGACCGTATATTTCACACTAGTCGAGTTCTATCAATCTATCTTATTCTAACTAAATTCATGCTAACACGTTGCCTACCGTTAGGCGCAAACAAGCGCATTTGTACAGGGGTTCCATTTCTACTAAGGGCTTAACGATATCTTTAGTTGCAGAATACATCTTCTTCTTCTTGCTTGGCACTACAACCTCGAGAGGTCTCGGCCTCCTATTTGTGGCTTTCTGTGACTTGATTTTATCCGTAGCAACGTAGTCAGCCCTGCGTACGGTCTGGCGGCGGTCTGGATGAGATTTGAACCACGGTCCTACCATATAAGGACCGGTGCCGTTATCGCCTCAGCCACCGTACTGACCCTCCAAAACACATCAACAACTCACAAAATACTCGACATATCGCACACTGATACGTCCAGTAGTCCTCTACGGACGCAAGCCTAGGAAGAGCACTCACCATCTTCGCACGGCGAAGAAGATTGGATTTATCGATATGCGCGAACAGGGACAGGTTTGCAGAAACAAAACGAATCAAAGGCAAGTAAAGTTGTATTTCGGTACAAATATCCTAACAGGGGCCTGTACAGTGAGGAGCCTAAGTCGCAAGAATACGATCGATGCGGCACGTGGTAAGGATGTCAAATTTATGTCCTAACAGTCTGTAACGAGTCTGCTCGAAAAGGATAAGTCATTTGGTGGTAGTTGCAAGGTTAGAGTCAAGTGCTCAACCCGAAGCAGGTTCAAATGTACATAGAATCCTCCATGATTAGAGAAAATCACTGATATCCAAATGGCACAATCACGAACGAATTATGAATGTGCTGTTCATGAACTGATCAAACCTGAATGGATCAGAATTTGAAGATACAGTAGCTTTCATCAGATGTAAACTGCTTATTATGTACACAGCGTTCATTAAACTCAATGTATGTATAAACTCAATGTAATATATCTGTAACACCATACAGTCAGTATGTACCATGCTCCTCCATCATCTTCTCACACATGTCGTGGAAACAAATGCTCCAAAATCTTCCTCCAGTACGCAGCAATGAAAAATTCATTAGTTTTGTTCACAGTTCTTGCATCTAAGGTATATGTGAGTCCTGCTACTATAAGTTTTATACTTATCATTTATTTATGATAATTGACAATACGGCATCTGTCCGTAATAATTCATAAATAAAATAAATAATTTATTTATAATCACATACAACATCTTTCCAGATGATCAAAGATATATGAACATCTTTGCAGTGCTCATTTCATAAAATAGCTCTAAAATAATCAAGTAATATTTGTAACTAAAGGAAAACATTTTTAAAATTAATTATAGAAATCCACTTTGATCCTTCTATTCTAATCGTTTAGCAACGTTCTGTTTCAAATGAATAGAATCTAACTTAATAAATGTAAACCAATGTTGTCCAACGCATTCTCTTGCTATGCAATGACTCAAACCGAGTGGCCTTTACTAACTATTCCCAGAGTCAATTTATCATACACTCGTACACTAGCACCATGGTATGCATGATCGGTGCAAAAACATTCCCACAACTTCACCACGTTGCATTCCTCTATCATAAACTATGCAACCAACGGGATATGACTCCAAGCACATGACAAGCACCCAATCAGCAAGTTCATGTCCACGAATGCTAAACCATGCAATCCCGAAATCAAAACACACAGCTGGAAAAATAAAATATTCTAATGTCATAAAAAACTTGCCGTTTGATTTCGACAACAGCTCGTATTGTCTGTACGCGTTGCAGTATGTATGAGCTAGCAGCCCCATACCGGTGGGGATCGCAACCGTCGCATTAACATTGGAAACGAATGCAGCATGCACCTCGGATAATGGATTGTTTACAGCCAAAAATTCGCAACAAGTGAACCGTGCAGCAGTGCAACGCGAAGGAAGGACGAAGGGAGGCAAATATGTTATTCATATGATATATCCTGAGACATTCATTAGCAAACAAATGCGGTTGGGTTATTTTTATAGCTCGAAATACAATGAAAATATAAACTTTATTCAGTTGAAATTGAATTGTTTCCATGATATGTTTATTTGATTAGATCAAGCATTGAGCATGAAGTAAAAATTTAACTTTTTATTGTTTTCTAAGATACTTTGGTTGCTTTTTATTTAGCTCTTCAACTCCCCGATATCATTTCGACGGATGATTTCCGCAATTTTCAGTGATAATTTCTACTCCACATTTGGAGACAAGACAATAATCGACTAAAAAAAGTTACATGCACGTTGTAGCAATGGTAAAAAGACACTTGATTGCTTCATTAGTGACGAGTGTTGTCATCAGTCCTGCAATAGTCAAACTTTATTTTACGCCGTAATCCCGCTTTCAACGGACGAGTGGCGGCTCGTGCGTCAGAACCCTAGCTCTCGGGATGCCCGTGAGAAGTTGTCCTTGTTTCGACAGGTGGCAAACGGGTCAACATTTGTAGCGTACAGTGTAATGTCGTTACAGTGTTGGCCGCCCGGTCAGAAGTTCCATCACTGATTAGAGCACCGGGCGCTTCGGGAAGGTGTTTAGATTTTGGATGGGACAGTTTTGCATTAATAACTTCTACGCTAGTTCGCGGTTCCATCCTTCCGGTACGAGAGCGTACAACCAACGTTCGACTTCTCAAGTCTCATAATTTAGGCTAGCTTCCTAGACAATTGTTTTAGGGGTAGGACTCCACTTGCCAAACCTGCTCGGCTCAAATTGAAAAACTTTGTCCATCAAGTCAAGCTTCGGATTATGGTACCCGGTGCATCGATGCACTCAAAATGATAATGTGTGTAGAGTAACGGAACACTTGCCAGGCCAGGACTACAGTCTGTCTGCAACAAGGATCTACGAATTAATGGTACGTGCTCGGCTGCTTCTTACTTAATGCGCTTGCCCGCGTTCCTGCCAACTTCCGGCAGGTTATGGAAAAGAAATACTCCAGTCCAGTTCTTAGCCACATTGCTCGAATCCCTGTAACATTATTTTTCTTTCAAGCCCGGAACAAGGCTTACCACCGTTGGGCCATTCTGTTCCGGACGTGTTGCATCGACTGACCCTGAGACGGACGTCTGAGATCGCTTTATCGGAAGAGCTTGTAGCACGGGCTTCCATTATATTCTAGCTCGTAAGCCGCCCACCGTCTTCACCATAAACCATAGTGCAGAAGAAAGTGGCAGTGAAAGGTTTATTGCATTTGGGCGGCAGAGCGAGAGAGTGGGAGAGAGAGGGGGGGGATATACTCGGAAGCCTTTCAGCCATGCTGAATCAGGATTTAAGCTTTCATGCAGTAAATTGAAACGATCGAAACGTCTTTCATGGTATCGTGGTGAATTGATGCCAAAGGCTGAAAACATCTTGCATTTGCAATTCAGGGTAAAATATTCATATTATCTAACACAACCCTCGCTTTAGTATATTTACATAAAAAGCATTCATATGAATTGTCTGTTTTATACTATGAAACTATTTTTTATGGTTAAGCGATTACGTTACAAAATTTCCTGAGCTTATATATAGAGTTCCATTTTTGACTTCTTCTTAAAAACCCTGCAACCGTTTTACTGGAACTTCCAAAAGTAACTTTTCACCGTACAATCTCAAGAACTCATCTTAACTTAATCAAATTACAACCTCTGAATACATGCTGAATATATCAGATATAATCATCCGAAAAAGGATTAGTTTAGAAAACACAACACCGAGATCTTCAACCTCTGTAGCCTGCTGCGTAGGAAACGAGAAGGAAACTACTTCCTGATAACATCAACGGTTTAAGCTTAATGCTTGATGTCGTCGATTTTACATAAGCCTTTCACAAAACTCCAAACATCCCTAAAAGCTCAACAAACCTAACTCATTCTAGCAGATAAGTAGTTTAGTGCGATACGATTAAATCGTTAATGGTTCTGAGATATTTAAGCTCAACAGTTAATCAAAAATACCAGCTTGGCACGACGTACGGGATTTGAATAGAACGAACGACTCAATCCCAATAAAAACCCAACAGGTTGACAGGCTCTCTGACATCTAAATTTAAGTCCATAAAAGCTTAACACAACATGCATTTAATTCAATTTTTAACTTGTAATCAAACTTGCGTCGTTAACAACTTAAACACACCTGCCTTAACTACTAGCCTTTTTTAAATTTGTGCTGCAATGTGTCCTGAATACAAGCTAAACACAAAGCGTGCTGCAATGCTACGATTTGCAAATGAAGACAAATTATTTTTTCCATCAAACGCTGAGCTTTATTTTCCGTCCAAGTCACTATGACTAGTGCCTACCGTGCACGGAATCGGTATGCCTATCGCATTCTGACCTACACCTACCAAGCAGGCCCCGTCGTTTAACTTCCTTTTGCCAGCTCATCCAGCTATTCCTAGCTCGTTTATTCGCAACCTACCGTCGTGTCTTCTCTGGCACACATCGACAACAACAACAGCAGCAACAAGCTTTTTCCTCCAGGGAAATTTGATTCAGCAGCTTTTCTCAGACTTTGCTGATTGATGCAAGCCTGCCAGCTCGACCAAAACACGCCCGCCGATGTCGTTCAATTTCAGCAGCTTATGCCTTTTAAGATCCGTAATTTCTAGCCCACAGAACGTGAGCCAGGACGGACCCGTTGCTTATCCTCCAATCCGGGCCACCCGCCACCTCGCCCCATACCTTGAGCCCCTTCACCACAAACCGAGCTTTCTCGCTCTTCGAGAAGGATGCGTGTGAAAGATGAAAAATGTGCCTTGCTTGCCGTTCAGCTGCGGGTTTGGCTTTGCCGTCCAAAAGAGAAGGCCTGTGCCCGGGGTCCCCATTTTTCGGAGAATTCTCCCGAAAGCCGGCCGCTGTTGATGGAGACGGCATCATCAGACCTCACGTACATTGCACGGGACGACGTACCACCCCGACACACGGTTGTGAGGCATAATCCGTTTGATAAATATCGATAACGTTTCGCCAAGCTCGGGGAATATTTAATTAAATCGACCGAAAGCGATGAGGAAAGTGAAAATTCGTACCGATCCCTTTTCCGCAGGTCTCATCATAACGCGCAAGATGGAGGCGCGCAACGGGTTCTGCTTGCGTTGCATTCGGAGCGATTTATGCGAGAGTGAGAGCAAAGTGATCCCCACACGAAGGCAGCCAATCAGTAGGGTTTCAGTTGATTTGATTAAAATCCATGGTCGGCAAAAAGGTTGCCATAATCACAACGTTCGCGCGCATAACGTATGGGGCAAAGGGATGCGAATGGCTTTTGATTTGGTTGGCACAATTTATGCCGATTGGGTTCCGGGATCGATTTGCGCAGTTTGTCGAACCACGAGTGTAAACATGCCTGGAACAAGGTGTGAACGAGCAAGTTCCGAATCGGGTGGTTCGTTGTGAGGAGGAGCTTGGAAAATACTACATGCAGTTGTTCAGTAATCCTAAGGTCGTAGCATTGCACAAGATTCGGACCGTGCTAGATTCCTAGTACCGTTATGAATTTAAATCAAACGGTTACAGAACAGCTTTTGAATTCATAAAACAGAGTGTCATTCATAATTAAACTATTTAAAAATAGAAACCATTGCACAACATTAGAGGAAAATTTATTATCAAACTTTGTAAAGGAGATGTGCGGTAGAACCTACATTAGACGGCTTAACCTGGTGAAAAAGCGCTTAAAATATATGCTAGGGAGAGCCCTCTATATGTCAATACAAGAAGCACAAAAATTGTAACTAAAACAATTTAAGCATGCCTTGCGTATGAAATACGCAAATATTCTTTTTTTAATCAGCTTGCTATGAAACTCTCCTGTTTATTGTACATAAAATTATTAAAGATGATAATTTTTAAGGTGTTGTTTTCAGCCAGTGTAATATAAACAATAAGTTTTATTGGTTTTGCATAATTTTCAGTTATACTAAGCTCAGACGATAAATGAAACCTTAAAAATGGTTAACAAACAATCTAATTCAATACACTTAAAGAGTTCCAAATTGTCAAAATTGTTGATAAAACGTCACTAGACGAGAATTGAAAATAGAAATTTATCAATAAATTCAAATATAATATCAAACCGCTAACAAAAAAAATGATATTTCATAATTTTATAAGATATAAGTGCTTCAGGATATCTCGGACGAACAACACAAACAATTAAGTACTATGGTCGTCTAAGAGACATACATCCAGAAGGGTCATTACATCCACATCAAGTTTGAACAATCTTTGTCGTTTTAAGATGATTTTTTTTGAAAATTTTATAATTTCATTAATACGAATCTTGCCAGTAATATATCCCAGTTTCTAAAGAAATTCAAACTAAACAAATAACTTTCCCTCAGTATGGGGACATACCTAGGTAGACTACAACGTTTAATGCCACTTATGATACATTTGTTGTTCTCTTTAGACCGACGTTTAACCCCACATTGTTTTACGATCAAATATAAAATCAAATTTAATATTTCCACATTCATTCTAACTCTCTACATGCTTCCTTCTGCGCACAAAATTTCAACAGTGGAGCAAAAACCATGTTTAAATCAAACATTTAAACTTTTTAAAAACTGTTTAACGCGTGTGGTATTACTTCAATATGCATTTAAATAAGCCTTTATCATCCTTTGTACTTTAAACATAACTAACAAGATGCGGGTCAAACTTGCATCTAAATTGTGCATATTAAATTGTCCAGATTGTCCGAACAGATTACTGCAAACACTCTGCCAGGCAAAACCACTTGCATGTGACACGAAGTGATCAATCAACCTCTGTGTGGAGTGGCTAGATCAGTAGATTCCCTGAATCCTGGCTGTAGCGAATAAAATAATGCGAGATTTTAAAGCTACAATTAGCAGCACTAATCTACCTCGCAAATTGCTTCTTGCAGCGCGAGCGAAACATTATATTAAGCAAAAATCGCCGCCTACAATCCAGCGAGCGGGTGGACGTTTCGGCAAGGAGCATGATAAATGGGTCATTTATTTCTCCAACACGGTGCAATTGCTCGCCAAATGGTCATCTTAAAAAGAAAGATATTCATTTGACTGCTCGCTCTACATCGGCCCCACCAGAACGCTGGCCACGAACACGGGGATACTTTATGCAATCACAGACGCACGCTAATACAGACACACCAAGGTTCAGAGGCAAAGCATAAGGCAAAAACGGTACGCTCAATATCGTACGCTTCACTTGATTTGCAGCAACATCCTACAGTAAGTGCTCGGTCGAAGAAGTGGACCGAAATAAAATGGCACGAACGTCCAGATATTGTGCAGGAAGCGAAAATATGTTCGTGTAACAAAAAATGTGCTTCATTTTGTCACGATTTCTAGCGACCATGCCACGTGAGCCCGGTCCACTGCACTACTCGCCCTGCTAATAGCGGGTAGTTCAGCAAATTAATGAGGGTCTTCGCAAGGGACGAATTAACATATTAGGGCACAATAAAACTCCAAAAACCAATCATTTATAACCTGCCTCAACCACTCGCCCGTAAGGACTGAACTTAAATCACCTGCCGCTGCAACGATGCCAGCCGTATAACCGGTAAACTCATTTGTAGGACTTCATCACCGGCATGAAAACCGATCAGTTGATCAGAGCCGAACCGAACGAGTGAACGGGCAGCGATTGAAACGTGATGGAAGTCAATTTATTCACCGCTCGCTGACCGATTGATTTGAGATGGAACACATTTTCAATTCGATTGGCAGTGGAATTTTAATTTGGTTCGGTGCATGTGGTAATCGTCAGAAACGGGGTGTTTGCCGCAAATTGTGTTTAGCGTTAGTTTGCTAGGAAAAGGTGCTTCACAAGCAAACTTATAAGTAATTTATTTACTCTTCAATTACGAAAATTTACATCACCAGTCAATTAGTACTGATACTAATGTAATTGTTTATGTCTAATTAAATGTTTCACTGGCGCTCTATATTTTCACATTACTCAGAAATGGTGGAGGCGCCCAGTGAATATTAGTTGTTAACTCATACTGACAAGGCAGTAAGATCAAAATGTGCTCTTTCTTTGGTACGTTGAAGGTTTGCCAGTAATACATAAATGCTTCGGTTAGTTTTGTAGACATGTTTGCTTTATATGGATCAACGGATGTCTATATTACAACACATTAAGCAAATTAAAATATATTTTCAAACTGTTATACGTAAGTGTACGAGTAATTATCCCAAATTAGTTAGTAATGGCATATCTTTTGGGTCAAATATTGGTTTTCCGAGGCACACATTTCGATGAGTTCTTAACACACACGAATTACAGATGTTACAACTTCCTAAAGTCGTTCAATTGTTTGCTGGTTTTGTAAATGGAATGAGGAAGGAAAGAATAGAGGATTGGCAATGGATAGAGCCGCGTGGTGCGGGTTCTATGTACGAAATTAAAACCCATAAAAAATTTAATCATGCTTTGAAAATTATGCTTCAGTCAGTTCAGAGTTCAGAATCACACCGTTTTCCTGATGCTAAATAAATTCTGGACCCTTACAAGACTCAAACATGATCAAGTAAGATTAATGCAAAATTTTAGATGCCTTCCGACTTCAGTCTCGCTCAGACTCATAGCCATGGCAGCTTTCTTTGAAATGACAAAGCTTCTCAAATTATCTGTTTACCAGCGTTAACGTTCCTAGTTTGTAAAAAAAACTTTTGTCAACACTAGAGTAGGAATTTTTGTTTTGCTTAACAGTACTCTTTTATTTCGCACTCTTTTTAATTAAAATTTTTAAGTCAAATATCTAAACGGCTCGCTAAAATTTTCAGAAATATGGCTAAAACTATGGTAATGCTTTTCATACCTCACGCTCTGCATATAAACAAAATAAAAACAAAATAATAAGTAAAGTAAATTCATGTGCTTAGCAGTGTTTAAAAATTTAACATTTCACAACTACTGGGCGCCTCGACGGTTTCCATTGTTTCATTAACTAAGATCTATGGTCAGAATACAAAACCTTTGTCAGTAAATTTTTTAAACAACAGCACTTAAAAAACAAAAGAAAGAACTTGAAATATTCTTGCTATCCTATTTAATTTTTTTTATCTAACAGTTTCCCAAGCAAATTCCGCACTATCAGAATCCATTTTGTACATCGATTATCATCTCGCACTGTACCGCTTTGCACGAAAATAATCTCCCCTGATTCGAGGAAGTGTTATCGAACACTCTTAAAGATACTCCATTCAGTTTCGTTTCAGAAATGTCACATTTTTAATTTATTCCAACTTCCCTATCCGGCCCCTTTGAAGTTGAAGCTCACCTCATCAAAACACAACATACTCAAGCTCCGTAACCGACCCGAAATTCCTAGAACCATTATTACCACCCATCATAGACTCCCGACCCGAGATTCGCACTGCGTTAGGACTGTGTCATCGCACTTGCCTGCCAAACATCGCAAGCGGGGGCCGAACATAATTGAATAAATTTCATTATATTGAGTGTTTTTAACTTTAATAGAAAATCGATACATTTCATGCGCTAGACTTTTCCGACATCAATCTTACTGGACACGGGAAGGTTTTGGGTGGGATGGCATGTTTAGGGTGTGTACTGCCGAAAAGATTTGGTGAAGCGCTCATGTGTTGCCAAGCGTTAGAATTGCGCCAATGTGCGGACACGCGTGTCACCATGAGACAGTTGACTTTGCTACAGCATGCTCGTTACGGTACCCGGTAGCGTCACAGCCAGTGAAATAAAAAGCTTCATTTTTTATGGCCAAAACTTGATGGTACCGGTATTCTCCAGTGAACCGAACATCGACCTTTGTTATGGGACGGACGTGCTACATCAGAAATGGCTCCTAATCAGCAGCAAAACATCGATTGTGATGGAAGCTATTGGCGCCCTATCAGTTGCTGCTCAGCTATTCGCTCAAAATCTGACCTTTAGCAAGCTGCAAAGTATAAAAGTAAAAACTTCTTGCTGTTAGTATGACACTAAATACTAACAATTTGCTTTTATTTGGTTAAAAAAATTATTATTAATTCAGTGAGCTAATATTTTGTAGATTGTGAAGCACAGTGACTTTACTTAGTCATCAATAAGCTTGAAAATCGTCAGAAGGTAACTTCTCAACATATCTCAACTTTGTTTTTCGGTGAAATTGTATTTAGACAATTTTTTCAAATCAATTTCAATCAAATTCAATTTCAATAAACAAATGTCCCCAAACCGATGTGAATTGTACTCCGTCTAGTATTGTCTACCTGTAACGTAATTTAAAGTAATACGACCGACGGCGCTTATAAAAAGCACTTTAGCTCTAATGTTTTCAACTATTTCTAACTCTACTTAGTCTTTTAATGTTTACCGCAACGATATATCCCTTGCATGCTAATTATTCAGCCTTACCTAACCTTCCCAAGCGATGAGGGGAAAGGCAAGAGGAGAAGACTGAAGGGGAGAGTATTTACGAATTAAAAAAAGTGGGAACGAAAAGAGGATAAAGAGAGGTAGTAATCAAAAGGATAGGAAAAATAGTCACTAGGGGCTAGAAGCTAGGGGACTAGATCACTGAGCAGTAAGTCACAATCACTCAACAATGAAAGTACCTGAGTGTAGTATATGGAAGTGGTAAATAATGTGTGTTAGTATGTTAGTATTAGTGTGTCAGATTTTGCATCTAAGATGCATTATAAGATGTAATTGGAAGGTCGGCAGTCAGTCTAGAATAAAGAGTCAAAGCGATCGGTCACAACACTGAGGTCGTTAAAATCACGGGCTAAGCGTTTTAACCACGAAGAATCCTTCGAGCATCGTACGGTCCATATGATGCCAGATTGACTAGCACACGGGAGTTACGAGGGTAGTTCCCTCAGGATTCTTTCTTTTACTTTCGGTACGTCCCACTAAGATCGAGTTTAGTTTAGGACTAAAAATGTTCATTAAACGTAAATAAACCGAGCCGTGAATTGAACCACGAAGGGACCAACAGAGAATAGGTGACCGCGTTACCACAAGTCGGTGTAAGTCGGAATCCAGGCGGTGTCCTATTAACCGTCGCTACGCGTTATAATCATAACGGGCCACTGTTCCCACGACAAGTTAACTCGGATTAGGGAATTAGGTTAAATAATAGGAGGGCGAGAATGAATAAGGCCTAGAAGTATTCCAGACATTAGAGACCATTATACTACCAAGTGCCTGAATTGTGCTATCATCTGCTACATTTGGATAACTTGACCGCTAAGTTTTGTAAACTGGGGAGCTGCATCTCCTTCAATTGTTTAAAACATCGCTTGTTTTGCTTAAATATATGCACTCCTTCGGGAGTTCTTCTTAAACCCTTTATTACGAAACTCTTATTTCGTCTAATGCAAAGTGGTAAAAAATCGTCTAAAATAATTGCATCCCTCAGGAACCTACATCTACATCATCCCTTTACGATATTTCAACTCTTACACGCTATCCTTAATGACGAATCCACTCAAAGCAGAGGCGATAATAAAAACTTTTGCTTAAAAATCATTTGCTGGTGCGTGTCATAAAAAGAGCACGAACAAACATACACAAACAAAAACAAATCCAAGACACGTTCGAGTCGAGTGTTTCGTTTCCTATACTACTCACTTTTATTGCCGAGTTCTAATGCACACCGCTAAAAACAATCAATTACGTTTACAATCATCCTCCGGGCGTACCGGGCGACGAAACAAAATTGCCACCGGTATCACTAAAAGCCAAATGTAAAATTGATTCCAGGCCCTCTCACCCCTCCAGATTCCCCAGTTCCCGAGGCGTATGTGGGAACAGGTCCAAACAAACGAGGATTGCACTAAATCCTGCCACACCGAACGTTTCTGGCGCGTCGGGATGGCATGAATAATTCAAGCCCACCCACTCACCCATCCGGAGGGAGCAGCATCGCGCGCCACTCTTTCTCTTGCTCTAATTGGCCCTAAAAACCTGTGATAGTGGGTACAATAAACCGATAGCATAAATTAAGGCGCACTGCCTGGTGTCCGTCGTCAGGTTTTGGTCCAGCCAGACAGCCACCAAGCCAGGCGGCAGCGAAACAAAGTTCGTGCTGGTGTTGGTGATCCGCGTGGGCCTGGTTCTGGTGAGTTGATTATGGTTCGGCGAGGCAGAAAATCCGCCTCTCAAGCACAGACATTCCACACACACAGGGGCAAGCATAACATAAACAGACAAATAATCCTTACGGAAGTTATTCTCGTAGCTGTCAGGGTTGGCGTACGGCCCAATGGCTGTACACTTCACTTTGTTGGCATTTTTCCATTTGCGTTCTTCACACCAGCCAGTGCGTGTGAAGTTTTGGACATAATTGAATATCGGCAAAATGATCCATGTGTGTGTGGGTGTGTGGGTGCGGATTGAGCAAAGAAAATAAAACCATCCCCACGACAGGGCTTGTTCCTCAATCTCAATCGTACGAGGCATCGCAGTGTGATGTTTGATGGTCTGACAAATGGAAGAAAATAGTACACAGATACCTTCCCGTGCCATTTTCTCACCCATCACCTAGTACCCAGCAGCCGTCAAGGGTTGTGTCACGGAAAAGTCCAACTGTTGGAAAACTTTTTGCACCAGCGACAACAAGCTTCTCTCCGAGGGATAGAGGGAGAGACCATCCGGCGAGAAGAAGCAAGTTGCCCTTCGATCGTAAATAAAAATTTACGACAATTTTCAAGAGAACCTGTTTATGACACCGTCACTTTATTGTTTTGGGGCCGTTATCCGTCTCTGTTTCGCACACCCGGGCTCCTGGTGAAAGATGATACAGTGCACGTTCGGGCGGCGTGTACGTAGCGTGGGCAATCCCAAATGAACACGTTCGGCCTGTCGATGGCAAAGGCTGCTTAAATGAAGTGTCACTTTCTTTCCTTAGGCGTTGCGTTTGTGTTTACGAAATTCCACAAGGCCTGTTAGTGTGCCTTCCTTACGAATTCCAGCATCCGGTAGCTGCTCCTCATCCGTTGCGGTGTACACTATTGAGCTGCTCGTCAACACTTTTTACGACCCACCCAGTATATTGTTGCTCTTCTGCATTCTGGAAGCACTGTCGTTACTGTTTGTCAACTTCATCGTACGAACCTCGATGATTCGCTCCACAACCGGATAAGGAGTCGTGTTGTGTAACGTGTTGAACTGATTGAACTAGTGCACAGCAGAACAGTGAAATCAATGCCACTAGCTGCACTCGTAACACTAGCGATATTGCCGTGCTATTGTTTGTCATACCACACACTAGTTATCTTGATCATTTCAATCAACACTTGGATATGAGGTCTGGCCATACTTGATTCATCAAAAACAATAAATCACCGTAAAAAAACACTCGCTGAATACTACAAACAGAGCAAGAACACTAGCCTTTATTCCCATTCAACATTGACCAATTTCTTCAAAGACCTTCATCACAAATTCAATATGAATCAAGCCTCAAGCCATACCAACATAAACATATCTATCAGGCCCGTCTGCGTTGTTCACGTGCAAAACGAAAACATTATGCAACATAAAAACTACCAACCGTCATTTACTTGTCTCATCTAGCATGCATCATCCACACAAACTACTTAATGAGCAGCTTCTTGCCCACTTTCGTGCACCATCTCAATTGCGCCTGACTTGCTAATTGCTTCAAGAAAAACTTTTCTTCTCTCTCTCTCTCTCTCTCTCTCCTCACCTCGCGCATCACGCTCACAAACGTAGTTCCGGATCGGATCCGGAGCGGGACTATAAAAGTCCACAGCAATAAATAACAAAGCTGAAAAGTTTTAATAATTTCTCAACTTTTCAACACCACTCCCGATGTATCGTTTCAATCCATGGACAATGGTGGGGCCTCCATGGTGTGCTAGCAAAATATGGTATACATAAAGCTTTTGACACAAGGCACAAAAAAAATGTGCATCGAATGCAGATGCACCTTAGCTCAGAGCTTGCTACAACCGAGTGGAGAAGCTCCACTCTAAGGATCTCGCGTTACTTAAAATTCTATCGATGTTTTCCTGCTTTTGTGCTGGGCACTGGTTTTCCTCCAATGATTAAGCTTTGCGGTTGATCATAGACAACCTTGGAGGTTTGGACAGGTCGACAGGATGCATTATATGAGCACTTTCCATGAGTACCAGGGAGTGCAAGAAGCGCCGAAAATTATTTTCAAAGTTGTTCTCTTGCTGAGACTTAGTTCGGAAATTCAAGGACACCCTGACCTTATATGTTGTCCATATTCTCTCTAACTTTGATGGACCCACTGTTAAGGGAGTTTCAAATGAAGAGCAAGAAAATAAATATGGATAATGTTTTCTTAATTATGTGTTGCTCATGCGTCCCATCATAGATAAAGAAAAAAACTTTTCAATTATCAATGTGTTGCTGCTGTACTGTGCAACACATTGATAATTGAGATACCGGTGGTGAATATTTAAGGCATGAGATTGTTTCCTTCATAATACTTTTTCCAACGAAGGAACTACTTCACTTAATCGTATCTTAATTTAACCTGCTCAGGGTATAGCTCGTCGTGTTCTTTGATTATACGGTGGATTCAACTAAGCTCAATCGTGTACCATCCATCTTCGATCTCGGGGTGATTATTGATCAGGAGCTGACTTTTATTGGCCATGTATAATTTATCGTATCGAAAGTAAACAGAATAATGGGAATAATTCCTGGCCTAACACAAGCCTTTAGGGATCCGCCTTGTCTCTCATGCAACTATGTCGGCAAGCCGTTGCCAGGAAGCTCGGTCCGAGGCTGATCTTATTGATCCTTAATCTAATCCCATACCAATAAGCCTAGTAGGTCATTTAATGATCCAGCAAGTCGTTAAGACAAGAAGAAGATCCTTAGTGAATCTTGATTCCTTTCAAAATCAATATGACTGAGCCAAAATTCAAACACAAATGCTGTTTTTTACTGAATTTTTGCACAGATGTACATCAAATCTGGCTGGGTCCAAAGTTGAATGACTTTCTGTTCAACCTTTTGTCGGAAAAAGCTCGGAAAAAATCATGTTCAGCTAAAGCGGACCAGTTTCCATGGACTAGTACAAGGGTCCTACTTGAGCAAGGACGCCGCCGAAATACAACTGACTTAACAAACCACTTTGGACAACCTTGCCGAGTGGTCTGAAAACCTTGGTATCAAGTGCGCTGCAACGAAAACTGAGATAGAAGTCTTTTCTCCTTTTAGCGACACGACGAAAAACAGGGAGAAAAGACTATTTGACCCGAGAATTGATGTCTTTCTGTATGGAGAAAAAATATCAACTACCGATAATTTTCGATACCTTGGTGTTTGATTCAATTCAAGGCTAAACTTCACACATATAACCCATCTGGGAGTACACATATCACCCATCTGGTGCAAAAATGCAGTAAAAGAATCAACTACTACTACGGTACTATGCGTGTTGGTAGCATATGCTTCCATTGGGCATCCAACACGCATGTCCTCAAACTAGAGAGGCTACAGTATCGTTGTCTTAGACTCCCACTAGGGAGCATGGAATCAACACACAACATGTCCCTAGAAGTGATGACCGGAGTGATGCCGCTGAAACTACGTTTTGAAATGCTGTCGCTTTGCCTTCTAGCCCGTTCTTCAGCATCAAATCCCTTGATCGAAGAAAATTTTAAAGCGTTTCTAGAGACAGGTTCTAAGAGCAAAATCTTGAAAATTTACGAAGATTTTGTTACCCTAACGCTCCTAGCGATCCACAGGCATTAAACCGTGCTGCCCTTCCTGAGACCTACAGTTCCCTTTTAACAACAGATTCCTCGTTGCACGAGGAAATTAAGACCATACCGAATGATCTTCGCCCGATGGTAGTTCCGGGCATTTTCAGGGATAAGTATGGCCATTTAGACCAAATAAGCCAGTATTATACTGATGGATCATGCTCTAAGGAAGGCACCGGCTTCGGCGTTTTTAGTGAGTCCGCTCGAAGCATTTTTCAAATTGCGGGAGGCGTGTAGTGTCTACACCGCAGAAGTAGCCGCAATGTTGTACGCACTATTGATGATAGCAGCGAGACCTTCGGATCAGTACTTCATCTTCACAGATAGCCTTAGCGCTATCGAAGCACTACGATCCCCGAAGGCTGTTGAGAGTCAGGATTTCCTTACCATGAAAATCATAGAATTGCTTAGCTCAATGTTCGACAAGGCGTTCAGGATTTCGTTAATTTGGGTACCTTCTTGTTGTGTTTCGGAACAAGAGGAATCCACACGTGTGTTCTGCTTGCGCTTCAATCCCCGACTGCCTTTTATTGCCTGCTGTCATTTGACAGCTATGACAACTTTCCTCCCCTTTACAGAGAATTATTTATGGGTTCTTAAACAATGTTTAAACTTAACGTAATTTAGCTGGTAATGTTCTTATTCTTATAGATCTTCGCAATGTATTATCTCTTGCTTCGTGATTATCTGTGGACGAGGTCTTACCATGATCATCATTTGGTAATACCATGTCACTATCCGTGCTTTCTCGTTCTTCTACTTCTGTTTCTGGGCATGTAAATCTTGTTTCGAATTGATTTTTTTCGGGTCCTGGCCTTAATTGATTTACATGTCTTTTCCAAATTCTTCCATCATCTAATACGACTTCATAATGTAATTTACCAATTTTACTTTTAATTGTACCGAATTCCCATCTCTCTTTATTCGGTACGAAATTTCTTGCAGTTACTCTATCTTGTGGGTTGAATGATCTTTTTGTAGGTTTTTCCTCATACGTGGAGTACTCTTTCTCCTTAGGCGGTAACATAACATCTATACGAGATCTGATCTGCCTTCCTAACATCAACATTGATGAACTCTCTCCCGTAGATGGATGCACCGTTTTTCTATATATCATAAGTATATTTTGCAGTTGCTTAGATATTTCAGAAGTCTTGCAATTCAAAGCCTTAATCTTTTCTTTAATCGTCTGTACATATCTTTCAGCCTGCCCATTTGTTGCTGGATGATATGGCGCTCCCATTTTATGGACAATCCCATTTGCTTTTAAAAATGATTGAAAGCTTTCAGATGTAAATTGTGTTCCTCTATCTGTTACTAATGTGGATGGCAAACCAAATGTAGAGAAAATTTCTCTCATTTTTTCTATTGTTGTTTCAGTGTTCATGTCTTTAGTTATTTTTACCTCAGGCCACTTACTAAACGCATCAACTAAAATGAGGAAATAGCATCCTTGAAACGGCCCTGCATAATCCGCATGAACTCTATGAAATGGAACTGTTGGTCTTTCCCAGATATGCGTTGAAATTTTTGGTGGATCTTTTCTAACTTTCGCACATCCAATGCATTGTTTAGATAATTTTTCTATATCTTCATCTATTTTATGCCACCAACAATATGCTCTGGCCATTGATTTCATTCTACAAATTCCAAAATGTCCTGTATGCAATTCTTGTAATACTTTTGTTCTTAAGGAAGGTGGTACGTATGCCCTTGACCCTCTCATCAAACATCCGCTTTGTAAAGTGAATTCTTCCTGATCTATTCCAAAACGATTTTCCTTTTCTACTGTTCTGCCAGTCCTTAAACCTTCCATGAGTATTTGTACTGTGTCGTCTTTTTCTGTACATTCCTTCAATTCTTTCAAAGTTACTGGTAATGTTTCTATCTGATTAATTTCAATTTCATCTATTTCTTTGCTTGTTAAGTCATTTCCCTTGTTTGAAAGTGGAAGTCGTGACATCGCGTCCGCATTTGCATGATCTTGCGAAGGTCTATGTCTGATTTCGAAGTCGAAAGATTGTAAGAACACTGCGTAGTGTTGCATTCGTAATGCCGATAACGTAGGAAGACCTTTGTTTGGTAAGAATATTTGTGATACTGGTTTGTTATCAGTTTCTAATATGAACTTTCTTCCGTACAAGTATCTTTAATATTTTTTTACTCCAAATATTATGGCGTACGCTTCCTTATCCACTTGAGTATATTTTTGTTGTGTGCTTGAGAGTGTTTGGGATGCATATTGTATCGGACGTTCTTTCTTGTCAGGCATGATATGGCTAAGAACAGCACCTACTCCATACGGTGAAGCATCTACAGCTAATATTAATGGAAGGGTACTATCGTAGTGTACCAATACTCTCTCAGACTGTATTTCTGACTTTACCCAGTTAAAGGCCTTTTCACACTCTGTATTCCACCTAAAATTTGTCTTGTTTTTTAGTAGGTTGTTAATTGGATACATGTAAGTACTTAAGTTCGGCAAAAATCTTCCATAATAGTTCACTAGTCCCATAAAAGCACGCACTTGATCCTGATCTTTTGGCCTTGGCATCTTCTGTATGGCTTCTATTTTTGATTCCATCTTATGTATTCCTTGTTTGTCGATTACATACCCGCAGTATTCTATACTATCTGCAAAAAAGAAACATTTTTTTACATTTATTCTTATGTTGTTTTCGTCAAATCTTTTTAAAACTTCAGTTAGTCTTTGCATATGCATTTCGTCGTTGGATCCTGTTATTTTTACGTCATCTAGAAAAACAGACACTCCAGGTATGTCTTGGAGTATTGAACTGATTTGCCTTTGAAAAATAGCTGGTGCCGAAGCAACCCCATACATCAATCTGTTAGGTTTGAACAGTCCCATATGCGTATTTAATGTTAGGATTTCCTGACTTTGTGGATGGACTTCCATTTGCAAGTAGGCTTGAGCTAGATCTAGCTTCGTAAATTTTTTCCACCAGCCATGTTTGCAAACAGCTCTTCTATTGTAGGTAATGGGTGTTCATCTACTAACAAATGTTTATTCACCGTTAGTTTGTAGTCACCACATAGTCTTATTTTATTTCCAGTTTTCTTAACTGGAACAATAGGAGTGGCCCACTCACTTTGATTTACTTTTGTCCATATTCCTTGTTGTACTAGCTTATTTATTTCTGTTTCTACTAGTTCCTTTAACGCGAAAGGTAAGGTTCGTGATTTAAGAAAAACTGGTCTAGCGTTCTGTTTTAAAACAAGTGAAGCTTGCATATTTGTTATTCTGCCTACTGTTTCTTCAAATACTCTTGGAAATTTTTCCATAAGCTTTTCTTTCACTTCTTCCGATTGTGTGCCGATTGATTTCACTAGTACCTTTCGGGTGAGTAAAATTTCATTCCAATTCAACTTTAAGGACTGTATCCACTCTCGTCCCAATAAAGGGCGTCTATTAGAATTTACAACAAATAATCTGAGTTTTGTTTTTGTGTTTCCTATTCCTACTTCGATCAAAATGGTTCCGTATAATTCAATTTCCTTTCCACAATAACTGCTCAATCTTATTTTTGACGGCAACATTAAATAATCTTTAAACCACTTAAGTTTATCTTGAAGGTTGATAATTGAAACTGGGGATCCCGTATCTATTTCGAATTTAATCACTTGTTTGTTCACTAGTAAGTCCAAAAATATTTTTGGTGCATATACAGAATCTTCACTTTTTATGTTACTCACTACAACTGTATTTACCTCTTCTTCTTCCTCCTCGCTGTCGTGAATTTCCTCGACGACATTAACCTTTTTCTTCGTGTTGTTTCGACACACACTATGCAAATGTCCAACCTTTTTGCACTTTAAACAAGTAGTAGTGGCATGTCTGCACATGTTTGCCATGTGCCCATCACTACCACATCTATAGCATTTCAGCGATGCTGGCTTGTAGTTCTTTTGTTTTAGCTCCGGCTTCTGAGATTTTTCTACGAACTTCACTTCGGCTGCGGCTGCTTCATGTCTCACAATGCCTATTCCTTGTTGCGTTGCTTCCATAGCTGATGCCAATGTGGTTGCCTTTTCCCATGTAAGCTCCTTCTCTTCCAACAGCCTGGTTTGCATGGCTTTGTTTTGCAATCCGAAGACAAATTGGTTTCTTAACGCCTTGTTCAGGTATTCGGCGAACCCACAAAATCTTGCTTCTTTCTGGAGCACTTTGGCGTATTCCGCAACCGTTTCACCTTCTTGCTGTTTTCGTTGCCAAAATTTGAACAATTCTACCATTTCCAATGGTCTGAGTTCGTAATGGGAAGTTAATTTATCCACTACTTCCTGGTAGGTCAAACCTTCCGGTTCTTTGGGTAAGGCTAAATCACACAGGGTGTTGTAGCATTCCATACCCATGTAATGCAAGAGCACTGGTTTCTTTTTCTCCGGCTGCAAATCCATCATCTCCATTGCTGTCTCCAACCGTTTTACCCATCTCTTCCATGATAACACTTCTTTGTTGTATGGTTCAATGTAGACATTATGAGTCGGATTATTCATTTTGATAAACTTTTCCTCTACGGGTAGACTTGAACAAACACTGTTTTTTTTCTTTTCCTCTTCCATGAACTGGTTCAGCCTCGTCGCCAACTGTTGTGTTTCGGAACAAGAGGAATCCACACGTGTGTTCTGCTTGCGCTTCAATCCCCGACTGCCTTTTATTGCCTGCTGTCATTTGACAGCTATGACACTTCTCATTGTGGAATTCCCGGCAACGAGAAGGCAGACTCACTGGCCAAAACAGGCGTCCAACAAGGCGCCTTTTACGACCGTCCGATCTCGGCCCGAGAGTTTCTTCGTCTACCACAGCAACTTTTCCTGTCTCGCTGGCAGAGCATGTGGGAGGCGGATGATCTCGGGCGATTCCTTTTCTCGATCTCTCCGCAAGTGTCCCTGCGGCCTTGGTTCGGTGGGCTCTCTGTTGATCGGGCATTCATACGCATGATGTCTCGACTTATGTCGAATCATTTCGCGTTGAATGCTCATCTGCAGCGTTTAACTCTGGCTCAGACGAAGGTGTGTGGCTGCGGTGACGGATTTCACGATGTTGATCACCTTCTTGGAGTTTTAAACCGCAAGACCCTCCTTGTTGGGCGCACTCGGGAGCATCAGCAGCCGAACGGGTATAGAAATTAGAGAAGTTTTGGCGATTAGAGACCTCGCTTACATGAGGCTGCTGCATGACCTGCTCTGACCAAATTGACGCTAGAGTCAGCATTTCTAAGAGGACACCTAATGCAGAGCACCTAATGGAGTACTCTTTCATGAACGTATCCTTACCCGCCAATATCCACATCGAATATATCGAGACGAAGCAGGTTTGCCCCTCAGTAAAATCCTAGAAGATCGTTTCTCTGCTATTGTATTTTCCTTCTCGTGACCTAACACCCAACCTTCATTATTGATTCTAAAACGGTACGTTTTCTGCCTAAAAAGCTTTCCTATATACTCTCTCTCTCTCTTCTTGGCCTAACGAGGTCATGCCTGCCATTTCTGGCTTACTAGACTTAATAATACCACGTAGCAGGATAGTCAGGCCTTACTACGGGGGAACGGTCCGGATGGGATTTGAATCCCGGTCCTGCCATATGAAGACCTGCGCCGTTGTTGCTTCTACCACCGGGCCGGCTCCTATATATATACTATTTTTTATTATTAATCATGTTGTTAGGTTAGGTTAACGTTTGGATAACTTTGTGTTTAGGTAATTTAAGAGCAAATTTGGATGAAATACAAACAGTGATATGAAATAAAATTACTGCGGTACTCTTATGGCTTCCCATGTACTGCAGTATCATTCTCCCCAAGCTGAAAACTATTTATGAAATCTATTTGCCACAAAACGCTTTAGAGCGTATTATGCTTTCAACAGCTGAAAGACAACTTTAGTTTCCTTCACTCAATCAAACTACTTTAAGCGTTAAAATGCAACTCCCTTTCAACAGACGCTCCACACCCACAAGAGCTATTCACGTTCAAGCGAAAAATTGCATTTCCATTGTTCAATCAAAACCTTCCGCAAGCGCCCACAATCATTGTTCCGGCTATTGCACCAAGTGAGCCAGTCTAAAAAAAAAAACAGGCACAACTTAATAAACCATCCGAGAGTTTGTACAGTACGGAAAAAGCATCATGCCACAAAAACAGCCGACCGTCCGTCAGTGGATGAAGCTGTTACTCAATCGCCGCACCACGCTCCGGATTGTGCATTGTTCCCGAAACGATGTTTAATTATTTCCTGCTGTCAGTAAATGAACTAAATTACGCCTGTTGGCCATTTCCCTCCCAACGACGGTGGATTATCCACCACCACCACCACCGCCATTGATGCATTTCCACTTTCCAAGCACACGGCTTGACGGATGGACAAAACGCAACTGGAAGGCAAAATTTCATAAAAATGAAATTGAAAGAAAAACACTTGCCGAACAAAACCTCGCGGATTCGCGGACCGCTTTTCTTACCGGCAAACCGTAACCCTCGTCGACCATGGTACCAAGCCTCGAAGGTCCTCACACACACACATACACTTTCACGAGTGTCGCAAGTTTTTCATCACTGCATCTCGCGGAGCAGGATCATATTTTTACTCGCTTTCGGCTTTTCCCTGACCAAGGCTCGGCGAGTGTCACTGTCTTTGGGACCGAACTTTCTGGCGTCCGTTGAAGTTTATTAATTATAGTTTTACTTGCTCCCGTTTTCCAACCCGGGACCTCTTTCTGCTTTGGCTCGATGGCTGCGGAAAGATTGATGGTCCACGGTTACTGTCGCGGCAAATGAAGGCGTTAAACCGTGCTCGAAACGGACCTGCCTTCCAGTGTAGCGAGATAGTTTTAATGAAGTTTGACTAAACGCTTAGGAACAATTTACAACCCGGCTGAAGATGGCATATCATATCCGGCTAAGGATGGAGCGAAAAGGTGCACCGTCCATAGCAAGGAGCAGTTGTTTAAAAAAATGTCCTCGCGTAATTACGGCAGCTACGTTTCTCATTTATAACACACTGCTAGAAATTGTCACTGAGATGCATTTTTTTATGGATACGGTTGAAAATGTCTTTCACTTCCATTTTAAATGAAGCTCAATACATACACAATGAACATGCAAGATAGAAAAGTGTCGTAGATTGTTTGACTTTCAAAGTAGAAAAGGCTATGTTATAAATTCGAAATACAAAGATATAACTTCTGAATACTAAGCTAAGCTCGATTGTATAAGCTTCAACAAGAAAACCGAAGCAGTCGAAGCGAACGGCTCCAGTTCGCAATCCATTCTGTGCAACATTAAACGCTCGGGCAAACCATCCATCAAACTAAAACTGCAATCAGCATGAGTAATGGATAATCAAAGCGATGATTTTTGCGCTTCAACAATCCATTTAAATCAAAACGATATTGGTTCGCTGGTGCGAAGAAACAGCATGCGAAGTGGAGAAAGGAAGTACGGTTCCATTCATCGCAAAAGATGCAACCTAACAATATGTGCACACAAAACCCCTTGGCCGGCTCCTTCGGCTTGGCCGTATCTCGCCAGCTGCAATGATGAACAATTTCCGGTCAGAAATGGGACTTTTAGTGAAAAGATGAAGGCATAAATCATTCGCTTCGATGCACCGACGTCACTGCAGATCGGAAGAATTTGTCCGCTAGCGCACTTCGGTAGCCTGTCCCATACCGGCTTAACATGAAAGGAATGCATTCTATTTGTTGTTAACTTTCAAAGCGTAAACTCGGAGTCTTATTATGTGATCATAATTCTTCACAGCCAGTTGTGAATAAATAAATTGATCTATACATTTATTTTTTATTTGTCGAATTGAAATCCATGCCCCCCCCCCCCCACCAATATGACCTGAGCAATAATTATAGATGGATGCTCTATAAATTCTTATACCATTAAAATAAATAAAAGTCTAACATTAAAAGTGTGTGAATTGTACAGAAAGTCATTTTTAAAACGAATCCACTAACTAATGCTGTCTTCTCTATCTCAGGCCTGCTACCAAATCTGAGAAAATAATTAATTTTTCAAAAAAATCCTTAACTCAGAGCAATCTAAGCTATTTAACATCTACATGTACTTCAATGATCCAACCTGGCTAATTAATTTCTTTCGTATTTTATCTAACTCACTACCCAAAACATTAGAATATAGCAAAATAATTCAATTGAGATGACAAATAAAAAAAATGCAACTAAGATAATAAGAATTGATTGGTGCGTTAAAGAGACTTTAAGTCATTCGGAGTTTTATCTTTTATGTCTGATCTAAGGATCTTCTATCTTCTCTTCATTGGTTTAAAAGCCACGTATCACAGCATAGCCAGCGTAAAACTATACGACGCGATGAGCTCTCTTGTAATCTTGTCCAAGCTTACCAAACTTCTAAGAATCACAATGGCCAGCATTCCACTAAGGTGAAGGTGGATAGGAAACTCTGTGGGCTCTTTACTACCACCTGTGGGGCCTGCGGTAAGGAGATGGGCTTGGTCAATTTGGTGCTAGAGAGCGCCATCCGTGACTCGGAAGTGGAAACATCGGGGACCACTTTCTATAAGTCAATCCAGCTCCTGGCATTCGCTGATGCCATAGACATCATTGGTTAGAGGTTTTCCTATGTAACCAGTGGGCTTACTAACAAATACCGATTTACGCAAGGATGATGTACAGATAGGTGACCGCACCTTTGAACTCTCTCAAAACTTAACCTATATTTACTCAAAAGTCAGCAAAGATAACACTGGTGTTGAGTTACGCGCAAGGGTGCTGGCTGCCAGCGGGTCATACTACAGTCTGAGAAAACTTCTCCCCTCTAAATACCTGTCTCGACGGAAGCTGGGATTGTACAGAACATCTTTAGTCCCAATACTCATATACGCGTCTGAGACATAGACTGACGAAACCCTCTTAGCAGCGCTCGAGAGGAAGATGCCCAGAAGGATTTTTGGCCCCGTTGTGGGGAATGACAATGGAGGAGTCGCTGCAATGACGAGCTCTACGAGCTGTACGGTGATTTCACCATTGTGTGTCGAATTAGACTCGCCAGACTCCGGTGAGCTGGTCACGTCATGAGCCCAGCCCGTCCTAACCTAGCACCGGACACCGGACCTAACCTAGCCCGTAAAGTTCTTTAAGGCCGTCCACACGGGCAGAGGAGGCGTGATAGGCCCAAATTGAGATGGAGAGACGGTTTGGATGCTTCCGAAAAAACAGCCAAGATAATAAATTAGCAGACGATAGTGCTACATACTGAGCGCTATCAAAGATTGTTTTGAGCAATCCAAGCTCGTGAAGTGTGAGAAGCAGGTAAATAGGTAAGTAGCATGTAGTCATAAAAATAAAACGTTTTGAACGATTAAACGACATCAGCGACGTAATTCAACATTTTATTTAGTCCTCAAATCATTGTCTTAATTACAGTTCAATCCTTTCCTTCTTAAGAGGCAACTTCACATTTACGTCCAAGTTCCATACGATCACAAACGCTCTAAGCCAGAAAACAATCGCGGTCATACTAAATTTACTTACACAAACATCACTTTCGCGTTGCGTGTGATACATTCCACTTGTGTACATCCTTCACAATAGATACCCTGCTTTCGTAACCATAAGCTATTTGCTCATTTTTCACCGGAAGAAGAAACAAACCTTTCGCGTTGCCCTATTCTAAATTCATGGAATTGTTTGGCCTACAATAGTAAGTAAGTCAAATTGCCACAGTTGCCTTTCGGGAGCAAATACCGGCCAATAACATAACCAATAACATCTCACAGCTCACATCAACAGTGGCAGGTGTGCCAGCATTCTCCTAACGGAAACAAATCTAATCACCATAGCCGCGCCCAACTGCGATTTGGGTACCACAAACACGATTCATGGGAAAGCGGTTCCCTGTGCCGGTCTTGCCGTCTAGCGATAATTAGCATATGTGGCTGCTGCCGGATTTTGCTCGCCCTTCCCGAAGGCTAACATGACCGAGCTTAGCAGCTGTTAAACTGGTGCTGCCTCCCAAACCGCAACTCCGGGAGCGCAATTGTTTATACAACCATTATCCAAACAGTAACACCGTGTTCGGAAAGCGCGCGCGTGTGTGTGTGTGGCAAGTCTGGTGATAATTTTAATTAGAATGTATTTTTCCTTCCGTGGGAAGCTTAACACCATATTAACAGGTTTTAATACCCAGCAGGCGAACTAAAAGCTCGATAACGAAGCATGGTAGCAGCCTTATTTAATAGCTCCACAATCGATAACAATAACGCTGGGTTTCAAAAGAAATATTATACCAGAAACAAAACACTAAACCAGTGAGAAGTACTTCAAATTATATTCAACTATCAACGTCATTAAGAACTTAACTTTCACTCGCTCCATAGCAGCAATCCCATAAAGTACTATAATTTTGATTCCTTACAGGCTTCTTGCAGATCATCGTCATGCTCGGTAGATTAAGCTACGCCTTATTAAGCATAACTTCTGGTCCACCGGGTGAATACGTGACGAGTCTACACTATTTTGTTTTATGGGTCTGATCTGGTGTTGACCTCAATTTAATTTCTGTGTTCTTGTTTATGAAAAGTCGGATTAATTGGCCGAAAAGGCTGATACGAGAGGGACTCTTTTCTATAGGCCCGTTTTATCCCACGATCTCCTACGTGTATTACAGTCTTACAGTACGGTGTCTTAGCTTTGAGATTTTTGAACTCAACTTTTCCCAAAGTTTTGTTGATTCTTTGATTCCACAGCATCTTAAGGGATCCTACATTTATTCGGAAGATAGTACGACTTCGATCTATCTAAAGCTTGTTGAGTCAGATTAATCATCTTTTATGGTAGACGCAGTTCAAGAAAATAGACAATTACCAATATTGCCAATAAGACCAGAAAGGAAGTACGATCAAAACACCAGTAAATTGTGAGACAAAACTTGAAGTACTGATACATTTATGCCTACTCAAACCCACTGGATGAATGAACGAAACTCAACAAAACGGCTCGTTTCTTAAGGTTCCTTTCAACAGTTCCTTCAAGAAAATATCTTAAATTTTAATAAAAAGTCAATATCTTTGCAATGGTTTAATAAGCATATTATAAATTATTCCACTTTTTGTTCCTCCATTCTAGCTAAGCAGGTTCTAATTGAAGTTTTCTCATGCTTAAATTCTTCACCGGAAAAAGAACCTCTAAAACTAATGCAAGCCTTAGTTACAATTGCAAAACACTCTTCTTAAAGCTAAAAGCCTCTAGAGCTCAACAGTTTGCCAGGGTAGAGAGTTTATCATTACCATCTTCCACCACTAATCGAAATGGATCGTAAAACGCTTCCCCCTTGCAGTAATCGTAAACATTTTGTCAAAAGCTAGATAGCATCGCTGACAAGGAAACGGCCTGACTTTTGCACCAATTGACAACCATTTTTATCACAATTTTCTTCAAACGTTATTGCTCCGCACTTTGACTAATCACGCCAAGTGGACGTGCTAAAGACAAAACGTATCTTCGCCCGGGCAGCAACACAAAAACAGGATCAATCAATCTCTCGGCAAGAAATCTCTTCCCGCACAGTAACGCAAACAGACACGCGAAAGTGGGCCACGTGAAAATTTCCACCGCCACCAACTTCCAAAGCCACCATTATTTGCACAAACGCCAAAGCATCGGCATTTAAATTTGACAACCCCGGACGGCTAATCGTCGATGGTGTCGGTGCATTGGTTGTAGCACAGGAAGACGCTCGCCTTCGACTAATCAGTGCCTGACGGTGAAACTAAGTCTTCCTACTTATGAAGACAAGGGATCGTAGTTAGGTTCTTGGCCCGGTGTAGAGACTTTGCTTCCCTTCCAAATAATTGATGTCGTTGTCTTACGGCTGACGATATAAACCGGAACCGGGGACCGGCATCGTCTTTGCACGCAAAATGGCGAGATGGCATCGAACGCCATTACGCTGATAGCGCTTGATTGATGGATGGAAGAGTAGATCGATGGTTGCTGGAGGTGGGCACTACGCGCCAGTTCCTTGTCTGCTGTGTCGCGTGAAGGATAAACAATTTAAGAGCAGCTTTTTGCTGAAGCACTTCTATTATTCTTGGTGTTGTCTTCAAATTGCTTATCGTCCAAACACCCGAAGAAATTGTGGCTTCTTATCATGCTGGAATCAATACAGCTTTTTCATTAGGTTTGTTGCAGCTTTTCGTAACATAAGCTAAGGAATACGAAATTATAAACCATTCCACCTCATTTCTCAACACAATGCATGATTAATTTGTATTCCCAACTGCAACTTTCTCGTTGCAATTAATTTTCTGCAAAAAGATGTTAAAAAAAAGCTGATCCTGAACTAATTCCCAACGCAAAGCATCAACGAAACATAGCCACAACTTAGACATTCTCAGATTTCCCTTGTGGACTGTATCCCCATGTAGTGCCAACTAGTACGTTTAGAGAACTTTGGATTAAAATCAACTTGACGGTAGGCGAGAGAATCTGAAGCACAGCGAACACGTTTTTTAATCAAAAGAACACACACCAAGCTCTCAGGAAACAATGGGAATGACTTACCTAAGTAACAAACTTTGCTGGAAAGCTTGATGCGGATCATTTTTTTGTATAATCGCCTCGATTTTTAACAATTTATGGTTGAAATTTATTTTTCCCGGGTTCAATTTATGCACAGGCAGCTACCAAACATTGTTGATGATGAAAGTTTTATGCTGGTTTAAAATTAAAATATGGAGCATTTCAAAAATGTGGACCCATAAAGTGTACATACTATCTCTCCCCTTTTTCTCATAATTTCAAAATATCTTCACATTTAAAAAAAGCAGACAGCGATTTTTCTCCTATTTTGCTCGCTTAATAATAGTTCAAACCCGCTTCTCTGAGTGCGCCGCTTCATTCGTTCTGCCGGCGAACGTACGTAAAATTCATTCGTTGTCATCATCAGAAAGTGCGCAGCGGTAGACCCGCACTCTAAAAAGGCTTCGAACTCAATGCGCAAACCTGCAATCCCCTGGTGTAATTGAACCCTTATCAGAAACCAATTTATGAGCGGGTTCCACCGTTCCATCACCTTTTTCGCCATGATCTCCGATTGTTCGCCAACCGTAAAAAGCAACGAAAAGAAATCTCTTTTCTCCCCCGATGAAGGCTTTTTAGCAACGAACTCCCTAACCATCACCACCACCATCATCTATCCGCTTTTTCTAGCTAACTAGGAAAAACTAAAAAGGGATAAAATCCTTTCAAAGCGACCGGTTGAGCATCCCAGCGAGGCTGGGACTTTTCTACCTTCGAAATCTACACATCCCATGACAAAAAGGTTGGGCAAACATTTGGGAAGCAAAATGAGCGTTTTGTTCCAGGGAAAAAATGAGTCAAAAGGTAAAGAAAGGCTAAGCTTCGCAGGTGAACATATGCTCGCTAAGCAAACTTATCTAGGTCCAGAATGAAAAAAAAAAGATTATGGTTTTTTTATTACTTACATTAATTATCTCAAAACTATCATCTCAGGTATCCAATGTTTAGACTATAGAAAACCTGGAGGCACCATTATCTTCGTTGATGTACCTATATTTTTACGATTTCATTCAATATCCAGAACTGTAATACCCGAGGATTTCCTTAATGTTTCAGACATTCTCGGAAACTGTGTGAGAACTTCTACTTACATCCCTTTAAGTACACATACAAAAAGCATTGTAGTTTTTGCGTTATAGAAGAATCAACACAACCAAAATCTATGTTTTTTCGACCAAAATTAAATTTTCAACAAGGTTTCTGAGAAGCACTTCAATTCTCAAGTATCCGTAATTGGATATAAAATAACTCGAAAGACTATTAAATTGCTCTTACAGTTTTTTTAAATGTCTGCATTGCACTAAAACTTACAAAATGCCTCGCTTACACTACACACCAAATTGTGCGTTAAAATGTAAATGTAACTCTACCGAACTAACGATCTTTTCTCCTTTCCATCAGGAAAAAGATGACTGTGTGTGTCCTTGAAACTCCCATTACCGCCACGCAACTGCCAACCGGGTGACCTTCTGACGAGGCCCTTCCTGCCTTCCGGTAGCCGAATCTGTTTCAATTAACTTCAAAACCAAATGATTTATGCAAAACGAGTCCGAAAACCCTTCCGACGCCGCACATCGACTCTGTACTTCTGGGCCGTCACTGCTGCGATCTTAACATTCTACAAGTACCAAGGAAGTCCTTTCCCGATTTCCCGACCTAAACAGTCCCAGCCCAGTCCTTAAATTAACCAAACCACCCCATCTAACAGGACGCACAATATGGATGTGTGTGTGCGAGTGGATGAGTGGATGAGAGAGAGAGCTAGAGAGAGAGAAAAAGAGCAAATGAATATGGAAATTCACCACCACCACCGCCGACTCCAATGTTCCCTTTTCCGGCCAACAGCATCATGTGTGGAGTTTGGTTATTTATACGACACTGGCCAAGATTTATGAACACAGTGCGCCATTTTGAAGGTAAATAGCAGCACAGACTGCTTCCTGCATCCTGCACCCGGTGCGTCTCCCTCTCCTTTGCCGATGATAGTACAGGTTTAAAACTATTCTTTGATTTACGACCTGCTCTGAGCTGTCCGTGCCTGTACCTGAGCCCATCCGACGTGGCTTTCCTAAACGACGGTCAACCTCCCTTTACACCGTACACCCGCCTCCCGAAAAGTCAAAACACTGTCGAAGTGTTGTTCGAGCATTATGGCAGCATCATCAAAGAGCCCACGTACCACTATTATTGATGTTGTTCGCAGTGGAAACACGGACGGAGGAAACCGAAAGATGAACAGTGAAGCGACAGAAAGAACACTTACCGGAAATTATCGAAGGATGTCCTCCGTAGCGCCAGAGGACCGCACCCGCTGAAGGTAAGGAAAACCAGAGAAATTACGGAAGCCGACGTAGATCGTTGTGCTGTTGCTGCTTTCGATCTGGAGACAGCTCGAAAACTCCATAGCAACCGTGCCAATCGTTTGCAGCGGGCATTCAGGCTGCTGAGCTTTAAATTTAAATTTACGACGAGTGCTTTCAGTTCATTTTCATTCATCCGTCCGCTTTCTTCTGGTGCCGAGAACAATTCCTAGACTTCCCGTCAGCTTTTACCATTTGACATTGTGCCAGTTGACAAGCGCCAGTTGCCGCAAGGGTGCTGTGAAGCAAGCCGCTCTACCCGGTACCGGTTCCTGTTCCCTGGCCAAACCGGGCCGGATAAATGATGCGTTTTTGCTACACAAATCCCAAGTTCCAGGGTGGTGGGTGGGTCTTTGGTTTGCACCTCGAGCGGCCAGTCCAGTGCACGGTACTGAAGGACCTCCTTCTCGCTCTTACCGATAGTTCGTTCCGAGATCCACACGATACTGCTATCTAGAAGCAATTTTCTCGTTCCCCGGCTCACATGCAACTAGCCCTAATCCTAGGCTAAATGTGATGCTTTCTGATGAACAAGTCCATGCGTTCGTTCGGGAGGCGTAATTTATGCCAACAAGGCGTTAAACCTGAACTCGAGAGTTCCTTACACGGTCCCCGGTAGAACGGTACTTGAGAAAAAGGACCCAAAACAGTTTCTCCGTAAGTAAAGAAAGGCGGACAATGTTAAGCTGGCCAGTAACCAAAAGCTACTGAGAGCCCTTTCTTTCTTATTGAACTTGTAATGTTTACATCCTTTCGTTATTTAAAGGTGAGCTACTCCTATCATCTTGATTCCGATCCCCGATATCTATTATCGGATGTTAAGTATCGGACTAAACCCATAGTTGTGTCTAGCCATCTTTTTCGTCTTCTTCTTTCTTTGTTTTTCCTACAGCACGATAAACCCTTTCCCGTGCTGTGTAGTGACACTGGCGGTAAGCCGCGGAGAGGGAGGATTTTGATTTCACGGTTCATTGAAACGGAAATGCCGATGAGTGATCTTCTCAACAAAAAACACACAAGCGGACCACCCAAAGCACACAAGCACCCCAGGAAGCAGCCAGTAAGTTTGAGGAATTGTTTTTGCATGTTTTTGGGGGTGACGCTTCCTTACCGTACCAGTGTGTGTGTATGTATGTAGAAACATCTAACGCTTCAGTCAACAACAACAACAACAACCCCAGCATTTGAGCCGATCGATTGAATCGAACCTTTTATCAGAGGATGGGATTTATCGACAAAACGAAACTTTAGTACACTGCGAACGGAGATTGTGTTGAGTGTATGGAACCAAACCAAACAGAAAGAAGTAAGCAAACAGTACACATTCAACCACATACGCAGGATGATCCTGGTCCTAACCGGAAACGGATGAGTGATCATGGGCTCAAACTAATCGAAAACTGTGATTAATTTTGTTCAAGTGTTTAGATCGAACGTAAGGATATAAGGCTGCAAGAACGGGTTCGTTTGGGGCACCGTTATCGTCCCAGGTGACGAAGCCTTTTTAGTTTTCTTCTTGTTTGCTATTGACTTTTATTACGCTCGTACCTCATTTTTGCTAACACTAGGAAGAGAGCTAGGAACAACATAAAATAGTTGCCCAGGCAATATAAACTTTGGAAAATACATGACTGCCTTTTTATGGTTCATAAAACAAGCATTTAAAACATTAATCACTGGTATTAGTTTTATGCCGAAGATGTGTTGCTTTTTGCGAAGATGTATGCCGAAGATGTGTTGTCAAATTACACGATTTGACGTAATTCACCTCAAATGCTTTCTTATGAAAAAAAAATTCCATACGCTTGCCTTCTCTTTGATACCAGTATCATCGAAAAGCAATGAAAATCTATAAGATTTACTCTGAAATACAAAAACACATTTCAGACACACTAGCATCGCGTAGCAATAACTAAATAACGCCTCGACAGGTTGACCATGTCGTTGTGGGGAGCAGCTAATTGCTAGATAGCGGTCACTAACATGTTTCTTGAGCTTCATGACTCTAATGAATAATGACGCTTTCGTCGATTCGATCATTGTTCAAGAAACGGGTATTTTTTGATTGTCTCCTTCAACGAGGGCCTTGGTGCAACTCGAACCCATCTTAGATCGAACAACGCGATTAAACCTCCATGATTGAGATACCATGCATGGTAGTCACCCCTGTATACTGAGAGGCGGACCGAATGGGATTTGAACCCCGGTCCTGCAATGTGAAGACCAGTTCCGTTATCATCGCCCCACTGTTTTACGGTTGATTCATCTCTATAAAATGTTGTAAATTTCGTTAAAAGTAAATTTAAACTATAAATAAATTGTTTATTGTTGACCCTATTGCAATGTCAATTCAGTCTGTATCTAAATCAACATTTTCTCAACACCTTCACGCAAAGAACCAAAATTGACCCGTGAAACATAGTTTTAATAAAGCAGTATCCACAAAGTCTCTTTGAATATAGTTTTCCCTTCCGGATATTTAATCTACTCTGATGCAGGAAACATTTGCTATAGCGCTTCAGCATTGACACTTTAAAAGTTTATCCAAACATTTGTAACGTTCCGAAACGCTCGAAATTCATTAGCCGGCGATCATGAATATTCCACCAGCAGCTTGCAACGGGTTGTCCGATTCGCCGACACCACCACAAACCCATTCGGGGAATTCCAACGGCATCTTCAATAAACTCTGTGTAAACAAAAGCCCCACCAAACGGTTCTGCCAGCGGTACGGTTAGTGTTTCGCGTTTAAAAACCGGTCCGAACGCCGCCGATACAATGGCCCCAAGGTAGTTGGTGTGAGTCACCGTAGTAGGTGTGTTGCAGGTATGGTGTACCGGAACAGAATCCTTCCGCAAAACACCTACATCGTTCCGTGCATGTTCCGGCCCGAACCAGTCAATGAACTCTGGCCACCTCTGCCGCAGGTGGAGATGGTCGCCGGGTCGGTATTGTGCGCTAAAGATCGCACCACTGCGCCAAGGTTAACTGGTGTCGCGGTTGAATGGTTCACACACAGTTTTGGAGATCACTTCGTTCGATACCCCGTTTGGATGATGATCGAGTGCTAGAAGAACAGTTTTGTTGACTAAGAATCGAAAACGAAACCAATGTCAACAAGGCACGCTTGCCAAGGCTTTTGCCTTACATTATAGCAAGCTAAATCTCTGGAGCGGTATAAATAAGATCTGCTCTATTGCATCTTGCGTAGTACCGCGAGAAAGCAAGCAGTGGATACAACGGCTCCATAAAAGCATTCCAAATTAGTCAAAAAAAGCAAGCGATCCGTCATATCAGCATGCAGTCGAGGACTGTTGCAGTTGCCACAGTGCTTTTCTTTGGGGTGGCCCTTGCCGTTCCCATCCAAAACTCTGGATCCACATCTGGAGCACCGCCATCAACGAAATTGGAACTGGCTGAACCCAAAAGCAGCACACAACCTGCGGCTCGTTTGGCCGATGATCCCGATGCGGATCGAAACAAGCGCCATCTCGCTTTCGGAGGCATCGGTATAGGAGTGGGGCTGATCGGTGGAGGCTTCAGCCCGTACGATCACTACGGACACGGAGGATATTTTGGAGGCCATGAAGGATTTTACGGAGGCCATGGAGGACACTTCGGAGGCGATTTCGGAGCGCCGTACGGGTTCGGTGGACCTTACGGATACGGCCATCCGCACGGCTTCGGAGGCTTCCACGGTCCGTACGGAGGTGGAGGATACGCCAGTGGGTACCACTATGGCTACGGATCGGGATACAGCGGTGGATTCTTCGGCTAGCTACACCAAAAATTCGAAAAACAGACTTCCGTTTACTCGAAGCTCACTAGCTCTCAAAACCTCATTTGCGAGCATTAATTTATTCACAGCAAATAAATTATTTCACTTTATCACAAGCTGCCGGCTCTTTATGTGTGTTTGCTTACGTTCGTGACACATTACCGTCATCCATGATAATGCCATTCGACTTTTGAAGTTTTCCAAAAGTAAGCTCCAGCTTGCAGGGTAAACACGATTTGATATTATTCAAATTTATCTTTCGAGGCGCACTCACAAAAGGAGGAGCCTAGGCAGATACTTCTGTCGGGCGGCTGTTCTTGGGCGGAGCATTAGCAGTAGCAGCAAAAGCCACAAACTCCTTCCGTTAATTACGCGGAAGATTTATTGCCCGGCGCCTGGGCTTCCGGTTACGGCGATAGGGATTTTCCTTCGCGGGATCGTGATAAAGATCCTCAGACAATGAGCTGCGATCACATTTACACATCAGTAGATGCGAACGATTGGTGAGCTTTTTACATTAAATCAGCTACATAACAAAGGATAGAGGAGCTCGTTCACCCTATATTGGCATATTTTATTATAATTTAAAGGGTTTGCTTCTTCTCAAATTAATTGAAGCCATTGGAATGCTTAAGACCATTTTTGTTATCCGTAGCTCATGAAACCAATGAAACGGCTCTATCAATTCGAAGCACGCCTTGCGAATGTTTCTCCAGAGAACTCAACATCAATTCCAGTGCTGAAATGAAAATTTTATTCCACAGTACTTAACTTTTAACAGGCCAACTAGCTTCATCCTGGCAAGTATCCCATTGTGGTGCAGATACTTTTTAAGGATGTTCTAAAATTTTATGTCGCTCTGTTCCGTCCTGGCCACAAAAATCAAACCCCAGAGATTTGATCAGAAAGTAATTCACCGACACTCTCGCCACGCTCGGCCCCGGAAGATGAAACCGTTAACTTTCACAAACAATTTCCTTCTGCCTAATTGAAACTTAAGCACTTCTCCTCCGTGCTGCTGGGAAGAACATTTCCACCGCCCGAAGCGAATGGGCTTCCCGGGAACCAGCAGTGGGAGGACACGCAGAATTTAACTCGCTCCCATTGAAAAATCGCAACAATGCCAATGGCGCGGCGAGTGGCCGTCCCGGCGTAACGCGGCAAAATAAATTCACACAACTTTCTGTTCCCCCGCGCCGAAAGGATCTTCGCACTCGGGCGATTCCCCGGGCGAACTGTGAGATAGGAAATTAAATAAATTTGTAATAAATAACACATTTCTACGGCTGCTCCTGCTGCTGCTCAAGGGTTGCGATTGATAGTCGCCTGGTTTATTTGTGGTTATTCCCTTACCGCGGGGGAGGCAACGGAGAGTTGGTTGGTTCGCTTTTCTCGAACGAGTTATTTATCTAAATTGCCCAAACCAAACGTGGGGCAGCAGTTTGTTGGAAAGTTGGTGGCCGCTGCGTTCCCCGCACAAACCCAGCACCACCAATGCTTCAATCGTCGGAATCCGGCACACAAAAAATCCGTACCAAAAGAACTTTAGCCAAACTGTGCGTGCTTTTGCAGGCGAAAGTTTTCCTTTTCGACCGCCCGGTGAATCGTTCGTTTTTTTCTGTTAACCTGACTTTTCCCAGGCACAGCACACGAACCAGCGGATTGTCGATTTATATTAAGGGTTCCGTGCGATCTCGTTTGCCAAAAGTTTTGCGCGAGTGTCAATTTTTCTAGCCACTCACATCAATAGGACGGACGGACACGCACGCGAATCGACTTCAGGCCAATTCATAAATCAAACCACGGCTCAGCAAGACCGGCAGTCGGCAAAACGCAAAGCAAAGAGTTATATGCCAATACACTTTATTGCGCCTGAGCCGGGGGATCGTTCCAATACTGGCCCCGGAAGTAGCGTTCAGTTTGGGCGGGATGCGCGAAAACGGGACCTGTAAACTTTTCCCCAAAGACCAAACCCACGCGACGCGCAAACCCAATACGAGCGGCGCTTAACAGCTCGGAATGTGTGAGAGAAACCTCGCGACCGAAAAGCTGAAAAACTTTATTACGAAACTTTTTCAATATAACCGTGGAGGGCACATTTACGGGACGATTTCCATCAGCTTGCCATACCGGGACTGATGGATGGTGTCCCCACACACACACACATAAACATTCCCATTCCCATTTCATCTCGTCATGCAATGCTTTGCCGGCAGTTGCATCGAACCGGTGCGGCAGGACAGCTTCCGCCATCCGGCAACAACTTCAATCGGTTTATCGGTTATTGATGGTGTGCAGTTTTGCGGTAGATCAAACAATCGTTTAACGGTAATCCACCGCCATTATCGCACTGTAGCTCATGGAAGTGTTAGATGGGATAGTTGCATTATGGTGAACCTCAACACACATACACACACAATTTACATTTGAGGATTTCCAGGGCTAGGCCAAGAGTCTTAAAATGTTCCGGAGTAAGGGTCACCCTGATGATGATGTAGTATTTGAGGACAGCAGAAAAGTATTACTTTAAAAGCTCATTCGAAGTCGTGCAAATCTTCACCTATCTTGTGCCAAGAGTGCTGGACATTTCTTCAAACTTCGGTGAGCTGGTCATGTCAAAAGAACACCACGAAACAACCAGTAAAATCAAAGTATTTCGCCGACATGGACACAAGAGGCGTGAATGATCGGACAATAATTTAACTACTCCAAAAAGTCAATTCGCATGTACGCAAGACGCTAGAGATGTAGCACTAAAGCCAGGCGTTTAGCCAGGCAGTGAAAGTGAGTTGAAACCAAAAGTCCAGTTGAGTCACTTGCCGACACAGCAAGGGAGAGTAATTAAGACTCCCTATGCTGAGTTGAGATGAAACTAAACTCACTCACTCACTGTTACTCAGTGTGCACATCTTTAATAACAATTCTAAAGCATAAAATTATAAAGTCAAAAGACCTGCCTGATCAGTTTCTATAGCATTAAATCTCTCAGCTGCTTCAATCTAATAAGACTTATGGAAAGTCGCTCCTTTCTCCATGAATCTCATTAGCTGGACAACAAATTTCGATAATTAGTAAAGAAACCTATAAAAAAAATCCGGAATAAACTGTTGTTGTGGTTCCAATCCTATTTATTAATTCGCTAAGCCGAGAATAATCAACTCCTCTTAACATGCCTTGATCGTCCACTTCAGCCCGAGGTGATCGAGGTTGTGATCGTGCCTCGATAACCGACAGACGATGTCGACGGCGAGCAACTGACTACGTCCTGATGCTCTGGTCTCACACCAATTGCCTTTAGCTATAAGGACTCTACGAGTCACCGTTTGGTGAATTCTCTAGAATTTCTTACACGATGCACCAAAAGTATTGCTCAGCTCAAGAGCCGTTTAATTTGACAACAACAGAAACCGACATCAAAATGAACGGCACACTTGCCTCATAAGCTTTTCTTCCAAACGTGTACCAAACAACAGCATTTGTGCCCACGCCATCTGGAGATGTGCATAAATATGACCCTATAATTAAAACATTATCCCCTGCGCAATGAATAAATTACCACCACTGTTCTGGGTCCAGCCGATAAGCAAGCAATTCACATAATGCACCTGTTCAAAGTTATTTCTTGCTATAAAAAAGCCAAAACACAAAAAATAGGCCATCCCCAACTGTTGACTTTCTGGAGGCGTTAATTGCAAACAGGCCTAGGAATTAATTATTAAAATTAGTACCACTCCACTCAATCGGCCAGCGAGGATGAATTTGAACGACACTTTAAATGGCGCTGTTTGGCAGCAGTTTAATGTTTTCGTTCCTCCTGCTACCAACACGCACGAGACAACAAGACACATCAGATTTAATTACTATTGACGATTAATTATACGTCCCCTGCGAGCGGGTTTGAATGTGTAGAAGCCGACTGAAAAACTAACTTCAAAGCTCTGACCCACTGACAGTTGCTGACAGGCTTAGTAATTGGAAATTTAATACCGCTTCTAATTGATTACGAACAGTCTTTGCAAATCCGCCCATTGACCGTTCCGAGTGGCGCGTAACGTAACATGCAGTTTTCCACATAAGGATAACAGAACCGCCGTTGCTTCCGTGTTGTACAACGGCCAAGTTTTATTCAAAATTGTTTAATCAGAATATTTACGAGGAACGAGACTACAGCGCCCAAACTTTCACATAATCAACGAGCAGCGAGGCCGACTTGCCACCATCCTTATCCAGGTTCCAGGTCGGCAGCCACTGGGCGCGCCCATTCCAAAAGTCTGTGGCCGCTTGCGGTGAGTTGTTGGTCCACGGCTTACCGCCCGGGTTGGTAGCTGCGTCGGGGAAAAAGGCCACACCCCCCACCGCCAGATTGATTATGAAATGGAACTCCTGATCGAACGGTGCCATGCGCGTCCCATGACGCCACGGATTTTCCAAATTGTGCTTGCCAAAGTCACCGCGCGTCCAGAAGTCGCCCTCGATCGTGGCCAGATCCTCCCCGTTGATGCTCACCGTAATGTTGTCGGGCGTCCACACGAACCCGAACGTGCTGAAGTTTTTGTTAAACTCTTGTTCCGGCATCGCGTTCTTCGTGAGCGTGGTCGTCGGGTAACCATTGTACGAGGGGTTCGGTCCGAAGTGTAACGTTTGTCCGACCTGGCGCGTTCCGATCTGTACTCCGTCGAGGAAAAGGTTTTCGTTACCACGCGATTCCATCAGATCCATCTCGCCCGACGCCGGCCAAGTGCCGTACACATTGCGCTTCGGCAGCAACCAGATGGCCGGCCATAGCCAATCGCCCGTCGGTAGCTTGGCGCGCACCTCCGCCCGACCGTACTTGAAGTTGAACGAGCTGATCGTACGGATGCGAGCACTTTTGACCGGGTTCACTATGTGCTGCCGATTGCCGACCCGGACACAGCCGAAAAATGCATCATTTGTGCAGCTGCAAAGAGAGTAGAGTGGGATGTGAAGCCATTAATCACCGGATTTTACACTACAGCAACAAAAAATTCTACTTGATAAGACGCTGTACTAATTTGGTGATTAGTTTCGTTATCAAATGAACGTTATCGCTGCCACACACCACAAAGCAAATAACTTACTGGTCCGTGGGATAACTGCCCTGCAGGCTCAGCGTCCCGGATGTCATGAAATCAAGCCCAAACTGATCTGCAGTCAACGTAGGCCGAATGTTGAGCGCTCCATCCTCAACGAACGAGTTGGACCGATTGTTGGTGTACCACTGGAACTCCCAGTTCTGTGTGATATTTTCAAACCAATTCAGATGGCTATCCCTGCTAGTAGTTCTCAGAATCATCTTCAAACATCTCAAACACTTACACCACCACCGGCCAACGTATTCTCATGGTCCCATTTTTCAAAGTCGAAGAAATCAAAGTTGTCCTCAAATATAAGCTCTCCACTGCAGAAAGTACGGCCACGGTCGATCAAACTTCCGCTAGCCGTCGTTACAGAACGCACACAATCACCGGTTGCGGCGGCAGGCGTAGTTGCATCGTCAGACCAAACACCGGTTGCCAATAGCAACGAACCAACGATCAACAAAGTTTGCTGCATCATGCAACGTTGTAGTTGTTGTCCACCGTAATCACACAAACACACAATACAAAGTTACCGGTTGGATGCTGTCGCAAAACGCACGCGATCCACCCTTACCTAACCCGGCGAGAACAGCAGCGACACTGAGTTCAGCGACGCTGGTAGAATTCTGTTTTATAACAACCGGCTCTACAGAATCTCCGACCTGTAGGCGCTGCCAAACTGGTTGCTTGATCGCCAAACGATTGGACGCAGATGGAGTCGGCTAGTAAAATTCATGCTGATTAGTTGTTGGGTTGTTCTGAAAGTGATGCTGCAAAGCAGAAATCGTTTTTTTCTGAATTTTCCTATACGAATTTCTTACCAAATTGATTTTGATATTAATGAAAGTTTAATGTTTTAATACCACGGCCCATAACCAACTGCAATTGGTGATCCCAAAAAAATAGTAATATTTTTATTATCACCATAATTATCATTACCATTATTCATTGTCTGTTCCATGGGCTTATCTTTTCATTAAAATTTATATTTAACATTCATTTTTCATATGACAATACGGCATCGGACCGTCATTATTAATAAATAAAAATTCATTTTTCATAAGATTTCCGATTTGTAACACAGTCATGTGAAATGTTTTCTTCGAAACTTCCTCTTCTTCTTCTCCTCCTTGGCGCTAAAACCGACCCCCCCCCCCCCCCCTTCTTTTCTTATTTCTTCAAAACTACTGTCCTCAATTTTGTTATTGTCTCAATGACAGCTTATCTGTGGAGAAATAGTTAAATATGGTCAAATAGGTTCTGTGCAGCGATACGGCCAGGCCTTCCCTTTATGAATAACTAAAAACAAATATCTACCTTAATCAATAATTTCTCTATAATTTTAATTATTAATTATAGATTTTAAAATTATATTTGAACTGCACATGTTAGAAGCATAGGTCAATAACAGGCACAATTAGCCTTTGTTAAAGTAAAAGTAATCAAATTGCATATGCCACTGGATAAATCGGTTGTATTTGCCACCAGGACTGGATGCTCTTGGTTACATCAGAACCTCTACAGAATAAGAATTTACAAGCTCTTCTCCCCATCAAAACAAAAAATAAAATTCTGAAAACCGAAACCTAACAAGACTTTCACGACAACCCATTGGGACCATTGGGATTCACCGATCAGTATCACAAACAGGCCGCTGCACGGCCCCATTGACTCATGTCGTGTTCGGCCCGTCTGTTCACCTCAACCTATACACTCCTCTAGGTAGAGTCCTCTTTTTATAACCCATGCATTGCCATTTGTTTGCCAAACGCACGTACAACAGCAGCATTTTTATGAGCCTTTCAGCTAAACCAGTAAAATCCAGTGCACGAAGGCGTTTGAAAAATTGGGTGCAACTTAATGCGATCCGCTGCGATAACACCGCCAACTCCGTTTAAGTTTAAGTATGTTGATCGATGGGAAAAAAACCGAACCGCATTGAGCGGAAAACCCCCCGGGGGAAACAAAAACTCACACTGCATCGTGTTGTACGTAGCCGAAACCCCGAAGACCCCGCGCTGGCTATCTCTTAATGTAGCAGTGATCCATTCTGTCTCGCGTCTCAAAACAGGTTCCATGGATCTGTTGTTGTTCCAGACGTCCACCAGATGTTGCAAGCACAAGCAACATGGGCACACAAACCTGTCCTGAGCTCATTAGCTTTAGCTCGTGACTGATAGTGCAATACATCATTACCATTGCCGTTTAATTAGGCAAAGCAATGCTCACGAACAATTTATCACCCAATCAAGCGCGTATAAAGGAAACGATCGCACTTGCGTCGAACAATGGGTAATGGATGGGATTTTAAACGGATAACACAGCTAGAGTTTATTATCAACTTTCTATCCAGCAACTACAATCAATCGAAACTGGTTCTTGGATCCATTGTAGGGGTCCTCCTCCTCCAGCTTATCACAGGGCCCAAACCCGTACATAGTCTACCTGCATCGTTGCATCCTTCGAGTCACCGTCATCCAGCTTCCACGTCGGTAACCAATCGTTCTTTCCGTTCCAGAACTCGGTCATCGCGTTCGGTGCTCCGTTGTGCCACGGTTTGCGCGTCGGATTGATGTCGTCGTCGGAGAAGTACTCCGATCCACCGACGGCCACCGATATCTTGAAGTAAAACTCCTGATCGAACGGTGCCATAATGCTGCCGTACCGCCACGGATTATCGATGCCCGGTGCGCTGATATTGAAGTTGCCCTTCTGCCAAAACCCGGTCCCAACCTTCACCGTGCCCGTCTCGATGTCATTTATGCTGAACGTTATGTGGTCCGGTGTCCACTCCATCTGGTACCGATTGAACCCGGTATGGTAGCCCTTGCCCGATTCCGAATTACGCGTGAAGGAGGTGCCCGGTGCTCCGTACCCGGCACCGTACGCCGCATTCGGGCCGAACTTTAGCGTGGACGTGACCTGCTCGATGCCAACGTTGATACCATTCTTAATCAGATCCCGATTGCCTTTCGATTCGAGCAGATCGATCTCGCCGGATGCTGGCCATCGACCGTACGCGTTCACCTTCGGCAGGAACCAAATCGCTGGCCAGAGCCAATCGCCCGCCGGCAGCTTGGCGCTTACCTCGACCTTCCCGTACTTGAACGCAAACGATTCGACCGTCCGGATGCTGGCACTCTTGACCGGATTCAGTACCTGACCGTGCGACCCGACCCGTTCGCAACCGGCCGGCGAATGTTTGGTGCATCTGCGCGTATCGAACCGAAAACGACAAATTAATAAACGTCGACCGAGACGACCCCCTCATGCCCCCTTCCATCGCTTCCTTACTGTTCGGCCGGGGATCCACCATGGATATTAAGCACGCCGGAACGCAGGAACGGTTCCCCGAACTCGTCCACCGTCAGCGTTGGCCGGATAAACAGGTTGCCCTCTCGGACGAACGAGTTCGTGCGGTTGTTGGTGAACCACTGAAACTCCGAGTCCTACAAAACAAAGTATCGATGCAAACAAATGTCGTTCGTACCTGGGACGATAAATCCACTGTCCGTCCCTTACCGTATTCCCGGCGAGCGTGTTTTCGTGCTGCCAAGTCTCCAGATCGAATCCATCGAACGTATCCTCGAATATGAGATCCCCAGGACAGAACGGACCTATGCGCATGAACCAGAGGTATTAAACGGAAGAACTACGCCCGCCCCGCGACAACCTACCCGAAGGGGCCTTCAATCCGCTGGCCGTCGTAAGCGACTTTTCCTGACACTTGGAACTGGAGCTTGTTTTTCCGCTCGAAACAGTTCCAGCCATGGTAAGAACCACCACCACCACCAGAACCAGATGGCATCTCACGCTCCTTGTCGTGGAACTCATTTCGCACAAACAGTATTCTAGTTTAGCAAGAAATTCACTCTCAGCTTCCCACTGAACTGTCCCCAGCAGTCCACTTAGCACTGGTCTTTTATACCGCCGGTTTCCCGAATGCCGCGTACTATGCGAGTACTACGACGCCTGCCGTGGGAACTGGTAGCATCAGTTAGATTTACAGCATAATTATGCTCGTCGGGCATTGATTTACCACCGGGCCCGGTCAACATCGATCATTCCCGGGAAGGTCGGCACCGGGCGCTACACGCTACACTACTACACGCATGGCGCTTGCCGCGGGGAAGATTTCGAGGAAGTAACGTGCGCCTCGACGTGTGAAAGTTGGAGCATCCAGCATCGGCTCAGGTTGCGACAATGCCCAGTAACGAGATTACTATCGAAAGTGTCATGTTGGACACGCCGCATTCATGGTGACGATGATGATGATGATGGTGGTGGTGGGCCGTCGCGGTGTCATGAGTGAGTGGTGCATCATTTCAACGGCTGTCAGATGCACACCATTAGCATCGGACTGGCCACCGTTCCAGTGGCTGGGTGGGTGGCAGATTCGCGATAAGAATAGGGAAAATGAAGTGAAACCAAAAGCTTTCGTCAGATGTGGCGTCAGTTTAATGACATTGTGCAACACACAGCCGCACATCGGCACATGGCAGTTTGCGGGCGTGTGGACAATTGATCTGATAAATGATTTACGCACCTGCATCGGGAAGGTGGCAACTCAAACTCATATTTAAGGGTTTGTTTTGTCGAAGCAAAACCGGGGCCGAACTGACCTGTAAAATAGGGGCAAACGAATTTAAGCTTTAACAATTTATTCGCCCGACTTCATATATGTTTGAAAACCTTCTGAAGTCTTGTTAAAACATTTAAAATGATGCTGTTTTTAAGGTAATGAGATAATGTTCGTAATTGCGAAAAATTATAAATAATTCAAAACATTCAACGTATTACTTTTAAAAATGAACCTTGGTGATCATTTACTACTGCATATTGCCTGTAAAGGTGGAGTAGGTCACGCTGGATAAACAACGGAAGAAAAATGGATTAGTATATCGATAGACACACAACATCAACATGTTAACTTCATACGGGGGTTTTCAGTTGACATGGCAACAGCATCCAGTTTTATTATACGCTCCTTAGATGAAAAGGTAAACAAAGCTAGTTGATATGGGAACGGCTTCAGATGACAGCGGAATCAAACACCTTTTATTGTGAATTCTTTAGAAAATATTGTCATAATAGCCGATGATGTTGCACGCACTTGCGCGTGCGCTGAGAGGACGTGTACGCGTAATTGTTGAACACCTAGATCCTGCCTGGTTTCTCGTGAATCTATTATATGGAATCGAGCTTTTCTCCATCTTAAATACAGCCCAACTCCACCCCACCACCTCCCGATGCGCCCTTAATCCAATTAGATTGCTGCTTAGTGAAAGCGGACAACTTCCTCTCAAACACCTAATTACCGAACTCAAATTAGTTGTTGCCGCTGCCCGTTTGATGGAAAACTGCCCGACATTATAAAGGTGCCTGCCTCGCCTCTATGCGCCACCATGTTCTAAAATCCCAAACATGTTCTAAAATAAACTGGGACATCAAAAATAAGATCTACACCCGATCAAACAGCACCACAACCCGACAAGCCTTCTGCGCATTAGTTAGCGATAAGTCATCTTCACTTTTATATCATCCAGTACCTCGAAAAGCTGCCCAGAATTGGAGATGTAACTAACTGCTGGGTCCCATGTCACGCTGAACTCCCGGGGAAGTATTCAAACACGACCATCTTCTTTAGACAAAAAATACCAACTCTGACAGTTGCACCGTAGGAAAATGGTTTCAATATCAGAATCGTTTTCTTTGACTCGTAAAACCCACGACACGGTCGCTAGTGGAGGCCAAAGAGTCCTTTTGCGCCTTCGGATAGTACACACAAACATGACAACCAAATACCTAATGTTCCCATCTTTGGAATGTCTTGTGATATCCAAAATCGCCTAAACGTTTGCTTGGGAAATACCAACGATCTGTTCTGTCGTGTCCAACAACAGCCAAGCACTTCAAAAGCTCTTCCGATTTCTTCGAACTACAGACATTTAAAATAAAATTTAAATAACACACATATAACTTTACTTTTAAAATCACAAATCGCCCACAGCAATAGAAGATACTGAGGATAAAGCCAAATGGCTCAAAGTCTTTACAGTCAAACAAACCAACCAACCAACCAACGATCCTCAACGGTATGGAGAGGACCATCGACATCGGTGCTTACGCACAAATTAAGCAAGGAAGTTTGAAAGGCTGCTTCGCTCGACGCTGAGAGACGTATCCTGCCGAGGTTTTCAAAAAGGGACGCAACAAGTCGTCGAGATGTTCAACGAGGAAAACGAGAATTTCGTCGCGAATCCCCCTTTTCGGATTAGTATTTAATTCGATAAAATGTAGACTCTATAGGATCAAACGGCCGATCGTGGAAACACCGAAATACCACAGGGCTAGGGATTTTTTTCTACAATTGGTGATCTCGAGAGGACTTCTGCCTCCTGGATGAAAGTTTCCCAACGATAAACCCTCCAGTTACAAAATAGAGTCTAGGTTTTACTCATTCGTTTCAACTGCATTCACTGCACTGCACTGTTTAGTCCCACTTTTCCCAGGAAAAAAACTCAAAAAACTCAACTCTTTGTGGGCTTGAGTCCGCTGTGTGTATTTAATTTTTTATGTTTCAGACCATCTAAACGTTATTTAAAAAATCGCAATCAAAAACGTCATTGAATCGAAAAAGCCTGCGTTGACCACATACGAGCGCTTTGCAGGTCAAAATTGAGCTTTGACACCTTTGGCTGGTGAACAATTGTTCTCTTTCGTTAAAAACATAGAAAAGAGAGAGAGAGAGAGAGAGAGAGAGAGAGAGAGAGGGGTTTATTAAACATGCAATACATTTAAACAAATTTAATAAGTAGTTTCTTCAGTTACCATACCCAACGGGCTATATTTTCTTTACTTATTTCCTTAAGTATTGTCATTCTGTTGTAGGTAAATTACAAAGCAATTAAAAAAAAAATACAATATCGTCTCGCTAGGCTTGCAGGTAAATAAAAACAACGCATCGTACTAAATCCATAATGAATCTTTACTAAGCTAAACTTCCAAAAAACGCAAAACCTGCAACCTTCAATTAAAATACCTTCAAACTATCAATCTAATCAATTATTCTATCGTCGTGCTTCCATTGTTCAACGAATCGGAATTTCTTCCAATAGGCGACAAATTGATATCCAGCAAACGAAAAAAAACGAAACAACACCAAAACAGAAAAGGTAAACTAACAGCGGAAAAAAAAAACAGAAAAAAGTTTTCGTTCGTGCTAAATCTGCCAAAACTCCCCGGAGAACGGGATCCGGCGGGAAAATGAAATCAACGTGAATTATTTCGCTTTCAGCGAGTGCAGCGTGCGCAAGGTACCGTATTTGCAATTGGAGCACAAGAGCAGCGAATCATCCGCCACTTCCCGCATATTGCTACCCATCTGGACGAGCAGCGCTGCAATCGTGTTAGCTCTGCTGCTGCTGCAACAGACGGATTGCACATAAAGTATGCAAACGTTCCACAACGGCGCGACGTCATTTGATAATGCAAAGCGCGATTGATCAACTTTTCTGCCGATGGGGAGGGTTATACTGCATAGTTTTATCTCTGCAACGGTGGCCTCTTTCGCTCGGTGCTCGGTTATACTTCATCCATCAACATTACCGGCTCGTCTCACGGGGCGCTAGGCACGGCTAACAACGATAATGAAATGGTGCGCTGAACCGTCACCAAACGCTTCCATCTTTGCGCTTGTCATTATTGATATTTATGTAGCTTCTATGGCGAACGGCTACTACACAAATTATCTCAACCATCGGCACAGTTGTTCGTCTCCTGCACGCTACGCTGTGGTTGTTTCTAGCTGTTTTATTTTCTTTTCAACAACAACAAAATACACACCTCCAGCGCTGTGGTCCTTTCGTCGATGGGTGGAGTCGCAAACCCGGCAAATAGTATTCTATATAGAGCCATTCCACACAGTAAAACGGTTATCTCGTTCTCGGCTACATTTTTGCAACAATTTGTTTGATCTAGCTGTTCCGCTGCTTATGGCGTGCCGTTTGCCGATAAGATAGCAGCACGCGGCATGCTAAATAAATACAACCATCAGCGGTTTAAGCCACCACATCAAAAGACGCGATATAAAACCGTAATACGAATAGTTGTACGAATCTTTTCAATGGTCTCATTGTGTATATGGAGATAAAAACGCGAGTTTGCTTGTTTCATCTTTTTTGGTTCTCCTAGGTTTTCTGTTCGTATAATAGACGATTCGCCCTCTACCTTCGCTATAACTGCCCCTTATTTCATGTCTTTAATTTTAAAATCTTGTCCTTTCATTTCCACTCACTTTTGGCTTTGGCTTAAGGTACGTATGTTTTTTTTTTTTGTTGTGTATGGTATATATTGGCTAAGCTAGTTGGAAGACTAAAAATCTTTGTGCCATCTACACCTACATCTGCTTACCCGCGACGTTAGCTTACTCTATTATCACACAGTTATCGCTGTGTTTGGTTGTACATGTTGCACCATTGCGTCAATACATGTGTAATTGAAATGTAAATGACAAAAAAAAAGTTCTTGACATAAATCAACGCGCACAAATAACGCACACACGTGAGCGTATCACTAAAAGTCAGACCTTATTATACTATTGTCTAAGTGTGGCCGGTGGTACCTCTCTTCGCCGGTGGTGTTTGTCGGTAAAGTGGCGCTCAATCTCGGCAAAGCTCTTGCCAAACGTTTCCGGCACGTAACAGTAGATGTACGCCACTCCAGCAAAACACGTGCCGGCGTACAGATAAAATATGCCGCGTATTGAAACCTGCTCCAGCAGATAAGGAAAGATCTTGACCACACCGAACATTAGCACGTACGCTACGGAGACGGTTAAGCCGCCAAGCTTTCCTTTAACCTAGAATGCGAGAACACACACAAACATGAGCGTCAGTAAACGATCAGAAAATCACGGCGAAGGTGTCCTTTACGACTACTCACATCTGTCGGCAGCAGTTCACCAATCATCGTCCAGGGCAGCACCAGATAACCGAGAGCGCTGAAGCACACGTACCCGAGCACGCATGCCAGCAAGATGTAACTGCCGAGCACTGCATTACCTAACCGAGTGTGCAATAAATCCAGGTACAGTCCGCCAACTATCATGCACACACCCATGGCCAGTCCCGAGATGCAAAGCAACGGACGGCGGCCATACTTTCTCGAGCAGCCTGACGTTATGATGGACATAATGAAACGTATCAGGCCCAACACTACCAGTGCGGTGTACTGATTGAACGTGGCTCCTTGCTGTTCGCCGTCCAGCGTCGCATCGTTGATCTCCTGGAACACATTCAGTGCGTAGAAGATGAGCACATACGCACCGGACAGCTGCTGGAACAGGAACACCAGCAGCAGGATGGTCATTGGTCGGTAAACGCGGGGCTGTAGAAACACCTTTAGCGACAGTGAGTTTATGGCACTCTTTCCTTTTCCGATCGCCGCGTGCGACTGGCGTGTCGGTGTGGTATTTGACACAATTTGTTGAAACTGTTCCTCTGCCAGCTGAAGCACAAGCAAACGCCGCTCATTAGAATGACAAAATAAATCGCGTAAAGCGGTGCCAAATTTACTTTCTTGTTACGGTACAGCCAGTAAAGAACGCTCCGGGCTTTGGTGGGGTCCTTCTTGGTGAATGTCACTAGCCAATGTGGAGATTCGGGTATTAACAGAATCAGCAGAAACGTTACAACAGAAAACCCCGCAAAAATGTAAGCTATCGCACGCCAGTCAAAGAATACCGCTAACAATAGATAAAATAAGAAAACAGTTACCTCATGCTTTTGACTCATCGAAAAAAACACCCAACGCCTTACCTAAAACGCAGGTAAGCAGTATGCCGAACGAAACAAACACACTGTTCGCACACAGCAGCATCGGGCGCAAGGATACGTGGGAAATTTCGCTCACGTAAACCAGTGCGACGGTGGTAAGTCCACCGGACGTTCCCAAGATGATGCGCGCCACATAGATCATACTGACGTTCGAAGCGCTGGCAATTAAAATCCAACCGAGCGTAAACGGAACACAGGTCGCGAGCGATATCTTTTTCCGCCCAAACTGATCCATCAGCTGGCCAACGACGAGCGATCCGAGCGGTAAGGCGATCGTCACCACCGACGCTATCCAGGACGCTTCATTGCGCCCAATCAGGATGGGACTGTCCGGTTCGGAAAGTTGCGGCAGAAGGATGGCCGAGTACGTCATGTTGATGCCCGCTTGGACGACGATCAAATTCACCAAGCATGTAGCAAGTACCTGTGAAGCAAAGCAAAGCATGAGCTTTCTTGTGGCTGAAATAGTCACAAAGGATACCTACCTGCTGATATGCATCCTTCCAGCCAACGCTCGCCAATGGTTTGTTCGGTTCGTTGCTAGCTGTCAATTTTTCTCTCGTCACTTCAACCGAAAGTGGTTGTGCTTCTAGATCGTGGTGATCTTCCTTCCGTTCCTCGTCATCGCCACCGTTGAGTATTTCGGGTATGCCGATCGTTTTTTCGATTCCATCCGTTCCGTTTTCAGTCGGAGCCATTCTGAAAGCGATCACGGACTGGTTGGAACTGCTAGAAGCGTATCATTGAACACCGTGTTAAGCAGAACTGCCACAAAAGGATGATGCTACTTCGCTAAAGATAGAGCTGCGTCCGGTGGTGATATGCAATGGTTCAGCGTCGCGGTACAATCAGAAGATAAATAACCCACTCTTGTTTCATGGAGATAAGGCCAGCTGTTTTCGTTTTGTACTGGCTGTGTATTTGCTCACGCTGTCAAGCGCTGGAAAGAGAAGTGCCCGTCTGTTAGAACTGGAATAGTTTTGTCTGGCACATAAGCGTTTATGACCGGTGGTTTCTGTTATTAAAGGATCAACGATAGCAGAGGCAACGATAAGGGAATAGAAAAGGAACGAAGAACGTCCGTCTAATCATCATATGTCTGTTCCGGTGCTAAATTGTTCATTAACTAATTAATTCATTGATAACAATCGCGATACATAAAAAAACTCCTTCTTCTACGAGTTTGACTTTTGTTGCATGAAGCTACCAATCATTAGCTTGATTAACTTATCAAGGTAAAGAAAAAAAAAAGAAAAAAAATATCTCGATGTACACCTAAACAGCAAATAGTAATGTTGGCGTTGTTTGGTATAGAACATAATATAAACAATAATTTATACAATGCTATCCATAACTTAGTCATAAAAGCCATAAAGGGCAGGCCAATATCTTTGGGTGGAATACCAAAGAAGTAAATCTACCAATGGTTTATCTTGAGAAATATGATTTCCACAATGTCATTATGTGAATTTTGCAATAACATAAAGGATTAATAAATAAAATGGAAAGTGTGTATTATATCTATCTATTCTTTACATACAACAAATTATTTTCGCTTCAAACGAATGTACCATCTCTCGAATTGTATTCCATTTGTTACTTAGTTCTAAGCAAAACGATCAGGATTTTTTTAAAAAGTTAGTTAGTCCATTTATGTAATGAAACCAACAATCAAGTTGGGCATTTAACTTTAAATAAAATTCCTATAAATTTAACCTTAAATGCAACTTCCCAGTTTCTGATTGGTGTTTGAAAAATATACTTTCGGCACGCTTTTGTCCCTTTCGTTGGGCCACCTGGGCTTATTTGCCCATTTTTGTGAGTTAACAGCAAGGTCCCGTGAACAGAATCCCAATTGTCTAGCCGACAGTTTGGGAAAAAATGGCCCACATGGTCGAGGTCAACTTCATGGTGTCTTCTGCAGTTTCGTCCGAGTTGCGATAGTTAAGCTGAATTGAATATGAAGCATTTCGCGATCAAATTTCACACGGTTTGCAATCGCTTCAACAACCTGCAGCAATAATTGGCATCTATGCCTCGCATTGTAGTAGCATCATTGCAAAAGAATTGCTCTTGAATGAATGAACCGAACCAAACTGTCTTCATGCGCTGTATTGATTTGACCTCTAAAATTAATGGTTTGTTGAAGAGTTCGGAAATAAGGGCCACAAGTCCACAAATTCTAGGTAACGAAAGTAAAATACAATAATTCAGTCCTGCACAAACTAATCACTAGCTGTCTTGGCCACTCCGTTTCGCGCCTATCTTATTCCGCACATACTAATCAAAACCGCGCCGCGATTCAGCGCCGCACAAAGTACGTGCTCTGCGAATGATTTTGATAATAATTATTGTCATAATATTGGTCGTTCGTTCACCAACTGGCCGCTCTTTTCTCACAGGGGACAGCTCAGTGGTAATTATACGCGGTGTAGTTCTGTTTATAAATTCCTACTATTTAAACCACACACACACACATATATACACAAACTTATACAGACACCGTTACGCACTAGACTCAAATATACGGAAAGCAACAAACGTTGCTGCTACTGTTGCTGCTGCTGCTGCTGCTGGCGGAACGGCAACGAAAGTGAAACGTAAACAAACCACAACTGCCTTCATTTTTGTTTTGATCGAAGCCGTATACGCACATCGAAGCGTTTTAGTTTTAGTGAACAGCTGATTCCAACATTACAGAAAATTGAGAGAGCACCGTCGAAGAGAGGCTACGGTGCATAAGCAAACACCGTAGGTGAGCGGTTTTTGGTGATGTTTCGACAAAGCAACGGAGCAGAAGGCACAGCAGCACCCTGGAGTTACATAGCAACCAAGGACAAAGAGCATTCGGAGGGTGCGTACAGATGTTCAGAACATTCATTGTTGAACGACCTTTACGCACATGCGGGTTAACGGCATAACAAACCACAGCACGTTTCTGTTGTTTTGTTCGCCACACTGCCACACGATAGCAAAAACGACGTTCGGAATAGTCTTGCGCGAGGTCAACAAACTTTCAAATTCGATTAGATATGGAAGGTTCAAGCAAATACGCAATGGTGCAACTGCATCACACTCGCACAAATATGTAAGACCACATAAAACTAGTTCACTGACACGTTGCATTGCACCGCAACACACATACGACTGCTGATATGAGATAAAGATGGGTGATGGATGGACTGTGAGCGGCTCGCGCTAGGAAGATGTATCACCGTCTCACCTGCTCGATGAAACACTCGGTAAAATCACTTACCGAAACGCAATGCACGGGCGGATGCCTATCTAAACAGTCGCACACTATCACAGCACATGGTTCACCTGGCATCCATCATGCGTCTCCATCGACATCTGTAGCTCACTTCTACGCACAGTTCTCGATGGTATGCAGCAAATCACTTCGAACACTACCCGACCAGATAAACTATACTGAAACAACCAACACTTATTGTTAAGCTCTGTCCACTCTGCTGCACACTCTTGCGAGCAGCGCCCGGTACCCGTTCTTGTGGTGCATCAGCGAAAAATGACACCCCCTTCTCGCGAACAGAAAAATTAGAACGTAAACACGGGGTTTGACGACGGAATACGAACAGTGACAGCACACGACACGAGGCGTGTCGTTAAATTGAGCCCATGCCGTGTGCGGCTACCGCGTTCATCGCAGTTACTGATATCGTAGCGTATAAACTACTGCAATAGCAGTAGCCAAATCAGGTTGTATTTTTTTTTTCTTTTAAATTGTACGTGTCTGTTACAACCAACATGTTAAGGCCCAAGCCACTGTTGAGGCGTGGAAATTACTTATTTTAGCTTAAATCATTTTGTGCTTACTTCAATCACACCCATGCTGAAATATTACATGAAATCGAGTGAAATATTACATGAATTTTACAAGCGACGAATTGTTATTTGGGTCGATATCATCCTCTTACATGTATTCGTTCACTTGTATAAATTTCTCGTATTTGTACATGTATTGCAACTGTGTAGTGGTAGTTGTATTACACACACTCTCACACATATTGCGAATGGATTTGCATTCATTGCATTTTCTTTGCAGCTCGTGTAATTTTTCTTCGACTACACCCTGTGTTGACGGTTGAAATATTTCAACCTTGAAACCAGAATTGAAACTTTGCAGAGCCTAATTCAAATTATGTTAACAGAACATCATAAAGCACTAAATTTACCATTAACAGACAGTTTATACGAAATAAAATACATGTACTTTGAATAATGTAAGTAAACAGTATAAAAAAGTACAATAACTTACGGATAGAAAATCGACTTATTTAAGATGGAAATGATAATAGCATCTTATAGAATTCAATTATGCTCAAATCTAATAACCAAAAAAGCGCTCTATCAGCTATAAGTCGCGATAACGTAATGGTCTCCGTTGCAGTCAGTTGGCCGTCTCGCCAATAAGTGACACATCCATAGTCAGAAAGATTTTTTCCAAATACTTTGTCATCCGCTCAATCTGAGTGATTGTCTAATGGATGGCACCATCTCAGAAATGGACAACGAGCCTCGTAGCCATAACATTGTCCATCTTGTCTCGGATACTCTTCACCGATTTGAACGGATGCCCTGACCCCTGGATCAAAGTGTCACAACGATAAAGCTAGCCAGTCGATAAAGCCTTGGTTGCTCAAACAATGATAAGATATTGATAAATTGGAAGCCGGTAATAACCGGTGGTCAGGGTGGCCTCAATATTTTCCACCGTTTTGCGTAGGGATGCGAACCATCCTTCAACGAGAACGAGTTCCTCGACTGTTTTGGCCGTAATCGCCCCAAATCACTATGATAACGTTGTAATATTTTGTGCATAAAATACATTAAACAAAAGACGATGAACTGCTGGAGAGTTCGTCTGGTCATTATGAATTCAAAAGCATTATGCACTTTGCGGCATCGGGTACAACAACCATCGTTTGCCTATCGGAAACAAGATAAACGTGACGCTCAAACACAATATTATCTTATCTCCATAAAACGCACCTATCTGGCGACTAATGATCAGGCATCGAATAGATGATCGTTGGACTGAATAAAAATCACGTAACCGGAAATCATTGTCATGCGTCTTTTTGCACAGATTTTTGCACAGTCCACCGATGTGATTTAGCGGCAAAAGCATGTACTTTATCGCTTGGCAAATGAATTCCTTCCATCACTTAATTTCAATACGATAGATGGATACGCCATATGCTATCTTATTTTACTGTTGTGATATTGATGACAAACATACTAGCGCGGGACTAATTTATCTTTCTTTTAGAATCAACCTTTTTTTTTTGTTGTATACGCATATTGTAAATATTAGTGCTTTCCGTCTACTAGCTGCTCTTGGAGCAAAAATCACATTATCTTTCCAAGAGGTGTTGCGGTCGTTTGCTTTACGATAAGAGAATGATGTTAAGGTTGCTGCAGTGTTTTGAGATGCTAGCGTCTAGCACATGGTACAACATTCTATACCTCTCTTATCTCTTCAATCTCGATGTCGATCTATCAACTTCTTTGAAATTATCTTGCACACATTGAATCCTGGTTGTAACTAGAGTAGCACATTAGCATTGAACAACAATCGACCGTTCTTTACGGTGCAGCGGGAAGAGTGTGGAACGCACGCAGCTGTAGCTGTATAATAGTAGTAGTCGTACTCATGATTGTCCACCCGTGTGTATGGCGCTTTTTGGCGATAAGCTCTAACAATTTGTACCATTGACCATTGAAACATATCCTGACCGAGCTAGCCGAGCAAAACTTTACGCATCATGCTACTGCTTGGCTCGCTGCCCGGATCCGATGAGCTAGTATCTGCAACGCATCTTGAATAGTATTGAAAAAAAAATTTTTAATAAAAAAAAATCGTTATCCCACAAACGAACGCACGAAGGCGGATACTTACTTTGAGGAGCATAAATACTGCAACAAAGGAATACGGTATTTGCCACAGAAATCAACAAACTTGATATGTTCTACGCGGTTGTCGAAAAATACTCCTAAAACAAAGGCACAGAAATGGAAAAAAGAGTTAAAATCCAAAACCAAATCAAATCATTTTCATCGCGATGCTCACCTTTGCAATTTGGATTGACGCAACAGTTCGCTGTGTGGAGGTACTCGATCAAGGTGCGCGGCAAATCTTCCGCGCCATAACGAATGGCACAGGTTTTCACAGTACGTCCTGCGAGCTCCAGCAAGCTTGGCGGATTCAATGTCATATCCTTCACGAAGCGCACAACCAACGGGTTATCACGCAGACTCAGCTGTGGATTGAAGAAGAAAGTAAAGTCGTTTTAGACACAATACATCTAACTGCCTGTTTCACGTAACTGCGTCGTGATGGCTTCTCACCATAACCTTTCCTACAAATACACAATTTAAAGTGTTTTATTCACTGAAAAAATGCATGTCATGTTAAAGTGCAAACTACACGGCGCTAGCTAATCGACGCTGCATCATCGACGATCAGTGTTATCAGTCGTGTGCTGCTCTTTGTCAACGTGAACCCTTTGCTTAACACCACCATCACCTCTCACTATTAATCAAGATCAAACTAAATTGTTTCACCGAGTGACGTACGCCACTCAGTACTAGATTCAGTTTTTACGTTGTGGTTTTCTCCGGTATAGGTTCAAAGTATGGCACGAAGTAAATAACAATACGGAAGTCTTAAACTTGAACCGTAGTAATTAGATGCTCCTGCCATCTACATTTTTTTAATCTTCTTGTTTCAACGATTTTGTATAATTCACACAATAATTTGTATCCCATCCAAACATCCTACTTCCCGCCGAAACAAATCGTTCCGCGAAAGCTTGTAAACAGAACAGGCACTGGGTATCGTGCTTAAGCCGTCCTGAGACCGTTAGATTACAACAATCTAAAGTGGTCCTTGTGTGACAACAAACTTATACCATCTACAATCTCACTTCAAACAAACCCGCTCCATTAAGGATTAGAGCGGACAGCAAGAAATCGGCTTTATCGGATTTTCTGGTCAGTTTGTTAATCATCGCTACGTAAGAAGCTGTAATGAGGTCAAAACGCCACACACTCCATACACAGTCCTGGAACAGGAAACGTACCTCGGTTAAGTTTCGCAACGTGATAATCTCCCGCGGCAGATGTCGTAAACGATTTTTGTGCAATAGTAGCGACTTCAGATTGACCAGTCGCGCTATGGATGCGGGCAGCATCTCCAACAGATTATCACAGAGAACGAGGGCATGCAGATGGTTGAGCAAACCGACGGTCTCCGGGATTTCGGAAATAAGGTTTCCGCCGAGCGACAGCAGCTGCAGGCTAAAAATGAACAGTAAAGTATGTGTTAGAAACATTGCAAATTTAATTAACTTTCAACCCCTAAAGGCATTATTTTTCTCCCTTACATAAACATATGTTAATCCTACGTTGCTCTTATATTCTCCTATATTACTATATCTCCCACCACCTAGTGAGGACAGACTACCCAACTAAGCGATATCAATAAATCTAGTAAGCCAGAAATAGCAGGCATGACCTAAGATGTCGTTAGGCCAAGAAACAAAAAGATTACTATATCTCAACAATAAGCATCTTTCGCCTGAGGTTAACTTTAAAAAGGTTTAATAAATTTGGAAACTATGTGGCATTTTTGGGGCTATGTGGCAAATAATGATTTAAATAACATCGAATTTGTGAGATGTTCGCAGGCAGCCAAACAAAACCATCATGATCCTAGCCATAGGAAGCTATTGAACTGCAAAGAAAGATAATGACACTATCTCGAAGCATTTGAGCAATTGCTATCTCCCACGCAGAGGTAGTGGCAAGATAAACGAGCTGTCCCTCCTTCGCAACTGTTTCTAATGTCGTGCGAAACGCAAACGCAGGACCATTATGTGCGTTGTTATCGCGAGGCTACGATCGCGTAGCCTTCTCCGTCAGGTCAGCTGTTTCTAGAAATTGGAAAAGAACACTGTACCCAGTGCGAATATTGTCGAACAAACTACGTCATACAAGTGCCCTAATCGCCTGGCGTCCCTGTTTGCTAATTATTCCCTTTTACTTGCCCTACGAGCAACTTGTTTACATCCGAGGAAAGATGAAAGTCATTGTTTATGATTGTACAATGTACAGACCGGTCCCCTAGGTCCCCAGACCCATTGCTACTTACTTTTGCAGCTTCCATATATCCTTCGAAACGTTCGTGATTTGATTTCCGCCCAGGTAAAGATATTTCAGCGACCGCAGCTCAATCACCTGCTCGGGAAAGTGGGCAAAACGGTTGCCGCTTAAATTGAGCTCCTTCAGGCCGCTGCCCGCCGCCGCTAGCAAAGACTTTGGCAGTGACTTATCCGTCAGCAGATTGTTCTTTACGATCAGTGTCGTCAGCTGGCATTGCGTGATCACGTCAGGCAGCTCTTCCAGTCGATTGTTGCTCAGATCCAGCACCTTCAGGTTGGTAAAGTCGGCAAGCGACAGCGGCACTCTTATCAGCTTATTGTGATTGAGCAGCACCGTTTCGATATCTTCGGCCAGCTTCTTTGACTTTGAAACGCGCAGCAGATCGTCATCTAGATGCCGCTTGTTCGAGTGGCCCAGATCGACCGTTTTCTGTTCGCGCGAGTCACTATCGCAGCTGTCCGAGGTGTAGACGACATCCATTTTGTGCAAGGGTTGTAGCGTGACTTTCGTGGGGCAGCGCAACCAATACCGAACCGATGTGCCGGAGTCCGTATTATCTATCACCGTCGGACCAACTACGGACTGGAGCACGTCGCCTGCGTTCCTGACCGATCGATCGGTCGGGGCATCGAAAGATAACCGGAAAGGAATGGATGAGCTGCACTAGTCGTGCTGGCGGCTGCAAAAAAGAATGAGAGAGATACGTTTTTGAAGACGTAGAACATGTATAAATACGCCGGTCATATAAGCGGAAGCACACTGTACGATCGCCAAACAAACATCGTCACTATAGTAGAGACAACAACACAAACAGATCAACCGAAAGGCTAAAAACCTAGGATGAAAATAGAACAACCGATAAATAAAAATTGCACACATTCACACACGTTCTCACCCGGGGTGCCACATACAAACACACAACATATGGTGAGGTATCAACGATCAACTTAGAAATAGTAAAACCACTCAGTGAAAAGGGAAAGAAAATTTGCTCCACACTACACTACAAACGGGCAAACGGGAAGATGGATTTGTCAAACGACAATTGGAGACAAGCTCGGCTTGCTTTGTTGCTAACTTACTGGCAACCGTTTTGTTCTCACTGGGAGCGACGCGTCTCGCAGCACTACACAACACCAAACGAACGAATCTTTGCTCGCACGCACGCACGCATGCGATTCTCTTCGCGCAACAGCGTAAAGTGTTTGCGCGATAACAACCCAGCGGCAACCACAACAACAACTGTCCGCCGCGTCGTGTTACCGTCGAGGGACCAAATCAATGGTTTCGGGTTGGCCGACGAATGGTCCGTTTTATATAGGCTACACGGACTTACTGGGACCATCTCTTTCAAGGCCGGGAACGGCTGCGGACGGGTAGTGGGGGGGGGGCTGAGACGATGGATGGGAGTAGATTTTGCGATGATAAACGCGAGAAATTCAACCCAACACCACCAACACCACCCTGACTGCCTGCATTTGCTATATTACCTTCTTTTTTCCTGCTGATCTTTGAGTGGACACTTGTTCGAAACTCGCACGTAGGGAATCGGCTTTCGCGGAGCAACCTTTTGCTAGTGTGCGTGGTCGTCGTTGTCGTCGCCTGTTATCAGTCAGCACAAGTTGCCCGTTGCCCTCGCTCGATGGTGGTTGGTTGGCTGTACGGCGGCACCACGGCACACTGCGTTGGACATTCGGTAGCCCGCGAACAACAGAACAACACTCTGTCGTGTGCCAAACGAGATGAAACTCTCCACCGGCAGTAGTAGTAGTAGTAGCAGTACTACGGCAAAAAGAAACACTCGGCCCCCAGGCAAGCTTACTACCTCCGGAGAACGTCGCAATACGGCATACCGAATCTCCCCAACGACCGTCTAACAGTTCGGACGACTTCCAACTGATGGTAACGCTGTGCGAATGTATTATATTAGACCGCCACACTAAACTACGCGCACATACGCATTTACGCGGCGTTTGGGGCCTGCCGGACTCCCAAGGAAAGAGATTGGAACCTCCGCTTATCGCGACCCTTCCCTGTAAAGCGCTGGTTAGGTGGGAATGGGCGGAACGAAACGCTTGATAACCGTTGGCAGTATACACCAACACCAGAGCACACTCGCTGGAAGAACCTAGAGATTCCGCATACTACGATCTGCCATTTCGAAGCACTCTTTAAGTGACTAAAATAACATCCAAATCTTCCCGTCCGATGAGCCGTACACACACAATTGTACGATGACATCAATTGTCTTAATCGGAATAAATTAATGCCCGTCCAGAAACCGCGCTCGCTGGCCGGGACTGGACAATGCAATTGACTACCATACTGCCATTTGAAATCGAAAGTGAATTATTGAATCATTCGTTTCCATAGGAATGGCAGCAGAATGATGGCAGCTGAATGAAAACAGAAGAGAAAAGATCGCGAGGTCTTGACCTGCCTTAGCTAGTTTACTTGATTTGATTATTCCCGAAGCTAAATAGTAAGTACAGGGAAACGACTATTCGAATGGGATTCGATACCCGCTCCTGCCATGTCAATGATCAGCGCTGCTACCCCATCTCCGCTACCGAACCGTTCGTGCAGAGAAAATAGGATACAAAACAATGATATACAGAGTGCAGTTAAGGCAAACAGAAAGTGAATAAACTAATGTGTGGGTAAGAGAATTTTGTAAAATAGAAAGGTAAACCAATTAACAGGTGATGAAGCTAGCAAATAGATATCCATACTACCACTCTCTCACCTCTGATTGGTTCAATGTGTTGGCAGATTCGCTCTTCCCAATCGTACACTTGTTTGTAGATACTTAAATGTCCTCAAACGTTATCGCAGATTGCTCAAAATACTAAGCGTTTGTTTTTGCACCTCCCGATCCAAAAAAAATACACAGCATTCGATATAAATAAATAAATACGCAATTTGTTCTACGCCTACGATTTTTCCTCGCGAGATCATCGTTTACAGCGCACAATACGATTGTGCCGAATCCGCCTCCCGGTTTTCCTCTCCACAGAGTTGTTTCAGGGATTTTCCTTTCAGACGAATGTACTCCTGGTACCATTTGTTAATTTTCGGCGCTTGCCGTTCCTCAAAGTAGCTGATGGCGTCGTGGACGAAAATGTCGTTCTCCAACCGCTCCGTACCGTTGGCAAGAGCGGCACGCGACAGATCATCCGCAATCGTGTTTCCGGTTACCTCGACGTGCCCCGGTATCCACTGGATGTTAACTTGAAATGTACGCGCCAGCTCCAGGATTTCGTTGGCCACCGCATTTCGATAGCGGGATTGGCGATTTTTCTTCAAAAACGTACACGCCGCTTGGCTGTCTGTTAGCAACACTGCTCGATGGATGCTGCGGTCGGCAATGTGTTGCATGGCTACCTTGATCGCTAGTGTTTCCGCCGTCATGATGCTGGTGTCGAGCTTCAGCTGAACGGCAATCCGTACGTCGTTCGTTTCGTCGTACACACCGATGCCACACTGGCCATCCGGAGACTTTGAAGCATCCGTGTAGATGTGCACCCAGCCACAGTACTCGCTTTCCAGCACATACTCGGTCAGGCGGCGCAAGGTTTCTGGTCGCAAGTTACACTTGCCAACCTGTAGCTGTTCGAGCGTCGGATTCACCCGCACATCGGTCAGGAGTTCGGCGGTACGTACGTGTTTCGCGATCGCCTCGAAGATGTAACGATTCTCAAGAAATATACGCTGCACGAATGACAATGGCCGTCCGTTATCCATTGCTTCAAGATCACGTAGCTCACTGTAGGTACGGTTATTACTCCGGCAGTGTTGAGCGATTTCACGAGCGGCAATCATTTCGCGGACCAGCTCAAGCTGTTCCCGTTTTGCCAGACGCTGACGATGCTTCCGGTATTCTAGAAGGAGTGCATTACGGCACTTGTTCCAGCCATCGGAGTCACTATGCAATTCCCGAGCCACTAGCCGATTTGCCAACGTTGGTGCCAAACTGTGCGAACTGCTGCTGTTGCAGCATTCTTTCAACTGATTCAGAAACTTTCTGTACAACGTAACCCACAACTCGTATCGAGCATACATTTTATATCACAAGTAATTATCACCAAAATAAACAACCGAAGCTGCACAGCTGATGTTCAAATTTTGTTTCCCAAAAAAGAACCACAAGCTTCTGCCAGGGGCCTACTACGCATCAACACAATTGTTTGCAGCACAAAGTCACGCAGTTCGACGAAAACTATTCACAACACACAAACGCAAACAGCACCGGTTATATTACCTTTCCTTGTGTAGTTATACTCAACGGCACACGCACGACCGCACAGGATGTGAAACACAATTGATTAAAACAATAGAGCAACGTAGATGCGCACCAGCATCTCGATAGGTTGCGATTATTGTGCCGGAGATACGAAAAGAGGCTGCGATTTCGTACCTCGCTGCATCCTTCCTCGTCATCTGACACACGATCAAAACAACATCAGCTGTCATCGAGCAGTTGGCTCACGGAGCTGCGATGGTGGCGCAAATCCTGCTCCTCATTTTGACCAACGCGCAGTTCCTGCGTATCGAATTCGAATAAATGTTTGGTTTTTAGAGCGATCATCGCCATTAATAGTTTGTTGTTTTCAGAAAAGTAGTACCAAAACACAGAAAGTTGTGGAAAAAATTCCATCTTATCTCCCCCCCCCCCCTTTCTGATCACAAACGTCAGACCAACAAAGCAGCACTGTAAAACTGTCAAACAAGATGTCAAAGCGCAGCGATACGTACAGCCTGCTGTTTTGGGAAACCGGAATCAAGACGCCGCCGATACATTTTTCCGTTTTCTGTAAAATCCATTGCGATCAAAATCACAAAATCACACCATCGATACAAAATGGTCCAGTCCAACGGTGCCGAATTGACGGAACACGAGGCCGAGCTGTACGATCGTCAGATTCGTCTGTGGGGGTTGGATTCTCAGAAGCGGTAACTATTGAACTCTCTATCCTGAATCACCCATCCCGGTCTACATTGATTCTGTTTTTGTCTTCCCCCTTTCCCCATCCTTACAGCCTCCGTTCGGCCCGCATTCTGATATCAGGAGTAAATGGCCTCGGTGCGGAAATAGCCAAAAACATCATTTTGGCCGGAGTCAAATCTGTCACACTGCTGGATGATCGGAAAGTTACGGAGGAAGATTTCTGCTCCCAGTTTCTCGCGCCGCAATCATCCGCCGGCAGCAACCGAGCCGAAGCATCGCTTACCCGTGCGCAGAACCTAAATCCGATGGTAGAACTGAAAGCCGACACCGAATCGCTCGACACGAAGGAGGACGCATACTTTATGAACTTCGATGTGGTTTGTCTCATCGGTGCGTCAACGGCTCAGCATCTACGGGTGAATGCCATATGCCGGGAGGCGAATGTGAAATTTTTCGCCACTGACGTTTGGGGAATGTATGGCTTCAGTTTTGCCGATCTGCAGAAGCACGAGTTCGCGGAGGATGTCGCAAAGTATGTGGTTGTGTCGAAACCGAACGAAAAACCTAAATCCGAAACCGTGAACACTACGGTCAAGTGTACGGTAGAGTACCCATCCTACCAGTCTCTGGTGGATTTTGATTTCCGCGACGCATCGTACGCGCGACGCCTGAAAAGGAACGGACCGGCACTCCCTGTACAGCGAGTGCTGCAAAAGTTCCGCGACCAAGAGCAACGTGATCCGGCCTATGGCAAGCGTGAGGAGGATTTGAAGAAACTGCTACAACTGCGGGACGAGCTAGCACCAGAGTTGATCACGGACCAATCGTTCGATCACGTGTTTGCGCAGATTTCACCCGTGGCCGCCATTGTCGGAGGTGCTGTGGCGCACGAAATCATCAAGGTAGTATCGCAAAAGGAAAGACCGCACCGTAACATGTTTCTGTTCGATCCGGAAAGTTGCTGTGGATTCGTGGATCTGATCGGGGCAGAGAAGTAATAGTTTACAGTTCAACACAGTAAGCTAGCTCCCGATGGTGGTGCCCATTATTTTATTTTCTCCTTGCGTACAATACATATTAATGTGCTACTTCACAATAAAATATCCTTTCGATCGTCGTAAGCTAAACTATCTTCAAAGAAATGTTAAAAATGTTGCTCCAAAACGGGATAATCCTTCAAAACGGTATGTTTCACTATTTTTCCCACTATAGAATCATACATCCGTGGAGCTAAACCTTTCGGTTCGCTCACTTTTATGCGAATGTCTGTCTCGGCAAGAAGAGTTCCGCAATGGACATCGTTGGCGTACACCAACGATTTCCCCAGCTTGTCATGACAAAGCCGTTCACACTCTAGCAGCTTTCTGTCGTTCGTGGTAACCTCCTTGAGAGCGAGAATTAGTTCGCCTTCATTAAAATCATCCTCATCCAGTACACATCTTATCTGATCAATTATTGCCCCTGCATCCTGACTTGCTGCCTTTTTATCCACCGCTCTAATACACCTTACCATACGTGCAAATTCGGCCGGATTCAACGATGCCTTATGGTCGGTTCCTTTCCACTCTTTGTCCAACGTAAAGTGCCGTTCGACTATCCGTGCTCCCAACACTACGCTCGCCACAGACAGCTGTATGCCCAGCTCATGGCCCGAATAGCCTACGGTAAGGTCAGGAAAATGACTCCGAAATAGAGGAATCATCTGCAACATACTATCTTCTGCCGGCGTCGGATAGGACGATACACAGTGAAGCAATGCCACGTCTTTGCGATGACGGAACATGCTGTGAATGGTGCGCAGGTGATTCCAGTCCTGCATCCCGGTAGAAACTATCAGCGGAGTAGATCGGTTGGCAGCGTAACGCAACAGCGGAACGTTATCCGCATCACCTGAACCGATCTTAATAAACGGGACAGCCAGCTGCTCTTCCAGCTCTCGGTACGAGGCTCCGTCCATTGCGGACGCAGTAAATACGATATCATTCTCATTGGCAAACGCTTGCAGCTCACGGTACTGATCGATCGAAAACTCAAGCCACTCCTTATGTTCTCCGTACGTGCTGCCCCAAGAGTTGGGTCCGGTGTAAGGGCGTGCCAAGGCAGGGGCGGTAAACTTTTCGGTCAAATTCGATCGCTGGAACTTTACACAATCAGCGCCACATTCCTAAAAAGCATGAGCCAAGTAGATCAATTACTCACCAATCCAAACCCAACTATACCTCGTACCTTGGCCGCTTTTATCATTTGCTTCGCTGTAGGTAGTGATCCTTGATGGTTCTGGCCAATTTCGGCGACTATGAACGTTTTGCCCGGCTCATTGTTCCACAATGCCATGCTTTTTTGGTTCAAATTGACTTGCGTAAGCTTTTCACACGCGGTTTGCACAAACGAAAATAATTTATATACAAAAACTGCCGCTACCCTAAAGTGTGTTAAGCAGATACAGCTACAGCCGCCCTATCTCGGTCCAACACTCAGTTAGATAAAGTTGAAACGAGAAGAGACATATGACACGTATTCCTTCATTCTCCCTTTCGCGTGCATACGCTCCAGCATCACAGTTTTGGGTTGTTGCCATCCGCCTTGCCAATCAGTACAAATAAAGGCCGTAAACTGTCACGAGGCAAAACATCGTCGAGTTCTTAAATTCGGCCGTCGCATAGTTATCACACTCCGTATCCCAACGGCATCGGGCCACACATTTGCAACCCGCGCCGAGCTGCTGACCGATCCACACCTGCACCACATGCTTGTAATGATGCATTTCCAGATCCTTTACCTGCAAACTTATTTCGTCCGCCATTGATTTGGTCCAGCGGGATGCATCTGCTGCCGAATAAGTTTGACCTAGGGGCCGGTATCGAGAAAACGCGTAGCTTTTAAGTAGCGACTTCCAAACAAAGCAGGCACAGTGTGTCGTGTAAAATATATCTTACCGGTTAGCGTTTCCGTCAGCACGTTGTTGATAATTTCGCGTATCTTTTCCGATTTAAAGGTTTCGCTTAGCTCCGGTCGCATCTGATACCCGGCCGGTGAAGGGGGAATATGTCCGGTTTCGGTTTCGTTCAACGGCATTTTTACACAGCAGCTTTCTTTCTTCACGGCGAACGAAAGGGAATGGTGCGAAAACCGGCACGTACGCTGCCGTCTTCGGGAAAAATGGAAAACCCTTTGCCGATTTGTTTTGGTTTCCACAGCAACGATTTATGTTGTGTTGGTGGTGATTTGTTAGAAAGACAGGCCGCTCTCAATATACGCAGTAGTGCCACCCATAGAATTGTTTAACGTTCTTTTCGATGCTTTCCGATGTATTACTAAACCCAGAATCGTTAAAATAATCGTTCATTTAAGTAAGTTACTGTTTTAAGCTAAATGAAAATTGGTTTGATATCGGTTTTCAGCCCTCTCTTGCACAAAAACAACGCCGCCTGAGCTCTCAACGACATAATGACATTTCTCGAGCAGATCCATAACCAATCACCTGGATGACATTTCCTCATTTGAATTTGTCACACGTGTGCAGCAGAAGGTTGAATATAAAAAGGAATAGGAATTGAGACAGAAAGTATCTCGCACGTTATCATTAACAGAATTGTATTTTTTCCAGCATTCTTGCATCCCACAAACGTAGATGCAATGTAAAATCAAATGCATTTGTATGATGATTAGGCATCTGTTCAGTTTCTTATCTTGCGAATTATGTCCCCCATAAACTACGAATCTACCTATTGCAACATGAACGTTGCACATCATTCATGATCCCTTGGAAATAAATCTTACTACATGCTGGTATGCGACCAACCCAGCCCGTTCAGTTCTTGCTTCGTGGGGAGCGTCTTGCACTGTTTTTGCATACACGATACCATTTATGTTTAACATTCTATAATTTAATCCGTCCACGATCTACGATTCTCGCACACGCATCATCTGACTGTCGTCACAGGGGTTGGAATCGACCGATTATTGAGCCACCCTTAGCTGATTTGGCTTATTTAGATGTAATCCTAGTACCATGCGCACAGACTTTATCGCTTAAACGGAGAACAGTTTGAACAATGCTTTGCGGAAAACAGGTAGGTATGTAAGTGTGTGGTTTCGTAAAACAAAACTTAGACTATATTCTAAACCGTACGTCTGAAATGTTTTTCATTTTCTTTTTTAGCAATACTTCTCCCACTAGGTGGTGCCTATGAAATAAAACGGAAACGGAACACGTGGAAAGAAAAGCTCTAGCCGGAAGGGAGCAGCGTAGAGGTAGAAGAAACCAGTACTACCACAGTGGGCGAGCACAGTGGTGTGTTTTTGTTTTGGAAACAAGCTGAAACAATACACAACGACCAATTGACCGGTTGACGTTTTGCCCGTGTGTCCCTCTGCTCCCGTTTCCACCGCTCCTGCACTCCACTTTATCACATTGCAGTATAGTCTAGCTGAATGTTCATCTGCCGCACGCCTATCGCTTCGAAGATCATGCGCGTGTGCTGTACCACGTACTTGGGATCAACGTTTTTCGATACCTCCAGCTTGATCACACCTACGTACACGTCGGTGCAGAGGGTCCAAAAATGTGGCTCCTGTACGCTGTACACACCGGCCAGACCGGTCACCTTCTGGTAGCAGGACGGCAGTAATCGGTCCAGCGCTACCGGCTGGCGCTGCATCAGCACCATGACCGATTCCTTGATCAACGACAGCGTACTGAGCCCGATCGTCAGCGCAATGAACATGCTGCAGATGGGGTCGGCTCGCATCCAGCCAAACAGCTGCATCAACACAGCCGATATGATCACACCTACCGAGCCGAGCGTGTCGGCCAGAATGTGCAGGAAGACGCCACGCATAATCTGCGAATTGGTGGACACAATCTCACCGCCTCCATGGCTGTGCGCATGATGATGATCGCCTGCACCGTGCGAATGCCCATGGTGATCGTTATGGTTCGACAGTAGATGGTGAGTGTCGTGGCTGTTGTGGTTCATTGCACCGCCGTGAGAATGTCCGTGGCTTGCTCCACCGCCGCCGCCACCATGCGAATGGCCGTGGCCTCCACCACCACCATGCGAATGACCGTGTCCACCGTGCTGGAATGCATAGATGCCGACCAGGTTCACCAACAATCCTAATACGGAAACGACGAACAATCGTTCGTGTTTCACCTCCGGAGGCTCGATCGCACGTTCAACCGCCTCCGACATGATGAAGAAAGCGATAAACAATAGAAAAAGGCTGTTCACGAATCCAGCCAACACTTCTGCACGAACGTAGCCGTAAGAATACTTTTCATTCGCGCGCCACTTTGTAATGACGGACGCAGCCAACCCGGCCAGCAGCCCGGTACAGTCGAAGAACATGTGGAACGAATCGGAGATCAAACCTTGAGAAGAAAATGAAAGATAATACAGTATTTTGCAAACGACGAGTTGCTCGGAAGGGAAACTTACCTAAACTGTTCGTCCATATTCCGTACATCAGTTCAACAAATGCAAAGCTCAGATTAAGCAGCAGGAAGAAAAACAAATTCCGCGAATTACGATCCGACAGAATGAGTCGGCTCCAACTGCTGAACTTCTCCCGTATCCGATAACCAAATCCACGCGAATCTTTATGCGTTAATGGCAGCATCGTGAAGGTCTATTTTTCCTATTGGGACCACAAACTACGCTGATAAGCACTTCGAAAAACCCTTTCAGCCACACACAGACAGCGGAGCGCTTTAGGAAACCGGGACGGCGGAATGTAATCGGTCAAATACAACTCGATGAAGGTCTCGCTTGGCAAGCGTTGTGGTGGCACCTTCAGCCGAGATTTATCTGCAGGAAGGAATCTATGCTGAAACGATAAAACGAGAATGATCATTAGCGATAACGAATTCGTTGATTAATGGTTGTACGTCACAAAAATCTTCATCCAATGGACTTTTTGGCCCATTTGCAAATCAGTAGCTCTGACACATCACGTATTATCCCGGCCCTGACCAAAATTGTAAACAATGCTGTTTCAACGACCGACCACCGAGCGCTTACACCTTGTTTTGCTTACGTATGCACACAATTGACTAAATAAAAGCGGCCCTTTCGGCAGCTTCCGGGTTTCGAGTACGGAGGATGACAAACAAGGTGCCGTTAGTACGCTGGATGGGCCAGGGGTTTTTCTTTACTATTTCACAAAGTCTTTGTGAAATCGGACCATCGAAACGAACATCGGCAGGAACACAGTGGAAGCAAACACCGATCGTGAGGACCAGGCACGGCAACGACAAAGCTCTACATACCCTATGTTGTGGATAAACTGAGCGATCCGGATATCCTACGGTTGAACAGCGCTTTTTGAAGGATCAGCATCGTTTGTAAAACATTTTTGGATATTTATTTCGCGTTTTTTATTCTCCGGAAGGCGTTCGACGGCTGGCCGTGCACCCGTAATTACACTGCAAGCGGTGCAGATCTTTTTTCTTCTGTCGTACACGGTGATGTTGACACGACATCCAAGCTGATATGACAGCTGTGATTGGGGATGCGCACACTCTTCTTCAATCAGCGATTCGATCGCTTCTTCAACCGGGTTTTGCATAGCTCGGCTCCACCAAGGAACTCCTAAAAATAGGTTTATAAAGATAAAGCGTAAGCGTGGATAAATTTCTAGCATGGGACGCTTTATTCTCTTCTCCAACGGTCTGTCTGAGATCAGGTGGACTTACCAACAAGACACACACCCTTTTATTCATATTTTCTGTAATTGTTTTTTAGCTAAGAGCTTTTAGCTTGGTAAATTAGGTGTGTTGTATATTTTTGCAAATGCTACAATAAACAAAATCGATTTTCTTGGGTTTTTTTGCACTGTTTCCAACCGATTATTCAAATGAGAAAAAACGCACACTCGATGACGTTTCCCGTTTGACAGACAAAGGTACGCGTTTTCATCAAATACGCGTTTGCGTACTTCCTTCTTTCAATCAACTGCCGCCGACGTTCTCTTTCTTTTCGAGTCCATACTTCAGAATGGTAGGTTGAATTTGGTTGAGTTTATGCGAAAAATACCACCCATTTAATGTGAAATGCTTTGCGTTGAGTGCTAAATCGTGCATCAAGGTGTTATTTGTGCAAAGAAGCTGTGTGTTGGCTGTAAATACGTTCCGTTAGCGCTCTAAAACAGTGGCCAATTGTGTGGTGGTGCACAAGTGAATCGGAGCCCTAGTGGGTAGTGAGCTGTGTACAAACACACCGGCCTCAACGCAACGCGACACATTTCACGGGGAGTCGGACCTGAGACCACCCGAACACTAACGAGCCGCCCATGTTTTCGTTTCCATTTTAGCCTCCGAAGAAGGATACCAAGGGATCGGCGAAACAGCCGCAAAAGACCCAGAAGAAGAAGGAGGGAGGATCCGGCGGAAAGGCCAAGAAGAAGAAGTGGTCGAAGGGAAAGGTTCGTGACAAGCTGAACAACCAGGTCCTGTTCGACAAGGCCACGTACGAGAAACTGTACAAGGAGGTACCCGCCTACAAGCTGATCACCCCGTCGGTCGTGTCCGAAAGGCTGAAGATCCGTGGATCGCTGGCGAAGCGCGGTCTACGCGAGCTCTGCGTGAAGGGATTGATCAAGCAGGTCGTGCACCATCACGCACAGGTCATCTATACCCGCACCACAAAGGGAGACGACCCGGTGGCGTAAAAACGGTGCTGCTGACGGTTCCGTTATGTTTGTGTTGTGAGTGCTGTGTGCTCGTCGATCTTGAGCCAACGAGAGAGAGATATTCCAGGCAGATCCTTCCAACATGAAACACTTCGGAATGGAAGAAATATACTTCTTGTAAACTAAGTGAATCATTGCAGAGTTTTTGTTAATTTTTACTTTATTGTATTATATCCGCTCGTGTCGCTTATACTGTTCAGTCATCCTTTCGTTTCCGTCTTGATTCTCCTCGGCCACCGGCGCCACCAGCAGCACCGCGGTTCCTGAAACCCTTTTTCTGCTTCATGTGTTTCTCCTTCTGGTGACGGATGCGACGCGATTTTTTAAGCTGCTTCAGCTTATGGACACGATCCTTCTGCCGAAAAGCCTGACTGTTTTTCATGGATTTCAGCGCATAGCGTTTTAGCTTGTGGTTCAAATCTTTCTTCGACCGTATGCCATCCAGGTTCAGTACCGGTCCCTTCTTCGGTTTCTGTTTTTCTGCCTCACTTTTATCGCCCTTTTCCGCCGCTTCGTCCGACGCATCCTCTTCGGCCAACGGTTTGTGTTTTCTTTTAACCTTTTTCTCTCCTTCCAGCTCCATGCCCGGAATAACACCCAGCTGGTTTTCGTCGAGCTCGTCATCGTCGCTCGCGTCCTCCGCTTCTGATCCGCTTGCATCCTTCACTATTACACGGTTTTCACCGAGCCAATTGTTTTCCTTGGCTAGATCACGGGTAGACAGTTCCACTACCTTTACGGTAACGTTTTCCGTGTCATACTCATCCTCCTGCTCCTCTGCCTTATCCTCTTCCGTCAACTCCGACAAGGGTTTGTACGAATGGTACAGATTTTTCATCTTTTCTTTTGCCTCCGTGCGTATCCGTTTCGTTTCTTCCTTCAGCTTTCGTTGCATTTCTCCCTGTGCAACTTTTCGACGATGCTGCTTGCGTTTGTGAAATCCGGTGAGAAATTCCCTAAAAAAAAAGGATTTAGAAATGGAGTAACACGAGTCGTTGCGGATCGGGCGAAAACATGAACTTCGTACATTCGTTTCTGTGGGTCAAATACCAGCTCGGTCTTTTTCCGCTGGAAGGGCTGCTTGTTGCCACTCTCTGATTTACGCTTCATGTTGGAGCAAAAAGGTTTCTAACACAATTTCACGCTAGTTTCTTAACTAAACGAGCACGCTAACGTCTGCTCAGTCGCTGCTGGTTGGAAGAATGTAAACAAATAGCGCGTGCATGCTCGACATGCCGATGACAACAAATCGACGAAAGCTTTGACATTCAGGGCTGGTTCGAACGGCTTGCTATCGAGTTAGCAAGGTTGGCCGCTATTCCATTGAACGATGCTAAAAATATGTTTGTTCAAATTGTTGAAGGAAAATAACATTTATTTGTGTTCTATCAAATATCTATGAGCTTCACATTCAAAATTTCTTCCTATTACTTATTCATTTCCACGGATTCAAGTTTTTTTTTGTTTTTTACTCATGAAGGACGGCCTGGTCGTATTGCTACACATATTTTAGTTTCATCGACTGCCAATCCAGTTCATCAACAAAACGTCAGCTGCCTTTGTCATCCTTGCTGTTTTTATTCGCCTATCCGAATTTCGTCGTAGTAATTTTGCCTTTTGTACTCGTAGCATTTCTGCCGTTCAACAACAATGTGCGATTCCGATAGTGAAGAGTTTGCGAGTGCTGATGAGGATTTTGAAGAAATTGAACCAGATGAGCTGGAGGAGGTGCTTCAGAGCACAAAACCGTCGGATGTGTCTTCAAAGAAAAAGGAACAGCAGCTTGCAGCTCCAGAATCACCCACAAAATCTGACGTGGAACCTGTAAGCAAATCAGCTCGCGAGTCGAATGCAGATCAACTGGTGGATAAAACACAGTCTCCGGAGGACAGTGTGGCTAGCTCCCCACCGACTTCTACTTCGATCGTTGCAGACGTGAAAAATGAAGAAAAGACACCCGTTGTGCCGAAGTCTGTGGATGGCAAAAGCGATTCTTTGCAAGAGGACCAGGCTACGGGTTCCACGACGGCTAAGAAAGAAAAAGAAAAATTAAATACAAATGTCAGCCCTGCTAGCGATGTTGAAAAAGATGAAGCACTTGAGGCAAAAGCCACACGAAAACCATCTCCAGCATTGCAGCCTAGCAACGATGATGAGAAAGCACAGTCTCCACCCGAAGTAAAAAGTTCGAACAACGTTCCCAAGAAGCTTGTGCTTAAGCCAGCCAAGCCACAGATACTGGAAGAGAGTGAAAAGCGAGTTCCGGAACCGGAACGGACCGCACCAGAGCAGAACAAACCGCAAAGCACATCAGGAGGAGTCGAAGAAGGAGGCTGGGACGATTTCGATGATGATTGGGGAGATTTTACCGTTGAGGGTGGTGCCACTGTAGCACCCAAAGCCGACGTTAAGGAGGTGGCGGTTGCTAGTTCTGCAAAAGCCAGCTTTCGGGACGTGGATATCGATGAGGTTGAGCATAAGCTACAAGATTTTATGAAACACAAGGACGATCCCCCCTTAACGTCCGTGCTCGATCGACTTTCGTCGGGAGCGGACAGTGCTAAATCATCGGGTGATGCCGGACAATCCTGGGGTAGCTGGAAGCCATCCTGGGGCGGAGCAGCCGTTTCCTTCCTTTCGAACGCATCGAAATCCGTTGCGTCGATTACAACCAACATTACGCAGGTGATTGAATCGGGCATTGGGGTACCGAATCCGGAAGAGTTGGCCCGCCGTCAAGCGGAGACCGAAGCTAAGCTAAAAGCGGAAGGTTACCTTCGAGAGGAACCGGACCTGGACCAGGGAGCCCCATCGGCGGAACGACAAACCGAAGACCGGTTCGGTTTCGATCAACTCGTTTCCGGTGTGACACAGATCAGCAGTAAGGTGATAAGCGGCGGGCTAGATACGCTGGAAGGAATTGGAAAGAAAACGATGACAATACTACAAGAGAACGATCCAGGGTTGTTGAACAAGCGAAAGCTGCTCGGGCTGCAGCCGAACGATGGGGTAGTGTTGAGTCAGGTTTTGCGCGAGGCAAAAGCGAAGACGGAAGAACGTGAACGCAACTTAAAGCAAATCCAAAAGCACCAGTATAAGAAAAAGCTTCACTTTGAAACGCTGTTCGACGATTACCACGGGTTGGTGCATCTGGAGGCACTTGAAATGCTGTCGAAGCAAGCATCGCTAAAGCTGGAATCGTTGATGGCTCCCCTAACCGGGAAAGCCTTAGAGGAACTGCAGGAAACGATGAGCGAAGTGAAGGAGCTGTGCGAGCTACCCGAAACGGACAACGACGATGCTGATGGGCTACACACGGCGGACGAGCTAGAGGCAAAGCTGCTGGAAACCATCGCCGATCTTAACCCGAACGTTAAGGTCGACTTTGGGGAGATCGTAAAGAGTTGGACCGAGTACACCGAATGGATCGGCAACAAGAGCGAACCGGAACGTACCGGGAAGGATGTGTTTGAAAAGGCGATGCATGCACTAGCCCAGACGACGGCGCTGTGTGTGCTGCGGATGCACAAGCTGGCGGAAATACTGCTCATCAGCGACCATCACAGTACGGCCACGGAAGCGGATGTGCTGGTACAGCTAACGGCCGTGTTCTGCTGGCATCTGAGCGGTGTTGCGACCCGGTTCTGCTCGGAACTGACCAAGATGAAGGACGAGTCTGGAGATGATAACGACAGTGCGCTTATAACCAACATATTCTTGGAGGTAACTATTTTTTTCGGTCACAATATGCGAAGCGATAAGTGGTGACATTATTTTTCTCTTGGATTTTACAGGGCTCGAACAGCACGTCGTACGTTCAGAACGCGTTTCAACTTTTCATTCCAATCCTGCAACTTGGCGCGGCTTAAAACCAACCTTGAAGGAAAGTCACGTTTCTTCCGTCACCAGCATCACCAAGATGGTTGAGAAATATCCTTACGTTAATCGTTTTTTCAAACCTGTTTTAAGAGAATAAAACAGAAACTCAAAGAGATGGATAGTATTTATATTGTAGTAAGTAATAAAGAATACAAATTCACGTCGTTTTATAATTCATGCATGTTTTAAAGCTACACATTCTTTAACCCCTCTTAGTTTTCTACTTGAAACAATTTAGAAGGCCAACTAAAAGTACGTACGGTAGCAGATATGTTGCATAGAGCAATTTCGTACGTAATAAAGGAAAGTACCATGTGTGTAAAATTTGAAAATTTTTCTTCCAAGAAGGTTTCATAGAATACCATTGCTATCTATCTCTTCAAGTTCTTGTTTTATCCTTAAAATCCAGCGTTAGTATAGTAATGGAGCTGAGCATTCAGTTTAACGATTTTTATTAGATAAATATACATCTATAATGTTAAAGCAAACGTGGCCGTCCTCCGGTGCTTAGCTGAAATGGAAGCCCTCAGCATTGAACGCCTGCAGAACCGCCATGAAATCATCGATGTCCATCGATCGCGCACGCTTGCTGCCAGCGTCCAACTTTTCCAATATGTTTTCCACCATAGCCTTCACGTTCAGATCAGTCGGAACATCCACGTTTTTGAGCGAACAGTGCAATTTGTAGTTATCTTCCAGCGTTGCTAGTACGGTGGTTTGCTTGAACGCGGCAGCAAGTGTTTTATTTTTGCGCAGGAACGCAATTCTAGTCAAACCATCCCATTCGGTGTAGTTGATCGGGGGCGGTGGATTCCGGGGTTCGATGCGTACCACACTCGACTCAACTTTTGGTGGTGGCTTGAAGTTGTTCTTTCCCACCTTCATCAGCATATCGACACGGGCCAACAGTTGGGTGTTGATGCTTAACCGACAGTACAGCTTATCACCCGGTTTGGCAACGAGCCGTTGAGCAAACTCGCGTTGAAACATTAGCACGGCACAGCGAAAGAATGGCCTATGAAGCAACAGCTTAAACACGAACGGTGAGCTAATCTGGTACGGCATGTTGGCGACGCAAATGTCGAAAAATGGTAGGTCCGTTTTCAATACGTCGCCGATGAGGATTTGCAACTTGGGCTGCATATTGGTGCCCTGTACGCGCTTTTGCAGTTCGGCCACGAGCCGTGTATCGATTTCGCACGCTACCACTTTCTTCACCTTTTCCAGTATCTTTACCGTCATGTTGCCGGTCCCGGGACCAATTTCGAGCACTACATCCGTCGGGCGTAGAGCGGCCTTTTCCAGCATGGAGGTGATGACGAGCGGGTTCTTAAGAATGTGTTGGCCGAAGTCCTTGTTGAACACGATACCTATTGGAAAGAGTGAAATGTAAGTTATTGCTCCTGTTCCAACAGCTTAGTACATCTCTTACCCTGCTTCGCAACTCCTTCCTGCGTTCGGGATTTCTTTTCTGCGCGTACTTTCGGCATTTTTTCGTGGTGGATTAAAACAAAATGTGTAAGCTATCGCGCTATAGCACGGACCGTAAACAATGCCATGTGCGAAAGAGGTAAACAAGAAAAAAATCCAAACGTCATCCATCCGATACAGCTGTCAAATTTGAAACGAAACCAAAACAATCGTAGCAGGTGTCGGTTGAAAAGATCGAGACAAACACAATTCGGTTCGATTTTCATTCCCTCTCGGGTTAGGACATTTATTTACGAACATATCCGGAACGTACCACACAGAATGAAATGGAATCCTTTGAAATAGGTTGTTGTCTTGGAACTAGACGGCTAATGAGAGTATAGTAAGTTAGACGATTATTAAACTTTGGCCACGTACGGAGAAGAACACGGTATTTCGGTAGGCGAAACGCGATTGTGATGATGTGAGTGTTGGTGTCTGTAATGCGTAAGGGGTATTCCTATTCTCAGTACGGCTATGGCAAACATTTGCTAAACGTATGTATGTTGTATGTAGTATGATGATTATTATGCACGCAGCGCACTTTAAAGTAACAAAGCAAAATGATCGCGCTCGATGCGACGCTTTGCGCACAGCGGAACCGCACCCATCACATCCTGCGGTGGAGGTAATCCGCCCTGGGCGTTTGCGATCTGTGTATAAAATAGCTCCCGCATGCCACATTGGTACCCGTACAGCACGGTTTCTTGCGATCTGTAAAACAACAAGTCAAAATGTTATATCCCAGAAGGCACTTAAAATCGCAGTCGAATGCAGCAGACGATAGTTTACTTTAGCGTCACTTCCGTCACTAGGCTCCGCTTCCGGAAGTAGGTATGCAAAGATTCTGCTGTCTGCAGTTCCAACGCGTTCCATGGTCCATTCTTTTTCGCCACATCCCAGCCAGAATCGAGGGCAATCAAGCTGTACCCGTCCGCCTTGTCAAACCCATCCACGTTAATGTTCATGGCAAGTTGAATGTCGTTTTCAATCCTCAGGAATTTCGATACGCACGATTCAAACTGGAATGGATATTGACATTTTTAAAAGCTAAAATTCCTTGCAAAATGATGCAAATCTTACCAGTGTTTGCACAAGCCGTTGATTTTTACAGTTTTTCTCCTGCATGACCAGTATCAATGTCATGTTCTGCTGTACGCATACGAACAGATCCACCTTAACGAGAGCCTTCTCATCACCTGCCGGCGCCACACCAGCGCCGTTCGACGGTACTGCCGCAGATTGTGATATGTCTTGCGATTTCCGGCGCTGTGGAATGTATTCTTGCGGTGAAATTGCCATGTTGTAACTACATCCTGGCGTTGTGTCCCAGCTCGATACGCCACTCGATTCGGTGTCGTTCATTGCCAGTACGGTTAGCTTTGACATCAGCGGTGTTAGTTCGAGTGTACTTTTGCGGCGTGTGAACAGCTCCTGGCTGGTACCGTTACTAGCCACCCTTGCTGCTGGTGGCGGATCATCGTTAAGATTAAAGGATTTGATCGGCAAGCTGAGACCACGTCGATCTTTAGGCGTCGTAGCCTGTACAGCCGTCTTCGGTTGCTCTGATGGCAGATTCATTTTACGCGCAGTATTTACGGTTACCATGTTAACCGTCGTTGGTATGCGCTCTTCCGTAGCATCTTTAGTGGACTTGCCTTTGGTTTCTTGCTTTGCCTCCTGTTCGACCAATTCGGCTATCCGTTCGTTGCGAGTTCGTTCGAAATCTTGGAACAAACTGTACGACATTGCTCGCTTTCGCTGGTCCACTATAGGATAGGTTGGATCGCAGATAGTTTTCAACGGGTCATAGTTTTTAGGGAACTTATGCTGATACTTTCTTTGCATCTCCCTCTCTTCACTATTGGAGATGGATTCAGCTGGCGAATTCTCCTCCGTTTCGTCGTGTTCCTTTCCGGTTAAATTCGACATTGACGCACAACGAACATTCGCCGGCATGATGAAGGGATTGTTGAGGATGCTGTACTTTCTAGCATTGAAGCATTTCAAAATACTGACATTGTCTTTCGTTGCTTCTGGCTGAACACCGTCCGCTTCAGCATCCACACTTTCTTTCACTTCCTCCACCGGTGCAGCGGACGGTTGGTCCTGTGTGACACATATCGACATCATGTTCCTGTTTGGCACAATCTTATTCTCAGTCAGTGGCGTCGAAACGACGCTAGTTTTGCCGATAAAGTTGGGGAAACTATCCGATTCGTCAAAGTTGATCGAATTCACACCGGAATCGATGATGTCTCGTGAGGTGAGATTTTTAAACTTTAGCGGTAAAAAGGTTGGCCGTGACACGGTGCTAAACGGTGCTTTTTTCTGAGCCGGCTCACAGATTTGCCCAGCAGCCTCCCCACCAACCATTTCCTCTTCCGGAATGTTGGAAAAAATAATCGATTTGTCCGTCTTAAGCATCGGAAAGCCAGCCACGGTGCCACCGACGAGCTCTTTCGATGGAATTAGCTTCTTCTTAATGGCAAACGGTACCGGTGGCCCAGTAGAGGATGCTGGTGCTGTTGCTGCCGTGGTACAATTGTTGAAATAAATGGGAATGTTTTTTGTCGCATCGACCAGCTGTGTGTAGTCACGCTTCGTGATGTACGCACTGATGAGGCTGACGCCGTTTGGCACGTGGAATGTGACTGCTATCATTTCCGCTAGCTTCGCGCGATAAGGATCGGAGTACACGAACAGTTTCGTCAAATTGGTCGGCAACTGTGAAGCCAGAACCCTGTGTGGAAAGGATGTGTTTTTTTTTTGGTAAAAGTGTTATCAATACACTGATTGCAACAGAGACCCTGAAAAATACTCACTTATTGTGGTAAAAGATGGACCCTCCCAGGACTCCTTTATTTTGAAGGAAGCTCTGCAGAATTTGATTTGACTCCAGGTATACATTACTTGCGCACTGAAACGACGAGACGTATAATATAACTTTGAAGGACCTTTTCAGTAATTGTAACATACCTTAGGCAGCCGAAGAAGGGGCATATTTTGTAAAATGTTGCCATTGAATTGCAACAGCGGTAAGGTGGATTCCATCAAACAAAACACCTTCTCATTGAACCCCGTTTTCTGTTCCTTTTCAACGTAAACACTGTACAAGTTGTTGAAATCGCCATGGTATAGTTCAATCAGCGAGGACAACAAGCTGGCCCGGTACTCTAGAATGGATTCCGCTATGTTGCGGTCGGACCCTACGGCCTACGAATGTAGAGTCACAGATTGATGAGAACGGTCTATGTACGTGCCAGCCAGTAAACAGCTACTTACCAGCATGAAACGCCCATGCGATCGTAACGCAAATTTGCCGTTCTGTAGTGATATAAACCGAACTTTCGATAGAGTTTCACCGAGAAAGTACGTGGATCCCTGACGAAGAGAAATGAAGCAAATCCAATACAAGGAGGTTCTGATTGATGTTATTTCCGCCCGGCGCACATTATCATACCATCAGTTGGCCACAGAGCGATTTTTTCTGCAGTTCCGACACCCACATCGGATGGAAGTAAATAATGGAGCCCGTTGGGTCATCGTTTTCCACCTTCTTAGTTAGGTCGTAAACAAAGATTATCATCGTTTCCCTGCACGGACAAATAGAGAACAACAGTACAGCAAACGTTCGCACATCCGTTTACCGGAATAGTATCTACAGTTTGGTCACTATTTGCCACTTACTTCGACATTGTGAGCAGTTCCTTCGGTGCACTTCATTTGCTAGAACGGAAAATGGGAAAAATCGTAGGACGATGAAGTGCCGTCTGTGGTTGTTCTTGCACTATCAAATTACATCTTGTGTGACGTCATAGCCAAGGTTATTGGACAGAAGGTATCCCGCAAATTCGTATGCGTATCTTGGGGAAAATAATTGGAGGGAGTAAATATAAAAACGTGCAAATTTTATTAGAATCATTCTCCTGCAACCGATGAGCATAATTAGATGATTGTGAATGCACAATTACATGAACGATGCTCGCACAATCAGCCTGCAACAGTGCAAATCCGCGCATTTTCCTTCTATACACCTTGACAAGCTGTCCCGCTTTTTTGGCGTTTGTAACCGCTTTTATGGCGCTTGACAAGTGTTTGCGTTTTAAATCCAAACAATCAGCTTTGTGTTCGTGGTCATTTGTTGGTGCCGCAAGTCCGCAGAAAATGGAAACGATTGAGCAAACCCAGTTTGAAAATGTGTCCTTTAACGTGCCCGAGGTGTTGTCCCGCATCCGCAAGCTTCAGGAGGAGGTGCGCGACATCGTAAATGCCAACTACGTGGACTTTGTCTCCGTCAACACGCACGATGTGCTCGCCGGACTGAAATCGCTGGAAACGGGAATAAAAGAGCTCGTAGCTTCTACCAGCCAGCTGAGCGTGGATAAGTCTAATCTGGCCCGGAATGACCTGCGTAACTATCAGCGAGATCTCGAGGAAGCCATGCGCGGTTACAAGATTGCCCGGAAGCTTCTGTCCATACACGATCTATTCGAGAGCCTCAACCTGGCCGGGAATGGATTCGAGAAAACGGCGCATTTACTGGGGAAAATTAAGACGCTCCTGGACGAGGTGGAAGATCCCGTGCTGGTAGATATGCACTGCTTTCAGGGCCTTATTTTACGCTACGAAACCGAGTACGAAACGCTCATTAACGATCTGAATGCCAAGTTCAACGAGCTGGTTCAGCTGCAGCATCGCTCGTTTCAAAACACCAAATCCGTCACGATACGCATTCACCGGGATGAAACGGTCTTGTATCAGGTGGTGGTAACGCTGCTGAAAACGCAGCACAATTTCCGCACCGTTTGCCAGTTTCTGTTGGAGAACGTGTTTGCACCCGTTATTGTAAAGCCCGTCTCGTTGATATGTGACGAAAAGTCGCAGGATAGCAGCGTGCTGATTCAACTGTCCTATCAACTATCGGTGGGAGAAGAGTTGCGACCCGGTTACAAGACGGTGCTCTCGAATGTGATGCAAATCTTTTACAACCTAAGCAACATGAACATCGTTGTGTCGGAGGACGAATGCCTGTTCAAGGTGCTTGCCAAGCAGATGAAGAAGGAACTGTGCACCATGCTGATCGAACGATGCCTCGAGCGCGACATTCCCGGCACGATTGAAGGCATGAAGGAGTCGACGATGGTGAAGGACCTGTGCGAGTTCAATAATTTCTTGAAAACTACCAACTTTGTGGACGGAGAAAATGACGGGTTGCTGGAGGAGTATGCGAACTCGATTGACACGATACACCAGAAGAAGCTTTGCGACAATGTGCTTGAGACGGCGCTAGAAATTATGAAGCGCGAAAGCCACGAAATGGTACCGATCGAGGATCACGAGTATCAGTTCGTCGGAAGCTCGACGGCTCGACAGTCCAGCTGCATGGTAACGCGCACGGTGGTGGAATTGAAAAAGTTTCTCGACAAAGTGCTAGCGGAAGCGTCCGCGCACGGAGATGCGGCCAATCGGTTCATTAAAACAATTGCTACCATCCTGGAACGATACATGGTGGATGTGCCGATGGCGAACGAGAAGCTACTTTTTAAGATTCCCCAACAGTCGGCACTGTTTCGGAACGATTGCACGTATCTGAACTACTGGCTGCAGAAAAACGACGACAAGCTCAACGATCACTGTTCGTTCGCCAACATATCGGACGCGCTAAAGGCTTGCGGAGAGGACATATTCCAGCAGCAGCTAAACAGTCAGCGGACACAAATGATGCAGGCATTGGGAGGATTTAGTATGTGACGGCTGATGCGCATTTGATGTGTACAGAATTTTATCTAAAACTTACGGCCGTATTGCAGAACTTCCCATTCACCTGCTGGAGCTGGGCACTGAACAGCAGCGGGCCATCCGGCAGTGTGTTCGACAGTTTGAACTACTGAAGAATGTCTGGCAGACCGTTTTGCCGGATCCCGTGTACAAGCAGAGCCTGTCCGGGCTGATCGATCAGTTTCTGCGGGAGGTTATGAAAAGAATACAAAGTCTGGAAGACATCACGACCGCCATTGGCAATGGCCTGGTACTGCTTATCGACATCATGACCGAAACGCTGCCAAAACTGTTTAAGGTAAAAACGAACCGAGAAAGAGACCATGGCTAATGCTGTTGTTGGCAGTTTTTTCATTATTCTCTTTTTATTGTTGAATGCATGTTGCAGGAACAAAGCGAGATTCACCAGCTCGTCAAACAGTGGACGAAATTGTTACAGCTGCGGCAGATACTGTGCGGCTCACTGGTAGAAATCACGGAACTGTGGGCCGAAGGAAAGGGTCCGCTGACGATGTGCTTTAGCGCGGAAGAAATCAAACACTTGGTTCGTGCCTTATTCCAAAATACTAAACAGCGACAGGCTTGCATTGCTTCAATCGTTTAGAATAGAAATTAAACGGGCGAAAAAGAAAACCACAACGCACTAAAAGCTATTTTATCCATTAATAATGATTAAGATAATGCGCGTCAGCAAGTAATGATTTTAATGTATGTATGCGCGGCATAAAATAACTATTTGCCTTGTTTTTTAATAAAAAAAATATTTATAAGTTGTCCTCGCAAAGCAGCGTACGTGCCGTCCCTTGCATAAGTAAAATGAGATCTCTTTTTCTCTCTCGGTTCCTATTTCTGCTCAACGATGGTCGGTTTGCAGGACTTGTCGTTGATGATGCCGTTCTCCACCAGGAAGCTCTCGACATCGCTAAAATCAAACTCGTCGCTCAGATCATCGACCAGTTTCACAAAGTTCCCGATCATTTGGCCACCCTTGTAGATCAGCAGTGCCGGTACGCCGGAAGCTTTAAACATGTTGCTGAGGCCAGCATCACTGCTGACAAATTTGCAAAACTTTACGTTCGTGTACTCTTTCGCCAGTGTGGTGAGCGCCTCGTTCATCTTCACGCACGGGCCATACTTTTCACGGTAGATATGTATCACAACGGTCGTGTTTTTATCTTCCTTGTCGACGGCTTGCAAAAAATCGCCCCCATCCTTCAGATGGATCAGCTCCCCGTAGCAACCCTTTTTGTCCATCAAGGCAAGCATTTCGGCCATACGTTTGCGCTGGTATTCCAGCAGAAAATCTTCATCCATCAGCTCCTGAAACTCGGCGTCCAGCTCGCTCATCGTTTCGGCCGCTTTGTCCTCCTCCTTGGTGCGTGCCGTAATGCTGAGCTTCTTGAGCAAGCGCAGCTTTTCCGCCTCGTCCTGTTCGCGTCGTTCCGCTTCCAGCTGCTTGAACCGCTGCCAGTCCTGTATCACTCCCTTCGGGCCCGTATTGCCCGTCGTTCCTGTCCAGTGCGTTTTGTTCTGCGTCAGTGTGGGTTGCTCCATGTCGGCCACGCTACGAAACTGGGACTTGGATGACGATGAGCCCTGCTTGCCGGCGGACTTTCCCGTACCAGATGCTTCGCTCGAATCGCAATCATCGTCGGCTGCTTCATCTTCGCTGCTGCTGCAATAGTTTTCCAGCTTCTCCCCCAGTAGTTTATCGTCTAACGTGGCCATGCTTGTAGTCACCGTTCGTGATTAGGTGTGTCTTGCCTTGATGAAGCGTCGTGTCGTGAGCTGCAATCTAATTACGAGGGGCAATTATTAATTAACACGGTAGCGAGCGATCATGCCACCAAACCTTGCTTACGAATGACGCTTTTGCTAGAGTGCGAGTTGTGTTTCTGGTCACTTGCTCCGTTTGGCCATGGAATTAACACACGTAAAACTGGTTGATGGTTTACTGCGGAGACTGTTTCATTCAATATAAAATACAAAATGCGATGTACACTTATGCGGAGAAGCCCCAACAAAGCTTGGGTTCAAGCAATTAAACAAACAAACAAAATACAGAACGATTTTAGGCACAAGGTTGTTATATGCAAGGGGGCAGCAAATAACGGGACTCGATGTGGACAGCATTTGTAGTAATTATTTTTCATCGTATTGATGTAAGCCATTTTTGGCGGTGCTTAGTATGCTATTCATTACATAACTTTACACAAATATTCTCATAATTACTTACACAAAACCGCTTGTTTGCCGGTTGCTTTCTTATGAATTTTTGGAATCGATACTATAAACGCGTACATTTGAAATCAACTCGCGCGTGTGGCGGGGTTACTTCAAATCTATTTTTATTTGCATGGATCCTGCGTCGCAGTCGGAGCCGCATTCCACAGAATGGAATTCCACAAGGGAGATATTTGTGTAATCCACAGTTCAACTAAACACCGCGGGCACATCATACTAATATCCAAAGCAGCTTCAACACATGCAGTAAGTCTAAAAATCCTCACTTAAGAGCGCTTTTTGGGTGCATGGACTTGCAATAGAAATGATTAGATCATCAGTCAGCATTGTTATCATTCCTCTGCAGGTGACTGAATTCAGCCGCTGACGTAAAACAGGCGCATCTACAGAAATGCTGGTAACCAACAATCAACGGCGAAACCGGTTTGAATCGTATTCACCATAATGTGAATGATTGGTCTGTGGTAGAAGCAGAAGGTAAAGGGACTTTTCGAATGGTTTGGGCATTTCCCATCAACTTATCATGATTTCAATACAGTAATGTAAGCGTACATTGGTGAGGTTCCGTGTAACGTCGTAGAAAAAGATGCATACGCAATATTTGAAGCAATCAACGTTTGACACAACCAGTAATACGTTTCACTCTATATTTATCGTCGCTGATCAGGAGTTGCAAAATCAGGTTGATTTTCTGCGATCCGCGCATCCATCCGGTTTGTTAACGCTAGATCCTTCGCAACAGGAGAGTCTTGACACGAAGCTTCCCTTTGCCGAGGTAGACTGCAAGAGTCCGGAACAGGTGCTTATCGGATAATAACAGACGACCCTGACGCAAGAGCGTGACGACATGTTGTACTAATCAATGACTACTATCGACTATTTTCACCCTATTCTAGATGATGATTGACGAAACCCAGTCCGTGTTTAAAGTTTTTGACTACTGAGAAAGCTATGCGGAGGGTTCATCATTAGTGCGTGCGTGCATAGAGAACATCGATGGTGCCGAGAGCAATAAAGAGTAGTGACATTATTCGAGTATAGATTTCCGTTGTACCTCATTGTCCGGGAGATTCTATTGTAGGGATAGAAGATACGATTGTAACCGGTGTAGTTATTTGGTCGAGTTGGCTAGGCTTAGCTGAGCGAGGATTGTTGAGCCATTGATCGTATAGCGTACGATTCACGATACATCTACCCATGAACTAGTTAAGTTTTGGTTCCATCGATTATGTTCGAATTGGTATGTACGACGCCAATTCTGGTAGCATCATATACAGCATGGACAGCAGCCGAAATGTCAGCCGATGAGCTAATTGTTCTCCTGAGTCTTATCAGTTTCCATCGCGGGAGGTAACGATTGTCGCAGCTTATCATTCGCTTCCATCTGTTTATCTTTCTCATACATGCGCACATCGTCGATGCTCATGCCGTGCCACTCGTCAATCCATGCAAACGCTTGCCTGTGTCCCAGCAGCAGCACATCTCGAATACACTTGAAACGGAAACATCGATTAACCGAAGGGTGGATTAAATGGGCAATTTGAGATACCTTCTGTATGAAGTCCTCAACCCGTGTCTGCAAGCCCCAGACTTCGAAGGAAGCTTCTACCAATTTGTAGGAGCACATCATTGGTTTATCCGTTTGGCGCCATCCCTCCACTAGGGGGCCACGTCCAGTAACACGTGACTTGAAGAATTTGGGATCTTCCTCCTTTTTGTAATGCTTTTCCGAGGGTTCCTCAAAAGCTATGTCGACATGGTCAACTATTCGAGTTTTTAGAGCTTCCTCTGCAAGGTTTAGGCACTGCAAGAGAGTGGAATGATAGTAAGCTACTGGACGGAGCTGTGTTGGTGTGAGTAAGATGGTTTAGCATACGTTTTCCGATGTGCCAGCATTATCTTCAAATCGAGTCAGTATACGTATATGTAGCTTTGGAATAAACGAGCACTTTGGAGAGAACGGAAAAAGAATATTATGTTTAATTAAGTTGTAACACTTCCTCACTATCGCTACTTACCGTATATTCTGCAGAAAGAATCATTAATAAAAACCCATTAAAAAAGGATAGTGCGTTAGACTATGCTTCATGCTCACTTACCGGTCACCGTGTAGGGATAATAGTTCCAGCCCTTCTCTATAACGTAGAACACTTTTGGGCAGACGGCTTGCAGCCAGTAAGGAAGACGGCTAATTACAAGCATAAGATCAGATACGATTATTACCATACCTTGCATTGCTATCCGAGCAGCGCCACCATCATACCTGGACAAGTGTATCCGCTTTTCGGTGTACTGACCCTTGCCGTGATCCGGATCAAAACATTCCTTATTTTCAATCACCTCCACCCCTTCCCCATCGTCCGACTGTTCAAGACTGTGGCGCGCGATCATGTACAACTGTCCAATTTTGTACTGAAATCGAGGAGGGCGAACGAAGTGTAAATATCACATGCTGTTGGGAATTACTATCGATTGATACACCGTAGAACTGTACTCACTTCCTCCACGGTCAGAGGCATACATATTCGATACTCTTTTACAAGCACCATGCTGCTGCTGCTGCTTCTGCTGCTCGGGACTCGATTAATCAACAAACAAGTCTTATCTGGTTAAACTTTTGCAGATTTGATCCTATTACACTATTTGTACTTCAATTGCAATTGCATCGGTGGGAGCAATCATCCCGCGAATGTATTATAAACGATTCGTCCGCACCGACTCCCGATACCGCCTGTAGTTGGTACGAAATTAGTTCTGCGCTTTTGACGGAATTCGTCCAAACTTTGACAATGTTCCGATGTTTGCTATCGATTTCTTCCTCCGTACCAAGGTGCGTATATACAAGCTTAGTACAATGTATCTTTCCAATATTTAAGGATTTAACAGTTTTATTTAATAGAGAAATACTTTGCTTTTGTAATACGAAATACAAACAAAGTCTTTTTTATATTACGAGAACTCATAAAAATAATGAAAAGGATACGAATAATTGTTCCGGCCATGTTCGCTTTTGAGCACAGATGTCTCTTTATCTTGGTAAAGACATGACAACCGATGTCAAACTTTGTTTGCATGACGAAACGTTGTTTTTTCATGAATCCGGTGTTTTTGCTTGTCCAGCCAGCTAACCCTGGAAAGCTTCCTAGTCAGAAATTTTGCGCAGGACGATAATATCCGTCGTGGTTCGTGTATTCAATTCGAAGAGCTGAAAGACTACGCGTTGCACATTTTGCAGCGGTTCTTCATCATCCAATCAGCGGGCAAAATGTGGGACGCATCGGAGAAAACATTGTACGCCATATGTGCGTTTCTGCTTTTAGAAAAGGTGCTAGAAGTGTATCTAACGATGCGTCAGGTAACTTAATGAGGTGTACTGTGTGCTGCTTCGTCCGCAAACAACTACCATTCCCGTTCGTTGCAGATACGCGTGTACAAGCAGAGCAAGACCGTGCCGAAAGAGCTACAGCACGTCATGACCAACGATACATTCGAGAAGGCTCGCGTATACGGGCTGGACAGAGCGTATTTTGGTGTCGTCTCGGTGCTTGTGTGCGATGTCTTAATTCAGCTGCTGGAGCTGAGCTGCGGCTTTATTGCACTCGTGTGGGCTCGTTCGGTCGAAATCTCCGCCACTATTGGGCTGAACCCCAAAAGCGAAATACAAGTAGGGTGCCTTTTCGCCATGCTGCTGAACTTGGTAGGAATGTTGAAGGATATGCCGTTTAAAATTTACAACACCTTTGTGCTGGAGGAAAAGCACGGTTTCAACAAGCAGACGGCGGGATTTTTCATCAAGGATCAAATCAAATCTCTCCTGCTAGGCCAGGTTTTAAGCCTTCCCATAGCGGCTGCGTTTGTATACATTGTTCAAATCGGCGGCCAATATTTCTTCATTTGGCTGTTTGTGTTTATTACTGCCGTTTCGCTGTTGCTCATTACCATTTATCCCGTGTACATCGCACCCTTATTTGACAAATTCCGCCCGTTGGAAGATGGAGAACTGAAACAGCGCATACACGAGCTGGCAGGCAGTGTTAAGTTTCCCCTGGGACAGCTGTTTGTCGTCGAGGGCTCTAAGCGTTCGGCACACAGCAATGCCTACTTTACCGGGCTGTTTGTGAAGCGAATCGTGCTGTTTGATACGCTGCTAGTGAACAAAGGATTGCCGGAGGATGATCCCTCGCTAACGGAAAGCGACAAGGGCAAGGGATGCAGTAACGACGAAGTACTGGCCGTGCTGGCGCATGAACTTGGCCACTGGAAGCTGGGACACGTCGTCAAGAACATAGTAATTGTGCAGGTGCAATTATTTTTGATTTTCCTCGCCTTTTCACAGCTCTTTACGTACGGTCCGGTGTATGAAGCGATCGGTATGCCACCCGGCGAGAAACCCATTCTGCTTGGGTTCTTAGTGATTATGACGTACGTGTTGGCACCGTACAACACAATGATCTCGTTCGTTATGACCGTCATCTCTAGACGATTCGAATACCAGTCCGATGCGTTCGCACAACAACTTGGATATGCGAAAGATTTGGGGAACGCGCTCATCAAACTGCAACTGGACAATCTAGGATTTCCTGTGTACGATTGGATGTACTCTGCGTGGAATCATTCCCATCCAACCGTTCTGCAGCGCCTCGCTAGGTTAAAAACTATCGACCAAGGAGAGGATAAAACGCACAAACCTAAGACTCAATAAGCAGAAAAAGGTCAAGCCATCATATTAAGACGTCGGATATTGTACTTCCAACAATTATGAGTAGATCAGCAAAAAAATGGCATCAATGTAATGAATGTTTCGTACAAAATATTTTTACTGCACCAATACAACATAAACCAAACGTACACTGGCGCTCTTGAACGAAATGTGCTGTGGAAGTTGTTTCGCACACGGGGTGATTCGCATATTAATGTATTCATGATTGCAATGAAGAACCTGTGAAATAAAATATTCAAACCAACTATTATGTTCTCAATGATCTTCCCTTCGTATTGGTTTTGTGTCCCAAGGGATAACAGGCTATTTGTATTCCACAGACGATTTTATTTAAACTAGAACGTATGGATCATCTTACCGATTCCGATCGAGTCAGACCATTTCAATTTTTGAAAGACCTGCGTATAGTAAATGTTTCTTTTGAGTAATTGAAAAACGGAAGGGGTAGTGTTGAAAGCGACGGAAAGAGAAAGAGAAGAAATACGCAGTGGCAGTAGAAGAAGAAGAAAGCAGAAAGTTAGAGATAATTGTGTAAATGTGTTTGGGCTAGTGCTAAATTACGAAAATAAAAATGCTACAAAAGCACTACACGTACTAAGCTGAAACGGTACGCATTGCTAGTAAAAGAAAAAACTATGTTAACTCATACAACCTGGCTACAGAATGATGAATGTGAGGAAATGTTCAACTAGCCAACGGATAATGTTACAGACTATTACGATCAACTGTTTGCGCTGTTATGTAGCGACTAACCTGTCTCTCCGTGGTACTGTGAGATGCTGAGTATTTCGTTTTCCTCTAGATCGGGTTGTTGGAATTGTTGTTCTTGCTGCTGTTGTTGCAGTTGTACCGCAAGGGAAAGATTCATCCGAGTGTTCGAAATGATCGTATCACCTGTATTGCCTGCTGTTAGTGCTACTGGCGGAGGGCGTAAGCGGGCAGGATCGAGTAGCGATTGCATTTTTGAGTGTTTTTTCACTGGTGTTCGATTTGGTGAAGATTTTCGACTGCTGGAGTACGATTTGAGCATCTTTGTGCTGAAAATAAGGTGGAAAGCAAAAACACTCAGTTGTAAGAAAAGATGGCCCTATGGGTTATACAACTTACGCTTCGAACAATTTTTTAAGCAATCGTTGGTATGCTTGATATTCTTCCTCGCCAAATTCATTTGGATCGTGTCGAGCATGTTCGTACCTTTAACGAAAATTGTGCATCACTTCAGTCAACGACCTTCCATCGCCGGGACAAAAACTTACATATCACAGAACTGATGTATTAGCCGTTGGCCCGAGCCGTTCAGCGGCGCCGCCAGTGTGGTGAGGAGGAACGCTCTCATGCTGTCCCTAGGATGTCTTGTGGCACCGTCCTGTTTGGCTATTTCACGCTCAAGCTCTTTCACATCATCCACCGCCTTCATGCGCCAGTAGTACGGCGGTAACGTGGTATCTGGCTTCAAAATGTACTTCTCATCGTCTTTCTGCTTATCATCCCAGATGAGCTTGGGTTCGTAATATATTTTCTGTATGCAGTCTAGCCTTCGTTCTATCTCCTTCTTGATGGACTGCAAAGCAACACGATATGCATATGGGTTCGTTAATTCGATTCCCGTCTATTTCAGTAGCAGTAAACCTACCTTTTTAGCATCGTGTCCAACAGCAACATGAGGTCCGCGTCGTTGCCGGAGCGTAAATCGAACGATCTGCCGTTTCGCGAAAATGAAACATATCGTAACACCCAGCACTCCGCCGCCTATTATCAGCACTATCATAACCCCCGACAGCTCTTCCATATTGTTTGGTGTGTGTTTATGTGTACTTTTGAATCCTTGTACTCTCGACTTTTAAAGCATGATAAAAAGCAGAAACTGTTTTACTTTCACGATGAAAAATCGATAATCTGCCTGTACGATGCAATCACTGCAGGAATAAACATTGCTGCTAGCGTTGTTTACCAGAATGGAATGTTTTGACAGATGAACAATGAACGATACGACGAATCGAAGAAAAGAGAGAATGTAATTCACATAAAATAAAATCGCTGTTGCCCGCATATTTATAAACTTCTGAAACGATTGTGCTGTTCATTTTAAAATGTTTCGATAATTTAGAGCATTATTGAACAAGCATAGGGAAAACCACATTTTGTGCGTGGAATTTAAAGCGTCCAAGGTGAATATAGCGAAACAAACACAAATATGTCACGAATGTCATCACCTATGCGCTCTTTGCTGTCAAAAGTCGAATATATGGCAGATGTAAACAAAGCACCGAATTCGCCGTAATCAAACAAACCGTAGCGCAACGCATAGTTGCATGTAGCTTAGCAATGCAAGCAGACAACCGAAAAAACGTTACGGGTGATTTGTTCAACAGTGACTCTTAAGCGTGGCGTGTTGTATTGGATAAATGGCGGAAAATGGCCAAATAGATCAAATAAAGTGGCGGGCCTCCTTAATGCAATGGACAACAATAGCTCCGACAGAAAAATCAGCTCATCGTCAGAAAACTCAACGAGCGGTTTCCTGGACGATTTCGAAAGCGACATCAAATCTGCCGAACAATCAACGCCGGCAGCACCGAGGCCAAGTACAAGTTCCGGCGTGAAACGTCCATTTCGCAGAAAACGGCAAGTATACAGCATATTTCGATATCTATACCATTTGGAAAATAATACTAAACTCTTTGAACTCGCTTCAGGAAGCGAATGTCCTTTCCGGATAATGACGAGGAACTGTTTGACCAGAACTTTGAAGAAACTATAAAATCTGCCGCAGTCAAAAATAATCTCACTCCGATGTGCGTTAAAAAACTGTTGAAGGTAACGCCGATGATGGGGGAAAGTAGTTTTCGATCCAACAATATCGCTCCTTCTCGCTTTTATGTTTCAGAAAATAGTCGTAAACGAACATGTATTTGCAATAGTTCGGCTAAAGGAAGAGGAAGAAACAAAGAAAATAAAAATGAATGAGAACAGCCAACCGGACACCGGTGACGGTGAAGAAGACGAAGGCGAGAAAGAAGAACCGGAACCAAAATTAACACGACTGAAGGCAAAACAGCTGAAACAAACGCCGTTTCCAATAGCGTCGTTAAACGAACCCATTCCAGACGATGAGGTAGCGGCTTTGATTCACCAAGAGTTAGGTTCGGATGATGACGATGAGGAGTACCAACCGGCAGAAGACGAAACTGGGTCGGACGAAGATCCAAACACGACGGTGTCAGACGTCGAGTCACAGCCCAGAACACCCAAGTCGACCGCCACGGCTGTTGAGCAGGAGCATGAGCCTGAAGAGGTGCAGTACACGACGGATGGTCTGTTCAAGATACCGAAGCCACGCAACGATAGCCATTGTTCGCAATCCGAGCAGGAGCAAGAGCAGGAAAACATCGCTTTACGGACGAGATCCAAATTGTGTCTCACGACGACTGCAATTGAAACGATTGAATCTACCTTCATACCACCCGATATTACAAATGATATGTACGAATATGATGGTGAAATGGATCAAGCTTGGAAAGATTTTCTAGAAGAGTTCACGAAGCCGCTACGTGAGTACATTTGGCAGTGTGGCTTCGAGTTTTGAATGAATAGTACGCAATGCTTATTTTGCTCTCTATTTAACAGCAAACAACTTGGAGGATGACGACGACAATGATCCGGAGTATGTTGCGACCGAAGGAATACCATGTACGGTTTGCTGTGTTACTATATTTGAAGAACGGGAACGGGAATAACGTTTGCAACCTCGTTTATGTTTCTAGTTGATCCCGAGGAAATGCGAGCAGTAAATGTGTCCAAAAAGGAGCTTAACGAGTTGATCATGGAGCTGATGGAAATGGGTGGAACGGATGATTCATTGTTGGAACAAACGTTGACCGAGACTATCAACGAATCTCTTAACTGTCGCATAGATGACCGATCTGAAATGTTAAGCACACCCGTCCCGACTGAGGAAATTGATTGCAGCAATAGTAGTGTCGTGCAACCTACTACAGTGCCTGAAACGGAGTCGGTTTCAGTTCAAGCACAACAGTTTCCAGCCATGCCTGCTTCGCTATCATCATTACCATCACAACCACCAGCGGTAGCAACAAATCAATCATATAACACAACACAACCACAAATGGCTAGTACACAAGCTGGATGTAACTCCGCAATGTTCCCGCCGGTATATATGCCACCTCAGCCAAATTTTAACGTGTCGACGGAACCTTACAATTCAGTTTCCTTTACGGACACAACACTTAACTCAACACAGCTCATTCCAACGACCGGCTCCGATCATGGGAAAACCCAGCAGGAACAAATATCGCCTAATCCAAAACCGATCGCAGGTTCTTCAATTTCAAGATTTTTTGTTAAAACCACCGACTTATGGCCAATGACATCAGACGCAGAAGTATCACACGTGAGCAGTTACTATAGTGATGCAACGGCAAAAACTACCGATTGCTTTGAGCCGCGCTACCGAACTCATTCTACAACCATACCCGTTGAAGTGAGCGTGTCCGAAACGGAGCCAGGAATGAACGATTTTCAATTTCTGCTGATGCATCAACAGCTTCGGATGCATGTACAGCTGACCACACAACATTTCATCCAAACGTATGTCCACCCTGTACTGGGAAAGCTGGCCCCAAAGTTTAAAAATATGCTTACCGAGCTGGAAGAGATTGGAAAGGCAAAACCGAACGTTTTGCCGTGGAATTTAGCGCCGGCCGTTGAGTGTTGTGAAAGTTGGGAGCAGCAGCTAGCCGAAGATAGTAGCAAAAGGAAGCTATTGACCAAATATTGGACCAACGAAATTGCCCGTGAGGAAGATGCGCAATCACTGCAACGTGTTTATCATAGTGATTTTCATTGGCTGATTCGGGAACAAATTCTAAGCAGCAAAGCATTTTTGTATCCGTCCTTGCTACCCTACAAAGCGTTCCGCAGCTGTCGGAGTGGTCGCACATCTCTGGCAATCAACGCCGAAAAACAGTATGGTGTTACGCAAATGTGCTTCTGGTTGTCGGCCATAGGCGTTAAGTGGGTTCTATTTGTTGATATTTTTAATTGCAGGTTGATTGCCATGTGGCTCGAGCGAGGATACAAGAAGCTAACGAAAGAAAAGTACACGCCGAGCAAGGCTGAAGTATGCGCCTATGTGGCTCAACATTTCTATATCAAACAGAGCCCGAAGTATTTCAAATGGATAGTATACAAACAGCAAACAAAGCCTGGGAATCCAATCGAGGTAAGTGTTGCTTACGAAGTGTGTCTGTTTCATATCTCTGGCACTATCATTTCCGTTGTACGTTACTTCTTCAACAGTTTTTCTTCAAACACGGTTATGCGCCACCTATAGAGCACGTGCTGGAACTGTTTAATCCTCCCGAGGGAATTCTTCTGTCCCAGTACCAAAGAAACACGCTCCACTACAATTGGGAACTGTATATATTTTCTAAAAACAGGGTAAGCAAACTTTTTTTTTCATATTTAAATCATTCAACAAAAATGAACGTTCCTCCTGCTCAAGCTTTGAAAACTGCCCGCAAGGTGGCACATCTGGTGGAAATTTTGACAATTTATTTTCATCGCACGGTTTTTTTCCTTTTAAATATTTTTATTTTTTTTTCCGCTTATTTAGCTTAGTCATTGCAGTAAATCAGAACTTTTGAAACAACTTTGTCCATTTTTTATAATTTTACCGTTAATCAATATCCGGCCAGCTGCATCTTGGTATGAGCCGATCGGCGCATCATCGATCAGTCAAAATGTCATAACAAAGCGAACATGTCCAAGGCAAATTGGCTTCTGTTTTGTTGTTGCGTGTAAATGTACGGTGTTTTGTGTTAAATAAATCCAGCTTTATCAACTCTTTTATCGCTAATACACATTTTGCTCTCTTTACTACAGGCAAACTATCGTCAAGTGTCGGAAAAAGGCCGGAAACAGCAACCAACCGAGCAACATGACGCTGACCAAACAATTGGTTGCAAGGCGCCAACTTTGCTTGAATCGAAGGAATCGAATGTGCTACTCAAAGTAAATGTGTTACTTCCTGTGGAGCCTGAACAGGTTCTACCGGAAAAGCGGGATGGTGTTCAAGTGCGAAACAGTGAAAAGCAACCGATCCATTCAATTAGCAATGGTACTCCGGGTACGGCAATGGTGCAGATACCGTACGGAAGTTTTGTGGTGAACCTTCAGAATGACAATGATATTAGCAGCAAAAGTAGTAACTTTTATGCAAAAAATGCGGAAGCACACGAGTGTTGGAGCACTGCAGCAGCAAGGTCTGCATCTGTGATAGAGCCTAATGTAAGTGATGGCAAACGGACTGACAACAGTGTATCGTTCGACGCTCCCAGGAACAATTCTACCGAAGCTATTGTTTGCGGGAACGATCGCACCTCTTCGGCGAACCGAGTGTATGGTAGAAACGGAACTAAAAAGTGTGACAATTATTCCCGGTCTGCCGCGGTCGCTACTCTATACTCGACCCTGAAAAGGTACCTGCAAGCACAGAACAACGATATTAGACGGGAGCTAACGGTGCCTTCTCACGGGCAGGCGAAACATCCCACTTTTCGCGTCTATGCTCACTTTAAGCAGCTAGAGGTGTATAGCCGATTTTTGGGTGAACTGCGAAAAATGAGCGAAAACTTTGCAACCTATCAATACAGACCACTGCCACAATGTTACTTCCGGCAGGCGCAGCAGGGTTTACTGCGGCTATCGTGCAACCATCGCGCTGATGGCAGTTTTATCGTGAGTGCCGAATACATTACCGATTCGTTCGACGATTACCAGAGCATGGAAGACAAGGATGCCGTTTATGCGTTCAATTACTACGAGAAAGTGGAAGAAACGTTAGTCGCGGCCGGTCGGACCGATCTGCTGGATCGCTTCGAACAGATTCTGCGCAACTTTGACGAGATCGAAGACCGGGTGTCTTTACTGTATTACCAGATCGAAGATCTGTTGGGCGAAAGCTTCCCGCAGTTGGTGGACACCTTCTTGACCTTTCTGCTGCCGGGGCAGGCGGCACAGGTGGGCAAATTTTTCGAGCACTTTATCCTTACCAATATGAGCGATTTTCTCGAGAAGCTGAACGTGTTTTTCGCCAAACAGCCGGCACAGATTAAAAAAATACACGCGTGTCTTAATGAGCTGTCGAACGAACCGGACGTTACCATGGAGCAGGTGAAACTGAAAGTATTACCACTGCTGAAGGGCAGTACACTTCTAACGGAATGGTTTTTACAGCTGTTCCCTGGAGAACGGCCACCCGAATCACCGATAAGCGATTATGAGCACATTGCGATGAAAAAGCACCCCACCAACGATACCTACGATGCGGGGACAGTGTACGAGCACGTATCGTTCACCGAAACGCTTCCAGACGGGTCAGAAAATCCTTGTGCATCGAATGGGATACGGTACATACAGGGACGAATATTCCAAGGTGCTCTACCGGCACGGTTAACCTTCCTCGCAAACAGTTGTGTGACGCGTGCCGTCAATCAAACTACCGAAGAGTCAGCGTTTAGCAATGGTGACAATCTGTGCGACGATTCGACACTGATGGCGCATGCCATTCGCCTAAATCCGCTCGTCCACTGCCCGAAAGGTATCACGTACGCAGATGTTGCTCATTTGCTGGTTGAGCGCAATGGAGAATCGGAAGTTGGATCATCTCCGGACGTGTCGATCGCAGGTGCGAATGTGGAGGACGAAAGCAAAACGGGAACCACCTCCAAAAAGCTAACACCAAAGCTACCCTTAAAGAAACGCTTCAATTCACCCATCTCTCGTAAGGCGGGAGCTTCTCCGGGCGATGAAAAACTATCACCGGGAAGTGGCAGCAAGGAGGCTGCCAATGCTGCCGCCACTACTACTACGACACCTAAGAAGAACACCACTTCGACCGTCCTGGTGACGGTTCCGCCCGAATCGAAAGCCTTGGCATCGGCGAGGAGATTGAAGGCTCTCCTAGAGGCACCACCACAGACATGCTCGCAGGAAGAGCAACAGCCGGCCGATCCTTGCTCGAGTGAACAGCAGGGCGGCAATGTAAAGGAAAGGTTAGAAGTCAGCTCCGAACAACCAATACCGAATACGACGGCCTCTGAAGAAACTAGCAGCAGTGCAAACGTTGCTGTTGAAACGCATCAACCAAAACCACCAGAAGCATCGAAAGGCAACGAAAACGTCACGGAAGCGCCCAGTTGGACGCGAGAAGAGGATAAAATCATTCTGCAGGATATAGTGAAAGGATTCACGTCCGTAGATACGTTCGTTAGGCAGATTGAGGCAAAAATACCTGACCGAACGAGTGAGCAGATCAGAAGTAGGTTCGAATTTTTACACCGAATGTTACGACAGGTAAATCAAAAGTAATCCTCTCTGGAACTCTCTGGGGAACCGAGGGTTTTCGGGTCCGGTTTTTCTTAGTTTACGTTTTAGTAACGCTGTGAATATAGGACGCGTATTAAAGTATGACTCATAACATCACCCGAATTAACTTGCGTGACCGTTATGTGAACGATATCGAAACTCTCTATTTCTTGCCTTTTTTCGGTTTTTTACCTTTGGCCTTGTTTTTCTTTCCCTTGTCTCTCCTGCCAGTAGTATCAAACCGCCCAAACCCTTTCCGTACCATTGTGCCACGCCACCAGGCTTGCAATTTGGTAGCCATGCGGTGGCAGTATTCTTTAAATTTCGCCTCCTCTTCCCAGCGCTCTAAATCCCTTTCTAAATCAACAATTTCCCGTGCCTGTTGTTCGTGCAGCTGCATCAACTCATTCCAGTGCTTTTCGGTTGCACGCGCTTTTTGAAACCGAGCGTCTTGTTCCTCCTTTTCACGATCGAATCTTGTCATCCAACCCTCGATGGCTTGCTCGATGTTTGTCAGCTTCCAGTCGTAGTATTCATCGATCGTAATGGCAGCCTGAAGTGCATTGGTTCTGCATCGATCGACGACCGTTTGCTCCTGCTGCAGATCTTGCACACGAAGGGCAATGGATTTTTGCAACTGCTCTTTTCGTGCCAATTCCCACCACATTACAAAGCGCTGTTTGGTCATTTCGATTTGCGACTCTTCCTGAGCAAGAGTTATGTTGAACTTGATCTTATATCATTTTAGGACAAACGTGAAAGCAAAGACTTACGTGCAGTTTGTGGTTCCACTCGTGGCATTGAAATTTAAGCACTTCAAGCCTTTTCACTAGACGCTGAATTATTTTGCTTCTGTCAAGATACTCAAAGCGATCGTAGTAGACTCTGTCCTCGCCCGAAGCACTTTCATCGAGTGGAATGCAACTGCCCAGTGTGCTTAGCGAGGCGACCGACGATCCCGGGTGTTTCGGATTTACGGCAAGTTCTAGTACAATCGCCTGCAAACCTTTGCTTCTGTGGTGTAGTAAGTCAGCTATGGTGTAGGTGCCGGTAGGGTCGTACAATTTTGCATTCTTGGTGCACAATTCTAGAATTTCAAGCTTTCTCAAGCATTCCTCTACGATTATTTTAATCAGGAGTGCGGTTTCTTCGAACCTGGATTCGGCCATACTACTGTTGCTATGTTCTTTGCGTTCTCGGCTACTATGATGATCTATTTAAACAGTCGCCAGGTGAGAAAGAAAATAAATTCAGCAAACGTGATCAAGCTGCACCCCAGAAAGAAACCTCCCAGACCCCCAATGTACACTGGAAAGAAAGACAAAACATTATTATAAATTGTTGATTGATTTTGAACTAAAAACATATCCCACCGAATACATCAGAAAGTCCGAAGATAATATCTCGGTTTAGCTGCATTTTAGGATAGTCCGTCAATCCCCACTGTAGATTTGCGCCTAAAAACCATTCACGCGATCGCTAAAATGAAGGCACCATATTGACGATGGGATGTATGATCAAGTAGCAATAAGTAAGGCGGAGTTCTACATACATGTGCTTGTATGAAGAAGTTTGAATCATCGCAGTTCGGCAAACAGTTGCACTCGATGGTGTGCTTTTTCGAGCGTAGTGTTATCATCTCATCTGTAATTGTTGCAATAGCTAAGCTGATCATGTGGTGTGAGAAGGCATGTATACCTTACCCGCAAGCTGCCCAAGACACCGCAACCCTTCAAAGTCACAGATGCGATATCGGAAGTTACCCTTTCCGATCGGTCGGTAGAAGTGTGGCACACAGCCACATAACTTGAAAGCAAATTTCATGCGACACTCAATACGGCACAGGTTGTAGCTGTAAACGGGGCTAAACATCAGGGTTTCACCTTCGTGTGTAAAGCGACACTGGCGCTGCGAAATGGACAGTTCGCGGGCATTGCGTGAGGTAAGAATTTCCAGCGCCAGCAGCTCGACCGTGGTGTAGTACGACTCCTGGAATGAGTACTGCCGTTTCGAGATCTCGGCCACCTCCATTGATCCGTGGAAAAACACCTCGTACGAGCTTTCCAGCTTGATTAGCTGCCCGTACACTTCCCCGTCGAGAGGATGCACAACCAGTGGCGCCGGCTCGTACACCCGTTCCCAGCGCCGGGCCTGCCAATAGTCGTACGAATTGTACACCGCAATCCGTGAATTTACCGCCAGACATAGCCCCAGCTCCGTGATTGTGGGCTGCACGGACAGGGCAGTCGAGGTGCCACTGTTAACCTGCGGCTGAAAGCTCCAGGACAAATTGTGCAGCAGCTCCATATATTCGTACCCGGCAATACCGAACGTTTTGTACATCGGTAGATCGAGAAAGGTGCTGTATGACACGTTCGCCAGCAGCACAATAAACTCCCGGAACTGTTCCGCATCGTCCTCGTCAAATCCGCGCATTCGAATGTAGTCCGCGAGCTTATCCTCGTCGATGCGCCGATGCGAGCAGATGGTCAAGCTCGGGAAGCTAGTGTTCCAAAAGTACATATTGCGATCCATCGAGATAACGGTCGGCGACGTTTGGAAACGATTCCAAATGCGCTGGGACAGTGCCACCATACCGTACACACCGATGGAGATGCACGAAATCCATATAATGCGCTCGATTATGTGCAACCCTCCCTGGACCACGTGTCCGATGCCGTGAGCCGAGGTGGTCGTCAACAGATTGACGACAAACCGTTTCGAACGGTCCAATACGCGTCTCCACAACCTGCTCCGGAGCATCGTTAGCACTGGAATGATGAGCGGTGCTAGTGGCTGTACTGCGTTCGGTGTGCTGGATATGGATTGCGTTTTCATGCTCCTTAATTATTGTACATCGGTTTTGTGGGACCGTCCGGGTTAGCTTCCTTTTTGTTCTTCTACACCGCCGTAGTGGCTTATCACGCCCATTTAATTCAATTAACGCATGACGAAATGTCGATCTCCGGGATGGCGCCCGGGGTTCTGATTAATCACCCACTTGCGGTAATGGTAAGAATTAATGATCCTGCTCGGGTGACGATGGTCCGCCAAATCGGATACATCGCATCTAGATTATATGTTCCTCAGAGCGTTAAATAATTCATGCCATTAGAATCAATGCACCGCGCCCTTTAGGGTATTGATTTCTAGACATCATTGTGTTCCAAGTTTATAAAAAAAAAATCTGAAGCACGTTTTCAACCTTTAGTACAACAAGTTTACTAGAAGGAATGATGTTTGATTAAAATATGTCCATTACACAGCACAAAATAAGAGGTACGAAATCTCCCTTCTCCATTCGACGGCGTCCGTACGAACACTCTCGAGGCGCCTTCGAGGCGTTGCTTTCTCCGGAAGCAAATATGTCGCTAACCCTTGCCTCCCTAGCAGCGACATAGAACAAATGACCAACCGGTTTATCACATAGAATCGTAAAAGGGAAGCTTCAAAATGTGGTTAAAGCTTACCATCAGCCTCATACGTTCATGGAAAACTATATTATAACTGGTACACGTTGTGCGTCCTCGGATCTACCAGTGAGGCAAACTGGTCGGTCAGAAAGTGGCGTGGTTGTTGAAATTTAGTCACGTCAGTCGCTGGCTCCACGGTAAGATAAATGTTAATGTTCCGTAGCAAACGGCTGACGACTATCGTACATTGCGCAAAGGCGTAGACCACAATTTGGCCACCTATTCTCACAAGTCATTCGCAACGCATTCGCTTCCTCTATGCTGTGCTGTTGATAATTGGCCGAACGCGATATTTTATTCCGGAATGTGTGTGTGTGTACGAGAAAAAGTTTAAAATTGAATTGCTGGAGTTGCCAAAATGTAATTGCTTCTATTTTTCCTTCAACTTTGACGGTACAACTTTTTGTTTCTGTAAAAGCAAATTTCTACAAACGTTCATTTTTTATGCGTTTTGAGTGGAACTTGCTCATCATATAAATCTCCATTACTTCATCGGCAATAAATCTATTTCACACGAAGCCTCATTCAAACGAGGTCAGCGTTTTCGGTCCACACAAACCACGAAGAACAAATGGCAAACGATTCGGTGTATTCTCAGCACTCGTCTTGAAGGGTGTCATTATTTTATTATTGAATTCCTTTGACGATTATTAGAGGAATTCCTCTCGAGAAAGGGAGAAGTTCGTGAGAAAATTAAATATCTTAACTTCATCAGAGCATCATCATCATCAGTACGCAACTCCAATTCTACGCCCTTTTTCCAATAGACCATCAACGGAAGCACCCGTCCTCGGAGAAGAACGCCTTTGCAGTGGATCAATGAGGAATTGCGTAGGACACAGCGGCACCACAGAAAAGGGGAAAATGTAGGCTGAATAGAGATGAGATAAGGATCCTGCCGGGTCTGCCGGGCCGTGCCGACCACACATAGCACACTAGCCCTCTCGCCTCTTGCCTCTTTGCTATCTTTTTGCTAGTGATCGTAGGACAAAATTCCCTTTTCCGTTTCTCGACCATCACGCTGGAGCATAGCTGCAGTAGCGCGGGCTGCTTATTTACCTATTCAGTTTCGGTTTCGCAATCGCACGCATTTGGCCAACTGAGGAGAATGATTATGTACTTGTGTGGCGTAAGAGGACGATTGGTATTTCGAACTTAATGCCGGTCCTGCTATCGCGGAATCGAAATCACCCGGTTTAAAAATAGCATCTCAATCGGAATGAATAAAATGGCACCGGCATTTTTGTACCGGGCGGCTGAAAATGGGGAAGAATGGGTCGGTAAGGAGGATGTGCAGTTGTCCATCACTCTTGTGTTCGTTCGTTGATAAGCCTCACTCAGAAAACTCAATCGGGTTTTGTAATGTTGCCCTATACCCGTTAAAAAATGTTAGGGACAGTTAAAAACTGTGTAATATATTTAAATGAAAGTAAGCAGTAAGCACTTTAATGAAGGTAATAGTCACATGTAGGCGTGGCGGGTGGCTCGCATGCTCTCTCGTACAAAAGAATTAACTATCCTGTTACAAAAAATGATGTCAGGAAAATTAGCAATGGACGACCTGGCTCTATAAAGAATACACTGCAAAAAAAAACAAGAAGCACAACACAATTGAGATTCTTTAATAAGGTTTATCCTGATATCTGAATTACCTTAAGAGTCCTTTTCTTGCAGAAAGCTGTGCAAAGCATCCGAACGTTTGTGTGTAGATTTTTTTTGACTTCGTAAAAGCTCCTTGAGTCAGACTTTACATAAGTCTTTCATGCGGTCAACAAACAAATTTACTTTATATGGACATTATTGGGCAGCGTAGACGTTGTAGTGATAGGCGATTGTACCTTTACACACGTTCGAAAAATTCGGACATAGCTGACCCTGTAATAAATATGGAGTGCGTGCAAACACCTCTTGCAACCTATGGCCTCTTAGGCTTAGATACTTAGAAAATACTGCTTTTGGTTCATGTATAATAGCTCTGAACAATTTGCAAATTTCTGTTGGATAGACCAAGTGGTATGATAGGCCTAATATAAGATGAAGTGATTATTAGTTTCACGATTCGTAGAAGCCCTCCGCAGGATGAACGTTGGAGGCCACAACAAAATGATTCCACTGACTGGGCATGTGGACAAATGGAAAAATCGTTTGGAAATATAATTTTCGTGTGAAATGCGGGCGCTACAGAGCGGGGGATAAACGATGCTCCTTGGGGAGTTTGGGTTTCCCCCCAAATGCTCGATCTCAGACCTGGACCTTACTTCTTCTTCTTCTTCCTCCTTGGCACTACAACCTCGAGAGGTCTCGGCCAGCCACTTCTGGCTTTCTGTGACTTGGTTTACCCGTAGTAAAGTAGTCAGCCCTACATATGGGGATGGCGGTCTGGATGGGTTTTGAACCCCGGTCCTGCCGCGGAAAGACCACCCCAACCAACAGGACCATACAGCCTCCATCCAATCCATCCAGTCCAGAGTCCATTCAATGCAAGTTCACTAGATGTGTTCTGCACTGCTGGAGAGACTATGGAGGGTATCCGGCAGAGTATTGGACCAACATCAGAGTTCTTCATCGTACTCGGCTTCTAGTCTAACGGATGGATTTATGTGCAAAACAAATCGACTGCATGTTAAGACAGACGAGTGCAGCACATCGGGCAGAATTTGTTATAAAATGGTTATAAGTGCCTAAGGAAGCTTGCCATTGGCTTATATTAGTTTAGTTCGTATTTGAACCACATAAACAGGGGAGCAACATTTTGACCATCGATTATAAAGTGTCGGTCTTTTGCTGCAACTTATTTTTTTTTCAAACGAGCAACAGTTTTGTGCAGTTTTAGAGCTATCGTTTATGAAAAACTTCTTCTTACGAGGCTTTACAATCTCGAGAGGTCTTGGCTTGCCTTTTTTTTGGCTCTCTATGACTCAATTTTACCCATGGCAGGATAGTCAATCCTGCGTATGGGGAGGCGGTCGAGGTGGAATTTAATTGACCCGAACCGTCCGGATTATGAACAATTAATTGTAATTTCACTGAGATTTCCATTAACTGCTAGAAATATTCTTTTGAATTTAATCAGTTATGAAATTCAAATATAACTACTTTAACAAAAATGCTCAATAGTAGTTCTCACAATACAGTGTCAGCCTGTGTAATTTGAGTCGCACTAGACCATCAATCACCAACGGTCATAAGATCACTAAACCACGGGGCAAATAATGTCCATATACTGTTACGTCTAATCATCACCTCCTTCTGTAAAAAAGTACGAAACTCGATACTACAATCTATAACAACCACTTTCGGTACAAACTAAACGCCACGCTGTATAGCTACGCTTCCACGGGCCACCGGAAAGCGGTTCAGGAATGTTCTCTGCGGACCATATCCATTGATTATTTATTTTACGCCTAATGAGAAACAATCAGTCTCCTGACAACAGTGGGAACGAGCGAGCGTTATGAACACCATTCATCAACATTCACGGAACGGAAATATGTCAATCAAACGAAATCAGTTCATTTGATGTTGGGCTACGGTACGGTTTGTCCTTCCGTTGTTCACTGCAATCAAACGCGTGTGCCGTAAAAAAATGTTTACTAAGGGCTTTACGATGGCGCTCCTGGCACTGGTACACATGTGGGTTGGGTCTTCGGAAAGATTGGACAGCACACCCATCGAAGGTACTCCCAGTGGGGACCCGCTGGTGGCCCAAACGATGCGTACGCTGATGTTGCGCTACTTCCAAAGTGTTCGGGTGCTTCTTCTTGGCAGCTACCGGGAGCTGAACGAACCATCGGGCGAATGTAAGCGAAAGCCGGCTGACGGTGGATTGATAGTTTTTGAATTGCAATTGTCTGGCTGCAGCAGTTTTAAGTTATTGCTTTCAGGGTTCTCCTCACTGCAAATACCGTTGCTGCTGTTCACCCACCAGCAGCCGGAAACTGTGGAATGTATTCAGCCGCCGGTGGGCAACGACAGTCCATCTGGTGGGGGTGCGGATGGGAACGAACCTGGCTCGCTCAGCACGAGCGATAACGTTCTTATCCTGCCGGAACATGCCGAGGTTGGTGTTGTGCTGCAGTTTAGTACGGTGTGTCATTTTGCCCGCTACTGCGAGGATCTCCATCCGCTCCACGAGCTGCAGCGCTATGTGCATGGCAATTATCTGATCTTCATACAGCAGCCAACAGAATCGATCGAGATGCTTCGCAGCACCGTTTACTGACTGTGGCGCTACAATTCTATTCTGAATCTGGTTGTGTCCGTGGGCCCACTACTGGTGGAACCGGAGGATGGTATTGTAAGTTGACAATGAATCGGCCGGAGCTAACCCACATTCAAGTCTAATAGCCGTCTTATCTTCCAGAAGCTATATTTTTTTAATCCCTTCCACACGGACGTTCGCGAGCAGCTGTTACCGTTCTACGTTCGAGAGGATTTCGTGACGAGTCCTACCGCCAGCTCCAAACTTAACATATTCCAGGGCATGCCCATCCGCTGTACAGTGTTTCCTCGAAATCCGACGCTACTGCCGTGGGATACCCTTCCGGAATCGTTCCGCAGTGCCCGGTACGTGCAACAATCGGTGCAGGCCTCCAATGGGTCGGGTGGACTGGATGGGATGCTGCTCGGTAACCTGGCAGTGGCGATGAATTTCACCGCCGAAACGATGGATGCATCCGACAGGTTAGAGTACGGATATCGGCTCCCGAACGATAGTTTTGTGGGATCGCTCGGCGACCTGTTACAGTATCGGACCGACGTATCGTTCAACATTCGCTTCATGAAGTTCTACGACACAGATGAGATTGAGTTTCTGCACCCGATCTATTCGGACCGGCTGTGCATCCTGTCACCGAAATCGCTAGAGATACCTCAGTGGTTGGCCATCTTCCTTTGCTTTCATCCCTACGTTTGGGCGTCGTTTGTGGTGATTGGGTTCGTTGGAGGCTACTGTTGGTACGTATTGCGACGCTGGGGCCTATCCAAGATGCGTCGATACAGGCAACGCCTGCGAAGAGGCGATCGTGCCCAATGTTCTGTACTATCGATTGAGTTGTGGCTTGTGCTGTTGGGAGCAAGCTCAACGCATTTGCCGGTTCGGATGATCGAGCGGCTGCTACTAACGGTGTTTCTCATTGCGAACGTTATTATCTCGGGCACGTTCCAGGTACGGTTCTGTAAACAGCTATGACCCCTCACCGGGCTACGTTAATGTGTCTCTTACTCCGGTTTGTTCCGCAGGGCACACTAACTACAGCATTCAGCACCAAATCATACTACAAGGATATAAACACCCTTGCTGCACTGGATCGTTCCGCTTTGCCAATCGCAACCTCGTCCCGCTCGCTGCTGGACATTTTTGGGAACACTTCACTCAGCCCGCTGTATCAGTCACTGAAGGGCAAACTACAAATACTGAACGAATCCGCCCGCCATCGGGCGGCTTATGAACGGGACGTATGCTGCATCGAACGCTACTCAGACGTGCATCTGATCATTAACACGGAGTACATCCGGCCGGACGGGCAACCGATGCTGCACGTCATCGATGAGTGTCCGCGGGTGTACTCGCTCGCCTACATCGTCCGGAAGGGTTGGCAATTTGCGCCCCTCTTTAACGCCGCCATATCTCGATTTGTGGAGTCGGGACTGTGCATGAAGTGGTACGCCGACACTGAGGATGCACTGATCGCTCAGAAACGCATCAAGCAGATGATCGAACATCGAGAGGAGTCGATGTTTCGCAAGCTTACCGTTATTGATATGCAAACGTCGTTCTATATTATGGCGATGGGCATATCGGTTAGTTTAATCGTTTTTATTGTGGAAATGTTCGTCGCAAGTGGAGGTTAAAATTCATCGGTAAATAATATCGCTTATGGCCCCTTTGAGCGTAGGATGGGTCGAGATGCGCACATAACGCAATGAATTTTGATGAATAGTTCAACAATGGACGATTATGAAAATAAAACTACAGCGTAGAACTCAAGTTTACGTTTTAGAAGTAGCATTAAATAATTGATTCAGTTTTTTCTTCAGTTTTTTTCAACTGTTTCAAAGCACTAACGATCAGTTGATCCTCCGTTTTGACTGCAGATTGATTATATCAGGTCTTTGGGGTCTTATCAGGGAGTGACTATCACAGCTTTTTCGTGGATTTTCTAAGTGGATTAAATGGCTGTTTTTGGTAAGAGGGATAAGTTTACATAAGTAAGAAGAACCTGAGATTCAAGCTCTACTAGGACCGCAAGGTTCACGAGCAGAGGCTGAACCGAGTCAAACAAAAGCTTTTGCGGCACACGGGTCAGAAGTTTGTGTTTATTGTTGGGAAACTCTTCGTCTTACAACAGCCAAACAGTGTTAAAATGGTCGATTAAGGGCACCAAGTTTGGCCAACATTCTTCCGCTCGACATAAAACATCCCACGGTTCCAGCGTGTCCCGTCGGTGATGGTTTGGGCAGCCGTATCCAGGTGTGGTAAGCTCCCGCTGGTGTTTTTCGAGGAAAACTTCGATGGAGCCTACCATAAGACCGATGTTCTGGAGAACATTGTGGCACCGGCACATAAGAACCTCAATATAGTCCAGAATCTGACAGATTTGCTGGATTCTCGTAGAAAAAACATGAGAAGATCTTTTTCCAAACCTGTCACGATAAGCAGGTGTTTGTCGCGTACCATTCTTTTGAGAATGTCTCAAAATTATTTTGAAAGTGTGCTCCTTTGATCGCATATTGCATGGCAGTTGGTGTAAGCGAATATTAATATTACGTCGCCGAGTATGCAGTCCTGGGTACAGTGCAATGCAATGCAATAATCGGTCCTGCCATGTGAAGGTTTGCGTGTCACTAGGTCACTTCGACCCTTCCGGGTGGCGAACATTTTTAGGGATAACACTCAAACTACGAGCAATACTTCAATTGCTGTTCTTTCGACTGTTCTGACCATACCTACGCTAAGTTTATTCAAAATGCGACGTACAGTTGGGAAGATCGCTAGGACATAAAGTCATCGCTTGTAAAATCCTCAAAAATCAGTCCATTTCTTAATGCATACTTTCCATCTCAACCGCGGTATAGTAAGTTTAGATCATACTACTTGTTGCCTTACTTCCGGCCCTGATGGAAAGAGAAAGAATTTAGAAAAGAAAATGCTCAGCAGAAGGTGAATAAAATTTCCCTGGCGCAGCCCGCATTCACGCGTGTGCTAGTGATAATTGAATGAATGTTTTCATCATTGCTGATGACGTTTGAATTGAGACACTAATTTGCTTGCAAGAACGTGCCGAGACGAGAGCGGGATTATCGACATTTTTATCGATCATCTCGGTCGGATGGTTGTGTGCAGGAAAAGGATGTCTCAAGATGATGCGATGAGTCGCACAGGAAGCGATCAATGGTGTGAAAGGGTCACGCGAAAATTAAATTATATGCTTACATGCTTCATAACCGGTGGAAAGTATGTAGCCCGCACTACACAACCAACACACCAATTATGGAGGTGTGCGTCACTCGGGTCGACATCCGGGAAAATAGACATCCGCCTTTTTTCTTGTTGCTGTATCCTTATCCTGAGGTAAGCATCTTCGGTGGTGACTTCTAACCATTTATCAATCCCTGCGTCCTTCCCTTTTGCGAGCCAGGGAAATAAGTGCTTACGATCACCTTTTCTGAACCGTTCCGTTCCGTTCCGGCGTTTACATTCAAATCTGTTCGCCAGCGGGATTCCGGCGCGCCGGTTCGGGACTCGGTAGCAGAAAATGGGGGAAAACCCCCATTAAGCCACCATATCGCAGTGCCAAAACACTGCTTACAAAGTGATGGAACTCTCTCTCGCTCTTCCGCTCGCTTTTCCTGATTACCCTGATTGATGGTACATCACGTGGTGTAAACGTGCAAAACGAACTGGTGTAAGTGTGCGGCAAACGGTACGATAAGTGCACGAGCACGAAAGTTGTGAATAAACCGCTTTCAACCGCCTCGACATTATTCAGGTAGGTAGCTAAAGTTTCGTTTTAATTTTTGTTGGTTTATTTTTCACCCTGTGTTTTCTGGCGCTCGGATCTCTTAATCATCCGTTTTTAAAGTAGTCCCCATCCCCAGGAAGGTTATTCAAAATCGAAAGAAAAACGCCCCACCCCCCCGCGTTGGATTGTTTGGTGAATAGCAAAAGTTTAGCAAAAGTAAGCGAAATTGTTGAAACATTCTGCATTCTGCACAGCCGGGTTAAGCTTACGAAGCTAATTTTCACGCTGCTTTCTTTTTTGGTGTGTTTTCTTCTGCGGTTTAACACATAAACCATTTGTGTGCATTTTCTGAGCACAACCGGGTAGGTAAATTGGGCCGAAAAAGATGCATGCAATCGGTATAGTTCAAATATCTGTTGCTTGTCGCCCACCTGACAGACAATCGCAGGGTGTATGGACGTAAATTTAATTACATTTCGTTATGGAGCAGTACCGTGACGGTAGCGCACCGTACGGGAAGTCGTTAAAGGAGCGTCTTATCTAATGGATAAATCTGCTAGTCTGCTAATCAATCGAGCAAAACCACAGCAACATGTTCGATAATTTCTGCCGACCGGTCGTTCGTTCAACAACGGGCGCGCTTGCAAACCATCGCAAATCATCCGGAACTCGGACAAATCGGTCGTGTGTTCCCCGGTACGAACAAGGCTATTTCTGCCACTGCCGAGAGTCAATTAAAATGGTATTGATTGAATTTGCACCGACCGCCCCGCTGCCTGCACGCGTCCTGCCGACGGTCGCAGGAAACCACCACGTGGTGGTGGTGACGTAGTAAGGCACGCAAGCCCCGGACATGCTCGCATTCACGAGTGGCTCCATAAGAATGCTTCTGACAGCTACAAGTGGTACTTGTGCTTGGCGCCAGGATCTGCATTCAAATATCCCGTCCGTGTGCTGGCATTCTGCTGGCAAATCGGGCTATCCGAGCCCCCGTCCCCGTCGTCCCCCGTTTTGCGTATGCCACGCGTCGATCACCGAGAATGCCTTGGGACGGAATGTGTAGGACGGGTTTTTTAAGTTGTTGTTTTGGCTTTATTTTCCTTGCTTCCGTTTCAGGGCTTGCGATCGTATTTTGAGTTGATGTGTTCGCATGAAATACTGTCAGAATAAGCACATGTTACGGGCTTGTAATTGTGTGTGAGTGCGTTTTACCCATTCACTAGAGTGATGATGTCATCCTGCAGGGAATCAGAAATTCATCGCTTAATAAATGTGTATTCGAAGCGGTATATCGGAGCAGGAAAGTTTTAATAAAATTGTTGAAGAAAGTATAATTTAAAAGTTGTGTTGGGGGTGTTTTCTAAAAGCTTTATTTATGCCAATGGCCTCGGACTTGCAAACATGTGTCATCCTTATTTTTTCCCAGCATCAGTTTTTTGAGCATACGTTCTGAGTCTCATGAGCATGCTCGTTGGAGTGATTCAATGAGCGTAAACGTTGCGTTGCGGGATCTTGGAGTGCTTTTTGACGATATGGTAAGCAGAAGCATCTGGCACGAGATCTAGCTGATCCAACTTTGGCCAAAACGCTGAACTGCTCGCTAGGATCAGTAGTAAAGTTCACATGCGTAGTGTGGTGTACTCGATGTACTCTTATCCTCCCATATCCTTTCGGTGTTAGCTACCGTCAGAATATCTCATCTAATGTCATTCTGTAACTCCATAGTTAAACCACACACCTCAAAAAAAGTCCTTAGCAGCCGCATCAGTGTTGGTCGAGCTACCTCAGGGGGTTGAGAGTTTGTGGAGGCCACAGTTGACAATTTGAAGTTTGGGTGTCGCATTTCAGTCGCATCTGTGACTCGTTCGTCCGATGAGTTCGGTCAATGAACAGGTCGCGCCTGTCGATGTGGTGCTCTGTGACTGTGGCTGATGATGTGAAGTTAGCACAATTCAGCCTGCCGCCTTTTTTGTACACTTGGTTAATGATACCCAGTCCAATCTTCTTCTTCCTAGGCACTACCACCTCCAAAGATCTCGACCTGCCATTTCTAGCATTCTCTGACTTAATTTTACCCGTAGCAAAGTAGTCAGCCCTGTGTACCCAGTCCAGTAGTTCTTCCTAGTCCCCAATCCATACAAACAGTCGCCAAAAGCGGCATCTTAAACAGTTTTGCAACCAGCCAGCGCTTCCAACCTATTACATTTTGGTTGTTCAATGGTACTGCTAACTTCGCTCAAGCATGCTTCTCTAATCTCAGCACCAGGTCTGATATCTCCTACTTCTATTCCGTTTATGTAATCCTCAAAGTCGCACTTCTAGCTGTTGATCACCTCTCGCTCGTCTGGCAGGATATCTCGCTCCACGTTGCGGTACATAGCGATCATAGAATAGCTAAGGCTCAATTTAATTGACCCCTATTATCAACTTGATAACAACATTCGCTGCTTTTCACTACGAAATAACTCTTAACAGGAGACACATGATCACGCAGGATACATACTTTCTTAATTATCAGGTGCTCAACCGCTTTGTGGTCTTGGCCTGCTGTAACAATCCTCGATACCGCTCACGATCCAGCGCTTTCGGCTGCCAATCCACTATCCCGGCTGTTCTGGCGGACGCATCAACGCCATGACTTCATCTAAGTTTGGGCATATCACGCCTCCTTTGTCCGTGTGCACCTCCTAAAAGGACTTTACGGGCTTGGTCGTCCGGTGTCGTTCTCATGACATGACCAGCCCGCCAAAGCCTTGCGAGTCTAATTCGCTGCACGGTGGTGTGATCATCGAACAGTTCGTATAGCTCGTCATTGTAGCAGGATACATAGTCGTCAGAAATTGTTTACGACAGAACATTTGAAAGGAGGTACAGATGCATTAAGATTGTTGTCTACAAATAATTTACATGTAATTCGTTTCACTTCATCTTCTTTCTTGGCACTACAACCTCGAAAGGTATCGGCGTGTCATTTCTGACTTGTTGTGACTCTTGTTTTACACGTAGCAAGGTAGTTAGTCCTGCGTACGGGTAGATGATCTGGATGGGATTTGAGAGCCGGTCCTGCCGTGTGAAAACCGGTGCCGTAGTCACATCAGTCATAGAACCGGCCCGTTTCACTAACAGGCATTATCAAATGATTGCAATCGGTTGTGAAAGGTCCATTACACGGGCCAAGATCGAATTTCAGCCATGTCCACAGTTTTTAAAACGTACCCCTAGAATTTTGTTGTTAATCATTATTGTCTGTTAATGCTCACTTTAGTAGAATTCATCTTGAACGTTAGTTTCATATTTTATAGTGGTTTTTAATACTTGTTAGTTCTGACCTCCTTTCGACTTTTTAGGCTGGCAATGGGAAATCATTCTGGGTGTATTAGTTATTAGACGCAATGTATTCAGATTAGATTGTAAAGCCTAATAAAGTGAATAGAATAAGATTGAATACATAAGAACGAAAGAATTCACTAAAATCATCGCATCAATTACTACTGTTCAGCCCATACACTAAAGAAAGTGAATAAAAGGACCGAAAAGATCGTTGGTAAATTGTAACAAATCCCCAACCTCCCTCACACAACAAGTCCAACAAGTTGTTGATTAAACCTCCCCGTGAAACCACCGTGGTGGTGGTGGTGGTGGTGGTAGCAGTAGGGCCAGGCCAGCTTAACCCAAAAGCCATAGCCAAGTAAGTGTCACGGAACGGCACGATAAATCTGTTATGCAAATTGCGGTAAGTGAGTAACTGATATCATATTGTTGTAATTTGAATTTCATGGGCGTACTGGCCCGCACCCGAACTCCGGTAGCGCAACTGTTGCACAGAGGACTGCGCGGCACACAGAGTACGAATCGCTATCGAATCTTCCTAAAAGGACTAACCCATCTTCCCTTCATCCCTCGCTACCCGGATGGATGGAGGCCCTTTCTGCGATTCGTGATGTATAGCAGTTTCCTCGGGCGCAGATGGAACTGGATGCCGGATAAGCAACCAGCAGCTTTTTTTTTGTTGTTTCGTACCTTTCTGCCTGCTGGTAGCTCCAACGATAGATTCCGGGGTTGAAATGAACGCACATAAATTTTCATCACATTTCTCCAATTTCGGATAAACGGTCTGGAAGACGATAACGAAGGCGCGCGGTCAGGGAACCGACCAGAATCGATGGAATCTGCCCCAGACAATTCCGAAGTCAGATATCTGGTCTTGTCGATGATGTCCTTGCTGTTTTATAGCACGATAGCCGGGTATCGAAGAAATGAATGTTACGGGGGGCTAGTGGGGTGGCCAGGTGGAGGAAACGAGGAAGGAAATGGTGTGCGCGGCTACTGCCACTTGTTGAAATTGTTCTGCAACGATTTTTTCGCCTTTTTTGTTTTCTTTGTGTAACGTTCAGCTGTATCCGTGCTAGTTCACCCTGTTGCGCTAAGCTCGAACCGCTTCAACACGAACCGTTTGCTTTCTTCACACACGCGGATGGTCTGCTTCCGGTATGGGAAGGAGTGGGTGGAATTCTGGAGAAGAAGGATAAGCTCAAGAAGCAGTTAAAGAAAGGACGAAGTCGCGTCGGGAGTGCTTGGTGTGTTCTGTGTGCATCTACATCTACGCGTACACGGCAATGTACGAACGGCCACATCCGAAGATATTCTGACGAACTTTGCCTTTGCCCAGCAGCGGGAGAAGCAATAGTGTGATGATGGTGACGATGATGATGGTTCGCTCGGTTTATCGTTTCTATTTGCCGCTGTCTTTTTATTTTGTTTTACACCCATTTAATTGAGCTCGTGCGAATCAAACAAGGACGCACTGAGCACGCGACGGTGGACCGACCGGAAGGTGACATGAGCCATTGTGAACTGGCGATGGCGAAATGATGAGAGGGAGGAGAAGGATTTGGCTTTGGAAATGCAATAAAACGTGCGGAAGAATAGTACGCCTTCGGTTCCCTCCCGAGCTGTCTTACAGTGCGTCTGTCCCGTCAACACAAGAAACCAAAACCGATGTGGAAAACTGTTGCTGCTGAGTGAGTTTTTCCGAGCACCCCTTCGCCTGGCTGTGAAAACGGGACAACCACTGGGTTCGCTTCAAGCGCCGCGTGTACGACCAGGACTCGGGACCAGGTTCGTGCCGGTTTCGGTTCGGATGGGACAGATTCATTTACTGTCAGCATCCATCCTGCTGGCTGCTGACGGACCATTCGTTCGACGTCTGCTAGCGTGTCTCACACAGTACGAGACTGGATCTCGTCGCAGCAGGCCGCGGTTCGCTCGCTCTCTTCCAGTGGTGGTGAGATTTCTGTCCAACAGTGGGAACCGTGGTGTGTGAGCGTGTGTATGGTGCGTCTCGGAAACGTCCTTTGGCATTCGGTTCGGTTTATCAGCTTTATCGCCCATTATCCTTTTCTTTGGCGTTGTTTTCACTGTACTTATCTGCATGCGTCCTGTAAATTGTGGTTGTATTGTGACTAGAAAATGATAAGTACGGTAGAACCGGTACGGTTTACCTACAGCACAAACAGCGCGAAGGACGATGCGTATGTACTGTTCGGTTCTAATCAAACAATCATGGCTCAATCCAATGTTACGTGTTCGCATTGCTAACATGAAAAACAGTGTTCCTACAGGACCGTCAGACTCAGTGTAATGTCTTCGAACGAGCTTTACCAAACATCATAACGTTCAATCCGCATCGCGGCGGTGGTGAAGAGTTATTACATAGCCGCGCTTCAGTGGTTCCTTTTCTGTTCATTTTATTGCGATATTATTTTTCGTCAACTTGCTACTTGATCCCCAACCTACCCAATATTTCCGCCGCGGAGTTCTGGTCCCGGAAACCTAATCGAACGTTAACGCAAACGAAGCGAATCTGTTGGGTCGGGCATTTTCATCTGCCGTCGGAAAATGGTGGGAATCCAAACAGAAAGCCCGAGAACGCAGTAGTCAGTTGGCTCTGTTTCGATTCCGGTTCATTTTGCAATGGGCGCTTTTGACCACGCTTCCCCGCAGGTTTGCTGTCGCGTCTCGTACAGAATCGCCAACAACAGGCAAACCGGAAAACATTAGTGCGACAACACGTGGTGTTTTGCTGGGCGTCCAGTGTAGCAGGAGGCTCCAGGTGGATCCCGTTTGCAGGTTGTGGTCTCCAGCTTCCGTTCAAGGAAGTAAACCACACGCACGCACGCGAGTGGGAAAAAGAAAACATTTGACGTGAAACCTCACAGAACCGCAGCCGTCGGGGTACTCGAGCGGTACGGTACTGTTGCTAAGCTTGCGATTCCAGGATGAAGTGACACTGTTCCGCCAGACTTCCGGCTCATTTGCGATCCCTCCCGTAGACCCACAACGAAACCGAGTCATGTAAGTAACCGTGTTGAGTGTGCTGTGGCCTCACACAGCCAGTAGAGCTTAAGCCGCGAACCAATGACGCAAAATTCCTAATCCCTCATAACTGTGAAGGTAAACTTGTTCAGAGCGAGTGAATGCTTCTACCATCCTGGAGCACTGCAAAGTTTTTGGTGATTTTTTAAAAACTCTCTTTGTTTTGCAAATGTCATTATTCCTACATCCCAAAGTCAATCCAACCGTTTAAATCCAATTAAAAATATCGAAACCTGAGTCTTGTCAGTAGTTGCCTTGGCAACGGTAGCGACGCTTTACCTCGCCGAGTTTACAGTACAACAGCCAAACAAATGTATACCGTATCGTGCTCCGTGAGACCACCAGATATCGTCGGCTGTCTATTTATATTTCTGCTGAATTTGAAATACAGGGAATCTTACTGTGATATAAAAAATAAATACAACATCTTACTCCTCAGACGATCAGGCGTCTTCACTTCAAGCGACCCCACAGCAGAGCCACGTGCGAAGTTGCTTTACACTGTGTGGGACAATATTTTCCATCCCAACCATGCTGTGCTTCTCCCGTTCATCCTTCCAGAGCACAGACGGTGCTTTTCAAATGGCTTCCGGTAGTGTTTCATGTTTGTCGTTTTGCATTTTCCTTCGTACCTCCCTTTTTTTTTGCCTGTCCTTGTTTTTCTTACGCACCTGACGCAGTGGTTTAGGGAAAGTAGGAGACAAACACGAAAGTTGCTCGAAAAATCGAGCTCCTTTACCACAGTCGGTTAGCAGGAGCAAGAGAGACCCGTTTACAGCTCGTTATCATCGCTGATTGTTGCTATAAAAGCGGTTCACGAAAGCGGTCTCGTTCCAGATGAAACACCCCGAGAGCACAACCGGAAGGAAGCAAGGACTTGAGGGCGGTAGAAACCAGCAAATCACGCGCCAACAATCGGGAAAGCGTTAGTGGCCTACACACAGACGCACGCACCCACAATATGTATGTTGATTCGCCAAAAGCAGCTCAAAGCGCGGTACTTTCCATTTACCGGCGGTTATTGGAGCTCGGTGCAGGTTGGCTAAGCACAGCTCTTCTTTATTGAACTTGATCGTTTCGGAATCGGATGCCCGATTTCCTTTGGAGTTCAATCAAAATGGACAAAGAACAATCGCGTCCAACCGCTCGGAGGTTAGACGGCTGCCTTACAAGGGTCATGCGATAGAGTCGAAATGTATCGCCCCGAACAGCTGGTGATGGAAGAGCAACTTTTTACATTAAAATTTCATCATATTTTTCCGGTCTAGCTACGGGAAAACTTTCGTTGTAGCTCAATTAATCCGGCACAGGAAGGAAGCAAAAAAAATGCCGGTCACACCGTCGGCTGGTTTTTCTGCAACCGAGCATACCAAACGGAAAACTAGTCGGGATTGATTCCGGGAACCAATTCAAACTGACAGCCTAGAAGAGAGCTTGTTTGTCTTTTAGAGTCTGTTGAAACACCTTTTTCGTGGTGTTTATTTGAGGTCGTAAGCCTGTGTGAAACACGGGCTGTGAGATGGAAATAGAAGGGTTAAAAATGTTGATATTTATGGTAGTGTTAGAAGCCCATGTAATCGATTAACCTTTCAAAGGGATTTCGGGACATATAAATCTTTAGCGGATTTTTGTTATTCCGGGAAATGATAGAGATTACGGTATAAAACATGGTTAAAAAAGTTAAAGGCACACAACTAGGATTAAACTATGCACTGAGCTAGTGATATTTTTATCGTAAAGTTTATGCACTAAACCCAATATAGCTATTGCCTATTCCGTTCTAAAAACTTGTTAAAAAGACGTTTATTTTCTGAAGATTGACTCTCTCATGATATGATTATCTATGATTGAATTTTCTCTTGACTGGTTTTCATTACCAACAGTACGAAATTAAAAACTTACATATTGCGTTCAAATAAGACTGGAAATTACAAAAGTTCTACGTTTAGAGAGCTTGCGTCATAACGTTCCATACAAGTTTTCATCGTCTTTTGCATAATATATTATATGAAAGTCGAAAGTAGCTTAATGACTCAATGTTTTTAAGTGTTAGACAACTTACCAACCAACTAAATATTTCATGCACATCATTATTATAGTGTTACCAATTGATTGAACCAATTGATGAATTGATCAGGATGGAATCCTGATGTCCACTAAAAGCCGTTTTGAGTTTTATAACACCATCTGAATTCTGGTGATATTTGACTGATGAGAAAACAAAGGATTTTCTACAAATACAGCAAATTTCTACATATACAGCACTCCATTTGATAATCTCTCAGAGTTAGTGACTGATACTAAAGCTATATATGTTATACGATGGGTTCGTCGTCGATACAAGAGATTTCTCTCTACCTGAGGTCGGTCTTTTCTTTAGATGAATTGTATCTGCTTATTGTATTTTAACCAATTATTCGTAGTATCCATTGCACCTTAGAGCGAATTTTTAGATGAGGTTTTATATAAATTATTAGTCGATGTTACTAGTTTTTATTCCTGCATACAATAAGCGGCAATGCATTTTGCTTCCATGGCCATATTTCGTTGAAAGATAAAAAAACGGCTCAAAAAAAAAATCTCCTTTTACGTCATATGTGCAAGTTCAACAGGTGTTCCATCTGTTTTTAACACGTTGAATAATCTTGCATCGTCATTGAACTTCTATTCGGAGTTGCATTTCTTCTACATCTTACAGTTTGGAACAAAGTTTGTTGTAAATGCTGGACAGTTGAATAATAGCCAATTCAATGTCTTGAAGAGACAAATAAAATCTAATAGCTCCATTCTGTCCACCTCAGATCTTTGATAATATTTCCCAAAATGTGAAGCATTTGTTTTTGTCATGTTATTTCATCCAATTCAGTAACAAGCAGAATCCATGGAGCATATCAAAACAATTTTTACCAGAGCGTGTGCCACAGACCAATTAATCGAGGCAAACTGCAGAAAAAAGCCGTCAACAATCAATTTAATTTCGCTCGCCCTAAATTTGTTGACATGTTGATAGGTAAAATTAGCATAATTTAAAAAAACACTTTATAATCTTTTCATAGTATAAAAATACACAGAAAAGTAATCTTTACCTTTCTTGTCGTAGTAAAGCGTATCATTAGTGCGGAATAAATCATACTGTAAATATTTGCACCAGCTACACGTGTTACAAACACCTAGTAAACCATCCTGTACAGTAAACATTAAAACAAACGGAAGATTTGAATGCAGGTGTGTTGTTTTTTGCTAATTTTATACAAACACGCATGCCTTCTTAAGCTTGAAATTGATTTGAGCCCATTGCATGGTACTTGCATATTTACGCTGGTCAAGGTTTAACACGATATGCCACACATCACCAACAAACAAAATGCTTCTCTTAACACTGCGCTGCACAATGCAATTCGCCATACTGTGGTGCAATGTCATGTTCTTTCCTTGGCATTGTGCCTGATTCGGCTCGTGTACAGCTACTTGTTGCATGTGTGCGATGTGAGCATTTTAATTGCCATGCTTTTCAGTTATGATAATTTTCGCGATGTTCGGGTTAGATTAGATTCTGGTTTGAATTACTGGAAAACTGAAAAGTTCTTTTACAATAAACTAGACCCACGTAAAATAAAACAACGTATGATAGATTCAGTTGTGGCATAAGGGAATTGAAGCTAACGTGGTGGTAGCTGGAACCTGCTATAAACGCATTAACCAATACATAAATATTTCTTATATAAAATTCCATTGTCTAAAACTGTGGAATACAAAAAACCTTTGTCTTTCTGCAGCCTTTGCCTACGGAACTGCTAAAAAACCTAAAACAAATCTTTAATACTTTACAACCCAAAAAATAAATAAATCAGAAAAACACGTTTTGGCTTCACAACATGTTTCTTATTTCCGGTTCGCTAAGCGAAATCAGCGAACCCAACGGTCAAAACTTGTTGACCATGTTCCGTCTGCAGATGCTACCATTCTATTCTAAGCGAATGAGGATCCCACAAAAACAATCTACAAATTTGTTCACTTTCTTGCAAGGAAATCAGACAAGCCATGGTCGCTGTGTTGTGCGGCCTGGTCAGGGATCGAAAGATGGTAGAAGCTCTCACTCAACCCCAGTGGGGAGGCTGCGTTGAAAGTGATGAGCACTGGCCAGAACGGCTCTGCCCAGAAAGAAAACACAAATCACCAAAACACCTCACAGCTGAAACTGAAAACAACCACGAAGACGAAAAGACGGAAGATGGAGAAAACATTCCAAAACAGGTTCTCTATCCTGTCGGCGTTTTGGGAGCTCGCTACAATTTCGTGTTCTCGTTGGGGTTCTTTCGGGCGAAAGCTTTTGAAGCTTGCCCAAACATTGCCTGGATGAATGCGTGGAACTGATATCGGACAGTAGTGGCCATCGGAACAGCAGATGAGCCCGGTATAGCTCTGTAAACTTGACTGTATTTGTTCTATTAGCGATAAGAATTTGTGTCTTCTAAGAGAAATTTAATCCAAAACATGAGAATAGCTTGTAATTTTTAGAAGAGCACAGCTTCAGCTAAATTATATATTCATCTCACCGTATTTCAACAAAACATCCATCCCACACTGTAACTCTACAAAGATTCTGCTGCCCATCCGATGATAGAACCAACAGATGAAAGTCATTCTATGGTAGAATGGAGCAAGCGATGCTGCGGATAGAAATCTCATTCGAGTCATTTAAAGAAGAACCAAAGCAACATTAACAGCCACCGTTGTGGAGGTACCTGTTGAGCTTGCGTTGCGTCGTGATGTTCCAACAAGGACTATAACGCTCAAACGTGTGTAAAGTTGGGGAGGTTTTGGCAGAGCGGTCTTCACATTGATTGCTGGAGACCACAACGAACCGAAAACCGGTGGATGATGCTGCATGCTCTAATACCAGTGAGGATGAGTTTGAGATAAGTGTAGCTTTTTGTGACTCTGGACCAGAACCTCGTACCGGCATGTGCGTGCCTGTGTCAGAGCTTTGCCGTATGCGTGTGTGCGGATAGGCGCTCGCGAGTGAAAAAGTGGGCAAGCGAGTACGAGCGCGATAGCAACATAACGATAGTCATCTTAGACGCTGTGTGTAATGTAGCTGGTATGGTGGGGTAGTGACAAAGATAACAGCGACGCATCGAGGAAGAAATGTGTTGTTAGTTTTTCTTTGCGATTCGCGCGGCAAGCATCGGGTCTACGCGTCAGGTTCCTCCTATCGGTTGGCATCGAGTGATCTCGCAAGTGATCGATTTCGCGATACGTTTGGTTGTGTCGGTAAATTTTTAAATCATAACGACGCTTTTGGATGTGTGGATGCGTCCCGCTGCTCGTGAACGTCCAACCGGCTTCGTTTGCATAAGTGCAGAAGCTGCCATACGCTGTGCCACTTTCGGAAAGGCTTGTGATCAGTTTTAGGCTAAATTTTGTCAAAAATAAACATTAGTGCTTTACACATATGAGTGATATGGTTAGACGACAACTTGTATTTGTTTGCTAAAACGGTGGTGTTTTTGCTCTGTAAGGTGATCAGAAGTGAATCTGGCGTTTGAAGCGCATTTCCTCTACCCCAAGAAGGTAATATAAGGTGAGATAGAAATGTAATCTGTTTACGCGCTGAAGGTCAGTTCTCGGCGACATTTCATTCATAACGAACTTGAAGTTCACTAAACCGTGAACGGCCTTGTGTGACAGCGTTTGTTCACACTGATGTGCTAACACTGTGTACTGTAGCGAAGTTTTTTTCTGGAATTCCTGCTGTTATGTCGATATGGTCACCTTACAGTCAAAATGTTGTTATAAAAAGTCCTAATATCGATAAAATCAAATCAAAGAAAATATTCCATTCTTTCCCGATATCTCCCAGGAAAGTGTTGTGATCTCTTCCAAACATACATTGTATCACCTCACACAAGAGCCCCTGTAACGACTATTTGATTTATGGTCATTTGAGCAAGCAGTTGTTGTTTTCTCTTTGTTTTGTTTATCTGATTGATTGTGTACTTTAACCAATTATTACCCCGTTGCTTGCGGCTGGATGCTGGGACGCGAGCATCGTTGCAACTCGAACGTGACGAATTGAAATTGTGGCATCGGTGCTACCTGACATTTGCCTGTCAGGTAGGTTTGTAAATTCTTAACGGTTTGCCAAGAATGCTCGTTGCTTGTCCATCAACCGATCTTTTGGAGGAAAAGTGGTGATCATGATGATGGAGGCCCTTGGAGCTGTAGGAAACACGCCACCATCAACGGGGTCCGGTGCACTGGCCAGGCTTAATTGTCAGAAATAAGGAAGTTGACAAAATAGAATCAAGCCGTAGCACACGTACGGACGCTCGCCGGGAAGCAATTCGCGGCCACATTTAGCGACTCACAAACGTCCAACAATCTAATAACTACATTTCACCTCAGCCCGCACACGGGGGAGGGAGGTGGACCAAACAAGCCGGTGACATTCATTGACCACGGTCGAGTGATTAGCACGTGACGACCCGTTAGTTCCATTTTCGTCACAGTGGTCGACCAACGGGCCGACCGGCCTCCCAGCGAGCTGCAGTATGGCGCAGTTACCTTTTGTCTTCTCAACCGTCCGGGTCCGTCCAACGGGAGTAGTGAGTGCATGCGCTCAATCATCTCTTTCCACGCATAGTTCACATTAGATAGGAATCTTTCCGTGCCGCCCCACCGGCACCTGTCACAAGCATTCAGTCGTATTCCATCATTTCGCATAGGTGGCCATACGAATGGGCAATGGGTTGCAAGCAAAGTGAATCCACCGGCACCGGAGTGGGTACAGAAGCTGCGAGTCCAGAGAGTCTCATTTACACCGCGCTGTTTAGGCGCTAATCGGGTGCATCGTGCATCATCCGGAATCATAGTACACAACAACAACAAAAACAACAAGATCTTGCTGAATTGTGATCATCGCGCGGCCTACGCATGGTTGTGGTTCGCATGAATTGAAGAGAGCGCGTGATAGTGAACTTGAACGTGGAACCGTGCATTGTTGCTGATATGGCATTGGGAAGCTCCAATTTGGAACGTGTGTACTATTGTGTGTAGCGATTCCAGCACATGGGCTCGCGTGGTGTTGGATGTGAGCACGTGTAGCATGGATAGTACGATTAATGAGGACGCCGATTTGGACGCTGCAGAATTCAGATGAAATTTCGTTGGAAATGCACGAAATTGAAAAACACACACTCACACATAGTTCTTGATTGAAGCATTAGTGTGAAAATCGGGTCTAGGTAATTAAATTTGACGCTGCCGTTATTGTGAATGTAAATTCATTGGCACATTGCTCTTATAATGCCCGAAATACCTTTCACCGTAGAGAGGATAAACATGCAAACATGCACTGTTTGATAAATGTACTGAACGTTGCAACGATCAGAACGCTGACTTGCCTGAATGTCATGCATACAATGTTTGGCATTGTTTTCGGATAAAATAGGCATGTTTCTTTCACATTTTTCAAAATTTTACATGCATACGTGAAATTGGATGCATTTGTGATAAGATGCCGGTTTATCTAGCTTAGGATGGCAACAAAAATACTTAAAAATAAAAATATTGCATGGCTTTCTTGGACGTTTCTTATACAATTACATAGGACGTTAACGATGGGTATCGTTAAAGTTAATGTTCTCATTTTTTCAACTCTTTCTGGGCATGAATGAGCAATTGCGTCTCTATTTTTGCTATTTTTTGGATAAGGTCTTCCAAAAGAGATTTTCTTTAGAGTTTATGTTGATCGTTTCTACGGTTAACTGAAAATCTTTTAGATATTACGCTCGTCGTCGGAAAGACAAGTGTTAGAAGGCCAATCTTCATTTTGTTAGATGTTTCGTTAGATGTTTGTTTTTAGAATCTAGAAGACATTATAAACCAAATGCAGCTATAAATGTTGTTAAGCGTATATTTCGCTATTTCCCACTTCCTTGTTCACGAATAAAATTCGTAGCACGAACCATTCTTCAATTACAATCGACTATGTTGGTTCCAAAAGACCATTAGAGACCATTATACGATTAAACATAATACCTTTAAATCATTAGGCTCGATTCGACTATTGAGGCTCCACACATTTCATGAATGGTGCTGTGAATCAGTGTATTTTTTTAACACATGCGTTGGGTTTGCATTAACCCATTATCAATCTCAAAATAAAATACCATCCCCAATTTTAAACGCCACGTGGGGAAAATCGGTATTTGTGACCCATTGTGAACTTTTTTTAAGTTATTTGTTCAGATTAAAGTTGTTGACCCAAATCTAACCATATGATAAGATGATACCATATGTGGCCTCGCGTTGTGTTAGTGTGAAAAGGTGGTTCTTTTCTTAAAGCATTATAATTGTAAATAAAAACCTTTTTGGTTGGCTTGCGTCATCTTCTTGAGCTCTTGATTAGGGTAGACCAATGGCTGAGACGGCAGCCATTTCACACGGCAGGACCAGTGTTCAAATCCCATCTAGACTGGCCACCGACCCCGTACGCAGGACTGATTATCAAAATGGTAGCCCGAGACTTCTCGAGATTGTAGTGCCACGGAAGAAAAAGAACTGGTGCTCTATAGAACGAAATAGAAATAATGCAGGTTAATCGTAAGCGGAGAACCTAAACTAGCCTTACTATGGAACAACAAACAAAAACACTTTAAACAATATAGTTGCGTGTAATGCGCAGCGTACCCCGTTTATTATTGAAGGTCAAATCGAATTGTGGCTCCGTTTGTAGAACGAAATAGATACATGCATTGAACCCTTAGAAAATCTATTCCATTCTGGTCTCGAATACTAGTCCTGTACTTCTTTCGCTATTTAACTGCTTATCAACCATACAATACATCGGCAATGGGAGTTGAGAAAATGTAGAAGAAACAGAAAAAACACTTGTCTCTGCATTAGCTTATAATTTATCGGAACGTTTTACGTCGGTACAGTTAAGCCGGCATCCGGCAGAAACCACATTATAATGCAGTGCGGTGGCATAACCGATTCGTGGTAGCGGAAATAAAAACGTCACCTTGGGAAATCATGAAATATGAGACGGGATACTTTTCAATTGTCGTAAGACACTACGGTCGGCTGTCGTTCGCAACCATCCTAATCACCATTAGATCCTTCCGCAATCGTTGCGTACCGAGTGAGTCTCCCTTCGCAAAACCGTGTCCCCTTTCCAACGATACGTTTTCCTTTTCCCGCTTTTCCCAACTTCCTGAGCCTCCTTCTTGCCCCACTTCTCCGCAACTTCCCCAGCGCCGGCTTGGGCGGTATTTTACTTTAATCTTGCCCAGCCGTGTCCTGGCTTCCGCAGGAACCGACCCATGCCAGAAGCAGTCGGTCTTTGATCCCACCTCGGCCCGTTTCGCCTTTTCGCATTCTTTTCCTTCTTCCGCGTCTCGCCCTTATTCTTCTTACGTCCCCTTGCCACGTTTTGCTTCGCCTAGCTACCCCGCTTGCATCGGCACGTTCACAGTCGCAAAAGAAAATAATCCGCTTTTCATTTCAATCTCTACTTTCCTGTTCCGCTTTTTGGCGATGGACGCCCAACCCTCAACCGACCGACCGACCATGGACCATCGATGTAAATGCGGGCACGACAACTGACAACGTAACACCTCCGGGCCTCCACAATTACCGCCGCATCCACGCAATGTGTGTGAAAATGTCTGGCGCGTCTTGGTTTGGGACACGCTCCCGTGGATGTCCCTCGTCAGCCACTGGTGTTGAGTAAGCTGAAATGCAAGCAACGGTCTCGGAGGGAAACGGTCAGGGACCCAACAGTAGCAGCAGTAGCACCGGCCACAATCACAGCTCATCTCCGAAACCACCGCCACCCGGGTCTTGGGCATCGTTGAAAGCGAACGTGATAAGATGGCGCGGCTCGCGGAAACTGGTGCTCGTCATCGTCGCCATCGCACTCCTGCTCGACAATATGCTGCTGACCGTCGTTGGTAAGTTTGGGTTCAAATAGAAATGGTACCGATAGAAACGAACAAAAAAAAAAACCCGGGACTAATTACACATGAAGGTGTTTTAAACACAGGTAACTACTTCAGATGTATGGAATTTTGAAGTTATATGCTCGACAAAAGTCTCATCTATTGACTTGAAAGTATGTGAAATAGTTAACAACTATTTTGCAACTTTTTGCAATTTTCCAACAATTGTACAACATTAACTCAGGATAATGCCTATAATATTTTTCATAAAATTCGACCACAGCACGGACTTTGTCGAGGTTCGAATGGTAGGCAATTCAAAACAAGAAATTGGTCATTCCAAATCGAATCAATCGTTAATCTGACTTTACGATTTAACAAACCTGGTATGAACATTGCTTCTCATTTCTCTAGTAGAGAGAAAATTAGCTCGAAATGAACTAAATTTGATTAGTAAGAAAATACATTTGTTTTACGTCATGTCGAGAAAGTTTTATATTGAAAGCCGATGTTACCCTTAACAAATGGCAGAAACAGAGATTTTAGTTTGTACACTGTGCGCAAACAGAAATCTTCAAGCGTTCAATGATGTGCATGGTTACAGATCAATTCTGGGTATTAAATTCAATTCTTAAATTTATTCCACCCAAAAGTTGCTTTTTCGGTCGTACATATATTACAAAGACTTCAACTTTACAGGTGAAATGATTACCACGTTAAGGGCGCATCAAGCTCGTTGAAGACCCCTGGCAGCACGAACGTTGCAGGCCCCTAACACATCAATTCTGTTGACTGGTGCCAAGCGTACACTTTATGTGACGCTCTTTATGACATTTTTGGATGATCGAGGCTCTCAGCACCCCACATCCTGCTACTAGGAAGAAATAGTCCATAAGAGCGGGTAGCAACTGCTTGATTTGCTTATTCTGTCATCAGCTGACCAATTTTGCAAATTTGAAAATCCCATCCTAATTATGATCAAGACGATTTGAGTATAAAATCTGGTATAAAAGCTATCTGGTTTTGACAAAAATAACCCAACTCTGGAATAGGGTAGACTATTATTTAAAGAAGAACTACTAATAATTGAAAACATGACGATATCATGAAAATGTTGGTCAACTTTACACACGTTGATTGACGTTTTTCCCACTTCAAATTGTAGCTAACAGAACGTCGATATTATATATAATCTCCGTTCTTTGGCATTCAATTTCATTGGAAACTTTGAATCGATAATGATATTTTAAGCCAAATAACATCGAACGTTCTTTTTATGCCGCTTCACTTCTTACGTAGAAGCTTTTCGTTAATTACACACCAGCTGCAAGGGTGGACGTCAGCAGAAAAGGTGTAAAATGTACCGCAAATAGGCAAGGTTCTGACGTTGTAAGATGATTTTCACTCCATCATCGACGCAGAAGCTTCCAGCTCCATTATTATTATTATTGTTCCCTTTTCTTCTGTGCACAGGAAGTACGCAAAAGCAAAAGCGCCATCTTTAGCTAATAGACTAATAAGGTAGCCACGACAACGCCAATGAAGGACGATGAATCACTTACCCTTCCCACCAAACTGCCCGCTACTTCGAGACCTTCAATGTTACAAGAACGATGGAATAATACAATCTGCGCCATGCACGCCACTGCTGATGAATGCTATTTTCATCACGACCACTGATGCGAGTGCCAAGAAGTAATGCGGATGAGGTTTGCCGCCTTTCTTATGCCGGGTTTGCTTACAGCCAGCATCGATTCGCGGAAGTGGGAGCAAGCAAAGCTTCAGGAATCATTTTCCCAATGGCTGCAAAGTGAAATGATTTCCTTTCGCACAAGATTACCAATTGCTGCTCTTGGGTTCATTCGTTCGCTTTGCTGAACACAACTGCCTTCCTAGCCGTACACTTGCTGCTCGTACCATCTCCTGGCCCATTTACAGCTGCTTCATCCGTGCGACCCGAAAACGCGTCAAAAAGGCAGAATAATAGAATTGAAAATTGTTTCTTTAAAGCAGCTTCATAGCCACTTACTCGGCAGCAGATCCTAATCATTTGGCAGGGACGTGTCTATTACTTAACCGACTGCCGTTTCGGCCTGACATCCCGACGGTGCGGAAATGGAACGGAAAACGGTCCCACCGGAATTTGCTGGAACGGTACCGGAAGGGAAACGCAACGCTGTAGAGAAAGCGCACCGAGACTGCAGAAGTCGTTTCTTCTTTAGTCTTTAGTGCTCGTTTTACGGACGATCCTTCTCTTTTGAGGAGGGTCTTGACGCTATTTTCACACTCAACTGTTGCATTTGATTCGGTGCGTGGCGATGGATTCAGTCGGATTATGAAGACTGGCAAATGGCACACCATTACTATCTCACCAGATGAACCTTTAATTTATTGCTGATGAAGTTACTGGCGTGGAATGGATGTGCGGCGGTTGATAAAACATCCTTATTGAAGTAAAAGTATGCTGTACAAAACAGGCTATGCTATCATAAATACCGATTCTAAGATATCAGACACATAAGTCATACATCTAAGCCGAAGGAACGTCTAGTTCAATTACCGAGGACCAAACAATGGTCTGGCAGAGGCGAAGAATAAATAAAAAGCACCATATTACGACTTCTCTGTAAGTTCAAGTGCTCGAACACATTCCCTACTGCAATCGAGCTGCCTGTGCTGGAACTTTTAACCACAACTCCATCAAATGTATGACAAATGGAGAACCTATTTCACCCTTGTCTGATGCCAGAGCTTCTCCAGAGAAAAGAGGGACTTTTCAAAAAATAAAATGCTAAAGTGGTTGAACAAGCGATTCATGCCCACAAGTACCACAACAAGGCGGAGGGATGAAAAGCAAAAACGACGCTTTCTTTGAGAGACCGTCCATTGTTCTGGATGCAACTTGTTGCATTTTATAGCACACGGTCGTCGGTGGATGGAAAAAGAAAACACAATTTCCTGTCTGTTGCTTGCCATCTGCAGCAAGGGACACATGCTTTCGCGCTAGAAGTGGTGCATAATAATGGAACTAGCGATTAGTTGCATTCATTCATTGGCGAGGAACGGTGGGTAGAAAGCTACCAAACGCTACTTGACACGAACATTCATTCATGTAGTTAAGCTTTTGTAATAAGTTTTGCATTTTTTTGTTCTTTTCATGCTAAGGTTATTGTAGCCCTGCAGTGCTTGGGCAAGGACTGACGAATAGTTGCGTAGTATAAATAAGTCTAGAAGGGCAAATAAGTTATAAAGTCGACATTAGCTAATTGCTTTGTATTCTCGATGAATTCGGCTTGTGTTATCTTGTTTTATCCTTGTTCCAGCTTTTTCAATGATCAATCTCTGAATTTCTTTAGTGATTAACTAGTTATAGAGTTAGACTCTTTTCTTCTCCACATTTCTATTGATCACCTCTGAGAGGAGATGTAAAATTCAGTTCTCGATAACGTACTGATCAACAGACCAATAATTTTCACTAACGTCATCAGTCGCAGGTTTAGAAGATTGGCCTGGCATGGCTTTGGGTTTTGACTGGGGATTTAGTTTGACGATCTTGTTCGATGTCTTCTTCAACACACAGACGCATGCTCTGATCCTTGATCTTTTTGTTGGGAAGAATAAAACCATCAGGCCTTGGTTTTTTCCTTACCATCGGCGGGTACATTTTATGTACTTACAATACTTCCGGATAGCAGCGATCAAGCAGCAACTCTATGCTCTAGTTTTTGTTATGAAGAAAAATGATGTTCTACATCAATTATACTTTACACTCAATAAGTGCCTCACTATAGAGCGGTGAACTAAACAATTGTCAATTGTAATTTCTTGAGTATTTTAACCTACAAATCGCTTTGAGATTATAAAAGTGCTTTGATTATGGTTCCGTACGTAAAGACAGAATGGATAGCTAAGTGGATTGTGTGTTGACAGGGCCATCGCAGAACAAAGTTTAAAAAAACAAATTTAGTTAAAAGATTGTCTATTGACTTACCTATGGAGCGCCACAACCGCTACAGGCCAAGTCCGCGATGGCCTTCTGCAACAACCTCGATGCCGCTAACGGTTTAGCGCCGTTCTGGAGGACGTCATCTTCTTCTTCTTCCTTGGCACTACAACTTCGAGAGGTATCGGGCTGCCATTTCTGGCTTTTTGTGACTTAATTTTACCCGTAGCAAAGTAGTCAGCCCTGCGTACGGGGAGGTAGTCTGGATGGGATTTGAACCCCGACCCTGCCGTGTGAAGACCGGCGCCGCTGTCGCCTCGGCCACCGGACCGCCTCGGGGCGGACGTCATCACTCTATCTCAATTTCGACCTATCACACCTCCTCCGTGTATTCGGCGACCTAAAAGGAGTTTAAGGGATGGGTCGTCCGGTGTCAATCCCATGACGTGACCATTGTAGGGGCTCGTCATTGTAACGCCACTTCCATTGTGCGTCCACATAAACGGAGTTACAAATCCTTCTAAGCAACTCGAACACGGCTAGAGGCTTTCCTCAGTTTTGGACAGAGTCCATGTCTTGAGGGCGTATATGAGAACTAGGACAGCCTCCCGACCCGACAGGTATTTTGAGTGGAGAAGCTTCCTCAGGCTGTAGCAAAACCGGTTGGCAGCCAGCACCCTTGCGCGTGGAATTCCTACTTCAACAGCAATTTTCCTAATAGTGAATCAGAATTCGTTTAGAGAAATGCTTGTGAGTTTACTCGTTTGATTTTTACCATCGGTTGGTGATATGCTGGAACTTTTTATCACTCACAAACACAAACTCTATTTTTTCGCAACAGACTCAAAGTAGGAGGACATAATATTTGCGATAGTTGGGAACACTTTGTGTATTTTTACCGTGAAATTCTTACAGCAAAGTTTTTTGTACCAATGACAATCGCTGAATTTATCAAAACCGTTTCGGTGTAGACCGTTAGCTGAAATTCATTCTTAAGAAGCACGTATGTCTATATAACGAATTATGTTTGCCAATTGGACTCTTCCAGCACGAGTTAATGGTACGTTTAGCATAGCAGTGCAAATAATCATAACGTGAATTTAAAAGGGTGCCGCGAAGAGTCCCCCGGAATACGCAAATCAATCATCACCCAAAACGATTTAAGAAGCACCGCTCCGGGTGTGGTGGGATATCATTTTCCACTGCCACGATAAAATACCAAAATGAGGATAATGAAGAATGAGTCCCATTAGCTATTAATCCTTTATTACAGCCGGATGGAAGGATGGAATAACGGGTATTACCGTAATGTTCCGATCACACTCACAGTAATTTTATGGGTTTTAGAAGCACCGGCCAGCATTCCGCAGCACAGCATCGTAACAATCCTTCTGGCAACAAATACCTTTGGCGCTAGTCGCATTGCGGCCATCGATCTGCCGTACTTCGCATGGTTCGGGAGAGTCGTATTTCAGGTAGCGGGTAGATTCATCTCCGATTGAAAAACGAGTACTTCTTACCGTACGTATGAAATGGGGCAGCTTCTGTTTAAGAGCACAACAGCATTGCACCCCGGGCCTACTTGAGCCCGTCCCGGTGTGCAAGCGAAGGCTCACAATCGAAGAGGGTTTCTTTTATGTAAAGGTTATTTATTTATGTTTTCAAACAACACTCGATGCGATTCCCGTTGGAAAATGGTGACCGAGTGGTTTTGGAGGCCGAACAAGGATTAAATTAAACGATATTGCTCGTCGATGCTATGCGAAAACGGGTTGTTTGGTTGCGAAACAGCCGTAACGCTTATCGGTTAAATACGTGTAAAAGTACGGCACCGATTGTAATACTTGTAATGTCCTTGTCGAAACATTGTGGTCAGGTAGGACATGATGATACTGGAACACGATTTTTAAACACATTCAAAATTGGTTGGGATTGCCAATGCGCTTCATAAGCCGGTGGACACAGCAAGGCAAAATAAAAGGCATTCTCTGTTCTTGACACAGTACACCACCTGTTCGCTGGGGTGCGAATGTGATCGATTCGAACTGTGCCATAAATCATTCGGATGGGGTAATGCTATTGTGCTCCGTGCACTTTTCCCTGTCACTGGCAGGAGAGGCCAAGTGGTTCAATCTTTGATAGAGTATCACGTTCTATCACTTGTGGCTGACAGTGTACAAAGCTGGAAGCGAAATAAGCGGGGCGCCGTGTGATACTATTTCACGTTTGATACGCAATTTTTACTTGTGAAACAGTGTCAAACAATGTGATGTGCTTCGATTTATGTTCAATCATGTTGGATGAAACAGGGATAAAATGTCCTTAGCAGTGTCGATAATCAACAAAATTCTTATTAAGAAAAACATTCACCAGTACTAACGATGGTTAAAAGTCAGCCTGAAAAGTCTCAGACCAGTCTCGGAGCTCTTTCGCTGTTTGAGCCAGCGTGTGTGTAATAGGGTGTTTTCTGTGGCAAACTCCACCAACACATACACACACACGTAACTGTACGATCACTATATTCCGTTGACGTCCTTGTAGCGTGGACTAGACGAAAGGAACATAATTTTCCGATTAGCAGCCATTACGAATCGGTTGGCAGCGAGCAAAAAAAAAAGGAACAATGAATCACGCTCACCCTTCGTTCGTAGCTGCCGGTCATTCATATTCAACAGTTAGGGTTAGCGTAAACGGGAGTCGGAAACCTGCTCGAATCGTTTTCCCGATTGCGATTGCACGGAAATGGCTGGAGAGAACAAAGTCAACGAGCTGGAAATTCGGTTTACTTTAGGGGGTGTCTTCGTACTCACCACTACCCGCCACGTCCTTACCGATGCTCTTCGGTGTCCATTAAATTGTGTGGATCAAGTGTAGGAACGCGTATGTATGATGCCCGCCAATGGAGGCGCCTGGTGTTATGTGCGGAAGCTGGCAGAAGCACCACAACAGCAGCAAAAAAGTTCTTCAAGTGAAACGAAGGTGGACAAGGCCTGAAAAATCGTTGCTTAGTGGATTAGATCTGATAATGAGGGTTCCCTTTTTGCCGGTTTTGTTTTTCGCATCCGATGATCTCACATTAGCATTGGTGATATGGTCCCACCGTGCGCCATTGCTCAGCGCAGCACGCGGCGAAAGAGAACTGTGGCGAAGGAATCACCCGGAACGATCCTTTACCAAGTATAAACAACTGTCCGACTGTCTGACTAGTGTGAAGCTCAAGTAGTGTGCCACACTCCACTCTGCGACGGATGCAAAGGCACAAGAAAACCCGGCCCGGACGAGCATACAGATAAAGGGAGAGTTGTCTTTTCAACCAGATTTGCTACGTGCTTCGTCAGGATCATGTGTATCCGGGTGGGTTTGTTGGTGAGCAGCTTTCTTGCCCTCGCACCAAAGAAGCAACAGACAACGCCATTAGCCGGTAAGCCGTGCGAAATGGTGCAAAACTAGAGCTGCCAACTGCGGTTCGACTCACATATTGTTTCCCGTACGATTCCCGGGGAATGGAAAAGCTATGTCCTCGGGTGCTTTATAATGTCTTAATCACCATATAACTCCTAGCAATGTGATAATATTTCCCATTGTACTTTTATCGCGCTGAAAGCATACGTATGTTTCATGCCTGCTCGCTCCGGATAGACGACACGGGACGTTGAGGGAGAACGATAACGGAGGAGGGGGTATCCCTCTATGACTAATCGGGGTGTATCTGTCAAAGTCACAAACGCTTCGGTACTTTTTGAGTCGGGTAGGGCACGTACGTTGGGTGTAATACGGGCATAATCACCATTTCCCATCACCAACTTTCTTTTGAAGCGATTGAAACGATGATCTGGTTGGTGGCTAGAAGTGAGTCGGATTTACGGGACGAATGAGATTATTTTTTTCAATTTTTAATTGCATATAAGCTCAGTGGCATTGTTTTTTAGGAACATTTAATTAATAGTTTACTCTTTTGTTCCTTTTTGTATGATTTTGTTCAATGGTCCAGGATCGTTGCTATTTGCGTTGATGTGTCTTTCAATTTCGCTACCAGCAGTATTCACTTATCAATAAATTAAATCGTGCTTTTGTCACAAAAACACTAAGCATCCTAAGGAGTCAGAAATAACTGCTCTAAACTAACTACGTCTACCTCAATTTTATGAGTAGAATCTCACCAGAAAAAAAAAATATTGAAAACCATGCTTGGTCGCATCAGTTTCTGTGGTTTTACGGTGGTTCTAGCTCACCAACCATCATTCTCACCACGATTCATTTGCTTTTGTGCTTTACCTCTGGCAGTAAAAGTAAATACCTCGTTGGTGCGCTTTACCGTGTCCTTCCTTTATGAACTACATTCGCTAGTTCTCACCAAAGAACCAGATTCTTTTTTTTTGTGGTTCGGTCTGTGTTTGCAAGCGCCAAAGAAAATTGTGGTGATGATGACAAAGTCGGTCATCAGACACACTCGTCGAGCTCTAAAATGGAAGGGTACGGAAAAACCCGGTAAGCAACCACCACGGTCACTTTTGTCTGAGACGAAAACAGCATACTTTACGAAGGAGTAATGAGTTGCTGTCAGATGTGGTAAGCAAAGTCCCGTTCCACCGGCCCTGTTAGCGGAGCTGTGTACAGGGATGGGGGGGGGGGGAATCATTTATAATTTACCACACAGTCGTTAGCCACCATCATTGGTTTAATTTGGCATTGTTGGGAGAACACTTCCTGCTGCTCTTGAACCATCCATCCAGCCCGACGTCGGTATGAAGGGAAGCGATCGTTCAGCAATGTGGAGAGTTGGCAAGCAGGCAAGCATTTTCCTTCGACATTCCGAACGCTCCAATGTGCCCGCAGCCCGCTGCCCGGGTGAGATAATGGTCCGATTGATAAACTATTTTCCACAGAAATTCCGACGCTCACTTTCCATACGGTTGGAATGCGCCAGGATCGAATAGTCGTCGACGGTATTATTGTCTTCGGTGCGGCTCGATTCGATGGTTGGAGATCCATTCAAAGAATGTGAAAATAAAGACGCCATTCAGGGCCATCACAAACGTGAAGCGTGAAAAATAAGATTTATTTCAAAGTAGTTTGTTCTGTTATAAATACAAAAAAGATCATATTTTATTCAAGCTAACTTATATGTATCTTTTTTTCGAACAATGTTATGCTTTTAATAGTAATTGAAAAAAAAAATCAATCTAACATCCGAGGTTTTTTTCAAACTTTCCCATATATTTTTGAGATCGTTTCGAGGCGGTTTCTAAGTTTTTTTTTATTTTATTTTATACGGGATTTGTTTCAAAAAGAATTTTAAACAATTATTTGTGTTGAAACGGAAGTGATTTTCACCTAAATGTTTATCTCAATTTATTATCTGATAAATGAGGAATGATTTAATTCGTTTATCTGGACGAATTATTTTTAGGAATGTAGTAGCGTTAAGAGTTGGCCCTTGGGCTCTTATGAACATTACCGGTCGACTAATTTTTGCTCCGAGGTTTCCTCTCATAATGTAGTAGAAGTTTGTAAAAATATTGTTCCATTCGTTATTGCTCTGTTCCTCTGCTTCTAATTTACCTTGAATTTATATTTACCTGCACCAGGATCACTTCTGTTCAGAGTCCATGGCCCGAACACGATTTGAATATCGCTTCTTAACCTACTAACGCCAACTATGCGAAAACAAGGTGTAAAACTTCCATTTTCACCGTTGCTCAAATTACATGATTGTTCTACAGCACAACATTTTTTCAAAAAAAAAAAATCCTCTGCTTAAGATACTCATCCACAATCAAGTGTAGAAACAGAGCGGATACACGGATAAACGATTAATAAAGCCAGCGAATGTTTTGAATTCTAGCTTCTCCTGTCTGCAGCCAAATTGTAGAGGCAATGTTGATTCCACTCCGGATTCCAGCTCCTGCTATCAGGATTTAAAACAAAATAAATAACACAGATCCACGCGAACGTCCGGAAGCTGCGAACGATGCTGGTGCTAAGCAAGCTGTTAATTTCTTGTTTATTAACAGCTAAACGAGTTAAAGGGTAATTTAATTGGCGGACTATGGTGGACGCTTTTCCCAACGAACGGTGTGCCCGCCGGCAGTGATGATAGCGATAATGACGACAAGCTTTCGGTGGTCTGAGTGCCGGGTGGTGGGAAATTATTCTATGAAACGAACTGTAACTAATCCTTTTCTCCTTCGGGCGTTAGGAGGCGAATCAGCAGTACGCCGGAAACGGCTGGGGATGCTTGGTGAAGTTACCATTTTCTCAACTAATTACCGTACAGACATCGATTGGGTTCGGGTGACATCGACCGGCTATAGCTTAGTAGCTCGATAAACTCCAAGTTACAAACTGTTTCTTTCCGATGATAAAAACTTCCGCTCCGACATTGCATCTTCATGGTGGGATTCGAGCTGATTCGAGGAGGATAAATTATCGACTTTTCATCCTTGCTTGCTACTCAGCCAAGGATGCAAAATTTCCCGTTAAAGCGACGAGTCTCTGAATCCTTCAGTTGCGTGACACGGGTTTGCCGCTAGAAATGTGCTAAAGTTAGAATCAAGGAACAGCGTAACATCAAGGGCTGTAGACTGTTCTGGCAAAGTGTCGAAGAGTGCCCTGAAAGCACTGCTATCATAATTGAATCATCAAAATTTATTCGATTACAAAATGGTTCGCTTTCATGTGCTATGATAGAAGGCACCGAGCGCCTTCGAGCACTTCATTTTAGACTGATTGTCTTTGATACAGCAACCAGGTACGGCAGCAACCGATTGGCCAAATGGTTGGAAAATGGGGCAAGCATGGGGCAAAATGGAGGATGTCCCTTTTTTGCTAGCAACCGATGATCAATACCAATGCCACAAGAATCGATCAGTAAAGATACGACGGCACAGTAAGGCTAGGACGGTGCTCGATGTAATTGCGCTCCGTAATTCTCCATACATCAAGCGAAATGAAGTTCGAATGGAAGATGATAAACCTTTCAATCGATTGAAGAGTGTCCCCTAGCGATTGAAGGTGTCGGGTGTAAAGCTCAATTTTGTTTTATCTTTCATCTACTGTACGTAGCAATCAAGACAACAATGTTTGGGTCTATAAGAACCATGTAACTTAGAAGTGAAACAATGGCGAACATGTATCACGTTAAAGTGTCTGTATGTGTGTATATAGATGCAAGAAGAAGCCGTATTGCTTAGGACAAACACAGTTAAAAAATTGCAACAAAAAAAACGGCACAGTTTCGTCTAGAAACAATTAGGAGATAATTAAAACTACTCTCCAGCAAGGTGGCTTGAGCTAAAGTGAAATCTCAATTAAACACACAATCAAAAACTAACAAACCAAACTCAGTTAGCTGTTCTCATCTTCCGCTTCCTGCTAGGAAACTAGAAACGTGGTAAACGCAGTGTTTTGTCTCATGTCCGCACCTATCCATCCATCCGTAGAGCGGAACGAAACCACCGGCGGTGGTAAATGCGAAACCGCCTCCCACTTCCGGCAGGATCCGGTGGTGCACCCGGACCCGATGCAAATTCTCTGCACTTGGATGCAAAGCCCCCGGAAACAAGGCCATAGCAAGGATGGGGCGAATTGACAGTTTAATTTCAACTTTCATTTAAAACTAAGATAATTCAATTACCCCACTGCGCACGAGCACAAGAACTACGTGCTACGTGCATTATACGCTTGCTATCTCTGGTTGAAGATGACTAGACGACCACCAGCCGCATCACGATCGTCGTCGTCATCTTCGCACCGAGAAATGGCAAACGATACGCAATCACGCCACTCCAGGGTCGCCACCGTCTCTGTTCGTGGTTGGGGACAGGATGGGTAAGCCGGCACACCGTTGATTTTGTTACTCTGGCCAGAAGCGTTTGCACCATGAACCGATGATGATATCGATATATTTTGTCTTGAAAATACGCTGAGCTGTATCTGTGTCCGTATTGTTTATTGTACCACACATCGAACGCCCTGGAGCCATGGAAGCCCCTAGCTGTTGAGGCCCCTCTAATTATGATATTAGAGGGAAACAACAGGAGCTCCCTCGCTGAAGAGGCCTCCCTAACCGACGAGGCTCCGAGCGGCCGCTCCTTCAGGATCCTGATAAGGCTCTATTTGTTGAATGTTGGAAAATTGGCAGATTTTCAGGATTTTTCATTCGATGACCCTATGTTTTAGCGATCCATCAAGTAGTTGTCATTTGTATAATACCTTTTGTTTGTATCGCATCCTTTATTTATACTAGAAAATCCAAAGCAGTCGAGTGATTGCATTTGTAGATTTGTTTTTACAACGATCTAGCCTATCGAAATTGTTGAAAATACTGTGACACATCCTGACATTTTGTCGTTTCTACAGTCAGAAACGTAAGTTCTGGTGTCAGACGACAAAATCCCATTATGGGGACAGATTCTCGATGACCAACAGCGTTGTTTGACTCTTCGAATATAGCAATAAAAAGGAAATACCAAGGTTTAATTGCCTTATGACTTAACTGACATGAATATTAGATGCAGAGAGACAGAGCTTCCGTCCAGACCTCATTGGACGTTGGGCGTGATGAAACCGATCCTATCTGAGCTAGGAGAAAACCAAACATAGTTTTTGTATTTAGAGACTCCAACTAGGAAAAGTACAAATTGACAAATTTGAAAGAATAGAAAATCAAGGCATTTTGTTCGATTTTTTTACATTTAGGTCTCAATAAATCAATCTCATGTCCGTTCTTTACTCAATAAAAATAGGAGAATGAAGTCAGTTTTAACAAAAAACGGATAAAACTGATAAAAATCTTAATATTGTATGAAAACTGTTTAAGATATGTAATTATCACATCGGGACATTCCCAGAATGGCCCCAAGGACCCTTTCAATGCTACTTTTCTATAAAAGTATAAGGTTTCTATTCCTCTATAGTGAGTCCTCTATTTTGGTTGATTTACTTTAACACCATTTTAATCAATCTTTTCGAATTTTTAAGATTTTCCTAGAAAAATCTAGTGTTGAACAATTGTTTTTACTTGCCGTTTTGTTTACTATGGCCAAAGAATTCAAACATTCATAGTAGCTAATAAGACTAATTAAAAAAAATTTAAATGTCGTACAAAATAGGATGAAAAGAGTTATACCTAGTAGTTTTAGTTGAATTACCATCCTAAATCAATCCTTTTTTAATGCATACGTTAAACGAATGGTTTGTTTATAACTTCTCAGCGAAACAAAACATCATCCTTACCGTTCTCCAATCGACTTCTGCGGAGCAAACACATCACCGTATGTTCGAATGCACAAGAATTCACTGTTCGATTGGCGGTGCTGGCTAGTGCCGGGTTTTATGAGTGTTTCGTATTTCCGAGTTTCCATCAGTTTACTGCCATCTTCTTATCACATGCTACTACTACTCCATTTCTGTATTTCATTACTCTGCCAGTGCCAATCATTCCGGAGTTTCTTTACGACATCAGACACCCGGACGCACCGCTGGCCAGCTTTCCTAAGACACCGCCGACCACACCGTGCGAGAAGGAAGTGACGACACCGTACAATGGCATCGATGTCACCACGCAAGGCTACGGTAGGTCTTCCGCCAAAATGGTAGGATTGTTTTGTGCGCAGTTTCGTTCAGATTCATATTTTTCCGACTCTTGCTTTTTATTCGTGCACTCGTGCAGATAACGCCAGCTGGTACGCGGAACGGGAGGAACGGCACAAGGAGCTGGTTGAGGAGACGGTCGAGGTTGGGCTGATGTTTGCCTCAAAAGCATTCGTCCAGCTGCTGGCTAATCCGATCGTTGGACCACTAACGCACAAGTACGTAGCGCGGAAATTTCGAATTTCGCGAATCGTCGCTTAATCGGCATTTCTTGCTCGTCTTCCAACCCACAGAATAGGTTACAGCATTCCGATGTTTGCCGGGTTCGTCATTATGTTCATCTCTACGTTAAGTAAGTAAACCCCTCGCGTCGTATGTAAGAGAGAGAGAGATTTTTGTTTGCTAATTTGTATACCACGATCAGTTTTCGCCTTCGGAAGAACGTACTCCGTACTATTCCTGGCCCGAGCATTGCAGGGTATCGGTTCGTCCTGTTCGTCCGTATCGGGCATGGGCATGCTGGCCGATCGCTACACGGACGACAAGGAGCGCGGTAACGCGATGGGCATTGCGCTCGGTGGCCTTGCGCTGGGCGTACTGATCGGACCGCCGTTCGGTGGCATCATGTACGAGTTCGTCGGCAAATCTGCGCCATTCCTCGTGCTGTCGGCGCTTGCATTGGGCGATGGATTGCTGCAGCTGATCATGCTGCAACCGTCGGTCGTAATTGAGGAATCCGATCCACCATCGTTGAAGGCGCTCGTCACTGATCCTTACATCATTATTGCGGCCGGTGCGATCACGTTTGCGAACATGGGCATTGCCATGCTGGAACCTTCGCTACCGATCTGGATGATGGACAACATGGGCGCTAGTCGATGGGAGCAGGGCGTCACGTTTCTGCCCGCCTCCATTAGCTATCTGATCGGTACGAATCTGTTTGGACCGCTCGGACATCGCATCGGGCGGTGGTTGGCTGCGTTGCTTGGTTTGGTTATTATCGGACTGTGCTTGTTGTGTGTAAGTGTCACCGGTGGACTTGCGGCGTGTAGAACCGTTTTGCTGTATTAATGATTTCTTGTTGGGTGTCATTGCTCCACCAGATTCCGATGGCTACCTCCATCAACCATCTGATCTTGCCGAACGCTGGTCTCGGGTTCGCCATCGGAATGGTCGATTCCTGCATGATGCCCGAGCTAGGCTATCTGGTGGACATCCGGCATTCGGCCGTGTATGGTAGTGTTTACGCAATCGGCGATGTTGCATTCTGTTTGGGATTCGCCATTGGTCCTGCCCTCAGGTACGTGTGTCTGCGAGTGTGTTTAGGTGTGAAAATTAAAAGTCAAGTGGCAGAACATACTATCGATTCGTCGAGGTTTATTGACTGTACTAAAAAAGTCCTCTAACCCTTAACCATTTTTTTCTTGCCTCTCCCCGCATCATCAATCCAAAGTGGCACCTTGGTAAACACCATCGGCTTCGAGTGGATGCTTGTCGGAATTTCGATCCTTTGCTTCGCTTACGCACCATTGTTGACTTTCTTGAGAGCACCACCGACCAAGGAGGAAAAGAAGGTAAGCATCAACGGTATCGACAATGCTGGACTGTCGCTTGAAGCTGGACCGTGCGGTTCGTCAAACGACGCTAACGCACACCCCACCACCAATGGCAATGCCTCACCTGCCAGCAATGGGAAATCGTCTCAATCTAATGGGAAATCGGCCAACGGAAACGGTACCACGAACGGTGTCTCCGACAGTCTCAGTGGGGGTGAAAATTATGTGACGAAGTTGTAAAGTCTTTGCACAACTTGTAAAACCATTTACTCATATTTTCTCGCGAGCTCTCTTCGTCCGCTTTCGTTTTTAAAGTAACTAATCGTAATATGACAAAATGCGCCTTTCTAAGGAAGGATATCTGTTAGTGGTGATTTAGTTCGTAACCCCAACATGTTTCCCACTGATCTGTACATTACGCTGCATTTGAGTATCAATTGAGTTTTGTTTACTGCAAAGTGTGTTTAAGTTGTAAGATACCACTTCGAATGAAATAAAGATTTTTAATATGAGTTTTTTATGTTTCTTTGTTTGGTTTTTGCTATTTTGCGTTTAATTTGAGTAAGTAACTTTGGTTTGTATATTTTTGTATCTTTTTTTATTTTTAAACTACTTATTTTATTTATTTTATTACAAGTTTCTTTTTAATTTTCTTTAATGTTTTGTTTCAGTTTGATTTTGCACCTACTTCGTAAGATGAATTAAACATCGGAAACAAAAAATGGTTGTGCTACCGTGGACACGTTTTTAAATTTTACTGTTTTACGCACTTTTTTGCTTTCAGTCACTCATCGTTGGAGAGCGCTCATCCGTTCGGTACGTCACGTACCAGAACGAGGAAGAGGATGAATAAACCTGGACTAAGCTGCACGACAAAGCATTAACCCATTAAAAAATACCGACCCTGACCAACTGCAAATTGCATCGATATAAAACAACCGAAATCCGAAGACAACTCATACAAAAACCCAGAGACCAGAGAAGCATTTTAAAGACTGTAGAGCACGAAGAAGCAACGTTAAAATGCAGCACAACAATCATATTTGTGTATAGAAACACAAATTTGCCTGAGCCTAATAAAAGCAAAAGGAATGATAGAACGAACGTGTGTAACTGTCAGGAACAATAATTTGGCCCAACGGGCAAACAATGCCCACACTTGTTATGCGAAGCACCGACAACAATGATCCTCCTTCATGCGGGGAACGATAATTTAAACATTTGTGTGAGAGAGAGAGGGATAGAAATTAGTGATGTAACTTTGGGCACATGTGGCCAGGGTACATTTTACAAAACGATCAGCAAAAAAGCAGGAAAAGAAAAATCAAACACTAAAATTCCGCTTCTTACTGACCTATCTTGCACATTGTATGTTTTCAACACGATCGGCTGATGGCGAGTCTCGCTATCGATCGAAAGGATAAAACTTTATGCTTAAAACAAAATCCCAAAAAAAAAACAAACAAACTATAATTACTCCCTGCAAAATACTAAGTCAATCGGTTTCGTCCCTGATTTTGAGTGACACTACATTCGGCGCTTTTAGTAATAGGATCGGATCAGAGCAAAAACCGCTGCGATGGTCGGACGGTCGAGTCAAGTGAGCTGAAAGTGTGTCAGTCAAAAGCATCGATCGAAACCGACCTAGCCTGCTGCGACCAGACGAGCCTAGTACGACTACTCACGCAGAGTAGTGTTTAGTAATGCGCGAAATTCCCTTACCCGACAAACAGTTTGACAGATTCTGTTTGTGTTTATAGCAGGGTGAGATTACGTCAACGCAACGGGCGCAAACACGTGGCTCGCATGCTGCGCAAGTGTTTAACGCCCGTTCCGTCGAATCGAATCGCTTGCAGCCGATAAGTACAGACAGCACAGCACATTTCTATTTTGGGGCGGAATTCTGCAAAACGATTGGAAATCACATGAAAAACCATCACATTTGATCATCTCCTGGTAAGGCAGCACGGCTGTATCAATGCTTGAAAACAACTAATTCAAAAATTAAAAAAAAAACACACGCACATGTTATCTACTTGACAAACTTCAAATCATCGCTATCTGTAACTGTATAATCTTCTATGACACAATATCTCACTGTGTCGTTGTGTAGCAGTAGTCGCTGTAGAAGGTAGTAAAGAACAGCAAACAAAAAACAATCTGACCAAAATATGGGACAAAAACAAATATGATACCATTTTGCATGCTCAGCAACCACCTTCACGTGGTGTGCGTGAGCTGTGCGCTACTACTATCTTTCCTTAAAGAAACTACAATATAAACCATTGTACTTACCACATGGATTGGTGTCTATTTGGCTTGTAAAAATAGTATCGTACAGCATACTCGTACACGTACATAAATAACCACCCTTTTAAGAGCAAAACATATGAACGAGGCTACTTCTTGCAGATACACTAGCTGACAACATTGATGGTTCACTGTGTCCACCCAACACCTGCGACACATACACACAGACCCGGCGGCAGTGGTGGTGATAATCTCTTTGGAAAATTTGAATGGCTGCAAGTTTTGCTAGACACTATCCAACCCCTGCGGCTGCAATGAGTTGGCACACAATATCATACTTAACCACCTTAACTACCCAACAAATAACCTTATCACACTACGATGTGCAATATTAGTTAATCGAAAATACTCTAAACTCTAAGCAGTACTATTGACTGCTATTGCTAAAAACTCTACCACAAGTATCGAATGGCAATATAATGGAGAAACTATTGGACAAAAAAACAAACATTTTTAAATTGGAAAACTGATGCAAAAGTGTAACGGACGCGCACGTCTTCTAAAGAAAAAGTTTATGATTAGCTATCCTTCTATTTCCACTAAAGGAAGAAACGAATCCCGAAAAAGGGGAGGAAAAAACAAGATACGAAATCTCATTCACGACGATGAATTGCTGACTCAATCAAAAAAAAGAAGAATACTTACAATCTGTCGAACACATCTCGATAATGCGTTGTACAGGTTTGATAGTATGAGATCAGGACAAGTTTTCCCTTTTTTTTTTTAATTTGAAAAAAATGCACTCACACACATTGCTCGCTTCTCGAAAATCTCCTACCAAAAGGACAAATCTATCGTTACGATAGAACCAAAAAAATACAAACAAATTCAATACACCAATACACTAACCTTCGTGCGTGATTGTCCACAGCTACTACAGCTTTCGCCGTGTTACTACTATTACTACTACCGATTGGTCTCCGTCTAGTAAACTTTGTGTTGCCGCGGTGCTGACATAGTATGAGTGTGTGTGTATGTGTATGTATATCGATTTCGATGCGTTAGTCTGTCGTGTCAATCTGTTGTGCACATCGCTGTTACGAAAAGTAAAAAAAAATGGAAACACTGTAGAAAAGAAAATTCGGTCCACCGTGAGCCGTGTTATTGTGAGTTAGACAATAACCTTTTTGCTGATGTATCTTTGAACGGGGAAAGCGTTTAAACGACAAGTGTTTTCCACACCATCGCACCAAGCATAACAATCCGAACTCTTTGCCCGACAGCAAGAAACAGCCCTTTTGAGGGTATAGTTTGCGAATGTAAAACAGAATGCGCTCGATTGGTTTATCGATGATGCTTTAAGTTAACGCTGTAGTGCTAAGAAAAGGCACGAGATGCGCGTTTAAACGAAGAAACATATGTACGTATCGTATTACCTATCTCAATACAAACAAACAAAACAAGGCTGGTATGGGGTCACAGATTCACAACAGTTCGTACATCGAACTGGACTTAAAATCACACTAAGCTACTAATACTCGATAGATACTAACGCAACAACTACAAAACCACAAACATTCCTTGCCCGATATGTTTTATGCAGTTGAGATTTTGTCATCCTTTTATGCTATATAGCCCACACTTCTCGCCTTCCTATTTTAAGAATAATCTTGTAAGGTTTCCCTAATTAGTAAATTTAGTATCGTTTTTCCCTTCCTTTAAGTCGTACGATTACATTTACGATGTAGCTGTCTGCATCCATTAACTCTCAATTTTGCATTAACAACGCCCCTCAAAAACACTTAAAAAACATACTAACAAACACATGTTAAGATAAAACTTAGACAAAGGCCAAAACAAACGTAGAGCAATCGGCTAACTTTGTTGTTGTCCGAAGCTTCGGATTGTAGAAGGCGTGAACCGGGGCAATCGGCAATCGAGCCCTGGTGAACCCAGGCCTGGTCCCCATTTATAGGCAAACTAATAGCACTATTTACACACGTTACTGAACGCGCAAGATATCCATATTCCATTTGTTGTACTGTTTGATATTCAAATTTCGTATCCGACCTAGGAATACCATGTCAAACGATCAAGCACAATCCGTACAGTACATTATCCACTATCGCACTACCGGTCACAACATCCGGTGTGTGTGTGAAGGAACGGAGAATATTACTATACACAATTTATAATACAGCATCAAGCAGGTAGTAGATAATCCCGAATATATACATACATCTACAAATATATATACTATATATACTATATACATACAGACAAGCATATACAATAGGTATGGAATTCTATACATATACTATATACGGTGATAGGAATTTATGGAAAAAGATAATGTTATAATGTACGATTGGATGCGTTTTGCAGTGACCGTTAGCTGGTCCGAATTTTTAAAACACGCGTTTATCAGTGTATCCATATTGCTGTGACTAGGATTGGAAAGACAAGAGAAGAGAAGGTGGAAACTCCTAAACTAGAAAACATAGGACGAACAGGGGGCGCGCAGAACGCCTACCAAGCCAAAACAAAAAAAAAACTGCTATAATCATGCTAAAATACTTACCACACACACACACAATCACTTATGTACAATCAAGACGAACAAACATGGGGAACACAGAATAAAGTTGTTGGTGACATCTAGCTTGCCCGCGCGCTTGTTTGCGTTTATTTGCTCGCGCACCGCCTTACGCGAACATACTGACGTACTCGAGTATCTTTGGATCGCAGTGAAAGTCGTGCATGATGGTGTGCTTCAGCGCACAGTACCGTTCGTAGATCGCTACACTTTCCTCGCTGACCGTCGGTATCGGCATATCGTTCTGGATGTCCTTCTCGGTCGCACCGTTCCCGACGATAATTTCGTTGTTGTGTATCGAGAGGCCTCCACTCTCGTTCATCTGCGCGTGACGGTTGTGTTGGTGGGGAGAGGACGGTCTGATCGGTCCGCCGGATGAGCTGGAGATGCGATTGATTTCAGCATACTTTTCGTACCTTGGAATGTAAACGGAAAGACGCATGTGCGATAATATACCATCACGTTGGATAATTGTCTCGCCATACACTTACTTTAGCATGTCCGCCTTTTTCGGCAACCGTATCTCGAACCCGTATATGTCGTTCGTCATCGGAAACATGGAACTGAGCGTGACGGGATCCTCTGCCCGGCTGCTATTGTTGCTGCTGCTCGTCGGTGCCGCAGCATTACGGTTGCTTTTATCCTCCTCGTCCGATTCCGATTCCTCGTCCGACCGATCCGACGAAGAGCTGTTCGCCGAACTCGTAGACGATTGCCCCGTCAGGGAAGGATTTTTCAGTGCCGTACTTTGCTGTCGACGGATCGGTTCGAACGGGCTGAAGTTGGATCGGAATGCGGGCGCCAGATTGCGTGACAGATGGCTCAGCTGATAGTCGATGTGTTCCTCGAACGAGGTTAGCTTGTAGTCGTAGTGGAAGTTGGAATAGTAGTCGATTATTTCCGCATCGTTCGAGTGGATTTTGATCAGCTCTTTCACGACCCGATTTTCGTCGCTCACTGCGGCCGGCAGCCAGTTCATCACGAACGGGCTAACCCACTGCGTTAGCGGGGTGGAGGAGATCTGTCTGATTTCATCGAACCGGGAGTTGTGTATGTAGAAATCCGTCTCCAGATCCCAGATGTGGAGCGGTTCTGAAAGAAATCAAATAAACCAATTTAAAAAAAGTGTTCTGTTATTAACTTATAACTTGAAAAACAATTGTTCCCAAGGCAGACCCAGATATTGAAGCTCATTCGAACTGGCTGAAATCCGGCTCCGGCCCTGTACATTCTCAACCTTCCATAATCCAGCCCTTAGTTCCTATCAACCACATCACAATCCAATACAGTTGGAGAATGCTCTCATCTTCCAAAATGTCAAACTCATTCATTGGTTAGGAAAACTTTGTCCGGGGCCTAACAAGCCTGGAATTGGTTCGATGGATTGTTCGCTACTTCTCGGTCCCATAATCCTTCACGTACTCTAACCTGGAGTACTGATGAAATTCTTTGTCCTATGGTTCGATTTACACATCTTATGCTTATCTTATGTGTTATTCCGCACCCGTCTCGAATTCCTTTGACATTTTCACTATATCTTCACCTTAATTGTACTTCATTGCTTAGGTAGGTTAGATCAAGTTAGATTTTAGCTTTGAACATAATTTTGAGGCAGACAGAATGAGTCCTGAGGAGCGGAAAAGACAAGAATGAATAGAGTTTGGCTGTCTTTTGGTTCCCAAAAGACATAGAGCTGAAAGATAGTCAAACCAAGTAAAGAAGGACAGCGTTCTTGTCGATAGTCAAACATTAAATGAACCGTTAAAAGGAGTGTTCGAGTTCCTCAAATCTTGCCAGCCGCTGCAGAAGAAATGCTTAGCAAAATATGGTATATGTTAGGGTCGTTTTCAGCAGAAAATGAGCCTTGTGGCCGATAGATGGCAATAGACTGAACATCACTAATACTTATGTTGCCTGTTTCTGAAATCCGGGTTACACTAAATTCAACTAATTCAACTAAGTATGAAGATGAAGAAGGCGAGAGAGCAAGAGATAGAATGATGTAAGTGACAAACGTACACGGTTATAGGACTTTGGGCTACCGCATCTGATACTCACTGTTCACTTCCGCCTTCGATGGAATGTAGTAGCCGAGGAACAAATTGATGCTGTGCTGTTTTTCCGTATCGCTGAACGTGTTGCTGTAGTATCGGCTGAGCGTTTGCATGATATCGTTGCCCTGCGACGCCCATACCGCCGTCTTGCGGTAAGTTTTTATCCGATGCACCAGCTGCGACCCACCGTACTGAAGCGCCAACGTATCACCGTGATCTTCGTACAGGTTCTCAAGCATCGTTATACAATCCGACTCGAACTCCAGTTTGCGTTCCTTCAGGAACCCCAGATCGTACAGCTGATGCGCGAGAACGCACTTCCCGATCGCAAACTGTGCCGTGTTGGTACGATCCAGACAATCGACACAGTTTACGCGCACAATGCCGGTCTGCCTTTGGTTGCGTTCGTCGTCCGAGTAAAACATGCCCGTCTGCTGGATCACTGTTTCCGCGATCTTTGCCAACTTTTCCATCACGTTACCCGTGCCGCGGCTTTTGCGTGCCATGTCGAAGTCTATGTAGCGTATGCGAAGGTGCGGTGGAAGAAACTGGTTCAGATAGCTGACCGTTGAATACATTTCCTCACTGAGCAGGCTTTCGTGGCGACGCTTTTCTCTCGTTTTAACCAGGTTCAGAATAATCACGGGTGCGCCGTAATGGAACATCAGCCGCTGGTAGTGTTTGCCCGCCGTTTCGCCGTACGGATCGGACAGGTCGATAGCAATCTGCGGTTTCGGCACCATTTTGCTAACGTCCTGTGACCAGTGCGAGGGAACCGAGCCTCGCAACTGTGTGAAGCTGCACATCCGATTGCCGTCCAGTACGATCTGCTCCGTTTCTACCTCATTCGCCACGTCACCGTGAAAGTTTGCGCCACGTTTAAGGAATCGTGTTCCGGCGTACCGGGTGCTACGTCGTGCTATGAGACAAACGTACACCTGTCGGCCAAATATGCTGATGCTCGATTGGCTGATGAAGCCGTGTATGATTTCCAACATCCAATCCTTATGCACAACGTCCTGCAGCGGCTTCAGATGAAACGCATTCCAGACGAACCGTTCCCGCGATACACCACGGAACGCGTACGTAATCTTTTCGCCGGTTCGGTTCTGCCACACGAGCGGTTCATCCTGCACAATGTCGCACCGCGTCCCCACGAACTTCGGCGCAGCCAGATTGTACTGCAAGCTGTGCGTGAGGTCATAGCTGTAGCTGAAGTAGAAATTACTGTTCAAATCCACATTGTTGAACATCTTGACGTAGCGCTGCTCCAGCGGGTGCATCTGTTTGCTCGACGATTCGTTCACCCGTATCATGGCCGTATCCTTGATGGTGTAGATGATGTGCTTGCCAATGAACGTGCATCGTGTGCGCTTGGTGACCAGAATCAGGTAGTAGCCTTCGAGAAACTTTACAAACCCCAGCACGCCGTACGCACTGATCGACCGGATGAAGGAGCGCGATTGTACAAACTTGCGGATGTCACCCTTCTCGAGCTCGTTTGGATTTTCGTAGATCGTAAGGTCCGGAGCACGCCTATCAATTTCTAGCACGCGAAACCGCGTCTCCTTACTGTTGCTCCCGATAAGGTAGAGTTTCTGGAAGGGGACAGTGAAACACCCAACAAAACGGATTAGTCATCGGCAAACGACAACGATAAGGAGGAAAAAACAACTCACCGCCTTTGTCTCGAATAAAGCCACCTTCTGTATCGAGCTAATGAGCGGATGAAATCGTACATTTTGATCCATTTTGGTTGTTATACGAAGCCTTTGTAATATTAAACCGGAACGAAATAGCAGCTCAGCTGCGTTACGGGCCCCCTGTTTTTGCTTGTTCTGCACGATACCAATCGATCAGGCAAATTGTCATTCTTTCATCGACTATTGTGTACCGTCGATTCATAACAATCGACGAAACGCTTGTTTATGTTTGTGCCGCTGCTGCATTTTTACCTTCTTTACCGATCGCTCCCAGAAGCAGTATTGTAATTCAAGTCGCATTTTCAACCTTTTACCATTTCTAGGTTTTTATTTCGGGTTTCTTAAGGATGCATATCAAATTTACAGTTGGGAAGTGTTTGCTTTAGCGTTTTTTCCACATCCTGCATATTTTTCACATCCGGCAAATCAAACGTTTTCACCTGCTGCAAGTTGGTCAGCTGCTTCAGATGCAGTAGCCCGTGGTCGGTAACGTTGCCGCATTTCGAAATTTGTAGCTCTTCCAGCGTACTGGCCACGTACCGCAGCTTGTACAGAGCCTGGTCGTCAATGTAGACACAGTTGTGTAGTACCACCTTCCTGAGCCGGCTCAATCCGTCCAGATGGTCGAAACCAATGTGCATAATGCCCGAATCGGTGCCATCGAGTTCCTCCATCAGTACCGGCAGCTTTTCATCCGGAAGGGCATTGAAGTGTACGTGTATACGGCTGTCCTTGACAAATTTTGCCTTCGCTCCATTCTTCAGTAACCATTCGGCGCACAAACGATCGGGGCCGACCTTTTTCAGCCGGGCACGATCCACACGGTTAAACATCATGTTAACCCAGCCCCAGAATGGTCTGCTGAGTGGTTTGGTTTGCAGAACCATCGGCTTCGTTTGGGACAGGATTCCCAGCACGGCGGGTCTAAGGGTAAGCATTTTTCTGAAAGGTGCATACCAATATCAGTTAAGGGTTCACAGTTCTCTTCTATCACGGAAGACTCACTTACCGTAAGATTATTTTTTTACTTCCGGTGTATATATTTCATCATCCCGGGAAGGTCCTACCGGCAAAGCAGCTTTGCATTGCTCTGCGAACTGCAATTTGACAGCATTCGTTGTAAACAAACGTAGTGTTGCGCAATCGGCAGGAGAAAACGCTTCGACAATGCGCAGAATCGGTAGTGGAGACTTCAGTGGTATTTCGAAATTCAAATTCAATTTACCTAATTTGGTGGAGGCTAGAAATGGCAATGAAGGAAAAGGTTGGTCATGTCATGATAATGATACCTTATCTCATCTCTTCTAGTATATTTCAATCCGAATTTAAGTGTTTTTTTATTTACTTTTGAACAGTAAAGCTAATGGGGTGCTCCTTATTTTAACGGTTTCACTTAAACATAGACTATAAAAGCGAAGAAAAAAGTTATTTTTCCTTTGGCGAACCATCCACATTGCGCGTGGCAGTACTCTGCTTAGTGCCCGTCGATGTGGACACGATGTTGAACTTCAGATTCCGGCCCACCAGTGAAGGTGCCGCGCTCGCAGCAGATAGTGCCGAGGTGGTCGTTTTAATCAAAATCTTATTGCTTCCGACGATCGGGATACTGCTGCCAGCAGCGTCCTTATTACCGGCCACGGTTTGCTGAAGCTTGTTCGCATTGTACGGGTTGATGACGATGGATTGAATTTTGTTCTGCTGCACGGTCACTGGGGTGCCCGTGCCCGTCACGGAGGTCTGTTTCACACCAGTCGCACAGTTAACAAATCCAATCTTGCTGCCCGACAACAGTTCACCCAAATTCTTCACCACACCACCACTGCCGGTGCCGGTGGTGGTAAGTGGTTTGGTCAGGAGTAGTTTTGTAAATTTGGGCCTTGCTCCCACTCCAGTCGTTACCACCGTGCCGCCGGCTGTCGTATTTGCAGCACTCGATGCGACGGACAAGGGTAAGTTAATTTTGGTCCCCACCGGCAATACGATGCTGGGATCGACTGGTTTAAGCGTTCCCTTGTTAATGACCACCAGCTGCTTCGAATTCTTTCCTATCGATATCTGTGGCAAACCTCCGGCGGAAGGTTGTTGCAGCGTGATAAATCGATTACCGGTTGGCTGGGCAGGCGTAGCGCTACCCTCCGCATTTCCTGACGTTGGCGAACCACCCAGCCCCGTTACGGTTGATGTAACTGTTGCTGTCGCGCCACCACTTGCGGGCCGAATATCTTGCTTTGGCTTTTCGGGCGAGCCCTCTTGAATGACACCATCACTGTCGGCAAACACGATCGGAAGATCGAAAATGTTTGTCTCCGAAAGGTCCTTGGCCACCTTGCTCGTAGCGCTTGCATCTGCTGTCGAACTGAAAACGGCCGGCGTGGAGCCCACACTGCGCACGATCGTAAACTTAGGCGGGCTGCTTATTTCGGTCGACGATATGGCACCATCACTTACACCCGGACTTGCATTCGGTAGCACGGACACGACCGGTTTGGACGAGGATTTGATGGAGTAAAACTTCTGCGTCGTGCCTGTGGCTGGTTTCAGATGGATCAGTTGGTTCGATTCAATCAGTTTCACATTCACATTGCCCTGGTGCTGCTGCTGCGGCTGCAATACCCCGCTCGACAGGGAACTATGCGCGGAGTCTCGCTTCAGTGCCGGAAGCACTATCGGTGTGCTAGCCCTGGCAGAAATAATCTGCGTACTGCCGGATTCAAATTTCAGCACCTCATCGTTCTTCGCGAGCGGTAGAATGATCTTCTCGCTCTTTATTTGTTTATCCGGTGTCGTTGGTAGGATGCTCTGGATGGCTACATCCAATGCATCCTGCGAAGTCTGAGACGTAGCGAGAGCGCCATCGGGTGGTTGGTTCGTTTTAGTGGAACGGCGGTTCTGTGATTTTTTCTGCAGCTTAAAATCAGTTTTAGAATCTGGCGTATGTTTTCGCTTGCGCTGTGCCGTTAGGTCGCTTTCGGGGCGTTGGGATTGAGGTATGGTTTCCGATAGGCCTGTGCCATTCGTGAACTGTCCACCCATGGCGGATTGCTTCGTTCGCGGGGGGCTAACTAAGCAGTTCGTGGCAAATTCCGCTATCTCGTCGGCAACCATGTTGTCCACCATCGATTGCGTTACTCCTTCGATTTTGCGCTTCGTTTTCGACACGCGGAGACACTCGTCTGCCGCTCCTACCACAACGAGCGATGTTTGGGTGGACATGCGATCTCGCAGCATTTCTATTTCTTCGTGGCTATAGACGGAGGGAAATAGCGAAAACAGTTCGTTAAGATAATGTTTTGGTAGCGATTGGTAGATGATGAACATGTTTACCTGGCGCGAGCAGAGTTCTGACCAATGACGAACAGCACGGGACAACCGATGTCCACAATGTGATCATCCGGTGTGCCACGTACACCGTTGTACGTGTTGTACGAGAATCCCAAGCAAATGACACAGCTAACGGACTCTACCAAGCCGACCTGGATGGCAATGGCGGAACCCGCATCAAAACCCACCAAAATGATCGATCGATTCGGTGTTGTACTGCGCACCTGTTGTATTTTAGCTCGCGTGGTGGCCACCATGTTCTCTGCCAGCAGCTGCAGCGACTGTTTGTCGATATTGGTTTTGCCTTGCGTGCCTTGGATCGGTATTACCGAGGACATGGTCGCAAACAGGCTAAACCATTTCTGTTGGCGTGCGGTCGGTTGGGAGAAATTTGGCACCGACGGCGCGATCACAATGTACGGCTGACCCGGGAGCTTCCGATTTTTGTGCGACACTATCGGTTCCCACGGTTTCTTCAGCACCGGGCGAAGCAGTTCCTGGCCCACGTTGAGCGTACTTCCGAAGATCATTTTGTTCGCCAACAGCGGCAGTTTAGCGTGAAGTGTTTGTAGTATATCGATGTAAATCGCCAAATACGAAGGTGGGAGATTCTCCATCAGCAGCACATGAAGCCACTGGGTTAGTCTCGTTTCCCACGAAACGCTTGCCAGTGCCTGTCGGAGCCGGCTAACCGACTTGTCAATGACTGTACGACGATGCACGGGCTCGTGCTGCTTTTCCGTGTTTGTCAACCTTGCCAGCCGGTCCATATCCAGCAGCCGTGCTACACGGTCGAACAACTTGAACTGCTGTACCGTCCATCCAAAGCTAAAATGCGATAGAAGACAGTTAGTATAGCATACAGTATGATTAAATATCGTCCCAATCTTACGTGTTGACTCGTTCCTCCCAATCGTCCTCATCCGACACAGAGTTTCTGGCGGTAACCACTATGTTTTCACTTTCCTGCATAGCACGGCGCGCACTTTCCTCATTGTACGACGGTATGGGTGGATTGTGCGATTCCTCCAGATCGATTCGCTCATCGTGCGAGTGCGTGTGGCACGAAGGGCACTGGGGCGGCCGATGTATCATCAACGTGCGGGTCATTGCAGTTTGACTACTTTCCAATAGACGAAAATCGCGCGTATAACTGTGTTCCATGATAGGAGTCGTCGTGATGTTGTTGCTTTCCGCTTCGGTCCTAAACAAGCCCTGCAAGAAACAGGCGATGCGTTGTTTCTTGCGTTGCTCACTGATGACGAAGCGATTGGCGGAACACTTTTAATGCGGGCTGCTGATATTACTCGTAGAAAAACTCGTTGAAAGCTGTTTTAATTGCGTTTTATTGTACATACGCGGAACTTGCATCAGCTCAGAACAACAAAACAGCGTTTTTCACAAATGGTGGTGCACACCAGCTACACGTTCGGACATAGCGAATGACGTTTGTCAGAAATGCTTTAGAACATACGAGGAGATAACAGGATACCGAATAAATGATTGCTTTTTCAAAGATAGAGTCAAAAATAAATTCATGAAAAGTATGTGAAATCGCAAATAATCGAATACATTCTCCGTGTAGAGTAAATTGCAAACCTGGCATCAATTCGTCGTTTGCGCTACAGTGTTGCCAAATTGCAGTTTTTCAAACGACGCTTTGTACGAAAACAGTGGTTTTAGTACATCACAAAATAAACAGCATCAAAATAAACGCAGAAATTGCTTTAACCTCTAGCTTTCAGCATGATAATACCATATTTAAACATACCATTCCCCGTCCAATGGTTGATTCCGATCCTTTTCCGTCTTTTATGTTCCAACTCAAAGCTCTAAGCTCGGCATTTTGCTGGAAAAGAACACCGAGGTAGCTACAGACGCTCAGAGCACTGTGTATATACCTTGCGTGGGATTGTTTTGGTTTCTCCCAAAACGATTGAAGGAAAGCGCATGTAAAAAGCTGGTGACGAAGAAAATACGCACTCGTTCAAATTAATTGTTCCCTCTCACAAACAAGTGAAATGGATCCTGCCGCTCGGATTAAGCAAGAACCAAGCCTTGAATCGGCATTCATCGAGAAAGGTAACAATCTGATTGGCACTGTACCGATGGAAGCTGCGGTGAAAACGGAGCGCCTACAGACATTCCGCGGACCGCGGGATCTCACGCTGTCCAATGGGCGCACAACAAAGCCTCCGGCCAACAAGAAAGTCTACACCCCCAATCTGAACGCAGTGAGAAACAAAAATACGTAAGTTTAGTAACGCTGGAACGTAACAACTCACCGCTGGGCAGCATGCAGTACAATAATGCTTTATCTATTGCTTCTGTAGCGACGTGAAAACGGCATCCACTGGTCCAAAGAGCAGAGTAAAGACTGATCGTAACAGAAATGATAAAGATATGAGAAACAAAAAGGCAGCGATGATACAGACATCCGGTATCTTTTCGGACGGCTTAGCTCAACGCGTTCTTACACGTGCATCCAAGTCTGGTACGATGCTTGGTGTTGTATGGTATCATTCTACGCAACATTGCTGCACATTTTAATCATGAACAATCGTCCTCGGCTTATGTATCCCTTCAGACAGATCGAGTTCTTCGAAAGAGCCAGGAGATTCCATTCGAAAACCCATGTTCTCTAAAACGGATACCAAGATAAATCTGGAAGTCGAGCACAAGATGATACAACATTTGTACAACGACAATGATGCAGATATGGCAGACCTGGAGCAAAAGCTGGAGAACGGATTAAAGCTACCGATCAAGCTAGAAAACTGTAAGCTCAGAAATTGCGTTTCTTCATCATAATGTTACCTTTTCTTTCAACTATTTCCATATTTTTGTTTTAGCTGACTACAAAATCAAACCTCCAGAAGTTAAGACCGAAAACCTGGCCGAACCAAAGCTAGATCCAGTGAACTCGGTCCAAAGCGTGTTATCCGGAGAACAGACAAACAAGATGTTCCTTTTACAGCTGCCCGATGCTTTGCCTGGGAAGTGCGATGCCGTTGACAAAGGTGCCAGCGCACCGAATGGCAGCGGCAGTGATTGTAAGTCGGAAGCAACTGCCAACGGCGAAGATGTGCCACAGTATTGTACAGTTCGGGATTTGGCGGAAGGTTACATTGGAAAACTGATCCGGTACCGTTCCGGGAAGGTAAAACTAATGTTGGGCGACATAATGTTCGACATCAACCTCGGTATGGATACAGGATTTTTGCAGGAACTGGTTTCTATCAATACTAATCAAACGGAACGCAACGGTAACATCATTAACATCGGCACTATCAACGCTAAGCTGAACGCGTCCCCGGATTGGGAATATTTATTCAAGAATTCTACATGAAATAAACGGTGATCCTAGTCCCGGGTGGATATCTAGCTCTGTGGATTGCTTTCTTTCGGACCAGAATCGGCCGCCCGGTGCAGATTTCCGTCGCGATCTAGTGCAAAGTTGAAGGAGGTTGGCTGTACCAGTGCCAGCTCAATCGCCTTATCGATGTTGTCGCGCGTGATGAACGTTTTCGACTGTTCTTTCTCGACGCGCACCTGCGCTTCGATCTGCTCCTTTTTATCTGCCTCCCTTTGCTCCTTCAGCACTAGCCTCTCCAGTATATATTCCTTACGAGCCGCACGTTCCGCCGTGAGACGTTCCTCGCGTTTGGCAGCCGTCTGTTGGTTCCACTCTTCGTTTCTGCGCAACGCTTCTTGCCATTCGGCTTCCTCCTGTTCCGGCGTTTGTAGCACTAGACCGGCACGAGACACTAGCTTGTATGCTTCCACCTCGTCACGCAGAAAGTTGCGAACCGCCTTCATCTGCGTGCGATAGTTATTGTGCAATCGCTTTAGCTCTTCAATCTCTTCCTCGATCTGTTTCTTGCGTTCCGGTACACGGAACAGTTTGCTTTTGGCTGTACCGAGCCAGCGTGGTTTTCGTCGGAACCGAACTGTGGTGTATTGCAGTAGTGCCACCGCTCTTGTTTTGGTAAAAATACCAGTAAATGCTGCCGCTAAGTTAGCCATAGCAAGTTATTGCTTTTCAGTGATTTACTCCGGCCGAACCGCACACGTTTGTTGATTTTCTGTTGATATTGAATAACACTGCGTTGAAGGGTAAATGCAGGGTTCGTCGGCGATAAATGACATTTTTGGAAAATAAACGTCAACAGGCTGATTTTTTAAATTTACCTGTTGGTCAGGACGGGATTGCATCGTTGAAAGCCGAACATCTGCAAAATTAAATGTTTTCCTGTAGAAAATCCTGCTCGCATTTATTGGGGCAAACACAGGATGGTTGTTTGATCCTGTTACCAGTATCTTTAGGCCGCTAATTCTGTCACCATACTATTGAAATTCTTACGTTGATCTCCTACCAGAAGTTAATCTTCTCTTGCTCAAAGCTTTGATTAGCTTCTGATACTTAGAGATCATCCAGCATTCTGCTACTACACCATCAGCATATGCCAGGATCTGCACTGACCTGTAAAAGATGATTCTCAATTATTTCACTGACCACCCTGGTGACAAAATCATCATTCTTTCCCTCTTTGGTAGGTTTACTTGTTACTTAGATAGAGCAATAAAGCATTACGAAATTGTTACCAGGGCAGTCTCGGATAGATAGCACCAAGTTGAAGAAAAGACAAACAAGACAATTTCCAAGCGGTAGGCATTTGATGATAGCTGTATACAGTTTTGAAGTCAATGACGAATAGTAAAGATCTCATAAGAAATACTCTCGCATTACTGATCGCATAAAATTCTTTCTCACCCCTGTTAACAAAATCGTAATGCTTTCTCGTTCTATCTAAGTAACAAGTAAACCTACCAAAGCGAGATAGGACGATGATTTCGTCACCAGGGACGTTTATTTTTGCCCTTTCCAAAATCAAATAGAATTCAGTTGTCAAAATCTCGAGTCAAAATTGTGTACTGGGAAATATCTACCTGTCAACCCTACCAATCCGATTATCCGTGGCGTTGATGCACGGAAAGAATCGCACGGATAAATGAGATTTTATTTCTTGTATTGCTGCCGAAGAGTAACTTTGCCCGTACGGAGTCTTTACTTACCATACCAGCATAAATAATTTGGCATTCCGCCGTATTCTTTTCCGTACACTCGGATCGCATGCTCGGTGCACGGAACGCTGCGGCAACACGGTTTGTGGTGTTCTTTATACAATTAGCGAAAGCGTGTTGATTTACGTGCAGCTTGTAAGTGACGCGTTGTAACTGTTCCTTATTGTGCGTTATTCATGCGATCGGATTGCGGAGCCGTGCGGGGAAAGTTGTGCTTGCAGTGGTGATACACGGGAGCAGAATGACAAGTTTGTGCCGACCGGTGGGAAATAGCTTGGTGTTGGTTTGAATGCAATGCTGTAAACGTGACAAGAAACTTGCCATATTTTACCAAACTGTATTCCCTGTCCTGTACACATTGGAGGTTAGAAGTTGTTAAAAAAACGGTCGCGCAAGTGTTAAAGCCAGATATGCAAACGATGCTAATGGAACTTACGCAGTATTGTTCTAAGTGTAGTTTTTACCTGTGTAAGTGTGTGTGAATAGGTGTGTGCGTCGCTGACTAACGCCAAGTTCCGATTATATCACCTCGTCTGTCGGCTTCTATTCCTCCCAACCCCTTACCTTCCTCCCGCCCCCCCTGTCAGCACCAACCACTTGGGTGGGGTCTTGAGCGATCTTCTCCAGCTAAAGAGAAACGTGCCGATGGGTCAGAAGCACGGCTCCAGCAGAACGAACGCGATCAAAGCAAAGATACCAGGGTGAAAGAAACACACACACAAAAAACCGGGTGCGTCCGATGGTTTCTCGCCGCCGCTTTCTTGGATGGATATGTGGTGGGAAGTATTCTGCACTTACGTGCGCGTTCGGGTTCGGTAAACCCTCTGCACAAGTGTGTGTGCGTGTGCATGCGTGTGTTTTGCATACAAACGCGGTACGCGGGACGGAACGGAACGGAACGCGAGACGGCCGTACTTAGACGGTTTTCCGGTGGCCCTGCCGGCGGATGTTGTGTTGAATGTTTATAGTCTTTTCGTGTGCGCTTTTGCATTGTGAGCGAGCCCTCCTCAGAACGGTCCGTGCCGGAAATTATAAACCGTGACTGGAAAGGAAGGAAGGAGGATCGTGTTCATACACACGCACACACGCGGGGAGTGCAAGAAAAGCTTAGTTTTTCCGGTGCTCCCGGCTGTGGCGTGTAAGAAGAACGGAAAAAAGGGCAAAGCTATGTTTATCATTATTGTGTTTGTGTGCGTTGTGTATGATGGTGTGTTTATTTGTTATATTGTTCATTCGCAGGTTGTTACGCGTTGATTTTTGGAAATTGTGCCTTGTGAAACTTTAAGATGCTAAAAGATCATTGAAAGCTGACTCAGCTCGTGCGACATCAATTCAGTAAGCTTCCTTTAGTGTGTATTCGCAAACCGGGAACGGTAAGTAATGAGTGAGTGTGCGTTAAGGGCTGCGAATGCGGCTGCTGCGACCAACACCTGTTGCTTAGATGTTGCTATAGCAGCCTAATTAATGTTATTTATTGTTTATCCACATGAAGCCGGTCGCAACGAATGTCGCATAAAGAGCAATAGGAGTTGGAATATTTTGTTTGTATTGCTATTGTATCCTAAAAATGTGAAAAATTTGGAATACTGTGTCCTCATACATTCCCAAGGGTCATTTATGCTAAACATTGGCCCTAATAGTTGGAGACGTTCACGAAACTTTATATTTTCATTTCCGGTCAATATTCCCCTCTGAAGAGATCAAGAGATCTTGTGTATCAGAAGATAGACCGTAGTCGAAAAGGAGCCCCGCGTCCAAGTGATCCAAGTGATTTCCTCTACTTCGTTGAGTGTGTCATCGCCGCATCCTCTAAAGGGGTATTGATCGCTAGACTAAAAAATGTTCGAAGTTTCTTCTTAGGAGGGACCATACGATTTGTTTTTTGTTCTTTTTTTACATTGCAAAAATGAAGAATAATTAATTTCAGATTATGTTTCCAGATTGATACAAAATTTTAAACACTTCGTAACAGATTAATCTCTGTGGAAAATTTTACGATTAGTTCCAAGTATTAGTCCCACGACTGGAACGTCCGAAATACTTGATCGGATAAAATTCGTAATAAGAGATTTGACTGTATCTTAGTTCAAATTAGGTTTCTTTTCATGAGAATGCGCGTAAGGAGTTTCATAAATGCAATTCCTATGTTTCATGTGCTCGGAAAAATGTACGTTCAATTTTCGTATCAAATGTGATAGAAAGAATGGTAAGCGATAAGATAATGGAAAAACTTGCCTTGTGCTTCAATGACAACCTTCTGAAGTTCTGAAGTAAATTACCTTGGAACACAGGATTGTCGTTTCAAAGTTTGATAGTACACTACGTTATTATATTATATACTTGTACATTCTACAAAATACAACACTTCTTTGCTCAACAACAAACAATCTGTGTAACGAAAGAAGGCGCAAAAAAGACAGGAAATGGTCCTCCGCCCGAGCAGACCAGGTATTGACTGACCGAAAACCGTAAACAAAACCCCAAATGCAGGATTGGATTACAGGTCGCCAGCACACAGGGGTGGTACAAAGCAGGTGCCCAGGTAGATTTTAAAGGGACACACAAAACACAACGGTACACACACACGCACAGCCATGACACGATGCATCCGTAACCGTTTGATTCCGTACAGTAAAAGCAAATACAAACATTTAGGTAAACCGGTAATGGTAAAATGTCCCGAGCTTCACTCCTGTAGCAATGGACAACCTTTTTGCATTGTAATAAGGGGACATGTAGTTTGTGTGTATGCAATTTTGTGTTTGCCTTCTGCTCCTTCCTCCCCACGAGACGGATTGCACATGAAAATGGATACCTGTTTGTGGGTATAGGTGCACTTTTATGGGTTTACATATAAATCTTTGCCTGGGGATTTGCGTTTGGGGGTTGTTTAGTAGCATTAAGTGCAGTCCTTCTCAATGCATTGACGATAATCGGTATGATGAGATTGAAGCACATATCCCAGGATTTTCATTAAGTGAGTAGCGTTTGGTTTGGGGAGGGTGCGCTGCCACATGGAGTTAGAGCAATGTTTTATTAAATTAGTAATGCTCCCATTATACAAAATGGCATTGGTCCAACGCTCGTATCGCGACCATCATGTCCGACCAGGCCAGTCGTGCTTCAAATAATCATCTTCTAATAAAATAGGCAAACTAGCGGCTGGTGCGCAAGACTGTTGATCTAGTAATAAGCGCTGGAGCAATGTTTGGGGTTTGTGGGACTATTTTCCGTTGATATGTACAGTGCGTCATATAGAGTACCGGACACTAGTGTGTGTGTGTATGTCTGTGTTAAAAATCTGCTCGAAGTTAAGAACGGTTTGCTTAGACTTGGGCTGGACCATACTCTCATGACCATTTTTCAGGTCCACGGAGTTATAGAAAGTATTCCCAAACAATTAAATAACTATATTTCTTGTTGAGAGAACTTTGAATAATACTTCCAAATTTTAGAAACAATTACAATTCGATCCATTCCATTGCTCTTGTCCGATTTTCCTTTGGAAATGCAAACAACTCCTATTTTGTTCCAATTTTTGAACAGTAATACCATAACATAAAGGTTAAGAAAGAAAATCATAATTGTCAAACATTAAGTTATAAAAAAACTGTCCACAAAGTCGACCAATAGGTTTCTTGCTTGTTTTTGAGGCGTCCGGATTTCCGCTTGTCGCACTGTATCACAAACACAAACACATCCATTTACGATCAGGTTTAATGATCGATGCACGATGGTGTGGTTTTATGTTGCGAACAAGTTATCCACCCACTTGAAAGCAAAGTACCAGCACCGGAACACATCCAGAATCCATCCCTCCGAGTGACGAGTTTTCCTCGCTTTTCTATGCTGCACCAAGTTTCGAACTCGAGCGTGTGTTGAACCATTTGCCGCTTCGTTCGCCCGCACATTCGTTCCGCCACTTGCTGCCCCACGATGGTGGTGACCGTGATGATGGTGATGATGATGATGATGGTGGCGTGGCGTGTCATTCGTCGACCATGATGTCATACCTTTCTTCGTACCAAATTACTTGCTCGGCGGCGGCATCTCCTGTTGCTGCTGGCTACGGCTGGCTCATTCTCAACCATTCCCAGGCTTCCTTCACCGCGCACCGTCAGGCAGAAAATGATCTTGAAGCTAGGGCGAGGTACATTTTCCTCCAACTGGTGGATGTTACTTTTGTTCTTTGCATGCTGAGGCGTCATTTGTTTGTTTCCCGAATGTAGTGCATTAGTTTCCCTCAACCCTAACTTTTTCCATGTACCGCCGATTTATCAACGATGCACACGGGCGGATAGCACTTTGACTGATCAAGCTTCTTTAAATACAGCTTCTCAGTCCTCCCACAACTTGCAATACGTTAATTGAGACAGTTTTTACCGCACTCGTTTGATCGTTCTTGTTTGCAGAAGCATCAACGCCATTTTAAAAATAGAAAACAAATCGAGAGTGGTTGTTGCTGGTGTGGCGCACACCAAAACTTGGGATGAAGCGCCCGAAGCAATCGAACGGGGCGCGTTCTTCGCAATCGAACGGGGTTGTTGCTGGATGTGTTTGCCCAAGAGCCGGTCGGCGTTTTTGGCCTTTCTTGCCTGCCCCAGCCAGCCGTGTACCACTTTCGTGGTAGAGGAGGAGGAGGAAGTGTTTATTTTCTAAACAAATTATGTACCGCAATTGTGTGTATCAGATCATCATTTCAAAAGGGGGGTTGTTGCTGGCGGCGGGAGGGTTTTCTGTACCGAAGCCGAAGAAAATGATCGCTGATGGTGGATGGGGTGAATAACCGGTTTCTTCAAAGATTGAAGTGATTTCTTAGGAAAATGAGCCCGAATTTGATACCTTGCTTGCAGTGTTATCCACAGTAGATACTAGTGCTGAGTTGTTTGCTTAGTTAAGTAAAACAGGTCTTGAATAATCCGGAAACCATCATAAGGCTTTACTTAAAATGTGCCGCCTCAATGAGGCGACGCTGTTTTGATTATGATACTTTTTACGCTGAATTCCTGCATCATTTGTAATTTATACAAATTGTAAATCAGTATTAAGTGATCGATCAACCAAACAGTGACGACAGCTAGTCCGATTAAATGCCATAACATTGATCAATCGTTAGGCGATCGAGGTTGCGATAAGAATTGTAATGATACCCTAGTTTTGCTTTGTGCTTCAACTAAAATGTTAAATTTTGTTTTTCGTTATTTTTATTTTCAGACATTACTTGAACTTATCTTGGAGCTACGGACATATAGCAACGATTTACAACGAACACATAATTCACGGTGTGCCTTTTTATCATTCTCTACTAAAAGTACAACTGGTAACCGGAGTACCAGCAACGACTAGTGACAAAATCTAAAGTTTTATATACAAATTCAGTAGATCGTAAAGCTCACCTGATATAAACAACTCCAGCCTTGTTCAATTACCCTGGTTCATACGTTCGATGTGAGGCAGGGGCAGAACACAGTGTAAAAGAAACTTGCAACATAGAGAGTTCGGGTTGGAAAATCCAAAGCTCTTCCCAATCCAACGTGTGGTGTAGAAGCAGCAGTCGTGGAAGTGAAAAGAGTGTAATCAAGGAAAGAGGCTAGAACCGACAGCAAAATCGAAGTATCGCATCCATCATAGCCAATTCTCGCTCAACGCAACACGCGCTGCCAACAGCAACGGTGGAAGCACAATGCTGAAGTTTATACGCGGAAAAGGCCAACAACCTTCGTCGGAACGGCAGAAGCTGCAGAAGGAACTGTTTGCATTTCGTCGGGTAAGTTGAGCTTTGCTTAGCTTTAGTGTTTTTTTTTTTTTCTTTCTGTTTCTTGACTCTAATGCATCAACGCCGCCCCGTGCTGGTGGTGTTCTGTATGCGCACATAAACATAACATTTTTGCGAAAAAAAGTGACCGGTGACCTCGTGCGTGCTAGTAGCTCAAGTCACGTAGATCAATGTTATCTAAGTTTTAAATTCATTTTTTAAAGAACCTTAATTGGCCTAGATTTTAGTTGCTATTAAACGATGAGCAATGAACTGTCGGAATTGAAGTCCGATCATCTTAATCCGATAGCAAAGTGTGGTGGGCTGAGGTTTCAGAGAAGGAACTTCGCAGAAATCCCGCACGACCTTTTCACCTTTTTTCGTTTAGTTATGCTACGGTCATTAACTTCTCTGAACAATGTATAAACCTTCCACTGTATCTTAATCCTAAACACTCTAATGAACTCGCTAGCGGACAACTCGCACCACGCTTTTCAATCATTTTTGTTTACGTTATTTGCAACACTTTGCAGTATTCACTGCAAAAAAAAGGTTCAAAAAAATTAAACTTAATACAACTGTTTTAAAACAGAAGGGTTCAAATTTATGTTTGATAATTGGGGCGATCCGGTGGCCGAGGCAATAACGGCGCTGGTCTTCACACGGCAGGATCGGGGTTCGAATCCCATCCAGACCGCCTCCCCGTACGGAGGGTTGACTACTTTAATACGGTTAAAATTAAGTCACAGAAATCCAGAAATGGCAGGCCGAGATCTCTCGAGGTTGTAGTAGTGCCAAGGAAGAAGAAGAATTGTTGAAAAAGGTTCAGGTGTTTTAGGAGATTTTATAAACCTTTAGAAGTCTTTTAGTCTGCTCTTTCTGGCTTTCTACTCGATTTATCCCGTCGCTAAATACGATGTGACGATCCGGATAAGACTCGATGTCCCGGGCCCTGTCGACCGCCTCTACCTACCACTGTGCCCACGATCCTGATAAAAGTGTCATACATTCTGGACCTGTACTTTAGAGACCCCTGCTGTAAATGAATGACGCCATGTATTAATTGACCGAGTGCACTTGTGATAGTAGGGTTGAACCTATAGTACTCCTCTCTCAGATGAGTCAGAAACAGCCAAAGCAAACTGTATTCGGTACACGGGGGTGTTTAGGTGGCTATTATTAGCTTTGGATCGTTTAGCATGGGTTACATAAATTAACAATGGGTAACTTTCTACTCAAAACAACGTTTACAGTTATCAGATTGTCAGTATTATTATGTTATTCGTATCTTAGCTACACAACAAGACTGAAACAATACGATCTAAACCAAGCAAGCTCTCGAGGAGGAAAGAGCGCGATCGTAGCCATTTGATTAGAATCCCAAGCAAAATCGACTAGTGTGAATATGTGGGGTGTGCAAAGTGAGCTAGAATGCTGAGAACAACCACGTCCGCGCAGGTGTTGTATGCGTATCGGACGTTGCGATGAATGAATGTAAAGCTGCTTACGCACTGTACGTGAGTCATGAGAATTGTTTACCAAATGTTGCTCACATGCATACGCTTAATTGTTTGAGGGTGTTTTTTTTTGTTTCTGACATTGCACAACTGTTGCGTGATTACCATGCAGCGTGTTTGATAAATAACAATTGATACATCTGGAGCTGAGTGCGCTGCGATGTGTGTGTCCTTCACATCTGTTGGGTGGTTTCTCGATCTTACCCTTACAACCACGAAAAGATTTGTCGCAATTGCATTGTTTAGCTTGAAACGAATATATTTCTCATGTCATTACAAAAGTCAAGCGTTTTTTTGTTATTATGCTGCTCCATACAGAAAAGACGACATGTTTACCGAAATACTACCAGAACGCCCGCAGCGTGTGTGCATAATCGAAAAGAGAGTTTTGGACGTTTACTGCAGCCCTGTCTGCCTACATGAATTGTATTAAATTATTCCTGGCTGGCCGTTCGTTCGCCTACGCCAATAGGCTGCTCCCACTGACGCGGAGATTGGATCACGAAATGTACAGCTTCACAGCTCCATAAAAACGGAAAACTGAACAACAGCACAAGAACGAATCGTTCGTCCGCACTCTGCTCACTTTCTATCCTGCTTTCCAGCGATGATTCGTTGCTCCTCCGTTGTTGTGTATCGTTCTGTTTGAGATGGACTCAACCTGAAATCTGGAACGGACAGCAAAATCGCTGCAATTGTGTTGGCGTTGTCGTCGTCGTCGAAGTCGTCGTACGCCTTTCGAACGCCTGGCAGAGGGAAAAGTAAACTAACGGTTTTTTAAGCGGCGATGCCTTCCTCGTGCACACGAATCAACCTTCGGAGCTTTAAAAGCTAGAGCTAAATTACCTCGCCAGAAGACGGTATGCCTGGTCGTCGGGGTGTGGTAGGGAAAGGAGGGGAGAGCGTTGGAAAGAAGGTGTCGTGCTTTTTCTTAAGATCATCTGCGCTAACGCTCTTGCGCTGGGTAGAAAGGTCACCGGAGTGGTAGAGCTCTGCACGACGATGAGCACACGGTACAAGAGGGAAAGAATCTAAGCCGTGCTGTGTGTGCTGTGCCTTGGAGAAGCGAAATCGGAGAAAGGAAACGATTTGGTACAGGCCAAGTACAGGCTAGAGAAAACAAAGAACACGTGGATCCCGGAGGAAAGCGATCTGCGGGCTGGGCGACTATTATAATTGCGACATTAAGCCATTGAATGTCACGACTGTTTGGCCGCGCGCTTGGTGCTGAAACACATTGCCTCCAGCGAGCGTCGAGTAGATTGAGGAATAGCAAAAAACGATGGTCTATGATGCACTTGAAGACGTTTGCCGGTGAGTAGTAGCAGCGGAGGAATGTCCCGTTAGTCTGGAACATAGCTCAGCTTCAATCTGGCCAGGGCTTGTTGAACCCTCCCTCCGTGTGTTCTGTATCGCTCTCCTAGGTTTGCCACACCTAGTAGACCGAACCGTGTTTGTGTGCGGTGAAAAAGAAAGGAAGATATCCTCATGGAAAACTGGTCCACATCTTTATTGACCGGGCGGGATTGTTGTGCCAGGGTGTGTTCTACGGCTTGTTGATGTTACAAATCGATAAAGAAGGGTTACTCGTCGTCGTCTGTCGATGTCGGCAGAAATAATGCGAATCCAAACTTTGCCTGCCGAACTATTGCCAGTCATTGGTGACGAAGAAAATTAAAGTCTGGTTTAAACCGTGTGACTTCACTCAAGGGGAGAGAGATAACATTAAGGGCAAGGCAGCAGGAGGGAAAAAATACTTATTTGGTAATGGGTAACGAACGGACGAACTCCTCCTCCTGGTGTGGTGTGCTGGTGTGCGGTGATATCATGCTTTAACCTCGTTCTTCCACTTGAAGGTATTTACTTAAGATAACAGTCAACGAACAAGTCAACGGACACTCGTCGCAAGGTGCACCAGCCGACCGTATGCTATCAACAATTTCAAATTGCTCTACATGTTTGTCAATGCTTATGATTGTGTCCCACGTCGCGAATGTGTATATTTAAAGTGCTGTCGCTATCAAACGCATAGGTAAAAGCGCGCGTCGTGTGCCTTACACGTTGCGTTCAAATATTTGTCAACGTTCATAAAGCTTATATTTGGATGGACAGCTTTTATGCTAAGATGAAGCAAATAATGCCACAGGTGCAACGGGGAAGATGCGTTTCTATCAATGAAATGGTATTTTAATTCCTTTTGTCGTCCTTTTCGCGCTGCTTCTTGTGCAGATCAAACGATTGCAACACACGGCCGCCTATCTCTGGCATCGTCGCGAAACGCGCAAGCTATCACCGGCAGGAAGGGTTCACCTTACCGATTGTTTCTTTGTGGTTTGGAGCAACGAGCGCTTAATCATCGGTTCCGTTTGTAGTAAGTGTGCTCGGGGTGTAACCCAAACCAAACCATGGTCGCTTCACAGTTTCAAGGGCCAGCTCACATCACAGCTATGAGGCAGAGACACCACCGGTCTCTGCCGTATCAGATTCGGTGTCGTTATCGTTTGATTCACCTGTTTCGCTCGCTCGCCGTGTTTGAACAGCAATAAACCCCCACACCCTATTTTTATCGGCGGATTTTTGCTGTAGCTGTTTTCTCAACATACGACAGCCACACAACACTGCTGCTTGAAGCGTTGGTTTGTCGCTTTCGGTTATCAATACTGCGCTGGGTTGGGTGCTGCACCAGCGTTGTACCGTGGCCGTAGCCGGAAGGGCAGATATGGACCCCCTGATTCCCTGTGCCGATAACCATAACAAAAACGTTCCCAAACGGTTTACAGATAAGTTTCCAGAGGTGATGTGGTAGCGACGGTGACCGTGATGGAATCAATAGGAAGAAACACCGATAAAGAGTAACGATTTTATTGAAGCAGTCAACAAACAGGTACCTTTATGTGCAAATTGATGAATTGATTTTATTCTGAAATAAAATCATATCGAGAACAGAACATAATACCCCATAAAAGCTATGCTCTTCGATCATAAAGAATGTCTGTTTTAATAATAATATCCTTTATGTAGGTTTTATGTAGGGCCAGGCTGCCACACGCGGTTAATTGGTGCAAATTTCAACGCGTTAACCGCGCCCAGCCAATTTTGCTTGACTTTTCGTTTACGCCATCAGAAACTATGGTTGGGTAGTCATAGTTCAGGACTCGTATCCAGAGAGGGCGTGCTATCTAGTTGTAGCTGGTGATTCCAGGTATTGATCGTGATAAGGCAGCTGAACTATTGTATCACCTTGAAATCGTCATTGCAGGTGCTTTGTCTGCGTCATGTTGGTCCTGCATCCAATACTAGTGAGTGAGTGAGTGAGCTTCAGTATGGTTTCTGCTTCCCATACGCTCATTGATGTACCTATGAAATCAATGTATCTTAAGTATTAACGAGACGCAGAATATGATAGACTACACTTTTCATGACACACCTTCCATAGCTTTATCAAACAGAAAAAAAAGAATCCTTCCTCTTTTGAAGTAGGACGCGATCCTAACGATTTCGACAGCATATCTGTATTGATCTTGTACATTTTGGCCTGATTCAAAGTTTTGTAGACAATCACGCAAAAGCGATTTTTTTCTTATTTATTAAATATGACCGTCCGATGCCGTATTGTCATCGAAAATTAATTCATTCTGATAAAAACTGTCTGATCGTATTGGTTTGAGGTAGATTTTCCCTTCAGCAGTTCCAGCCTGATAGCACCTGTTACAATAGACCAGTTGCATAGACTGGTCCGTCACCCTTTTTGTACACTGGGTGTATTTGTTCCTGTACGTCAACTTTCCCCTATCTTGAAGAGTTTAACACTTAGGACACATTAGGTGCAGCTGCAGTGCCCACATTATTGGGTTTATTGCTTTAAGTCTGTTATGTCTTGTCATGACAAACTTGAATTGATTGTAATGTACCATTTTGAGACTGAGAGATAACATTTAAAACATAAAATGATTTACGGTCAAAATTTAAAATAAACTTCTTGTTACAATTTCCCGTTTCAGACCGCTCAACATGGCTTCCCACATAAACCATCGGCACTGGCGTACGATCCGAAAAGTAAGCTTATGGCCATCGGTACCAACAGTGGCGTGATCAAAGTGTTTGGCCGTCCCGGTGTGGAGTTCTACGGCCAGCATACCTCGCCCAGCAACAATCCGGCAGATTTGATCGTGCAGATGCTCGAATGGATCCCGGGAACGGGTCGATTGCTATCGTTAACGGCCTCAAACCAGCTCGTTCTATGGGAACCGGCAGGTACGCTGCTGGTTGCCATCAAGAATTTGGCGTTCGACGGCAAGCTGAAGAAGATTTCGTCCCTCTGCTGCTCGTACATGAAGGATACCGTGTGGATTGGTACCGAGGGCGGTAACGTGTATCAGTTCGACGTGCGCAATTTCAGCGTGAAAGAATCCGTTATCTACCACGATGTGGTACTGGAGCAACTACCCACCTCGTACCGCTTAAATCCGGGTGCGATCGAATCGGTAAAGCAGCTACCGAACAATCATAATTTGCTGCTGATTGCCTACAACCGTGGTCTCGCCGTCCTGTGGGATCTCGAGAGTGCCAGTGTGAAGCAATCGTTCATATCGCCCGGTCACGGACAGAGTGTGGGACTGTTCATCGCGCAGGATGCAACGCAGTTTACGTGGTATCATGCGGATGGATCGTTCGCTACCTGGGACTTGGACAGTCCGATACCGCCGGAAAACCAGAAGTACGTCCCTTATGGTCCAGATCCGTGCAAGGCGATCGATCGATTGATCCGGGGGCATCGCGGACGGTGCGAGCTGGTTGTGTTTTCCGGTGGCATGCCTCGATCCGCCTACGGCGAACATCAGTGTGTGTCGGTTCACTGCAAGGATGGTACGAAGGTAGCCTTCGATTTTACCTCCAAAGTGATCGACTTCTTTGTAACGTTCAACGACGTCCGACCGGAACAGGCGGAAGTGTTGGTTGTGTTGCTGGAGGAAGAGTTGGTTGCGTACGACTTGACCGACGAAACCCTGCCCCAGATCAATGCACCCTACCTTCACTCTCTGCATGCGTCCGCCGTCACCTGCAACCATCTGGTGTCGCAAGTTTCCCCGGACGTGTATGCCAAGATCAAGCTGGCAGGAGAGCTGCAGATGGCCGAGTATAGTTGCAAAGTATGGCCCATTACCGGAGGCATTCTGCCCAATGAACCGGCGGATGATGACGATCAGCCGATGGAACGTGACGTACTGATTACTGGGCATGAAGATGGGTCGGTGAAGTTTTGGGACTGCTCGGAAGTGTGCCTAACGCCGCTGTTGCACGTCAAAACGGCACCGCTCTTCAACAACAGCGACGATTTCGACAGTAATCTGAACGCATCAACCGAACAGTTGGATGATGGCGAACCTCCGTTCCGTAAGGCTGGCCAGTTCGATCCGTATTCGGACGATCCTCGGCTAGCCGTGAAGAAGGTGCAACTGTGTCCGCAGACGGGCACGCTCGTTATCGCTGGCACCGCTGGTAATGTGGTAATGGCCAACTTTGAAGCGTCGCCGCACGATGGGTCCGACGACACACCGACACACGGACCATTGAAGATGACTACGATGAATTTGGTCAGCGATCGTGATGGATTCGTTTGGAAGGGTCACGACCAGTTGAAGGTAAAGCGAACGCTGCTGGAGGAAAATGCGCCCATCATGGAAGGAGTGAATTTTGTGGGTGTGCTGCAAGTACTGCCGCCGGCTGCCATCACCTGCATCGCCATGCAGAGCAAATGGTCGCTAGTTGCAGCCGGAACGGCCCACGGTCTCGTGCTGTTCGACTACAACAATCTGTCTCCGGTGCTGCACAAATGCACGCTCAATCCGAACGGTAAGGTATCCACCATTTTATCTTCGGAATGCTTTCCAACTCACTTACTCACACGTGCGCTTTCTTCTTCGCCAACAGATCTTACCGGTGCTGGCGAAACGCTTTCCCGTCGGAAGTCTTTCAAAAAGACTTTGCGCGAATCCTTCCGCCGGTTGCGCAAGGGCCGTTCGACAAGAAACAATCCGAATGCGGCCGGTGGTGCAGGTGGTGGGCAGCACGCACAGTCGGCAGCCGAAACACGGCCAGTCGAGCGTCAGATCGAGGCACGCCCGGTCGACGACGGTATGGGATCGATGGTGCGCTGCCTAACCTTTGCGCAAACGTTCATCACCAACCAGAACGTGTACATTCCTACACTGTGGGCCGGTACAAACTCCAGCTGCGTGTCGGTATTTGTGTTGAATCTGCCGCCGAAACAACCCGCAGCTACCGGGGAAAATGGAGCGGATGAGCCGGTACCGCAAGGGCCACCGGTAACGGGTAAACTGGCCAAGGAAATTCAAATGAAGCATCGTGCACCAATTATAGGAATTGCTGTGGTTGACAGCGTAAGTATTGGTGTGGGAAGCTTGGGCCCTTAATACTTCAGACCTTAAGTTCCTGATCTCAAGTTACAAGGCAATTTTGTGGTTTGAATGTCTGAAGTTGCTCGAATAGCTTCACTACAAGTTGTCCGTTTTCCTGACAAACTTTCAGGCCTTTCTAGTGCATCATCGATGTAGCCTACCTCATGAAAGCTGCTGTTAATATTACAATACTTGTTCGCTTCGCTTTCCAGAATGGCGTTCCGTTGGAGTTCCAGAACGTACCTGGGCCGGCCCCGCATCGCGTGCTGATTGCATCAGAAGAACAGTTTAAAATCTTCTCATTGCCGCAGCTGAAACCGGTCAACAAGTACAAGCTGACGGCTCACGAAGGCGCACGTGTACGGCGTATAGCGTTCGCCACCTTCATGTGCACCGTTCCGACCTCTTCTGTGGTGCACGCGAGTCCTCCGAAGGCGACCGCCGCGTCTAAACCGGCCACATCTCCGCAGCCAGCAGAACAACCGTCATCCCCCGACAGCAACACTTCAACGACAGCGATCAACGAAAACAACACATCCAACGTGGGATCGGACGTGACGACACATTACGAAATAAGTCTGCTGTGCTTGACCAATCTGGGCGATTGTCTTGTGTTGACCGTTCCGGAGCTCCGGCGTCAGCTTAATTCCGCCGCAGTGCGCCGGGAAGATATCAAGTACGCAAGAAGCTGATCAAATTCGTACGGGGCTGTCTGGATCTAATGCTCGTTTTGTGTCTTTTTGCAGTGGCATTTCATCGCTGTGCTTCACAAGCCACGGTGAGGCATTGTACATGATGTCCTCCTCCGAGGTGCAGCGCATCAGTCTGTCGGCAACGAAGATTGTCGCACCGAATGGTATGATCGAGGTTGAAGATTGGTCAACGCCGATCGAAAACGCGGCCACGAACGAGGACGATAACGATCCGGAGCAGGATGTAGACAAACAGGAAGTTTCGTCCGAGCGGGAAGTGGACAATAGCGCGTCGGGTTCCGTTGCTGCAGCGAAAAGTGAACAGTCAGTTGCGGGCGATAAGGTGACCGGTAGTGCGACGGCTCTTACAAATGGCACATCGAACCCGAGACTAAGCAATGGCGTTGCTGCCAACGGGGATGAATCAGCATCACCGAACAAAGCGAACGAAACGATCACCAGCTCCATCGGCGACATAACGATCGACTCCGTGCGCGATCATTTGAATGCGACCACGACGACCCTTTGCTCTACCACGACCGAGGAGATTGTCGGTAAGATTCGATGGTCCTATTCGTGGTGAGACCTCAAACCACTGAACGCCTAACCATGTGTTTGCCCATCTTTCAGGTCGACTATCCGTACTGAGCACGCACACGAGCCAATCTTCGTCCACTGCCAAGAACAGTGAAGTGTTGAGCCTGAATTCATCGAACATTACCAACCTGAAGGGAATCGGGTAAGCAAAAGGAGGATTATTTTACAGTTCTGATTCTGTCCTCCGTTTTTCGATTTGTGACATTCGATTGCTTGCATTCCTCAGCGATACAACGGAGAAAACGTCCAACTCGGCCATCATAAAATCCATAATCACAACCGTACGGCACGGTACGAACGTAACGAACGGTGAAGCGAAAGAATCGAACAACCGAACGTCCTCGACCACAACCACCAGCACGACAACCAGCACGTCTGTGAACGGCAACGAATCAGTCCCACCGCCGCTACCGACCACGGCACCACCATTTATCACCGTGCTCAGGAAAGAGAGCCAATTCTAGGCGAGCGCTTTCGACCTCTTCTTTCCCTAACACTTTGTTAAAGACGCGAACAGGACACAGTATTTAGCGTGTGTGTACTGAAATGCGCTAGTATTCCGAAAAGGGGCTGTTACGAACGGTAGCTTAGTATATAAACACATACACACACACACACACACACAAGTATTAACCGACGATGAGAAGCATTTGCTTGTAAAGAAGGCAGAAGGGGCCAGAAAGGGAAGCAGAAGACGCGTCACCAATTTTGCCTTTTCCACACCACGCCACGCCGCCTGTTGTGGAACCAAACAGTGAAGTGAACATCCGAAGACGAAGCTGAACCTTTACTAAGAAGTAAGAAATGATTTTTTTTTGCTACTATCCCCTTCGTATTGCAGGTTATTATAGTTTAGCGCTGGCGAAACAGATCCTTCCTCGTCTGGCCCAGCGTTACGATACGAAGAGACGAAGGCGTATTGTATTAGATGTATGCTTACTTGCAAGTTAAGTTTTTAGTGGATGATGAACATATTTTCAGCATGTATAAGCGATCGCTCTTGATCGTGCCGTTGGCCCAAGTTGAGCGCCGAAGCGTTCGAAATTAATGTGCGCAAACATGTCACTTTTTTCACAAGCTTTATCATTGCTTTATCTGTTGGTTTTGCTGTACATCAATCGATCACGGAGCGAAGCGTAACGCGGCCTTAGCAAACAGTGGCAGAGTAAATGATAGATTTCTTAACGTAACGAACGGTAAGGGTAACATTTCTTAAATCTTATTAGCAGCAGCGCGGATGGACGTGGTTCCAATCATGCCAAACTTTACAGGAACGGAACTTTACAGCCGGTAGCACACACATGATTTTTCCTTCCAACCGGTAGCGATTCGCGTTCCGTCTTCGGTTCTCAGTACATAAAATGGACGATGTTACTAATGTTGCTGCATGTCTTTGGTAATTTAGCGTAGAAAAGGATAGGTAGATGGATGAGAAGCTTATAAAAGAGCTGTTTACACTGCAGCATCCTGTTAAACAAAAAAAAAATGGCGCAGAGCATTTTAAACCTTACAACTGGTTGGTTGAATTTTATACTTTTAAAACACGAAAAATTATATGAACGATTGATTTATATATATATATATACTTCTTTTTTCTATTTTTAAGCAACAACAAAAAAACAACAGACCGTTTTTTCGAAAGCAGAATATTACATGTGTCTATTTTAATCGCGTGGAAACATGGACGTATTCGATGATAATGGTGTGGTTCTGTGTTATTTAGTTGCCGAATCCGAAACGCAGCGAAAATCTTTCGTGATGATGTCATAGATGGATACTTGTTGCAAGGAGCGCTTTCGACTTGGTAAGTATCCAACTTTCTCTCTATAAAACGGGCAACCCTTTCTTCGTTCAACAAACTGCTGCTTCTTATTTGAGACCCTATCACGCTTTCCCTGGGTCCATGTGGACAGCTAAGCAACACTTTACGACGTCCAGATTGTCTGGTGCCTTTCTCATTCCAAAACTTACTTACTTATCCTTACTTATCCGGGCGCTACAACCGCTTCGTCTGTGGGGATGGCCTAAAAGGACTATACGGGCTGGGTCGTCCGGTGTCATTCTCACCACATGCCCTGCCCAGCACAGCCTGGCGAGTCTAATTCGTTCCACGATCACCGTAGACCTTATAGCGACTCCTCCATTGTCCTTCCATACAAACGGGGCCAACAGTCCTTCCGAGCATCATCCTCTCGAATGCATCTAGGAGAGTTCGCCAGTTTTGGACAATGTTCATGTCTCAGAGGCGGGACTATAAATGCTCTGCACAGTTCTACAGCACTCTTTCGCGTAGCTCAACATCATCAATGTTGTTGTCGGCGCTAGCTTTTGACCGCAGATGTTTTGGACGACTTCGGCGGTGCGGACACCTATCTGTACATCACCCCTGCGTAAATCAGTGTTTGTAAGAAAGGGTGGTGCAACAATCATTTTGGATTTCGCCTCCTTAATCCACAGCCCGAGGTTTAGTGAAACTCGCTCGACCGTTTGGTAAGCTTCTACTGCATACGAGAGCCTCAAACCAATGGCAAGCCCATCTCTCTGGCGCGCAGACCCTTGGTGGAAGCAGTCCAGATCCAGAAACTCTCCCTGAGAGTGTTCCACCACACCTCAACCTGGCATATAACGTTGGCCTGCCTGGTAAGCTTGGCCGGGATTCCAAAAGAGCTCATTGCGTCGTATAGTTTTACCCTGGCGATGCTGTCATATGCGGCTTTAAAATCATTGAAGAGATGGTAGCTGCAGATGGAGCTGCAAGATTTTCCGTTTCGGAATCCTCTCTGATAGCTTCCAACAATTCTTTATCTGGAATATATGTCGGTCGAACTCGATTACATGATGGGAGCCTTGATCCTACCGGTAGAATCTTTCAAATAAACAAAACGACAGGAGGTAATGGCCTTGTCGACCAACTTTCAAGAGCTCCTCGTCCATGGTTTTTCGGCAAGAGCCGCCTCACTATCAAGGTACCTCATCATAGTCGAAAAGGATTCGTGTTCCAATACTACCAATGAACGATCAAGCCTATGTCTGACAAGAGGCCTAGGAGTCGAAGAGGACTTATTACAAAACCATTCCAATACTTACCTCTGCTGTGGGATCAGTACCCCCCTTGTCTATCATCATGCAATAGTTTATATCACACACCTGCCCACAACGTTTGTACATGTATAAACATTTATTTATGAAATTTTGTCATCGTCCGTTTCATTTTGTTGTCGGTTCGTTTCCTTCTCCCTTAGCACAGTATGCAATTTTTGTCCTCTTTCTAGTGTCGTCGTGCTCTACATCGAATAAAACGTTTTCGTAGGAATTGGTTGGTGGTGAAAATAAGGTTCCGCTGTAAAGTCGTTTCGCTTCCATTACACAGCTTGCGAATGAGAGAGCTAGCTTGTTAGAGCTTTTTAGCCTTTCGATTTCTACCGGGTTGCCGGATTTTGGGGGAAGGAAAATGGCCAAAACAGGGACAGACAGACGGGGAAAGTATAACAGCTGTTTTGGGCAAATTATTCAACCCGCGCCCCTCCACAACGCTGTTCGTGTCTGAGTATGCGTTTCGTTTAGTTCCGATTGTCCCTTTTCCTACAAATAAGTTGAACAAGTTTGCTTCGTGTTTTGTATCCCTGTTCACTCTACTACTTCTAAATCAAGTTTGGGGGGAGCTTTCTTTTGGCACTCGGGAACCACACATAGAAGATGCTTCCACCACACAACCACAACAACATCAACAACTTAGGGAACAAACGCTTTCGCTACGCTCTCACAGTCAATCAACCAACACAGTGCACATGTGCAGTTCTGATCACAAAGGGAAAAAAGCAAGGAAAATCGACATACAGGGATTTACAGTTGATAATGTATAAGCATCGACCCTTTTTTTTGTACGCTCTTTATATGAAATGGTAAACAGGTCGTTTACAATTTCATCGGCTTCGATTACAATATCATCTGGTGGTAACTTCACAATGAAGGGAAATTGATGCCCCTGCCATCTGAAGCCGTTCCCATGGTAACTAGCTTTGTTTACCATTGCATGTACAGAGCTTACAGAAAGGATCGTTATTTTTACATTATCAATTGAAAAAACGCTGTAAAATGGCAGTGAACTAAGTAGCAGTACGAGCGATAGGGTGATTGGTTGTAGGAAAAGAAAAGTGTCTACTATTAACGTTTATACACCACATCCCATGCTTTGTAAAGATACTTTTCCAACTAGAAAATCTAACCAACGTAGAAGAGACAGAGAGACAGAGAGAGAAAGAGAGCTTTTGAAAAAGCCAGTATATCGTGTATGTGTGTGTGTGTTTCATGTGTGGTTTTCATTTACGAAATAGTATCTTATAGTCGGTTTAAACAGAACATTTCCTCATCTCTACACGAGAGCGTCACGTTTTTTCTTACATTTTACAAATTTGCAACCATGTTTTCGCTGTACTTTTGTTGTGTGTTTGTGAGTGTTTTTTTGTTTGGTTTCTTCTTAATTTCCGCCTCCTTTTGTTTCGTTTGCCAGATATTGCATAGCTATGTATCGTATGTACTAAGGTTCTTTTTTTTGTTTGCTTTTTCTCGTTTTCCTCCTTTACACCTTACAATGCGTTTTTCAACTCGTTACGGGCCAATTCACAACCCTGTGTCACTAAAGAAGCGCCCTGTTGGTAATAATTATACATGTTTTTTCCATACTTTCACTAATCGCGCCCACAGTTTAGGTGTGTGTGTGTGTACGTTATGCTCGAAATTTATATGATCTCCAACACCACCTTTCGGTTCGGGCTTAAGCTATACGCATCAGAATACTTGTGTTGTGCGCATTACAATTTCATTTTCTACTTTCCTTTCTTTCTTTCTCTCTCTCTCTCTCTCTCTTTCTCTCTCTCTCTGTTGCTTCCTTTCCATTTCCTTTTTGTTGCCCTTTGCTGGTAAAATACACGATTGTTTCTCTCCCGAACAATAATCTCATGCCCGAGGTTCATGATAATCTATCTTATTTTACATACAAATTTAAATATATATTTATGTATATATATTTATATACTTTGTTTGCTCTCAGCATAATCGTACATTTAGTGTCTAGTAGCTTTATGCTTATGTGCTAAGGGGTTTGTTTTTGGGTTATATCTGGGTTTGTTTTTTTATTATGTTGTCCTTCCGCTTCACATATTCGCGCACTACCACACGTTCAACGCCAATATTAAAATATATAGTGTCCTATAGTTTTTTTGTTTTTGTTTATGGGATAATTCTTTTTTCTCTTGTGCGAATTCCGTTTGATGTTTTACCAAACCCAATAACACAACAATAAGCAACAGGTTGTTAATTCTGTCCTGTTTTTTTTTTTTTGGAAATAGAGTTTGTGTTAACACTAGAACGACCACGATCAGCTAGAGTATATTTTCGGCAGAAACAGACCTACATTCTTTCCAAACTTTTTTTCCCATTCTCATAACAATACTTTGTTTCCAATAAATATAAAAAAACAAATCAAAATACTTAATGACCTCTGCAGCGATCAATTCTCAATCGGATACTGTCACCTTCTCCATCCATTCTCTAGCCAATGCCAACGGAGTACTTGTTAAATTTATCAACTTTGTGCCTCTTTTGTTGAGCTTCTCGGTTTGACGCGACGAGTGCCTATCAGGCAACACGGAATGAGTGCCAGTCGGGCTACACTTTGTACAACACACACACACACTTTAACTTTGAATAAAGATTCATTCCTGCATCAAGCGTACAAGCGTCTACACGTCTTTTCCTTTGGGTGCAACAGTCCACTCGCTTTTTCCGCTTTGTTTCTCTTCTAGTTCAACAGGTTATGGGCCCAGCTCAGTGTGGCCAGTTCAATTGAAAAGTGCGCGACGCGGTTCGGAATCACAGTGATTTTTTCGGCGTGAAAAAATTAGGACATTTCCGGAAGGTACGCGGTGCGGTTAAGGAATCGTGTGTTTTTCGTGGTGAAAGAAAAAATCCAACCGGGAACGGTTCGGCACGAGCAAAAATGGATTTTTCGAAAGTGGGTGTCATCCGGCTGAACAACCGAAACTATCGGTCGTGGGCTTTCAAAGTGCAGATGTTGATGATGCGGGAGGGTACGTGGACGTACGTTGACCCGGGTGTCGCGCCGACACCGGTAACTCCGGAGTGGACGGAGGGTGATTCGAAGGCGCGGGCGACCATTGCTTTGTTGGTTGAGGATAACCAACACAATCTCATCATGACAAAGAACACAGCGAAAGAGACATGGGATGCGCTCAAGGCACACCACCACAAAGCCACTCTTACCGGGAAAGTTTCGTTGCTGAAAGAGATTTGCAATGCAAACTATCATGAAGGTGAGAATATGGAAGATTTTTTATACGGCATGGAAGATCTCTACTCTCGGCTGGAGAATTCGGGTGAAAAACTCTCGGCGAACATGCAGGTGGCCATGATTTTGCGGAGCCTTCCAAAAGCATTTGACGCTCTTACTACCGCTTTGGAAAGTCGTTCCGATAAAGAGCTAACGATGGAACTTGTGCGGGCAAAGCTGATCGACGAAAGTGAGAAGCTGTACGGCGGAAAGGTGCAGGAGGAGCGAGTGCTGAAGGCGAAAAGTGAAGCAAAACCAGGCGCGTGTTTCTTTTGTGGTCAATCTGGCCATAAGAAACGGGACTGCAAAGAGTTCCTGAATCGGAAGAGCAGCGGGGAAGGCGAAAAGAAGAAAAAGAATAAGCCGAATAAAAAAGAACTAGTGAAAATAGTGCGCGAAAACGACACAAGTTCGTTTACGTTCATGGTTCGTCAGCCTGAAATTTGCGGTAACGATCGGTCGTGGCTAATCGACTCGGGTGCTAGTTCGCACATGTGTAGCGACAAAAGCGCGTTCACGGTAATGGAACAAAGCTTGCGTTCAAATGTTACCGTCGCAGATGGCAGCGAAAATCGCGTCGAAGGTGTTGGCGATTGCCTGATCAAGTGTGCGGTTGAAAACGGCGAAATAATTGAAATCACGCTACGGGGTGTGTTGTATGTCCCTACGCTGGAGGGAAACATGATTTCAATCGGTAAACTCGCGGAAAAAGGTGTGCGTGCAGTTTTTGACAACACCGGGTGCAAACTCGTTTACGGAAATACGATCGTCGCGGTCGCGGATAAAGTGAGCGATATGTATTGGTTGCGAATTGCACAGGATCGAGTGATGAAATCAGTCGTAAAAGAGCACACGAAAAATTGCCAACACACTTGGCATCGTCGTCTTGGGCACAGGGATCCAGCTGTCATCGGTGAAATGAAGCGGTACGACTTGGTGTCGGGTCTAAAAGTGGTCGACTGCGGTATCCGCTGGACCTGCGAATGCTGCATCGAATGCAAAATGGCACGCTCGCCATTTCCACCAGTTGCAGAAAAAACCTCGACAGAAGTGCTGGATATAATCCACAGTGATGTGTGCGGCCCAATGGAAGAAACGACCTTAGGGGGATGCCGTTACTATATGACCCTAATAGACGATCATAGTAGGTATACTTTCGTCTATTTTCTCAAAAAGAAATCGGAGGTCGAGAATAAGATTCGCGAATACGTGAAATTGGTTCAAAACCAGTTTGGCCGGAAACCGCGGATCATTCGCTCCGATCAGGGAGGAGAATACTTCAGTAAGGCGCTTCGAAAATTCTGTGCGGACGAAGGGATAAAGATGGAATTTACTGCAGCATATTCACCCCAGCAAAATGGTGTCGCGGAGCGGAAGAACCGATCGCTCACGGAGATGGGTCGGTGTATGCTTCGGGATGCAGGTATGCATAAGCGATTTTGGGCGGAAGCAGTCAATACCGCTTGCTACTTGCAAAATCGATTGCCGTCTGCTGCAGTAGATCGTACGCCATTCGAGATCTGGTTCGGCAAAAAACCAGATTTGACCAACCTGCGACTGTTTGGATGTGTTGGATACGTACTGATTCCGTCGGTGAAACGAAAAAAGTTAGACGTCAAGGCGGAGCGTATGACTTTTGTCGGCTATTCCGGCGAACATAAGGCGTATCGGATGCTAAACACTAAGACGGGAGAAATTCAAATCAGTCGGGATGTCCGTTTTCTTGAGATTGATGACGGATCCAAGGAGCAGACATACGGCGATCCCAAAATAGAGGATAATCCGACTGAAAGCGTTGAAATTGAGTGGTCTCTCGATGAAACGAAACAGGAAGCTAAAACCAACGTGGCCAATGAAACAACCTCCGAATCTGAATTTTACGGTTGGGATTGTTCAGACGATGGCTGGCCACGAGGTTTTTGGAACGATAATGATAACAATTGGCTTCGCGGACTGTGGGACGATGACGACACTGAAGCTGGAGCTGCGGAGCCGGAGGCGGTGCTGGATGTAATACCGGAGGCGATGCCAGCGGCTGTGCCGGTGGTGTCGAGTACTCCCGTTCGTCGTTCACAAAGAGCGACAGCTGGCGTTCCACCGGCAAGATATGACGAAGAAGTATATCTGGCGAAGGAATGTATAACCGAACCAAAAACGTATAAGGAAGCTGTATCTGGTCCTCAGAGTGCCGAATGGAAATCAGCGATGGCAGAAGAAATGCAGTCCCATCACGAAAATGGAACGTGGGAGCTAGCGGAGCTGCCGCCGCACCGAAAGGCTATCGGGTCGAAATGGATCTTCAAGTGTAAAGCGGATGAAGACGGTCATTTCGTTCGGTATAAAGCACGGCTGGTGGCGCAGGGTTTCTGCCAGAAATTCGGGACGGATTACGACCTAGTGTTTGCCCCCGTCGTAAAGCAGATTACTTTCCGGACGATGCTGGTTCTGGCGAGTAAAAGGAAGATGTTAACAAAGCACGTTGACATAAAGACGGCGTACCTACATGGTCTTCTCAAGGAGGAGATTTTTATGCGCCAGCCACAGGGATTCGAGAGCGGTAACCCGAACGAAGTCTGCAGGCTGCATCGCAGCATTTACGGGCTCAAGCAGGCAGCTCGTGTCTGGAATACGAAGATCGACGACGTACTGAAAACAATGGGTTTCATCCAATCAACGGCGGACCCATGTTTGTACATACGCGAAAAAGTGGGTAAGTCCATTTTTGTTCTCATTTACGTTGACGATGTGATCGTCATATGTAACACGGAGGAAGAATTTTCTGAGGTAGTCCACGTCCTGACACTGAATTTCACGATCAGCGTCATGGGTAACCTAAGATTTTTTCTCGGCATACGAGTTCGGCGGAACGATGGGCGTTACTGTATGGACCAACAAGCTTACTTGGAACGAGTTCTGGAGCGTTTCGGCATGCTGGATGCTAAACCGTCCAAATACCCGATGGATCCCGGCTTCTTAAAACGAAAGGAGGAGAATGGCAGGAAGTTGGATTCGCCAAAAGCGTATCAAAGTCTCATAGGGGCTCTGTTGTACGCTGCAGTGACCAGCAGACCCGATATTGCAATCGCCACGGCCATTCTGGGCAGGAGAGTGCAAGATCCATCAGAAGCAGATTGGAACGAGGCCAAACGGATACTACGTTACCTCAAGGGTACACTGGATAGTGTATTGTACCTTGGAAGCGGCGAACAGAAGCTGGAGTGTTTTGTGGACGCCGATTGGGCAGGCGACGAGAGCGACCGCAAATCCAACTCGGGGTTCGTGTTTAAGTTCGGCGGCGGGCTCATCGGATGGGGCTGTCATAAGCAGAAGTGCGTGGCACTATCTAGCACCGAGGCCGAATATATTTCTCTTGCCGAGTGTCTACAGGAGGTAAAGTGGATCCTGAAACTGATGGCGGATGTTGGCGAGCAACTGGATGGTCCAGTTCTGGTCAACGAAGACAATCAAAGTTGCATTGCGCTGACTAAAGGAGACCGAGCCGAACGCAAAGCAAAACACATCGATACGAAATTTAATTTCGTGAAAGATATGGTTCGGGACGGCATCGTGAAACTGCAGTACTGCCCAACCGAACACATGCAAGCTGATCTGCTTACCAAACCGTTGCAAGCAGTGAAACTTCGACAACTTAGGGAAGCGATCGGAATAAAATCATTCAGTGTTGAGGAGGAGTGTTGAGCTTCTCGGTTTGACGCGACGAGTGCCTATCAGGCAACACGGAATGAGTGCCAGTCGGGCTACACTTTGTACAACACACACACACACTTTAACTTTGAATAAAGATTCATTCCTGCATCAAGCGTACAAGCGTCTACACGTCTTTTCCTTTGGGTGCAACAGTCCACTCGCTTTTTCCGCTTTGTTTCTCTTCTAGTTCAACATCTTTACACCACGTGATGCGAAGCACTTGTTTTACGATGGAAACAAAGGAAATGTTAAACGCCTATTTCAGGCGCCAATATCTATATAGTTGTAATATCGAAGCATTGTTTGAGTTGATTTTACCTCAAATTTAAAACTCACCATTCCAAATGAGTGATAGGGTCGGGTTCTAGTGTTAACAGCATTCAAGCTCCATCTGTTCTAGAAGTTTGTAAAAAAAGTATTATAACATAGGGCGCATTTAAGCAAGAAATAATAGTTGAAATCTTTGATGCTGCGTGCCGTTTGCATTCGTTTGTTCACACGCACTCACATAAATCATGCATATGGCACACTTTTGAACTGACGACATTTGCAGGAATCTTGTAGAACAATGCAACAGCGCAAAACGGCTAACTGTGTTGAGTAAGATTAAACATATATAAAACTTTTCCTACTTGAGCAACATAGACAGTAATAAGCTCAAAAAACATACTTCTTTCCAGCACTTGCTCTGCTTTTTTTACATTCGTTTTTTGTTGTGTGTTTGTGTGCGTTTTTTTGTTTTGTTTTTGGTTTTGCTTTGCAAGCGGAATGACATTCATATTAATTATGGTATCTTACTAGAAATTGTCAATTCCATTTTTGCTGTTAAATTCGATCGTCGACAAATACATCCCCGATGTTACACGCTCCCGATGGTGTAAGCGTCGATTCAATGAGTTTGTTGGTGGTGGACACAACGAACATGTCTCGCTTGATTGCATGATGTGCTCACAACATTTAAACTGATACACCGTTCTGAATTTACACACGTTGCACACACTTTTAATAGTTTTCGCACTAATTTACTGCTGTTTTTTTCATCTTCTTCTTTTGTTCACTTTCTGTTCATAGACTTACTTTTGCACAGCGGTGTGTACATTTATGTATTATTTATCGCTCTCATCGCTACATGTATTATTTAGGCCATTTATGCATTCCGTTCTGTTGTTTCTCCCTCTGTGTACATAGGATTGTTAAACTTATTGAACTGTTAAAGTGTGTGTGTGTTCTAGCATCTTACCCAACCGATTTTCTTGTGTGTTTTCATTGTGTTTTCTTGTTTGTGGGTTGGTTTATCTGCCTGTGTGTTTTACATTTATCATTATTATTTTAGCCTCAGGGGTGCAACGGAATTAACCAAAAGTGAAACGATTCAATTATATATGACTAGATTAAAATGACGCCTCGATCCGCCTGCTTGCACAAACACAACGTTTGAAGTGTTCAAAAATCGACATTTTTTTAAAACAAAACCACATACGACCAACAAGCATCTTCTCGTGAGTGCCACTCATACGATTAACTATTTGAATTTATATAATCATTAATTTCTAGCGTAGCGTTGAATTCCAACATTTCTTACGTTTGCCTCACAATTGTGTTTACTCGGTTCCACATAAGCTTTAAATTCGTTGCAGTTCGTTTTTTTTTGTTCTATGATGTAAACTCGAATTCCTTACATTGCCTCATTTATTAGCTTCCAAAAGAAATAATTTTACTGTTCATTGTTTTGCACACACGCATACAATTTACGTGTTTGGAAGTGCTGCAGTCACAGATCACAAAATGGAAAAAAGTTTTACCTCAATACACCACAACAACCCATGAAGAAATTATCAATCCACTCAAAATGTTCCGGTTGTCTTCCGATGGGAGGATCGGAACCGTCCGTCGTCAATGTGCAATATTACTACAGCTGTAATAATAATATAATTGGGACTTTTTACGTATTTTCGCATTCACGCACCGCCTGCAAACGCTAATGGAATTTAATCGGTCGCCTAAGATCGCTTTCGACAAAATCTTACTTACAACTACTACTTTAAAACGAATAAAATCGTCAATTTTCTCGCATGGTATCGATGGCTCAGTTTGACGTGAGCTACAGGAGTTAAAAACTTCCGCCAGAGATCATAAAACACTAAATGAAACGTTTAAAATTTGCGCTGACCCTGTACACGGCGTAACACGTGCGCCCCAAGAGACATGCAACCGTTGAATAGCGTGTGAAATTATTTAGCTCAACAACAGTGCACGATCCGTTGAGTATCGTATTGCTTCAGAGCCGATATTTGTGCCAGCACCAGCAAACCGAGACTCTGCAACCAAGAAGTCTGAAAAAAGAATAGAAAAACACGTGTTATTTCATTTTATTGGAACGCAAAATCAAATTTTCATCGGTTATTTATGGGTTCCAAAATTAAGCATTTATAGACCACAGCCTAATGGGCAGCTGAACGTTGAGCTGTCACTTCTTGACAGCAAAACGATAACTTCGGCTTCACTATAGCTGTACCCTTCTCGCACACGCGTAATGTCTGTTGGGCAAATGAAACATAAAGTGAGACTCGATTGCGAAATGTGTCGGTATCTAGAAGGGAAGGGCAAATACGTACGCCCCTGGTGCGAGCGAGAAAAAGCGACAAAGTGAAAGAGAATCAGGCCATTTTTGCCCCTTTTCGTTTACCCAGAAAGCGGTGCCACCGCCAGGTGTAGTTCGTTTTGCAAATCTTTTGGCAGCAAGGAAACCACCAAACACCGTCTCATCATTGGAACGGAAGTGTGAATTGGAAGAAAAGAAAACGTCACTGGTTCCTTCCAGCAGTCTCGTTGCACTTGTCGTCGTCGTCGTTGCTGATCGTTGTGTAGCGAAACAACACAGCACGTACCACCACCACCAACGCTGCTCAATAACCCATTTGATCTAGTTGTCTTGGAGTCAGTGATATTTTCATAAATACACTAGCAGAACCGGGCTGCTTAGACATTTTAAAAGTTTGGTGTAAAAACAGAGCGTAGTTACTCGTACATCATCATCATGCAGCTGCTTTCTGGATTAGTGAAAACAACCGTGCCCAACTACCTGTCCGGTTTGCCAATTCCGGACAGTTTCGGAGGATGGTTCCGGCTAGGTTGTAAGTATTCGGTTGTGTACATTCCACCATAGCAGCCCATATATTTCCATTTCCCTTTGGCCCCACACCGACCAAGCGATCTGACACACTCCACGAATACGGTTTTGGGGCCGTTCATGCGTAACTTATTGCATCGTTGAATGCAGTGCTAAAGGAAGGGCGCGTGTGGCAGACAGAGAGAGTGTGGAATGGAGTGGAGTGCAGAAAACGAAATAAGCGAGGTCCTTCACCCGTAATAGCGGCACCATTTTTTAAACATGCCGTCTGATTATTTCTAAGCTCTGCTAATCAACTCCACAAGGGATGTAGGCTTCTAAACAAGCACAAGATTCTTCTCGTTATGTAAGCTTTGTTTGTAGCCAGCCCAGCTAGGCCAATCCAGACAGATAATCACCGTGGCGAGACGCGTGTAGCCAAGTGTGTGTTTCGTCACAAATGTCTTTATGATGACGAATTTCTTATTGCTTCGAACCCAAGCTGATGTGCTTTTGGCATGTGCCGCAAAACATAGATGTAAAGACTTTTTCTTCCATTGCAGTTAAGGATTGGCTTTCGCTGGTACCACCAACGGCAGCCATGGCCGGTGTCGTGTATATGTCATATTTGGCCTTCTGCCCGGAAGCTCGTCCCAAGCCCTCGAAGAAGGCAAACAACAAGATCCGGCTGGAAGAAGCGAAAGTGGTGGACATGATCGACATTGAGGATATTGCCGAAAAAGCAGCTTTCTGCCGCTGCTGGAAATCCAACAACGTAAGTGTGCCCTCGGGTTTATCGCGTTCTGCCGCTGCATTCAGATAAACTGCCAGCTATCTATCTTTCTATCTTGCGACTACATCACTAATCCATCCTACCTCTTTCAGTGGCCGTACTGCGATGGATCACATGGTGCCCACAATAAGGAGTGCGGAGACAACCTGGGACCGGTGGTGGTGCAGCGAAAGAAGAACTAAGCTTGCACATTCACATTTACACATCATCAATTATTGCCCATCTTAGCGCTAAATGTGGCCAGTCCAGTGATGATGATGTCCTATTGGCCTAACCCTTAACCCGGTACCGAAATTCAACGGTTAAAACCAACCCAAACCCATTGGAAAGCGTGCTGTTTCTGTTTGCTCTTTCCTAAAATTGAACAATATAGAGAAGAAGTGCATTTGAGTAGAAAATTGATAAAATCAATGTTAGCTTCTAAAGACACAAAAGACCACTTCCTTCATCAAGAGCTTAGTTACAAACAGCTTCTATCAGAACGGTGCGTTTCATAAGTTAATATAAAGTAGCTCATTCTACCCAGATCATTCGAAACTGTTGTTTTCAAATCTAATCGCATTTTGCTCCAAAACAATAGAACTGTTACATTATTTCTATTAATAAATTCTTTTCAACAGATACGCGCCTGTAGCTAAGAACGAATGAGAATTTATCCGAATACAACCATTGTCCCATATAATGGCAGTTTCATGATTATCCCTTACATAAAATCCCAAGTAAATAATTATTAAACCAACAATGTACACGATGTTCCATGAGTTCGAATGCTCTATTTTATATTGAAGTTAGTTTGACTAACGATGAGCCAATAAGGTTGTAAAATAACGGTTTCAAAGCAGCAGGAACCTCACACCTCGGCGTATAGCTAGTAGTGGCTCACACAATACTCAGAAACCTTTTAAACAAAACACAACCTAACCCAATGAGAGATAGCATTCGCCCTAACTATTCCAGCAAAAGGAAGGAAGGTACCAGAAAATAACGGTTGTAACGGTGTAAAATTATCGAATGTTGGCGCCTATGACGGACAGCATTCGCCCTAACTATTCTAGCGAAAAGTTGTAGCAAATGGAAGTTCTGCAACGGTTTAGAATAACTGTATGACATCCCTCCCTGGTCACCAGGAATGCACTCATACTGCTAGATTTGTTCTGTGCTATATGATATCGACGATGAACGATTGACTAGCCTATTTAAAGGGCAGAAATCTTTCTAAGCCGTTCATATGTTCAGGTCACGTCATTTGGTTGTCCCATATTCTAGCCATTCTGGCAGACGCATTATTTACATCTTTCGCTGTCAGCCCTACAATCCCGATAGGTTCTTGGTCTATCGTTGCTGACTACTACTATGACAGGGTTTTTCGGTAGCATTTGGATCATTCTACCAAACTTTTTCTGCCAAGTTGATGGCCGAAAAAGATTTTAGCGACAGGGTCGTTCGATATGTTATTCATATCACATGACCACTAGTCTATTTTCGGTTAGATTGTAAGTGTTTGGTGAACAAAAATGCATTCTAACTTCTTAATGACTAAGTACCAAATTTACAACTGCACTGTACAGTCTCAACTTCAGTTGTTTCGTATGACCGCAGTAAGCGCGGTTAGTTGTAGCATGACATCGTCAACTAGGGGAACTTCTAGCAGTTTCTGGTCAAAATACTGAGCCTATCTCGTTTAATGTCCATCTTTAATGCGACGACAGTTAGGTCTTTGCTACTGCTCCATAGCTGATTGTATTTGTTTCTCACAATACAGCAGAAAGTAGTTAAGAGTTCAAGGTTTTATCATTATCAGACTGGGCTGGGATCCAGAGAGACATCCGAGCATCCGTTATGGAAAAGTCGCTGTGCGAGTGTCCATGTGAATACACTATAGTGATCAGATTCAAACCATCTTAATAGATTAACTAAAAGAAATAATTTTGCGGGGACTTACCAATTTTGTAACTACTTGTGACGATCCATATCCTTCGCCAAAACACGGTAATTACTAGCACAAACACACAGGTCTGTCTGTTTTTCCTTGCCACAACGATCACTTCACAGTATTGTTCACCAAACAATTCAGCACTTTAGCATACAAAAACCAATAAATACTAATCACACTTTACGTGCCAGCGGCGGCGGCGGCGGTTATCACTATTGTCACATTTGTTTTCGTATTTCGTCGAAACTAAACACACACATTTCTATTTCGTCCTTTCCGCAAAACACAACACAGGAACACAGGAGATCGGACTCGAGAGCGTACGGCGGCGCACCTCAATAAACGCACGCACTTACGAAATATCGATGTTTTTCGCTTGTTTCTTAATAGTTCAGTTTCTGGCTTCGTTTTCCATTTGCTTTTGGTAATATAGTTTCTGTGAATGGCTCTTCCACTCTAACTGGCGCGCAGTTAGTAGTAGTGTGTTGTTGTGTGTTGTTTTTATCTTTTTTTTCTTTTAATAAGCAATAACATTAAAGCTTTATTTTAATCACATTGATTCAGTTTGTTTGTTTGTGCGTGTGTGTATCTTGTCGTGTGTTTTTTTTTCACACGAACACGCACACACACACACACTTTTGCACAATTTTTCTGTGATTTCCATTCAGAAGGGCGTTTCGTGACAAATCAATTTCAGAAAATCGGAAACTTTGTCTCGGAAGTGTTTTCCGGTTGTTTTATGATCAACAAACCATAAAGCAGTGCAGTAGTAGTGTAACACATACACACACACACGCGTGTCCCAAACCCAAAGTATCAACGGCTAGGCCGAAGTCGGCACAAAGAGACGGGTGAGGAAGAAGGACGACGAGGTGACGCAAGCGGCAGACCGGCAGGTGCAGGCCCTTCTTCTTCTTCTTCTTCAGCCAGCAAATCACATCTGTCGGTAGGGCGAATGAAGCTTTAGGTACTGTATTACGAGGCTCGGACCACCGCTCACGACTTCCGGCGGAAGCGCCGACAGGGGACAGTTTTCGATGCTCATAATTGCCAGATTCTGGCACAGGGCCAGCTCGTACGGCAGCTTGATCAGTGCCGGATTATCGTTGATGTAGAGCGATTCGAGATTTTCCAGCGTACCGATCTCCTCCGGCAGGAACTGCAGATTGTTTTCGCCCACGGACAGGTACGTCAGGTTCGTTAGATGGCCAATCGTGCGGGGTAGCGCGCCGAGCTGGTTTGACTGCAAAATCAGCTTCTGCAGGTCGTGCAACAGCCCTATTTCGGATGGTAGGGACTCGAGCCGATTCTCCTCCAGATCGAGCACGCGCAGCTTCTTCAGGTTGCCGATGGTGTTCGGTATTCGTTTCAGTAGATTGTTGGACAGGATCAGTATCTCCAGATTCTGCAGGCAGTGTATATCGTCCGGAAGCTTCGTGAGCGAGTTGGTGCCAAAGTTTAGCTCTACCATCTGGGTCCAGGTGCCGATGTCGAGCGGCAGCGAGGTGAGCGCGTTTTCCTTCATGTTCAGCTTGGTCAAGCCGCGGGCACGAGAGAAAATGCCGTACTGTATCTTGTCGATTTGATTATGCTCCAGATTGATGCTGGTCACGTTCGTGAACTGGGCCGGCCCACCGGACGGGTAGCTGTGGAACGCGTTCCGCGAAAGGGTGATCGTGGTAAGGTTGCTCAGGCTGGCCAACAGCCCATCGGGCAGCTGGCTGATCCCGTTGCCCTCCACGTTAAACTCATCCATGTGCGTGCAGTTCTTCAGCGAGACGGGAATTGACGAGAGCTGGTTGTAGCGCAGCCCGAGCCGCATCAGGTTCGACAAATTGCCTATCGACTCCGGAATGTCCAGGAGATCGTTGTGCTGCAGATCGAGCGCAGTCAGGTTAACGCAATTCCCGATCTCCTCGGGCAGGTGTTTCAGATGATTGTGCGAAAGGTCGAGCGTCGTCAGATTGACCAGATGGCCGATGGCTGCGGGCAGCTCGTGGATTTTGTTCTCCCGCAGGCTAAGCATCGTGAGGTTGCTAAGATTTTTCAGATTGTCACCTACCACCCGGATCCTGTTGAAGCGCAGATAAAGCGTGGTGAGCGTGTGCAGCTTGTAAATCACATCCGGTATGTCGGACAGCTTGTTATGTCGCAGATCAAGCACTTTCAGCTGCTTCAGGTTCTGCAACGAATCAGGTAACGACGTGAGTGAATTCTCGTTCAGTGCCAACGTTTTCAGGTTCGCCAGGCAACCGATCTCCGGCGGCAGGGACGATATCTTGTTGCCATACAGATAGAACTCGACCAAGCTCGTGCAATCTTTCACCGACGCAGGTATGACGGTGATGGAGGATTTGCTCAAATCGAGCCGCTGAATATTTTCCTCCTTGCATCGCTGAAACTCCTTGATCACGTCTACATCGGCCTGTATCGCTTTCCCCTTCTTGGTGGTCGGTTTCGGTTTGTTCGACTCCGGGTGCTTCACCGTCACAACCTTGGGGCGAATGATTTCTGCAGGCATTTCACTGCCGGATCCTCCGCTTCCACTGCCGTATCCTCCGCTTCCTGGTGCTGCCGCCGTGCTACTACCACTCACGTTCGCACTGTTTGCGTTTCCAGCACCGGCGACACCACCACTAGCAGCTGAATTGGATGATCCTGCGCTACCGCCTCCGCCTCCGCTGCTGCTTCCGCCAGAAGTGTTCGCTGAGGTGCCGGTACCGCCTCCACCGGAGCTACCCAAATTCATGCCGCGAGCTCCACTGAATAGCACAATACGATATGATGCTGTTTGAGAACGAGTCTGAGATTACCGAACTGCAATCTTCTTTCCGTTCGTGCACACACACACACTCCAAACCACACCAACTAACACAGCTGATTTGATCCTGTTGATCGGATTCACTCAGGTACAATCCTGAGATTGTAAGTGTCCTAGCGGTGCAACCCTATCTCACTGTACGCCAGCAGCTTCTGTGGAGAAAATGAAAAAAACTCGTATAAATATGTTGTACTACTTTTTCTAACACTTGCTAAATGAATGCTGGTATGTCCAGCTTCCCTTTAGTGTGCCCCAGCCAACCTGCTGCAACCATTACATTCTGCTTCACACACCCTTTTCGGGCAGACTCCGCTGGGTTTTGGATATTACGGACTGCTGATCTGCGCTATATTTTTGCCGGATCTTGTATCCCATCCCACACTCGTGAAAATCCTTGACGATTTCTTGTAACTGGCTCGTGAGGAGCAAGCAAGCAAGGATTCGCACGGCCAGAGAACGCGAGAGATAGTGATGTGAGAGAGTGAGCAAAACACACCATCAGCGAGTCCGGCGGCAGTTGCTCACTGCACATACATAGCAGGCGTCGTAATTTTAAATGCATCATTCCACCGAAACCGAGGCGAGAAAGCGAGAAAGAGAGAGGCACTGTGAGATTGAAGAAGGACCCAGGGCAACACTAAAGAACTACCCCAGGGATTGTTTAAGTGTGTAAGCGGTCGACTAACACACAAGAACTCCACCATAATCAGTTATCAATGTCGCAGGGTCTATAGCACACATTCGAAAAAAATTAAAGCAAAGAAAACACCAGTGTGTGACTCAGAAGAGCACCTGACGTTGCGAATGGGATTGGTTTACACGCATCAGTCGGGTGAGGCAAAAGAAGAAGATATCACTAACCAAGAAGATGGGACTATGTCTAAGGTTTCTGTGATCGATTACAGACCACCATCAAACACTTTAAAACTTTTTTTTTGTATATCCTTCTACCACACACCGAAGATGTAATAGGATCCGTTGCTGGTTTGGCAAGCATCCTGTTCCTGCTGCTGCTGCTGCTGTCCACATCCGTGCGAGGAGTACTCAAGCAGAAGGAATCGGTTTATGTTCAGCAAAGGAGGGAACCGAACTTACTTAAGTCGTACACCTGAGGCGGCTCGACACAATATCCTGCCTTTCGTTCGATTAAATCTCATCACAGGCAGTGTGTAGCATCGCAGCTAATATTCATAGCATGTTTCTCTCACACAGCACATACAGTATTCCTCCTGCCCCGGACGGGCGGACGACGGTCATTCTCTTGATTTTCTCTCGCCGACATTTTATCAACAGCATTCACAACTATGTACCCCCACCCTTCTCCCCTCAGCACCACCTTATCCAACCCACCTGGACGTGACATTGAACCTACGTGAGCTGAAATCTGCCCGAACCTCTTCCTCTGGGTCAGAAGGGAAGCAGCAGGACAGACAGGGCGCGCAAAACGCAGCTTCGCTAGAACTCTGTTGGCAAATGGCACTCGGGATGTTATTAATCCGATGGGAATCATTTCTACCAAGGAGCAAATGATTGCGCGCACTGACTGATACTGCTGGCAGCAGCAGCAGCAGTGGTGGGTTTAGTGCATCCAAACAATCGAGCAAATTTACCCCACTGACGATGACCATCCCATGACATTCAATTTCATAGAAAACAACACAAAAACCAGCACCGAGGACGGATCCACCACCAGCTTGTGGAAAGGGTTCAGCTTCAACATCAAAAAGCTGTTGTTGTGGTGGGTGTAGCTGCAATTTCATCGCTGGGAATGTTTCACACTGCCTTGCGACATAATAACCGGGGCTCGTAAACACACTACTCACCCCTTGACGATTCTGGTTTGAGTGGTTAAATGGTCACACAGCACTAGCACTGGGCTTAGCAAAGCTCCTCTGCACACACAATTATTATCACGGAATGGCGCACGTACACGGGCAGCACGGCAGGTGCGGATAAGGTCGGAATGCGAATTCTCGTCACTTTTTCGCTGATGATGCTTCCCTACGGTTTTGAAAATTTGACCTGCTGTCAAAGGAGAACCTTGCTCTCTCGGATTCTCCTGAATCGCACTTATGCTCGCACACATACACACGCGCCCACAAATGAATGAACATTTTGCGAGCGAGAAAGAATGCGAGACCGTGCAAGTTCGCTTCTCCAGAAAGCATGTAAATTTGTATAAAACATCTCACGTGGGAGGTTTACACCGTATGGGAGCAGCGATGGGCGAAAGACAGAATTAAACGATGCTCGTGGATGTGTAAAAGGCGTTCAGCAGAGAAAACACCGTATCAAAATTGAGAATTTGTTTGGGGAGAAAAGAGGGAGAACACAAACATTGAGAATTATGAGAGTAATCACGATCTCTGTTGTACGCACATACAGCTGAATCGCACCACATCCTGCCTTTAGGGATTCTATGCGTTGGAATGAATACGGAACATGCATTTCTTTCGCTATTTACTTCCATTTTAAAATGCTTGAAACATTTATGTGCAATAATAGTTCAGTACTGCTCATTATCATTTGTACATAAAGAAAATGGTTTGAAATTTCGAAGTACGATGCCAAATTCACTTTGAACTAAGAGCAGACATCCAGTACCTGATATTGAAAATGACACGAGAATTCAACTTCAAGAGTGATTTTCACTCAGGAAATAAAAAAACCTTTTTTCCCCGTACTTTCTATCCCTTTTCCAAGCGGAACAGTTTTACAAAATAAAACACTGCAAATAACCTGTTTCCCTTGGCAAAAGATATCTATCCAATCTTCAACGTGCTGGTGAATTCACGGACAGCAAACGTTGGTCGTAGTGTGGACACCCCATCGTTCTGTCAAAACAAAACACAGACAGTTCATTTCCATACGTCAGCCGCTCTGTATATTGCCGAAGCTATTTCACCGAGTAGTTTTTTTCGTGCTCTTGCTGCGTGCGTATCAGTGAAGATCGGGGGTGCAGTTGCCGTAAACGTAGCAATTCCCTTTTGCCCTCGATCGAAGGGCTTTATTGCGAAGGGAGAAAGGGTTTGGCTTGCTTTGTGGGGTGGCTGCATCGGAACGACAGTAACGCTACTTGCCTTGTTTTAGTGGCCACAATTTCCGGGTACGTCTACCAGAAAGCTGGAAAACGGGAGTCTCACTCTCGGCCTTCTTTTCCTGCACCAAATAATCCCTTCCAGCTTATTACTTTCCGCTGTGCGTGTGTGTGCTGAAAATGCATAAAACTGTGCTGTGATTGTGTAAAGGCTCGCAATTAAAGAAAAGCTAACCTCTCCAGGCAACATGAACACTTAATTGTCCACCGTTGTCCGGTGGGGGTTAGTTTGGTTTTGGGGCCATCAATTAGTGATGTTTTCTCTTCGGACTCCACTTCATACGCCTGCCGAGAGGAGCTTTTCATTTTTCATGTTGATATGTGTATGTGTGTATCGGCCATTGGTATAGAAAATGACGAAGTGCATGTGCTAAGAACGTGATCCGATTGAAGAAAAGCAGCAAAACCTTATCGAAACCGCGTTTTTATCGGTGTAACCAACTATTGAAGCTATTCTACTAGGGCTGCTTCCCAGTCAAACAAAAAAAGAAACGAAACACAATTCGTTGTGCAATCACATGATCCCACCTCGGAGTCGGAAAGTGTTAGAAGTAAGGAGCTTTCTAATCAATAACAGTTTATCAATGAAAGTGTCTTAACTATAATACCTACAAGATCATCTCGCAAGGGATTTGAAGGTATTAAGAGCGTGTGTGTAATGCCAGAGATAGTGACTGATGGAAAGGAGTCAGCATGAGCTAAGCACAGGCAGGGTGACGTAGATTATTGATTTTTCCTTCGGAGTCGCATTACCTGGTGGCTACAGTACGCGTGTCTGTATGTGTGTGCGTAACGCGAGTTGAGGTTTGTTGTGTACAGTTTTATGAGAGGTGTTGTGTTTAGAGCGATATATCTAAGCTACGTGACTAACGATATTCCGCGAGCGCCATTTGTTTTTATTTTGTGCAATTTAGCGTGTAACGTACATTACAAAACCCCGGCCTTAGCAGCATTGGCACATGTGTTTGGCGTGGTAAAAAGAGCAGGCTGATAAGTTGATAAGAAAGTTATAGGGTCCGGGTCAATGTGAGGTAAAGCTAGAAGTGAAGTCCAAGGTGATCAAGTAGCCAGCTGCGCTAAGGTAAAGCAGTGTCATTGGCACAAATAGTTGTTTTGTCTGTGAAATTATGGAAATAAATTTTTTTCGCATGTTACTGCGATAAAAACAGAGACGCACACGCACACAAAGCTGCGGCGCTAGCTGCGATCGTTTATTTCATTTTAATGTGTGACGTATTGAATATGTGAGCTCGTGTTGATTGTTTTATGACGGGCTGGCCAGTTTTAGATGCGGTCACAAGATCGCGGCGTAGTTTACAACGACCGCACAGCAATTGATATGTTTGTTATGAACTATTTGCTGCATAGCAAAACATTCCTTCCAGCCAAACAACGTCATGGGAATAGACATCCGCTTACTAGATTGTAATCTTGTCGTTGATAGCGAAAACGTATCAGTCCCAAATTCTTCCTAATCCGGTATCAACCAATACAAAATTTCTTTTAGAACCCGAACAGCGGACACGATGTCTTCGTTGCGCTACGACATGGACGACAGCCTCGATGGCGGCATACAGCAGCAACCAGCAACATCCGGTCGCAAAAGTGCGCTGAATGCTGCGCCAGGCGATGAGCTGTTCAACAACATGATGGGTGCCGATTTCAGCATAAGAAAGCGTCGCGTTTGGGCCCCGGAAGAAGTGTCACTCGCGTCCGAAGATATCGACCTGCTGGACGATGACGACGATTTGGAGGAAGAGGAAGACGATGGAGTTGGCTGCCCGTTACCATCGACACCGGAAGATAATCAGCTGCTCGAGGCCGAAATGACGGAAGTGCTGAAGGCGGGCGTCCTCTCGGATGAAATTGATCTTGGCGCGTTGGCTCACAATGCGGCCGAACAAGCGGAAGAGTTTGTGCGCAAGGTGTGGGAAGCGTCGTGGAAGGTTTGTCACTTTAAAAACCTGCCGGCCTGGCTACAGGACAACGACTTCCTGCACAAAGGACACCGGCCACCGTTGCCTTCGTTCAGCGCTTGCTTCAAATCGATCTTTCGCATACACACCGAAACCGGCAACATCTGGACGCACTTGCTGGGCTGTGTGATGTTTATCGGCGTGGCCGCCTACTTCCTGACGCGCCCTTCGTTCGAAATTCAGCTGCAGGAGAAGCTCATCTTCCTTACGTTCTTCATTGGCGCCATCATTTGTCTAGGATTTTCGTTCGCGTTCCACACGCTGTGCTGTCACTCGGAAATGGTTGGCAAGCTTTTTTCAAAGTAAGACACATTTTACCACATCGATGTTTCCTTTAGTGTACATGATCCGTAATCTGTTTCCTTGCTTGCTTCTTGCCTAGGCTCGATTACTGCGGCATTGCTCTCCTCATCATGGGTTCGTTCGTTCCTTGGCTTTACTATGGGTTCTACTGCCACTACAAGCACAAGCTGATCTACCTGACTGTGGTGATTGTGCTCGGCATAACTTCGATCATCACTTCGCTGTGGGACAAGTTTTCTCAGCCCAACTTGAGACCGCTCCGTGCAGGTGAGTATGCTAAGAACCCTAGCACCCTCGTAACCACCGGAATCATTACCGTTCCTGTCTCTCCTTACAGGCGTTTTTATGAGCTTTGGTCTGTCCGGAATTATCCCCGCTATACATTACGTGCTGATGGAAGGATGGATTAGCAAAATTTCTCAAGCAAGTCTGGGCTGGCTTATACTGATGGGACTGCTGTATATTCTTGGCGCTCTGTTCTATGCCTTGCGCGTTCCGGAACGGTGGTTCCCCGGCAAGTGTGACATTTGGGTGAGTGTGTCTCCACTAAATTCTCTCTTTGTTTGGGTGGGGCAAAAAGGTGAAAATTACGTTGAATTATACGAAGTACGAAACGGTTTGAGGTCTGAATAACGTATGTGCCAAACGTGATCAAATCGTTATAGCTCCTAAGATTGCTCCAAACCCATTATGTTTCTGTTAGGCGACATGTTATTGAACCCTTAACATGTTTAAAAATGTATGCAGTGAGTTATTGAAGTTGAAAAAGAAAGAAGCAATATCCTCGACCCAAATCACTACTCAGTGAAGAAAAGAGATAGAATACAGACTGAAAATAGGATTCGTGAAGAGATATAGAAAATCATACAGGAAAGAAGCACACGATTGCCAAGTTCTCTCAGAAGTTTATTCACATACAAATGAAGTAAGATGTAATGCACTATCCTAGAATTTGATCCATCTGGTTTATGGAAATCCTACTGATAAGACACAAAGCAATACAAGCGCATTCGACGCGAGATCGCAACAGGCTGCAGTAGAATGCATCGAGATAAAGCGGATCACTAATTTCATAGGATAGATCGCGTATCATAGCCATGTTCCCTTTCGTCTACGAAAATCATTAGGTCATTAGGATTAAGGAGAAACCCAGACCGTGGAAGGATATAACAGACATCGTTAATGAGTTATAAAAATAGCTGAGGCAGGTTGTGCTTAAGGAAGCAGACCTACCGGGTAAGAACTCACACGAACCATAATGAGAAGACTAATTACTTATGCATAGAACCAGTAACGGAGATAGAAACGTTGCTCTATGAAGGGATGAAGCACCACATTATACGTCAAATGGGACCCAACGATGGGTGAAAGCGTGAAGGTCCAACAATTTGTCCAAAGCTGCTAACACATCTCACTTTACTATGAAAATGACGGTTTTTTAAAGCATCTCTTAATTTATGAGATATATTTACTTTAATTTTTCAACATTTTTTCCTACCGCGCCCTGTAAACCGTGGACAATTCTCACCAAAAGTATTAATCTGGATAATGTTTATATCTATTCATCTCTCGTTGAATTGCAGTTCCAATCGCATCAGATCTTCCATGTGCTTGTGCTGGTGGCCGCGTTCGTGCATTACCACGGTATCAGTGAGATGGCAATGTATCGGGTAACGGTCGGTGAATGCGATATCCCTCATCAGCATCCCGCTATCAGCTTCTAAACCTGCTAGCTCATGGTAAGCGTGCGGCGTTACAACCACAACAGCAACAACATCGAGCCCAACATCCGATTCCAAACCCGATTGATGGAACATGTTTTACATCACACACACACACACACGCACTCATACAAAGATAGATACACACACACAAATGCAGTATATTAACATCTCAGTGAAGCAGACGAAATCACAACGCGCGGCCGAGTCGGATTTGTATAGGGAACGCTCGCCCCCTCTCTCTCTCTCTCTTTACTGTAGAGGGTGATATGGAACACAGCACACCACGCAGCCACATACGCAGGATAATTTATTGTAGTGTTGTATTGCGGGATGGGAGGGTGTTAGACATTTAAATGCAAATTTTGCCTTACAGTATCAGTAAATTTGGTTTTTTTCTTTTGCAAATTGAGCTGAGCTTTGTTGCAGTTTGGAATATTATTTTACGCCACACATACACACACACACACACATATTATATTTTCAGTCCGGAACCGGAACCATGTTATTAAACTACTATTAGCATTACGGGGGGATAAAAACAAACGTTAGATTTACCATTGCATACGCCCTTTGATGCAATGGATCGATGCGCAACTTTACGTAAGTGATACAAAAAACCAAAACATCCACAACCACAACTTCTTGGGTGGGTCGTTGTGCCCCCCACCCGAAAACACCGTTTGGCTCCAGACTAACGGCCAAAATTGAGCACGCCCCATAACCCCTTTCAATTAACCTTTTCGGCCGGACACGCGGACGGGCGGGAATCATGAAGAGTCCAAGTCCAATCTGCAAGCTTTTAAATGTTGCTTTACAATTCTCTTCAAGGTAGCATACGAGTGGTAATTACACAAAAAGAAAAACTCTTCTGTTTTCTGTTTTAATACCCTACCTCCCGGGGGCATCATCATCACCCGTGCATTCCGTAAATTTTCTCGTTAAAATTTCTTATCTACTTCATTTTGTATCGTATTTTTTGTAATGAAAATGGAACTACAACTGTAGCAACAGGAACAGTTTTGCCGACATATGGAAGGAGGAGTTTAAAAATTTCATTTAAAAATTAAAGTCTAGCTCAGTAAGTATGATGGCGTTTAAGGCTGCTTTCTGTTATGCCATGCGTTGCAGGCCTAACAAACTTCTTTGCTTCCAAGGAACGTGAAGTGAGTGGGCGTCCGTCGTCCTTAGGAAGCTAGCTATCAATTACTAAATGATGTTTTGAACTTCATCTTCTTCACGACACAAAAAAGGGTGGAAAATAATTTGCTACAGCTTTGAGTATGGTTGGAGACATTAAATTAAAAAAAGTGAATTGATTCCGGCGTTATGAGTGTTACAACCTCCCCTTCCTGCATGCATTCCCATGCATTCGGCCGCCGTACCAGAGCTCTGCAAATGTGCAACCGCCGTGCAGTTTTACAGGCATCGCTCTACATGTCTCGCTTTGCCATCTATCAACAACATTATAATTTGGGCAAAAGATTTATGCTACAAATCTGAAAGCTCTTTCGGTGAAAAATTGATTTGAAAAACTGCGGTTTCATGTTTTTACACCTGGGGAACACCGCAGGACAAACGCGTTCACAAAATTTGTAGATAATGGTAAACATTTTGTCAAAACTAGCAATACAAACCCATTACACGGAATTAAAACACAGAAGATAAGCGGAAGGAGGTACACCACATCATCCGGTGGCTATTCGGCCCTATACACAAAAGTGTAGCTCTGTTTCAAGGAAGAATCGTTTGCTGCGTTGCTGCTGGGGTTGTGTTGATTGTGTTTGAACAACAAAAGGAAAACCAAGGTCGGGGCTAAACACAACAGACACAGGGTAGTGATGTAAAATCCATCTTGTGGAAATACGTGGATTTCGAACCTATGGATTGGGGGTTGGGAGGGAATAACAAATAAATGTTTAACAACCATTAAGTAAGGCTAAACCAATTATTACAAACCAGGCACACAAACACAAACACACACACTAAATGGTAACACGGCAAAATGTACGAACTATGGGAAAGTTAAATACAGTTCATGTGTACCGGACAACAGAACCGTATCTGTTTGATGAATTGCTGTAAGTAGTGGATGACAAACACCGTCCGTAGTAGTTGCTGGCAAGGACCTCTCCCTGAGAATATGCTGATCGTTGAACTTCACGGGCGATGAATGATGATGGTGAGCATACGCATTGGTGGCCCCGAACCAAACCAGTGGCGGACCAAGGTCTTTGGAGGCACCGAGCGGAAGGGCAGTTGAGGGCTTCCCTATAATAATGACTCGTTTGTGAGTAGGACCAAAAGAACTTCCTTCGTCGATGAGGCCCCGAGCGGTCCCATTCCGGAGCCGGAGCGGAGCCTTTTCTGCTGTGCAAGATTAAGTGGACAATTTACAAATAGGATGAAGCGGATTTTTGTTAAATATCTTAAACATGGTTCAAACGATAAAAGAGCTGTTTGCCCTCCGGTACTTCTTGGAGGGCTGTATTACAACATTACACCTGTAGATGAAACTCATGTCTGCCAAAACGCTTGTCTCTGTGGTCGATTGTTGTTTATTTCATCCAAATATTTCATACAAATTGCTGCTGTGTTCGACTGGTACGCTTTCTCCTATACAGAAACATGCGCAGGCCTCGAAATGCGCGTCGTACGCCGTACGTGATTCATCGCCTGTTGATTCATCGCCTGTTGACATCGATCGGCGAATGGGCGGGAAACGCGGAGAAAGAACAGAACAATCGCAAGTGTGTATAAAGAGTATAGTAGAAAAAATAAAATGCCAATAGATTGTTCTACTTGTCACGCAGCACACAGTTTGGGGGGGGGGAGGCTAGTTGTTGCCGCTTTCGATGAACGCATGCGACTTTCCCCTAACTATTCTTTGCGCCACAAAAAAACTGGACTAAAAACACCCTTCCGTGTTCCTCATATAATATGTTCCTTTGCTTACATTCTTACACCCTACAAACATACGAGAGCTTTCGTACGTGATTTTGTTTGTTTTTTTTTCTATTTTAATGCTGAACCAAATCTTGAATATTATTGATGCAGGAAGGCTAATGTAGTGCAATACATGTATAATATAATTCACGATGATTTCATTCGATTCGAGCGCTATAACCCATACGCTAATAACAAAGTAATATAATATAAAGGTCAAATATTTAATATTTGATGAAACAAGATGGATGAATAAAAGAAAAGGGAAAGGGAAATGAACAAACTCTGCTTCAACAGAACGCTCGCAAAAACCTTCGCGGTCTCCTAATCTAAACAACCAACAATAGAATGTAGTAATAGAGCGACAATGCTTTCAACAATGTGTTTAGTTCTACTTCTTCGCCTAAAACCGGGTTATGCGTTTGATGTATGGGAGAATACTAGTTGCAGTATCCACTGGAGAGGGTGGAACCGGGAATTAAGATGCTTCGCTTTTTCTTAACGACGCTCTTTCATTACAATGGTTCGAGATGATCAGTTCATATGCTTGCGAATCACTTTTGCTCATATAGATCCTTCTATTTCGTTCTGTTTCTTCTTCTCGCCGGCGGAACTTTGTCCAATGACCGTGGAGGGGAGGCAAATAGAAGCTTATATTGTTCCACACAGACAGACAGACAGACGGCTACGGAGACGGTTTTATTAGTTGATCTATGTGGCCGGAACCCCACCAACTTAAACCAACTCTTGTAAGGCGAGTAAAGACTGGCGTAAAAATTCGTACTGTCCTTTGGCGTGCTTTATTTCCAGTTCTGCCAGATCGGTCAAACTAAAACAGGGAGGAAAACAAAACCAGCTCATAAATTCGATCGTAAACCAGCTCACAAGCTGGTAAGTGCAAGCAGCTTACCTTTTCTTAAAAGCAGCCACACGGCGCAACCTAAAGCTGACCAGCTCCTCCTTGCCGCGTGCCGACATGGATTCAAACTTTTCACACGCCTGCGTCTGTGCAGTTTCCGCCTGGGGATGAGAAAATTAAGCGATCAGTCGTTGCATTCACCTACACACTGCCTGTTCAAAACATTCACGCAGTAAGCATGCATGATTTTGTAAGAATTTAAAACCATATTCCCACCTCCTGCACTTCCAGCGGCTAAAGCCGGCCATCGTGGAAGAAAGCATAAAAAGAGAAAGAAGCGTAGACAAACACGTTGGGGCGAAAGATAGAAAAGGAAGGCGTGAGAAACAGTATATTATTGATAAAATAATTGGTCGACACCGGGGGCATCGATGCCAGAGAGAGAGAGAGAGACAGAGAGAAAGAAAATGGTGTGAACGCCAGTGTGTCTTAGTAGTCATCTTAAAATCGTTATCCATTTGTCTTATATCTGCCAAAAGACTGCAGAGTGATGATAACGAAGAGTCAGCGTTCATAACTATCCACAAACCTTCGGCTTCATCAGGACTTATGTGGTTCAGTTGTAGAGGTATTCGCGGATTGATTCTAATTGGGATATTAGAAGTAAAGAGGAGGAATAGACAGGAGAGTAGCTCTTAAAACGGATGGGAGCTAAAGAAAAGGATCATACCGAACCAGAGCTTTCAGGTTGATGTGTTGGAAGCGAAGCGTGGATCGTGGAAGCGTTTCCTCGCCTAACTTAAATCGAGACTCCTAAACCCAAGATCGCTTGGGAGGGAATGTTATGAGTCATGTTATGAAGAGGATTTTTACAACTCAGATCATGGAAAGATACAGCATAGAGTGCAAGATTGATTCGCATATGATTGAAACCGGTATGAAACGATACCAGATTCAATTATGGAAAACACAAGCACAGTATGCTTAATCAATAAAAAGGTACCACCAAGAACGTTTTGCAAAACTTCTTAGGAATTATTGCTTCTAAATCTAGAACAAGGTAATGTGACCATGGAGGAATAGGAAAGGAATAGCCGAAGTGAGTGTGGAAATCATGTGAGCAACGGCATCGTCAAGTCTGCATTAGCGTCGTTTGTCATTCAAAGTCCAGTTTCATGTTGAATGCGCCATTAGCTGCTTAAGAAACGCTTACCGCGTGTACGTCCTTGTTTTTGGCCCGTGCCTTTTCCAAGTTCCGGTTGGCCGCCTCGTACGCCGCCAAGCAGCGTAAGCGACGGATGAGTAATGCCTTGGCGGCATTGCTATCTCGCTGATAGTATCGTAGCGTATCGCCAAGCTTAAGGTCTTGATCGCTTGCGACACGTCCTTCCATGTTCTAGCAAAAGCAAAAGCAGAAGAAAAAATAAACACAAACGTACGTCGATCAGATCTCGTTGGGAATGCACGCGACGCGAATATTTACCCTAATTTTCTCGAAAATGTCAGATGTTTTTGCTAGAAACTTTTCCATCGAGCCATGATGTTCAGCGGTCGACAGGGCCAGCAGTTGCGACGAAATGCGCACATGCGAATCGGCCACATCCTTGTGTTTGTTGGTCATCTTCTCCGTCCGTATGGCGGCCTCCTTCAGGTGTGCATGGTACTCGCCCAAAAATTGCAGCTCGTGCTCAAAGAAATCGTTCACGTCCTTCACCATGGTGCCGAGGTAGATTTCGTCGGTAGTTTTCCCGATGCTCTTTACCAACCCACCGAAGATGTCGATCTTTTTCTTCATCTTCGCGCACAGATCCTGATCGTACACCAGGAACACCTTCAGGTGCGAGTCTTCCCGAAACACGGGATGGGAGGCGAGGCGCGTCAGGAAGACTTCATGCATCGCGACAGTCTTTTTGAAGGTGGCCAAATATTCCGCTTCCAGCTCCTGCTTCATCTTTTTGAACTCTTCCTTGGTCATGTTTCCCTCGCCTTCGCCCAGCCGCTGTAGCTTTTCGCGCGATGCATCGAAATCGGGCCGCGGTGGACAGGGCGGTATGATGTAGCCCGCGTATTCCTCGTTCTCCTCGAAGCGATCGTGCAGCCAGACGAACTCTTCGTGCTGTCGGACCACCAGAAAGTCCGGCTTTTCGAACCCGGGCAGGTTGGTGCGTGTGTGGACGGTAAATTTCACTCGTTCCTTCTCGCTCAATGCATCGGAAATGTCGACCTAGGGGAACCGTTAGGCAGCGTAACCATTAGTGATAGTTATTTATAATAGTGCTCGATCGCGAACAAAGAAAGAAAGTGGAATGACTCACCAGAAGCGAATTTTCCGGCAGGGCGGTAGATGATGTGGTAGTTGATCCACCACCCTCTATGGATCCCTGTCGAGAGCTTGCAATGGTTTCCGGTGGTGCGTTGGTGACGACGTTCGGGCTCGTCACTTGCGGTGACGATCCGTTTTCTTCGATTCCGTCCTGCGACAAGCAGCATGATCATAATAAGCAGAGTCACAAAACCGCCCACATATGTGCACACACGGACACACACAGCGTTCTTATCACTGCGCGTTCCATAATGCATAAAGGAATGACCACCATACTGCGGTGCCAGCACGGCACGGCCATACTTACCATCATCTTGCTAATTCGCTACGCTCACTGTACACTACGATCTGTACCGTTTTCTCCTGCTTTAGGGAAGTCCTGCCGAGGGGAACTGAAACTCTAATCCGTGGAGGCGAAAACCGAACGGAGTACTTACTAATGCAACTAATTTGATGAATCAGTGCAGTGCAGTGCAGTGCAGTGCAACGGTACGCATTACCGGGGTACGCGCTTCGATTGCCAACAAAAATGATCAACAACTGAAAGTAACGACTAATTTGGCTTCACACCGCTACGCGTTCCATCAAGAGGCTCAAGCAACTGGGGGGTGGGTTTCGCTGAGTGCGACTTGGGAAACCACTATTTTTTCTATACTATCTTTCCCTACTGTTGTTCTGTGGTGATAGACTTCGTCAGCACAATATTGTAAACTTCAACTCTCGACCGATAGAAATTGATACGGGTGCAATGGTGTGTATGCGGGCAGGCGTCTGAATGTGTGTGCGTTCGTGATTGCGCATGGGAATTGGTTTACCGCTGTCAAATCGAATCGTGGCTGCCTGCCAAGGTCCGCTAATGCTGACATTCAAAGAAGCCATTCTCAGTTTTTGTTATAACAATAAATGCATCACTAATTAAGCTAACATAATTTGGATTGCAACGTTTGCAAATGCATTATTTTAGCATAAATGACGAAAAATCGTGCAATGTTTTCGTGAATTTGCACATATGATTGACAGCATGAAACGTCAAACCGAAACATAAACAAACAAACAGCGCCGCTTCGTTTTGTTGCTAGACAAATCGCCGCGGTCCGCTGTGGTGTAGTAAAGATTCTTCTAAGCCGCTGTACGATGGAAATCTCTGCCATTGAGGACCTGAAAATTATCCCGGACGTCGTGCAGCCGTACCCGGACCCTTCCGTCGGTCGAGAGGGGGTGATCGTGATTGACAACGGGTCGTTCAACTGCCGTGTCGGATGGATGCTGAAGGAGAAGCCGGCACTGATCTTTCGAAACATCCTTGCCAAACCAAGGAAGGATCGCACGAAAAAGGATCTCGATGTTGCCACCGTGCCAGTGACCCAAATCGGTAACGATATAGTGAACATAGAGGCGATGCGCATGCAGTTGCGTACCCAGTTCGATCGCAATGTCGTAACGCACTACAATGTGCAGGAACAAATTTTCGATTACATTTTCGGGAAGCTGGGCATAAGCTCGGAGAATGGAGTACCTCACAAAGTGATGATAACGGAATGCTTGTTCAATCCGAACTACTGCCGCAGTTTAATGTCGGAGCTGCTCTTCGAATGCTACGACATACCGGGGCTGTCGTACGGTGTGGACAGCTTGTTTAGCTACTACTCGAATCAGAGAGCGAAAAATGGGCTCATCATTGCTACCGGATACCATACGACGCATGTGATACCGGTGATGAATGGCCGCATTGTCGTGGAGAACGTGCGGCGCATAAACATCGGAGGCTCAAACATGATCGCCTTTCTGCATCGTTGCTTGCAGCTTAAGTACACGTTCCATCTTAACGCCATCACGTTGAGCCGTTCGGAGGTTTTGCTACACAAGTACGGAGAGTTTGCGTACGATTATATAGAAGCGCTACAAAAGTGGGCCTCTCTTGAGTATTATGATCAAAACGTGAAGAAAATCCAACTGCCTTTCAACCAGACCGCGGCCACGCCAGTCCTTACGACCGAGCAAAAGTTTGAAAAGAAGAAGGAGCTGTCGAGACGCTTGGTCGAAATCAATGCTAGACGCCGCGAAGAACGTTTAGCACAGGACGAGGAATTGCTCATACAGCTACAACAGCTGGAGGAATCGGCCGAGGATGGAGATGACGTACGCGAAGCGTTGGCCGAACACAGTCTCAAAGATGTAGGTGAGCTGAAGCGAATGATAAGCACGGTTAACGCGCGGGTCGATAAAACTCGACAAAAAATGAATGCTCCTGCAGCTACTAGCTCACAGCAAATACAGCCCGACACGGACAAATTGTTACAGCCGCCGCCAAACATGACCGTGGCCGAATGGGTGGAAGAAACACGTCGCAAACGGGACGCCATTATAGAAAAGCGGCAAGCGCGCAGACAACGAAAGCAGGACCTTGCCAAGCGACGAACTGCAGCTGCCCAGGAACGTATGCGCATCATCTCGCACTTGGCGCGAAAGGAGAAAGGAAGCGACGACTTTGGAATGCGGGACGAAGATTGGGACGTGTATAAGCAGATTAGCCGCGAGGAGGACAGTGACAATGAGAACGAAAACGAGCGCATGCTAGAGTGTGAAATCATTCTTAAGCAGTACGATGCAACGTACGAGGATCCGCTACTGACGATGGCTGGTAGTGCGGCCGAACTGTACCAGCTACACGTGGGCGTGGAACGTATCCGTGCGCCGGAAATTCTGTTCCAACCGAGCATTATCGGCAGCTACGAAGCTGGACTAGCAGAAACGATCGATTTTGTACTAAAGCTGTTTCCGGACCACCAGCGAAGTTGTTTGGTGGAAAACATCTTCCTTACCGGAGGATGTGCAAAGATCCGTGGGCTGAAGGAGCGTCTTGCGCGGGAAATGAGAGAAATGTTACCCTTCGGGGCTCGATTCGAGATCGAACTCGCTCGCGATCCGGTGCTGGATGCGTGGAATGGGGCGAGCAAATTTTGTCTGACGGAAACATTTCGTCAATCGCTTATTACACGCTCAACGTACGATGAGTGTGGTGGAGAGTACATTAAGGAACACGTACACGGAAACGTTTATTTTCCGACTCCAAAGAGTTCGGTCGATGAGCAGCAGATGATGGGATAAGAGGATGGTACAGAGTATGCAGAACGAAGGGAATTCAAATAAATAATGTGTATGTGTAATACAATGACTAGACTTTATTTCTTGTAAGTTCAAAGTATGTTAAATAATACATCGTTAGGATAAAAAATTGTATTTACAAAGAGATGCACATAACGGCAATCGTTTCGGTTTGAAAATGGTTTTGGGTCACAATGCCTTGACGTTGACGATCCAGACCCAAATGGCCCAAACAACTTCGTACACCAGCAGCTGTCAGCGAACACTGCCTTTCCTTACTTTTGTTTCACTGTGCACTGTAGCCAGCAGGCCAGCTGAAGCAAAACAAGTGTTACTTTTCTGTTGTGATCATCGTTTTATCGAGAGGACCGGTGCAAATTAGCAATAATGCTGCATTGACTGTGTATTTGAGTGTCTTGTTTCGTTCGTTCTGTAAACCGTACCGTAGCGGTCCGTGCTCGAAAATATCGGCTCAGGGTTTAAAGTGATATAGCCTGTTTTGTGCCACCGCGTATTGAACGTAGTTGGACACGTTCGGGAAAATTGTCATCGAATGTTGTGACGAGGGGGACAAAGTGCAATTAGACTTGTGGCTAGAGTAAAAAACCCGTCTGCGAAGGCATTGCAGTCCGATACCGCAACTGAATTTGGAAAGTTTACGGTGGAAAATCTCACGCTCCGTGGCATCGCCTTTTTGTACACTCCCTCCTAGAGTTGTTTGTATAGCAGAGAGCAGAGGGAATCTTGGCGCTGGCAGGAATAGGCGAACGCGAATCGAAGCTGAAGCTGAGTGACAAAGGAAGGGATGATGAGCAGTAGTAGTTGGGTGAAGCTGCACACATAAAGCTGGAAATCAGGCTGGCTAGGTCGGAACCGTAGTGTTGTGCCCTTTGCGTACTGTTGAGTTTTACCGTGTGTGCACCCGTGTGTAAACAACGTAGGACAGTAATCGAATGTCAGATAGGAATATCGCATTTTGTGCGTAATTGATTAGAAGACACATTGTGCTGGACGCATTGTGGTTTGGTTGAACAGAAATATCTTCAACAAATTACGAAACTCCTGACGAAAATCATAAAATATGCCCACCAGCAGCATGCATAGCAACACCAAGTAGTGCATCGATGTTACGACGCACACTAGTGAAACGACGACGACTCGATAGTCGCTGATGACTGCGTAACGAAGGAAAGTGATCGCATCGGACTTCCACACGGAATCACGTAAATCCGAACGCGTTCGGAGCTATTAATTTGACCCGGATTGCGTAACGACTACGATAATAAGTAGTGGGCTAGTGGCGGAACCTCTACGATACCTCGAAGTATCGCCCTGTGAGATACGCGTCCTACGACGACCAGACGTATTCGACGAGCTGGCATAATACCTGTATTGGGTTGAGGCAGGATTCGCAGATGCAGTAGTAGCACGCCCATATCCGATCGCAAAATGTCGATTGAGCAACGGTTTAATGCAGCGGTTAACGTGATCAGGGGACTGCCAAAGAATGGTAAGCATACTAATCCTCCCGAACGATGAATCGTCCAAAAGTATGGTATCTTATCGCACACACATATTGTTTGTGTTGCTGTATTAATGGACATATTGATAAGATTACGCTTGAAAGTAGATAAGGGGCGGGTTTTACTACATTTAAATTGAAAATATATTTATTGTTATGGTGGTGAATGCATTGTTAAATGTTGATGAATATTTGGGCAACAAGAGCGCCACTTGCTTTAATTTGAGATCGAGCAGCAAACCTTGGAAGGATATACTGCTTGGATCCATAAATTAGCGTGTAAATTTGCAAATGAATCGCAAAGGCGTCGCATTTGAAGTTTGTACAAACGTTGGACTTTCTTCCGAGCGTCCGCACGTAGCACTTACCCCTTCGTGTGCTTGACGGAGCAAACAAATACTCAAGCAAAAAGTAACACAAAAGGCCGGCGCATAGCTCCAGTGGGTTAACCTTCATGGGTGGCTCGAGTAATTAAGTGGCGCAAAATAAATGACTTGCAGGTTGCAGCGAACGTCCTATTCAGCGGTCTATAAAACGGTTTTTGAGACACCCATGGCAGGTCGTAGCAAAGCGGAGAACCATCCATCCGACGCAAGAGTGGTAATGTAGCTCAAAATGTCTTGGTTTGTTTGCTTGCTTGCTTGCACCAAACTTGAACCGTACAGAGAGACAAGGCCATACAATTAATTTTTGTTTTGTGTTTGGTTTTTGAAAACCCGCACTATAAATGCGTGCAATAAATGAATTTTGGTTACCATGGTCTTTTATGATTTTTTGTTGACATTTTTGGTGCAGGAAAAATTTGATTTACACTAGCCTATTTGGCCTGGCTACAGAGCCACGGTACATCATTTGCTGTCGCTAGGTCCCAGGGTTTTTAGTTGAGGTTAAAACTATCCTAAACTCTGCGGGTAGGTAGCCCAGCTTTTTTTATTGGAATTTTGACCCTAAACTATCTTCAGATCCAAGTCCCCGATGGTTGTAGCTATGGAAATTCTCGTTCGTCTTATGTCTTGTTCAGAGCGGGGTCTTGTGTAGAAGGGTCACAATGACTCCGATATCATAGTTACGAGCCGATATCAAAGTTAAAGAATAGAGTAAAAAGTTTCCGTATAGCCATTTTTTTAAATGAGCTTTTTACGGTCATTAATTTGTTTGGAAATTATACTGTACGGCAAACAATTCCGCTCACTTCAAATACGAACGATTGCTCGACTTACAAGATATTTTTCTTTGTCTGTCGGGCGGATAATCATGAGTACATTAATACTAACAGTAAATACAAATGGAAAAAATGCTTGCCAAATAGATCAAATGGTCAAAAGAATGAAATTGTTTTGTGTAGGTTCAATGGTTTAGTTTTTGCAGATTCTTCATATATCCTTGACCTGTTTTGTTGCTCCGTGCCAACAGCATTTCGTAAAGTCTACGATTTTAGTGTCGACATTGTTAATTACCATGGTAATGATGATCGCTGATTGGATATCACTTTACCTGATAACTCGCCAATCACGCGTTTTCTTTCGGACCCAACAGGCTTGGTTCGATATACTAGGGCGGTGATACTGTATTGCTTTTCGGGCGAGGAAGTTTTGACCTACTGAAACTATTCCAGAAGCGAATCGTCCTCTCTGAATAGTAGATAATTGAAGGCCTTTACTTGAGTTAGGGGAGCAGCCAATAAACATTGACTTAACTAATCGAACTTAACTAAGCTAATGGTGCGACCGATTGTTAGTTAGATGTGTAGCAGATATGCTAAACTACTGTTCTTTTTATTTTTTTTGCTTTACGGTTTTAGTCTCCGTGCGTTGTTAAATTTCTACTCTAATTTTCTGAATGTAGGTATATTTTAAATTTTTAGCGGAAGTTTGGAAACCCTTGGAGTAGGGCAATAAAAACGCGAATCATAGCGCATTCTTTTTTTTTTTTTTTATTCATGAAGAACGGCCTGGCCGTATTGCTAATAGCGCATTCTAACGTCCACTAATTGATGTAACAAGGAGTTACACAGTTGAAGTAAATTTATTAGGAGTATCTTTGTATGAGTTATGGGAAATCACCTAATTTTTCTTGGGTTGAGTCCATTTTACAGATTTAACACTTGTGGTTTTATGTCTCTCGTTTTTCTACCAGGACCGTATCAACCAAGCAATGATATGCTGCTACGGTTTTATTCATACTACAAGCAGGCCACGAAAGGCAAGTGTGATGAGCGTAAACCGGCCTTCTGGGATGTTATTAATCGGTGAGTAAACGCTTGTTTGTATTCCTCAAGTCGCGTGCATTCCTGGCTTCATTGGCTCCATTCTTATTGATCCATCAACAGTGCCAAATGGGACGCTTGGAATCGGTTAGGTGACATGGACAAGGAAGTGGCTATGCAGAAATATGTAGACGAGTTGAAAAAGGTAAGTCGGAAGCGAGGCTTTACGAAAAGGCTTGCATCTAATGCGCAATGCTCCATTATTTTCCATCTCCAGATTGTTGAAACGATGTCCTACACCGACAATGTGGCCAACTTCATGGAATACAACATGAGCGATCTGGACAATGTGAGCATCCAGGATTTGGAAATGGTTGCGCCGGAAGCAATTAAAAAAGTTCGCTCCCGTCCAAACTCACCGTTTGCATCGCGGGAAGCGAGTCCCAATCGACTCTCGCCGGTCACACCTTCGCCGCCGCCGCTGATGTCCTCTCAGGCCGCGCCGATGGTGAATGGGCACGTGCATAAACCGATGGCGATCAACGGATACACTCAGAACGGCTATCATGCCGGTCATCATCAATCGAATGGCGTTGTTTCGTCGACGGTGAGCAACGGCGCTAGCTCGGGACCGTCCGAGCTAAGCGACGACGAGTACATCGATACGTACGATGATGACTTCGAAAGCGAAACCACTACCACCACCGTTTTCCGTCCAATCGAGGCCGTCAATCATGCTCACTACTATCAGAATGGTTTGTCCAATGGGGCAGGAAGGCCGATGGTTAACGGTGCGGGAACGTTCCTACACGGCTCGGAAGGTGCCGGCTTTCTGCGAAACGATGTGGCCGCTCAGATTACCCGAACGATCGAACGGTTAAACATTAGCGTGCAGCAAGTAAACAATCGGGTTAGCGTGATTGAGCAATCGATGGCTGAACTGCGAGAACAGCAACAGCAGCAGGTCGTCAAAATGCGCGCCGCCTCTGCGCGGTCGGCGCGTCCTGCTTGGTGGCCTTTTGCCGAAATATCGCCCGGACTGTTGGCATTCGTCATACTGTGGCCGCTGGTAATCAATCGAATAACTGGCAGCTGGGTGCAGAGAAAGAATGCCTGAAAACGTGCGAAACGTAAGGATATTGCTGGAACAATAGAACAAACATGGAGTTGTGAATAGTGGTAATAACGTTCAGTAGCAGCCACGCATTGCAGCGGTTTTATTCGCTTAGGAAGTAGCAGTCCCAATTACCCAGTGCATCTACAGCAAGTAAGACGACTCTCGTACGCGCGAAGTCATCATAGCAGATTAGCCAATAACGTTTGATGTTTCATTTTTCGCAACACCAAATTCCCACATTCAGGCACGCAATCACACGCACGCTTAATACGGATGGATGGAACAATTTAAAGCGACAAGCATGTACAAAGCGTACAGCGTGTTTGATGGAAAAGATGAAAGGAGGAACATTCCATTACATCTAAACGAAGAGCGAACGGAAACGATACGGAAGCTTCGATTAGACGTGGAAATTATGCAGTAAAGTCAAGTCGTACAGTTTTGCAGTCTCTCTTATTTGACCCTACAAGGCCCAAGTGGCACGTTGTTAATTTATCGATGTCTCTCAACACCATCTGCTAAACGCTCGCCGAAGAATAAGTGCAATTTTATGTAATGTGTTATTATTGTGCTTGACTACATAGTATATAGGCATATGATATTGTGCTGTTCTTTTTTTCTTCTTTATTATAAACTCAATGTTAGAAAAATTGTTTTATGATGGTGCGGAACTTTTTTTTGTTATTGATTTTTCCACCACTGTTATGATTGTCCTTTTGGATTGTTTTAGGAAGGATATTATTCGTTCTGTAAGGTTTGGGTTCAATTATGGTTACATTATACAATCGGTTATGCAGTTAAAATACACAAATACTGTGGATGTGGGGTGGGTGATTAAGAGTTAGCGAGAGAGTAAAACACTGGACATTGATTTTGTGCGATAGGTAAACTGATAACATTTACAGCGATATAGTTAGGCTTTTGCTATGGGTAGGCATATTGATAGAGAAATTGTAACAAATCTACAATTGTTCTTACGGTTCGATACTAATAAATAAATCGCTATTAAAAGAATGCCTTTTTCTAACCTCTTTTAGTACACGGGATGAAAGTGGCACGTTATCTTCACACAGCACGACCGAGGTTCAAATCCCATGCAGACCTCTTTTCTTTATGCAGAATTGACTAATCCAGCTTGTAGTGCTAGAGAAGAAGAAGTACAGCATAACTATATTTTTGTTTTCCCTGCGAGGTGAAGGTAATCCCTAAAGCTACTTCATATTAACAATTTGTACTCGTTCACAAATGATGTAACTCTTCTGTCAAAATTAGCCATTTAAAGATGACTGCCCATAAAAGACTACGATGTGACCTGAGGTTTCAATGCTCTTTTTTTGCAGGGCACTGTAGATTGTTTTGCCAGCTGTCACTTGGCTGACACAAACAGACATAAACAACACAGGAGCAACGTGTTTCTTTGTTGCAATATGGATTTTGCCAAAAATGTGCTACAAAAATATGGCTGGAAAGAAGGTAATGATGGCAGGCTGATCCATTTCCCTATCAATCAATTAACGGCATCGTTTCAGGCCTTGGTCTTGGCAAAAACATGGATGGTATTGTGGCACCCATCAGAGCCCGCCGCAAGCAGGGCAACAGCGGAATAGGAGCACCGAGTGCGAATGATGCGACTAACAATTGGTGGGCGCGTGTTTACGATGAAGCGGCCACAAACATCGAGGTACAGGCCGACGGTGATAAGAGCACGGGTAGGGAAGTTACCCTGAAGCAGCTGGATCCGAACGCGGTCGAGGTAACCACCAACAGTTACTCAATGCACAAGCTTACACAAAGAACTCGGAACCAGAATGGTGGGCAGGAATCTAAGTACGGGAATGTGTTTCTGAGAGCTTCCACGCTGTTAGGTGATACGGGACGTGAAGAGGATGTGCCCAATCACGTACGCACGGAGGATATCGAATTCGCTGGGGTGAAAACGCTTACAGACGAGGAGCTGTTTGCAGCGTGTGGCGGTCGAACGGCCCACAAGTAAGCTGGAGTTGTAGGAAACTTTGAGAAGGGCGGGTCAATATTAATCTGCTTTCCTATATTTCCATTCACACAGGGGCGCTCGCCACGGGTTAGGCTTAAAAGGAAAGTTGGCACGCATCGACGAACAGAATAAAAAGCTGCTGCAACAGTTGGAAAGCAATTCGTTCGAGGCTGTGATAAAATCAAACGACTGGCAGGTACAGACATCTAAAAACGGGCGCAAAAAGTCCAAGAAGCAGAAACGGAATGAGCAGCGATGGATCGAACATCACGGACCGGCAGAATCGGAGGATGCGGAAGTGAAGGACATGATACACCATGCCGACTACGTGGTGTCGAAAAACAAAAAGAAAAAGCAGGCCCAGCAAAAATCCGACCAAGAGTTGGCAAGCGGAATGTTCGGCATGTTTGCCGAACTGCCGGAAGAAGAGGTTGTGGAAGAGCAAGAGGAAGCGGAGGTGGCCGTGCCGGTAAAGGCGAAGAAGTCGAAGAGCAAATCAAAAAAGGCCCTGTGCCTGGACGATGAGCTAGATCTGTTGAGTGAGAAGATTCGCAAGCTGGATCACAGTTCGATAACGATAAAGAAAAAGGATAAGAAAAAGAAGAACAAGCATCAGCAGAAGAAGGGCAACGGCGCAGAAGACGATGACGATACGGTGTTGCTTGATCCAGCGGCCAAGTATCGCAAAGACTATCGTCCCGAACTGAAGCAAAACAATCGTCTACTGAAGGCGTACGTGCCTGATGAGGTACCGGAAGGGAAGCTGGCGAAAAAGCCGGCACCGTTGCTCCGGTCCGATTCCAGCGATCAAGAGGAAGAGGATGTGGTGCAGCGGGTAAACGAGGAGCAGAAGCGGTACTGGTCGAAGATGCGTGCCAATGTGCCAAAGATAAACATTATCGAACCAACGGAAGACGATTGTCTGGCGCTGGGACAGAGTTTGCGAGAGCGCCACCGGAACGAGGTGAAGCGCGTGGGCAATCGCACCGCGAGTGGGAAACGCAAGAAGACCAAGAAAAGCCAACGGCAGCTGGCCCAGTTGGCGGATAAATTGAGCAAAAATTTGTAAACGGAAAGCAATAATTCACTTACCGAGCGCCAACTTTGGTGCGGTAGGCCTTTACAGTCTGGTCGGTGATCCATGGATGAAACGGTTTTGCGTTTCATCCTATTTCCAACGGAATATTGATGCATTTATATTCACGCTCAGCGTAAGCGCGTAATAAAGTGCGAACATGTTTTGGAAGTTCTGGACTATTGAGTGGATTTTCGGGTGGATGACACAGTACAATTTGTATTTTTTTTTACCGGATTGTGTGGTACGCAATCTTGCAATTTTTTTGCACACAAATGCAAAGGTGCTGACTATACGGCGTCAAGCCATAATACTAAAAATATAATTAGATAAAATAAATGCAAAGGTACTTTTCAGCCCACTCATTTGCTTCTCAAACAGCTCGAATTTGTCACTCAAAATGACCGCACCGTCAACCATTGTGACTTGGCGGGAATGGATGTGCAGAAAACGTAAACAAAACAATGGCGATGAAGTGATGGGAGAAAGTGTGTTCCACTATAGGTTTGCTACTGTTTAGTCCATCCCTGATCCGCGGCCGGACCGCAATCGACCGATTCTGGGCTCAGAAATGGGTATAACCGGCCTGTTACCGTTCCTGGAAAAAGCTAGCAGTGCGTGCCATTTGCGTGAGCTGCGGGGCAAGTGTGTGGCGATAGACACCTACTGCTGGTTGCACCGGGGAGCATTTGCCTGTGCGGAACGATTGGCCCGCGGCGAGCCCACCGATATTCACATCCTGTATTGCCTGAAATATGTGCAGCTGCTGCTATCGTACAACATCAAACCAATACTGGTGTTCGATGGGCAACATTTGCCTGCCAAAGCTGCGACCGAGGCGAAGAGACGCGAAAGCAGAGACACGGCCCGTAAACGGGGTGCCGAACTGCTGCGCTTGGGTCGTGTAGATGAGGCGCGCAGTTTTCTGCGGCGATGTGTGGACATTACACACGAAATGGCATTGCAGCTGATTCAGGAATGCCGCAAACGAGGCGTCGACTGCATTGTGGCACCGTACGAAGCTGACGCACAGCTGGCGTACCTGAATCGGGCCGATATCGCACAGTACGTCATAACGGAGGATTCGGATTTGGTGCTGTTCGGCTGCAACCGAATTCTGTTCAAGCTGGACCTGACCGGACACGGGCGACTGGTGGAAGCTAGCAAGCTGCACCTGGCGATGGGCTGCCGGGAGGATCGGTACAGGTTCGAAAAGTTTCGCTACATGTGCATCCTTTCCGGATGTGACTACTTAGATTCATTGCCTGGGATTGGGCTGGCCAAGGCGTGCAAGTTTGTGCTGAAAACGGAAGATCCCGACATCAGACGAGCGTTGGCGAAAATACCGGCCTACCTTAACAAGCGCCAGCTGGTCGTGTCGGAGGAGTATAAGGATGAGTTTCTGAAAGCGGACGCCACCTTCCGCCATATGGTGGTGTACGATCCCGTTCGACGGAAGCAAACGAGACTGGCCGATCCGGACGAAGAAACCACTCCCGAGCGGTACTGCTGCAATGCGGGCCAATTCCTCGACGAAGCGGTCGCATTCGAGCTGGCGATTGGTAATTTGGATCCGTTTTCACTGCGCAAGCTGGACGACTGGCATCCGGACGCAGCAGTGGAGGATGAAGAAATGTCTGCAAATGCGAGCAAAATGCGTCATCTTAGCATCTGGCGGAAAGATTACACAGCGCAGAAGGCAGAAGCAGCGAGCGAGACGGGCGCGAACATTCAGAAACCATCGTCACTGACACCGTTCATGAAGCGATCGGTGCTCAAACAGGAAGAAGCGGAAGTGGAGCTGGAATGTAAGGAAACGATCGCCGATGTGTTGCAGGGGTATGGAATCCAATCCGACGAACCCTCCTCGAAGCGGTTGTGTCATCAAAGGTCGGTTGTATCGAAGGTATCGTTGGAGTACAAAGACATCGAAGCGCTGGATGTGATGGGACAGCTGGATCAACCGGCAACACCGAAACGGAAGCGCAATCCTTTCGCCATCTCGCCGGCCAAGCGTGCGCTTGGCAAAGGGAACGATTCGCCCGAGGTATTACTGTCGCCGACCAAGATAACGGCAGCAAACCGATCGCTTCTGCACAATATAAGTCCGGTGAAGCGAATCGATTACTCACAAAAACGCAGCCCGTCCGACTGTGTGCCTTCCGGAAGCCGATTTGGTCGATTGAAGTCTGTGAGCGGCAAGGGAGCGCTTGGCGATGAACCCAAGGTGATAAGCCGGTTTTTCTGCTCACAAACCACGGTAAAGCTTCAAAGTACGGTGGAACGCAGCACCACAGCTGTTGCGAATGGAGCGATGTGCAGTCCCAAGAAAGGTGGTGGCACATCGGCTACCATGCTCGTGTCTCCCACTGCTATAGTAAAGGAGATTAGAAGTAAGCGAGAAGAACAAACGCTTCGAGCGACTGCGATCTATCTCAGCTCACCCGAAGCACGGTTGCAGATTCGCGGTGATCGTACGCCGGAGAAACGTGCGGCACGTGTATCACCCGACTTAGACTCGGAAGGGGCCATCGGTCCGCTGGACAGTGGTATAGCAATGACGGAAGAAGACAGCCGGACCGGATCGAGCTCTTCGCAAAAGGAAAACGACGATGTCGCGCTAGATGTGACTGAGAAGAGCAGTTCAAGCAGCAACCGATCTCCACGTGCCGTGCGGTTAGCATTGTTTGAACGACAGGTTAAGAAACCGTTGGCCCAATCGTCGGATGCAACGGAAGAGCTTGCGATTGTGCTGGACGATAGTAGTAACGATGCCGGCACCATGGCCAAGCAACCAATAGACGATGAGCTCAAGACTGAAGCACGCATTTCAACCCTGCCACCACGTACAGTTAAGACAGCAGCAGAAGCGCACACTAAAGCTAAGCCACGTGCGTCATGTAAACGGCCCGGATTGCCGGTCAACAGGAAGCCTACTGCCAAGACGGATAATGGTGCAGCGGGCTTGACGCAAAGTCGACTATCCATGTTCGGGTTTCAGAAGAAGGTAAATCAAAGGTTGAACCCGTGCAGGACAATTTCTACAATCCTTTTCTATCCTTTCCAGCCTTCAATGCAACTGAACAATCGGTAGTCGAAGCCGGGGCGTGCCATGTGTAACGGATGTCGATCGTTCTGATGCGGGATGCTGCACAACGGGCATTTGTTAATGACTTCCCAACAGGAGTTTTTGTATAAGTTTAAGTTAAGTAAGTTTTTTGTGCTCTTGTTTTTTGTCATGTTTCACAGTTATACAAATATCAACGCCCAGTTTATGGTTTATTAATGCTTTGTTTTTAATAGTAAAAAAGAGACGAGAAACTATTTCTTGTGAGTGTATCACACACAACGAGTTACGTATTAGTGGGGAAGGGATATTGCCCTAGCTGCATCTGGGTTTCGACGAAGGATTCTAGAGGAATCTCACACCGTTCAAAGGTCCTCCTTCAGGTATATGGGTCTCCTTCAGAGGGCTTGATATCGGTTTTAGGGAGTAGATTTCCATAAACAACACTTGAAAAGGAAGGCGCGGGCCATTAACACCGGGTGTTCTTGTTGGTTCAAGATATTCTTCACCGTTTGGATGGCCAACAGCCTTTTTCCCATCATATCATGCTTATTCGCATTTTAAATCCCTTTCTCAGCTGCACAGTGTTCGGACTGTGAACTCTCAATCAAATGCAGAGCGAGACATAGCGTTGGGGTCCCCCATCCATTATTGCATGTTGGAACAAATTTTCCAAATGATTTTTGTTTTATTCAGACATTGTATTACATTCACTTATCATACACATAGAGAGAGAGAGAGAGAGAGAGAGAGAGAGAGAGAGAGAGAGAGAGAGAGAGAGAGAGAGAGAGAGAGAGAGAGAGAGAGGTTGGCCCACAGCTGGTATCAAACCAAATCGATTTCGTTCAAATTGAACACATTTTCGAATGAAAAGTGTTTTTGTTTCTAATCTTTCTTCCTTTATTTTACGGCTCGACGCCGTATTTGCGAGGAAGTGTTGTAATATATTGATAAAGGAAGAAAATATGGTCCAGCGTCAAACATAAACTTTCCGATCGTGTACGGTGGAGTGTTTGTGTGGATATTTTTTTGAGAACACGTATTCGTTTTTTACAGAAAAGAATGTATTATAATACTACTATTCTTGCACGTTACCAACCACCTAGCGGTTTTCGATTTTTAGTACTAGTGAATTAAAACACGTGAACAATATAGTTTCAAGGTGCGTTTGTGTGCAAGCTGCTCTTGTGTGAGAGAGGCTGTGTACAACCGGGTGATTTGAATCGTCCTGTGTCAATATTGAGCTGTGAAGGATGACTGCTTCCGGACCATACACTGTACGCTATCTGACCGTCCTATTAATTAAATTTCCCAATGCGGACTAGTCGATGGTGGACGTGCTATTCGGCCGTGGCCAAATGCATCAAATATGCTACTAGGTATCGCGGTGTGGAAAAATAGTTCACTTTTATCTTCACGCACTACTTGCCGATCGAGAGACGTTGCTAGTCGACGACGCACGCACACGCTAGCAGAGCGATTTGCTCTAGCTCTAGGAATCTAGATCTGGCTTAAAATAATTGTTATGGAAAAAAAGTCTGCTCCTTCTTCTACCCACCGGGCACTACCCCCAGGCCTGACCGTCCGTCCCGAACCTAATCTTTAAAGTGAGGCTTAAGATACTTCAGCATTCCGAAGGTGCGGAATCGCTTCACACCGATCACCTTCTGCAGATCGGCATCGCAGATGGCGTACTGTCTGTTCTTCGGGTCGTACAGATTGCGCTCCTTGATGATGGCCCAAATTTTCTTCACCACCTCATGCCGAGGTAACGATTCCGCGCCACAGATTTGCGCCAGATCCGCCGACAGTGTGTACGGTCGGGTGTAGCCGCTCGATTTCTTCGCACCACCAGCTGCGCCGGCCGCCTTCTTCGCTTTGGGCGCTGGCTTCGAACGCTTCCAGTCTTCGTCCGACTCGGAATCGGAATCGTTCTTCTTCTTCTTGTTACCGCCCTTGCCACCCTTGGCCGCACCCTGTGGCTTGTAATCGTCATCGCTGCCCTGCTCCTCATCGTCATCGTCATCGTCCCCGGACTCGTCCTCACTGTCCGAGGTGCGTTTCTTCTTCTTGGCTGGGCCTCGCTTTGCCGGTGTCGCACGCTTCGTTGCGCTTTTGCGTCCCTTCGGTTTTTCCTCCTCGGAGAAATCTTCGTCGTCTTCTTCCTCTTCGTAGTCGCTATTGTCCTTAGCCTTTCGGCCGCCCGCTTTGCCCTTACCGTTACCCGCGTAATCGTCGTCGTCCTCGTCATCGTCTTCCTCCTCTTCGTCGGAGGAAGCTTGTGAATTTACGTACTCCATTACCAGGTCGTCCACCTCCTTCTTGCGGTTGGAAAGGTCACACTTCAGGTTTTGCTCCAACTGCAGGCGCACTTTTTTAGCCGCTGTTTCCTCCAGATTTGCATCCTTCAGTATTTCTGTGGGATAGTGTTAGCATGAGTATGGTGGTGCCTCACAGTGTGAAACAGCCGATAGATGGATAATTGCTTGGCACAGGTGCAGAGCGTTATCCGTCCGACCGGCTGGGGATCCATCAGAGACAAACGGACTTACTGCTAATCTCTGCCTTAAGTTCGGCTTTCGTGGGATTTTTGCTCATTTTGCCGCGTGTCTGTGTGGTTGTTTCACTGTCCGGTCTCGTGGGCTACAATGGGAAATGAGAATGTGGATGAATAAAAGCTTCATTCCATGCCATGCACGCTGCTAAAACCGATAACTCACATGGCAAGTGTGTGGCACACGGTTCTATTACAGTGTCAATACGGCTTGAGCAATAACACTGGCCTAGAGTTGATGGAACACCACTGCAGCCACTCACTTTTCCGCACAAAATGGTGTTGGTATTCTGGAAGGTTTAACGAGACTTTTGGCCGTCTTGCTAATGCGTGCAGCTTGGTGCAACGAGGAGACCGGAGATGTTTTCTTGTGCGAGAGATGTATGCCGGGGTGCCGTAGACGCTTCCAGCAGCGCACCGTGCGGCCGTTTGTTGAACCCTGTCAACGTCGCTCAATTTGACAGTGACAGACTGTCAAGTGGCGTTTACGTTTAAGACGAATTTGAATATGCCGTTGGTTGCTATCGTTTGAACAGTATCGACAAGTAAAACGGAAACATAACACAACCAGTTCCTCTTTTCCTTTATCTACACATGGGTAATGTACAGATAGGTGATCGTACCGTTGTACCTTTGAAATCGTCAAAAGACAGCATGAATGCAGCGAAACGCGGGTTGGTGCTGGTGACTCTACGGTCACGCGATCCGCCTGGTGAAACTTCTTCGGCGATCTGGATGGGATTTGAATCCATGTTCTGTCGTGTGAAGCACAGCGCTGCTATCGCCTCTGCTACCGGACCGCTCCAAATGATCTCGCTCTGTGTAAAAAAAACGAGATTTCTCTGGTCATGTCAGGAGAATTACACCGGACGACCTAGCCAGTTAATTGTTTAAAACCGCCACCGAGAAGAGTTATGGTAGAAGCAAAATGCGGTGTAGTTATTGGACAATGAATTGGTTGACGATGCTGCCAAGATCTTAAAGTGCCTGTAGTGTTTGATAAGTGAATAATTTAGTAAGTTTTACTACCTGATGCAGTGGGAGTTTCACTTCCGCAGGGACTTCATTTCGATCATGATCATGATCATAAATTTGATCATGCAGTGTATTGGGGCTGAATTGTGAAACAAATTAAAAAATTCTGCTTTTTGTATGATTTTTAACTTACTCTTAAAAACGATTCCAAAGACCAAATAATTGTTTTGCTAAAAGGGATACGGCCCCTCCGTAAGCATCCATCGTCTAGTTGATTCGGTTACCCGATTGGTTCTGGTTGTTGGGTGTTTAATGAAGCGTGCCGAATAAAAACTAGGCGACCAACCGTTCTGCAAGTGCTTCGGGCGCCCAACAATGTGGAATTGGTTGGGAAGTTTTATGACATACTTTAGAATATGCAAAAAAAAAGAACAGCCAACGCAGGCATCAGTTCGATTGAATTTGAACCGAGCTCGGCTCGCGCGGTACTGGCGCAAACGATCATTAGTGAACGCTAGAATTAGGCCAGCGCCAGTTCCTTTGGCATCGGTCGGCAAGTCCTTGAAGGTGGCATTCTTTACCGTCACCGTGACACGATAATCCGGCAGTTTGGCCCGAGATTGCCTGCCTGGTAGCCGGGCGTGAAGTGTGTGGTGTGCAGGTTACACATGTGCCTAAGCGTGTGCTTGTTGGTTGTGAGCCTTTTAATAGGCACATAATGAAAAATAGTACCCCGTACGAGGCACTAACGGCGGCGGCGGCACACACATTGCAACAGGTGGGCACCAGATGCAGGCACTCGTTTAATTGGTAGCATGGTTGGTAGTTTTTCGGCTTCAAACACTTCCAACTGGAACCGAACGGAAATGAGCTTGCTGTTGAGCTTGAGGTGACATTTGAATAACGTTATGTTTTTTTTTAGGGTACATGCAGTTCCAGTTTGCTGCTTTGCATCCCGATTTAAAGCTCAGATAGGGAAATGAAGTAAAAAGTGGTATTATTTGATTAATTACTTGCGCTCGATTCGCGTGAACCTTGATCGGTGAATGCAATGTTTTACGAAATATCTTAGTTGTGTTTAGGGGAGAATTTTAAGAATTGTGTGTAATGCGAGAGGTTTGTTTTGAGCTCAATATGTAGTTTAATTCGTTCCGTAACGTCCTTGTCGGTTGAAATTAGTTGAAAAACAATTAATCCATTCCTGTTATCAAACACATCACTTCAGTCTTGTTTTAGTTAAGAGTTTTCGTGTAAGAAATATACAAGTTGTAGAAAAACAACCATTAAAAAATTTAAGTGTTGTCTGGACTTTGTTCTGGATCTGGACCCATTTTGAATTGCAGATCGTTAGGCAAGTTTCTTTGAAAAAATCCGATGTAAGACCAGTTGTTTCCTTTCCAGGGGCTGACATCTGTGCAACAGCTCTACTGCTTTGTCCCTCATTGTAAAGATCTCTTTTATATTTCTTAGTGAGATAACCTTATTTATTTAAAGTTTCATAATAAATACTGCTCTCCGTTATATCGTGATACCGACCGTGCCTCGAAGACTTCGACTGCTAAGAGCCTCAAGTCCAGCAGCTTCTTATATGCATAAGATCCATCCAGAACTCTTGCCGGATAAGGTTTCTGCTCACCGTCAGCTCAAAGCATCGTCCAGAACTTGTACTTGGTGTATAAGCTCCTAAAATTAGAGCTCACCTGCTCCTCTATTGAGAACTTTTAGGAACTTGAAGGAATCATCCTCGAGGGTTCATGATTGGGCAAAGGCTTCAATTATCGATAAAGAAAAGAGATTTGTATGAACTTTTCTGGAGATATATTTTTAAGGGATGGGTAAATGCCAGGGTTATCTGCCGCATCAAGAATTTCCTAGTGACTCAATTTTACAGGGTGTTCCGAAGATGTTTTATGCTTTCCTAGAGATTTTTCGATTTTTTACCAATATGTTTCGAAACAGCTGATGTACAATATAAGCTGATAGGAATAAAACTACATGTCGGGAGGAGTTTTTTATAAAAAAATATTAAGTGTACGTTTGGCTTACGTTAGGTCCTAGATTATGGCAGTTGTAACATATCACACAATCAATTTAACCATGAAAAAGGTTTAGAATCACCCTTAGAAAAATCATTTACAAATTTGAAGGTACCTAAGCACAAGAATGGTAAAGTTGGCAGTCCGGTGGTAGAGACGTCGATCGTCATACGGCAGGACTGGGGATCAAATGCAAGAAAATCAACAGCAAGATGAAACTGAACAACGATGAGGAAAGGAGATGAAACATCGAACTCGTGGTACGGCATTTAAATAACAATCATTAATCCATCCATGGAAAATAGAAGATTTTTTATCAGAACTTTTTCTAAAAAATATTTTAAATTAAAAAATAATTAGGAAACCGTAAAAAACGGACGGACGAAACTGAAAATGTATGGTAAACCATCAAAACCCTGGTGCAAGGGGCTATCCTAGGTTAGCTTGGGGATATCCTGCATGGGTCGCTTGAAGGCTGGGTGGTAAGCAGTTGATGTCATCATTTTAAACAATCCCATTATGCCAATTGTGGGTAGTGTTTTGAGAAGAACTTCTAGAAGAGGTTTTTAGCTGCATTCGGCTGTTAAAGGAACTGGCAATTATTCTGTAGAATTAATCGAGCAGAATGGAGATGGGAAAAGGGAAAGGCAGAGATACTTACATCAATACATTTTATTGGTTTGTCTTTAAGCATTGCGCATCCGTGTTGATGGACATAATCGCGTATGAAAAATGATAAAAAGACGATTGACATCATACGAGACTATGCTTTTAAAAAATCCCTTTTGATGATAATGCGTGCTACTCAAATCGTCCATTAGTCCATTAGGAATATAGAGTTAGGTCGTAATTTAACGGCCTAAAGATATCTGAGTTTGATAATTTTCCACTTGATTGCTTGATCAAGCGTTGGTATGGGTCACGCTTTTTATATTACTAAACAAACCCCAACTGCCACCTGGTAAGTTCATACATCTGACAAAATCCAGAGAACAAGTGGGAAGATTGCCCCGGTTTTTTTGCCAACCTGCGAATCCGTGACGATGCCCGATCAGAGGCGGACATTCTTGTAAAGCAAACAAAAAAGCCCCCGACGAAGGCCGGAAGATTGTGCCCGGGAACGGACACGAACGGAGTGGATGATAGAAAACGGCACGAAAATTGCCACTTTTTCAGCTTCCGTTCAGCACAGCCCCCATCGCTGCTCAACGGCGAGGGGGATCGTTTCCTGTCGAGCCTACCGCAATTCGATAGCGTTTGAGCGCTCCGGTGTAGGTCAGTGTTGGCTCGTTGCTTGGAAGTTGGAGCCTGCCGGGAGCGTTCGTTTGCGTTCGTTGTCATCGTTGCCAAGGCCTACGTTGGGAGTCTTGGTCCGCGATGCGATGCTCTTCATTGCAATCGGCCCAAAGGTTTGGTCACCATCGAACACAAGGTGTACTACTCTACACAGGGGATGCTGTGTTTTTGTACGTGGCATTTTTTTTTGTTTCGTGGCTATTACTTCGAGGCTACTTTTTTCGCTATCAATTTTTGCCGTACCGGGGCCTCGCTCGCTAGTCGTAAGGTTCGTTTTTGAATGCAGCGTATATCTTGAGTAATGAATGCTTCTTTTTTGCCTCGATTACTTGCGCTCGGGCGACGATCATGACGAATAAATTTCCTGCAACCGTTGGCAATTGATTGCTTAAATTAAGGCTTTGGCAAAACGCACAGGAAATGTGCTTAGGCCGAATGGCGGCGGATGCCATGCCATACAGGAGGCGAGCCCGTGTCGATTCGTAGTTTTTTCCTCTTTGCACCGGCCGGCCACACCGGCCGTTTGTGGATGTAATGTTGCTTTTTTCTTCTCTCCAATCCAGCGCAGTGTCGGTCTTGGTGTCGGTGCTTGAGGTAAAGATCGCAGGCTCTATAATTATGAACGAATCCCACGTGGACACAAATATTTTCGAATGCATAATGCAGCATTTGCAGCGAGAGCGGTTTTTTGTTGTTGTTGGACGGAACGGTTGAAAAATAAAGCGTCAATATATATTTATCTTATTGAATCATACGCTTCAATTCAATGAATCGGTCGATAGCGTGAAATGATTTATCTACCACCGGGCGGGGGCTGGGCAATCAGTCTTCACGCTGTTTTGTGTCGTGGTTAGAGCTTTATTTAACACTTACCCTAGTGCGTCACAACTTAAAAGTGAGTTTTGAAAAGTATTTGTATAGCTTGCATAGTTTATGCTTAAGGATGAGATAGAGCCGTACTGGGCATAGTCATAAGGATGCGGTTTGATATCTACCACATTGCCGACTGGTAGCCCATTAATTGACTTTTTTATCGCCTGCACCTATCGACCGATTAATAAGATTTTGTGAAAATTTTACATTAAACATTATACAAGGCTGATTATCTTATCATGTGTCATATAAAATGGGAAGTAAATAATTTCATCTGAACATTCGACTTTCTCGTGTAATGGCCTAGAAGGAGAGACTGCCGGAATAATCAGCGCCTGGGATGCCGTTTCGGTAATGTGCCAACACATCAATAAACTCCAAATCTTTGTTTTTTAATTGACCATTAGATTTTCTGAATAATTGAAGAATCATACATATTTAAAAGACCGCGGTAAACGAAGCCGCCACCACAACGATTTTGTATGCGATTTGATGTAAAGTGGACATAGGATTACACTTGAGATTGACTTCTACCATGGCCATAAAAATGCTGTTTTATCTATGTTTATTCCGTATTATTTGTATTAAAGTAGAGGCCACAACTCAAATTAGTACTTATATACCGTACCATGTTGACCGTACCAGTTAAGGAAATTTTGTCTCAATCCACTTTTGAAGATTGGTTCAGTTTAATTAAATTACTTCCAAACTTTCCTGTAGTTCCACGCTTACTGGGGCTGAAGAGCTTTACTTAGCGAGTGTTGTGAGCTCCTCAGTAGTGTAGTGTCTAGTGAAGATAGAGCTACCTAGAGCAGATCTCTTTCGTGTGGGCAGAGATATTTAGTTGGGGCAGAGGTACTATGTGAGGACAGAGCTGCATAGTGAGAGAGTAGTTACTTTTTTAGCGAAGATATACCTAACGAGGACAACGGTGCTTTAAAAGTGCAGATATATCTAGTTAAGACTGCTTTATGTGGACAGAAATACCTAGTGAGGACAGCGCTACTTTGTGAGGAAAGAAGTTCCCAGTGAAGACAGAACTACTTTACAAGGGCGCTGATACCTAGTGAGGCAGGGTTACTTTTCTATCTATCTAGCTATCTAGTGAGGGTAGAACTTGTGAGAACTTGTGAATCTTGTGAGAGCACATATATATATAGCGAGGGCAAACATGCTTTTAGTGAACAGCGATATCTATTGAGGATAGAGCTACTGCGGGAGGTAGATAATGGGCTCAGAGCATTCTAGTGAAGATAGAACTACTTTGAGAGGTCAGAACTTTGAGAGCACAGATATACATTTTGAGCTATTTTGAGAGGGTAGAAGTGTCTAGTGAGGACAAGATTACCAAGCAATGGTAGATCTACGTGCTGGTAGATACATCTAGTGAGGACATAGCTATCTAGTGAGGGACAAGTTACCTAAAGGCCGGTCTAACGGCGCCGGTCTTCCCTCGACAGGACAGGGATTCAAAAATCCCATTCAGATTGCCTCCCTGTACGCAGGACTGACTGTGCAGCTATAGGAAAGTTCAAGTCACAGGGAGCAAAATAAATGGCAGATCGAGACCTCTCGAGGTTGTAGTGCCAAGGGAGAAGTGCATTACAGTGTTTATAGGATAGACACTTATAGTGAGAACCTAGCTGTATAATAAGAAATGGGCATTATTCTGTAAGGGCAGCAGCAAGAGCGAAACTTCATTAGAGGAGCCCATGTAGAGCAGTGTGTTTATTTAGGGGAGGCCTCAGTGTAACTCTCATGTCCACTACCTAAAACAAGCTGTGACACACACCGTTCCTCCTCAATTTTCCAATTCATATGGGTCCACCAGCACTGTGTGGCTTCAAACGATAAAAAATGGTGGCTACATCACCTGTTTTGCGCTGGTGTAGTGACGCAAAGGCCATCAACTAATGATTTATGCTTGGTACGGGAGCTCGTTCACAAATAAATTTTCTTTTATCATACCTTCTTTCCATGTCTATTGGATTGCAACGAAAAACTTGCGTGCGAATACACTCCAAAATCGCCCTTTTAGAGTAAAACATCTAGCTAGACGAAGCTAGTTGGAGTGGCAGCATCTCTCCAAAGTAACGGTAATGAGAAATGCCATTTTGGATAGCAAAAATACGAAACCACCGATCAGAAAGATGGGGCGGGTGCGGCCATCGCTAAATAAAAGTAGCCAACAAGAAAGATTAACAAAAGCTAAAGAAAAAACAAGACAAGCCATTCATCAAAAGTTGTGGGGAAAAATCGAGCAAATCGAAGTGTAGAAAACAAAAAGCAAAGCGAAAGAGAACCAAAGTTAGAAACGGCAAGCAAAATAGAACGCTCGAGAATGGCCGAATGAGCTAGAAAAGCAACAACAAAAAAAAAAGGGTAAAATGCCCTTCTCTCCGGGCAATTGCTGTTTGTTTGGTTCTGTTCTGTTCTGTTTCGTTGATCGCTACCGATGATCGCTGGTTCGCTATGATGGGGACGATCTCGCCCGCTTTTCGGTTGATAAGGTCCGTTCGAAGATGGCGATGTAGAACGCTAAAACCCATCAGCCACCAGATCATTGGTGCAGGTGTTATGATGAGAGAAAATGAGAACGAGCAAAGGACCGAACCGAACGAGCAAAGGTACGATGGTAGCTGGTTTTGGGAGGTTGAAATTACGCCCGGCACAAACCCCGGCCAAACCCCCGTCAATCATCCGGATTCGATACGCCCTTTGTTGTTTGTTGTGTTGCGTTTCCATTTTCTTCTCCGTTCGCCGGTACGCAATGCTGAGAAGTCGCGAAGAAGTGGTAGTCCGCGCATCTGTCTGTGGACGATTTTGTTGCGCTGCCCACCACGATCCCTTGGGGCGGGTCGGGATGCAATGCAATTCTAGTAGCACTGTGGCAAATCACCATCATTACCACCGACCGGCGATTTGATAGAAAAGCGGGAACAGCAGGAGAGCAAGAATGGAAGCCGTAAATGGGCGAATTTTCTTTCTACTTTCAAGCGAGCTTTTTGCCGAAGTCGCGTACAGGGTTCCGAGTTTCCCTGGGTGCCTTAAAATTCAAAATTACTCCACGTCCACGCTTTATCAGCCATCTTAAATTATTCGCACTAGGAGCAGCAGTAGGATTCAGTGATGCGATGTGTTCTTTCTCTCTTAGCTGTTTTTTTACCAGTTTTATCAAGCTTCCTTTATCGATCGCCTTAGGTCTGATAGCTTTTCTTGTCTATTTTTGTGTATCAACCTCTTTTTACCCACTTTTTCTACTGTTTCATTTAATGTTGATGGTGTGCTTTTTTTGTTAGTTAGTGTTCAGTTAGTTACGTTGTTATTTGTGCAAAATTGTTCGTGGAACGTCTTTTTTTCCTTCACCCAGCTCCTAGTACAGAAGCTCAGAAGACGCCTATCTGCCTGCCGGGTCGAAACGTCCTGAAGTTGCTGGTTAAAACTGGTGTAATTTTATATAATGCATTCCCTAGCCCTAGCCGTTGGCAAACTGTTTGGAATCGGTTTTTTCTCTCTTTGGCCATCCTCTGCCACACACTACACTGGTCTTGTGGCACTTTTTTAAGTCATTTTCTCTGCTGTCATCTTTTCGGTTTGGCGTGTCTGCGTGCGTGTGAGTGTTTGTGACCGGATCCCCAGCGCGGCCCCAGTCCGATTGAACGTAAATGGTTGTGCAGTGGTTTTTTGTGTTGCTGGCCACCTTTGCGCCCCATATCTTCGAGAGGAGCTCAAATAAGTGGCCGTGGCGTGTGGTGCGGGCAATACAATACAGCTGGCCCCGGTGCCGTCCCGGAACCGTACGGAGGCTACGCTTCTTGTATTTTAATTCCCATCTTCCCATAACCGCCTGGGCTCCCGGAGCTGGTTCTGGTTTGCGTTCGTGCTATTTTAATTGTTACGAAATACTATCACGTAATTTGATGGAATCAGGTTCGGTCCGTTCAGTTCCGTTCCGTTCCGTTCCGTTCCGTTCGGGGTTTCGGGTTCCGCTGAGGGTAGTAGCATGGCAAGCTTGCTTTGGATTTTCGTTCCCAGCTCCGGTTTGTTACATCTATATTCTAAAAGTTGTGTCTTGCGTGTGTTGCTGCTGTGTTGCTGTTGTTTTCTGACAGAAAATTCGTTTCGGTTTGTCAGTTTATATCGCGCTAGTGGTAGCGTTGGTAGTACGGCTGATACATACAGTGCTACACATGGCAAAATGACACAAATGAGACGATTGTTTGTGATAAAATGGTTGTAATAGATGTGTAATGCACACATTTGAATTTAAATAACTATTAACAATTTGAAACATCTATTTTGAAGGTTCTTACAAATAATATATTCAATCAGTAAAAGTGATCATGTCAATCAGTAGAAATCTTAAACAAAAAAAAACAATAACAAAAAGGAGATGAGAAGCCTTCGGGCTATGAAAAGTTTGCTTGTGCTGTACACCTTGCATTTTCGTCCATGACCTAGCTTAAGAAGGTTTTGCTTGAGGCTTCGAACAAATAAAAAAAAATGCAGCAACTGTTCACGACCCTCTAGATACCTAACTATTAGACCAGTAACTCTGGTCTTACAATTCTTATTAAATTGTCTAAAAAACTTTTAAACATAAAAAGCTATAGCTAATGGAACCACCTCGAAGAAAGGGGTACCACAAAGACCGGTCCAGTGTAGCTCTATTTTTTCGGTAACAATTAATACATAATTGTGTATGAATAAAAAATCACACATTTTTGCCACTAAAAAATTAACTCTTCATTACAAGTCGGACTTGTTTCGTGCTAATGCTGGAAAGTTGTTAAACGGCCCAAAGCTTTTTTTTGATGAATGATCTCATTGTCCATAGGGGTTTGGCCATAATTGCATCAGAATGGCGTAACGTAACTCAGAATCGATCGTTCGATCGGATCCTTTTCCCTAAATATTACTTTTTTTTATTCTTAAAGGATGACCTGGCCTGGTTATTTCTCCCTAATTCTTATTTAGCTATAAATATACTTAGTTTACTAAACTACAAAGTTTTTCAAAAACACTAAGTTTCGACATTTACGCCATTTTTAAAAAGTTGTCTTATTCTATATGCGCCTCGGGAGACGACAGGAACGGAGTTCAAATCCAATCCGGAATCCGCCTATCCGCACGCAGCACTGACTATCCATTTACTGGTAAATTCGTGCCACAGAAAGCCAGAAATGGCAGGCGATGACCTCTCGAGATTGTTATGAACACAGAAGAAAGAGTGAAGTCTTATTCTATTGCCCGCCACTGTGTTCTTTAAGGGTTCGAAGTTACTTACGAACTACATTTATCGGTTTGCTGTCGGAATTTTATCCTTTTTTTTCGTTTATTCTCATTTATTGGTCAGGTAAATAGATCATAGTTTAACATCTTATTTTTTACTGCAAAATCTGTTAAAATCACAACAACAAGAAGCATCGAAGATGTGCACCGAACCATTAACATTTGGTCATATATGTACACAGCATCTAAATTCTGGTTTGCTGCATCGCTTTCGCTTGCTTGTTCGCCTTCGTTTAATTTCTGGGCTTCGTTCTTCACTTGCCCACGATCGATCTTCCCGTTTGCCGGTGCTATCGCCCTTCGTCAGCGCGATAAGACGAACGCGTTGGTAATTTAAAACCAATTTCAAAACGCGAATCTGCAGCACCAGCCGATCTAGCTTCTCGCCTTCTGGAGCATCGTTCGGCATCGTTCCCAGAAGACAAGTTACCAGATTTGCGAACCGATGGCTGGGGTGCTGCGATCGGATCGGATCGCGCGGCCAGAAGCCCGGGCTCGGCTCGGGTGGAACGGTGGGCCGGCTCATTTTTGCGGCCCTGTGTAGGTAAGCATGCATGCAGCAGTATTATTGTTATTGGTATAATTATTATTATTGTTGTTATCGTTGCCGGCCTGTGTCGTTCTCCTTTTGGGCTCGATTCTCGCGCATTTCGTTCGTTTTCGCTGTCCGTGTAGTACCGCGTGCGCATGGGATGGGCGATGCGTTTGCTGTTGCGTTTGCGCTGCGCTGATCGTGGTGTGGCTGCCAGCCATGTTTCGAGTGTCCGACCCGCGCTGTCGGTTTTATTTTCGTTCGGTGGTGTTATTTTTGTTTTGTTTTATTGTTTGCTTTTTTTTGCCTGCCTGCTGCGCCTGTTCGCCTTTCTGCCTGACTGGATACCGTCCTGTCGGATTTGGCGAAATGCGGCTTTGCTGGAGTGCGGCTCCAGCCGGAGGTTCGAGGTTGGCCACAAAAACCGAAAAAAATAAGACCCGGGAATGTTTGCCGAGCTGGAGAGGCAAACTTGTTTTTGCCGCTTCGATTTGGTTGTTTATTTTTTAAAGATTGAACCGCAAAATTGGCGAGAATTGCCCCAGCTCGTCCCACAGCTGAAGTTGGGATGTACGGTGGAGGTTATTGCGCGGGGCGGGAGATATTTTACGACGGCAGGGCATCGTTCGTTGAACGTTGTACCCGTTTTTCTCGGCTCGGCACGTTGAGGAAGGTTAAGGTTACGAATGAATGGTATATAGTATATGGGAGAGGAGTACTTTTGCCATGGCCTGATTCAACCGTTTGATTACATTTCGTTAATGGAGAAAAGCATCTTTGAATCTTCTTTTCTCGATAATCTATGCTCGATTAACACATCCTGTATTGGTTGATTTTTGATAAAACAATTGCCTTATTTTAATTCGTATGATGTACACTTAGTTTCGTTAACTGATTAATTGTTTTAGAAAAAGATGATTTCTTCGTAAACTATTAAAGTTTATACCAAGTTTCTGGATTTTGTCATTTTGGAATTTGATCCCCGGTCCTGCCGAGTGAATACCGGGGCCGCTGTCGCCTCGGCTATCGGACCGCCCCTCAACTCACCCACGGACTAACCTTTATTAATTAAGACTGTATCCTTTATCCTGCGTGTTCTAGTCTCAGCAATTATTTGTTGATGTTTTTGCGGATTTATTTTATGAAAAATGCTCATTTTTATGTATAATATTCAATTAGACCAGTCATCAAACTTATTTCAAGTCTCTCAATGAGCTCAAATCAACCATGAGTTTCCAAAATTCCAATTCTATCAGACATTTCCTTTTGTACATATTCCAATAATGGCTCCATGTTAGCGTATTGGGAAACTCTTATTTCAATTGTATTCAAGAATGGTTCATAAAATTTTAAACCTAGTAGATAAGATTTATTATTGATACAATTTGAGTTTTGTTTGTCGATTTCTCTTTCACCCTAATTACTTGTATATTCTAACCACCTATCAAGGATATCATTTTTAGCGTATGGACAAGAGTACAAAAGCATTCAAACAATCGCCTCATAACTGATCTCCAAATAAGCATTGCTCCGAACGCGGTCGCCGCATTTCGTCCGACAACGGTACACTAATTAATCAATTTTTGCCAAGCCCGGCACAATACACAATCGCCCTGGCCGTTGTGCCGTTACTTTTCCATTAACATTTCTTTACCGGCTCAGCCTTCTGCCCGCGTTAGATGCGTCATCATTGCGGGCATCACCAGCGGACCGCTTCCATTTATCCGTTCCGAAAATAAAAGATTGCCTAGGCGCAAAAGAAACCACTTCGAAAGGGTTACACACACACCCGCCCAAGCATCTTCACATCGGAATGGCCGAACCGTTGAAGGATGCTGCAGTAATAATAATCGGCGTCATGATCAGCACCCCCTCTCGGGAGGGAAGTGCTGTGGGGTTGGTTTGAGCAGAGGATTTTGTGTGAATGTATGGTCCACATGGTCGAATTGGATACGGCCGTGTGGTGCGTTCTTCAGCCGGAGCTTCCCGTACACGATGACCAAACGCTTTGTGGCTCAAATGTGTAAATTCCTCTCCAAATGCCACCCAAAGAAGGCATGCAATCGTCTCTCACCCTCATCCGCCGCGTCGGTCCGTTCCCGCGTCGGTCCTGACTTCAAATCAGCCGCACTATTGTATCCATCGAAAAACTTCCAGACCTCCCGTCAGACTTCCCTCACGAAGGTTTTTTTTTCGAGTGTGTGCATAAGATTGGAGAAAGACGTTTGAGCGGAACGGGAAGGACAGCGAAAACGAGAGAGAGAGAGAGAGAGCGAGGAGGAAGCTTCAGTATCAACGAAAACAGGAAATCTTGGCAAAAATGCACTGCAAAACTGACAGGCGAAGGCAAGAACCGGGCACGAAACGGCACACAAAAGCACAATCGCACCACAGAGCGTCGGACGAAGGCCGCAGATGCTTTCGCGTGATTGACGAGATCTGAGACTGCGATCGGATGGAAGCTGGGGTTTGAGGAAGTGGCGCAAACGGGGTTGGGAACTCTTCGTCGGTCCGAGGGTTCGGAATCAGTTTTCACTCAAAAGTAATAAAATAATTTATAACATGTGAACTTGATAGATAGCTGCTCGAATCTTGGACGGCGAAGTACGGTCGGGACTACCATTCGTTCCGTTCGGTCCATTCTTCGACCACATGCGGGAGGCGACGAGTTCTTTCGTGGAAGAGATGGCCAGTTGGCGTTGGAGATCGGCCGTATGTTGTCTTCGTCTTTTATGGGTTTAGCAATCTGCATCTTTGAGGATGGCTTTTAGGATCAGTAGCGTGATCGAGGATAGTACGCGATCTTGGAGTTGGTAAATTAATTTCCTTAAATTTTAGCCAATTCCTCATCACTCATGTCTTTTAATAAGGTAAACTATCGTCACTCTGCCCTCCTTGAATCCCTCTCCGTCCATATTCCAGTTCCAGTGTGGGCCGTTTCTTGGCTCCCAGCAAGCACTACTTTATGTCAATAAGGCTCTTGCAACCGTTTCCCTCGATCCTCGACGAGCATTCACGACGCATTCTCCTGCAACCGTTGCTTAGCCTTTCCGCCTTTCCTCTCCCCCTCCCTCCCTCCCTTCCATCGTATCCAACATCGGCACGGATATGACCACCGCAGGTCCCACGAGATCTGTCGGATGAAGTGTGTACAAAGGGAATAATTGCTGTACATTGACATCAATCTGCGCTGTTCGTTTCGCTCGCACTCTTCGCACGTCTTGATTCGACAAATCTCCACTCATGGCTCCACTCATCTTTAGCACATTCGACTCCCACCGATGAAACAATTCTGCCCCCGCCATCCCCATTCTGGCATCTCAGCTGGACAGTTGGGGGTTTCTTTTTGTACTTTTTAGCGTGCTGCACATTTGAAGAATCTGACGTTTCGGACTGTGCTGCGTCTCGACGGTGGCCCATCTCACCATCTCCATCTTTGGTGATGGGGAACCAGATCGGGGTAACCGGCGAACTGCAATGACAAGGAGACGCACGGAATGCAAAGAGGGGTTTTATGTTCTAACATCGCTATTTGACTGTAGCTTTTGCGTTCTCTCTCTCTGTTTCTTCCTCGACGCGTGATCTCGTTTCGTCCATGCCATCGCCAAAGTTTCTGGTTACGTAGCGTAATCTTTACCTTCGCCTCGGACATCCGCCCGACGGTGGATGCGTTGTTGGATGATTATTTTGAAGCTGACACCGAAGTGATTGCGGGCGGGTCGGTTGGTCGGTTGGCTGAGGTCCGACCAACTGGACTGGTTTCGTGAATGATGCTTAGCTCAGAAATGATGAACGATGGTCAGGCCAGGAGGGAATGGAAGAGATGAAGACAAAATGAGACTAATGTTGGCACGGCTTGGCTAGCTCGGTCGCCCGGTGCAAATGAGATCATGGTAGAGGCGGTAGGGAATGGGAGAAAATGGACGCAAAAAAATCACGTAAGGTACCGTTGACAGAACGCTGTCATGGCGGGATTTGGTAAGATTAAAACGTATTAGTTATATGAAAAAAATCTTATAATTTATCGTATTGGGCGTGCAAAAGATAAGTACAAAATTAAAGTGGCCTTCTGCATGCCCTGTATCTGAGCCAGCCATTCGATTGTTTCGGTTTTGTAGAGGAGCCAGTTATCAATTCTCATCCATCGTCTCATCGTTCGCTGGACTGTGACTATCTAGCTTCAGAAAAAAACGATCAGCCTAGGACGCCAGCAATGACAGGCCTTAAGATTTCAGAACTCAAAAAGATGAATACGAGAGTATATAGTAACCGTCTGGGTCCTCTCACAGAAGAAATTAGATTTTATGATGTCGAAAAGCACTTGGGCGATACATAAATATTTGTGCAGGAAACGTGTTCGATACCGCGGATTGTTCCACGACAATCATCAAAAATGCGTAGCGCTTAAATTTTCTTTGTAACGTCTCGTCCCAAATTACCCTGACTATACTCTAAAATTGGTAGAACTGGGGAACTATATAAATATGTGATGCTAATTAAAGGGAAATTAAAATAATATAATTTAAGGTCTGACAAATCTAAAATCTGATACATAACGACTATTAGATATGCCACAGGACAAAGGATACCCCATAGAATGAAGTAAAATTCGTACAATTATTTTTAAACTTGACAAGACCAAGACATAATTTAAATATTGAAGCTCACTTCTACGCTTCTTCATCTTCGGTGGCACTACAACCTCGAGAGGTCTCGGCCTGCCATTTCAGGCTTTCTGTGACTTGATTTTACCCGTAGCAAAGTAGTCAGCTCTGCGTACGGGGAGGCGGTCTGGATGGAATTTGAAGCCCGATCCTGCCGTGTGAAGATCGGCGCCGTTGTCGCCTCGGTCAACGGACCGCCCCACTCCTACATGACATACAAAACCCCCTTTCAATTGAAAGGTGTTGAGAATACTGTCTTGTTTTATCTGTAAATGTTTCTCTTTATCTGAAAAAGAGTCCAGGAAAGGCACGAACAATGCCAGTTCATATCCAAAACCTCGTATACCTTGCGTTTGAAAATTGGGTAAAAATTTTAAAATAATGTTCATTGTCACGCATGAATCTAAAATGAAAAATAATAGGGATAATAATTAGAATCCCTCCAACATGAGGCTTCATTCGCTTATGCCTAATGCCTTTTTCAATACAAGCTTTTCACCGGATTCAAGAGGAAATTTACTTCCAGACTCCTATTGAAACTTAAGACCAACACGTTTATTAAGTACCGATTTTTTTAATGTTTAGAAACGGCCTCGCCTTATTCCTAAGTACCGAATATTGATCGACTGAAAAATCGACGTATTGAGATTTCATAATTCTTGCTCTGTGTAATTATATTTCTCTTGTTGTTTTCTGTGCAGGTTTGATTTTTATCATACTAGAATAGGATAGTTATGTACGTCATATTATGCTAGAAGCCTTTCATATCATTCAATAAATTATTCAACCTCAATAAGCAGTTTAAAATGCAAAAAAATGCAACCTAAACTGATTATACAAAGATGAGGGCTCTCTCTAAGTACTAATTCTAAGTACCATTTTTAAAGTGACCAACTCTATAATCTCAATTACAATCACTTCGCTTCCGGTAACGGTAATGCCCTAAGCGGGAGAGCGAAATTTCAAAGCGTTCCCGTTGTCCCTCAATTCAAATAACTTGCGTTCCCGTTAGAAAAAGCCGAACAATTTGTGGCAGGCCAATCGTTGGAAGCCATTCGAACATATTTCGTACAGTTTTGTCATTTTTATCTCCGAGCAGCATGAGGATGTGGGGATGATAGGAGATGATAGCGCGGCAAGCTCTTCCTAATGGAAAGGCATTCGAATGGGGAGATTTGCTTCTTATTCCTCCTGAAAGAATTGGCTTTGACTGCCCTGGAAATATGCTGCAACTATCTCGGTGGATACTTTTCCACCGAAGCTTTCCAATCGATCTAATCGTTTGAAGAAGTCATTCAAGGTACAGTGAGCAACAGGAATATAACTTCATTTTCATCAAATTTGTATACATTTTGTTGCTTATTTTTTAAGTTAATATTTTTTACATTACATCAACAAACATTTATACTAACCTACCGGCTCATACTCAACACCGTCCAGTCTCACACAACGTGACGGCACAAGACAAAATTGAAGAACAAAAAACAAACCACGAGGCAGTAAATTTATACTTCACGGCTGCACTTTGCATATTTTCTGACCTACCCCAAAACCATAAAAAACGTACTCCAAAACCCGCGACAAGCAAGCGCGCAGCCAAGGCAAGCTGGTGGCAAGGGCGCGCCTAGCATGACATGCAATCGATTCCATTCGCTGTGTGTCCATTTGGGTGGGTTGCGTTTTTGTGTGTTTTGTTTTCGCGTCTTCCCATCTGTTTTTCGTTAGAGTGGCCAATGGCCACTAACCCGAACGATACTTGGGACGCCCGTCCCGATAGGTCCATTCCCACCCGCTCCTTGCGTTCACTCGGTCACCGTTGAGTGAAGAGTGAAGCGAGCGCAGTTCAAAGGCTTGACCGTGGTCAGTTACAGTTCAAAACACGCAGCCCCAAACCGATTCGAACCAATTCGATGCGACGTCATACGAACCTCGAAAGGGGGATGATGGGAGAATGAAGGACGGGAAGCGGGGTTGGAAGTGGAAACCGTATTTAGTCTTGACGGATGGACATTTACCAATGCCTTCTCATTCCCTCCACCCCATCTCCACCGCTGTTCCGTTTTGGAATTCTCTTCCTTAAGGTTGACCATTTCGTGTCCATTTCGTTCCTATTTCGCACATGAAAACGGTCGCCATAAAGAGACGAGAAGAATACGTAACTTGTGTGTGTGTGTGTGTGTGTGTCTGTGTGTGTGGTGAATGTGTGAAAGCAAAAGGGTAGGTGGGGGGGGGGGGGGAGGGCACGGGGGGAGACTGATGGTTTTCGTTCTTTGGACAACGATTTTCGTCCTCGTCATCGCCGCCATCATCATCGTCGTCGCCGTCGTCGTCTTTGTCATCGTTGTCTTGTCGCATCATCATCATCGACCCTGGTTCCTCAGTCCAACGATTGCCAGTCACCCCTAATGGACAAACCACAAAACCAACCCCCCCACCCCCAGAAACCCCCCGTTTTTGCCAAACCGAACAGGTCGTTGACCAAATCCACCATACATGCCACGACGGCAGTCCGGCAAGAGAGAGAGAGAGAGAGATGGAGAGAGGGTGCATCAACTGTTTACTCAGTGCTGGCGGGTGTGTGTGTCTGCGTCTGTGGCTGCGAGTGTTTATGAGGAAAAGAACTCGATATTCAGCAACCGATGATGATGATGATGATGGTTTGGTCAATCGTTGTCACTTCCACCCTTACGCCCCCTAGCTCCATCTCCGCATCCCTTTGCATCCCTAAAAAAAAGCGAGACGAGGTTTGGTGCAATTTTTCGCATTTATTGCTCGCTGCAGTTCGTATCGCTTTCGCACATTTAAGAAGTGGGTTCCTCGCTAAGGTGCACACGCATACCCGCGAACTTGGCCGTTTCTTCCGTATATGTGTGTGCAAACATGCGTCAGATAACAACACTCTTTCCGCTCTCAAGCGGGAGCGCGAGCGAGTGCGCGCGCGAGAAAGATGATTTATCATGATCGATGGCCAAAAGCCGACGAGACCTTGAGGTAGGTCAGTGAGCGCCTGACACTGGGTTCCGACTTATCCGGTCCGGTGGTCTGGCTTTTGTATGGTTGTTCGCGGGGTCTGGATTTTTTTTGAGCTACGCATTCAGTAGCATTGAGAAACAGGGAGCTGCCGGCCGGTAGCGTCTGGGGTTGTCTGAGGGTGGTGATAGTTCTTCTTCAGGAATATGTTTGATAAACTTTGAGGAAAGGATGTTTTTGTTTTTCGCTCTTTACTTTGCCACCGCATATGTGGTTAGTACGGTGGTGGACAGCCTGGCGAAATTGGCTAATTAAACATCCCAGCACCCCAAGTTCGCTTCCGGCCAAGTGTTGGAAGTAGTTGAATGTGTTAATTAAATGAAAAACTTGTGCTTCTTCTCCAGTGTCAGCACAGTTGAGGAGCACGCCGAGTGAGCGAATGTTTACTCAACGCGACGCTGCGAACAGACGCATGGGAAGTTGGCCCGATGTAACATGCCTTACATTCGTCGTCAAATTTATATGCTACCAAACATGTACGCAAATTGTCAGTTTGCATAAGGACTTTAGAGCCGGGATGCATACATCATCGGGGGGTTCCAACGTTGGCAATGAGTGTGATACTTCAAAACTCATCTCGGAAATGTATTGCACAAAGCAGAGTTTACACAGTGTGTGTCGACAGAAGTATACAGTGTTATGGAACTAAGCATAGAAAGCACTCCTTGTAATGGACTTTTACCAATTCATTTTAATACATCATTAGTAGTTTGCCAAAGAGTAGCATTTCAGGGATTAATGGCTCGTATTTAAGTGTCAACGGGTATTGCATCCATCAAGCTTCTCGATTTTGTGGTATTTGATTTCAACAGCGTGTCGTTCAATTTCAACAATGTTTATGAAATCGAGCAGATTGTGAACACTCCCCACGCAGGTCGCAACTCATGCACAATCGATTTTACGTTTATCGTTCAGTATTAATTTGCACTTAAAAACGTTTCTCTAAAAGATTTGTTATATTATAGAACTAACGACAGCCAACTGGTTTCGGAAAAGAAATTCGCCTCTTTAGATCTTTAAATCTTTGCGTTTTTTGTACTTCGTCAGTCAGGTTTTTTAAACCATGCTGAGTGTTCCCTTTGCAGTGGTTCTAATCTATTTTAACCTGTTTTCTCCTTTTTTATTAACTTCTGTTTCTCTCTTCTCCTGTTATTATGTTCCTGATGTGTTTGGGAATAGGTGGAATGTTTTTGCTCTACTTTCTTTTATCTTTTTTAATTTACCTATCGTTTTATCTTTTTTTTTCTAGGCCCGTGTTATTTAATTTTTTGTTTACAATCTTTTGGATTCGCTTAACATTTTGATTAAAATCTTCTTTTGTTTTCCTTCTGTTTTAAAATGGTTTTATAATTCAGTTTTCATGTTTCTTCGTTTTTTTAATTTCTTCTTGCTTCTGATATCTTTTTTGCTTTTCTTTTTATACATGTTTATTAAGATACTTCTTGATGGGGTCGGCGTCGAACCGTGATGCTCCGTGATACGATACCGTGATTAATTTTATATTATAATGCTTTACTGCCATTGACTGCTATTTTCTGCTACTCTGTTTCTCTTTATTCTTCCAGATGAAAAAAAAAAATTTGAAAATGCAAACAAAAACCCGTAGAAAAAACTGTTGAAATAAAGCTTTACATTGCTTCCCTTTTTAGTTACTCATAATGCTTTTGTCGTTAGAAAATAAGACATTTAACCTTTGATGTATTTTAAATATTTTAATACTTACTTTGTAACGCTTAATAAACGTATAGGAAACACTAATTCCTGTAAAATGTGTCAGTTCCTTCCACCTACCTCATCCTACCTTACTGAGCATTCCCCGAAGAGACTTTCAAGCAGCTTCAATTTCGTTCATCCTTCCTCCCAATGTGGCATGTGGCGATGTTCCTATTGCTTTTTACCTTTTTCGTTTTTGTGCCGCAGCAGTTGACGCAACAACCCTTAGATTATGATTAAACGTTGTCAACCAAACGCAGTGACGGGTTTTGCTTATCAGAGGAGTAATTTGCTCGAACCAGCGAGCAGCGAGGGAAAGAGAAGCCATCGACAGTTGGAAGTCATCGGTTGGGAGCCGGTTTTGCCATTGACTTCCGGTACTCTGGTTCTCCTCCGTTGGTGCAACGATATTTTTCAATCTCATGTCATCATGTTCTTCGCATCGTGCTGCTGCTGCTCCTGCTGCTTGATGAGTTCTTCTTGAACTACATTTTCTGTGTGTGTGAGGGGAGGTCTTTTCTTCCTTCATTTTTTTCGGTACACGATAGCTGTGCGCGTGTCAGATGTTGGAGGTACTGTGGGCCATAGGACGAGGTTGCTGCAGAGTACAGGAAGTGGTGAATAAATAGGAGCAACAAAAAAATTATACATCGTAGAAACATCGACGATAGCCGCCTGGCAGCTTGACGACGGACTTGAGCGCATATATACCGACAAACTAAACCGACCGGTTAAATGGCGAAAAATGGAACGAACCAGACGAAAAAAATGTAATAAAGTAAAGATCAATCATGTTGCAGCGCTTCTTCGGTGCTTTATCGACGTCGGAAGTGTCCTACGGGCGGTCGGAAGGCACCAAAGGCTGCTGCAGTTGCTGCTGGCCGTGGCGGGCGGAGATGGCCCGGTACGAAACCCGAAAGCAATAAACGATCAATCAATTTTCATAAAACACAGTCCCAAGCATACACCCAGTCCCTAGCATCCTGGTGGCTGGTCGCGGGCGTAATAAAAATAAATTACAACCTAATCTAAATTTTATTGAGTCAGGTCAGAGTCAGTCAGAATGTGGTAGACGAGTTTCGCAATTTTCGCGGTACAAGACATGGTACAAAAAAAAAGCTCCTGGCTTGTAGATGCATTTCATATTATAAGAACCGAAACTGTAAGTAGCAATGGACAATTTGTTAAAATCGCTAAAAGTCTATCTTTTAAACGAAAATAATATACGAACGTTTGGACATTAGTAGGTTAGGATAAGGAGGAAGTATCATTTCTTGCCCATGTTATCGGTTTTTTCTAACAAAAATTGGCTAAAGTTTAAATAATAGTCACTCTCACGAGCATTCGTTTTGACGGCAGGACAATTTTGCGGTTGGTCGGTGGGTAAAAATTTGCTCTTTAACTGGAGGAGAGAACTTTAACTGCGGTCTAGGGCGGTTTGGGGCCCCTTTTTTCCCTGGCACAGACGATAGGTGAACTTGTGCTAAAGTTGAGTTCATTGTCAGTTCAAATAAATGTCTTAGAATCGTTTTCAGCAATTACAGACAATGCCTTGATTCCATCGCCGATCGAACATTCGAAGAAATATATGATCGATCTTCTTTTTTAGGACAACAGGATATTTGGGGATCCTGCTGGAGACGTACAGTCAAAGTAGGTTTAAAGGCAGTACTTACTAGGCCTCCTCTGTCCCACCATGCCAGCAGCACTCTGTCCCACCATGCCTCCTCTGTCTATGAGGACGGATTACTTGGACTTTACGGACTGGGTCGTCCGGTGCCATTCTCATGACATGACCAGCCGGACCTGGCGTGTCTAATTCGCTGCACGACGAAGAGATCACCATCTTTCAAGTAACTCCTCCATTGTCCTTCAGCATCTTTCTGATTATCGTTCTCGTTTCAGATTGAAACAGGAATCCAGGAATCTTCAATCAGAAGCAGCAAAAAATTTGTCAGTTTTGAACAGAGTTCAAAAGAGTCCATGTCCATTAGCGTATGGTGAGTACTGTGACTATAACAATGTTAGCTCCTTGCATCCTTGCGGGTATCTCAACATCTATGGTATTGTTGTCGCTGACTTTAAACCCGACATAGGTTTGATGTTCTGAACGACTTTAGAGGTGCGATCATCTATCTATACAAGCCTCCTGCGTAAAATCCTTAAAGACTCTGATAGCTCTGTATGCTAAGAATAGATGATGTTGTAATAGATTTCTATAAAAAGAACGATGTTTGATAGATATAAAACATACTTTGAGAGCAAATCAAAGTATTATAAAAGTATTCAATAAAGTACGATTTTTTCTAGAGCATGACTCTAAATGATAGCTATTCTGATTACTCACAAAATTACGATTTAATGAACATCAAATAAATTCTCAACAGTACAACTCCACAACACCATTTCCATCTCCCCAAAAACCAAGCTAAGATCGAAAAGATCATGTGTAAGATCATATAAAGTCTCGGTATATGCAATGTTCGTGGCTATAAATGCTAGAATTCGCGTAGGCTTTTTGCATGCTTTACTGTTGAATGCGTACATAACGGTCCGAAATTTTGCACACCATGCACTGTCCAATGCTTAGTAGTGCCTTTCGTAGCCATTTCTTTCCATTCGCCGCCTGTTTGCTGTTTGCCATTCTTTCTATTTGCAGTTGGTTTTTTCCTGTATCCGTCCCTTCGGGCGCGCGTGTGTGTGTATTTAGTACTTTCTGTATTTAGTTTTGGTTCGTTCGATTTGGTTTCGGTCGCGGAATCTCACACTGAACTCATTTATTTCGCTGCTGATGTTGAGGGATCCAGCAGCAGGAGGCAGGCACAGACACGCACGCCACGCAGCTACCGATGCGTACTTTATGTCACAACCGCCACTTGTCGTGCTCCTAAATCGTCTAACCACCATAAACAAGTTGCTGTCGAAGCTGGCTAGAGAAAGACAACCATTGTCTTCAGCTGGTCTCCGTTCCGTTGGCCGCAGTTCCCGCGGGTTGCTCCTGCACGGCACCGAGTCTAGCAGCTATTAATTTTTGTTCCCCGAAGTGACTGTGGGCGAAAGAGGGGTGGACCAGCATAACTGAATGCTTAAAGTAAACCGAATCTGTTTGTGTCCAGTCGTGTTGGCATCAGCTGAAAAAAAAAACTGGGCAAAGAATGGACAAGATTGTGCTAATGGTGATGATCGCGCCGCCGTCGCTGCTGCTCAAGTGCAAGATGAAGATGCACATGAAGAATACGTTGTTGATGACGATGATGATGATGATGATGATGGTGTTGTTGGCGTTGGTGATGGTGATGGTGGTGGTGGTGGCAACTGTTTGGCAATGAGGCCGTGGAACGGAGCAAAAACCCTTGGCGTTCGCACTTGGCGATCTGGCGATCTTCTTCGCATGCAGCATCGCAGCAAAAACATCTGCGCTGGCTATCAAAATACGTTTCGCATTGGCGTAGGTCAGTAACATTCGCAGCCCGGCACAAAATTGCACTCCCGGCGCGTCGACGTGAACGACGTGAATTGATTAACGAGGTTATGTTCGACAGATGACTGTGCTTTTTCTTCATGAATTGTTAATTTGCGGCGTGCCTGCTTTCGGATGCCGGGTCGCTGGGAGTGACTGGGGACGGTGCGTGCGTGGAACCAGGAACGGACGGGGCTGCCGCATGCCTGTGCGAGTGCAAATGGTCGATTGATTTGATTGTGTGTTGTTTGACGGAGATGGTTTCGAACGGAGGTCAAGAATTTTCTTCAATCATTGCATTTGAATGTGAGTGTGAGTATTTTTTCAAGACTTTTTTTTAGCGAAAAGGGAGTATTATGCGAAATGAAAAATGATCCCTAACCCCTTGCACATGCTTTTACATCTTTTTGCTCTAAGCTCTCCGTGGGGTGAATCCGGAAATGCGTATGTTCCGAGTGTTTTCCACGTCGGAAATCTCGTGACAACCCCTTCAGGAAATGTTTAACGTTCAACAATGCTCATTCTCAGTAAGTATTAATTTAAATTGCTGCTCAGCGCTCCACGTGGGGATAGTAACCAGTGGGGAAACAGATGAAAAGGGACCATATGTACACTATGAGTCATAAGATAATGAACGATTCTGATGCCTCATTAAAATTAAGCTAAGATATATTTAATAAATGATGAGTTTTTTTTAAGAGTTCATGGATTTGGAAGATTTCCGAATGCCCAGTCCTCCGTTTGATTATGAAACACTTCTCTGACGTATGATGTCATTTACAGCTGTCACCTGTTTCTACCAGTCGTTAAAGTGGATGCAACATGTGTTGGATTCTTGTCAAGATGATTGTTTGATGTAAAGCTTATTTAACATAGTGAGGACTGATTATCCAAGTACGTGGCATCATCAAGTCTAGTAAAAAAGAAAAAATACAAAAAAAAAAGTCAGTTTCAATAATAATGGTCAACACAGTTGATATATTTGAGTGATAACTTATCTTTGAACCATAGTTAATAACGTATCCAGTAGGTGCTTGACCAAAGATAAGATATCATTTGCTATAAAACAGATTTCCATTTCTATACTCAAAAATCTATCTCGAGACAAGGTTTCAACAGAAAAGGCAACATTATTTTTTAATTCAATCTTAACTAGCAGGCTAATGGATGTACAATTTGAATCTCACTCAACATGCTCGTTAACATGTTAATTTTTATTAAAGAAGCAAGAAATGGCGTAATACACACTATGGAGTTTCCAGCACTCGATAATAGTATTCGAGAGATGTTTATCGCTTTTGTACAGTGTTCAAATCTCGTCCTATGATGACTATGTACTGAACTATTTACAGCTTGCTAGTTTAGTATCATAATTCAGCAATGTTGCAAAGGAGTGATAGCGGGTTCAAAGCTATATTTTAACATATTCAACAAGATTTCAACTACTACAGTTGTCAACTACTTTTTTGCAATAATTTTTATCACTTCATTCATATGTCATTATTCGTATATTGCCTACAATAATTACTAAATATTTATCTTGTGATTAGAGATTTTTCTTGGTCCAATAGAAGCCTTAGGTTTTGGATGGCTAAATTTAAATTTCTTTTAAGTTTCTAATCACTCATTATGTGTGGAAAAGATTCCTTTATTAGACATGTACTTTGAGTTGCACCTAGAACTGGTTGGCAAATTCTTAAAGCGTTTGCCAACCAAACAGAACCTAACAGGGAAGATAATCCTGAACATCATTGGAAGTTACATTACAAGGCCCAGACTTGTTTTTGAGGTTACAACACACAGGTTCAAGTTTTGCATAAACTAAAATTCTAATTGGAGCACATTTTGTACGAATCTAATTGATTCATTAATATCTAATAATACACTATCGACTAAGCAACGGTTGAACTGTTCTGAAATAAGCAACTCTTCACATTGTTTTCGCAAAAAGATAAATTCTCCGCACATCCTATCTCTCCAAACGCGCGAATCTAATCATTTCCCGGCAGTATAATAACAGATCTCTTACGTATACAGACTGTTAAAAATATACGATTTAAAACAATTCCTGTGACAAAACGAAGCTAGTCGTTGTGTTCGGGATGCCTTCGATCTGCACCCAGCCATGAAATGCGTGAAATGCATGCAGCAAGCTGAGTGGTATGTTTTATCGCGTACCATTTCCGGCTGGTTGTGGGAATGGATTGGGTTCAGAACGAATGGGGATGGGGATTTCGTTGCCAGCGCCAGATTTAAGTTTAAAGACCGGCACATGTGTTTGTCGTTTGCCGAGCAGCGAAAGCAAAACGGTCAAGCAAGTGTTGCCCGGATTAAGGGTGGGTCGGTCGGTGGGCCCGCGGTTCGGTGAAATCGGCCATAAAACGTGCCCGGCTCTCGAATCGGATGAGGATTTTGTCGCATTGGGGAGCGGTACGGTGTGTGTGCGATTGAATTGTGGCATAAAACACACTCCGGAACGCGAACCTGAAACAAAAAAAAGAACACACACAACACACATTTCAACCATCCATCTTCATAAGCTTCATTGCTCAGTTTTCGCGAAGGGGATTTCTTTACGCCGATTCACGCGAATCCCATTGCGCTTGCTTCTCCGCGCTTGTGGGTGACAACCTGCTGGCAAAGAAGCTTCAGTTCCCACGACACATGGGGACCTGGGGAGGGAGAGGGTGGGAAGTTATGATTTATACAATTTATAAATTTTTATCTCAATCCAATGCAATCGAAACCGCGTTCGATCGCGTCCCGTTCGAACCGATGGAAGCGAATAGATAGAATCTCCGGACAGCCCGAACCGGGGCCGGAGCCGTGGTCCGTGGCAAGTAACGCTCTCGTGCAATCAATCAAAGGCGCGATTGTTTGCAATTTGCGAAATTCAATATTGTCTGTGTCTTGTGCGAAATCACGCGGATATGGATTTGGAATGGAAGCGATTCGGACGGCATGGCGGTTGAGCATTGGATCGCATTCGACGGAGATCGATTGAGAGGGCCTGGTGCAGTTGGAGAGCCATGTGTTGCTATACGCTTTCATCTGCATCGTGCCCGTGTGTGTCGTTTGCACTTTGGGTTTGATGTTTTAGTGGAAAAATGAAAACCGGGAACCCCCTGCCCGTCCATATCAACCCATCTAGGGAGCATCAAGAAACAAGGACAAGGATTGATTTAGAGTAAACGGTGTTCCTTGGAGCTGGGTCGAACCGGTGGAAATCCTTGCTGAAATGTGTTTCCCTAGCAGTTTGTTAGTAACCGTGGGATGCTGCTATCCGGACAACTTTTCCAACATCTGCCAAACTTGGGTGCCCGAGAACTGGGTCAGTCTTTTTGCGAAAACTGTCATCATTTTGCTGTCAATTTGAAACGATGACCGGTTAGGGCGGTTAGGGTGTCCGAAACAAAGAACTGTACGGTGTGCGAAGTTCGAACAGGGCCATTGACCATATGTGTGTGTGAGTGTGTTTGTATTTGTGGGTGACAATGGACATATTTTACTATTTGTGAAAATGTTACCATAGAGTTGCATGCCAGGCACACTTCCGCTCGGGTGGAGTGGATGGACTTGAGAAAGGGGATGGACGGATGAGGGAAGGGGAGAGTTTAGAAGGGAATATGGAGGTAAGCCGTTGATCCTGCTTCCGTTTTGCCGCTCACCATTTTCTCGACTCCCGACTTCGAACTGACCTCGCTGTCTCTAAAACGGGCAACCCGCCCCGGACGGGTGCACGTCGAAACTGCGCGAACGGAAAAAGTATATTGTAAAAGGTATTGGCAAATATTTGCCAGCCAGCAAACAAACGTGTTGCATGTGCCATTTTCCACAACCAACTGTTTCGTCTTGTGCTGCTGGTGTGTTTGGTTGGTTATATACAGTACGTCGCGTTAGACGATTGTTTGTGTATGTTTGTGTCTCGGAGGAGGTTACATCTTCGTTCCAGCACTGCGCCACGGAGCCCTAGTTGACAGGCAGCTCGCGATGTGGGCTAAAGTTGGTAGAAAACTACTTTTCTAAAGTGTGTAGTATACAAAGAGTAGGGAGTTTCTCGTTTTTAAAGGGAATTTGAATTTCCAAAATAAACACATTAGTTGAGCAATGAGATGTAAAACACGTTGTAGTCGTGAAGTTTGATTCAAAAATCTATCCCCACAATTTTATTCCCAGTAATTCAAGCCGTCCATGGGCCCTCCGTGTTTGTCTAAATGTGTCCTCCGCTATTAGTTTTTGTCGATGTATTCAATGCTCGCCCGTACCGTGTTGCACGACAACGGCACCGGTTCCACATCAATTGTATCAAGTATCAGGTTAGTTGGCAAAAAAAACGGCACCAGACGCACACTGTCGAAAGGCGTGAATTTTTCGCAAACTAACAGAAAACAATCAGCACACTACTAGCTCCACACCAGCTGCTAGTGGCTAACGAATGCCACTTATGGAAAGGGACGTCTGCTGGCTGGTGGGTACTCCTATTGTGAGCGTTCTATTTTTTGCGTGTTGGATTCGGTTTTGTTTTAACGAATCTACCCTAACAAAATCCTCCGCCGGTTGTTTTTTTTGTCTATGTGCTTCATGTTCATCTCACCTGTTGCCTGTGTTCACCCGGGCGGTACAGTTGAACGGGTTTCCTATCGCCACCGGTGCGGCTTGGCACTTGAGAACGGTACACAAAAACTGGCACCGGAGCGAAATGAAAATGACAGCTTTCGCGATTAGGTGCACTTCTCTTGGCCTCCCCCCCCGCCTCATCTCCAGGTGTTTGTGACGGGGAGGACAGGACTGGAAGGGACAGGGAATAAAAATAAATGAAAGACAGGATACGGTTCCGCGGATGACTGGATGTCCTCCCGGAGTGACGTTCATTAACTCAATTGAGGAACAGCACCGTCGGATCCGATCCTGACCGGCAATTCCATTGAGTTGAGAAAATTGCATAGAGCCAAAAGCTGGACAGAGCTGGCTTTGGAGCGCCTTGAAACATGGGAGAGTGTTGGGAGTGCATTGAAAAATTTACTAATGTCCTCATTTTCGCCTCAGCCTTCCGAGCGCCTTCCGAAGGGAGAATCGCCTCCGCTTCCCGAGGTTGGACGCCGAACGATGTGGATGCCTTGAATAATTACAAGTGATGTATCATCGTAATTTTAATAAAGTTTTCCCTCGACCACAGTTTTGCATTCCGGTCCTCATTTTATCGTCGGTTTGAGAGTGCATGGTGAAGCATCGCGCCGCCGTGAGTGATGAGATGTGATGTGATGCTACACAGTCCATGTTCCTCTAGTTAACATGTGGGTGTGTGAGGGTAAAAACTATTCAATTTCAAAGTGAACCTACCTAGTGCCACCATTCGTGATCCTTGGTGGCCGTTTTTTCTCCTCCATTTCTTTTGCATACTTTTTATGGTTCATAACTTCGCATGCAACTCGCATAGCGTACAGCATCTTATTTGACATTCCGACAAGCTGACAGTTTTAAGAATTGAATCATTGAGGAAGCAATCGGTAGGCAGGGGATGGATTCGCTTATCAATATGGCAGAGCAAAACGAACTGGACGCAATGTGGTTGGTATACGCATATTCTTAAAGTTGATAAAGCCTATCAACGGAGATAGTGCAAGTTGGGATTCTAGTTTTGGATATTCAAATCATCCTCCTTGCTTCTTTTTCTCACACTTTCACCTTTCGCATCATCTATAGTGCTCAATTTTTAATCCGGCTCTAATGCTAGTAATTTATCGTCATATATAAAAGACCACATATTCTCACTCCAAAAATTATGATCACCGATTCGATGTTCGGTTCAATGTGTGTGTGTGTGGTCGTTTGCAAATGGAACCAATTTTGAAGCAATTTGTCGTGCACAAAGAGTCCACCGAAGCCGCCGGTACCGGGTGGCAAGATGCGCAATAAATCAATCAACGATCAAACCTGGATGGTTGAACTTTAGATCGAAAGATTAAGTGAGAGAGAGAGAGAGTGAGAGAGAGACAGAGAGATAGAGAGAGAGAGAGAGAGAGAGAGAGAGGGAGGGAGGGAAAATAGAGCGGACAGTTTGTGTATGAATTATCTGCTGTAGTTTAAACGAAACACTATAAACAGTGGTGTTGGAAGAATCGTGTGGCTGTCCGGTGGACGAGGTGATAGCGGCGCCGGACTTCACATGGCAGTCTCATCCGGGTCTGTGATCCCATCCGAACCGCCAACCCGTAAGCGCGGGCAAAATTAAGATTAAGGAAGCCAGTTAGTCAACAGGTCGAGACCTCTCGAGGTTGTTAGTGCCAAAGAAGAAGAAATTTGGAAGAATCGTAGGATCTAATACGGTGAAGTGGTCAAAGTTTAAAAGCTTTAACCAAATCTTCTTCTTCTTTTTCTTCTTCTTCTTCGGTGGCACTACAACCTCGAAAGGTCACGGCCTGCTATTTCTGGCTTTCTGTGACTGGATTTTACCCGTAGCAAGGTAGTCAGCCCTGCGTACGGAGAGGTGGTCCGAATGGGATTTGAACCCTGGTCATGCCGTATGAAGACCGGCGCCTCGGTCACCGGACCACCCCAAATTAACCAAATCTTCTTACTATTAATTTAACGGATGTCTCTTGGCTGTCTGGATCGGCTGTCTGAACGCAGGACTGGTTATCCAGCAACGGCTATAATAAAGTCAAGAGAAGCTTAAAATATCGGGGTTAGAGCTTTCGAAGTTGTACAGTCAAACAAGAAAGGGAAAGTACCCGCTGATCTGGGTTGATCGACCAAGATCCAGATTGATCGTTCCGGATATCTTTTGCAAGCCTTGTCGTAGCTTTTCTGTAACGGATTCTGTGTGGTGAAGAGGACATCTATCGATGGATTGATCTTCTTTGCTGGCCCATTTCGCGATTGATTCTCGCTATAGCTTCATAACACAATCCTATTTGTATTACTATCTAAAGGCAACGTTGAAGAATTCGATCATGAATCCTCATTGAATTTGGAATCGATCCTAACTCTGGCGTTAGCTTTTGCATTTAGTGTAATTTTCAGGTCCAGCTCAATAGCAACTAACCTAGAAACGATTCATAACATTAAATGTGTTATCTTCCTTACCTACGAGATTGGCCGGAAGATGGTGTCAGCCGTGCGTACGTTACTAGCACCAAGCACTGTTCATCAGCTGTTCATCACTTTCACTAGTAAAGGTGCTTACGGTCACGGTGATGCAACACCACAATCTCACTAACCCGAAGCGCTTCGCTTTAGTGGAAAATGCTCCCGTAGAATTAAGCCCACGTTGGAAGAGCGGTCGATGGTGCAGTTGAGAAAGTAATAAAATGTGTCGAAGTCGGATGAGTAACGGCTAGAACGGGGCAGCTTTACTGGAGAGGTGCGGTGAATGGCCACAAGGATGGCAGCAAGATGGCTGCACCCGATGCAGTTGGTCAGTAGGTCTGAGTGATTCAACTGTCAAGCTGCCAGCAACAGAAGCAGCAGCAGCAGCAGCAGCAGCGGTTATAGTTTTGCAGCTTACGTGCTGCTGCCGTACACACAGCGAAGACCAAATCGCTGCTGCGGATAGCCGCGCCGTCGCCGTTAGACGAGCGAATCCTCGCGCCAAGGTATCGCCGCGCCCATATTGGGATGCATCCGGTGCAACAGGGAAGAGGCCTACGTGGTGACGTCTTGCCTGTGTCACGTAACACACATTAATGGGTTATAATAAATACAACTTCATTGCCGACGCAATCATTGAATGGCAAGTCGTGTGTAGAGCCATGGCGGCAAAGCGGTGATGGGCGGTCTGCGGTGGTTGCCGTGTTGACACTGGCAATCGAAAGCGAGAGTGATTTACGGCCGGCCGGTACGGGTCGGTAGTTGTGGCGCTCGAGGGGAGTGGGGGAGGGAGAGTGATGCGAGCGTGCTAAACTGACGCATTGTGGGTGGGTGTAGGTGGTGTCTTACTTTCTCACAGTTATGCTGCGCGTGCTACCATAATTAGAACGATGAGCGAAGCACGCCTTACAATTCAAGTGTAATCGAGGATCGAGGAACGCTTGAGGCGGGCTTGGCGATTGATTTCTTGTTGATCGGAATGGAATTAAAGTTTTCAATGGAATAGTTAAGAGCGCCGTATTCAAGCAAATAGAATAGAAGAAACCCAGACACAACGGGGAAGAAGCATAAGAGATCGTCAACCCTATCACAACGTCAAAGTCCCTGCGCTCGAACTTGGCGTATCTGTTCCGATCGTTCGGCCGAGGTTGATAAATATTTAATTTTTCGTTATACTACAATAATCGTTCATTTCCTTAACAAATAGCGACAATGTTCGGAATCGCTGAGATAGGCTGACCGCGTACCCTGCCGATAATGTAAGCTGAGCCTGAGGTTGATCGACGAGTCGACATGAATGAAATCCCAGAACCTGAAGGCTCACGGTCACTTCCTTCTTCGCTCCACGCCACAGCGATCGTCCCTGGCCAGCCCCGGATGGTACGCGAGTACGGTTTTTGTTTTCCTTTCGCGCTTTCCACAGCTAGCTGGCTAGGTGAAATTGGATTGCGTGAACGTGCCACCGTTCGAACGGGTAGGCTGCTCGAGATCGTTCCGATACGATCGATGTGATGCGTTGATCGTATGTTGCGTTGTAGACCGTTAATAAATAGTTTAGTGGTCATTTTTGCATTGTAATTTGTCCCTCATTCACCTCCACGCGTCCGGTTGGGGCCCGGTGGAGTGTGGTCGAGTGGCGCGACGAGAGCGTCCTCAGTGGCTGTGGACGTCCACGGGTTCCCCGAAGCTTGAACGCGAAGCACCAAATTGAGAGCACGCCAAAGCGTTTCCCCTTCGGTTGCGCTGATGAACTACTTGCCCGAAAGGGTCCACAACGCGTTTTGTCGATACACGAAGGAAAAAAACCGAGCTCGAACCCGGTTCGAATGGGAACCGGTAGTTGAGGTGTGGGGACGAGGTTTGGAGGCGCGGACGGAAGGCAACCACTACTGTGCTGGCCCTTTTGGACGTCGCCTCGAGGAAACTAGACAGAATGGAGGGAACGCGCCAGAATGTAGCCATGGTTGCCCCGCCGCACCGTTGCATCCCCGATTCCGGTTTTGGTGCTTCGGTTTGGCGTCCGGCCCGAGTTGGGGTTCGATCGCGAGAGGGCAACTATTAATGGCAGAATACTTAAAAATAATTGGCCAACCGGGGGGATAAAATTACTACTTTTTTCGCATGTTTCGTCGTCCATCGCCGTCGTCATCATCATCGTCGCCGTCGTCGTCGTCGTCGTCCTCTTTATCGTTGTTGCCACTCCTTCCGCAGGTGGCAGTTTAATTAAGAACACGGTTCGGTGGACGGGTTCGGCGAAGAGTGCGGATCGCGTGGAGCCGGCCAGGAATCGCTGGCGTGCGTTTTTGCCTTTTCGTTCGACTCGTAGGCATCGCGCTATCGAGAATCGATGATGATGATGGTGATGATGATGATGGAAGAGGTGCGCGAGAGTGATGGCGATGGGTTTCAGTTTGGGGCATGCGGTAGCCACCGTACGCATACGGTATTTCTTTTCATTAATATTCGTAGAACCCCGCGTGGACAGTGGCGAGGGTCCGGAGCGAGCGAGAAAACATGGTCTACTATCAGAGCAGAAGAGTGAAGGGGATTGAAAGATGGGTACAAAAACTGACGGCGATCATCGGATCCGATCGGTAGTACGCCAAGTGCAATCCCGCTCCGCTCATCCATCCATCCATCCATCCATCTATACGTCCTATCCGGTGGCCGTGACCATGAACGGTGGAGTGTGTTATTTGGAGCAATTGGCGTGATTGGCAGCCTTTTCGCCGGTGGCCAAAGCACGGGCACAAAACAACAGGTGTTCGCGGTACTTCGCGGAAACTTCGCGAGGGCATCATCATCAAGGCACGAGATTGGGTGTGCCACCAATTGGGTTCGGTCCGTGGTGCAGAAGCAGGTTTCTCCCAGCTCGCCATGTTGTCTATTCTTGGGATTGCAGTTGGGAGATAGTTTTTTTTTGTACAAAAGCTACTTGCTCCTCTGCTCCCCGGTACTCCTAGGTCACTGCACTGGTGTTGATGAGGATGATGATGATGATGATAATGATGGTAGTGTTACAATTTGTCCTTCCAGAGAGACATGAACGAATTATTAAGAGTTGTTCGAAAAACAAAGTTCGAATAGATCGTATTAACGAAGCTGTCATTGGAGGTCTGTAATGACTCCGGATTGGTTTTTTGCCGCAATTTTTCCCCAAGCTAACAATTAAGTTGCATATAAGTTTCACAAAATTTTACAAAGTTGCTGGACAACTCTGGCAAGTTAGAAATATATGTTTTAAATTTTATCCAGACAAAGTTCAACTCAGACAACTCAGTATGGATTCTGCACAGTTCCATATATTTGATGCTGTCAAACTACTGAGTGTCTGTTGTCAATTGCTTATTAGGGAAGATTTTACAGCTGGGTGACGGAGATGTTTAGTTCTCTAACTTAAGTCATCACGTGATCATAGATCTCAATGCTGCTAATAGCGATCGTATCTCAGCCGAGGTTTAAGATGATTTTTACGCTCACATCGATCAGTTCGGACAAGCTTCTCTCTCTCAACTACTATGTATCAGTTTGACTAAACAAAACCCCAACTGACACCAGAGCGCAACCCCATCGATGCCACAAGGAAATGCCCAAACGGGGGTATGTTTTTCCACAGGTCATGGCCATGCGTTGGTTGGACTCGCGATACAGCTAGAGTTGCTTTCTTTAAAAACAGTTTTTTTTGCATCTCAGCTCTCAGCTCTGTTCCCCGCCGCCACCAATTTTGTGGCCGCATATATTATCGCACACGGGGCTAAGTTAGGTTCGTGCGCTGTCGATGGTTGGTCTCGGAGCGTATGTTTGTTGCGTCTACGAGGCGTCATATGCGCGTGAAGAGCCAACGAAATGACTCACGAAAAAAAAGGGTGTACAGCAATAGCAAACAGCTGTGGAGTGTTGAGTATGGGAATATGGTGAGATAATCAAAAGTGGCCTGACTCAAGAGTGTTGATGGAATCTTCTTTGTTTCTAAATGCTTAACTTTGCGAATTATAATAGTGAGTAACATGAACTTCAAATCATCAACAGTATTTTGAGTTGTAAAAAGGAACCACGCAATCAACTCTCAAGCTATCGTTCCAAGCAGAAGAACGTCGATGCGCTCTCATCCTTCTTTTGCTTGACATAACACACCGCAACACCATACAGCCATCATCACATCACGGGCGGCACCGGTAGTGACCGTCTGGTTGTCGGAAACCCGAACCTATCCTAACAAAATAAAAATTGAGACAGGTTCGTTGACCTTCTTTCCGGTTTCGAATCGGCTGCCGCTCCTTGCGCGCCCATTATCACGTCCCCCCCCTCCCTCAATCTCACTCTCTGACCGTCTGAACCTTCCCTCCCCCCAGGGGGCCTGCTACCGATTGAGTTTCAGCGGGTAACACAGCTGCTAGCTCTTTTTAACGCTTGCTTGCATTTCTCTTGCACCGTTCGTTGTCGTTCGATCTGAAGGAACTCATCCGTCGTCTGCGTGCGTCGTCTGTTGGCGGGTGCGCGGGTTGACATCCGCTCGCACTGGCACCGGGTTTGAGTGATGGAGACGCACCCTGGATCCGTTTCGTATCGTCCGCCGTCATCACAAACACATTGACACTGTGTGCCGCCGTTCTTCTTCCGCCACTTGCGCCACAGACCAGCGGTTGTTGTGTGTTTCCGAAACAGCACAACAAAAAATTCAGCTCGCGAAATTATTAGCAAGTCCGCTTGCTGGCTGCTTGTGTGTGTGTGTTTGTGTGTGAACGGCCCCCGGGGAAGAGATGGTAGAGGAGCGATTTTGGTTTCTTAGTTGATGGCGGCCTTTTATTTTGTAAAGCGTATTGCGTCTGTGTTCGTTAGCGTACATATGCCGATGGGTCTTTTTTTCGTTTGCTTATCGACCGTCTGCGGTTCATTCGCACCGAGGGTTAAGGGCAAACACTTGTTTTTGCTGTGTACAACCAATTTGAATTGTGGTCGGCGTGCGTGTTTTTGGACTTTTTAACTTAAGGCAAAAATTAATTTCATCTCTTAAGGTACACTAAATAAATTAACTGTGTTAGACATAAATGACAACGGCGGAAGACGACTTGAACATTTATAGGATACCTCGACTATGAAAAGGAATTGGTTAAATATTAAGGGTTTTACGGGAAGATAGAAAAGATTGTAACGATGTTCACTTGTTATGTCCTCCAAAAGGAAGTTGAAAATAGTCAAATTTATTTGCTGATAGCCTCACACATAGAGTTAAATATTTTGTTGGACGTGGTTGTCCAAGAAATGCTTATCCTACTTGTTTCCATCCATTCTTTTTTTCTCCTTCAGCTCGAACGGGGACATCAGGCACATGATCCTTCCAAGTGAAAGACTGACACTGCTAATCTCTTTCTCTCTCTCTCTCTCTCTCTCTCTCTCACTCTGTTTCATTTGGCGATACTATTTACTCATGATTGCAGCCTCGATCGATCGCAACGCACCTTTTATTTAGAAATAAGCCTCAAACAAGGGTCTCGATAGGTATAGGAAATTTAAGTCAAAGAAGCCAGTATTGACAGGCCAAGACCTCCTAAACCTGCGCAGTAAAAGAAGAAAAAGAATTAGGAAAACACAATTACAAAATCTATTTTTCTCTAGTTTTAGCAACTAGAACGCAATAAACTGCTAGAGTGGATGTGATAAAATGTCTGCTAGAAAACGTTTTGAACGTACTCAGTATTCGGTAGATGCGATAGTCGTTTGCTTCGTCCGGATTGAAGTGACTCAAAGGGCCTGATGTTGTCTAGTCTAGAGTCTTGTGTATCCGATTGTTGAATTTGGGCACTGATATGGAGGCTGCCAGATATCAGCAATTGATTGTGATTTATCTTCGAAAGTATCGTGACATTGCCAACGACCCAATTCTAGCTACGTTAAAACGGTTTACAGAGCTCTTCTAGGGGTGCGAGGTTTGTACCAGTATTACAAACGCAACGCAATCGCAAGTCAGTTACAATTTTTTATTTGCGTGCGTAATTACATACTCAGTAAATATCCAACATTGTTTAGTTTTCAAAGGTGGAAAAGTTATGTGGATGAGTTAATTTGTTCGCCATTAGGCATTTCTAAAAACAACACATTCTATTTCACCTTCAATCCAGCCGTAATGTTGCCAGTTCCAATGAGATGATTAGGACCGATAATTAATAATTAATCCCGTTAGCAAAGCAAAACTATTTTAACACTTTGACCATACTTACAACACTACGCCATAAATGAATGCAAGGATTTTCACATGAAAATTAATGGCGCAAATTCCTCATTAAAATCATTACCGGTGCGCTTTTGTTGTACATCCTTTTTTTGCCTAGCGCCTCCAGAATCGAGCCGTGGCCTAACGACATTCAAATCGTACCGTTTGCACGCTCTTTACATATGAGCCTTCCTTTTATGGGTTTAGGTTTGTGCCTTTCATTTTCCACCACACACACACATCCAAACACATGTGCCTGGGTACGTACGTGTGGTGACGATAACGATATCAGCTCATATGTAATGAGGCCAAAAAGCGAGATTTGAGATCACCACATGCATTTTGGGAAAGATGCAGAATTTGTGTGCGACAGCTGTGAAGCTCCAAGAGTGTGTGTGTTTGTGTGTGAGCGTACGTGCGAGTGAGAAAGAAGATTATAATTTTCTAATTATGACGATTTTTCATGGCAGTCACATTGAATAATCGAGCGTAATGAACACGGCATAGGTGCACAGGCTTTCACTGGCAGCGTGACGTGGACGTGAAAAGACATTTTATAAGTACGCAGATTCGGCGGGGAGTGCGGGGAGCATGGGAGTCACTGGCAACCAGGGGCACGGGCCTTTTGTGTCTTTTGGCATGTGATGATATATTTATCATGCGAGGCACCAAGGTGTGCCATTGAAGGTTTTGTGTTTGGCTCACCATTTTCACTATTTTTATTTGGCACATGACGAATGTGGCCTAGTGTTGCGCAAGGCTGCTCAAAAGATTTTCCATTCTATGGCGGGGACAGAACCGCCCAAGGTCCGTAGGTGGTTAATGAGATGTTTTGTCTGCCTAATGGCAAACATGGTTCGGGTGCGGATGGATTGATGTTTAACGGTTTGTTGGTGATTGGTGGTGATTCTTTTGTGAGGCATTCCATGGATGCTGCTGTATTGCTCGAAGGATTATGTTATCGATATTGTGATTTTAAGATACATTGATACCACTTTGTTTAACCTCATCAGAAATTAGCACATTAATGAATTACTGTCTTATAAACCTCTTGAATTTCTTTCGAATTCGGTAATGAAAGCCATAATACCTAACGATACGGTTAGGCAGTTCCACTAGAATAAAGAACCTATTATTCTTCTTTGTACTGGATTCGATTGAACATTTCCTTTAGACAGATTCATTGAATTGATTCCTACTAGTAAAAAAAACTTCTACTTATTTCAGGCCTAGGCCTAGACCTGGTTTGAAGGTCAATCACTATTGTTTAAACGCATCAACGCTTCAACGTTATCTCAATCGGGGTCTACAACTTCTTTTCTGGCCATGCACACGGTCTTGGAATACTATTGAACTGGGCTATCTGGTACCATTTTAATGACACGACCAGCCAGCTCACTGATCAATCCAATGCAAGACAGTGCGGCTACCATAAAGCTTGAATAACTCTTCTGAGCATTTTCTGCTCGAACTCGACTTAGAAGATGTCGTGCATTTTATTCAGAGTTAATACTACAGTTAAAAAATATGGCTTGAAACAGCTAAAAATTGAATAGAATGATTCAACTAGCGGAAAGATGCATCCGCATTGCCTATCGCGAGTGGACTTTGTAGATCACAAAATAGATACAAAATTACTTGAAGCAGTTGAAATACTGTGAGAATGCATTTTAATCATAAAAATAAAACCGCTGTTGACATAGACATAATTGGTGTGAGGAGCTCTCCTATGGATCAGAAGCTTACCAGAGGGTCGGGCGAGTGCCACTTAACCTCGGGTTGGAGATTACCGAAATCGAAAACCAAAATGATGGTGGCATTACTAGCAGCCCTGCTAGCAAACACTGATTTACACAGAGGTAATGCACAGATAGGGAACCGCACTTTTGAAGTCTTCCGAAGCTTCACCTATCTGGGGTCAAAAGTCAGCACCGACAACAACATTGATGTTGAGTTACACGCACGGGTGCTGGCTGCCAACCGGTCATACCACAGCCTGAGGAAACTTCTCCACTCTAAATACCTGTCGGAATGGACGAAGCTGGGACTGTACAGAACATTTATAGTCCCAGTACTCACATACGCCTCTGATACAAGGAGCTCTGCCCAAAACTGACGAAACCCTCTAGGCTGCGTTCGAGAGGAAGATGCTCAGAAGGATTTTTGGCCCCATATGTGTGGAAGGACAATGGAGGAGCTGCTAATAAGACTTGCCATACTGCGGTGGGCTGGTCATGTCATGAGAATGACACCGGACGACCTAACCCGTAAAGTCCTTTAAGGTTGTCCACACGGACAAAGAAGCCGTGATAAGCTCAACCTGATATACAGTGATGGTGTTGATGCGTCCGCCAGACCGACCGGGATAATCACTGGCAGACGACGACGCTGGACTGTGAGCGCTATCGAGGATTGTTGCAGCAGTAAGTAAGAAAGCTAGAAGGTTAAAATTGAAAAGGCGTTGTATATTACACGCTTCTAACAGATTTTACGAATTCAACTAACACTTAAAGCACTACAGACGAGCTTATAAGTAATTAATAACAACCAATTTTGGAGATGTTTTAGTTCTTATAATGATTTATGTATTATGACGATCCGATGCCGTATTGTCTTTCAAATGCTATTTTAATTATTTTAAGAGATGATTGCACAAGAGTAACATACTAGTCTACTTACTTCCTTTAAGCTGCAGTACCGTGTATCCATTGCAATGTCATCTGGCCAGAAGCCTTAAATATAGCCTCTAAAGCTGTTGCCGTATTGCTTTTGGCTCAAATGCTCTTATACTTGTGGAATCATTCGGAAGCCCTATTGGTTTATATTCTTATTCAATTTTATACTTAACATTTAAAATTCGATATCTTTCGGATTCGTATAATCAGTAAAAAACATTCTGTACATTACTTAAATTCATTTTAATGTTTTCCAAAAGTTCACACTCGATATCCCCAATATTTTTATTGCATAATTGGCTGTAGTAATTAAAAATATATTGTTTTACTTATTTCTACTTAAATATTCCTGAACAAATGTTGTTATATTTTTTGTTATATTGTATAAATATTTATAAAAATTTCAAACATTTTTTTTTTTTGGTGATTGATGTCGATGAACAGTGAGTAAAGTTTGAGAGAATGCGAAAATCTGCTTTGAAAAGCGCAAAAAACCGTATCAATCGTTTAAAATCATTTTCCACCACCACCCAGACGCGGATGGAGGATTTAAGTGTTTGTTATTGTGAAATAAAAGAACGGCGAGCATAACAAAAAATCTCGCATACGTATTTATTGGGATTCGGTTGTTCATGCCACACTGCCACGCACATACATTGTGATGCGTATTTCCTTCTGAGCGTGATAATCGATTCACAAAAAAACCCGTGGAAAGAACAAAAAAAAACCCTTCGAGATAAGGGTGAATCCGTAATGAGACCTTAATTTCAATATCCATTTCACGCGCCACATTAATCACAAACCGGCTTCCCATTTTCGTGCCTCCCGAGCAAAAGAGTTATTTTTCCTGCGTTGTGCAGCGTGGAGGAAAACTTAAAAAAAACGATTTTACAATTAAACTACTTGGTGAAAAAATTATGATGAACTGTGGGGTGCAGTGCATCAAGTACCGCGCACTAAACATATGCGAAACGAGCCGGGGCAGAACGGACCCATGATATTTCTGACAAATACCCGCGAAATCAACCAAAGCGCTCAACTGATCTGCTTTCGTTGGAGGGCGTGCGCTTGCTGGAATAAAAAAAAACACACACACACTCAACACAAACACAAAAAAGACGCCTGCGGGCCATATAAATAAAAATAGTTGAAAGAAACAAACATCCATTAAAGAATAGAAATGTTAAACAACGGAAGGCGAGCAACCGGAACATGCACCGGTTGCGTCCCGGACAATCATAATTGTGGGAGAATGATGGTGATGGATGTGGAGTTTTTTTTCACTCTCTCTCTCTCTCTCAGTCTCTCTCTCTTTCTCGCCTCCTAGCCTAACCTAGCCTAGCTGCATCTTAAGTTTTGTTTGTATTGCAAATGTTTTGATGCCGAAGGGTTTTGTGCTGCCGAACCGCGGTTAATCTCGCGTATCCGCGAAGAACCCTTCGCCCGCGGAATGCACCACTCCCGAACGGAGGAAAGCTGGGCATAATCGACGCATTGAAACATTGAGGCAATGTGGAAAAACAACAACACCATTCACAAACTCTGGGAGCTGGCGTGGGGAGTTCCAAATGCATTCTTGTGCCGGTGCCTCCACCACCAACAAGTGCAAACTTTTTCCCAAAAGCTCGGTTCTGCCGAAGTAGGGTGTCCGAGTCGTACATGCATCCGTGCAGCGGCAATGGCAGCGGTAGGCATCGCCACCAATGTCGGCTTACCATCATGCGTGGTCTCATTATGCTTGTGTGCAATTTAATCAATTCTAAGTTGAGCGCAGAAGCCGTTGAACATCACCGTGTACTGAGCGGCGTCCATTCGGCCCGGATGAAGGGGAGGGGCTGAGGTCTTGGACATGGATAAAGTGATGTTTTCGTTGTAGTGCGTTTCGCGAAACAATTCGCGATTCTGATCGCGTGAGGCGCTGGAACGCGCGGGGGACCGTGAGGAGAAGGCTTTTAATTGAAGAGAAAAATCGCGACGGTCCCGTTAAAATGGCGCACCAAACGGGGTGGGGTGGGAAGGATAAGTAGCTCCGGAAATCGGAATCGGTAGACGTGAGGTGAGAACGCACCAGTCACAAAAGCGCGTCGGCTTAAAAGCACCAGGCCACAGCACCAGGCCGGACGGATCGTACCGTTTGGATATTGTTTTTGATACGAGCAAGCAAAGGGGGAAGCAAAAAAAAAAAAAGGTAATTATGTGTATCATCGCCGCCAGCAATGATGGTAGTAGCTTCCATTTGGTAGCGTAAAGGTGCGCCAAGGCCGGGTGTCGGTTGGGAAGGTAGCGACATGGCCAGTGATAATAGTCGTAGAAACGGGCACAGACTAGAGAGACGGACGGTCGAATCTTGAGCGCGAAACCTGTCATCATGACAGGATAGAAGGGGTGAGCGGGGAGGGAAGATAGAAGAGAGGGGTCAGGTTGATAAACTCTCCTCCGCGGATCGCGGATGCGGAATCCGTGCAGACTGGGTCGCCTCGATAGTGGTCGTTGCGCTTTTAACGCCGCGTATGGCATTCGACCCCATCGGCACCCCCTGCTGGGTGCATCGTACCGTCGGCAGTTGACTGGAAAAGCTAGCAAAACATCCATCAAATTAGCATAATTATCCGTGCAGGCGATGGCATCGAGACTAAAATCTTGTAAGTTGTTCTGGGCGATGTTTTGCTTTTTTAAAACTGATGTCTTAATTCAGCAATGCCAATGGTTCTCCCGGAACGGGGTGCGTGGTTCATTGTGCTCACCGAATCACTAAACGGGAGTGATAAGAGCAGATGTGTATGATTATGTTGTGTGTTTTATTTATTAAACTTCAAATTTATTTTCATAATAAAAACAATTGCTTAAGAGGTATTGGAGACTCAGGTAGATTTGGAGAATTACAGATATGGAATTTAGGTGCCATAAAAGGATTAAGCCAAACGGTCACGTTAATAAGATAAGCATTAGTTGAGACCGTCAAAATGCTTAAATCAACTGCAGTCAAAATGAAGGCAATCACAATATGGACAACACCATAGGATCTCTAAGCCGAATAGAGCGCTAGGAAATAAAGTCCCAAGAAATACCAGCATATGACATCTGCGCTTTGTGACGTGTTTTGTTTAACTCACTGAGTCCAAACAGTATTATTAATGTGATTAGCACTGCAGAGAAGGATTAATGTGCCGTTTATAGCTAACTCGTGAGCAAATGTCTTCAAATGCTTTCGATCTTAGCGGGTCCCTCGATATTAAACAAATTGCGAACCAAATCGCGGAAAGCATCAGTGACTTGAATAATGAATCCAACAGTATTGTAGGCTTTTGTTATGATATCACGAACTTGTTGCTGAAGTTCAAGTTAACATCGACGGTAGGAATAGCAGTGGTGGGTTTAACGGTACGTGGTCTACGCTGCTGCGGAAGGCCTCGAACTCGTAACTGCCCCGAATGCTCAAAGACCTCGCTTTCGATCAGCGGAATCGATATGAATGGAGGCCTCCAAATTCTTAGAGCTTAGGGTCGCCACTGGTTCGGTAGTCGTTTCATTAGAGACACCGAGACCACATTAGAGACACACGGTAGATACAGGTAGTATCCAGCAATGGGTACAATCCAGACAAAGAAGGCAGAATTGGCAAGCTGAGACCTCTCGAGGTTTTAGTGTCACAGAAGAGGACAAAAAAAGTCTGGAACAGCTTTCCAACTTGTTACTGTAAAGTGATGTCTGATGATGATTTTTAATCCATTTTTGAAAATATGTTTTTTAATGTTTTATGATTGCTTGTTGCTATATTTCCATTTTACGCCAAATTGCCGGAACAATTGGACAGCGGATTGGAGTTTACGGATCCATGTCTTCAGGAAACACCAGAATATCAAGGAAAACTGTTGGAAATATGTTTACCTGGTTTAACTTGACTTGATCGAAAATTCAAATCATGTGATACCTGTGATGTTATAGCATTACCGACCCCTTGTTAGATCATTTTAATTGATTTAAGCTAAAGCGAGTTCTTCCATGCTGAAGACTGACCAGCCAACTCCGTGGTGTCATTAAGTCTAGTAAGCCATCTAATGGTTTACTAGACTATAGAAGGTATGATCTAGATTTTGAAGATCGTTAAGTCAATCAGAAGAAGCTTTAAGAATTCGTTTAATTGCTCCACGGAACTCTGTACATATTGGCTTACTGATCGGTTAATAATGACGTTTGAACTGTTCTCTACAAGATATTATAAAAAACTAATAAAAAAGTGTGGCAAGAGTTTTAAATAGATTTTATACCACTTTTAGTATACCACCTGAATCAGACAGGATTGTTGGTTTCTTCCTAGAGAAAGCCCACTCAGTCACCTCAAGGGTAATGGAAATTAAGGCTAGGTTAATGACATTTTAAAGTGTATAAGAACTCATTTTTGTTGTAATGGAAGTAAATCGTTGTTACCGCCACATCGATCTACTACTCCAGTGAGATGATATTTGACGAAGCACAACCTCATCTGAACTATGAATCGCTTAAAGCTCGCAACCTTGGTACAGATGATCTAGCAGGGCGACCATCAAGCGGGGCGCTGAGTGATAATGATACAACTCGCTGAATTGGACGATCATCTAATTTTCCTCACGGAACCTACAGCCTACAGCGGCAGGTATATGGTATGGTGTGTCTTTGTTCCGGTGCCATTCTTAGAACGGTGGCGTCATCATCGATACCCTTAACTGCACCCGCCAGCCAGCCCCCGGCTGATCGACACCCTCCGAAACTAATCCATCGAGCGGGTGAATCATAATGGGTTTAAAATTGTTCGTTTTTTTGTGTAATTTTCTTTACGGCCGCGCGTATTGTCGCGATCGGCCGTACAGAAACCGAGAAGGTCAGTAATTTATTTGCATTACTCGATTACGCTGGGAGTAGCTACGTTTGTTATAGCATCTAATAGCATGAGAGTTGGTGCTCGGGGCGGTAATGCAGCTACGATCACACTTGCCGAGTTAGTTAATGGAATTCAGGTTGGTTGGATTAATGGTTAGGGCAGATTTTGTATCTATTAAAAACCTACAATAAGCAATACGGCCAGGCCGTTCTTTATGAATGAAAAAAAACCTACTATAAACTCGAGATATTTGAGTAAAATCATGGGCTCTCTCTTGTTTTTCTTCTTCCTTGGAACTACCACCTAGCAAGGTCTCGGTCTGTCATTTTTGTATCTGTAGCTGGTGTAAAGATGGGATTTGATCGTTATCGCATCGGCTATCACATCTATAAAGAGTGAGATGCTGTTTTAATTGACGCCTATCCTATTGCAGTTGGGACTTACACCCATTTTGTTCTTCGTCAATGCTAAGATATTCCTAATTCCGAAAAACTAGGACAATTTACTTGATGCCGTTGATGTAATTTTCATTACTGCCGGTGAACAAACTTCACTCAAAAATCGAATAATATTCTAATCATGTTTGCAATATAGCATTGGCCATAGCTCTGGCTCTTGCACCATTGGGCCATTGCAAGAGTCGATTCACACACGACGGCCACTTGCAGTCGCATTATCATTGACGATGCTATTTCAATTGCTCGTGACAAAAAGGAATCTAGTCGCCCTGGAATTGTGTTCCGAACGAAGAACGAGTCATTAATTTTTTGTTCTTACTCGCCAGCACGATCTGGCCGGCCGCTAGAGCTACTGCGGGCCAAACCTTCAAAAAAGCAACAACAAACACAACCTGTGAAGTGCTGAAACCCCTTGCGGGACAGTAGTAGTAGTAGTAGTGGTAGTAGTATAAGTAGAGAGTAAGAGACAAAAAACAAGAGCTTCGGCTACAAGGTTACCATAAATCAGCGGCAAACTCACGGGAGTTAAGCTAATACTTGTTGCTATTATTCGCTCCGCAATAAGGAAGGCAGCGCAGGCCGGTTGGAGAAGGTGAGAAATCTAAAATTCTAATCGCTTCGTCGGTATAAATCATGCTCTAAACGTGGAAGCAAATCCACGGTCCGGCACGGACACGGAGCAGTGTGAGGAAAAGTTAAGGTTACTAAACGATCATTGTTTCCACGCCAGAGGCTCCACGGAGGGGTCAGTCGGCAGTGGGCAGTCGAGGGGGGGGGATCTTGAGTTTGTATCGAGATTTCGCGTTGGATTCGGACTGAAACAGAAAGCGTGCGGCCAGTTCGCGGCCCATTGGTTCGATTCGTTCACTCTTGTCTGGATGACCATGAATGTTTGACGGTCCTTTGCGCCGTCAGTCGTTCCTGACTGCCGAAGAGAGATTTACGGTAATACCAGGCTGGGTTAATCTGTGCTCTGTTGGGACTAATTTTAAATCTGGATCACATTTTGAGTTGGGAGCTTGAATTTGAAAACCTCACTTCTCAAACTCAGCCATTCTATCGTGCTATGAATCGAACAATAAAGACATCGCGATGGCCTTTACGAGATGTCACCATGTTATGTGGTCTGGCTTTTTTGTCTTTGCTTTCCAATGATATGTCACCGATCGTAACATACGACCCGCGATACAAAACAAAAAAAACGGCTCTACTATTATCATTCTGGAGTGCCACCGTGATGACGCGTGCTGTACGCTGGTTCTCGCGATTGACGTCGCGGCTAGGCTTTCATCGTAGACTGCGATGGAGGAATTTGATTGACAGCTAATCGACACACACACAGAGCACAGAGCGACACGGTTGACCCCGGGCCTGAAATAATGTGGCGCTCGGTGTTGTATTATTCATGGTAGGATTTGAAATTCTGAATTTATGGTTGTTTGTTATAAATGCGTGTTATAGCTTAAAAACGACAACCCTCTTTCAACAACAGTCCCAACAATCACGGCGGATGGCCGGACAGGTTCATGAACGTTCTGGGTCGGAAACGGGGTGCGTTTTCATCGATCGTGAAAAGGCGCTCCTTTTTCCCTGATGTCCTTTTTTGTTGTGGTGAAGGATGAATGTAAATATGTGTGTTTTTTTTGCTCTACGCTCTCTAATGATTGGCACTGGTCGACCGTTTCCGTTGCGTGATGGTTTGATTGGAAATTAATTTATTAGAATACATTATCTGTTAGTGCTTTATGCGTTATATCACTAAAGCAAGCACTACTTATATGGGAGTGCGTAGATTGAAGTGTTCCAATGCAAGGTGTTTGTAAGGAATATTTTGCATAAGATAAGTTTAGCAATTGTTATTCCAGAGTTTTGGGTTTTGGGTTTCGAAGATCTCATTTGTCATTTTCATTCTCGTCCAGTGTCCAGCGTCCAGCGTCGAAGTGACGTCTCCTAGGATTCTAGGAAATGATCCAATGTGTTTAATCTCAACATGTGTTCTTCCGAATTATCCTGGAGGATTTTTCAAACATTTTTATGCAATTAAAAATAAATTAATTGAACGCTTCGATCAGTTCGTTCGTTCGATGAACCGTTATTACCTCTTCTGTCTTATTTCTGGGGTTACCTACGGGCATCCTTTTATCCTTGACATCTTCACACATATGACTGAGCATTAAAATGAGCTTAATTAGCTTATTGACTATAACGTTGATGTACCATGATTACAAGACTATGAAAAGAATCGTACAACAGACACTAGACTGGAACATTTGTGACAGCGTTTAAAGCAAGCTTCCAGGGTATCGATCTTGTGGCACTAAGGTCGTTGAGGAAAATATGAAATTTTAATTGCAATTCTTTAAGATTTTTTACCATAATTCAGGCGATCGCACTGCTCGAGGCTCAATCAAGAACAAAGCAAATGCATTTTCTAGCCATGACGCGCTTCTGTTGTCCTAAGACTTGTTCTTCTTCTTTGGCACTAACAACTTCGGAAGGCTTGCCATTTCTGTCTCATAGTCTCATAGTCATAGTCATAGTCTCTATCCTGTTCAATATCTACAAGTCTTTCGATCCAGAAAGATACTGTAATTAATACAGGCTTTGTTGAAACGGTACGGAGCAATATTGGGTGAAACGAGATTAGACTAAAGAAGTCAAGAAATAGGCACTAAAAGTAAATATGAAATTGTTTTTCTCTCTACAAATATTCTTCTAACTTAGAATCAATAATGTTTATCGTGCCAATTCTCACTTCACTCAAGAGGCGCTTTGAAAGGAGCTTCCAGCTTGCTGTGGATCTTCTTCCCATTTTGACTACGCTAGCAAGACAGCTAGGTGTAGCCCTCACAAAAGCGCTGTCGTGCTCATAGAGGAAAGGTTTGGTTACAATCGATGTGGAATCTGTTTAATATAGTTGATAAAGGCATAATGCACATCGATTTAGAAAAAAACTGTTATAAGCGAAGAGAAAAGGGTTTAGTGTATCTAAAGATTTCTAAAGATCTAAATATGATTACAAAAAGCTATGTTATGTCTCGAGAATAGCCTTGAAGTACATATAAGGTAAAGGTACTTCATTAAATGTATAGTTTATTTATATTTGTTTTATATGGTAAAGTTAACCATTAGTTCAGCGATAGATTGATATTCGACAAATTAAACACATTGTGTCAGCCTGGGCTCTTCAGTAAAAAAAGCCTCCGCAATCAGAGTTTCGATTAAAAACTATTAAATTGCTGAATAATTCATACCACATGGGCTTGTTGTGATGAACGTCAGTTGAATAAGAATTCCTTCTTCGGTTAGGAATAATGAGACAGACGCACTTGAAGATACAATATTTTCAGATGACTTCCTATACATCGCGTTTGTAGGCAATCGAGCAAAAAATACATTCGTAATAAAAATTACCAATAAATTAGTTTAATTTTTATTAGTCGAACTATAAACTTTGTTTAAATTCTCATTAACATTCAAACAGGAAAAAAATGAATGCCAACCCTACTGGTTTTTTGCTAGTATTTAAATCTCCTCGCTGACGGCAGTTCTAGCCGCTGGGCAGAACCATTTTGAGATTTGTTTCTAATAACGACGACAGACAGTGGAGGCCAAGCTGCCGCTGCCAATAGCGTAGCGATAATTTATCTCTTTGATTCGCTACGGGTGCTTCCCGTAATCGAGGGTCATGATGGGCCCACAGTTCACGGATATCTTTTTTGCTTTGCCTACAATTGCCATTCTCAAAGACACGAACCTTTTGCGGCGACTCTCCAAGTGACCAAGACCGAGCTGCCATTAGCGCATATGTCAAATGTTGACAGAGTAGCCCAGTGAGGGGGTGCTGCTCCTGCATTCGGAAGGCGTTTGTCTAAGCGCGAGAGCAAGATAGAAACCGCAAACGAAATTAAGCTCCCGCCAGCTCAAACTTCCAAGGCCAAGCCATCAGCCATTTTGACTCGATCGTTTGCTATAAAATGGCAGTTGGGAAGGAACTCCATTGATTGGTCGAAGCAAGATCGGTGCGGCGGGTTGGAAGTGGAATGTTTGCGGTGGTTAGAAAAAGTGGTACAATTCGAGTCGGAACAGGGGGTAGGGGGGTGGCTGCAAAATGTGGGGGGTTCACAAAAAAGTCGCACCAATCGGGCAGGCAAGTGTTGCGCAAAGGCCTAAACAAAACGACGAAGTTCAATGCAGTGTGAGGGCCCAGCGGCAGAGCAGAGTGAGAAGAAAGGAGGCAGGCGTTCAGGGGGCTGAGGCGAGGGAAATCCGAAACAAGACAAATAAGCATTGATCTTAGACCTTGATCCGTACGTACGACGGACGAACGTTTGTCGAATCAAATGCATCCAGCGTACGCGCGTTGGGGCACAAAAACGAACAAGCGGCATCGAGACAGTGAGGACCGCCGAGTCCGAAAGTAGCAGCGTAAATGCAATCATCGGATGGTAGAGCGAACGATCATCACGGTTGGAGAGAGCAGGACGGCGAACCCGTTGACTGCTAATTAGGCCGAGAGGGATAGATGATCACACACACAAAATTGTTCGCTATCGTAAAGCTCGAGGTTTTTCGCTGCACGGCCGGTTGCACTTGTTGATGCACAATTCGAACAATCTGAACTGCATTTGGAGCTGCTGCGGTGGTGCGGCGGTTTACAGCGTCCGCATCCCTTCCATTCGCGGCTATGCTCGGGGCTCGGTGCACGCGCTCGCCCGCTCTCGATTGTTTGGCAAATCGTTACTATTGCGCCATAAAATTATTCGTCACTCGAGGCCACATAATTGACATTCGCAGAAAGCGCAGCGAAAAGTTTACGCTCGCGGTAGAGATCGGGCGGCTAGGTGAATAGAGTGTCTGCGTTCTACGCGAAGGCAGCAGCAAGCACATGAGTGCGTGAGTGAGAAATACGATTCAAAAAAATATTTCTGAAAAGAATAAGAAAAAAACGGCAGCGGAGGGCACAATGAGCCGTGCCAACAATGTGTAATAATCTAAAATTTTGGTTTTGGTACCAGTGCTGAAACAACTGTGGCACTGTAGCGCTTTTGTAGCAAACTTATAATTAGCTTTTGCGGAGTAGTTACCGTTTATGCCGTATGAAAAATGTATTTCCATTCTGGCAACAAATAAAATGTCAATGTCGTTCTACGTCAACTCAGCTGTTGCCTCAGCACGGAATCCGAACCGTGTGTTTTATTTTACAATCAATCTGTTTACCGAGCTATGGCAATGTTTGTTTTACTGCGGATTGTTATTGTGCACAAACTGGAAGGCTTGTGTGGCACAGTGCTCTCAAGTCTGAGGATCACTAATATACACAATTTGTCCACAGTTGGGAATTGTTGGGATGTAATTCAATTTACTTAATTCTTATGCATCGGTGGAAAACGATTGAATTTTGCAGCGATGCTGGTGCGTGTGCTACTCGTAAGCATCCTTAATTGTTTTACTGGTTTTGATTGCAAATGTGTGTAAACGTTTTCAAGAGATTAATTGTGAAGTAAATGCTATCTTCCAGGGATATTGTAGTGTGTAGAAGTTGTTTCATTTTAAATATATCCTAGTTTAAATATATCTCAATCCATTGTCGGGGTAAGAGGTGGGACTCATAATCTGAACTTATTTATAGCACTCGTTAAACATTGCCTTATGGGTTCTGTAAGATTTAGTGTTTGACATTCCTCGTACTGTATAGCTAATTAACCACAACTTTTAGCGTATATCACTGTATGGTGTAGTTATCTTCCCTACAAGTTTTCGCCAGAACATATTCGTATTCTATGCTGGTGTTCTTATAAAGCTTTTACAAATAATGCTTACTATCAGCATGTAATAATAGACTTGGATTGGTCTAAAGATTGTAATGCAAAAATCGACAGTAATTTTCAAATGGAAACTTATGAAGCGGTTCCGACATTTAGAAAGCCCTTCAATCAATCAAAGATCCGACTCGCAGAGAGATTTTTGAAGATATGGTGTAGCGGAGTGAACGGCACGCGAACTGAACGGTCGCGAGGAGTCGCTGGCTCAAAGGGACTCATAGATTTCACTGTGGAAGCAGGTTTGAGGCATGAGGATAGTCAGTAGAATTTGACAGTGCTGGTTCAGTGAAGAATGCATAGGAATAACTTGCAAAGCGGCTCAAAATCGCTAGCGCATTATAGGGTTAAGCGGCTTATTGTGAGAACACTAAAAACCTGATGAGCTAGGAAATTTATCGTATTGGTGATTGGCGATCAGTGGTACGGTCGATGTTGATCAATTCTGAGTACGTGATTCTTAAATGCTGGTGGTGGTCGGTTAAACATGAGTGCATAAGAAGAGAAATACACAAAATTTGTGTTACGTGTCATTACAATGGTTAGGACTTTCAGACATATTGACTAATAGTCAATAGAAAGTTCATGAAAGTAATCCATTAAAGAGGCTCATCCGTACACCCGTACTTCCTGATTCAACCCCGGGTGGCTTAATACTGAAAGGCCAGGAAACTACAAATGTGTACGATTAAATAATATTCTGGCAAAAGATATTAGAATCTCGAAGACTTATATCAATGATTTAATAATGATACAGTAATTATATTTATATGTATCAATCTTCTTCTTCTACCTTTGCATAACCTCGAAAGGTCCATTTCTGGTTTTCTGTGACTTGGTTTTGCTCGTACCAAGGTAGTCAACCCTGAGTACGGGGAGGCGGTTTGAATGGGATTTGAACTACGGCCCTGTTGAGTGAAAATTGGTGCCGTCATCGCCCAGTGGCCACCACACCATCTCTTTATGCATAAATCGTACTAAAACAATCATAAAATGGTATTAAAAGGATCATCATAAATAAACTAAAAGCATATAGTTATACCTTCTCATAAGAACCTGATACTGTTTCGAATCGAACTACCAGTTTTGAAAAATTGAATTATAATTATTTAAAAAAAAAACTAAACTATCAAATGTTATCAAACCAGATTGCCAAATTATTTCCTCGCATTAGATTGACGCAGTACTAGGTCATGCTTGCCGTAATGCGCCATACTAGACATATTTTCGCCACATATCCTGCTAGTCAGTCTTTATTGTTCGTAGGCACAAAAAATCTGTTAAGGATAGATAATTTGCGAAACAAAACCAACCCATACACACAAACACACACACACACACACAAACACACGTTCACAAAATGACAAAGTGGAAGCATTCAACGTAAGTTCTTTCAAGCTGCAAGCGTATAAGGCCGGGAGCTGGCCACTGTGACATTGCCACAGTGAAAAGAAAGTGGGATTATTTGGACTTGTGAAGGGTTGCAAGGATATGCACAATTGTTGGCAGTTTTGGACCGAAACAACAATGCACAAAAGGAACAATAGTTGCGTGACATTCACATGCGAGTGCGTCAATGGCGAGGGGCGAGGGATTGACGACACATGAGGGCCACACAGAAAAAAGCGATAAAGTGCAGTCGGGACAGTTTGGACGAGATTTGTCTTCATAGGTGCTTTAGCAGTCAGAAAATCATCGATACAGACTCAGATATAAGAAATCCGGCTTGAATTGTTTAGCCTATCTTTATAAGTGCCGGTCTTCACACGGCAGGGCCGGGGTTCAAATCCCATCCAGACTGATGACTGACTGTAAGGCTGATTACTTTACTACGGGTAAAATTAAGTCACAGAAAGTCAGAAATGGCAGGCCGAGACCTCTCGAGGTTGTAGTGCTAAGGAAGAAGAGGAAGAGCTCTATAAGCTCCAAACTCCCTTAATTCGTGCTTGAACATTAAACTCAACTCGGAGTCCTCTGGTTGAAGTTGTGATTTTTTGGACTCTCTTTATAGACTGCTGAAAACGTAACGGCCTAGTGGAACTAGCTTGTTGTTCTAGCGCAAACAAAGCGTCCTCCCATACATAACCGCGCCCCATCCAAATCATGTACCCTGAGCGACTAGACACACACACACACAGTCCCCCTTTTTTCGATGGAACCCACCGGAAAATAAGGAGGATCGGGAGGATTGTGCACTAGATGCACCAGCTGTCACATTCATTTGATCCACCAGGGCCGAAGTGAAAGATGCACCGTCAACTGCCAACTGCAGCAGGTGAATTGTGTTGGAGCAAAATGCATGTGTGCATGCGAACTGCATTACATATCAATCACACAGGGGTGAACTTTGGTGAATGGAGAGTGCAGTAGTAGTGCAACCGATGCGAAGGGAATAGAAACAAACGCCAGTGTTGCCCTGCTGCTGCTGCTGTTGGAAAGCTAGCGAGGATCATTAATGACACATGACTTCATGTGTGAAAGCAGCAGGACCAAGTCGACCAAGGGACATTCGAGCTCCATCAGTCTCCTCTGTCTTCCTTTTTTTTGCAAGAGCTAGTATCCAACGTCCCTTTGTGCTCCTCTGGTTTGTTTTTTTGTTGTTGCTCACTCCAGAGTCCTTTTTTCGTGATTCCTCATTGCTTTGGAACCGTTTACCAGCCATTCTTTATCAAGTTTCTCTTTCATGGCCGCTCGTAGGTAGGGTGCCACTGGCTGCAAGAAACAATTGGCAGGGGAGAGTAAGTGGAAAGTGTGGTAAGGGCGGGGGGGGGGGGGGGGGGGGGGGTGTTATTTTCGCCGGAACTAAAAGTACAGGAAGCGATTGTGAGAGGGTTGAGCCGTTAGGCAGATTCCTCAGAACACTCTCGGCGGGATAACATAAAAAAATTACAGTGCTGGGAAAGAGTTTCATCACAGTATTGGACAAACCAAACGAAAAAAAGGGTTTGAATAAATAAAAAACTGTTCAAAAGGATTTGTTTAAAATTTTGAATTTTTACAAAACATTCCTTGTAATGTACGATGTAACTCTTCAAACCGTAACATTGTTGCATTATCGTTTGAAGAAAAAAAAACGAAAAGCAGATAAAGAATTAGCGAAACATCGTTTCATGTTTTGCTCTGTTGTGTTTGTATGTGAGATCCTTACTACATACTGATACCTCTGTTCTCGCTCTCTCTCTCTCTCTCTCTCTCTCTCTCTCTCTTCATTCCAGGCTGTTCCAGCTGCAGCTGTGTGCACGGACATAGAATGGTAGGAAAAAATCAAACAATGATTATGTTTTTAAATTGGATACTTGCATCAAAAGAGAGGGCGCCCTGAAGCGGAATGAAATCATTATCGCTGCTTAAATTGGTTTTTAAAGTGCCTATCGCTGATGCCGCTGAGGAGTCGCTTACCCGTACTGCTACTACTACAACTACCACTACCCGAGCTCGCGTCCTCGGGACGATGTAATACGATCGTCGTGGAGCTAGGCATCATCCGTGGGCATCTTGTCGTTCGGTATTGTTATGATCGAGAGTTCCCGGCATCCCCGGCGAGATGCGATACCCTAGGCTAGCTAGATAGTCGTGTTCGTTCGTGGCGGATTGGGTGAGTGGACGGGTGGACCTGAGCTGAACCAATCGACTGTGATTGTTGCTAACGCTCGATGTGAAATAAAAGCGTACAAAAGGGTAGAAATGCCGTGCCGTCGACATCGACATGCGTATACGTAAGAGGACGAGTCGTGGGAGCATTTGCATGCTACTAGAATTTTATTCTTCTGAAAACTTTACTCCACTATTACGCTGGGAAGTTTGTTGACCCTGGCCGAACGCTGGTTAGGGAAAACAGAGGGCGGGGGACGGGGGGGGGGGATGCAGTTAAAGACATTAGTGTCCATTTTAGTAGAAAGTGATGCGATTAGTTCTGCTAGTTGTGATACATTGTGACGTTAAGGGGATTGTAGTTGCTGCTAGCCAATATTGTGGCTCATGGCGTTAGTGCTTATAATTATATTTATTATTTTTCACACATTTTTTTGAACTCTTTAAGGATACATAAAAATTGCTGTAATAAAATAAAAAAATCACAAATAAAAGAAAAAATTGGAATCCAAAAGAGAAAAGCAAAACATATGAAATCACTCCTTGCTTGTGTGCACTCTTCTGTGTGTGTTAATTTGATGAAAATGCGACACACTCTTTGTGCTGGATGCTGGTTTTGTTTCATAGCTCAAATCCTAAGGCTGAAATCGATGAAAGCAAGGGGGACGGCACGCACGGTGCACGGCAGCACGATGAATAGAAGGATTTCCTATATTTCCATTTGCCATCATTTAAACCGACCTCCCGACAGCGGCTTTAATGTGCAGTGCCCCATGGTCTAATCGTTCGTGTGGCGGAGCATAAAAATATAGATATATGTATTTTTTGTTTCGTTTCATCATCCATCATCATCCACGCAAACAAACGATCCTATTGACGGATGGAAAACCATTGGAAAGCAGCAGGGCTTTAAGAACGACCAGCCCGTTTTGCAAAGCGTGTGAGGTTGTGGGGGTTTTCTCTCTTTGCTTTACATCTTAGTGCGTTTTGCTGGGGCAAGTTATGGCAAATTTTTAATAGCCAAGCTTTATGCTAACGTTCCGCATGTACATTAGGTGCGTACGGTTAGGTGCGTATTTGTTGTGTGTCTTGCTTTGTTTGGTGCTTATGGAGTTTTAAACACAGTTTGAATGTGGTGAAACGGGGATTTAAGCTTTAAATGACATGAAGGGACAATCGCTTATTAGATCGTACTTGATACTGGAAGGTTTAATAGTATTGAATATCTAGAGAAAAGAATAATTCTGATAGTTTTTTTTACTGATTTTATTATTAAAATATATTAGATTGGAAACTGCATAATGACTGTTTTTAATTTTGATGGACGCACGGGCAATAGCGATTAAGTAGGAGCGTTTAGTAAACAATTGGTAGTCATTGATTTATTCCATCATATACGGATGTCATCATCATTTTATTATTAAAAGCTTACTACCCAATATTCGCCATTTACGGTCAATTCTTCATTTTTAATGGTTTTTGGTCCCGTAAATGGAATTTAAGTTCAACCACTTAGGAGAATGTTTCAATATATCTTGTGGAACATCGATATTGATAGGTTCTGCTCTATGGTAGCCAAAGGCGATCAGAAACAATCGAGATTATTCAACTGGGGACATTGGCTTCAGAAAATTTCCGGCTAACGTATGTAGAGCTTACTTCTATTCTTGGATTTCCACGGAAAGCCATTTTCAAGCGGTCCTTCATCGCTGTAGCTTTAAAAATTTGTCTGGAAACATGGAAAATTTTATCACACTCACCTTATTGTACAGAGATCAATTGACTAGCATTTCAAGTCCAAGATTACCTCCAATGGCGAAGAGCATTTTGTGCAAGTTATCCCTTATAGGTCATTATTTGCATCAAAGGTGACAAACAGTCTTGGCCTTTTGGACCGGATATCCAAGAAGGGATATGTTTTCTTTCAGGGATCTTCTGGCATCACTTCTCTGACAGACAGAACGTTCGATTTTAGCGCTACAGAGTATCCTGAAGTTTTTGAAAGTGTGCCCATTGTTTCTGTTTTCACAATTCCCATGTATGGTTCAGACTTTTTTACAATCTATTGAAGGCTTCCTAAATATGTTTCCTAAGCAATACGGAAAAAAAAATTTCAAAGTACTATAGACATTGTTCCTAGTTTCTGCAGTACACAATTTCTGAGTGTAACTGAAGGAACAATTAATATGTGACGAGAGAACTAGAAATGTGAATCACTTGACATGAATTGCTTTTTTTTCGAAATTTCATCAAAAAACTCTTGTAAATGTTCCGTTGAATGTGTTCCTGCACGAGGACTAATTCAAATTTATTTGGGGAGTCTTCAGTAAACAGTGCCTCCAGTAAAAGCTTTCTGAGAAATTGTTAACTATTCTCTGGGATATCCTGAACGTGTGCAATTGTTAGTCCCGGGTTGTACGGCATATTTCGAAGACAACCTCATTGACACGTGTATTAAACAATGTTTTCCCATATGTTGCTACTAAAACCTACCCAAGAACGTTCGCTAGAGTCCGGAGCTCTCCCATCGCAACGTGTGCACTGTGTCAAGGGGGGAGTTGTGTGTGTAGATGCATCAATATTTACCCACACCGAGTTTGTCCTTTCATTGAGGTGAAGTAATATCGATTTCATTTCAACAATTGAAATCCCATCTAGTGCACCATATTCTCGGTTGGCGTTTCGCAAGCAAATGTTCCGTTGCAGAGAAGTGCACGCGGACCAGCGGACCATTATTGATGCAAGATTAGTACGGTGTGGCGTAGGTGTAGCACGGTGGTGAGGCACCGATCGCCAAAGCAACTACAGCAACGGCAACTAACCTTCCGCGCGACACTGTCTGTTGACAGATTGGCAGCGTTTGAGCAGCTTCACCAAACAGATTCGTGCACAGCGTCTGGACCGTGTTTGGATGTTCAGGTGTTTTTTACGCGTCCTAACCAAAGAAGATAAACGGGCGACACCCCACGTCGCTGGACACCGAACTGGAGGCTATCTAGACTCGGACATGGTACAAAGTGTTACAAATTAACATCGTCGTGCCATGGTTCAGCGTAGTGGCATCAGTTCGCCCTGGGGCTTATCCGGACGCGTGCAAGGAATGCTGAGCCCAATTTACTTATAATAGCAACGAATGGATGCATGCGAGCGGGTCATAATCATTTTTTTAATTTGAAATATAGTTTAATGATTTTACTTCAGTTATGTCTGTTAACAGAGCGAAGATACAGGAACAAGATTTCCTATGATAATCCACTAGTAATAATATTATGTTATGAACTGATTTTGATGCTTTTCTTCTGCCTTGGCCTTTACATCTACTTTGGATCTACAACGTCTGGAGGGGTTGGTCTGCGATTGTTGACTTCCTTAACTTTCTGCTGATCGAAAGTTGAAAACCCTGCGACCAAAACACCTCCTAAGACTGATAGGTAGCTATCATGTCTAGTATTGTCTTTTTCATTACTAGGGAAAATAGCCATGTTTGTAATATGCGAAACATAAAAGAACCAGATAAATTATTACCAATGCTAAGAGAAGGAATTCTTCAGCATTGTTGGTGATACTATTGTCCTGCGCACATAAGGTACTTATTATACTTAGTTGGCTCTCAAACAGTCTCAGCATATGCTGACATAAAGGATTCATTTGACTGCATGAATTATCGCTTATGGCTGGCTAAGCTCATAGGAGTTATCATATGTTCTCATGCGTGTTGGAACGGTTAGTCCTGTTGTTGATAAAATTCAACGTTAACGATCGACCGTGTGACAGCTGACCGTGGCTGTACGCAGCCGTGCAAGGATGAGCCACATGCGCAGCCAAGGAAGAACCGGAGAGAATTAGAAAAACGGAAGAAAGGCGAATGGCCGCGTTACACATGTCAGTATCAACCAAAAAGAGCGCGAACTAAGACGCTTAGATTTTTATCCGCTGTGTGAATAACTAAACTTTACATGAAATACACTGGTGCACCGATATAAAAAGGCGTCGGTATTCAATTGATTTCTCGTGGGTTGTTACCTGTTGCGTTGCAACACCTGTAGTCTTCACTTCTAGCATATTAGCGACACAACTATCTACAATATTGGCAGGGATATGGGAGCCAGCCTTGTTCGCACACCACGGTCAGAGCAAACCAATAAAATGCTAGAATTTATTCGTATTTAGTCGAACAAAATCAATGACTCACACTGCTTTCTGACATCTATCAGAGTCTTTGGATTACTGCACTCCGAAGTGTAATGGAACCTTTCATCCTTCGTACCATACTTTTTATTTGTTGTTTGGTTTAGATATACTTGCTAGGAGACCTAATAATGCCCCATGCCTTTATATGTCTCGTCGGTGTGATGGATGCTCCTAATCCATTGGTTAGAGCGAATAGAAAAGATACTATAGAGTCTTGGCCATAACTATAGACCGCTTGAACTGAACTAAGAAGTCGTGCATATAGCAAGAAAATCTCTCGGTAACTCTAGAAAATAATCTTTACTACTTCTGTCAGCGCTTCATAGTCCATTCGTTAAGAATAACTGCTGGGTAGGTAAGTGCCAGACCGGAAGATAGTTCTACTCATGAAGTTCGGAAGTTTTCTACCTAGGATTTCTCCAGAGAAGTGTCTTCAAACATTTCTGACCACCTATATTTGAGGTCAAAATTGCCGTGAATCAATAGCGAGAACCACTTCAGACATTGTTCTAAATTGTCCGTATTATACAAGTTGTTATGAGTCTATCGAGTTGATTTACTGTGTTCTTCAATTTGAACTTTTTACGGTTTTAAACGTTTTATAATCTTCTAAATAGAGCGTCATTGGTTGGTAATGACCCAAATTAAAAATCATAATTTACGTTATTAAATAACGGATCTAGTAGAAATAAAGTCCATACCCACATAAGAAATTTAAAAAGTAGACTACAAATGTATGCTTAATGCAACGGGTACGAAAAGTTCTCTTTTTAAATAGGTTCCTTTCTAATAATTTGATAAACAAGGAACTGTTTGAACTTTTTAAGCAAAAAAAAACAGGTTAACAGGTAACTTTTCACAACATTGTAGTTGCTGATGGATGCAAAATCGACGCCTAACATGCTGTTTTGTTTGTCCACGGATAAACTCTATTAAAACAATCAATTTGATTGTACCTTAGAGGACAAATTCCGGATTTTTTTTTTTCCACTGTACTATGACTACCACTTTGAATCCTGCTGCTGTGCTTGATACCATTTTCCGCAGGCCACATTTTACATATAATAACTGTAATGGTTTTAGTACGAACCGGGAGCAAATGGAAAATCGAACCCGATGCCCGATTCGTTCAATTGCTCTACCTCTTCTTTCGCTTCACGTTCACTTCACTGTTTTGACCCATATGTTCTTTGTAATGCTGAGTGGCTGAGAAATATTGTGCATTTGTTTTAGCCTCACGGCCGTTTGCTACCGTTAGTCCGTCGCCCCGATGGTACTGACGGATTTCCGCCTGCCCGGTGATTTCCCTTTTCATTTAGGAAATGGATCTTTGGAAGTTCTTTTTCATCGAACGATCATCGAACGCTAAAATAGAGAGGAGCGAAAAAAAAAGGACGCCATCGTCCAATCGGCGAACCATTCATTCGTCCTTTTCAATCTAGCAAACAAATTTCTATTGAAAGATTCATCATACCGGACACACGCACACGAGCGCGCAATGACTCGCTGCTCGTCCAAACGCATCCGCATGATTCATCGCACCGCATGCCGTTGAATAACAATTCAAAAGACCATGCATTTGCTCGCACCAGCTGCTGAAAATGCTCATTTTTCTATTGCGATTTGCGAGAAAAGTTGTGGATTGTGGCCCCGTAGATGCGTTAAGCAGTAATCCATCAATTTTAGAATTTAAACCGTGCGTGTATCCATGCATTCGGTGAAGTGCATCGATGTATTTTGCCTCCTCGCCCAGTCCACCGTTGGGGCAGTGAAATTGTATTTGGCGTATAAAAAAAAAAAAATAGAAAAAGATCGAGCGGTTCAGGCGTTCACACGGGGTAGTTTAGGCAAGGACCTAGCAGGACGACGACGGATACCGGTGTGCCTGGGAAGGTCCAAGTTTTGTATCCATCACTCTACGGCCAGGCCAAATGCACTCGACCGTTGTTCGTGCGTTGGATGCGTGTCGTGCGTTAGGGTAAAGTTGGTTTTACCGGAGCAGGTGGACAAGTAGTTACGGCACCGTAGCCGGAGGATAGATTTTAAAAGGCCTCAAACGCACACGGGCCGCTTATCGGGGCTAACAAATCTGAAAATAAAATTTTCTGCGCTTTATGCAGGTACATTACGCGGCAGAATGTGCAAATTATTTTACCCCGTTGGAGGTGCGCGGAAAAGTGCATGAAAATTGTGGTGTGGTACTGCACGCCGCGCCATACGATCGTTGATGGCGCGCTGATGCTCTCTAACGTTCTCCAAAAGGATGTTTCGGGGCAGGGGTGGAAGGGAAGGGGGGGCCTTGGAAGCGGGAGAAGGACTTCAAAAATGTTTTTTTTCTCGTTCGCTTTTATGGTGAACGGCAATACGCAACAAACATTCCTTCCGTTGCCCCGTTTCGTTCCTCTTTGGTTGAGCCAGGAGTTGGGTCTCGGTCATACGTACGCATTCGATATCTCAGAACTTGCCCGGCCAGGGTGTACCCGTGTGGTGGAGATTTATTTTTTCTCTCATCTTCAATTAAAATAATTGATCCATAATTTATCCCCACAATAATCCATCATGCATACACACACACGTACACACGCATATTAGAGGCATGGAAATGGGGAAGTGACGTGGAGCAGGAGAAGCAGAGCTCGAGCGACGTCAATGTTGGGCGTCCATGTAACAAGGCGACTTTATGCTACCGAATGCACAAACCGTCGACCGTGCCCGGTCGATTGAACGACGAAGTCAATCCTGGTTAAATTACTCCGAACGGACCCCGTATCCCGTGCTGCATCGATGATGATGTACTTCCGGGAAACGCAAAAGGAATGGATTTGATTCGCAATGTACCAACCGATAAGGACTCGGACTGGTGTGGATGGCAAAACGTGGTACAAATTGAGAAAATTAATGAGATTATTGGTAAATGCAGTTATTTGGTGCTGGAGAATAGGAAGTTCATAAAATTGTAAATAAAGAGAGAGAGAGAGAGAGAGAGAGAGAGAGCCAGAGAAAAATACATTCTACAGGCATTAACGTATTGGGCAATAGCCGTGAACTTGGAAGGCACACGTTTTCATCCTTACTATTGGCTCTTATTTACATATCAGTCCTAGAGGAATGGACACAGCGTGATTTGCTTGCTGTGTGATTCTCGGGTCTTTTTCTCAAGCTCAGAACTTTTCCGGGCTCATTTTCCGGTCCCTCGCCCTCCATCTCCCGAAAGCCAGTGTTGCTACAAAACCCAACCAAGCGCAGTTTTATTTCCCTTCAGCTTTTTCAATCCATCGAACGCATCGCGTCTGCTGCTGATGATGATATTATTGTGTTGTTTTCCGCACATGAATCTGTTCGCATCCGGCCTCTGTTGCTGGTGCTCAAAATAGTCCTAGCGATACGCTGCAGACGCTGTTCTGTGCTGTGCACCCCTTTGGTTCGATTTGCCACACTGTATTCTACCGTTGGATGGTAGTCACGATCCTGGCAGCCTGGATAGGATTAGTATATTTAAAAAAGATTTTTGTCCTGCTTCAGGGAATGTCTACCACATACGAGTTTGTGAGTGTGTGTGTGTGTGAGTCTCTCTCACACTTTTTCCACCTCCTTTTCTTCCCGATCCTGGGCAACGTTTGTTGCAGTTTTTGTTGCTGTTATGACATTAAGGGAAAAGCAAATAGTGAGCTCGTGAGCTTTCCGTAGCGTGCAAAATGTTGGATCGTGCGTAAGGTTTTAATATGCTTGTAGTGGGTCTTAGAAGGTGTGTGTGTCGATAGTATGACGCATTTAAAAAATGAAACTATTTTTCCTCATGACCTACATTTCGGGTGCTAAGCAGGTCTTGCCGATGTGCGAATTAATGAACAGGGAGTTTGGTTGCAGGGACTATATTCCGTTAATTCTTTAGTTGGGAGTTCAAGCCTGATAGTGGGCAAATATAACATTTATTGATGACGAAATATTTTTTTTTATATTTTTATTCTTCTTCTTCCTTGGCACTACAACCTCGAGAGGTCGCGGCCTGCCATTTCTGTAATGTAATTTCTGTAATTCTTATATTAAGAATATTTGTAATATTCTTATTTTTACCTGCCTTCAATGATCGCATAAATGTAGCGCGATTAAAGCGACCGATTAATCACTTCGACGACCCACGATGTTCTATAGCACTCCTCCCCATAGAATATGCTTGTGCTTAACCAGCAATGTAAGAAATTTAGATTGATCAATTCAAGTTTTGTTATGCTATTTTGACATTCACGATGCCGAATTGTGGGTTTACAGTGGTAAAGTGACAGTTCGTGAAAACATTCAGGCACTGTATGATGGCCAATAGGCTCGGTGAATCCTGTGTTGATAACATTAAACTTTGTCGGTATTTCTTATATGAAGAAAACGTGGTGATATTAGTTGGTGAGAGTGTCATTTTGCATTCTGAGTTGTTTGAAATGATCGCATAAATACGACAGCAGCATCAGCATTCAATTTTGTTCGACTATTCAAGTTCCTGGACATCCTCAATGACCTATTTTTTTTATTTTTGCAACGCCATTATGAAATTTACGATGCCGATTTGTGTTTCTCCACTTCCTTTTACACAATTAAATCTATCATATTGGAGAAGATCGGATTAATAATTCAGTTTAAAAACAAGATGTACAACTGCAAATCATTTAACACATCAAGACATCATCAAGACTATCTTTTCCCTAGAGCGGACAGTGTACATTAATGTCCAAAACACTTGAGCAAAATCTGAAGCAGGGCATCCACTAAAAAGTTATAAAGCTTCCATCTTGTTTGGATAAAACATAAGAAAAAGAGTAAGATAAAAGTTCTTATAAGTAAAGGCCAGAAACACATAAACCGTCCTTATGTCAACTAATTTCTGAACCGTCGAAGACAACTGCAACTTTACACCAAGCCCAAACTACATTGCACTTTAACTCATCAAAGATGAACCTTTCTAAAGCAACCAAATGGTAAAGGCTCGCTTCCAACAGGGCTGGGCTTAAGACTGTACGGCTTAATTGCAATAATTCGATTATTGACTGCATTTTCCCTTTCATCTCGCGGTGTACGGTAAATTAATTTTAACCATGCGTTGGCCATTAATTTGGTTATGCTACCAACTTATCCGGAAGCCTACCTATTGCGTACGGGAAAGGACGGAAGTCTTAAACTCGCTAACCGCACTAGGAATTATAACGCACAATATATTCTTCGCTACAGCGGGTCGGCTTACCGTAGGCTCTCACCATGCCGGAAAAGGGGTTGTAATTACGGAAGCCAACAGCATCCAGCAGGTTTTTGAGTGGGGATGAAGAAATTTAGATCCCCTTTTATGCTACCAAATCATGGAGTGATGTCGGCAAATGGATTCTAGATAGTTTCTGCGGAAAAGTTTCCCACGGATGAGCTGCCGAGTTGAGAGTGGCGATTGGTGTATTTGATGACCATGGTGGCAAAGTAGCTATCATATTGGTGTGGAATACCTTGAACTCCACAATTCAATTTCAACTTAATATTGTATTAAATATTTATAATTTATAACTGGAGCCATAGCAATACGGAGAGGCAGTTTTTGTCGAAAAAAAAAACTGCTTTAATGCTCTCAATTAAGTTCATCGTACGGCTCATTAAGCCAGTACGATGTGGGAAAGTACTTGAAAGATGTACCGAAAAACTTATTACTTGCGTGTGAATTCATTACATTTAGACAAAATCTGTAATAATCAACGTCAATTCTTGGATATTTATCGGCAGTTCATTAATTTGATTTTGATTCGACTTTAACCACTCATTGGATGCCCACGAAAGAAAGGATATTCCGATAAACCACTTGATTAAAGTACCCTCCAACGCAGGATGTGGACAAAACGGGATAAAAATACTAACGATTTTTGTTGTTGCTGCGCTGCAATGTTTCAAATGCGTTTCCCGAATGTCTATCCTTATGTACTTAACATCGCAGCACGTAACTTGGCAAACAACCCTTCTACCTATTGCTTATGATGATGTGGCCTGCTGCTGCTGATGATGATGATGATGGGCGTGCGAGTGTGTGTGCGTTCCAGGGTGGTGCGGGGATTTCGCAAACGCAATGAACTCCACCCGCCAGCACTCATTAGCGGCCAAGGCGGCGGCAGAAAGGATTTTGCGTATTCGCGTACGTACGCGTATCGATCTTGGCCACGCACAACCATGCTGGCACAGCCAGCATTGTTACAAACCGGGCCCCGGGTTTTGCTTCTACTACAGTTACGGTTAACCTCAAATGATTATTAAAATACACCATCCTTTCGGTGGAGCGATAGTCAACCGGCGAAGCTTCTATTTTTTATGTTTATTTACAGACGATTCCCGGGCAATGTCAATGACCTGGGTGGGTGATGATGGGTGAACTAGGTCTGAATGATGGAATCGCGCGCTACCGAAGTTGATTTTTTTTCCGCCAAAGTATCTTTCCGGTGAGTCTCGGTGATAATGCGTAAGAAAATTAGCATATAATATACAATAATTCGCTGTTAAACTGATTAAATTTCGGCGTTGAAGTACTAATCTAAGAGGTTAATGTTTAAACGATTACAGGAAAACTAATGATGCCCCTTTAACATTTACATAAAAACAAATACAAATGTAATGCTGATATACAAAGGCTAGCTCCATCGATTGATGTCGAAATAGAAATATAGAGAGTTTTTTATAACTTCATCTTGCGCTTCAACCGCTTTGTGGTATAGACCCGGCTATAGAAGTCCTCAGGATCGTTCTGCGTCGTCTATTATTTCAATAAACTTGAATTTTTAAACCACATTATATTGTACCATGACAAAGGTTTAACAGTAACCACTATTTTCTTCCTTTTTTTGTCAATACCGAGCAATTCTTGTCTTAAAAAAAGAAAACTTTTGAATCAAAACTTCAAGAGACAAATTAGGGGTTCGTTGATTCGACAGAGGGGGGGGGGGGGGGGGGGGGGCATGTAGCACAGCTCAAGAAACGCGGAATGACTCACACCGAATTCGTAAGCTGGAGTTTATTGGATCTTTCTGGGGGGAACTAGTAAGTCAATAGGGACTGTCAGATTATTTGGCTTGATCCAACAGTCCTGGACAGAGCAGAAAAGATCACAGCACTGAGTAGATTGGCGGCATCAATCTTGCCACTGACTGAACCTGAAAACACACACATTGGGGGTTCATTAGTCCTTCCGAGAGAGGCTGTAGCTTTAACAATCGACATCGAATTGGAACAAACTAAACCAAGTTTGATTCACCACGTCTCCGTGATAAAAGTTTCTTTGAACAGCGCTGACACTGTTAATTGCATTTATAAATGATTTTTTTAAATGATTTGCATTTTCAAAAGAAAATACAGAAAATGGTCGTGTAAAAAATAATACCGGTTTCGCCTTTAATGAACCCCAATCAAATAGTAACCCGTTGTAAGCAGCAATACTTTACAATTAATTCCAACGAACAAGCCTGTGTTGGATATTTCCGTTAACTATATATCCGGATATATATCCGTAAACTTAATTGAATCTATGTTATTTAAAGATGTGTTAAAAATCTATGGAAATCACCGAAATGCCCGAACCGAATTAAAGTCGAAAGCTTTTTAACTACAACATATTTTAAAATCCACTTTTTTAATCTCATTCCATTGCGCTCCAAGAAAAGCTCGACAACTAAACATCCTCGACTTTACGCCAAATTCAACTCCAAGCTCTTTGGTAACTTATGAAAAAGGGGGAAAAGTTCAAAGATTTCAGCTTGGGGTGCGCAGCAATAAATTCCCAATCAGTCAACAATTCAAACATCAACGGGCACGAGTCGGTCTGGGGGACTACATTTTAACGGGACTCTCTGTTAGCACAGCGGCCACAGCCACATTGTGTTACGCTCCTCTTCGTTCCTGTAGCGAAGCCTGCAGAGCGAAAATTGACTGCAACATTGGCGGGGCAAGATCTGAAAATGGTCACACCGGCAGGTTGTACGCGCATTGTTGGATGCGTCTGGCTGATTGGTGGATTATCTTCGACGAATGAATCGGTGTTTGTCGATTGCGTGTCGTCGGATCGGATCGTTGGTCGTGGTCGGCCGTTTGTTCGATGGACTAGAACGGGCACAGGAGAACGATCCAGAGTACAAGGAGGTAGTGCGAAGCGATGTGGGGGCAATAAGTAAGTAAGTGGTGCGGTTGGTACCTTTTATGGTTAATATGAAACATAGATGCAATTTGCTGTTTGGGGGAGAGAGAGTGCGTGTTACACGAGACACCGCGCGTTAGGGACGGGCAGTGTGTAATGCTGTCAAGATGCTGCTTCGCTCGGTTGGTGTGGAGATGGTGCGGAACGAATTAAAATGGAGCAACACTTCAGAAGCTGGTGAAAGAAGTCAATTTGTCAACACTTGTGAAATTGTAAGATAAGAACCGTTGATTCTACAAAGATGAAAGTAAATAAAAGTTTGTGTGTGTATGGAACGCGTTTGTGCGTACTTAGCGATTGAAAGTCGTGAAATAAAGACAAAACGTTGTAGAATTTTTATTCAAGAAAGCATTGACGAGGATTAAGTTTATTAAGAATGGATGCGAAGACTAGGTGTGCTTACATGGCCAATTAGTATGAAATAAATTTTATAAATTTTGAAGCTTTATAGACAACAGACGGCGGATGGAGATCCTCGTAGAACGAGGATTCTTGTAAACTTAGGTATATCGAGGTTGTTTGAGGTTTTCTAGACAATAAGGCTTGTCAGACGCGGTTCGAAGGGATTTCTTGGTTTGCACTGCTTGTTGGACGACGAGGATCATTATACGACCACATTTTTGGGACGATAGAGTTTCTTGGGCTACAAGGCCGTTTGGACAACAAGTTCCTTTATACGAGGTTTTTTGATCGACAAAGACCCTACAGTGACAAGGATTTTTGTAAGACGTGGTTCGTTAAACGTTCTCGGTCGACAAGGTTCGAAGAGATTCGTTGGTTACGATCATCATGGGATCTTTAGATTTCTTAAACTAAAACACCGCTTAAACGACAAGATTAATTGAAAGTCGACACAACTTGTATGATTAAATTCCTTAGACGAGCAACAAGGTTTCCTTGTTCGACAAGGTTTCTTGATCGACGAGGTCCTTTAGATGTAAAGGATCTTTTACAGGATCAGGTTTTTTGAACAAAGGGGCCTCTCAGGCGACGTAGTTCTGAAAAGTTTATTGCTCTATTATGCTCTTTGGATGACGAAGATCAATATATGAAGACATTTTACGGATGACAAGGTTTCTTGGAATACAAACCCTCTTGGGCGACTATAAGTCCCCTGGAGGATAAATCCTCTTGGTAGACACGGCTACAAGAGTCAACGAGGCACCTGGTGGACGAAGCTTCCCGGTGGATGAAGCTTCTTAGCCGACCAGAAGCTTTGAACGACGAAAGCCTTGTGAAACGCCCACTCCATCCACTATTAAACCTCCCGTTGAGTACGTATGTCAACAGAAGTTAAAAAAATGCTAGTCCTAGATTTAATTTCAGTCACATTCTGAAGTAAACCTCCTCCAATATTTCGCTGCAATGTGCAATAGGATGCAATGCTCAGATTTTAATTTCAACCCGATTCAGAACGTAGACAAACGTAGATTCGGTGCGACATGCGTGTGTCAGAATGCAAGGGCGCACAGCGCAATGTGCATCGACCAGAGTTGGCGATTTAGTGTCTTGAGCGTGGATGGTGGCGATGGTGGTTTGTTAATATCAATACCGTTTTGAAGAGCAGCAGTTTACAACGATTATTTCCACGGTGACGGATTGTCGAGTGCAAAAATATTGGAAGCGAACAGCTCATCCTCACATCACGTAGGACCTGTACTGTAGCAGTTTAGGAAAAGCCCGGTCGTTTCGGTCGGTTTTTTTTGTTGTCGCTCGAGGATAGCGCGAGGATGCAATTTTACCGGAAGGAATCGTCAACGATTTTCTCAACACCACGGAGCCATCGGTGCCATAATCATTCATGTCGCGTGTCGGCCTGCCTTACTACCTTCAGCGGCGAGGCGAGTCTTGTCAGCAGTAATGATTATTCTCATCCATCCACGGTGCGTTCTGTATATCATTATGTGGCTTCATTCAGGGAAAGACTGTCTACGCGCGTTTGACGTCCCATCCATCTGTGTGTGTGAGTATGTATTTTTCTCATGTGTCGTGGCATAGGCGCTGGGCGCAGCCTGATTTGCTTTTCAGGCACGAAATGTGCTTAGCCTGGTGAAAATGTACAATCCTGAGATGTGTGTATTTTCGTGCGTTATTGTGTTCGGGTGTTTTGTTTTGCAGCAACAGATAAGTGTGGTATTGGTGTTTGCTTTATGCTCATTTAATTCTTCATTTTGATGAGTTGTGATATTCCTGTCCTGAATGAAACAAAGCATGGGAGGTTTAGCGCATCGGTCTGTGTTGGATAAATGTATTTGATATTTAACGATAGAGTGCAAAGAAGCTTCATGGTTCGTAGACGCCTTCTGGAACCACTCTTCGAATAATTTCAATGTCCTTGTTAAGATATTAAATTTAATACAAGCAATAGAATAAGCCAGATTTTTTTTTTAAAGAATGTCTAAACACTGTTTCCCGACTAACTTATGGTCTCTTGTATCACAAACAACGTCTTGAGACCGTTGAATAGATTATGTCGGTGCTGAATTAAAGGTCATTTTGAATAATTTTCCACTGAACCTTTGTTCGTATACTTAAGAGACTTGACTTGGAGAGTTTTACCAGCCCAGTGACTTGGGCGATATAAGCGGCAGAGCCGAGGATCAAATCCCATGCAGACCACATCCCCATACGCTAAACTGACTGTCCAGCAACGGGAAAAAATCATTTCAAGGAAACTCAGATGGGGAAGGCCGAGTCCTCGTGAGGTTATAGTGCCATAGAGCAGCCATAGCAGGAGTCCTGCTCTCTTTTGGTAAAATCTCACCTTCTTGGTGGTAACTATCAAGTTGGCAGTCTAGATTCCTTTTCTGGTCTTCTCGTTCTAACGAATTGAGTTTGGTCTAATGTTCTATGAAATTATCTGGAGTTTAGCTTTTTTATGTAGTTTGATATAAATCGTGCGTATTTGTCGATACGCAAAACTAAGGTCTAATCATCAGGCCAATAATGTACTTCATAATAGTAAAAGTAAACTACTAATTGAACCTCATTAACTTGTTATGTCTCGGTTTGGAGAAGGAAGCGTCCCGAAATCAATTTGAATTGTACTCTGTCTTGTATTTTCTAGCTTTAAGCAATACGGCCAGGCCGTTTCCAAAAACTGCTACGGTTTAAAAAAACAACTTGTCTGATATGATTTCAAATTTGTCTTGGTTTTGTCGGACATTCGAGGCCCTTTATGTTTTCGTGGATTTTACTCTTGATGATCTCATCAAACCAGTGTTTGATCTTTATATATGCCTAATCATTGTCGCTTATTTATCCTTAGATAAATGCAATCCCTACACTAGTTACTTATCCATCAAGTGTGGTGTATAAGTGTAGTGTTAAAAAATGTACAATTTTATGTCATTATTAAGTAAGTTTTCATGATGAAAACTATTGTCGCTATCTTATGTGTCGCTTACTGTCCAATGCTGAACTACAATTACAAGTACTATTAACTGATGTTTAACTCTCATGCTTGAGTAAGTTATGTACAAATTACAATATTTCCACAGAAATGTAGTAAAAGAGTAGAAAAATGCAATAAAAGCGTTCGAAGCAGTGTGTTAAACAGTTTTTTTTTGTTTTCAGCAGAACAATTCTGCCGGCAACTTTCACTTTCAACGAAAAATCGCTCACTCGTACATCCTGTCCCGTGGGGTGGCAAATTTATGAACGCGTATTTTCGTACGCGTACTTACTGCGTACGACACAACCCCGAAACCCGACTTCCCGGCTGGCGGACGAAACAAACGAAAAGCAGAACCATCCGCAAAAACCACCAACGGGAAGCTTCATGGGAAGGACCTTGAAACAAAAATAACCAAGCCCGTGTTTGGTGGAGCCATGCAACGACATGAACCACACACACACACACAGCCCCACTGAGGGCATGAGTATATGCACCGAGTCCGGGAGGGAAGCATGGCGGAAGTGGTGCGACGATGCCAAAAGAAAGAAAACGCCGTCGAAAATTGCATACAGACAGATAATCATCCGGAAAAGGCAACTACAATAAAGACTTGAGGCTCGGTCTGGTCTGTGGCTGGCTTATGGTCGGTGATTTCGGGGTGAAGTACCATCACAGCGGACATGGAGGAGCAGGGAAGGGAGTATGAGGGGAAGGGAGGGGGTGGAGGGGCATAATGGGAGCTACGAACGAAATAGGGCGAAGCTGCCCGGAAAACGGGAAGAGGGAACAAATTGTCCAATCGTTTTGGCGTAAAAAATAAGTACTTGCTCAAGGTTGCCGAAAGAGAATGAGGGATGAGCGACCGAGAGAAAACAGAAGAAACATTACAGCAATCAGTTACGATGCCGGAAAAGAGTTTTGCGTCGCTGTTTGTTTCAAAACGACTGTTGTTCTTTTGTAATGGTTCATCTGTTGCATATACATGAGGTGGTGGTGGCCTTTCTTGGCGGTGGTTGTTATGCTTTATATTTTGATGTAATGTATTTCAGCAGTTGTGTGGTTTAAAATGCCTTTTTCCTATTCTATATGTAAGTTGAAATATATTAAACGGAATTGCGAAGAGTTTCTAATACATGTGCGCAAGAGCGATTCCTTAAATTGGAAACTTGAGGATTCCAGGATTAAACGAAATTTGGCTTGAAATTTCACTTCATCTTGATGAGATTATAACAGATTCCAGTAATGCTAGGAAATTGATCGTGTTATTATGAAATAGATTCCAAAGTTCCACTCTGTTAAAATGTTGTGATATTATTGAAGAATTGATAGTTAAATTTGGTAAGATCAAGTTAAGTCTCTTATCAAAATTTTTACACATACTAACAAAAACTTTTCTTATCAAAGTTATCATAGGTCCTGTTTCTGGAGTAAAGTTTTAAAAAATATTGATAATTTTGTAGTGCCTCGACTGAATTCTTTCAATCAAGAAAGAACTGATTAAATTCTTCTTCAAACTGAACGAGCGCCAGTTCATCGCTTCAACTTTTGAACTAGTGCTTCCCAAAAACCCTGTAAGTAGGTGCTATGCTTTAAACACTTGTAGCCGCTTGTCGCTTAATTAGCCGATGAACATTTGACGGCGAGCATCGAGATTCCCGATAGCGAGCAGCTCGCCACCTCAGCTGCCAAGCGCCCCACTTCTAGGTGTTAACGAGATGCGCACAGTGAAAAGCTCCCACGCCAAAATTAGTGTCCGTCCAATTTCTTCCTACGTGCACCACCCGACTGTCGATGACAGACGACGACGACGACGACGCGTTCAGTATGAATTCGATGAAATTGCAGCACTCTTGCGTCTCACCAGAAGCATCCGAGGAGGTTAGCCGGCTCGCCTTGGTACGCCAAGCTCGTACGTTGCGCCCGGTCAAGGCGCTTCGGATTACGGGTCGGTTTTGGATGCTCCGAGCAACGTCTGTCAAGCTTAATTTAATTACAAATTTGAGCGTAGGCTAAATGGCGCCCTCCAGGGACAGACGTGCTGGAACGGTACGGCCAGCAGTGCATCGATGTCCTTCGGAGGGATGCTTATTTACAGTGCTACACGCCCAATAAAAATGTCCACACGGAAAAATGTGTTTTTATGGCGCTGTGGCGAACCGGCACAATTATTTCTTACAGTACCATGTATGAAAGATGATAGTAAAATAAATTGGCTTTCTTCTCGTCTTACTGGGCTAACCAAAACAAAGAAGGCTTCAGAGAGAGGTTACCCAAGAAATGAATCTTGTGATGTACGAAGTAGTTTTTCCTATGAATCAATAATTGGATTAATCAATTGTTGCAAAAACTGAGTTGCAAACCAGAGTAATATTTACGATTGGTCAACATAAAAAAACGAGCAGGTGGTAGACTTCCAAAAACCTGGACTTCTTTAGTGTGGTCTATCCTCACGAAGAGAGGTGGTCTCGTTACGGTTCCAGTGGTCTTAAGCATTGAATCTTGGTCCAATGCATTCTAGTACTACCCAAGTGCCGGTGAACAAATCTATAATTAATGTCACTTTTCCATGAATATAGCTCGGTCCAGCATTTATCAATAAATAAATGAGTTGTCCTACTACTACGGTAAAAGATGTAAGTTGTATATTTATTTATGCTCTGGACATCTCGTATGGCAACGACGACAAATTTTGTGTTGAATATGTACATCCGATGTCTCAAATAGGCGATAGTAGATAAAGCTTAACCGATGACGAACAGACGAACTTAGCATTTAAATCGACGCTCATTCCAAAACTAATGCAGAGATGTCTGTCCAATTTAAGCGCGGACTCTCGGTTGTATACGCCCCTGAAGTATTCTCTTACTTAACCCTTAAATTCAAAGACACTAGAGTATATGTTTAAGCTACCGAGCTCCATTGTTAGCGCTGTGCCTCAGCCAACCTCCAAATTCATATTTTTATTCAAATTCAACGAGCTGTGAGAGGTCCCCTTGAAGGAATGAAAATTATGTTATTAGTGTCACTTACGGCACATTAAAATACTTTACAGACGTGTAATTTAACTATTGTTTAATTGTTGGAACATAGTTTTATCCAACCTTTCCAGTTTATATTTGGTTAAAACGGTCAAATACCTATGGGACATACTCAAAAATGTATAGCAAACTGTTAAAAAAAACATGATTATGAGGGAACGTAGGCATCAACACGTTCCATCAACATCGTTGACATAATAATTGATGATTTTCCTCTATAAACTTAAAAACATGTCTAAGAAAACATTTTCTTTTGTTATACATCCTTGCAGCAAAATAAAATGGGTAAGCTCGGGTAAAATTAAGTCACAGAAAGCCAGAAATGGCAGGCCGAGACCTCTCGAGGTTGTAGTGCCACAGAAGAAGAAGAAGAAGCTCGAAAGCATGCAGAAGATGACAAATCGATATCAAAATTGACTTGTAAACTTATTTACGTGTTATCATGGCCACTAACATCGTGTCATTAGAGCCGTTATCAAAAATTATCAACGCACCAAAACCCTTCTAGATAAGCCCTTCATTGCACCGCGCCCAGTGCATCTGAACCTCCACGTACACGAAAAAGGTATCACAACGTTCGGTCTGCCATCCGCGGTCGTGTAAGCCGTTTCCACTTGGTTCATACTTGCTTCTTCACAGCCCGGGACAGCTTTCCGGCGTCGTCTAGTTTATCTCAGACGAAAGCCAAACGAGAGCTTCTTGCTGCCCGGGTGGCTCGGCGCATTCTTCTTCGCGCAGGCAAACAAATGCCAGTGCGCAGTCCCACTTCCTGTTGGGCGCAAAATATTCCCTTGGTGCAAAAGTGCAAAACGCATTTCGCGTCCGAACCGGGCATCAAGAATCACGGGAAGGCAAGAAAAGGCGGCAATTGGCAACGATGGGCGAAACGTCGCGCCTTCGCCATAACCCCAGGCTCCAACTGGCAGCTTTGGTAGTTTTGCTTTGGGGCGCAGTTTCGCTTCACCAAAACCACCGGGCCTGACCAGACATCCGAAAAAATGGCTTGGCCTTGGTCATGCCCGGTGCCGTTGTACTCTGCTGCATCTTGCCATTTATTTGCTGAACATTTGGGCGATTGGCCCCGAACATGACAACGAGAGTGCGAGAGGCATCTTGCCGTGTCTTGTAGAGTGTGTGTGTGTGAGTGTGTGTGTCTGTGGAGCAAAACGGCATGACTGCGTGTGCGAGCGTATGTGTGTGTGAATGGGTAAGAGTTTTCTGCCATGCGACTCCATCTTTATGTTTCGTCTGAAGGAGTTTTTGTTGTTTCGTTTCGCACAAAAGTTAATTTTTATTTATGAGTTTCTTCGTCGAGTCGCTTGCGTCGTCCGCTGTTGCTCCGCTAGCTCGTCGTTTGCTTTTTGCAGCGCTGTTTTGTATCATTTTTTTTGTCGATTTATGTAGTTTTTCGTTTTTGTTGCGTTTCGGTTTAAGGGGTTTACTTTGCAGTTGCAGGATGATGGGGTGGGGCTGGGGGAGAGGGAGAAGAAGGAGTTGGAGATCTAGGCAGAGGAGATCGATGTGTTTGTGGAACGAGGAAGAATGCGAATGGTTCGTTTCTTTATGTTTTAAGCCGACAGCGAAGACGACACCGACGACCGACATGATGACGACGATCGGGTAATGACCAGCAGGATCTCATCGGGGTGTTGCGGTGATGCGTGTCGCGCGTGCATCTGATGACCGCAGTTGAGTTTGTGTTGGTTTTAATTTTGGTTAAGGAAATTGTTTCGGTTGGGTGTGCGTGTGTCAAAAGAAATATTTTCCCTTAAAGATTCTCATCCAAACTTAGGTTCCTTTTATAGTTTAATTTTAAGGCTCCACCAAACACATGCTTTAATTGGTGTGTCCATCGAAGGCATAAGGTAAAAGATTATACAAACAGCAGCATAAACACCTCTCCCACGAACATGGGAAGGGGAAAATATAATTGTTTTTATGTACCGCTCCGTGTGCAACTGCACCGACGACCACTTGCATCTCAAGCCCGCGATCGTTGCTGTACACTGTTTTTGCATATCTTTTTCTTCTCTCTCTCTCTCTCATTCTCTCACTTGGTCTGTCTCTCTCCCTGCATTTACTTTTTGATCGACGCTTCGAGCTTTGGCTTGACTCGATCCCACCCCAAGAAATCGGTACCCCAATGCAATACAATTCAACGTTGAGCGCGAACTTGACCTAAAATAGACGGTATATGGACGTTTCTTTGCCATTTCGCGATTCGGTTCGGTTTTTTTTTTGTTCACTTCTTGCTTGCCTGTTTGCCTACTGGAAGCCACTCCTGCTGCCAGTGCAGCTGCTGTTGGTCTTGTCTAGGTTTTTCTGTATTAGCATGCACCGCTAGTTGCATCGATGCACTAGAAAGAGGGTTTTAGGTTAGGTGGAGGAGGCACAGGTTGATTATGAACTAAATTACTAGTGTCGTCGATCATTCGATCGACCGGATTTGCAATGGCATTTGCTTAATTCATAAACAAGAAACTGTACCGCGTTTTGTAGTGTCCTACAGAAGCTTATGAATGCAAGTTTTAATTAAAGGATATTTCGTTAATAGCTAAGAAGATAGCTATTTATTTATTAGGAATGATGGTGATAATCAGAACATCAAAAGCAGAAGCATGGATTTTACAAGTGAACAATGTATGCACTTGAACGGTTAATGAAAAAGGTTATCGAATTATGAAAGGAAAACAGACAAAATGATAAAATATAAATAACTTGTGGGACTAAAAAGTAGCCTCTGACAAGAACCGCTCAGGGACACGAAGTCTCACCGATAACACTCGTTTAATGATTCAAGCCCAAGGAGGTTATTTGTATCGAGAGTTTGGAGCTAAGTTCTGTTACATACGAATTTATTTTTAAAGCACGTCGTGAGGAGGAATTGGTAGATTTAGTTATTTACCTATGAGCGCTTCGCTTTATTTTTTGGCAATGTCTTAGAATAGATTTAGGTGGCTTTCATGTCCCATTCGGCTGGCATACTTGCCCCAAGACTCCAAAAACCATCACATTTAAACCCATTTGTAAAACTTAGTAGATGGTTTTGCTTTTATTTTTATCTGAGAGTCGTTGAAAAGTGAAAGAGTAAGTGTACAGTGGCTAAGAAAGCATAACCAGCACAACATATTAAGCTGAATAGTCCACCGTTGCACACTTGCTCCAATTCCCGCTTTTGTCCTGGAGGTAGTTATTTATGTGGTACAAGTATATTCAAATTTGTCAAATTGTGGATACCCTAGTAGACAACCGCTGTAAGTTGAATCATAATCATAAAAACAAGAACAATTTGTTGTTATCAAGTCGTACGTCGTACTTCGTCTTCTTATTAGCCTAATGATTTCTTAGGTCATACCTGCCATTTTTGGCTTGCTAGACTTAATGATATGCCATAGTTGGATAGTCAATCCTCACTAAGGCGGGACGCACGGGATGGGATTTGAACTCCGGACCAGCCGTATGAAGACCAGCGCCGTTGTCGTCATTACCAACGAAATTTAATTAGCATATGGTATACTATGCTCTGAATCCAGGCTTTTTTAGTCTATGTATAAAGGGCTTAAAAATTATCGAAATTAAAATAATAAGAAACTAATAAGAATTGTACAAGAAAATCAAAATCTACTGCACCTTCAAGTCAGATTTGGTGATGCATTTTTCGATGCCGTATCCTCGTTGGAAAATGGGATAGATGCATAATGGTGGCAGTGGAACAAGCCACCGTGCCATCACCACCACAGTTACGCCGGCTTAGGTAATTGTTACAGTGACGGAAAGCTATTATCTACCATCTATTATGATACCGGTCTCATGCCAAAACAATTAGCCCTGCTTTGGGTGGGTGGGTAGGCAGGAACGTGTGTGCATCAGGTGCACATCTGCATTCGCATTCAGTTTGGATAAATGTAAAATATATTTAAAATACATAAAATTAAGCAAGAAATATTGCAATCCTTTATCCTTTACGAAATTATTATTCAAAAACACTGCTTTACTTGATGAATATCGGCGGTGTACCTAAAGCACCATTAGGCAAAAGCTATGTTTGTGCTGGTGTTTGTTTGTCAATTTTGTTTAGTCCACCCATCCACTCGCTCCATCTCTCGCTCACTGTCAGTCTCAACGGATGGTACGTTGGGTAAGGTTATGTTAGCGTTTTGCCGACTGCTCACTACGACCAGACCAGACCAGACGATAGAGCTCTTTGTGATTGTCATTTAACTACCGTGGTCTAATGCTCCACCAGAGGGAGAAAGGGAAGCGGTGTGTGTGTGTGCGTGCATGAGGAGCGGATGTCCGACAAGTGGGGTAGCGCAGCTGAATGTAGTTTTTGATGATGGTTTTCGGGTAGAGTTTGCCATCATTGTCATCATGGTCGCTTTTCTGCTTCCTCTTCTTTGGCCATTAGTTTGGGGGCGGTTCAGTTCGGTTCGGTGTAGGAAATGGAATAACGGAAACCACCATTCGGCTACGGTCGTGGAGGATGATGGTATGGAAAAAATGGCAACCAGTCGTCAAACCTCCCCGAGCGTCGTCAACGATACGCTTGGATTAGAACTGTGGGTGTTGGTTCCTCAAACGGTGTAGGGGGAGGAGAGCCCTCACGGGGTGGGAGAAGTAATGAGCTTAAATTACGGGGCGATTGACATTTGGATGGCACACTGCAAGGGTTTCCCGACGACGACGACCACGACGACACACTTCTACCTTCTCTCGCCTCGAAGTTGTCGAGAAAAATTCGTTAGTTGATGTTGTTTTTATCGAGTCGTCATTTGATTGAGCTGGAGTGTTTTTGTGTGTTACTGATAATATGATAATCTTACTGGCTAGTTTCATTTGGTTAATGGATGTATCGCAAAACACACATGCAAAGACACAAATGGAGTCACGGTCCACCTTTACAACATCTCATCATTTGACTTAGTTATCTGTTTTTCCATCTTATCTCTTTACGATCATGAATTCCTCAATGATGCAACGTACTACTGTGCGCGTATTGGTGCTAAAGGTTATGCAAAAAGAGGTTAAAAAAGTCGGTCATTCGTAAATGTCACCCCACTCGAAACGCCCCGCAGAGACTCGAAAATATAAGGACCCTGAAAATGAGGTCATCCTTATTCGGGTTCCATGTTGCGCCGTCGTTTCGTTCGCCATTGCACAACATGCTGCGTCAGATGCGTATCAATACTCGTAGGAAGACAACAGTGAAAAAAATAATCTTGCCAGGAAGCAACCCCCAACGCTCGTCCAGGATCGGGGAAAAAAGGGACAAAAACAAAAGAAAACCCCATTATGGGTCATAAAATTCACAAAAAAGCCAGAAGAAAATCCTACAGACCTTGAGGGCTGTCGTTGCCATTTACGGCACTGTGCACCCATGCCGCATGCAGAATAATAATACCAACGTCACCAGCAGCACCAGCCAGCAACAGTTGACAATGATGTGAGGTTAAGAAAGCATGGAGCCGTCTCGAAATCGTGTTGGAACGCTGAACGGACCTGAACGGCGGGGGGAATCTTGGGTGGACGGCAGAAGGTGTCAGCTTTTCCTTTCCTTCACTTTCCTCGCCGAGGCTACACAAAATAATGAGAAAAAATGAAATATTATCTCTTGCCCCACACACGGTGGGACACACAGAGAAATCGAAGCCTGAAGATGTGTGCGTTGCATTTCTTGATCATCAAAATGTGCGTAAGCGTTGTACGAGCATGAGCTGCAAGAACACCCTGAAGCCATTATGAGCTTGCCTGAAGCAAGTATCCTTCAGGAATCGGCCCTCCAAAGCCCAAAAGAGTGCGGTTGTTCTCCCTGTCATCTCGTCTGCTCAATGCACTGACAGAAAGAGAGATGCCAAATGCCAAAATAATGCAGCAGTGTGTGCGTTTCGAAATCGAACACCGTGACCGACGAGGTTGACCACGTTCGACAACCCCACACAAGGTCAACAGTGGTGTGCTATTTTTTGCTGCTGCTGCCGTGTTTTTGTTTGGTTTTTGTTGCTGTTAAAAATGCTCCTCCTCCTCCTCCTCCTCCTCCTCCTCCTTCTTCTCTTTAGGAAGAGAAAAAACGGACAGAAATAACTTTCGCTTTCGCTTCGCACAACCCGTAAACACATGTGCAACGTTTGCCGAACTGATGCGTTCCACGGTTTGTCTCGAGAACGATCTCCCGGACCCCGTGTCTCGTTATCCCTGCAACGGTCAGTGTTTTATGGCGGTGAACGACGCCACAGTTCCGGTATCCGAACCGGGGATGCAACATGCACAGGTTGGGGGAGAATGGGGAAACCGGTGGAGATTGACAATAACATTTGGAGACTTTCTAAAAGCGCGTTAAAATCAAGGCCTTCTCTGTTCACAGTTTCGCGAGTTTGACTCAAATTATACCAGATTTTTATGCCTGTACTTAGCATGTAGTATGTTTGTATTACTACAATCTCTTCAGCAGTTATATTCGTCAAATTACTCAATAGTAAAGAACTACTGAAATGTAGACGTAAGTATGGAAGATTTCCATTAGAAGGTAACTATCAAAAAGTCCAGGATAGTAATATTTTTAACTTGCTTGTATTCTTGTAGATTACTCAACTCTTAAAGACTTGTGGTTGATTTTTATATACTTTATTCAAATTTCAATATAGATTTTCAAGGCAATATATAGTTTCTCGCATCAGGTGAGGAAACATCATCTTAGAAAATGAATGGATATGGAACCGTCCGAGGTCGTCTCCTCACATTGGGGAGGGCTGACTATCCAGCTACTAATAAGCTTAGAACAAGGACTTACCATTGCTGGCTGGAAGGGTTAAGGTCTCTCGAGGAAGTCGAGGATGCCAAAAAAGGAATAAAAAGGTACATGAGAATTGGAATAATTAAATATACCTTTGATACCTGTTATGTCTGACAATTTTCTGGGATTTCTTTAGGCAGCTTAAAGGCCTCAGGATATGATCTAACAGGGGCGTTATAGCTGTACTTTTTGTGACATCGTATAAGTTAAATATAACAGACTATCTTGATTTAAAGTTCCAAATATACTACTCTACTAGACCTGACGAATAGGCAAAGTAACTTAAAATCTGTCGTAAAAAAGTACCACATACCAACCGCGATAAAGCGCAAACGTCTTATTTTGGGATGCGTTAGTATTTTTTAAAATAATGCTCGCACGCACACACGTTGCCTTGGTCGTTAATAAGATGCAATAATGACGTCAAAACTCGTTTGTTTGTTGCCCTCCCCGTTGTGCACGTCGATCTAACCATTCCGCCAAACCAATCCAACTATGTGTGTGTGTGTGAGTGTGATTTTTTTGTTGCAAAATGCATAAGTGCAGTCTGCGCTTCTTTTTGGTGTGCTGTTGCATCCAAAACGGAACGGAACGGGCGACCGGAGTGGAGCCCGACGAAGGAAACAAACACAGAGTACTCTTTTTTTGGTTTTGGCTTACACGCTTCCTCACGCTCACGCACCCTTCCCCCATTTTCTCCCCTACTCATCTTGGCCCCCACATCATCCCCTACCCCACCACCTCATTTCGTGTGCTTTTGCGTGCGTATGTGTGATCAGTTGGCCGAAGCGCACCAGGGAAAAGAGTGTTATCGCCGCCCGGTTCTTTCGTTGTTTGTTGCCCATCACCCCAACGGTCCATCTGTACACCGGCGATGCGTCTCTCGGTCTGTTGCTGTGCCGCCCGTCTTTTGGGGGTTTTGCGTTTCGTTCTTTCTTTGCGCCACTCGGCGGCACATTCACTGCGGACCTCTTTTTTGACCTACACCAACTGTGGCCGTGTTGAGGTTCGGTACGACTGTGTGCAGAACGCACACACGCACGCAGGCAGATGGTAGTGTTTCCGAAATTGACTCACGGCTCCCTCTGCCTCGGTTCCTTGCTTTTTGTGCCACAAAACTCGTCGAGAGTGTGTGTGTGTGTGTTGTGTCCGTGTTCCTTGGTGCATGACCGTGGATACGGAGAGTGGCGAGGGACGCTTGGGGTGCTTAAAAAGATTACAATAATTTAATTTGGTGTTTGGTGGTTGAGATAAGTTGAACGAAGCATTTTAAAAACGGCCAGCCAATAATTGCATCAAACGATTCAAAACAACGTCAAATTTGAAATAATTAAGAAGGAAGCTTCTACGGCGGCGCGGGCTACACGGTCTCCCATACTTGTTGATTGCATTCTTGGAGCCACCGATTTTTTGTTGCTGTTGCTGCTGTTCTAGCAGGGAAATGCGGGATTTGTTAACATAATCGAACCTGTCTGTTTCGACGTCGGTTCGCCTTAAGTGAAGTTTGCACCGGGTTGCCACTAGCGCTGAACCCGGGTCAGAAACGACGGGTGAGGACTTTGGTCCCCCAACAAAACACCCAAGCCTATCGAGCAAGGAACGGAAGGAAAGGATACCGAAACCCCTGATATAGGTGCGGAAGGTGCTGAAATTCAATTTACGTGACTTCCTTACTTGCTGCCACTCTGCATCCATCCCTGTGTGTCCTCCGATGCTTGTTGGTAAAAGGTAGAAGGCACGCCTGCTTGAGGCTGTCAATCAAACTCAACTCGTTAGAATCCTTCATGTGGTTTGGTTAGGTTCGACTGGGCGTATGAGTGTGTCTGTGCCCTATCCGGGTGATAAGTTCTAAAAGGCAACATAACTTCGATTGGACGATGGGTGCAGTACAATAGATGTCATGTTGTTTACCCTACTTTAATGTTTCGAGTTAAATTGCTTAGAGTCTGTAGTTTGCAGTCAATGATGCGAATTAGATTGAAATTTCACTTTTATTGGTAAAATGATGTCAACCATTGCTTTTTCGATTATTTTGCACACAAAAATGCCCGCCTGAGCTCACTCTTCCGTAATGCTCACGACCTACACCAAACTCACCAAACAGCAAAACAAAACAAAAAAAAAAACCCAGACACATTCACGTACGCGATCGTGGGGGTCAATGGCTTTCGGCAAGCTGAAAAATTGCGCATTCATTTCGGGAACGGTTTTCGATGCGGGCGAAAGCCACGCTGTGTGCGGATGCCGAGACTTTAAATGCGATATAGGAAGAGGCAAACACAAAACACAAACCCCAACAACAAACCCCATTCTTTGGCACCCTCACCCACACACAGCACACACCTTCCCACACAGCAAATTCACGTGGGGCAGTGTATATGTAGAACATAAAGCACCCAGAACGCCGTACGCAGCCGGTAAACGAATATGAGCAGAATATGTAACCGAAACGAAGCGAAAACGATGATCGTTTCGACTCATGCACACAAAAAACGGGCCAGTAAAAACACGAAACGTTGGAAACGTGTGGGTAATAGCTGGCGGAGAGAGCTCTCGAGAGCTCTCGTCGCAGAAAGGAAACGAATTATTAGAATGTACACACAGGCGTATCGACACACAAAAATGATGCTACAAAAAAAAAACTGCACCCGATTCGACAACACACACACACACACACACCCGAGCATTGAGTTTGTTAAATTATCATCATGATCATCATCATTTTCGACGCCAACGACAGCCGCGGAACGATCGCGATGATGAAGGGGTGGCAGCAAAGCAAATGGTCGAAGCGAAAAGATGACGATAAAAGAATCATAGAGAGTTGAGTTGGCCGTGGGGAATGAGCAAACATTTGCTACGGGCCATTCTCGTGTTGATTCTCAAAAAAATGTAAAAACGAGGAGCAACATTTTTTTGCGATCACGCATCACGGCGTGTGTTGAATGATCTTAGGGAGGGTGGGACTTTTAAAAAGTCGGTGCCGTTGAGGGCGATGTTTGGTGTAGAGTGATGCTTTGTTGTGGAATTTTAACAAGCAATCGTATGTTTGTTGGATTTTTAGGACTCAAAGATGATCAGTTAATCAGTTTATGTAGAACGGCTTGGCCGTATTGCAGCTCAAATCGAATTTGACTCAATTGCATATAATTAAAAAAATTAACAGTATCTTCCTTTGGCAGGAAAAAAACTGTTTAAAGGTGTACCATCACTCTCCATTTACTGCTGAAGTTCCTAACTAAAATAGCGATACTAGAAAGGAGGATAGGCCGTACTTAACGAATAAACAAGGCTGGAATGATGAATATTTATCGGTTATCATTCGTTGTGTAAATTAATCAGTAAATTATGGTGAAAGAAGGTTCTGAATCTATTCTCAAATGTTATAGTATTTTTTTACAGGTAATATATAGAGAGTTTGTAAAGTAATCAGCAAATACCTGCCAATCTGCACCAACACCTTATAGGCAACAGGCATTATACTAGATGCTTTACGAAGTTTAGGGATGATCGAGGCTCTTGAAGAAAAATATGACACTTCCGATATGAAAGCGGTCCTTTGAAAGCTTGGGCCCCAAGCAACTGCTTAATGATCCGTACCTGGTAGGATCATCTATAGAGATGTTCAGATGGTAGGATTTAAAAAGACTTTGATTAGCTGTATGAAGAACTGAAAATGATTGCAGATCTAATATAAAAAACTAGCTTCATTAGATGGTTGATTGACTCCATTCCTCCAAGGAAGAAGTCTTGTTTCATATGTAGTAATAGGTCATATTTCTACCTTTTTAGCTTTTCTAATGGGATTTAGATATTCTTGTGAATTCTGTTGTATTAGAACTAATAGCTGCATTCTGCCGAATCGATTAGAGGCCTAAATCTCAGGTGGCCCAGTGGTCAGTGTGAGACAGGACATCACAGATGGACAGGGCATCGTCTTATCACGTGTCGATCATATATCATGGAATTTCCAAAAAACAAAAATAGCTAACAAAAATAAAAAGAGCTAGCTGCTGAAAGGATTAGAACTGAAAATGTATTCTCCTGGGGCTAAAGTGCATTCTCAGATGTGATCAGTGAACCAAAGTTGTCGACAACAAAGATGTTTGATTAACGATCTCTGTATATCTCAAAATAAACACTTAACTATATTTTTCAAGTACATAGTATTGTATAAATTTAATTCCTTCTGGCCTTTCAGTAACAACGTAGATGACAAAGGAAGTGTCTTAAGTAACAAAAACCAGAATCCCGAAACACCACAAAATGGCTGAAGCATTGCCAGAAACAGTGCAGAAACAGGAAAAACGCGGGAATCGGAAAGAACTTCCACCGTCCTAAAAGTTGTTCACAAAAAAACGGAGCGTTGATAAAACGATAAAGCAAAGAGAGGCAAGAACAGCAATCAAGAAGCAGAAAAGGGCAGCATTACAGCCACAAAAAAACAAAGCAGCAACAGCAGCGAAGAACCAGCAGAGAAGAAAAGGAAGAAGTAAAATGCCAAACAAAACTAACCTCGCGCAAGGCAGAATTCGTTGGTTCTGGCAGGCAACCATATTTGTGCCGATGATGAGAGCCGCACTGCGACGGCGGCCCGGGGTTTCTTGCGTCGTTGCTTTTCGTCTTACGATTTTCAGCCCTTGTGCTTCCCGCACCCCAGTCTACCCCCACCCTCCCCATTCCCCCGCTTCGGAACGTCTTCACAAGGCGTGCGATGCACTTTGGTGGCTGCTTTCGTCCATTTGACGCTGTTGTCGGGGTTCGTTCTCCCCTAGTTCTTCCCTTCCCGGTTGGTCATCGTCGGCTGCTGTGCGTGTGTGTGTGGGTATTTTTTTGTTATTTCGTTCGTTCATTTTCCGTCCTTCATCTCCTGTGGGGCCATCGAGCTGGCGGGGTTTTCCCCGCGACACCGCACTTCCTATCGCCCTAACGTCCCGATGGTACTGATGCAAGGCAGCATTTTTTTGCCTTCACATTCTCCATATTAATTTCTTCCATCCGTTCGTTCTGATGGATGGTTTCTTGAAGCTGGTACCCTCGTACGATCGCACACACATACACGCATTTCAGCGGGGCTGGAGACGAAAACAGGGGTTGCGGAAGAAGGGTGATGCATTTCTGATGTGCCATTTGGTGACTTTGTCATCAACCGGATTTCGGTTCGCGACCATGAGGCTTTTGCCCGTCTTCCCGTTGCCCGCCGTCCACCAGCCACCTGCCCTGCCAGTCGCGACTAATAGACTTCTGTAGCTGCTTTTGGGCAGACGACGGGAACGGGCATCAGGGAAACAACAACGTCTTTGGTTCGGGCTCGTTTGCGAAAACGGGAATTCAACTTTTTGTCTTTTCTATCGGAAAAACCCAGGGAGGGGGCCCGTGCTCTTGTTTTGTTGCGCATCCTCTCGAACCGCTTTTATCACGGTTTAATTGCCAAAGATAGTAATCCGTCTAGATGCTGATGATGATGATGACGACGATGACGATGGTTGTGGCAGTGGCGGTGCTGGTACAGTTTGTGGTGTAATTATCGTTTACCAGCGTGTACATGTACCGGGCAGAAGCACTCCCAGTGTCCTTATTCTTGTGCTCATCTTCTTGAGATTTAGGTAACCAAGTATTAACTATCATACCCTTAACAAGGGCACAAACATCCTTTCTATTGATGGAGATATAGCATCAACAAATAATGCTCGTGGTGATTTAAATTTCGAAAAACAAAGATCCAGTAATTAGAGCCACGGTTGTATCGTTAGCAGCGTTCAAGCTTCAATGCTCCTTCAAACGTGACGCGCCTGCCATGCTGCTCTCCGTGTATCTGTTGTCGCACTTTATTCTTCGCTGCCGCGAAAGCGCCTGCTAACGAAAGCGAACCGATCCGACGACACTGCAAACCACTTGATATTACTTTGATGGTTTAGAAGTCCGCGTACACCGGCACTGCCGTCGATAGGCACGTTCACTGTGGCAGTTGTATGTATTATCGAATCATTGGAAGGTTGCGATGAGACACACCGGCTCTTCCCTAGCCTAAGTTGTGGATACATTCAGGCAGGTAACATCTCTTCACTTTGCTTGCGAAAGTGTGTAGCTCATCTTTCGGGTCGTTTCTTTTCGTGGTACTGCGTCCTAATCCACGTCCGTTTGAATGCGGTTGTTGTGTGGTGTGAAATATTCGCATACGCGTGATGCTTTAAGTTTGGTTCAACAGACAGGCAGGGTTGTCATACGATAAATTTCTGTACCAGACTCATCCATTATAATCGACAAAAGTTCGACAAAGATATTTGAATGTATGGAGGAAAAGTTTTTTGAAATTTGTTCAACATGTTTGTCAGAAGGGAAGTATTTTGAAAACCAACATTTCCCAATTCCAACTATAACTCAATAGGGTCTGATAAATTATCCACAATCGAAATTGAAGGCTTCTGCAGTATATGACAAACAATTCGCTAGGAAATAGAGAGCTATCTATCAACATTTATATGATGAACCCTTTATGCTATACCTTGGTTCAACCTAATTAATTAAGATACTTGACCAGTTGAAAATGTATTAACAACACTGGTAAAGCTTCTAGGTGTAATGACTTCTATGCGGCAACGAGTGATTTGCACATCATATTCATGATAACGAGTATCGGACATTTTAAGCAGAGAATTCTGTCAGAGTTTTATTTTTTGGAAGTAAGTTTTGAAAGTAAGTTAGAATGTTCAGTAGCACCCCTGTTACCAGGAAGTAATTAAGCACATCTTCTGGACTAGAAATGTTTCCATGTGATGCATTTCAGCACAATTTTAATTTAGAACAATTATCCAGCGCCCATGATTGAACGTTCCACACTCGCCAATCAATTGAACCACACTGTGTTATCGTGTTATGTCTTACTGTTGTCTCTAGCCGTTAGCATAACGATGCCTCCAAAGGCCCGACGGCTAGGATTACGACAGCAGCGTTGCCTGCTGCTGCTGTTGCTGCTGCTGAAGTTTGCGACACTACGATGACTACGATGATGTCGATGCTTGGCGAAAGATAAAAGGGAAATAATCGGAAAAAGTGTCAGAAAATTACGTGCCCGTGTGTGTGTGTGCGGCTATACTTGTTTTCGGTCCAATGCAGAAACGGTTTGCAGAACAGCAAACGGCCGTCCTCCAGGATCGAGCCCCCCCCCCCACTCACAGGAGGCCCTCCAACCCAACCAAGGGAAGGTCTCGAGGTTTCTTCCGGAGGAGAAAAAGATCCGGCCAGCATTGCTTTCGGAAGGCCCAGACAGGAAACGTATCGAACGTCCCGGCTGGCCATGGGAACGAAACGAGCCACGGTAGAGCCACGGGTGAGAGATTCGGTTTGAAGTGTAATCAAATGTTGAGCGTACGGTTCTTTGTATCGATACACACCGAGGCAAAGTGCAGCCAACAAGAAGGATACACTCGGCGTGCAATGTATCCAAACACACACACACACACATCATATGCAGCCACGTACGCAGGATGAACGAGAAAGGCACGCGCTGCAGCCGGTCTGTGGGAACCGTGGACGTTGTCGTCGTCATCGTCGTCATCGTCGTCGGGAGTAACCTTTTGAAGGTGTTGTTCCGTGCTTGGGGTGTTGGGATATTTTTAGGTGTCGTTTCGGTTTTGGGAAGCGATCGGTTATCGTCGGTATCGGGTCTGCTGCGGGTATGCACCTAATTGCATTAAACGGTGCAAATGAAGCGAGCGATTTGGGTTTCCCGATAAGCCTGGGGTAATAGGTTTAAGCAAGGACGTGTTCGTGCACCAGGGTCTGTGGATGTGTGCGGGTGTGTGTGTATGATTGAAGGTGTGAATAAACGGTGTTTGCACAACGATTAGGAATGTTTTTGCACGAACATTTGCTTTGATAACATGATGCCAGCCGTACGGCGTAGGACGATGGAGGATTGACTGCGACGGAAGGTGTACGTGTACGGTGGGAGAATAAAATAATATTGCAATATTATATTCAGCCATGTAAACAGTGGGTTCAGCATTAGGAGGTGGGGAAAGTGCTCTGAATTTTAGTCTTGGATCAGGTTGAAGCTTCGAAGACGAGTTAGTTAGGAAATAGTGCAACAGAAATAACAGCATAAAGTTATGGTGGCCAAGAATAAGGATGATAAAAAATCTCTTGGCATTTCAAGTATCTCTACACAAGGTTACGTATTTCTGTAAAGGAACTACAACTTTTATGATGGAGAATAGTTGTTGATAGTCAAATCTAGACTAGAAACTAAGTTATAGAGCTTAATTCACTTGGCTTGAAGACATTACCTTCTCCGAATTGTTAAACCCCCCGAGGGTGAGCTCGTACAAGACTCGTTTCGTGAATAGCCATTTACAATAGACAGTTTTTGAAGCAGATTGATGATTATTAAGGGGAGCTACGAACTCGAAAGAAATTAGTTCCTTTAAGGATATTGTGGAAATGAGTAAGGTAAGTTTAGTATAATAAATCGGAAGCATGGCTAGGTGCCATTTTTAGAAGTTACATTTGTTCACCATATCCATTGCATAGTATTCGGCATGGGCGTCCAAAAAGAAAAAAAAACTACTCCACTTTTTCCTCTTGTTCCAAATTTCCTATTTATCCTTTGTTGAGATAAATATACAAAAGCAGCACCGAAAATGTTGTTTAGTATAAAAGTTCAACTAGAGCTTTAAGAAAATTAAATGTTAAAATTATAAATTACCTTTTGCTCCCTGAGCTGCAGTACAGGGGTGACAAGTTTGTACTTTTTGAAATTTAGTGGGTAAGCGAAAGTATTATCGAGGTCTAGAAGGGCCTATATAGGCAGAATGTTGTTTTATGTACATTTTTTTAACTTACTGGCAATACACCAGGTTTAACGCAAATAATTTTCCGGTGACCCACACGTTCGGATTTGCCCTCCATAAGATTTGGACGTTTACTTTTAAAACTTTATGAAACTTACAGTTTCTAGGGACATATCGCTTTTGTGGTAAAATTCCTCTAAACAAATCTTGCTCTCATCTCAAAGCAATCTATAACTAATCTATAACTAGCGACCCGTAGCTCAAAACCATCGAATTTTGATGCAATCGTATATTGTGATTTCTAGGTAAATTTTTTTTCTATAAAGCTTATTATTTAGATGATCAATTCAATGTGCATTCTACTGTTTATCTTGCTGCAGTTCACTTGAAAACGCGAAATATAAATATTTTTATCAACTTTATGTTTTACCACTTCTGAAGAGAGCAAATCGATATCCCAATTCCAAATCCCATCTCTCTATGCCAACAAGGTAATTGTGCTTAAATTTAGCTTTCATAGTTTCAGTTCTGTCACGCAAATTATGTAACGAAAAAGATTTACCTTGGAGTAGGGTAATTAAATTGATCGATTATCCTGTTAAAACTACCAAAATGAGTCAAGTCTGTCATCCATATTGATTGATTCATATGCAGAAAAGGAAAAAATAAATAAGCAAAAAATGATCTAAGGTCTCTCACGGACAATCTCATTTCCTTCTACGTAAGCCTGACTCCAAAACTTTTCCGTGTCTTTCAATAAAACTGACCATAAAATGTTTTAATGCGAAAATTGGCTTCGCACTGCTTGCTCGGGCTACAGGTTGCTGCCATGCCTAGGCATAGGGGAGGCGAACGTCCATATGACCCAATGCATTGTACGAAGGTACATAGGTTTATGAGCATTTTATGGCACTTTTCGGTACCATAATTCTTTTACAATAAACCGGTTACTATCAACCGGGCAAAATCGTACGTGCATTTGTCGGGTTTAAATAGACAGACCTGAGGTGGCTAGGGAACAGTTTTAAAAAATCTCAATCTACCCACCAATACGCACACACAGATAAACGTGTTCATTTCGTATCGAATATTTTTCGCGGTCAATCCGCTTTCTCAGGGTTACGCGAAGTGCACCGCATTGCAGTGTGCAGTTGGATCTCTTGGCCTCCCTCCCTCCCTCCCTCCCTCCCCATACCTCGACGTTATTGCGCCGGCTTCCCCCGGCAGCACAACAGCCAAACAGAAACTCACCAAACAAAAAAGTGCGATTGGTTCCCTCCTATCCGGCGATCGCTGCCACTCGCATAAATTCACAAACACATTCCGCGGGCCCAATCGCCAGACGCATTGTCCGAAATGGGACGAAAAGTTGTCCACCACACGGTGGCGATGCATTGTGCAACATGCAAACACACGAGCAGAGTGAAGCGGGAAACAACTAACCGAAAATAGGAAAACGAAGCAGAAAAAATTGCACACAGCTCACGAACACTCTGCTCTAGCATGAAATTCCCACAAACACATCAAGTTTTGTAGAGAATTCTGTCAGAAGGCAGAACTCGAATAAGGCCCCCGAATTTTCGATCTCTGTCTCTCTGTCTCTCCTTATCTCTCCTTCTCTCTCATGCGCACACAACACCACCGATCGAACGAACGGCTGGAGAGTTTCGTTGTGTTGTTTTTATTTTATTTTTTCGAGCGCGCGACTTTTGTTCCGGAGTACTTGCAGTGCCTTGCAGTTGCACCGAAATGCATTCGCGCCTCTCGTCGGGCCACCCTTCGCCACTCTTTCCCAAAATACCTCAACGTGCAGCGACGAGAACAAGCTGCAATTGCAACTGCATCGAGCTGCAGCGACCAGAGAGACCTTGAGATGCAGTTGAATGAGTTCCTCCCTCCCTTGTCTCCTGTTCCGCTCTCTTCTCAACCATCCTCGTGGCCCTTTTCTTGGCTTGGTTGCACAGTGCGCTCACTTTGTCCCCTTTTTTGTTGGTGTTGTTGTTGTTGTTGTTGCTGGTGCCTCGCGCTTTTACTATCTGTTCGGTTCGGATTCGCTCGAAACGTTCCTTCGGTTTGGTCGTTTCGGTTCGGTTCGTAACAGAGCTGCTGCTGTTGATGATGGTATTACTGTTATTGTTAATTTTGTTTTTTCGAGCCGAGTCGAGACTTCCCGCACCAACCGGCCGGCCACGTACATGTGTGCGTTTCGGCGATCATTTCGAGGCCGGTCAGCGGTTCTGGATGTGGTCGCGGCCACAAGAAGACGGCAAGGGTGGTCGTCGCTGAGCTGCAAGAAGAAGGAAGCTTTGGTGGTGTTTCGTACGCTTTTTTGTGTGTTGCTGGCGGTAAGAAATTGGCAGAAGTGAGAAGAAAGTACGATGTGAAGTGTTTTACTTCTTTCACTCTGCTGCTGTTGCTGCTTCCATCCCGTGGCAGAGCCTTGTTTGTGCGAGTACGCACTTGGTCGTAAAGAAAACCTGGTTTTAGCATGTTTGTGCGTTACGCGCATCGGATCATTTTGCGTGCGTATGTGCGTGGCCTTTTTGACGAGGGCTGCCGAGGTGTGTTTTGTTTGATACGAAACGGTACGCACCTCGAATATGGGAAGGAAATGCTAACAGCAATTTGCATCTGAATGCAGATAAGACATCATAAGAGCACTCTGGTGGCTTTTAAACATGCAAAATCCCAATAAAAAGTTAGGGTTATTCAAAAATTCGCCAAAAGAAACCGGCGATAGATTAAATGCAGTTGCGCTAGTCCTTCGACATTGCTTCGCGGAAATTAAATTGCTGAAAACAAGGAAGACTTTGACTTCCAGTACAGTGACAGTGATTCATGTTCCACGAAATCCGTCGACTGCTCATCGGCGCCTCGTGCGTGTACACTGGCAGACAAATGGAAACTTGTTTCCTCCATTGGCAGCTCCAGCAAGGCAGTTTTAGTTTTGCAAAAGTTCGTTGCTGATAAGCCCCGTTCATCGTGAGGGGGTTGGAAAAATGTCACTTCCGCGTGCGAGACTCATTGCATTTGCGTGTGATCAGCGATTTTATTTTTCCGAACACTGCCCGAATCAGACAGTGTGCACCGCTTATCGATTGACTAAATCATCATCATCAACCTCGAACTCCTATCGGCACTGGTAGTAGCTATGTTAGGAATAAACATTTGCCGAAGGTCTCAGCGCTGTGGCGGATGTGGCATTCGACCCCACACCGAAAGGGTGTATAAGCTTCGAGCGATAAAATGTGGCTTCAAGTTACAAAAACTTGATAGGAGGATTGGTAAGGGTAGCATTCCTAGCGATAGAAGAGAAGAAGATCTTTCTGCGAGCGATACTGTCATAATCGATCGGCTTCGGCGGCATTGAAGCTCGGTTTGGGAGGTTTTGTTCCTGCGTTATTCATCACGGAAAGCCGGTTTTGCCATCGTGTGGTGCCATCGCGACGCATTCAAATCATCACGGTGGTGTACACAGTGCACTGTTCAGGGCATCCACTACTCACTTGTCCTATGCACGGATAGAGACAAAGAATAGTGGAAAACCGACTGTCCAGAGGGACGTGAGAGTGAGGGAGACCGCGAGATTGGCTTGGTTGGGAGAGTTTCGCATCATCACATCAATAACATGCGTTGAGATGCATCTCACGATGCACGTGCATTTTAGTGCAGCAGCTGCTGAAGATGCCGGTTGTGAGTGGCAGACAAAACTGCATCTGCGAGTGTCCATGTGCGAATATGGGTGTAGCGCGTCGAAAAAACTCATTGACGAAAGTGTGTGTTGGGATCACTCATCTGTCAACGATTTCCCCTCTGGCATTTACACCCAGCGTGAGAGTCTTTGCCGGCGAGTGTGCGTGAGACTTTGAAAGCTTTTGTGTGACGGAGCTGTGAGTTACCGCGTGGTGCCGAGCGATCGTGTGAGCGAACTGCACTGGTGCGTGATCATGTGCGCGCGATCAGTGAATGCAGGTTTTTTGGTTGTGGTGGTATCTTCTTTTTCGTTCTGTGGTACATGGTTCAATGTTGACTGGGTCAGTTCATCGCTCAAGGATGCTACCGCGGTTTCATCCTGCTTCCAGGCACCGAGAAAAAGGTTGAACAGAAAAAGGTTGGGCAATGAGAACAGATGGCCGGCCGGTTCGTTTGTCGCGAACGACGAATAAAAAGCGACCACGTGATGCCACCGGCATTATCAATGGGATCATATAAGAGGCCACATCCCAAACTCTAAAACGCTTAAAGTGCATCACCAGCTCCAAAGATGGCCGGGTGAAGAATCACCGACGCGTACGTGCTCGTCCAGTCGCCCGGTATCCGAAAACGGGGCATTAGAATGCAGGGCCGATTATCATTAACCATTTTGGAGATTGTAGCAGTCAACCCCAGCACCGGTCACGGTCTTCTAACCAGAATGCGGTCGCTGCGTTCGTGTTGGTGCAAGTCGAGTTTCGTTGGCGCGTTTCTTTCGCGCGTTTCGAAGCTCCCCGTCCAACAGCCGTATGACGTTGGGAAGGGAAGTGCATCACGGGCTGGGTGAGCAGTGTGAGTGCCGCTTTCAAGTGTGCAATTGCGCCAAGCAAACAAGTGACTCACTCGCGATGGCCACTCACTGAATGTTTACTGTTGCTCTCTTTCCGACACCAGGCGACTCCATTGGCGGCCTCATCTCGCTCTCGGTGAGATGAGTTGCATCGCGAGTGTCGACTGGTGGTGGTGAGTTCGTGCAAAATGCATCCTGTTGCAGTGGTATGTGTAGCGCGATGATAGTGCCTTTTTGTTGTTGTTGTAGTTGTTGTTGTTGCTGTGTGACTCGATTGTATTTGACCTTACGCTAGTGCGCTAGTAGTAGAGGTTGATGTAAATACGAACCTCGAAGGGGGGGGGGGGGGGGGTGAGAAGCACAAACAAGGTATGGGATGGCGTCTGTAGCTGCGTCTGGAGTACCTCCACACAACACTCTCCCCTTCTCCCGCAGCTCACCAGACCGCCATACAGCGGTTGTACTGTCCACGAAACGAGTCAGCCTGTAGCTTTGAAGCTTTTGGGGCAACTGATGGCAAGAAGGGGCCGACGGTGGGGAATGAGGGAGATGGTGGTTCGCGATGACGGTCGACCACGACTACGGGTCGGAGGGAGAGAGGGCACATAGGCAAAGGGTTGTCGGTTGTTGTTTCGGTTGTACGACGCTGCAGCAGCCTGCACTAAAACAGTTGTGGCGAAGTTTCCGAAACGCCGAGAAGTGTAGTGAGTGAGTTTTTCTCGTGCGGCCCGCTGCCGCCAATTTGTTGCCGTTTCGTTTCGTTGTTTGTTGTGTATGTGCGTCTCTTCGTGTGTGTGTGTTTCTTTCTTTAATTCGGGTGCATTTGTTGCATTCTGTAAAAAAAAACCAGGGAAACAAAACATTCAGACATGCTACTATCCTAGTTTCAAATGCTCTTTCTCTCTTTCACTTCTCTTGTGACTCTCTCTTTCTTTCACCCCCCCCTCTCTCCCTCTCTCTTTCTCACACATACATGCTATCCTTTCTCTTGCTTTATCTTTACCTTCACACTAGCATTATCTGTTTTCCCCTTCAACTAAGCAGCAAAGCGATCGAAAAGTTGGGTCAACAAAAACAAACACATAAACTAATTAGAAGAACATTGAAACGAACCTAGAACCTAGAAGGTTCTCCAACGCTTGTCAACAAATAAGGCCTCCGAAATCTGTCGCGAGGGAACAAAACAGGGCAAAATGCTGCACGAAAGAAACATCGCCACCGACATCGCTCCAATGTCTACTCACGATGCAGCATGCCAATAGGGGGCCTCGATTAGTGTACCGCATTCGCTTGACCGTACCGGTTGACAGTCGATTGTCAGTCGAGTGTTGTGCGCCCTTCGAACCGTGCCAACCTGTTGGTTGGTGCATCCGATGATCCCTCAGCAAGTGTGTGTATGTGTGTGATGCAAAAGTAGTGTGTGTTGGGGTTTGGTTTGTTGATGATATTGTTACCTCATCTCATCTTCTGTATCGCCCCTTTGTGCGTGTGTATGTGCTGTGAGAAAGTGTGAGTAACGGTGGTAGTGTTGGTGCGATGAGTGTAGATCGTGCCGTCGTACATCCGCTTCCGGCCCTTTTTGGCGAGTGCGTTTGCTTCCCTGTTGTCGATATCCTCTTTCGGGATACTAGGTTTTGTCCCTTTTTTCCGCGCCCCGGTTTCCCAGAGATCCCGCTTACTCTCACACCAATACATCTTTGCGCCCGGTTGTGCATTCGTGAGGGGAGATCTATCCGAGGTTGCACACCAATACACTCGGAAGCTCGGCCATGGCAAGAACAGGCGGGAGGGTGCGAGTAGCTTAGGGGGTTGACGGACTTGCAGGGTAGTTCGTTCTCCTTGGAAGTAGTGAGTGTATTTAATGGAGATTAAAGAAGAAAAAAGTGTGCTATTCACTTCCCCAAACAACGCACAATCGCAGTGAGCAACAGGAGTACTCTGTTCGATTTACCGATCACTTTCTTGGGCTGGTGTGGGTCGATTCAAAGGCCAAGATCAAATCCATGGAAGCATGGCCGAAGAAATTCTATATCCCATTTGATGTGTCCTAACAGAGAGTCTCTATTTACAGAAGCATTCGGCGATCTTTTCGCCAGTAAAAAAAACTTTTAAAGGTGCCTTTGTTTAGCGAGTCGGCCAGTTGCTAGTGGTGGATTTTTTTGTGTGCATGTGTGTGAAGTGGCCAATATTGCGCTTCCTTGACCTCGGCCCAATGGCGCCAATGGCGGGCGCGTACGACGCTGTCCACGCCGAACGTTACCCATTTTCGAAGGAGCCCAAGGCGGCTTGCACGTTCGCCGCCACCAAAGGCCCACAGTGACTTCACTGTGCGTTGAGCCGCCCCAACCTGTGTGCGTGTGTGTGTGAGTGTGTGTCAGTGCTAGTGTGTGGCACCATGAGGGTGCTAGTGTTTGTGAGGTGAGCTTCTATTGCATAAGACGCACACGCAAGTGAAAAGAAAAGGGAAAAAGCTTGGAGCATCCTCCCCTCGTCACCGTGCCGAGCCCGTGAAGCGGAAGAAAATAGACAAACAACACGCGGCCAGCACGCTTTCAGCAGTGGTATTTGCCGGTGATCTTTAACATTGTAGGCAGGTGACGCCGCGTGCATGTGGGTGTGCGGATCGGTGTGTTCTCGGCAGAAAGGCAATGTTGCCACCACGGACGGACCCATCCCTGACCTTCGACATTTCGTTGCAGAGGTAAGTCCGGGGTGTTGGAAATTTCGGTGCAAAATTCGTAGCACAACACTTTGATTGAATGATTCAGTCGTTTGCTAGGAACCGGAATTGTGTGTCGGGATGGCAGTGGCGTGTAATCCTAAACGCCGCGCTCCAAAATAAAAACACCTCAGGCACATCGAGCGATCGTCCGCAAACATGGCGAGTACTGTTGGGAGAACGCTTGAAAGCGGGCCACTTTATCGCTCCGAAAACTAAAGCAAATAACAAAAAAAAAAATCGCCGTGGAAAAAGAGGTCCATCGTTAGGTTAGTTTCGTGGGGCGTGGCTAACGGGCTAGCTGCCAAATATAAAAAAAGTGTTCAAATGCGCCCAACCAACCAACGCACGGCGGCACATCACCTTCGCCACCGACATCGGTCGTTTGTCGGCGGCGGCGTAAGGCTATGGATGGGCTCTGTTCTACTTGGACGCACACGCACCCCAACAGCGACACACACACACACACACGCATCGCAACGGGGCTGGTGTGTCGAAGCGGGGCCGAATTTGAATGGAGGGCACAAGAAAATGAAAAGCAAGCAAGCAAACAAACTAAACAACAAAAAAACCCTGTCTAATAATCATCATGCCGTCCCGCTTTCACATTGTTGGGGTTGCTGACGAAAAATGGGACCGAAAGTGCGCGATCATGAGAAGGTGATTAGTTGATGGCGGTAGCTGCTTTGGGCAGCCTTTTTTTGGTGAAGATCTCTAACGGGTGGGGGGATTAATAGCTATTAGAAGATGGACACAGAAAGGGTGATGCGTGCGTGTTTGATGGCCGTCGTCATACAATGTAATCGGGGTGGCTTTACACATGCTTGGATGTATAAGCGTGTGAAAATGACTTACGCGATGAGATGTTATTGGAATGGGAGAGTTTTATCCGAGATTGATCGGTTAACAATTGACCTATATCGAAAAGCAGTGTTTCCCACGACGGTTCAATTTTGTAAGCTAAATTTCTATTAACATCGAACTACATTGCTGATTTGAGTTGACCAGTAGGGCTGGGTTGTCACATCTTGGTATGCTACTACACAAGTAGATACTTGGTCAAACAATGTATGACCAAGATTGTGTGTTATGTCACAATCAATTAATGTTTTGTACATGGAAACACTTGTTTCATGGTTTGAGAACAATTTTAATGCATACATATCATAGATCATCGCCAGATTGATTAGAATTGGATGAGTGAGTGAGTTGTCTAGAACTTGATAATACTTGATAACGTGATAGAACTTGATAATGCATAAGTTTGTTGCTAGCTAAGCACCTTGTGACTAGAATTATTATAGATAAGATGTAATTATTCCTAAATACTTTTTTGCTATTAGCGTTAGAAACTTAAAACTAGCAAATCTAACGGAAAAAATATCTGCGATACTTTGACAACCATGGACATCCAATCTTGGAGAAAGGTCTAAGGAGACCCCCTTTATATTTGAGGATTATTGAATGCGTAGAGATATTACTTTGTTTCAAGTCTAATCAGCTAACGTTTCTTTACTTGTTTTATAGAAAATTACTATCTCCACATTTGAAAATAGCTCATTAGCAAAAAATTCCGCTGATAAACATTATAAAACTGTTCTACAGCAGTCAAAATATGTTAATTTCAAAGCTGCAGATGAAATCTCAGAAACTTTACTATGATGTTTTACATTAACTTCCGAGATTTAGATCACCAGAGCTAATTTAATGTAGATTCTGGACAAAAAATATATGCCAGATTTTGGAACACTGGAAAAGAAACATCTGATATGGGAACCCTGTCATAAGATGCATATTGCCACAAGTTTATACACAGACATCCAAAGTAGAATTTGATTGCTTATACTGGCTTGGAGAAAACTGTACTACTTACCTGGTGAATCGCTCATAATAACTCACCCGGCGCTTGAAGAACACATGTCACTGAGTATCGAAGGTGCAGAAATCGCATCCCAAAAAACGCTACAGCCCATAGTGTTGTAGGCTTAATTCATCAGCACCGAAAACAAAAAGGGCTTTTCAGAGCTATGGTAGCTACGCTCTCACCACATTTGGTCACGACTCGTTCGCGTACCCGGCCACGTGGAGCTTTATTTCATTGTCATTCGCAAGTCCCCCACCCTCGTTTGGAGAACCTTGGGAGAAGATAGACCTTGGGGTACTTGCAGCCCTTACGACAATATGTCCAGCAAAACGAAACAAAAACGAAAGCATGGAAGCAAAGGAAGCAAAAAAAAAACAAGCGGAATACATACACTCGAGCCAAGCGTGTGTGTGTGCGTGTGCACTCAGCGTTGTAGTGTAGTTTGTGCGCCTTCCTTATCCTCTTATACAATCAAGCTCCTGCGTTCCCAATCCCCCTCTCTGCTCCTCGTGAGGGTTTAGGCCGCTGTTACTGCAGTCCTATTTCATGCATGTTACATTCCCGATCCTCTACTTCACCACTGGCTACCCTTGTCGCATGGTGTCGCACGCAAATGGTCCTCCTCCAAACCATCAAACGTATTTAAAAAATCGAACAAAAATGGACAACGATTGTCTCGCACAACAAACACACCACACACACACACACACAGAGGAGAATATGACACCCGATTTGATGAAAATTCGAACCAAACCTAGTCACCGTAGAATGTCGTTGTAAAAATAGTTTTCAAAAATGTCCGCCTGCATGTGAGCCGGCAGGGCAGCAGACTCACACATTGGACACACGTTTTTGTAGTTGTTTTGTGGGCGCCCAACCCCTCCCATTCGCCCTCCGTATCATTTTGATACGGCGACATGGCGTTGTCGTTGTTGTTGTTCCGTTTTCTTTGTTGATTTTGCAGATCCTCTCCACGGGTTGCTCCCCGACCCGCCAAACTGCGTCCACCCGATCAATTCATGACCGTTATCCTATTTGGGACAAACTAACAGACAACTGTCTGTTGGAGAGGTGAGATGCGGGATGGGGAGTGGGAAGGGTGGGTGAAAAATAATTTTCCAAACCTTTTTACATCGTGGCCAACAAAGCCTCGCTGCTCGTTTTCTAAACCCTGCCCTGCCTGGGCCAGGCCCGAGAGCATCCGAGAGTTTGAGGTTTCGTGCTGGTAACGCAGTCACCGTGCTTGGCTTCGTTTCTTCGTCTACGTACACGCTTGGAACGGGGGGCGATCCATTCGGTTCGTTTGTTATCAAAAATCAAACATTAGAGTTGTTATTTTTCTTTCCATATTCCTATCATATAAAACACATCCGTGCACTCACAGACACACACTAACACACGCGCGCACACACACCTAACTGTTGCAATGGGGCACCGTGTCGTGCGATCGACAGCAGCAGCAGTTAGCAGGGTGGGTACTCCAGGGCTAGACATCCGGGGCATGTCAGAAGGGTCATAAGGTTCGGTGCTCGGGGTTTGAAAAGGGGGCGTGAGGGCTGGTTGGTTGAGCGAATGGCGAGTTGGAAATAAGGAAGGACACACACGCTTATGTGCTCGGAAGCGTTTGGATTATCATTCGCCCATTGCTCCGAAAGCTCCGAAACTGCTTCTGTCCCCCTTTGTGTGTGGTACGAAACGGGATGAGCGAGGACGGGGGTGCCTCGAGTGAGGGTGGGGATTTTTAGGGAACTTTCCAGAGCCCCAACAATGACGGAGGTTAGAGAGTCAGTGTCAGTCAGCGGCCAGTGATGATAGGGAACGGCGCAACAGCGGCAAGATAGTAAATTAGTTTGGAAGTGGCGGGTACGTAAGGGACTAGTTTTTCGAGTTGATGGCAATTAGTCGATCGCTCGTTATTTGGTCGTGGCCTGCGGTGAGCATTGGCGAGGGCCGAGGGGCAAGTGACGCACGATGGGAATTTTCGAGAGGGTTAACGATTGACGCCGCAGGCAGCAATGGATGGATGGTGGTGGTGGTGGAAGCAGTAGTTGGTGGTTTGGTTGCAATTGCAAGGTTCCAGCCAACAAAACTGACGGCTGATGTGACGGTTGTGCACTTGATCTCGAAAAAATGCACCGAACCGGTTTTTTGGTGCGCCGTTTGGCGTTTTTGCACAAAACCCACCGGGCCGGGACCGGATCCGTTCGGTGGTATGGCATCGGTGAGGGTAACTGGTCGCTGTGGTAAAGGGTTAGGTGTGTGTGCGCGTTTTGTTTTTCTTGTACAACTTTTCCTTCCTGTTACTTTGGAATAAGCTGTTTAGCAAACGATCTACGATACGTAGCGCGGACGGTACGCGTGCATGAATAATTGTTAGCCGGGGAGATCGTTTGTTTCGTTGGTGAATAGATGAATAGATCTTCGAGTGAATTAGGAGAAGTATAAATCACCAACCAAGTACGAGAATGAAGAATAGCTGATGTTGTTTATCATTAGACAACCATATTTGATCGATTGGTATATAGCTTAAAGGAATATTTTTCTATGAATATTAGAGTTGCCCATCGAATGTGTTGGTGTGCTTCCAGAATCATTGTCGCAGAACGTTCGAAAGCAATGGTGTAAATGATGACACAATACAAACCCAATTCCACACAGACTTCACACCGATAATAACAATTTCAAACAATTCGCTCAATTAACAAATATTGTAATAGTGGCGCAGCGCGTCAACGCTCCAACCTTCTCCCGGATCACCCGATTACTACCTCCCAAAAAAGCTAATGGTCCATACCAAACAGCTTAATCGAAGCAACCATCCGGGGAGTTCCTGAGGGTAGTAATTGAATTCTCCTGCCCGATTATACTCGGTCGGGCATTCATTCGGTTCCCTAATGTGTTTTCGACTCGGAATCCCGATCCCTCGTCGATACGCTATCAAATTTTATCGATAGGCGAGGTGGATGTGCCGGAAAACACACAGCCGGGGAAGATGATGATCGGAGAAAAGGTTTAATTTTATTATCGATGTAAACCCCATTGCTGGAGTTAATCGTTGCGATATCGCTCACGGATTGTGTGTGTATGCGACGGGATAACGGAGGGAATTATTTTATTTGGACAGCCAATGCTGAGTGCTCTCGGTTGTCCTGTCTGATTGTGGGCTCGTTATCCGAAAAAGAGAGTAAAAATTGAGTACACGTGAGATGGGGTTCATAAGGTTTCGGCTGAGCAATGGGAATGTTGTTATTCTGGCCAATCAGTTAAAACAAACATATTACCTTCAAACGGTTTGGACATTGTGACTAGGATGGTGGATGCTTTTTTACACTTAAATTTATCTGAAAAAGGGCTGGTTTATATACACGCTTAGCAATTTAAAGTAATGTTGAAGGAATTAGGAAAAAGAGAGCCATAAATTGAATAATTGCCTTACTGTTACCCCCGTTTTCGAATGAAATATTCGAATGAAATATAAAATTTTAAATCATCTTAAATGGGATATAGCCTCAAATTCCACATGTTCAAAAAGCTTTTGGCATTAACTTTTAATTTTTAAACCATTTCCTGCCTCTGTTTGAGATAAAGTCGACTAGAACTAGGCTTTGCTGTATTTTCTCATCACCTGTCAAAACGAGATGGAAGGCTGTTAGGTCGAAATCGACAGCAAATTATTTTAAACCAATAGCGATTGAACAATAACGAGAAGGAGCTATATCTGTCCAGAAATGCCAAAAATATCCACTTTGACCTGAAAGGTGTCTATGTAATTTACTATACGTTCTAGATACCTTTCAAGGTTTAGCGCCGGCGCCTGCCAGTCCAATACACCAGTCTTTTTGGCAGGAGCATCAATGTCATCAATTCACCTCAACTTGATGGATAACATACTTGGAACATTCATGTGGAAGGCACGACAAGTATTTAGAGCCGAGAAGTTTTACAATAAAGTAATGAAAAGAATGAGAAGAAGTTGCCAAGGCAGTGCTATGGAGTACAGCTTTGTTTAAAACTGTTCCTCGTCATCATGCACTCGACTGAATGTTATTATCATCTAAAATGGCCAAACTTGTTAATTTAGTGAGACGAATTAGATCGTCTACACATTGACACACATCATAATACCTTACGGTTTATCGCTTTTGAGGTGAGAAATATCCTCTTCGCCGGTTCTTTGTAAAAAAACTGCCTCAAGTGACACGAGAAATGTATTTTAGTTTTTTTTTCTATTTTGAGAAATATTATCAGAAGTTGAAGCGATTAAAATAAGCAATGGAAAATTCTGTTACTAAAAGTACAGCTCGCTTCTGTCGATTGCTCACTTGTCCGAATTGCTTGAAACATTGTTGCCCGTAAACCTAATGGTTTTTCCCTTTTTGCAATTAACGGTTCCATGGACATTTCGTTAAACGAATCGAGATGACCGGTTGGAAAACTGATGCAGATGAGCATGGAGTATCCAAAGACCGAAGGCAAAAATGCTACTTTGCATCGAGAAAGAGAGAGGGAGAGAGAGAGAAGGAGAGAGAGAGAGAGAGAGAGAGTCAAGAATTAAAATTATGAAAAGCGATGCAAACAGCGTCTAAATATAAAAATCATGTTCGAAGTAAGGAGAAAGAAATTACACAAACACACCGAGCACTGGAGCAGCAGGATAGACTGAGCTAGAAGAGACAATAGCGAGAGTGGAGTACTGCGGGAAGAGTGTTTGATTCGGGTGGGAAGAGTAGGTGAAAATGAAGAATATCCCCGTAGAGTAAGTATGGCGAGGGAAAAGGAATTTAAAAACGCGACAAAAAAGATGAAGTAAGGGAGAAAAACTAACCAAAAAATGCATGCAAAGAAATAAAAAAGTGCACACCATCGTAGCAGCAGCAGACCAAACCCCAGACCCGGGTTCGATCTTGGCAGGCAGCAAAATAAGGACGCAGCAATGCACAGAGGATAAGATGACAAGCGATGGAACCGCATCAAGCAGGGACGGGGCCAAAGCGCGAGAAGGAGGCTGATAAGGGGTGAGAAAAAATGAACTTAAATTATATTAAAAATTCTCGTCTCATCTTGCGAGTGGTCTTGGTTTTTTTGTTGTTGTTGCGTGCCTGCCCTGAAGCACACTTTTCATTTTCCAACGTCTAACCCCAAACCACTGGTGGCGATGCTGCTCCTGCTGCTATCGCTGGTGCTGCTGCTGCTGCTGGACTATATCTAGTATATCTCTGAAACTCCAGCAACCGAGTAACAACCGTTCGCCCAGTAGTGAGGGAGGGTCCGCCAAACTGACGGCACGGCGATGTCACGCAGGAGAAGAGCGAATGGGGCGCAAAAAAAAATTGGTAATGCAGAAAGATGCAACGTAGTGGTCGTTTCTTGAGCGCAGTGCTTTTTTTTCTCCCCTCAGTTGCTTGCAGTACTCTGCTGCTTAATGCTGTTTTCCATTTTCACTATTAAGGATCTTCAAGCCGGAAACTGGAAGAGGGTTGAGGTGTTTGGGTTGAGCTCACGATCCGAGGAATTGTTTTTTATCCCTTTTTTCTTTTACTATTCCCGACGAAAAGCAAATGAAAAAAAACGAACAGAAATTCGCCCACTAAAAGCTGGGAAGAAAAAGCTCGCTTTCCTGAAGCGTGAGGCTCCAAATCCTTGAAGCCGAAGGAAGCTGAGGCTGTCAAAATGGGTGTTGCTCGCGGTGGACAGGACAGAAACTGCAGCTGAAAAAAAAACGTGGAAAGGAAGTCCCCCAAGTAAGGCAAAAACAACACCTCGGAAAGAAAGAATTAATTTCCTCTCGTGGTGCATCCCGTGGGTGTCTTTCCGCGGTACACTTTCATATTTAAGGCCCTGTGTGTGTGTGTGTGTGTGTGTGTGTGTGAGGGATGGGGCACTTTTTTGTTGATGCAATCAACCCGCCCTAACCACACGTTTCAAATCCTCCAAAACGCGTCGCCCACTGTGCATCGGGAATGGACAAGGAAATCTTGGGCCCGGGTTGCAGCTGCAAACATTGCAACCCGGGTAACGGGAGAGGGACTGTTGATGATGTTTTGCTCCAGGTTTTCTTTTTTGCTGTCTCCATCCTACTGTTGTTGCCCTCGGCTACGTGTCCAAAGACGCAGTGTGTGTGTGTGGTGGAGCAGCTATCGAACGGAAACAGTGTGATGGAGAAGCAGTGAGGCGGGTTTTTGGAGCAATGTACAAAAAAAAAACGGAGAGAAATAATTCCACATCTTTTCCCGACCCAACCCCGCTTGCACGGGATTCAAATGACTTCCTGCAATGGGTCTGCGTGCATACGCGACAGCGAAAATCTCTTTGGACGGTAAAAGAAGAGCAGTGACGCTTTATATGGAAAAAAGCAGGCGTTTGCTGTAATAGAAAATAAGGATCGAAAAGATGAGTGAACGAGTGCTAGAGAGAAGGAGAGAAGTAGCACACTAGAGAGACAATAGCACGAGTAGAAAGAAAGATAGAGAGAGAGAGAGAGTAGCGAGACTAAAAGATGCAAATGCACACACGTACAAAAAAAAGCACTCCGAGCCCTTGGCTGGACTTTGGCCGTCTTCAGTCAAGATGGATGCGTACCGCTGGCGGATTTTTTGTCTAGTTGCTGTCACTAGCCTGGCGTGGGGGGATAGTTTTTTTTTCCCTCTTCTCAGCTACCAGGTCTCTAGCGACCCATTTACTTTCGTTAGCGAATGATTTTTACTTGACTCAACCGTATAAGATTAACCGAAAGTATATCTGCGCACAAACTGAACTATGTAGCAAAACGCAGTGAAAAGGGTTATGTGTGTCTATGGCGAAGTAAATGATATTTGTCCATTTTTTTTTGTTTCTCTCTTCTGCTGCAAGTGCTGTTTTTGTGATAATTTTACTAGATTTATCATATTTTAAGTTTTGCTTTAATCTTGGGTGTGGTTATTAACAGAGTGAAGGTACTTACTAATTTTTTGTTCTTAGTGGTTGGTTTTTACGAATAGTTTTCAACATTTTCATATTTATCTCAGTTTCCTTTGATAACTCTCTCCCTCCTTTTCCTGAGATCAGGATGCTCTTGAGTCAGCGTTATAAGCTCGAAACTGTAGCCTTAGTTAGAAAGGCCGCTGTTTATCTGAGCCGATGAATTTCAATATCGCTCATCAGAAAATTTGGAAAGTTAGATTGTGTGGGTTTTTCAAAGGGGCTTGCTTAAGCTGGGTGAAGTTAACATTGGCTTGATCATGGTAATCGATTTTCATATTTGCCTTTATCCTGAATGCATCTTCAAGCGATTATCAGTTTGCGTTATTAGCAACAATACTGAAGCAACAATACTGAGGAGCGAAACCAAATGGAGCTACTTAGAAGTGTGGGATGCTCCATGATAATTCGCCGATGCTAATTTTACAAATTTTAAAAATGAGATTTCAAAAGAAAACTATGTAAATTGACTGATTCAAGGGTGATTTCAGCAGAGAGAAATCTACTACCAAATCATTTTGATATCTTGGAGCTTAATCCCATGGTAAGAATGTGTGGAGGTCACATATTGACTAGATAAAAACATAGATATAGCCAAAATAGGAAGCAAAACATTAGGTTTAGCTTAAATAATTAAATTGATCCTCAATCTGACGGAGAGAACATGATATATGATGATATGGAGAACATGACTGCATGTGCTTCGTTTAGTCATCTAGCCGCATCTGTTCTGATATAGAACGTTTTCAGTTTCATTCTATAATGATTATGAGTATAGGTAGCATTCACCCATAAATAGTAGGTCGAGTGGAACATGAGGAGTGTTGGATCGAATTTGTTTTGAGCTACTTTTGCTTTGCCTTGCGAAGCTTAATTGCAAGATGCGGTCGAAATGTTCCTAGCATGGCAGTTCGCATATTTTTAATACGAAAGTATGAAATAATCACCTAAAAAAGAGATTATTAGTACTTGTGGACCTAATAAATATTCAACATTTTCTGGCTAGCTATATACTCAGCCAGCTTATGTGCGGAGTGGAAGGATTGATACATGTGAAGGATTTTAAGGGTCCCAAGTACTTTGTAAAAGAAAATATCTAAGAAGTTTAGCTCTTGGTTTCGTCGTTTTTGGTTTGATCACCTGCATGTCCCATACAGAGAAATTTGAATGGCATGTTGGTAGAGCATTAAGAGTAAAAAATTTGCTATAACAAAACCAAAAAGCTCCCAAAAAGCGGTTGAAGTCTTTGTTCCTCAGATTATCTCAGGACACTATTCCTTCTTTTGGAAGATGGTAAAACTAAAGTTTACCGATTTCTCATTATTGCTTGCATGCTATTCGGATACCACGATTAAGATTATCTTTAAGGGTTGTGTGTAGAAGGCGCCAAATTGCTTTTTTGGACACAGTCCAGAGCATCAGGAGGTGCAGTTAAGGACTTCGAGCGATGATGTATTAGATGAATGTTTTGAAATCAACCAAGGAGAAGGGCAAGATTACCAGGACATTGAAAGCTCTATAATTCTAAATACCGAAACATTTTAAGCACACTCGGAATAGTACAGCAGAACATGTGCCCCAGCAAATGTAAACAGCAATTTCTCTCTCAATCAGTCTTCAGTATTACAGTCAGTCCGTTCTTTACGAATACAAAAAAAAAAAACAAGTTAATAATTCTAATCGCCTTTTGCAACCATGAATCATATTACCTGCCATTCGTGACTGTTTTGAAAATCCAAGGTGTGTTGAATAATAGGAACTATCCAGGCGAACCACGAAATGCACGGCATCATCAATAGTAAACCACCCTCCAATTTACTACCGGCAAAAGCCCAAAATCCAGCACTCGTATTCCTAAGCACAGAAGCACACAGGCACCAAAACCAAATCGCTCCTCACCAGGAATAACTCAACTTCGTGTGTGCGTGTTGGCACGAAATGCATGAAAACGGTACGGCACGGTAGGAAAAAAAATCGATAGTGCTGCATGTATTTGCTTACTACCTCAATGAATGCACATATATGCAACCGGTGTACAAAAACGGCGCAAAGAGAAGCCAAACCCTGGGCCGATCCCAGCTTAAAACGAAGCACACGAAACTAATGCACGGTCACTGGGGCGACCGCGGCCACTGGTAGCAGGATAGCAGGGTGGCAGCGCCAAAAAGTGTTGAATAATTCACACACGAGTTTGGAACACCTTTTGGGACGTTCCAATGTCTGGAGTTCTGGACTGTGCGCGCGAGGGTGTCGCTGTACCGAGGGAGTCACCGTACCCGTTGTTCGTAGTCGCAGTTGTTGCTGCTGCGAGCTTCACCACTCCGTGAACGATTGATTGGTGGATCAGGGGAGAAAGAGGGTGAGGGGAAGAGACGGGTACGTCTCGTATCTTAATATCCTGGGGTGTGAGACGGATTCGTTAGATCCTTCGGCGCATATTTGTGCACCCATTGGGCGAAAGGCGATTCGTTTGAGCGGCATTTGACAAAAATTACGTACGGAAGCGCAATCGGAGCTTGCAGTTTGTTCGTTTTGCATTTTGGCTGCTCGGTCGGTCGATCTGCAGCTGCATCTGCTTGTCCTAGTTACATTTTGGAGCAGGGACTGCGATGAACCGATAACGCGATGCAAAGGGGCGCTCTACTAAGCCCGACAATGGGCCAGGTCCAAAAATCTTCGCCACACATCTGCCCGCGAAATGGGGCAGTGTTAAAATTCCGGAGTTTGAGGGCATTAAGCGATGCATTTGGCCGGTTTGAATACTTTGTTGCAACTGCTTTCTGTGGAGGTTGTTCGCTAAAGATGAGAGGAAAGGGCATCATAAAAATGACGCTTTAAAGATTTTCTTCAAATCAGTAATGAGGCACACGACATATTAATAATAAATGACTATAATTACACTTTTTTCCTAAAGCTCGCCAGCTATTCGAACAATGGCCGATCACCTATAGTAGTGGCTCACATTCATCAATCATAACGTTCCTTGCGACCACTCAGCGGCTGTAACAAAGCTCTCCGTATCTATGATCGATATTTTTCATTACTCTTCCAGACAGTGTTATCGATCGATTTTTACAAAGTTCGGTTAATTTTCTCCATTCTTTTGTGTGCATTCAATGGCACACTGGGTGGGTGGAGGGGGTGGCCCAAAGTAGGAAAGGATATGGGAATGGAAAGACAAACCCCAGAAGCAGAGGGCGAAAGCTGGGCACAGAGCAAAGACAAAACAAAAAAATCAAACCCATCGTCATGGCCGAAACGAAACACATTAGAACAAAGACTTCCTCATCGCGCGCTGTCTTGGACAATTTTGCTTTTTCGCATACCCGAATTTTCCATTTTCCTCGACCTCCGCCCACTATCCACCCATCCTGAGAGGGGGAGGGATTTTTCCGTTTTTCGCTGTGTGCTCGCTCTCCGTGCTCGTCGTGCGATGCGTTTTTGCGATGATGGGTGGCGAGCGAGAAAAGATGAAAAACCGGATCCCAATCGTCGTGGAAAGCGTCCCGGGGTGTGTGTTGAAAGTAATCTTGTTTTTTCGTCAGAATATTTCCGGCGCTGCATGATATTTTCACCACTGCTATCGGAGGGATAGTTTTTGTTTTATTTTATTTTTTACTTTCGGTTTGGTTCGTTGTTTTTTTTTTCTGTCGAGTTGCTTCCAAGGGTCTAGCCTGTTGTTTTTTTGTTGTTGCCTAGGTCCGTAGTTCATCGTGCCGCAGTCGCATAACAGTGCACTGCATAGATCTTGGTCGAAAGGCGAGGTCCTCGGTTCCTGGGTGTGTTCTTTCTGTTAGCAATTTTTTTTTCCATTTCTCTCATTTCCCTTGATGCGCGCCTGCACTGTCCTCGCCGCCCGGCCTCGGTGCTCGGGTCCCCGGTGGTGGCGCATTTTAATTTTCAATTTGTTTTCGTGCACCCAGTGTGTCGTCGTCGACGTCGTCGTTTGCCTCGTCTCTTCGCCTCTCGCTGGCGGTTGGTTTCGTCTCCGTGTTGTCCATCGATTGGATAAATTCCCATTTGCACCTCGTCTGCTTTTTTTTATTCGTTACTGGTGTTCTTGATGAGTGCGGGAAACGGAAAGCAGAATCAGGAAGTGATGGCAAAAAAATCTCACCTCCCCCCGGATGAAGAATCGGTACTTCGTGACGATTTTTGTGTCTCCTGCTCCGTCACATGCCGAGTATTTGCATCCCTAAGGAGTTGAAGAGTTTTTCGTTTTTGCTCAGATTCACCATTCGACTCGTCCGAAACATTATCAAGCAAGTTTTTTCTTCCATTGCGTTATGGCAAGGAACGGTTTTTTCGGTATTCCTACTGGAATATTTTTAAAATTCTAACATGGCTCAAGTATTCATCAGAATTTTTATTTTAAGCTTCACGATTTTTGGGGTGAAAAAAAAAAGTCACTTTAATGTTTTACATACTTGTAAAATTTAATTGACTTTTGATGTGATGGAATAGAACCTGGCCTGCTATTGAGTCTTGGAGAGTTTTCGTCTGACTTGGACAAAGTACAGGTCTCAACGACTTGTAACAGTACACAAAAATTGAATGTTCTATACAGTCTCAGCTTCGTAAAAAAAATCCTGAAATTTTCATTTGTATGTTTCGGACGACTCTTCCCAGCCTGAGATTTATGATATGACAAATAAGTCAATGGTCCTTTGTTAAACAGACGCAACCTCTACTCTTCTCAACTGTATGTCGCAGTTGCATGCTCTTCCACGGTGTACATAGTCACTACTAGAGCAGAAAGCCTTTCTCGCCATAAATTCAAATCCTAAAATATCACAATTCAACGAACTTATCTTTACAGACTGCAAGTTAGTAACTGTCGTTCATGTTTTTCTTATCACTCAATCATTACACTACACGTTTAAAATCAATGACAAATACCGGCATGAACGAGGTGAAAGTATGATTCAACAAAAGCCTTTTGAAGCGAAATTGTTGCTGATGCGTAGCAAAAGTACGATACGTTAGCTGTCAAACCAGCATGCCGTTGTTTGCTGCACATCGTCATCGCCATGATCGTCATCAGCGTGATAGGCGCCATGATCATCTCAATTGAAAACCGTTGCCAGACGGCGTGCGGCTTCCGCGAATCGTATCCCGTTAACTCGAGGAGCCGAAAGATCGCGGTACCTCTTCGAAACGCGACATGTTTGAGACGGTCTAGGCTAGGCCCCCGGTTTTTTTGTTTTTGATTTTGTTTTGCTAACAGTTTAAATGCACACATACGTGACTGTCTCTTGAGCATGAAACGGATGCTAGGCGACACCGTTACATCGCAAGCATCTCCGTCCTTCGGTTAAAGGAAAAAGTGGAAGAATAAAAAAAAGCTATCGTCACACAATTTATACAAAATTATCAGCTCAGTTTGGAATGTGCCGAGTCGAGAGTAACGTTTATCACTTCGTGCCAGGCATTCAAAGTATTTGAAAGTAGATAAATCAACGAATCAGTGATTCACGGGAGAGTTTGAGCAAAATGATTATAAAACAAAAATCAAGATACGTTTATCTACGCGAGTTGTGCTGATGGCCGTCCTTTTGTCCGAAAACCCGTTCGCGCTATTCAACAATAACTTGTTTACTTGCTTCCGTGTAAAATCTGTCCACGGATTTTGTGGGGTTTTCCCATCAAAAAGCACCCCCTTACACCCCCCACCCTGCCTGGGGAAACGATCGTCTCGTAATCGGCTCCATCAAAACAGGGTATGAGTTATCGAAACGTCCAGTTATTTTCCGCTGCCAGACAGATTTAATTATCTTACGCTAGTTTTGTGCGATGCTTGGCTGCTGGATTACTGTGCGGGGTTGCATCGTTTTAAGATCGCCGAGCTCGCTACTGGTCATGGATCTCACAATAGTGATGATTTGTGTATGAGTTTCGTTGATTGATCAAGGTAACGAGGTGGCGAGCAAGGTGTTGGAATTGATTTTATTTGTAAAGTGTGTGAGTTAGTGTTGAGAGTAATGTAATGTAGGTTTGTTGATCCCATTTGCAAGGAGAAATAAAAACAGATACCTCTATCAGAGTATTCTGGGCAACTTTAATCAAATGTTGGGACTTTTTAGGTTTATCTCTGCATTTAAGTATTGATTTATAATTATTTAAAACCCATAGATGGTTCATTATTTTACAGTTCAGCACAGCGCTAGTTAAGCGGACAGATTGGGAGAGTAAGTTTGCAGTTTAGACGGCAAGAACTCTGCTATTACTGCATTACTACTATTTGGAAGATGCTTCAGCGTGCTTGTATTACGAGATCTCGTGATCGATCAGGTCTTGTCAACTTCGCGATTATTTGGTAAACTTCTTGGCAAGGATAGACTAATAATCCTTCAGGTTGATAAGGCATCTTAGACGACTAAGATGAAGCCTTCTTCGTGGATACCTATGACATCCTCTATTAAAACCAAGCTGTTCTTAATTTGGAAATTGTTCAGTGCGATCCCCCCAGCTCAAAGAATCAAACATTCGAGTATCGTTAATTATAATCCTTTGCCAGGTTTTCGATCAAATATGTGGATGTATCTGCCAACCTCTATCAAGAAATCACATGGCGATATCGGGGTTTGATTCCCCTTCTGGATCGTTTCCCAGTAGAGCGGACTAACTATCCAACTACGTTCTGTCAATAAGTCTAGTAAACCATGCGATGGCCTGCATGACCTAGCAGATCGTCAAGCCAAGAAGAAGGAGAATAAAGGAATCCTCCTATCTATCCTATCTTCGCAAATTTTATCTTCAGAACATTATCTGGTTAGCTGATCTGAGACATTTTCGAATGTAAACAGTTATCTGAAGTAAGTTTTCTAAGTTTCAAACTTTAATTAAGAACCACGACCGATTCAACGACTGCGACAATCTTCGCTTTTGCTCCCTTAGCAGGAGATATTAAGTTAAAGGCAAAGAAGTGTTCCTCATTCCAATATGAATCATCCCTTTTTTAGAGATATTACATTTTGTT